>NC_087122.1:11418311-12836622 GCF_030705265.1 Helicoverpa armigera
GCGCGTGCTCAACGAGACGGATCAGGAGCGAGTGCGGAGCGACAGCTATGTAGATGGGTGCGCGCGCGGCGGACGACTGGACGCGGACGCAGCAACACGGCAACCGGCATGCGCGCATCGCTCGGACCGAACCACCACACGTTCGAAAATGCCGAAGTTCAACTCTGCGTAAATCTTTGAAAGAGACTTCGTTCTTATTGTAAAACAACAATACATAGATACAACTTATTAGAGCAACATACAATGGCACTGCAGTAGTTTGAAACTACTCTGGGTCTGAAACTATTTTGGCTGTTTGGGCTAGCAATATTTTAGAGCGTATTTCATAACGAAAGAAATGAAACTTTGCTAGCATTATTTTACAATGTAGAACCGGGATGATCCCGCATATCTCTGAAATACGGTGCATGCATTATAAATAATAACCTTCATTGACCGCTCGAGAAAGATAAAACTTAACACCATTATGGAAATGAGGTAACCCGTTTTTGAGATCGACAAACTAAACAAGAAGACTTGCGATATGATCACGTGAATGCAAAAAAATATTCTTCATAATTGAGACCGGGAACGTTTTGTTTGCTGTATTAAACATATGTGTATGTAAACATTATGATGCCCTAGATAGGTACAAGCCGTAAATAAAAAGACTAGATTGTAATTAAAGTCATTGTAAGAATTTAACCTTGTGACGTCCAAATCTTAAGCAAAGACAGATAACAACTATCAAGCAACCACTTCAACCAAATAAATTGACAAAAAAGCCAAACTGATTGCTATCATTGAGAACAATAGAGTTTACGTGGTGAACAAAGATTCATTCATTAATATTCTAGACCAATCTAGTGTGCCAGACAAGCTGACGGATACAGAATTCCAGTAAGTCATACATATATAGTAAATAGACACAAATATGATGTTTATTCAATAATTGCGTACGTCACTGGTGCGGCTACTGATAAGAACACGAGTGAACCACACAAATGAATTCAGAACTTACTGAATGAACATGCAAAAACATTCATTATTCATGGTCCGATATTTATGGATGACCTAACGGGTGAGGAAAGTGAAGTGCGAACAAAAAACTAATCAGTAATGGTAGTAGCACAAAATACATAGGTAGTAGTTAATATGGTCTTAGAAGTACGCAATACTTTGTGGTTGGATTTCTTGTAACCAACACCTATACAGCGATTCTACATTCGTACAACAAAGTTCATAATATTATAGTTTTTTCAGGAGTCCCGCAGGGCGGGAGCCTGGGCTCAGCTATTTTTTTTATAAATTGTAATGAGACGAACTATACGTATACTAAAGTCCGTCCGATTTCCTAATTGGAACTATTTATAGTAAAAAACTATTCGAGGATAATACTGTATTTGTCGTTAAAATTGGTTTAAGGGGGCACTTTTGATAGAGTAAATAATGTCTCTTATACTCACCACCAAATAATGGTATAAAAATGAAGAACACACATCGGGTATGATAATCAAAGCAATAAAGATTAATTTCACACTGGATAAAGTACAAACTGTTGACATTACTTTTTCCTATCGCTACCAACAAATTCAGACTGCCAATTCAGCCATTGAATCGGATTGATCTCAGAAATATATGAGCCGAAAACGGGCGTCGTAAAGGCTTATCAATCCATTAATTTATCCGCGAGCCTGCATAGATATTTTCCTTGCGGGCAAACAAATTCTATTTCTGCACAATTTGTATGGTATGGTCCTTGACGTACCTACACTTATTCAGCGTGCGTTGCCCACCAAACCCTATTAAAAATAAGGAAATAATTACCTAAGTTTACATCTGCTTGTAATGAAATAGAAGTTGTGGTAGGTACTCGACGAATTATTTCTTTACCTTTTCGTGTTAGGTAAGTACCAATACTTACCTACCACCCTCATTTTATAATAAGTTGATCTCAACGCCCTTTCAGAGTACAAACAGCTGCTTTACCAAGAAACTTACCAGCAATAACTGGACGGTTAATCACCTCTATTCACGTTAATAGCATGCACCTAAAAGTGCCAAAAACGACATCTGAAACCACAAAATCGCCCATTAAGTAAAACTAGGCCAATTACTCAGAATTGTAGATAATCTTCAGAGGACAATATTTCTGAGTGTTTCAAGAGATTTGAGTACAAAGTCTACGGTCATTATCCTTATGTTTTCATGACGTCAACTGAAAAACAAAAGCGTATTTATGGATTGAAAACAATACAGCTCGTCTTTTTACCGATTGCCAAGAAGGTTTATGATTAGAACTATGAAAATTATGAAGGGTAAGGATGAAATAATGAAGGATAAGGATCATTACAAGTAAATTTAGGTACTTCTAGTCCTAGCCTTGATAATTGTTCAATTTTGCACGTCCCCATAAGAAACCGAAGCATTAATGGTTGAAACTCATGGAGAACGGAATTTGGAAACTACTTGGTGATGTGAATTCTACTCCAACTTCCTTACCAGCCGGTAACGATAAATATTAGATATTTACGCATAACCAGGGACATAAAACTCTCAGAAAGAACCTTCACATGTCCCTATCTTTGGCAGTCATCTCGTAAGCCAAATAGCTTCATTAAATACAGTCTATTAGCTATAGCAATCAATGGCTAGGATATTATTACTGGTGACGCAAGCATGCCGAACGGAGATCGGTCCATTTGATTTCTAGCACGGATACGACGCACGGCATCTTACATCAATTGTGTAATATAGTATACAGTAATAATGACGCGCCCGCATACGGTCTCATTACAATTTATATATTCTACCAATGATGAGCATGGGAATAACTTGGCAACACTATTCGTTTGTGTTGCCAGCATTAAGATTATTAAATCTTTTGAGACGTGCGCCGCAAAGAAAGTATCTAAGTTTTCCTTTTTAATGGAAAATTCGTCATGAATTTAAACGGAATATATTTAATGCAAAATTTTGAAACTCTGATTCGATTTAATTGTAATCGTTATATGTATGTATAACATGTTTAGTTACTGGAGAGGGCAGTAGCTAGCACACAACTAAAGAATACAAAGTGTTTTCAGCAAAATAGAATTTTCCATATCACCTAATTTCCAATTTATAAAGTAAACAGCTTCGCCGTTTAAACAGTATTACGTTAACAAAAGCACGTTTAGAACGTTAAACAATAATATTATGCATCGTTCAAGCAAACTTAAACAGTATAGGTTATACTTAAATCTAGGCAAAATACTGTTATTTTGCAGAAAATTCCCCCCAAAAATGGGGCACGATTAAAAACTTGGCAACACCATTTAGTTTATTTTTTTTAACTCGATCTAGGAATTATCTCACGTGTGCTCATAAAAACATGAGTCTGACAGTCGTGAAACGACTATATTTACCGCGTTCTATTTTCAAATGCGCCAAAAACGAAGCATGATGCATGACAGGAGTCATGATGCCAACTTTCTTTACGTAGCAGATTTTTTCAACCAAATAAAATAATGAAACTCGATTTCATTCAGAACTAATTATCCGGTGATTTTGTGACAAATGGGCCGTTATATTTTATGGAGATCCTTGAAGAGTTGGCTGTACCTATGACAAAGAATCAAGTCTTCGAAGTGGATTTATGATTGCTTATTTTCAGTTCAATTTTTTTTCACTTAATTATACCTAAAAGTATGTATGAAGTTAAAGTATTAAGCTTATTAGTTAATACTTTATTTTTATTATCAACAATATTTGTACCTCTAAGCACGAAAACCATTTAACATAAAAATGCTAAAATAAGGCTAACTTTTTGTTAATTACTGAAAAATTATAATTGCCTTAAGCGAAACTGAAATTAAACAAAAATAAGCCCAAACAAAAGCTTTAACTTTTAAACTTACTCGTTTTAATTAAGTAATTAGGTAAATTAAATTAAATATTAAACTCTAAGTACTGGAAATAAAGTTTTTCAATTATCCTAAAGTCTTTCAATTATCCTAAAGTAATTGCCAACGAATTTGTCTTTCAGTAATTAACTTACTTTGGTCGTTTAAGCGGCAGTTACGTGCTATGATTCTGTCAAGATATAAATTCGGAATCATACAATTACCTAATATCACAGAAGTCTACCTGAGACACAAAACTATCACGCGCTCCTCAAAGAGATGTCAGCAACCCCAGCGGGGCCCAGCAGGGCCAAGGCCTGCCGGAGCTGCGGGTTGTTCGAAAGAGATACCGCGGCCCTGGTACATAAAATGCCTATGACGGAACACGACGATTTTAGTCAGTAAGAGTCTGACACTCCCTCTCCGCTGCTAACCCACAGCGGAAGGGGTCATTTGATGATTTTTGACGTCGTTAAAAAAAAAAAAGACACAAAACTATGACTAAAGATTATATTTCCGTGTCTAACAGACGCCATTACACTTGTGAATTTATCTAGCTGAAAGATGTTTAAAATAGGCGCCTGCATTCAGTCTAGATTCCGTACTGCTAATAGATTCATGTAATACAAACAAAAAGAAGAACTACTAATCTCTATTTGTAGACTAGGTATTCTAGATTGGCTATTTTGCATTCTGATCTAAACTGGATACCTGGGTTAGCTAGGATAAGCTTGTTTTGTATAATGTTAGTAGACTCTTGTTTAACTTAGAAAGGTTCCAGATGTGTTTCTAAGTAAAATACTTAGTTATAGTTTTTCACTTATTTTATCAGGTTTCAGCATCTACCTCTGCAGTGGATTATCTGCTCTTCTTGCATGCTTTTCAGGTCGATGATTTGAAAGTCAAATATTCATGTTTATTTACAAATACTTTATTTTTTATTGTACTCGGTTATTCCTTCATCGATTACTATTAGACAATTAATAATTCATGAAACTTTAAAAAGTACGTGTATTATCTACGTGCATTTATCAACGAGATATTAAAATGTATCTTGTTATGAAAACTTACATAATAATTTGCACAACTACTGCTTAAGTCATTTATGATAAAAGTTAAGTTATAATTTGTACTAATAATATCACGAACTATAGTAATTAGCAACTACGGCAATCATTCACTTTTTGACTTCATAATTAGAACACTTAAATGACAGCCTCAGTTATAAACCTCCAGGTTATTTACTTATTACGTGGCTTCCGCGCAAGTTGATAACTGCATTATTTCACATATAAACAGGTATTATCTTTATCTGAAGTACCTGAGTGCTAATGTGCACTTGTCTCGAACATCAAAATCAAAGCTACATGGAATTGCGCCTGATGTTATCGCAACCGCAAGGCGTGGGTGCTATATTTAACTCTCAAGAAGTCTGTCAGGAACCTAAGCTTGGAGCTGAATTATACTGTTAAAATATTATGTAAATACTTAATGTGAAACATTCATACCGAAACTCTAACTTAAAATTGTTACTTTAACTTAGGTAATACCTATTTTAATTTAGGCGTCAAACTGATTTTACTAAAAAAACAGACATACAGTAGGTGCAGATGAGATCGTGTAGCTAGTTGTTTTAAAGTGAATAATGACTTTCCTGCAAAAGAAGTTACAGATATTAATCCTTTAACAAATTAAATTTCGTTTAATTCACACTTTAATTAAATATAAACGCCTGTGTATTTCTACCAAGCAATCGTTTGCTCAATACAGTTCTTGCTTATATTTGAGTTGAAAATTTATAATAATTTAAAAACATTTGCTTGCGAAGCGCACTCGAATAGTTAATGTACCACTGTACCACTGTAACTTAGTTACAATTTTATTAAAACAAACAAATAAAAAAATGTCACAACGTCAAATAATTTAATTACTTTCTGCAAACTGAACATCTCAATTACGATAGTAGTCAAGTTATCTGTTTCTGTTTATATTTGCGTAGTATAATAACTTTAATCTTTGAGGTCCAACTCCCGACCCAATCCAAATAGGTACCTACTGCGTAACGAACAACGATATTATAATTACGAAGATTAATTTGATACTACTTTTTTTTGTTTCTTTATTTTTCTTCCAACGAAGATATTTTGTTGTGATGGAACCTATAAACTATTTAAATAATACGAGAAATGGTGAAATATGAATATTAAGTCCTAGATAAACTACCTACTGAAGTGAGTAAACAAGTGGTTGGTCTAAGTACCTAGCTAGAAAAGCTACATAATTATTATTTAATCATGTTTAAAAATAGAAAAGCTATCCATTTCTATTGTTATTGATAGGAATGCGGTGAATTTGCGATCAATAGAAATATGAGATTTAGTATCGACGCATACACACCACACCATGATGATACACCATGATCCTACTCAACAAATGGACTATTGCGTTATGCTTGTTTTCCATAAGTTATTAGTACGTAATTTAGTTATTATGGAAGTAAATAGGCAATCTTTGTTTATGTAATAAAGAGGAAAAACAAGTAGGGAATTTTAAAAAATCCCTTAGGTACTGGTAGAAACAGTGTTTTTGAGTGTCATAATAGTATATTTTAAAAGCTTTTCGATATTGTACAATAGGTCAAATCAAGTGGCAGGTTCATTAAAACGACAAAATAACGATCTTTCCGCAGATTTTTTTAAATTAACTTAGGCACAGGCCATAAAAACCCGATCCTTTATAACATGCACGCAATTTCAGTTAAGACAGAAGGGTTGTCAGACATTGAAATAAAACTTGTTACCAATTACCTACCAAATTCAATATGTTTACTGTAAACAACAAAATATTTGCGACAAATAATAATTAACACAAACAATACGCAGAAATGTATCTTGAAAGCAAAGGATATAAAATACCTAGAATTCTCTCCCGCCAAAACCATTTTCGAATTTCGAAGCTCTATTTCAATTACAATGGCCGCTTTTGTTGGCCACTTATCTTGATTGCAGAATCCATTAACCACAGTCCCAGTGGAATACCGCTTCAAAGTTATTAAATTTTCACAACAAAAACTTTCAAAATATTTTCAGTAGAATTCAGATTTTTTATTTATCTACATTCATGAAAGTAATAAAGTTTAAAGAGGTTGAATACGCTTTCATAGTGAAAGAAGGTTTGTCATGACAAAATCCGCAGACAATATTTTTTTAATATTAGTGTTGAGACCTAGTAAAGAACTAGAAACAATCCAAGTTAGGCACCATAGACAAATATAGACATATATTTTAGGTTACAGCCTTGATCTGAATTGTGACAGCCTTGAACTATATCCTAAAGCGTTGATCAGTAGCAAAACATGATATCATCGTGGCAAGGGTCGGATAACACATGGCGTGATGGTCACGCGCTGTTTCTATTACCTACAATGGCCGCAAAACTGTTGTTTCAGTTCTTTGAAACCTTCAGGTGGTTATGTAGGCAGCTGGAGGTTTCATAATACCTGTAACGAAAACATGAACGAGTAGTTCAAATTGATAAACAAATTGAAGCCTGACTCGTAGCTGAAGATTTAGTTTTATTTTTTTTAAGTAGAAAAAAGCTTCGATATTGTTGTTCAGTTTTCCTAGAAAGAGGTTTATGTGCCTCTATTGAACCTAGTGGGTGCATTGGAGAACAATAGTTACCGTTAATTAAGATCTGTGGGTGTGTAACACGAAACCAAAACTTGTCCAAATTAATATTTAACTAACAGTTATTTACAGATTCATCTACCTACGCCCGGCATTAAATGACTAAAGCCTCGCTGAAGAGGAACTGATCTTAGTTTACAGTACGAGGTAAACACGAGGTACCTCCAATTCAATGCACGTCCAGATGAATCGCGCAAGGCCTTTGTTCATATTTGTCATAGACATAACAACGTCTCTCTATGGTGAAAATAGCAGAATGCTGCACCGTGTTTACGTGTCTCGTAGCCTGCTTCCAGACAGCCCGGCACCTCACACAATTCATCAGAAACCTTTATTGATTCCAACATCGGTCGGCTTACGTTAAACGATTGTTATGAAAATAAATCGCTTCTTCAGAAAGACGCGTTAAATGCCGCAAAGTTAACACTTCGATTCACACGCTTTTTGTTAAGACCTTATTCCGTAAGCATTAAAGATGGTAATTGCGCGTGAGTTGATGAATTCTTTTTAGTTCGACGGAACGTGGAAAATGCTGAATGAAGTGGTGAGTACGTGCGTGCGTGACTCATAGTGGAGCCTCAAGTTACGGATTCCTAGGTAATGGTAACGGCCAGCACGTGGTCGAAAACACTACATTTACAGCTCCTGAAAAGTCAATAAGTGCGTAATATTGCATTGTACACAACCGGTTCGGATAACAGTCATTAGTCAAACAACGTAAAGGTTTTTATGGGTAATAGAGTGCTGCATTACAGAGTCGTATAACATGTGTTTTATAAAGTTATGGTGGCCAGTCTTACCTAAGAGTATTGGGTTGCCCGGGTTACTGCCCCTTGTAAAACACTGGTGCTAGCAGGTTAGCTGCATGTGTTTATAATGTGCAAATAGAAATACGAAACACGTAAAGGAAAATTGAAGCAACATAGAAAGAAAATTCATTCATCATTCATTCATTTTTTCAGGCTCGAAGTGCACTTAATCAACACCATATTGATCGAAACATATGTAAAGTTCTGCAATCAAAGCAATAATTTTGTTTATTGTAACAGGACAGGAAAATTAAGCAACTTAGAAAGTACATAAGTCCTTCTGTATTGTTTTTAAATAAGCAGAAGAATGAAACGCTCTCAATTAGATACTCTGTGCATTTTTATATGTACCAAAAACCTCCTACTCCTCACTCCTCACCTACTCCTATTCAAAAGTAGGTAACATTATTAAATCTAAAATAAACACGAGAAATGCGCATGCACCGCAAATTACGTGTTAAACATCAAAAAGCAATGTCTATAATAGTAAACAATGTATCGATATCACTTCTCCTATTTCATAGATCGATCAATATTTCCAATAAAATCGATAAACAAGCAAAATGACAGACGCAGCTATTACATAATTCAACTCGCTTACAATTCGGTCGCGGAAATGTTCTAATTATTCTCACTGAGTAATTTCTACGTAATAATAGACTAATGTTATGAAATATATGTTTTGTTTGATGACTGCAGTCAGCATCCTTCGGCCTAGAAACTAGATCAGCGATTTTAATAGGTAAATATTATGGAATGGAAACTGCGTCTTTAAAACTAGGCAATTGAAAATCGCGTGGTAAAATGCAACGCTTCAATACTAATTCAAAACAAACAAGAAAATACCTTCTATAAATCAACATTGAACTAGATTGGTACCTGTCTTTGGGAGCAAAATCAGCTGTTTGGAAAACATGCTTGAAAACATTTTCTATTAATCCTTGATCAGTGGGTCATCTTTCTTGTTTCAGGTTCACATTCACCTATTGCTGTGAGATTGTTCGAAAACGTTAACGCGGCACTGGTACCTAAAGGGCTTAAGAAGAAACATGGTGGGTTTTGGATAGTAAGAGTCCGACACTCCCTCACGCTGCACCCGCAGCGAGACATTTGATTAAGGTGCATCTACACGGTGCAAGTAGCTTGCGCAAGTTACATGCATTCTAAAAATACCTACCCACATGTTTTTGACACTTGTCACTTACGTATGTTAACTTGCTCACATGCACCGTGTAGAAGCACCCTTTTTTCCCAAAAAAAGAGGTTGACATTCACCCTGTATCCCCGTTTCTGGACGGTCAGTCTTATTAAGTAGAATCGTGTTGGCAAGGTGACTAAGCTGAGATCAAATATTATTTTAATCAAAGCAGTCAGTCTTAAAAATTATGGTACTCAACTACATTCCACGAGATTGCAAGCAGGCCGCAACATACATAGTTCAGATAATGAGAAGCAGATGATGAATAGCCTGTTTCCTTGACAACTTACGTATAATTTCATGAAAAATATATTTAAAAACAAGTGCGGTCGTTCAACTTGTTTCTGACTTTTCTGATATATTTTATCAAGCAGACAAAAAACACAATAAATGGAAAATTATTTTTTACTCGATTAAAAGGGGGGGAAATATTGCCAATGTAGAAAAAAATCTAGCTCTCAACTCGTACTCCTGCTCGGGCGCCAAAACAAACCTCATTTTCAATTTGCAAGTCTGCTGACCTCCATTTCATCTTCGAACTAGAGTTAACATGTAACGTGACCGCCATTTTTTCAACTTTTTGTCTTTCGAACAGGCTTTCACTGGGGCAAAGGAGATGTGACTGAGCCTAACGGTGCGACCTACTTACACGAGGACCACAGTTATAAATAATAAAGAGAATCCGCTCTGTGTAAATGAGTTCCGAATTTTATTTACCTTTGTTCCTTGTGAGAATTTCACCATCCCTATTTTCGTAATAGGTACGATAATAGTAGTATGATGGAAAAAACATTTTCAATCTTTAAACTGATAAAAAATACCTTTAAAAATCTCTTCCATTAAAAAAAACAGATCACATTAAATGACTGACATTGCAGTTTACAAAGCACAGCCACAACAAAGTGATTCGTTTACCATAAACATGAAAGGGGTTTTTTGTTCGGAAAATATTCTGCGCGCACGGATATAAATTCATACAGGCTGTCGCGTGCACTCGGTTTTCCACTACGTTACGACAGCTTCACTCCGCCCGAGGTCCACCTGTGGCTGTTTTGTATGTCGCTTTTAACATGTTGGTATATTACTTATGTATTTTATTTTTTTTAATACAAACTTCAGAATTGAGAACCTCCTTTTTTTGGAAATTCGGTTAAAAACAAAAGTAAATCTTACTATCTACTTATACCTAATACGCAAGAAGTAGGTAATTATGAGGATATTCGTTATTCTTTCACGCTGAAACTACTGCACGCTTTTTGACAAAACGTTATACGTCGAAAGTAATAATGAAACATGGGCTTCTGCTTACCCTGGTGCGAATTGCAGTAACCACAGGGTGGGCTTGAAACATGGTTCTTTCTGTACGGTGATTAATACCGAGGTCCGAACAGGAACAGCTAGTAGATAATCCTATTTGCAGGTGAAAAATTTGTAGTTAGCTCTTTGAATTACATATTTATCAGTAACAAATGCCCCAATTTTTATACCCCCATGTACCTACATAACATATACCGAGGAAACACAGACGTCTAACCAGTTTAACTTGATCCCGGTTAGATTTTCAAGAAAAGAAATGAAACTCGCTAAATTAAAAGTTTATTTGAGTCATTAATTACCATTGAATCACAAGTATGATTAATTACCTAGGTACATACTTAGGTACTAGGTACCTACTTGGTAGGCAGGCGCCAAAAGGCACATATTTGTATTGTCATTGCAGTTGCAAGAATTTATGATAAAAAAACTACTGAGATATAAAGATTATCTCTTATCTCCGGTAATTGCAATTATCTGAGTAACCTGAGTTGACTTAACCCAGATGGCATAAACCTTTAAGTAATTGTACTTTTATTTTTTTTCTTTTTTTCGTTTTCATTGCTCACATTTCACCGGACACATTTTTCATAACAATTTATCATCAATAGGTATCTAAACTGTGACTAGTGATAGGGAAAATGGAAGAAGAAGACATATGGCGCCGACCCTAAATAACATTGAGAACAGGGCAGGAGGAAGAAGAAAAAGGTCTCTATATTGTTTGTGATCAGCTACGTGTCTATGAGGCTTTTCCGAAATACAAGTCAAGTAAAACTCATTTAAAGTCCACAAAACAGATTAACAATGAATAACAACGTTTAAATAGATAAATCTGTCTTTTAAACTAGACTTAAGAAAGCCAACGAAAAAGCAATAAAATACCATTTTTCACTCATGATTAAGAAACAAAACACAAACATCCTTTTAAGAGCCTTCTCCTTTTTCGGAAGTCGGTTAAAATTACAATACTTCAATGAACATCAACAGTAAGCAAACATTGTTCCATTAGTCAACCTATTGACACAATCACCGTTACGATCACGTAGTACAGAAGCCTACATGAGTAAGATAACGTTGGCTTCAGAAAACTACTCGTTCAGCACTTTAGTTCATTCAACCTTTTTTCTACGTTATCTGAGTCATAGGCCGCCTTAGAGCGTTTAGTCAACCGGAGCGGCCAGTAACACAGTTCTGTTTGCAAAAAATCTGCCAATTCACAGATATGCTTATTGCTCATGCTTTTTCGATCACATCGGTTCCCACACACACACACACGACAAAATTGAGCAACACAATCATACATACTCTTGACGTATACCTGTATGTACTCATACGAGTATAACCGTATGCCAGCGCTCGGTGCTGGTCCATTCTGGTAACAGCTACATTTCCTTCGCGTTGCTTCAATTTGCTTTATGTAGCTGTTACCCGAGTTGACCACCACCGATAAGTGATGGACCACCTTTACCAGCTTTAGGGTCTTGTACCTTTAGCAGAAGGAGATGAATGCACGTCAGTGGCGTCTCCGATTAGTTAAATGCTCTAAGCAGGCCACGGCTCAAACTTGTGCATGCCGCTATTTCGTAACAAGTATGTTTTACATTGTTTGTTTCGCATGAATCTAGCTGAAGGAATTTGCTGAAATGCGTTTCCTTTCGCGTTACGCAGCGGATGTCACATAGACCCGTGTGAACGTCACGCCATAAAAACTTTCGACTTTTTTGTTGCAGGTATAAACTCATTAATTTGCTTATTGCATCCTTAATTTAAGCTAATTAGTATAGAGCTAATAAAAACGCAAATATTTCTAAAAACAGCAATCTGTGAATCCAGTTTTATATCTTTATCGAGTTTATGACAGGTGAAAGTGACTGTTTGCAATTCGAACGGTAAATGTACCAAAATACACTCATAATTCTTTAGGAGGTGCTTGACCCTCATCACAACAAATGACAACTTTATGACATGTCTTCTCTCCTACTGCTTAGTAGATACGGGAAGTTCCTCACACATCATGCTGCCCTGGTACCTAATGATATCCAAGCAGCCAAATAAAACTTCCAAATTCAAACCAGTTCACAACTAGGTCAATTTAAAAATAAACAAACTTTGGCAAGTATGGACATAAACTGCAACGCAACGACCGTAATCAATCGACAGATACTGTAATCTAATCACTACCTGATAAAATCTGTGCAAAAATGTGGCCAATTTGTACATCAAAGATCTGGTTCAGGTAATATTGACACACTTACTTTCCCAAATCCTTGAAAATCATTACCGGTACCATCAAACTCTATGATCAAACGAACTTTTCGTCAGAGGTTGATAAAAGTAGGTTAGATCAGTCTATCTATGTCACGTTTTGTCAACATGGCCATAACCTAGCCATAACAGAAATGTGGGGCAAATGCAGAGAGTCATTGGAGTTATTGGAACAGCTAAGCTGCAACTGTCAGGAAACAAACCTGCACCAAAGCTGTCGAATTCTTACAGCATGATTCGTTATTATTGCAACATTGATCAAGAAAGTTACATCTGCCGGCTTCTACCGTTGTAACTGTATCTTGGAAAATCGAAAGTGATTATCGTGACACATAGATTTTTGTATCTATTAATAGATCCATCTAAACACACAATTATAAGAAGACGACATAAAAGATTAGAGGATCGTTAGAACGATCTGTTAATTCTAAAACTGTGGTGACGATATACATAGAAATGTAAGTTTTATAATTCCTAGCAAAAAATACACTGAAAGCCATCCCGCGATTATAGTAGCACACTACAAATAAGTTATAAGAGTAGCTTTGGTAAGGCCACACAACCTCATACGAACTTAAATTAAACCACCTGTCCTTTGGGCAAGATCCCGCCCACTTCAATTGATACTAATTTAAGTTTAATACAGGGCCCCGATTCTCCTAAGTTAATAATGTCAAAATCGAATAGAAATCGAATCACAATATGATCGTAATAGCAGTTTTAACCATATCGGACATTCTGCTACTAATAAAAGACCAATCGTATTCGATTGACATTTGATTGGTGTGCGATTGGTCTGCTATTTTGATGATTTTGGTATATACGGTAGTTTGCTGTACAATCATTTTGCAATCGTAAATCATTTGCAGACAAAATGATTCATAATTGAATGACAGAAAAGGATAAAAACGTTTATTTAAAAAAAAAAAATAGCGGAATGCCACATACGCTTCAATCGTATTCGATTGGATCTCAGTCGAATCGAGTCGAACGTCAATCGAAGGGCGCTTAAGTAAAATTAGGAGAATCGGGCCCCAGCTTACCTCTATTCCGATTTAGGTAAGTACGTACTTGAGATGGATAGGATATGTGTGTCATACATATCATAGTATCGATAGATACATATAGAGGAACTATTAATGCGGTTTTCATTGTCTGTTGTATCATTGATGGCGTGAAGCCTCAAACAAGTTGCCATAGCTAGGTACTTTTAAGAAGAAGTACGAAATACTTATTCGGAGTCGTAAGTTTTTGAATATCTGATGGAGATTTAAGATCAACGAAGATCAAGGGAAATTCACTTGTTTTAGTAGCTTTCAATAAGTGAATTCCTCTCCCATTATTGCTGCAAGGAAGAGGTGGTCATGAACAATTTAGGAAGCCATAGTCACGAAGACAGTTAAAAAACTTAAATTATCGAGGCTCATAAAATTATTTTACTTATCCAGGTAATTGCATTGCTGACAATAATTCTGCATTGTCGTTACCAAAAACAAAAGAGGTCAGTGTAACAAAGCAAGGTTCTTATTGGAATAATGACTGTTAACATAGTGCATTTGATGCGTGAGTCAAGTCAGACTGCCGTCCCCGTGAGTCACGCAGCTCCAATTTCTTCACCAAACATACACTCATTAATTATTCTAGGTAATTATAAAACTAATGTGATCGAGACAATTATCGTTTGTAGTTAGCTGACGGTTCATATTTAATACGCGCGTTAATTTACTAATTATGTACTGCTTTAGCTCTTAATTAGGAAATGGAGTTGGACAAACACAAAGGGATCGTTTGCCCAACGCGACATTCCTATTAAAAGCTAGTGAGAATTCTTTTGATTACTATCTAGCCTATTGACCACTAATAATACCTTCTACTGATATCCTGAGCTTAGTGTATACAACCTTTCATCTAAATCGGTTCAATGAAAGCCAATACCTACGCTTGCCCAGTTGCCCTCCGTGTGAACCCAGCAATCTACTAAATCTAGTGAAATCGGATTCTATTCTCGCCCTAGCTGTAAAAACATGGTTGGTATGTACATAACTTCGCGAAATCTTATGGTGCACTTGGGCTCGTGCAGAAATAGAAGCGTCTACAGGGCTGGCTGGAACTTACTCGGGATGCTATGGACTAATAATATTTTAAAGCTAGCTTATAACCGTGATTGCACTCCCGTGGTATTCCTATAAAAATTGGGAATCAATTTTTAGGTTTCAGCATATATTGCTAACTGCGAACCTCATTTATTTTTACAAGCTTAATAAACCAACCTCCCTCGGTAGACCACCAAACAAACATTTTTGACAGACTTCGCAGCCATGAGGTCAGACGCGGGGAGCCCAGCACCGCCAGCATACAAAATGCTGTTGGAAAACAGATAATGAGCAAGACGGCAGGCAATGTAGGGGAGCTTATTATACTTAGTGGTTTTTCCATATTTATAGGCAACATAGGCCCCTTATACCTACAAACTACTGTCGGTTTCACTAATTAATTTTTATCATTTTACTGTCAATTTTGATTTTGTGTCATTTTTCCTCTTTCTTTGAAATCAGCGAAGCCTGCGCCTGAGTGAAACGGTCCATCCACGTAGGCAGTTAGTAGGATTTGTTTTTTCCCATACACAACAAATAGTTTCATAAAAATCTCAAGTAGGTAGACCCCTTTGTTTGAATAACGACGCATTAACGTTCAAGTAGGCAACTACTGGGTGTGTTATTTTTTCTATAGAAGCCACCCACCACTTCCTTCACGTGGCAACATTTGCAGATGCGTCTGTAATGTTTTTCTAACATTCCACAATAATAACTGATCAATAAAAATAATTACAGTTAGTCATTTTATTACGTACCTACTTATGATAATTGTTTATGACTATCATCACTGTAGTCTTGGACTTATTAAAAATAACTAAACACGAGATACCGGGGTAAAAAAAGACGCTGATGCAAAATTCAGCTAAATACTTACGCAAATAGAACGTGCCTGGCTATAAACGCATGGCAATATTTACCACTGAAAGATGTCCAAAACGGTCGCTGCATCCCTAAAGCAGACTATATCCGTCACAGGCGAGATAACTAAGTCTGAGACGGGAGCAGCTGGGCCTGCATACCAGCGCGAATTCGCGACAATGTTTCTCAATGTGCATTACTACACGAGATTCCCAATCACCGCGTTTGTTTTGTGAACCAAGCACGTTTGGGCCACTGCCGTTCGGGTAATCACCTGGCGGATAAGGATTTTGAGAAACACGATTGGCTAAGCCATCATAAAGGTAATATCCAGGTAAAGTATTAAAAAAAAGGTTGAGCTTACAACAATGTCAAGTGTTGGAGTCCATTGTGATTTTTACTGCAAGACCCAGGCCATAAAATAACTTATGAAATATTTAAAAATATCTAGGTTGAAGCACTCGCTAGATATTTAGTCATTAACATTTTTGTGGTTTTAAATAAGAGATAATCCTTTTATTTACTTAGCATCAGAGCCGAGAGGGCCACGAATTATATTAAAACAGTGACATCACTATACCTACTTACCATTTTGGTATGCCATCGAGGCACAAATTGTCAATGATATAAAAATCCCCGAAATGTAAAAATCTTATCACCCAGCACCCATTTTTTTTTTGGTGAAGGTACGAACCATTTAATAAAAATACTTGGTTGATAATGTTCAACTGCTTATTATAGTACCTATCTATAAACTGTTTCCGTATTCCTTATAATTTTGAATTAAGAAGAAATTTAATAAACAATAGACTAAAGACTTGTTTGCATGAGTAATTAGTCAACATCGTATCTGCATCACTATTTGCTGAATGGGTTCAATTTCAGTATTTACCTACCGTGTTTACGAATAAAACCTTTATAAGCATGCATGCCTGTACCATTTCATTAGTAAAAGCTACCCACCGTCCAACGGCAAATATACCCCCGCTTGCTAATCGCGGTCATTCCGCATTCACTCGCTCGCTAGAATCACATCGCTGTTCGTACGCTCAGTTCGAATTTGGCGCGCAACCGGTACCGGTCAGGCAGCAGCGACTTGCGCGCCCTTGCAGAAGTTTTATAACGAAACAAGTGAAGGACCGTAAACTTTTGTTTGTTGTGTTGTGTTTACTTTTTTATTTTCGAAGTCACCGAACTGGTTTAACTTTATTAAAGAAGACTTTAGTGTAGTGTAAATTATAGTAAAGTATTGTAATAATAGATAGTAAATACCGTGCCAACGGCTATATTGATGGTATGTAATGTGTGTTGTGATTTTTTATCAACAAGCGGTTATCATGTGCGGTCAGTGTGAACTTATTTGAGCTTTACATCCTTTGTTTAGGTATCTCCGGCGACGCGTACGCTTACGCCCCAATAGTAGTACATCGTACTATAAACAAGTTATCGTAGTATTTACTTACAATGGACGGCGAAAGGAAAATCCATATGAGCGAGGGTGTCCCATTGAACTCACCAGGTGCGGCTAACATTTTTCTGAATACTGGTAAAAATACGAAAGTAAATTCACCCGAAGGGACTGTCATACATCTCAATACAGGTGACTTATTAATTAAATAAAGTAAATGAAATGTATAAAACTGAATTGTATGTAAATAACGTGGTATTTTATTTATTACAGAGAAACCGTCAGACCTCGGCGTGCATATAAATACGACGTTCTCAATAGCGTCTTCCAAGAAAATAAAGCTTTTGTTCGTGTTGAATTTTGTGTTGAGCGTAACATGTATGGTTATAAGTTGTTCCATAGCGTTCTTCTACTGGAACGAAATGATATCGATGAGGAGAGAGCTGGACATGATAAAGGACCATTTTATCATACATAACTTAAACCAGGACAGACTGGTGCAAAGTGCTCTGGTGGCGCGCCCAAGGCCGTCGAGTCTCGCCGAAGCGCGGGAGCCACGAGCGAGGTCATTCGAAGACGACGAAGTCCCGCAGAATGCCAGGAAATACTATGTCGAGGACCTGGGAGAAGATATGTTGCTGGTAGACTCCAAGAAAAAAAATGCAAGCAAAGACAATGCTCCTGTTTATGACTTAACATTACTACAAAAAGGTTGTTATTATGTTCAGTAAATGTTTAATAAAATTTATAAATAGAACATATGTGTCATGTTCAGTACAATAATGGTTGTTTATATTGAATTTCAGAATTAGTGGTGGCTCAATTCAATGGTGCTATCCGAGAGTTCAATTTGGGGAAAGAATGTGAGTATCCATATGGATTATGTTTTTTATTGTTACATATAGTAAGTATACTACTACTAATAAATGTGTAGAGTTATAATACTGGTTATGTAGACAAAGCTACATTATTATAAAACACGTTATATAAAAACGATACAACCATAAACCAGCTGCAGATATTTTATGCCTATTAAATTTGCATATAATATAAATAGATGTGGATGTAGGCACTTCATGACATAATAATAATGCATAGTATCAACAGACTAATCACAGTTTATTCATCAATCATAATGCTAAATAGTCATTACTTTGTGTCTAAGCTTCATACTTTATAAAAGTCTTGCAAACGCCTGGCCACAGATGCCACAAGGGAAACTTTAGCATCTGTTTGGTATAGACCAAATGAATATACAATTCTCAATACTTACTACTAAAGCCGGCTGGCAGCTACACCTTTTTTTGGTGTTTAGAACTTCATATACAATACCTACATAGTTTTTTCTATTCCATCCTGACTGCTTTAAGACCAGTAAAACAAAAGAACAGAGATTTTTATATAGTTGTGTTGTGAATCAAACTAATACAACTGCAAATATGTGATTAAAATGATAATTTATGTGTATGTGACACAGACAGGATACGCCTAGATATTTGCATTGTGTACAAGTCAACTACATACAATTTTCACCCTTATATCATGCCCATAAAGTAGTTATTTCAAAGTACTTTTAAGTTACAAGCCTGACATAGTTTGTGTAAAGAAACTTGGCTCACTTGACTATGTGGTTGTAGTAATTAATCCCCTCATAGTAATTAAGCATCCAGACAATGTTACATAATTCCTTTTGTATATCATCTGCATTCATTAATTGTGGCTACCAATTTATAGCTAGCTGTTAATTAATATTTATTTAAAGATCTCGCTTAGATTTGAACCGCGTGTTCTTAACGGTTTTGCGCGCGAACATTTTTATTATTTTTGCTCTTGACCTTTAGAACTGTTGCAGTAGTCAAAATAATTTTAGTCTACACAAGTCATTATGCTTTGTTTATTCAGTAATGAGGGCAAATTGACGTCTATTGATTCGAGTATAAACTTGTAGCTCGTAGATACACCTTTTCCTTGAAACTGATTGACCCCATTCAGCGAAACTCTGCCAGTTACAAATGCAAAATAATTAACTTTGGTGCTAGAACAGAGTTACTATGATAAATATAACACAAGGTCATTTTTATCAGTATATACCTATTTTTTAACAAGGCATTATTATTTGTTTGGCTATCAGGGGAGTCCCCTGAAGGAAGTTGACTACAATAATGAATACTAAATCGTTTTAATGTTTCGTTCTGTAATGCATCCTGAGGCTACTGGATATTTTAGAAGCATCAACCAATGCAATAAATCACTGTTTAAAGTAGAAAAAAATATCCAAGCAGTGTTGCCTGTTTAAACAATTTGCAATGTAAATATCTTATTGAATATTTCATAATTGGCATCAATAATGGGCACTTGTGAATTTCTAGATAACACGGTAATTGGAATTGCTATCAAAAGTGAAGCAATTGTCAAGAATAAGACAAGTGGCTCACGTCATTGTACTACTTACAATACGACAGTGTTAGCAGTATTGATAGAAATTGCCTGCTATTTCTTGAAAAGAAAAACTATTTTTAATAAGCATATAATTTTTTTTATCTTCTTTATTTAAGCGATTTTTGCAGATAAAACCTAAAATATAGTTAATGTATTGGGTTTCTATATTTTGTCCCTTTTAATCCTGGCAAGACTGCATCATATGGATTAGCCCGAGCATTCGAATTTTAATAAACATAAGTATGATATGTATTTTTGGAAAAATATGTTAGGCATACTGATTCTTAAATCCCTTGAACAAAGCACTTGCAAAACGAGTTTCTTATTAAATTAGCATTGGTTACTTCAAGACTGTTGTTTTAAAACGATTGAATTAAAACTAAAATCCGCCTTTATTGTCAACTTTATTAGTCTTGAATGTAGTTTACCCTAAAGGAGGTTGAATATAAGGCTGCTTTTCAAGTGGGAGTATAATGAACGGTCCGCTTGCCTAATTACATTTAAAAAAACATAAATTAAACATAAACAACCTGTACTAAAAATCAAAGCATCAAAGTACCTACTTAGCATTAAGTTTAAAAAAAATACATTGCCTATTCGTGAAACGTATTCAATCATTGAAAATAAGAATATGATATAGGTACTATGTCTAAACCATATCTAAACACACTGACCTCTTTTACTTTAATCTATTACGATTTATTTACTTGCGTTATTTTCCTTCTGATAGCGTAAAAATTACATAATTGATGATTGCTATTAGCATGAGTTTTCAATCCTTAATATTAAATTGATATAATATTAAATGCTAATAATATTTAATGACGTACCTACATGCTTACGAAAAAAATTGACAGTTCCAAATGAATAAGGCTACTCTATTAGTTACACAGTAACACATTTTTTTATATGTAAACGCTTTTAATTTGTAAATATTTTGTTCTTAGCTGATACCAGGGGAAAGGCCCGCTTATTTAATCTCTATCCTTATTTGTTTTAAACATTTTTATCAAGTAGTAATGGGTTCATACGGGTCATGCGAATTTTATGATACGCTCTCCAATGGAACAAAAAGCTCAGAATGCAGTGTTTTGCACGGAACGATACCCAGCTTTATAAAATTTTACGTGTCAACGTTCTTTAGGCACTAATCATATTTAGTCAGTATACGTATGCCTGTCTCGTACAAATGTGGCAAACCTGTATGCAACACAAAACCTAACGCGACTGAATGAAATTAATATTCAGAGCCGTTATACTTATTTTGTCAAGTTTTTTAACATGGTGTTTAATATTATTAGCTTGGGAATCCTACGTTACAATAGCCAGTAGTAAATCGATGTACAGTCAGCGTCAAAAGGAGCTGAACAAATTAACATTTTCAGAAGTGTCTAACCACGTGAAGGGTCGTAACTTCTTAACAATACAATTACCAACATTTACTTACATTTTAAACTTAAAACAAAGTATATAAATACACCCGTAAGTTATCCAAGACACAGTGCTAGCAGTTTTGAAAATTTAGATTTGTTCAACAACTTTTGAAGCTGACTGTACAAACTAGTTATTCTTCTAAATAAGTACTAAATTATACACCTCGGAATTAATTACCATCAGGAAACCTCAAAATTAATTTATCTTTCACAATTTTTTTCCCACACGAAAATAAAATCAACGTGAATTAAACAAAATTTGCATATCATAATCCAAGTATCCAAAAACGTTAGCAGCTTATCAACAAGCGCCCGCGCATATAGAAAGATCACGAACTGTGTCAGTAGAGCACAATGTGTCACTGTTTACTATCGTTACTATCGAAACCGATATATTTTTATACATTATTTTAAAACGCAAAACGATAATACAAGATAAGTTTAAGAAAGTGTAACTAGGTATGCGTTACCTGGACAACAATTTAGAGCGAATTTTACTACTTGTTAATGTATGAAAAATCTTACTAGGTATAGAACTGTAAACTTTACGATTTTTTATTACAGGCTTACATACGAATACTAATCTCTTTCTGGAAAACTTTATAATTTTAGTAATTTTTAAGAATTTACGCTGATGCTAAAAACAATTTTTAGGATTTTTCGCTGACGCTTTTAATAAGAGCAAAAGTATCAACCCTCTAACCAATGTTCCAAAAAAACCTTGAAATACCCAAAACCTTTCTATTCTAATATCATTGGTCTTTGTCCTCAGCTATCATGGGTCCTTGGGTACGCGACATGGAAGTCTCGTCGAAGAACAGCGAAGACAAAATCGAGCTGAACTCGAATTACGTCACGATCAAAGAAGGCGGCTTATACTTTGTCTATGCCCAGGTATGTATAACTGCATGCTTATCGAGTTATGAGAAATAAGGAAATCTTCACTTGACCTTTTTTATTCTTAATGGCATGAGCTATGTAGGTTGCCAGGACTTTATTGCTAATATGTTGATGTACTACTTCATGGATAAACTCTAAAACTACTGGGCCGATTTTAAATATTCTTTCACCATTAGAAAGCTATATTATCTGCGAGTAAAATAGGCTATATTTTATCCCGGTGCGGGCAGTAGCTCCCACGGGACGCGGGTGAAACCGCGAGAAAACGGCTAGTAGTAGATATAGTAACTAACAGCAAAATAATTACAAAAATATCCGAAAAGCAAAGAAGGGCTTAATTTACTTATTTTTTTAGTACGAACTAAAATATCTTAGTTCCTAATATCCGATAGTGCCACAGACGAGTTACGTCTGTCGTATACACAATATTATAGGTCATTGATATTTACTAAAAAACAAGATCACTGATATTTGCTAAATGATAACAGACTATCGATTTTATTATCTGTACATGTTGGTTATAGACTAGACTAACAGTCCATTTCAAATAGAGTACAACAATATTTTTTTAATAATTCATTCTTGAACATATTAAGCCATTTCATATAATGGGTAGTAACATCATATGTTCTGCCACGAATCAATGGGATGGTTTTACAAGTATATTAGGGAAAAATATATTGAAAAACCGTTTAATTGTGTCTTCTGAAGCTGCCTACTTCAACCACTATTTATGAAATAATTATTACATAAACCAAACAATACTACATATGTATTTGGGTAGTAATATAAATATTCAGAAGCCAGAAAGTCTGACACCAGTCTAACCAAGGGGTATCGGGTTGCCCGGGTTACTGGGTTGAGGAGGTCAGATAGGCAGTCGCTTCTTGTAAAGCACTGGTACTCAGCTGAATCCGGTTAGACTGGAAGCCGACCCCAACGTGATTGGGAAAAGGCTCGGAGGATGATGATGATAAATATTTGTTTGAACTTTATGATTCATTGACCTAAACCAAATGAGTATTAATTATGTAATGGGAAATTTGAAGGGCTTTCAGCTGCGTGAAATACATAGTGGTTGGTTAAACCGCGTAAAACAGCTGTTCATATAATAAATAATTTAATAGTTGATTAATAAAGTAGGTCTACATTATACGTCAGCAATTAATCAAACTTGGAGTTTAAATATGACTACCACACATGGATAAAAAGAAGCTCGTACATGTTATTCTGACATACAAACTATATCCAAGTTCAATGAAATTCCATCCAGTAGTTTTAGCGTGTAGGTGCAACAAACATACAGACACATACATACATTCTTTTCATAACAAACTTTCACATTTATAATATAAACTAGCTGTTGCCCGCGACTTCGTCTGCGTGGGCAATATAGAATTTCCAATTTCGTTTATTTTATCGTTCATTGCTCAACTCCTGTGGGTGATAGCGTGATAATATATAGCCTATGTGTTGAACCGGCCTCCAGGTAATAGTTATGCAAAATTTGATTTAAATCCATGCAGTACTTTTTGAGTTTATCCGGGACAAACATACAGACAAACAGATAAACAGACATTCAGAATCGATCATGGATCACCCCCCAAGTATTCTTTAAAAAAAATATTCAATGTACAGTTTTGACTTTCCTATCATTTTATTATTTATAATAAATAATAATACATTTTTACGTGTATTTATTACATTGTTATCGGCAGGTGCCATAGTTCCCGTAGTTTCCCCATTCCTAGTCCATTAGCATCCCATCACAATAGCCCAAGTAGTTTTCATCCATAGTTAGCAATAGTTTAGCACAGAACCGGGGATTGTCCTTGGGTACATTTCTATAGTGTATACAGGGATAATCGTCGGTTTTGTGTCACCATTTCATTAAAGTTGTCTCAAAAGGGCTTCAGCGTGTTGGCTTCGGCCCCACGTTCGCCTTCCAAAAATCCGGGACTCTGTAGTCCCGTGGTCGGTTAGAGACATACAAAATAATAATAATATAATATAAATATATAATATATAATATAAATTGGTTGTAATTATTTTCCTTTGGATCTTATTATTTATAAAATATATTTTCCCTATACGTAAGCAATCGTAAAAATGGGGCTTAATAATACCACAAATTGATGGGGAATTTTAAATTGTACTTACTTACCTATTTATCACAGCAACGTAATACTCTGTGGTTTGCTACGTTACATTTATTGAGTAGTGATTTTGTAAATTATATTCTGTTATTCGGTTCTTACGCATAACTATAGATATAATGAAGCCTTAGGCATATTTCCCTCTATTGTTAAGTTATCATACAAGACACCATAATAACAAAAACCTCTATTATCTTCTCCAGGTGGTGTACCTAACTAAAGCTCCAAACTGCTTCTTCGTTTGGGCGCATCTAACCGGCAAGGAGCCTCGTTTACTCTCCACTTGCGCGACCGGCGACGACACGAGCAATCGCTCACTAAGCAGGTCCCAGATGTCATGCTCCGTTCAAACCGTCGCCAGGCTGTACAAAGGAGATACCGTCAACATTGCCCAAAGAGAACCGAATAGGACAGTGTTGCTCCGACCAGGGTACAGCTACTTCGGCTTCGTCAAACTTAGTTCCTAATAGGCTGTGAATTAGTTAAGGTAAGGAAACTTTGAAGCCCCGAGCGTTCAACTGTGTGAGTCAGGATTTACGCATACAGTGGCAACTTTACCACAGTGGTGGGGGGTATTTTTTCTAGGTCTCAATATGCCTAAGAGGTCATTGCCGGGGAATTAATGAGGTTTAAGGACCGAGTGATGGGAATACCAAGTTGTGACATATTTTGAACTGTAATTCTGAACTAAATGAGACTTAGCTCATGCTTACTCCATTATTTAAAATAATAATCTGAAAACAGAAAGAATTTCCTCAGGCTCAAATCGTACTTTACGTACTTAAAGTGAAAATAATAGCTAACTTAGTTCTCTATGACTGTCTCATTAGTTTGCTTGAATAATTTTCGCTAAGTTAAGTGGGGTGTGATATTCATCACTGCCAGTTTGAAGAACTACTTAAAACTTATTGCTCAAAAGCATTTTTTGCATTGATTTTTGACATGTAATTATACAATTTGTAGTTTAGTTTGTATGCAATATTAATGCTGTAGGTACTATGCTGAGTTATATTTAGTATAGTCTTAAGTTACCATTGTTTGGTATTCACCGTTTAGACATAAGGCAGTAGACACAGATAGAATGCCGGCAACATACACTAACTTTCGTGTCTTCGAACTATTCTGGATAAAAACAACAATTTAATTACCCTCTGTGGTCTACTGTAATAATAAATTAGAGACCTTACAATGATCTTCATATACATGAGTATTTAACTATATATTTAAGGTGAATGTGTTTTTATCCAGAAATTGAAACACTATGATGTTATTGTATGCACAATAAGAATTTGCTATAACATGGCATTTATCAAGTCTTTCGTTAATTTCATGGGACATAGACTCATTAAAATAATCCACATATTCTTGCAAAAGAGAGAGCTTACGACTTCTTACGAATTAGCTACATATTTAATTTTTCATTGGTATGTGGATTATTTTAATCTTGCCATAATACCCAGTTGGTGCTGATACTAGTTTATAAGTTAATGTTAACAGTCAATTACAAGTAGCTAAAGCTACTATTTATTGTGCCTTATAAATCCAGTAGTAGTTAGTTAAGCCTAGGTATATATGTAATTGTTTTGAAGATGGAAACTACAATTCTAAGAACCTCTTTGTAGAATAGGATTTTATGTTTGTATAGGATATTTGTTTGTATGTGTATAACGTAAAACTAGAACTACATGAGCTTTAGATTTTCAGTGTAAAATATTTAAAAGTCAGTATGCAAATACATTTCCAGTTTTGTTTTCGAAATGATAACTTCGCATTTATGTTAGATTTAATTATGTAAAGGACTCAAGTACACAAACAAGTTTGTTTGAAAAAGTAGGATTAATTGTTATAGAAATGTCTAAAACTATTCTAAGTATAACTAGCTCAAAATGTACGATATTTTTTTAAATCTTGTATATTCTGAGCTTGATGGAACAAAACGAATATTCTGATTCAAAGATGAATCTGAAAGTAGAAATAACTAAAATAAAACTAAGTTTTGTTTTGTGTGTCACAAGTGATAAAAACACACATTTGTAATTACATTGAGTAATTATTTAATTATAAGTTTTTATATAAAAATGTGATGTTGTTAAGAATTAATTGAATATGTATAATTTCTTAAATTTCATTTTGTAGTTATTTCATTGTCTACTTAAACTTATTTGGAATATGTGATAATACTTGTCTTTGTGTATAATAATAATTATTATTTGGAGATTTCTCCCGTCCACAAATAAATGTGCCATATGGTGCCTTACCAGTAAACTTTGTGTATTTTATCTCCTTACCCCAACAAACCTCGCAGATATCTGCTGAATGAAAATAACGATACATATACCTATTGACATAAAAATTGCATTTTTTTATCATAATTGAAACTAGAACTTATGTTAAAGAATTCGTGATATAATGGATACGTAGAGATCGTGCAACATTTGTAACGATTGATATAAATGATTACAAAATACGGAAATCCTTATAGAAAAACAAGCCTTTGTGTGAAGTCAATATGATGAGCAATCTACCTACAAACGTACATTTAATTACCTAGTACCTAATAAATATAATTTCTACATTCGAATTAATAACTACCTCCTTTTTTAAATCGGTTAAAATCAAGAATTGTTACGAATATTGTACTTTTGATTGTCAAATAACGTTTCGTTTCACTTTAGTTTTACCGATTCAGAATCACGCGAAACTTGACATTTCCAAGTGTCACTTTGGTTGAATTGGAACGACGGATTTCATAACCTCAAAAAATTGTGCATCTTTCAGCGATATTGTGTTTTATTTAATATTTATCTGTTCATTAAACACATAAAGATGCTTACCAGGTATACAATTAATTTAAATTGCAATTGAAGCACATTTAATATGAACTCATTTCGTTAGTACCACCTTTATTTGTTATTTAAATTCCTTACTATTAATTTCAGGCTTCGATTCAGAAAAGACTTTCGGCTTATAGTAAGATGTTTAGCAGACAAACCTTCAGACGGTGATGGAAAGGCACTTGAATCGAAGGCTGCACCAGCAAAGCCACAGAAGTCTTCAGATAATGCCACGGAAAAGATTCAAGAGTTGCTAAAGTTAATGTTGGCTGAACCTAAAATAAAAGAGAGTGAATATAAGCAGTTCGCGACTGCGCCCACGATAGAGAGAAGAAAGAAAGGAGATGGAACTCAAGTTACGAAGGAGAAAATAGGTAAGAGTAGAAATTGATAAGTAAATACTACAAAAAAACTGGTATGTGATAACATGAGCCAGTACATAAAACAGTGATTTCTCTATGGAAACGATTTAGTTTCAAGTAATTAATAGGTATATCTCATGACATGTTTTGAGGTAATTACTTAACTATCAAAAGAGGATATTGTTTTATAAGTTTTTCATACTCAACATTTCTTTAAAGTATATTCTTAGTGCAAAATATACTGCAGTTTTATTTCCTACTAAAATATTCTTGAATCTTTACAATAAAAGATCAACAAATTGTTGTGTTTTCAGAGGAGAGCATCACAAAAGCAGCCAGTGACGTGGCTCAAGCTCTTGGTGGTGATGTGAAGCAGACGGAAGCTGAACTACTGTCCCGGGTACTGGGCAAGATCAATCAGACTTCTACCACGCTCAGGTAATATGGAAAATGGGTTGATACGTCAAAAATTTATTGGTATACTTATTTCTAGGGTTTATATGAGACTTATTTTCTGCAGAAAACACTTATGTAAACAGTAATCAATCAGTGAAGCCAGCACGACACATACAGGCTAATTCAACAGCATTTCTTTACTGTATTGTATTTCTCCATTTATCACTACACTATCAAAACCATGGTGAATGGGGACACGAAGCAGGTATATAAACCTATCTGGTCTCTGTGGTTTCACGTGCATACTGACAGAATTACTGGTTGCATCAGGATAAAATGCAGCATTTGTAATATTTTGATGTGCAATCTACATTGCTATTTTCATCACACATTGCCACTTTCAAAACACATACGAAGTGGTGAAGGACAGGTGTTTTGGGTGCTGATTTTGACCTTCAAAAAGTGCTGGTTTTGCAGCCTACTTTGAATAAATTACTTTTTATCTTTATCATTGAAATTTATCAGATTCTTTTGTGTGAAACAGATACATCTATCCAAATCGTAATAATATAACTAACATATATTGTTTATCTATTCCAGTGATCTTCTAGTAGGCATGAAGGTAGACCGTACCAAAGAGCCTGAAGACCTGCAGAAGCAGGAGACACGAGGCCAGCAGGTTAAACGTCTGGTTAATAAGAACAAGGTCGAGGCACAGAACACCAGGTACTATCAGAGGAAAAATAAGACTGCTGATGGCGAGGAGAGAGGAGGAGACAGGAGAAGGACGTAAGTTAAACAAAGTCAATATTTTTTACGAACACACCAATAAGTTTTAATATGTTCATGTAATACAGCTTACGTCAAATATCATTGCATCTCTGAAGACTAGGAGGCTTGTAATGTTTTATGACTGTAGATTCGGATTTCTATTTTGTTCATATATTTTGATAGTTCCCTGGCAGTGAACTCTAGGTTAGGAAATACAGCTAACATTTAATAAATATCAGCTGCAGTTTTCAACCTTACAAATAAGTTGCTGCCTTTTCCAATATTTTCTTTTTTAGGGTGCCGCATCCAAAAGGTAAAACGGGACCCTATTGTTTTCGTTCCTCTGTCCGTCCGTCCATCTGTCACCAGGCTGTATCTCATGATAGTTAGAGAAATGAAATTTTCACAGATGATGTATTTCTGTAGCCGCTATAACAACAAATCTGAAAAATAAAATCTAATCAATATTTTGGGGGGCTCCCATATAACAAATGTGATATTTTTGCTCGATATCGATAACGGCCACAGGTAGATGCGGTTTTACAAATAATGGTACGGCTAAGGGTAATGTGCTTGTCCGACTCGCACCGGACTCGCATTCGGCCGGTTTTTATTAAAATAGCCATACATCAAAACCTACTTGTAGCAAGAAAATAATTGGAGATTCATATGTCATGCAATATATTCACATTGTATGCACAAAAAATAATCTTACCATTACTTACAGAATGTCAACAGCCCAACCAACCACAGTCAATATATTCAGTGGGGAGCCTCTAGGCATCTTCAAAACTAAAGAAGCTAACTACGGAACCAAGCTGGACGTCTGGGAGAACTTGCAACAGCGCGAGTTGACGCTGGCCACCTCACAGCCACCCGCCAACTACTTCCAGAAGATGATACTGTGGACTGAACAAGGAAAAGTCTGGAAATTCCCCATTAATAATGAACAAGGTTTGTTTTCGTTGTATAAAACACTAGCTGTTAACCTATTTTTTACCTGTGTACCGTGGAAAGTACTTCCTAAATCTGAATAACATATAGTCTATGTAACCTGGGTATAATGTAGCTTCCCAAAAGTGAAAGAATTCAAATCGGTTCAGTAGTTACAAAGCCTTTATGGTACATACAAACATCTTTTCAATGAAAGACTGTTCTGCAATAATAGTATAAATAGACAAATTTAAAATGATAATTACATAACGTGACAACTGAATAATAATAATACAAGATACTGTTTCAGCTTATTTTAATCCATACCTCATACTTATTTCCACAACTTATAGGTATTTGTTTTTTCTTTACATTACAGGTTTAGAAGAAGAACAAAATGTACATTTCTCAGAGCACATATTCCTTGACTCCCACCTGGAAGGTTGGTGTCCCAAGAAGGGCCCCATCAGACATTTCATGGAGCTTGTATGCGTAGGTTTATCCAAAAACGCATTCTACACGGTCAAAGAAAAGAAAGACCATATAATGTGGTACAAAGAGTATTTTGAGTCCAAGAAGGATTTATTGTCAGAGGTTGGCGCTTGGGAAGGCCAACCAGCCAGTGCTGAAGCTACTCAGAGTTAATTTATAAGTTTAATTATTATGTATTACACGAAATATATTAGTTTTACAGTGTTGCTTTTAGTTTTTATTTACACTTTTCCTAAAAATTCTGATAAATAAGAAGGAAATCAATGACTGACTTGTACTTTCTCAATTCTATTTCTTGAGTGACAAAATCAACTGCGAAAACAAAAAGGCTAAAAAGCAAAAATTACGTAGTGATTAAGAATGGTTCAGTGATAAATAAAAGACAATATTCATTTTACTTCACTTTATTGCACCTAAGGAAGTACACTTCGTTGCATATTTCGTTGTTTCTGGTCACCATCGATAGTGAGCCAACAAGTTAGTTTACGAATACAAATATTATTATGACGAGAGTGCTACGACTCGTTCGGCTTTATATTGGACATTAAAAAGTCAAAATCGACTTAAAACTATGGATCAATATTGTAAGAATGTTTTCTTAATTCTACCTCTACGTCGAGAGAGCATCAAGACACTACAGAATGTATATTATACATAATAACAATTACCTTTACAACATCATGTCGAAACGACACAATACAATGTTATTTAGTACAAAAAACCTACCCAATCGTTTGTTAAAAAACAAGGAACTTGTTATATCTAAGTACATATTCTTACTTAATCTTCGTATACTTTAAAAGCCTCCAAAAACGTTCCAATATTTAGAGAGAAAAAAAACAAAATGTACAAAATAAAAATGTACTTAAAAAATCACATAATTTTGTACAATATGTGCAAAGTGCACTCAATAATTTGAAATAAAATCTTGCGGCTATGGAAATGTTTTTGAAGTCTAAAAATATTTTTACCATAAAAAACGAGAAAACCATATTTTTAATGGTTAATTATTTAATGAATTTTCTCCGTGTGATATGAATATAGGAAGTATTAGACATAATAGTTAACCGGTTTACCTAATGTTACAACAATAAGTTACTAGAGTGGCCTGAGTATTACTATTTATTAGAGAAACATTGACTGGTCGCAAATATTAGTATTTATATCGTAACCAAAATCTGTCATTTCGAAATATTATGCCTGAATACTCAAAAGCCACTCATATTTTGGGCAGTAAGACCTTTGTAAGTTATACATTTGAAAAGACAAAACATAAATGGCGATTGAGCATTTATACATTCAGTTTACTTTGACTTTAACTACGTATTTGAATATTACATTTAAATAAGTTTTAGTACGTAGGTAGTTTGTTATTCCATTGAAACTAAAAATTACTTCGTCGTATGTCAGTACATTTGTGCAAAATCTGGAAGTTTCAAGGCAAAAAAGTCTTATTACTAAATACATAGACAATCAAACAGAACAAATGACAACAAGTATAGAAAAACAGCGGAAGACAGAAGGAAGCTAGATCAGTCCAAACGGACAAATGATTAACAAATTATTATTAATGATGACCAATTTATAATCGATTAAAATATTTCATATCGATATTTTTTTTTTGTTATTTTATCGATTTACTACCGGGAAACGATTTTTCGTAGATAGAGTGCTTTACTTATTGTTATTTTAACGATAAGTATATTTAGAAGAATGAAAGCGAAAAAGGAACATAATTAAGACACCATTTGGCAAGATAAAACAATTATTATAAGCTGCAAAACACAATAGAAACTTAACTTCCACTAAAAATAGTTATATGTAATGTATTTAGTGTATATTTTGTCTTTTATTTCGTTACGTATGAAAGTTGAGCTAGTTACGATTAAGTTACATTAAGCAGTAATAATCTGCTGAAAATTTTGAAGAATTGAAAGTTATATAATCAAATCTTAATTTTGACAGCTTTGATCGGCTTACTTACAACTTTCAACAACAGAATTAATTTAGTCAAAATTGAGCGCATATCGTTTTAATAACTATAAAAGGGTCATACGTAAAACTACAAAATATTAAAACGGAATGATTTAGTTAACTTTGTAGCAAATTCGTTCTTATTACGAAAACAAAAATGCTTGAAATTGTACTCAAAAATCACTGGATAAAAAGTATTGAACTCATATATTAAGTTTATTACATAGTTCCTAAAAAGTATCCCGTAAGGTTTCTAAAACCGTATACGATACGTTATAAAATTGACATTGGAATGAACTTCTAATGAATGAATGATGTATACAGCGACTAACAATGTTGATACTTGAATATTGAAACTACGTATTTACCAAAAAGTACAAAATTACTGGATTCGTATGATCTGAACTTGTACACAATAGCCTAGCTTGGTCTTTATACACTACATTTAAAAATCAATTATGGCTTTTATGATATCAGTTTACTTCACAAAATTGTGGTCATTTAAATATACGTCACTTAAAAAGACGCAAATCTTCTAAATCATTTCTTCGCAGGAACAACTTCAAAAAGAAAACTATGAGAGGGCTTACATATGGGACTGGTATATCATCTTAAAGTACCCCAATTAAAACAGGAGAATTCTAAAATGAACTTGTGTAAAGTTGGGCCAACATAGGCCATTGTGTACAAGCCAGTGGTAGCAAACGCTACATACAGTCAGCTACATGGAATGACGCGGCGTCGCAATTGACTTCGCTCCTGTGGACGGCTTGTTGTGTGCGAGTCAACCGGCCTTACATCACCTGGAAAATAGATATACAAATGTTATATTACTATGGAGATATTTTATTCCTGTAGCTCAAAATAAAGTGAGCTTGAAGTAAAAAAACAGATAAAAGATCAAGTCAATTTATTTCATAACGAGTTTCTCCATGTTTCGGATGCCACGTTAAGTCATGGGTCCCCAAGTGTCATTTGTACATTTTCGACAGTCGTTACGAGAAGCTAGAAGCCAGGAAATCAGTCAACCAGTCCTACTAAGGGGTATCGCGTTTCTCAAGTAACTGGATTGAGGAGATCAGAGACAGTCACTCCATCTACATCATTTGTAGTAACTAGCATGGTGAGAATTGGAAGTCGACACTAACATAGTATTTGAGCAAAGACTATGCAGACGATCATCCTCTGCCTATGGGTAATCTGATACCTTGGTAAGAAATGCTAGACAGACGATTTGGGCGGTAAAATATTACCATCAACAGCATGTTGGCATTAACTTTCTAGACTTCCTCAATACCCTTTAATTGTATAACTTCCTTGAGGGACAGTGGTATGTTACCTGCAGTATCTGGCTGGCCTCGAAGGCGGTGCCGGGCAGCAGCACGATGGGCGCGGCGACGCGAGCCGCCTCCACGCACACCATGTTGGGGAACTCGTCGTCGCCGAAGTCGGGGATCTCCTTCGCGTACTCCGCCCAGGGGTTCCAGATTACTGTGGAATATTATGATGAGTTTTACTATATCTTACTACCTTCCGCCCGTGGTTTTATACTATGAGAAACATTTCCCCCACCCGGATGGGGATAAAAAGTATACTATGATCATCTCCCGGTTCAAGCTACCCAACAATTTTCAGTGAAATCGGTTCAGCCGTTCTTGACTAATGAATGGAGTAACAAACTCAACTTTCATACTTGTGTAAGTATAGATTTATTTTAGAAATGTAGACCAATAACTCCCATGTTCCTGCACGATCATGAACTCGTATGCAGAGTTCAAGAACACAGCACATCTTAAGACCATATGGTTGATTTTTCCACCATTTGACCACTTTCTAAATACATAGATGGAAATGTTTGTTTTCTTTAAAGTGGTTGTATCAAAATTAGAATTTCCATCCTCGCTCGAAGATCAAAAGGCCCCCACAAGACTAGACGGAGGGATGTAGAAGCGAAAGACATGAAGGAGTGCCATGTGTCCCAGAGCAATGTGACAGATAGAGCGAAGTGGAGAATAAAAAATAGGAAAGCCGACCCCACCACTATGTGGGGTACATAGCAGGAAAGAGATAGGTCGTATCAAAATTAAAACGTAGACTTACCAGTATCAGGGAAGTTATACTTCTGTATCCTCATCTTGCGTCCGCTGACGACGTTAGTGATGATATGCTCCTGCATCGTGTTCTGGTAGATGCGGTCCGTCCACTCGTTGATCGTCACCACCTCCCGCGTCTCTTGGTACACGGCGCCTTCGCGAGTCTGGAATTTAGGTAATAATTTGAGTGTTAGTAAAGAATTGTTCTTTGAGATTTTAAAATTATTAAGAGAATATAGCTACATATCTGTACTTAATCTATAGAATAAAATTGGAGTCAGTTAGGCTCTAGACTCTAAGTAACAATGTAGGTACCATGTAGTATGTACTAATATTTCATCATACCACTATCTAATAGTATTTTACGCGGCTACCCGGTACAGCCAGCCACATCTGGTTAGACTGAAAGCGATCTCAATAATTGTGAATTATTGGGAAAGCGCAGATGTAAGTCATATCATACCATTTCAAATATGTACAACATACTGCTGATATATTTTTTTTCTCAAATAAGGACCAAACATCCCACGACAAAGTTTTTAAAGTTCAATATAATATTAACTATCTAGTCACAACACACAAACGACACTCACAATGACATTGACCCCTGAAACAGTCACCTACGATTGTTTAAACAATGTCAGCTGTCTTATTACATAACAGCATCAAATTATTCATTAAGTAGGTACACAAATATGTATTGTATTATTTTATTTTTTTTGTAATTTCAACAATGATTATTTCTATTTATACTTTTCTTTTTCGACCTACACACCTCCCAAAGATTCATTTACGTTGGTTACAAAAATATCTCAATGGATACCTACCAGGAAATTCTCATTATAATTCGTGAAATATTTAGAAATAAATATTGAAGCAATATGATGATTGATAGGTATAAATATATTTTGCACTTGAGAGCAAAAAATACGGATCCATTACGAAAATATTAATATCTAACTATAGTGTCAGAAGGTAATTATCTACATTCTAATTTTAACCAGTTACCTACCTACTTGTATTGTACAAAAATAAATGTGATTTTATAAATAAAATAATATTCTTGTAGTGCAAAAATAGCCCAGGTTCAAGCTATTTTAAACATCTGTAGAGCGTGGGTAAATCTTGCAATTTGGACGAAAATAGCATTCTTCTTATAACAAGTCTACAATTAATGAGTTTCGCTTAAATATATTATTATCTGATATGAAAATTTAACATCAAACCAACTATCCTTGGAACCTCTCATTATAAATTTTAATTATTTATTTTACTTGTAATAATATATTTATGTGATTAATATAGACTTATGGCTGATTTTATACGCTGTATTTAATTCTCCTTATTAGATTTATTTAGTCTAACTGATTATGACATTGTATGAAGGTATCTTGAGATGGAGTCAAGGTTCATCCCTTGTAAGGGAATCAAAGGATTTGAACATCACAAAAATGATAGTAGAATAAGCCCTACAATTTTAAAATAACTTATTGAGGTTTCTCAAAACTGTTCTTCACAAGATTTTCACAACAGTGAACTGAACACCCTCTCCCTCCGAGTCCTAGTACAGCCGAAAATGACCACTGTTGAACAAAGGCATATCCCAAGCTGGGAAGATTTGCCCAATCTCACCGCGCTGGGCATACCTCTTGTTGAGCGAAGTGTGGGCAATTTTTAGCTAGGTAGCCTCTGGAGAAAAGAACGCAATTTCTAGCTTCGTAGTCGCTGAGTAAAGCCTCACCTTATCAATAAACATACAGCCGTGCATGCCGGTGATCTGGCAGCGGCGCACGTCGGGCACCTTGAAGTAGGTGTGCAGCAGCAGTTGGCAGCTGAACGTCAGCTCCTTGCTCGGGTTGTACACACCGATGTTGAAGTGCAGCTCCTTCTCGCGGAGGATCAGCCTGTAGGTTAATCTGAACCTGGAGAGAAAAGATTATTACAGAAGTCAGTCAAGGAAAGAAGAAAGCCAAACTTAAAGATGACAGAAAGAAGTACATACTTCTAATACTTCTACTTTCTACATACTGCAAAGGTGCTTCTTCGCATTAAAAAATCATAAGACGTACAGAGGATCGTTTTTGCGACCTGTCTCATGAGTCTTGTACCAATTTTAAGCTCAGTAATGAAACATGCTTTGGAAGCATATTCGTACTAATATTAGGTATACATATACAAATCTAAGGGACGACAAGTCCGATTTGAAAAATAATTTCAATGTTATCGTATGTATCGACATTAATCGGGGAAGGCTACAAAAATATGTTTTATCAGGGTACGCGAAGTAGTTCCCTAAGGTCACGTTAACACTGGTGGAAGCTAAGTTATAGTGACAGATATCTAATACTCACTGGAAATGCCACATGGACCTAGTGAAGTCGTCATCCATGAGGCTGAAGACAGCCTCCACGTCGCCGCTGGGCAGGCGCTCCGGCATCTTCTCGACGTGCCAGCGCGCTATCCGGGCGAACCCGTGCTGCGGACCGAACGCCCATTGTCCGAATTGAGCTGAAACGCCATCAATAAATTTAGGCTTTGAACCTTATCGGTCTCAGTAACGATGGAAAAACTATTATCTGTGGCGTTCAACGTGTTAGGTACGCATTTTGGAACTGACTACTTAAATAACTAAATATGCAATTACTTCTTTTTTGATTCAACTAATTGAATGGTTCTTAATGTATGGTAAAGATAAGGTCTATGTTTGACACTCATCCTAAAGTTCGGCATTTAGTAACTTTGGGTTGTAAAATATAGAAAGTGGACGAGAGAGACTGAAGTTTTTAAACTCTACTGTGTAACTTAGGACGTTCAAAATGGTAAAGATGATTTGCACCTTGTAACTATAACGATAGCCACACTACTTATTTGATCAATGCGAGGCAGTTTGACAGTTGGTTATGATTTGGTTATCGCAACCCATCCTAAGATTAACGGTTAGATGCAAATTAGTCCTAAGTAGGAAGCCTCCAAGACTTTAAAGCGACGTCTTATAATTAAGCCACTTATTACTAAGCCTGTCGATTTAATGTTACTCATTAACTTACAATAAACATACACCTGATAATAATGTTTATTAAAAAGCCGGCTGCAATAACCGCGTACCCAAAGACCAGTACAAAAAAACGCAGTAAATAAGAACACATGCTTAACAAACAGGATGACTGGATAAATAAAACTTCTCATAGCGTAAAATCTTGAAAAAAGCTATCTGCCTATTAGTACCCAATACGTATTAGCATAATAATTAGTTACGATAGAAAAATGTGTATTCTACTCACGGAAAACAAACGGTATCCCTCCTCTTATCGCTCTCTTCCCATCAAATACTGCTTGTTTACTGCAACGAAAGAAAAAACACCACGTTGTTAATGGCAAACAAATTCATCATCATCATCAGCCTATCGCAGTCCACTGCTGGACATAGGCCTCTCCAAGTGCACGCCACTGAGATCGATTTTCGGCTTCTCGCATCCAGCTCCTGCCAGCCGTCTTGCGCAAGTCATCACTCCACCGTGCCTGAGGACGTCCTACACTACGTTTGCCGAGGCGCGGTCTCCACTCTAGAACTCGTTTACCCCAACGGTTATCGGTTCTTCGGCTAATATGGCCAGCCCACTGCCACTTCAGCTTGCTGATTCGGTAGGCTATGTCGATGACCTTGGTTCTCTGACGGATTACCTCATTTCTGATGCGATCCCTCAGAGAAACGCCGAGCATAGCTCTTTCCATAGCCCGCTGAGCGACTTTAAACTTGTGGACCAGCCGTACCGTCAGTGTCCACGTTTCGGCTCCGTAAGTCATGACGGGCAGGACGCACTGATTGAAGACTTTTGTCTTTAGGCACTGTGGAATCGACGATGTTAGGACTCGACGTAGCTTCCCAAATGCAGCCCAACCCAACTGAATTCTCCTATTCACCTCGTCCTCAAAGTTGTTTCTACCTAACTGCAATGTCTGCCCGAGGTATACATATTTCCGAACAACTTCGAGAACGGCGCCGTGTATCGCAATCGGTTCCGGTAGAACATGTTCATTGAACATGACCTTGGTTTTGTCCAAGTTCATCCGTAGGCCGATGCGTAGAGAAGATTCAGCCAGGTCGTTAACCCTTAAATTGGCAAATCAATTTATTACAAAAATTTAATTATTTTTTGTTATTTCCTGGTTTATTACGATGACAGACGACTGAAAAAAATCAAAAAAAAAATCTACCTATTACAGTTTTCGCGAAAATCTATGTACTCCGGGGAGTACGTTGCCAACTATAGTGGTTCTTCTGTTCGTACTACGTGGAGTACGTTGCCAAAATATGAATAAAACACATTTTAGTAAAATCTTCACTTTATTAATCATAATTCTTATCAAACTACATAATATGCATTTATTGCGTGTGAGATTCGCGGAAGCAATTTCTTTTGTTACTTTCTCCTACCATAAAACACAAGAGCACATTGCATTTCACGCAAAAAACTTTAGTTCTTCTATCTTTGCAAAACCTACAGCGTGATTGCTTATCTGCTATTTCTGGAAAATGTCCGACAGCATTTTCTGACACTGTCCACCGGCCGTTCAGCTGTAGGTTTCTGAATTATTTTCTCCTTCACCTACCCAAATTCCACCATGTATCGGACCCCTTTCAAGAGCCGACGTCTTGAAAGGGGTCGGGTACAAAGATATAAGCATATCTGCTAAATCAGGTCGTTTCAGGTTCAAGCACTGCTGAAAAAGAAAAAGAAGATGCTGTATGACATACAATTCACAACACAACTGAAGTCATTTTACATAAAAACCAACAAACAAAGGCTAGTTTGCATTTCTAAGTAATAGGCAATGTACTCCGTGTATACCAAAGTTTATGTTGTGGACTTCACTACGTACTTGGCAACGGTATTCAGGGAGTACATACACAGTTATGAACTTATAAAATTGCGATTAGATTATTTACACACAAAATTACGAATGATTGATATTATTTATAATGTTCCTATGCAATTTCAAAGCCAAATAACCACAAGTCCCATCCAAAAAAATGTAGAAAAACACAAAAAACTTACCCGTGACCCGGATACACCAGACCGCTTCGAAGACATTTTGAATTTGACAGCTATTTTTCAATGGAACCACATTCAAATATTTTTTCTACCAAAATATACAATAATGACAAGCCAAAAAGAACAAAAAAATGTATTTTTTTTAAAGATTGGTACTACATTCGATTTAAAAAAAGTTAATGTCTTTTGTGGAGTACACTGCCAATTTAAGGGTTAAGCATCTGTTGTAGGTCCTGCAGCGTTTCCGCCATGATGACGATATCGTCAGCAAATCTCAAGTGAGAGATGTGTTCGCCATTGATGTTGATGCCGCGTCCTTTCCAGTTCAGCGTCTTGAACATATCCTCCATTGCATTAGTGAACAGTTTCGGGGAAATAACATCCCCTTGTCTCACTCCTCGATGCAACGGTATGGGCCTTGTTTGCTGATTCTGTACTTGGACGGACATTGTAGCGGCTTCGTAGAGACATCTCATCACTTGGATGTATCGCCAATCTACTTGACAACGCTGCAGGGACTCCAGAACAGACCAGATTTCAACCGAGTCAAAGGCCTTCTCATAGTCCACAAATGCTAGACACAGGGGCTGATTATACTCTTCGGTCTTCTGTATAATCTGCCGCACTGTGTGGATGTGGTCTATGGTGCCGTATCCGCTCCGAAACCCAGCCTGCTCCGGTGGTTGGAATTCGTCGAGTCTTCGCGCAAGTCGGTTCGTGATCACTCTTGAGAACAGCTTATAGACGTGGCTTAGGAGGGAAATGGGTCGATAGTTCTTCAACTGGGTGCAAACAAATTGCATTGACAAAATATGTCATCATATCGGCACTCATCAGGAATACTAATTTGATCAGTTATTTTCAAAGGAATAAGGCAATAAAAAATGCAATAATTGCTGAAATGTAATGTCATGCTTGAACCACCTATAATTATAGGAGCGATAATTATTGTTTTATGCGTTTAATTCAATTAACACAGCACAAGACAAATGACGGACAGTTAATTTCTTTGACAGTTTTAAAGTTCAATGCAAGTTTCTAGCATGCAGATGTTGTAATGTCTCTAAATAAATACATTACAATATGTCGGAGACTGTCAATAGTACGGACACTAAACGTCACGCAAGCGCGCCCTCTGGTGGCGTTTCCGGTGAAACAACATTTTGGCGCGCTTGGCAGAGTAGTGATGGTCGGCGTGGCGTCCGCGGAGCTCAGTCTTGGTCGAGTCGTCGTGCTGCGCACATCTCGATACTGCCTTTCGTTACGTGTAGTGTACCTAGTGTTATTGCCTAGTGTTGTAGTACTGTTGTACATCCATATTGTAAAGTGTGTAAAGTGTCTTTTGAAATTAAAGTGTAAAGGTTCTTCTAACCTAACAGACAGACATGTGTTGCTGGGGAGTTTGTTCCGCCACTTCTTCTCCCCAAGCCAAAACACATAGGAAGTGGCGAAGGGCGGGCGTTTTGGGGGCTGTCTTTTGTTCTGACTAAATTGAATAAACGTTTGACTTTTGAGTTCGTTTGAATTTTGAGTTTCTTTGAGTTATCTCTTTGCTTCATTACCCTAACTGATGTCGGACGATAGTGCCATCCTTGATGTTCGCCTCCGACATCAGAAGTGGGATGTAATCCGAATGCCCACATGTGTTAAGAATTCGCCATGCGAAGATAAAATTCTGCCCATTGACAAAAAAAAAATAGAACGTCGATAATTTCAAATGTGAGTTTGTAGTAGAAGATTTATTGAGAATTTCAGCGAAGGTACAAGTATGGTAACCACGGTTACGGTAATGGTGTATCGGTTTCCATTGTTACATGTCAAGTTAGTTATTGAGGGTATGCTAGAAAATTAACCGAATTTGTCTTTTTTCATGTTTCAACAATGGCGGTCGTTATTGTGCAATATGGCGACAAAATTACTGCGGAGCATCTCAGCTGCCAGGACCCTGACGTGTCATCGTGAGGTCGGAGTGTTGGTGCTCGTGCATCTCCGTGGCTTCACGTCCGCGAAAGCCTTGCTGTACTGCGCGCCATAGCGATGTGCGCATCGTCATGCGCGTTGAGGTGTTGAGTGGAAACCCGATAACATCTAAGGTGAACCGAGCCTGGAGAACAGGACGAGGTCCACTAGTCAAGCGGCGCGCGAGGTGCGCTGCAGTTGCTGTTTGGAGCGTCATCCTCCCCCGGATTCGTCGTGGAGGCCGTATGAGTTGCGGCAGGCCAGGACATCGCATGTCATCGCACAAGGTGAAAGCATTCTATTGCATTGAAAATGTTTAGATTGATCAGACAAACTTGACAATGACTAGCCTGTGTGGCAGCTAGGAGCCTGTGTGGCAGCTAGGAGCCTGTGTGGCAGCTAGGAGCCTGTGTGGCAGCTAGGAGCCTGTGTGGCAGCTAGGAGCCTGTGTGGCAGCTAGGAGCCTGTGTGGCAGCTAGGAGCCTGTGTGGCAGCTAGGAGCCTGTGTGGCAGCTAGGAGCCTGTGTGGCAGCTAGGAGCCTGTGTGGCAGCTAGGAGCCTGTGTGGCAGCTAGGAGCCTGTGTGGCAGCTAGGAGCCTGTGTGGCAGTTAGGAGCCTGTGTGGCAGTTAGGAGCCTGTGTGGCAGTTGGTAGCCTGTGTGCTACATAGTGGTCAGGAGTGGCCGAGGTTGTACTATGCATACTGTGCTGTGTTTGTGTTGTTGCAGATTAACCCACGAGGACGTGGGTCTACGCAGGATGGCCGTGTCGGAGACTGTCAATAGTACGGACACTAAACGTCACGCAAGCGCGCCCTCTGGTGGCGTTTCCGGTGAAACAACATTTTGGCGCGCTTGGCAGAGTAGTGATGGTCGGCGTGGCGTCCGCGGAGCTCAGTCTTGGTCGAGTCGTCGTGCTGCGCACATCTCGATACTGCCTTTCGTTACGTGTAGTGTACCTAGTGTTATTGCCTAGTGTTGTAGTACTGTTGTACATCCATATTGTAAAGTGTGTAAAGTGTCTTTTGAAATTAAAGTGTAAAGGTTCTTCTAACCTAACAGACAGACATGTGTTGCTGGGGAGTTTGTTCCGCCACTTCTTCTCCCCAAGCCAAAACACATAGGAAGTGGCGAAGGGCGGGCGTTTTGGGGGCTGTCTTTTGTTCTGACTAAATTGAATAAACGTTTGACTTTTGAGTTCGTTTGAATTTTGAGTTTCTTTGAGTTATCTCTTTGCTTCATTACCCTAACTGATGTCGGACGATAGTGCCATCCTTGATGTTCGCCTCCGACAAATATAAAACTTTTATTAAAGGGGCAAATACAGTAGCTTAATTTGAAAGAAAAATCGAATAATTTAATGGTTAACCAACTATTTAACACTTGAATTGATAAGTAGTCATACATAATATACTTTGGCATGAGAAAACTTTGCACAAAGCCGAAATTGAAAGGCTCTCTCACTAATTCTTCAAGGAAATTAACAAAATTCAATTTATTATGTAGATCCTTATTCTTGGTAAAAAATCTGAACTACAATATCTCAAAAAAACAATGGAAAATTGCTACCAAGATCCCGACGGAAAACTCCCAAGTTTCTAATTAGTCATGAAAATATTTATCTTAAGATATTTCATAACATGCGAAACGTCCCTTTCCTTTGCCTGCTTATTTTGCGAGCGTATTAATTATTCTTATTTTTATTTCAGAAACAATAACCGAGTATTCTAATGATTTAAGAATAAAGAGGTTTCTTATGCATGCAATTTTGGCCAGTCATAAGGAGGTAGGTATGTTATAGAGTGCGCTAATGTATTCAATGTAAATTCATGCTTCAAAAACCTAATGGATATATGGTACCTAATGGCAGGCATAACTAATGCTGCGTGCACGTTTCTCGACTCGGATCGGATGTTACAATACATACATATGAGTCGCATTAGGCTGAACCGCAACAGTTTAGCCTGACCGCACTGAGCAGCACCAGCATTACATCTTCAGCTCACGTTTGAAACATGATCAATTTTAGCGGTTGCATTCCAGCGCCGCCGGGGGACGATGCAAAAAGCACCCTTATATTATAAATGCATCAGTGGACAGGTCGGCCGCGACAAAAACGGAGCTCGAGCAAGCCACGTATAAATTATTTATGCCATTTTTAGCATTTCGGAGTTTGCGAAACGAGTGGTCGCGAATGATGACCACGGTGCGACGGGCTCGTCATCCGAACGGGACGCGACAGGAATTTGCACTTTGAGTCACCAAGCTATCGCCAAATGTTGGACGTGACATTTCAAAACATGTCCACTAAACGAACACTAGCATACACGCCTTCATCACAATTATAATTGTAATTAAACACTCGATACATGATTAGATAGGCCAACTTAATTTATAAAAGTCAGAAATAAATATTTTTGTTATTCGAATTGCGTCATCAAACAAATTAGCAAAATTAAAACGGAAATTAACTATCGATCTAGAAATCGGTTTTGCTATTAAGTGCATAAATCACAACTCCCACGTTACCATAAATTGAGCGCATGTATTTCACACGGATTAGCTCAAGTTGAACTAACAGTATCCAAACGAAGTTTATTTATTAATATTTTTATACAAAATTATATATTTGAGTAGTCCCTGCCTTTTGTATTATAATGTATCTAGTTATCAACAAACAAACTGCTGCAAAAACTGTTAATTGACACACAAATATTAATAAACGTCTCCGATGTAATGTCAGGCACCTTTTTACTGTCCACCATTTAAAGAGTTTTGAACCCTTAACATGATGCAGACCGGTGCACCGTTAACACTCATCCCACTAAGATACGAACCGTTTATTACCTTACAATGTCTTAACGATAATTGCATTTTGACATTGATAATACCCAGCGGTAAACGACTCTGTTGATTAAACTGGAACCAATCAAATAGAATAAAATGTAACGTAGTGGATAAGCCAGCGGAATACCGATGACGCCTTTAATTTAAAATATTTTAATAACTAGCAGCTCAGTTCGAAATGGCAATTCAATAGTACGGTTTCCACGAAACGGGAGAGGGACTAGATAAAGTTTTAATTAGAGATTCCGGATGAAATTCCTCCATGAGTCGCCGGGAGCCGATACATTCCCGCTTCGGCACCAGCCGAGTTTTTACCACCACGCAAACTCGTTCCATCCCGCCATTCTCCGGCCAGATAAATAGCGACAATAAATATACCATTGGAGCCAATTGCTTTCTCTATATAACAGTAACAATAAAATTTCCCAAATCGTGTGATTTTTGAACCAATTAAAGGCTTGGTATTTGTAACGACCCCCATAAATCCGCCCTCCCGCAATGGAGTAAATACTTTCGGACCTTTTGCACACAATAGCGAATACTTAAGCCAAATTTTTTGGATACTTATTATTTTACATAGTGTCTTATGTGATATGAAACGACAGGAGAAAAAAGCAGTGCATATCTGATGTTTGTGATAAGCTTAATCATTAGACAAAGTAGGCCTAGGATGCTGCCCATTGTTTGAAGCAAGACGAAGATGATACCGCGACGGTTTTTCACACAGTATTAAGATAAAAAGCTTCAGTAGTTAAATTAACGTGACATTTATAATTGATTAAGTTTTTGCTCTCGAGAAAAATGTTAATCAGCATTTTATTGGGGCGCTCACGCGGCCGCGGAGATCACAATATTGTGCAAAAACGCTATGACCCGCGACAGTTTCTCGCGGCTAGCTCTCATAGTCATTGTTCTCTACTTTCATGTAACTATTGATCACATAAGCTCGTCACGTTTCTCAACATTGTTGTGGCGTTCTCGTGAGATGGGCGAGCGCACCCTGCCGCCGCCGGGGGCGACACACGCACCCCGCACGATAACATTATAATTAACTAGACGGCCATTTTTATGTGCTGCATCAACCAGTTATGTCCATGAATGGAATTTCATTAATATTGGCTCAACGCGCGCATCTATTCCTATCACATTTGCAGCGCACCAGAGGGTGAGGACGAGAACTTATTGAGGTAATTTGAAAAACAAAGCAAGCCTCAATAAAAATGCAAAATTAACCAGTTTTCATTACGAGGCACAGGTGAGAATAAAAAGTCAACAATATTAGCGTTCAGCAAGTAGAAAAATATTGATAAGAAACGCAACAAAGCAGTTGCAAAGTGAGTCGCAGACATGTTCCAATGGACACCCTTCCTCATATTTAATGAATCCTCTAATTATTTTAACTAGCGAGCTGGTTAAAAAAGTGGCGTTGCTATCACAAAAAGCGTAGAAAAACCTATTTGAAGCGCTACCAAGTTAATGGCTCGGAGCGTGTTACTTTGACATATTAAGAGAAGACAGTAAACTGGTTTTGGAGAAAAAACTGTGGATAAAGGCAGGGCTCCTGTGCATCAACAAATTAAAGGTCGCATAAACGATGCGACACTATAGGACGCAATTAGATCTTTTTAGGATCAGCGATCCCGCAGCCGCTGGCCGGCTGGGTATATCATTATCTACTGCAAATAACCGGTAGCCGCAATAAAAAACTCTTAAAAGCAATATGACATTAAAGTGCAGTGCATTTTGCCAGTATATCGGCTCGCTGCTGCTGTGTAATGTCCTAGTACTGGTACTTAATCCGACACTGCGACTAGAATTAAACGCGATTTAAGATAAAGATTGTCATATTTGCTCATTAAAGCGAGATATTTTTATGAGCACAACTTTAGAGCAATAATAATAAACTGATAGGCTAATAAGCATTAACAGAACTTAACTAACTGTTATGGATATTGGTTTAATGTTCGCTATCAAGAATTAAGTAATTCAAGATTACAAGTAAATTGTATAAAACTAAAAATACTCTAGAGTGCGTCTTGTTCCACAGTAGTCTGCGAAAAAAATTGCAGAAATGAAAATTCTCCGATGTAAATATCTTACATCGGAGATACATGTAAATATATACAAATACCGTAATTCAGAGTAAGATTGAAGAAAATCTGTTCCAAGATGAATAAAATTAAGTGAATGAGCATTGTATTAGGCACCGGTGCTCATAGTGTCAATTGATTGTGTTTTATGTATCCCCTCACTATAGTTACCGAGGTGTGCTATCGTAACATTGCGTTACATCGCCAACGCATCGCTCAGTGCCAATCACAATATGTAGATATGGACAAAAGGACCAAATTTTATCGAAATCTACAAAACTAGTCTTTTTCTGCCGTTTCATCCGCGTCCCTTGGGAACAGCTACCCGTACGGAGATAAAATATAGCCTAAGTTACTCGTGTACTCGTGTAGAGTGTAGCTTTTCAACAGTGTTTTTTTTTTATTGATTCAGTTAAGGAGCCTGTAAAGAACAAACAAAAAAAATCCTCATTATAATATTAGTTTACTTAGATGATTCAAAGTTACCAATAAATACAATTTAATAGCAATGGTAAATAGACATCAACTAATTTGTTACCTAGTGGTAAATTAATCATCAATTCTTTGGATAACTAGATGTTGAATTAATTAACAATTCGTCTCCTTCATCGCAAAAGGCATGTAACTTCTAAACTACCTATATTGATATATTCATGTTTTCCATTCGTTATTTTCATGTGAAAGATTTTCAAAAGTTGACCTTCTAAACTAACATTTTATGTTAAAACGTAAAGCGTCGTTTATTCTCACTTCTAACTTAGACATCTGGATTAATGTTAACTGGGGTCAGATTACGTCAGCACAGTTAATGGTTTTCTAAACACGTATTTCTTAGACATATTGAATAAGGTCCATGCCTTGAATATTATGTTAATATTATAAAGAAGATTTATTGTTTGTTTGTAAAGGTAAAGGCTCCGAAAATAATGAACTGTTTTGCAAAATTCTTTCACTATTGGGAAGCTACACTGACTATCCCCGGGTGACACAGGCTATATTTATATGGGTACGGGAAACAGTTAAATTCTACGGGACGCGGTGGGAACAGCCAGATATCGATTAACTAGACTGACTATTTAATAATATACCTAAGTACAGATATTATGAGCAAGTATCTATGCAGCAAATTATTTAATTTTATAAACAGTAACTGATAACCTACATATCAACGTGTTACTTATCTATTTTGCAGTAAAACTAATTGTTTAGACTTATATAATACCTCAGTAAAGTCTAGTTTAAATATCTAGCACATTAATTATTCCTAATGGTATGAGTATGAAACCATACTGCACTTTTGATGATGATGTGATATTTATGCAATCGTATCTATAGACCATCACAATTATATTGGAATCCTACTTACTAATATTATAAGCATCGCCAGATTATAACCAACTTCTTTACATAATAGAACAGTCCCAGAGATAAGTCTCTTGGACACGCATGAAATTGCAGATGTATTAATAAAATTAACTCTAAACTAAGGTCTAAAAGAGTTTTGAAATGACTCCAACTATCCCTTAGCAAATCTTACGAGTACTTAAGGAAGAACTACTTAAAATAACCCAGTTCCATCACGTACATAAACTAAGTACATGGCAACAGAAGCAATATAACCTTGCTTAGTGGCAGACCATGGCCGCTCAATGAAAGTGCACATTGCCGGAACAAGCGTGGGTGCCCGAGGCTTAGAGCACGTGCTACAAGTACCAACACCTATTGATAACCACTTCTGGAGTTTTTAAAAGCCAGTTTCGAGAAGAATGAACCTACGTGACGAGTTGACAAAGGACTAACTGGAGCGTAGGAACTAGACACGTGTCAAATATACCAACTAACTTCCTTCAATAGAAGAATCTAGACAATTTGAGTACATTTCGCAAATATCCATTGATATTCGTCGAAAGCTTCAATAAAACAGTACCTGTACAGATGTGGTGCCTGCAACAGCAGATTGCTGAGTAAAAAGGTTTCGGTTCAATTTACTCCGCGTCATCAATTAGGAACACTTTTTAATACTTTCCTACATCAGGTAGGTAAAACGAACCTTTAGTTTTCAACCCAGTTCACCCTCGACAAACCCTTTACCGTGATTATGATCATAATGTAGTGTTGATCCAAAAAATCACGATAAGTTACGCATTTTGGTCCTTAGGGATTATTTGGTCCTTTGAGTCGGGATTAAAACGCTCAAAAATATTACGGCGTTTTTGCGAATATTTTTTCATATTTACCAAGGTCAGACTAAATAAAAACCCAAAAGCCTCACCAATATCCTATTAGATAAAGCCACTAATTATACATTAATTACATTTATAAGCGTAATATTTTTAGTTAATTTTTCAATGGCGTACGCTGATTGATAGCGCGTGTAACTTCCTTGTACCCTATTAGTACAGTTACATGAATAAAATCTAATTACATAAGACTTTTTGCATCAAAACGAAGCGGCAACGTGTAATTTGTTAATACAAGATTTAAGTTGTGATTACAATCAATTACGTCTGAGAGTGACCTTAAGTTAAAATTAGCTCTTCTGTTTGGTGCTTGTAGTTGGAAAACTCATTTTACTAATGAAGCAATATTAGACTACACAGCAAGACTACTTAAGGAAATTGTATTAGAAAATCCTAGTGTCATATTAAACATTGCCTCAGATCTAGATTTCTAAACTATCACTACTACTTTTGTACCAAATAAATGGTTGGAATTTCCTCTCTTTTACAGTGAGACAGCTATGCTTACTAGTTTATTTTTCAAACCGCGGCCCAGAATAAGAAGAGTAATTTTGTAACTTAGCCAGTGAAGCGGAATCCCAACTAGTTTGGACAACTGCCTCTAGCGAGCAACAGATACAATAAGACAAATCACGAAATATAACAACTCACCGTTTAAGAGAGTTGGTGCTACGATAGGTCGAAAGGACCAAAAAGTAATCCCTTTCACCCTTGATGTTGTAATAACAACGTTTAAACTACATCATAAACGACAATTGCCTCAGTTTATTCAATTTACATTTTATAGCTATCCATCATTGCAGCTACCGGAACCGAATCAATAAACTTAAACATGAAATGTACTATAAAACTGACATTATTAGTTATTACTTGTTATATTACGTAATCGTTACAGGTAGGCTTTTCATGGTACATTAATCGTTCCCACATTCAATTAATATGCTATAGGCTTTAACATTTGCTTTATGGCTTAAATTAAAACATTAATTTGTCTGTTTTATTAATACCTCTTCGATAGAATACTTAAACAAGTGGAACAACATACTTTTTTTGTGATGAATGTAAAGTCACTTTATCAAAAAACTATATGGATATTCAAAAAGCCTCTTTGTAAATAAATATGCCTTTTACTCCTGTGACTTATTCACGTTGCATGATTTGGTCCTTCTGCCTACCCGAGCGTCTCGTCTCAGGATTTACGATCCGCACTTAATTAATGTAACGTGTTGTTTGAAAACGGGACAGAGACAAACGTTACATACAAGAACTAAGTGGTCTTGCAACAAAACTCCTTTTGCCGACAGGGGTCAGGGCTGTAAATAGCGCTAGCAGATGGCCCGGACAGCCGATTAATAAGACGGGGACTCCGCCCCGGGGCTGCGGTGGCGACTTAACAGCGCCAATTTAACAAACACCACCCTACCAGATAAGCCGATTACCCGAATCTGGGAGACAAACAGACGTGCTTACGGTACAGATAATGTGGCTATGCTAATTGTGGACACTGCCACTGATAAACGCTTGCATGTTTAACTACATGTTCGCTGGTATCTTTGAGCTGTGAGGTCGAGATTACTGCTGTGTATTATCTTGTTTGGCGTGTAACATCTTAACCATTTATTTTTATAAATGTCTAGATCACTAGTGTTACTTTCACAGGAAAAAAAATAAACTGCACAGATTTTTTACCAACTTTCCAGAAAATCAAATTGTTTTTCCTTAATTAACTAACTGCAAAGATTAACAACATCAGTGTGATTTCAGGAAAGCTTTGTAGGTACTCCTTTAATTTTTGCTACCGTAGGAGATTCAATAAATAAATAAGTACTTTTTGTGCAAGAGTTTTGCATGCCTTTAATTACATTGCCAGACAGTTACAAATATTTACAGACGTGTGAGAAATGAAGACCAACTCATTTTCCAAAAAAGGCGCTAGACGTTAATGACGAAGACTGCAGTTATTTCCTTTTAAAACTACATATGACACCTATTTATTCCGTTAAACCTGACTTTTAAAGGTTGTTTCATTAGCCACAGGATACAGGACCAATACAATAACAAGGAGCGAAAATAAAAACGACAACTAGTATTACACATTGACATAAATTACGAGCTCGCATAGCAGCATCTTGCAAACTGACTAAAGATAAATGCTACAATGCAAAAGAAACACAAATTAGCGAGCTTATCGTCGCCTAATCTTAATTCATGTAAAAACGTACAAGCTGCAGTGCTGACACACTGAGGGGCAAAAAAATATATTTGACAGCACGCGTTGAATGTGACCATATTTAGCCGGATCCCGAACTAAATATCGCGTCACGATCATTATCAGCTGTTACAAGTGTGTAGCCGATAGATCATACGCGATGCGACCATGTAAGGCGGCACGAGACATATTCTGATGATGTCATGCCTCGCGCAGACGCTAACTAACGCCCGGTACCCATGACGAACAACTACTCGGTTAAAAAAATTAAGCGGTATTTGTTACCAGCCAGCGTTTGGTGAAGCCCTCCGCGATTGCTTCGGAATTTACTGGCAATCACCACTTTAAAGTGTTTTCTATTAAGCGAAGAAGAACTGGTCGAAATATACAAATTATCACATCAAGGGGATCTTCTACCCTCAAAGATCTAACTCAAACTAAGGTATGTCATATATGACAAATGCAATTTGAATGACATAACGAGAACTAACCCTTCCCCAATTAGAATTAAGTACGCGTAAAATCCTGAGCGCATTGTCAATATTTGCGCAAATGACACGTGATTTACATTTAAAAGAGCAATGCAGACAAATACAAACGACATTAAAATGTTCCCACAGCAAAGTACGAAAGTGGTTGCTTCATAAAACTCACTCCTATTTCTTTTGAGTCAACTTTGAAACATACTTCAGAAGTCGGGAACTTTCAATTCGCAATTCGCATAGCAACTTGTCGACAATTGAGAGTAAAGGTAGAATTCCGTGGGTCGCGGCTGACGCAGCCGCGCGCGGCCTACGACAGTCGTCGGCCGCGCGCGACAATAGTCAACCTATGAAAATGTATGGCGCCGCTGCCGAGGTCCGCGACAGTCGCGCGCGGCCGACGAATTTCGTAAGCCGCGCGCGGCATTGTGTTGAAATTAGTAGATTTTGTTCTTCCGTTCCCTCTAGTCGAAGTGCTAATTGATATCCTTGAAGAAGAAGAGGATGACGTATTGCTGTGGCTGTATTATGAAAATAGATTACCAATCTACCCTATCTTTAAAAAGTAGAAATGATGAAGGATACTACCAAATACTGATTCAAAAGCATTTGTATTGTAATGAAAACAAAAGGAAGTTTTGCCGACTAAATAAAAAACAATTCAATTCTGGTTTTACTAAAATTCTATAGATGTTATTAAGCGCTAGACCATGTTGAGATGCATACGGCCGCGCGCGGCTCACGAAATTCGTCGGCCGCGCGCGACTGTCGCGAGCCTCGGCAGCGGTGCCATACATTTTCATATGTTGACTATTGTCGCGCGCGGCCGACGACTGTCGTAAGCCGCGCGCGGCTGTCGTAGCCGCTATCCACGGAATTCTACCTTAAGTTGCAAAACTGCTAGTACTTTATTCAAATGAGTTATAACATCTGGAATAGCTGGAGGGTTAAATATTTCAACATTTGAAGGGATGTTATTGACTGGTAACAATGAATTTTGCTACTTTGTTTTTGAATTGTAATAGATGAATAGAGCGTTGTCCACATAGCGTGCGCATTCTTACTCAACTTACATAATTACACGCCTAAACAAAATGAGGCAGAGCCATCATGAACAGACGAAAATTGTGATCACCACGCAATGTAAGCGTAGGACGATAATAAGATAACTAATGATATACACAGACAACCACACAAAGTAATTTCTTTAATTCTATGATCATAAGATCATAACGCGATTTGGATTTACCATTCTAGTCAAGATCACTTCGGCTCTCTTGACGTCTATGTTCCTTTATAATAATAAATAAATCTTTGGAAAATCCTAGTCATAAGTGGCTTTGAATAACTCAAAGGTCAAGTACCTATATTTCTTTAAGAATTCACCACAAATTGTAAAGATCTCTTGATTGTGATAAATCATCTTGGTAAACGTTAATTACAAGTTCGGTTAGATACAGTCACAGTGGGATATAAATCATGTCCGAGTTAGCAAACCTGCAGGATAATTGTACTAAATCACCGACTAAGCAATCAGACAATGAATATTGTAGGTGGGTGTTGCTTGGATTACTAAATTACATATCGGTCGGCTAAATCTGCTGCGGTGGATATGACTAGAGCGGTTCGATCCTCTAATATTTCACCGCAGCTGTGTAACGAGTGGAACAATCTTTGTCTTGGGTGTCACTGGAGACGCCAAAAAAAAAGCGCAACATGTGTACAATGTCGACGGTAATGGAGCAAGCACGTGCAGTGGACAGACTTCGTGACGCTTCTACTTTATTAATGACAACATGGCGAAACGACGAGAACTTTATTTCAGCAGATTGACGTTAGAAAAACGTACGTTCCTAGTTTGGCTAGAGGATTGATATCGTTGGGGTTAGGTATAATTAGCGTTACAGCGCTCGGGGTGTCTCCGAGCGCTCAAATCAAGATTTATCAAGTGAGCCGAAGGCGGGAGATAATGTGACTGTTGCGGAGCGGGCCTGACTATTCAGCGGAGTCAATGGCGTGTGACCGACGGCGGTAGAGAGGTTGCCGGGCGCTGGCCGTTGGGTGACGCTGACATTCTTTACCCACGTCTTATTTCATTTTGTTTTTTTGAAATGTTAGTCCATTCAGTTGTTAAGCACGTAGCGTCGCCAGCCGCTACCGGTGCTTAGATTAGAAAACGTTACCAAAGATATCAAAGTCGATTTCGCTTATAGTAAACAGCGCTATTGTATCTGCGCTGGAAACGTGCAACCGGAGAAAATAATTGCGAGCATCATCAATTTCCACCTAATGGAGCGATAAACCCGTCTCAGCCACCGTTGATCCGTGAAGCTGAGCATAAAATAAAGCTTGCACTCATTGACGCGCGTCGACGACGATCGATGGGGTAATCTCGCGGTCATCCCATCCCGGCTTTGTCTGTGCATCGGGAGCGGCATAAAATTATCTGGGCATTAGCGGGCCGGGGAGCGAGCGGGGTGTCCGGGGACCATTTGTCATCGGCGGTGTGCAGGGGAGTGGGGAGCGCGGGAGGGGGCGGGAAGAAAGTGGCGGCGACTCGGGGCGGCTGCAGACGCGACCACAAAAACAAGACGCGGAGAGCAGGGGCGGGACTCGCAGCCACCGCGCTGCCACTGCCACCCGCAGGGATGTGCCGCGCCGTGTCACGATTCTCTTATGTACGACATGCTGTTTGGACACTGCTAACTTTGAATTATGGCACTACATACAACTTTAACGTTACCAGAGTTTACTATATTTACACAGCGCGAACAACTTCGTTCTATCTGAATTCCGCGCAGTGGTCAAGCAATACGATAAGCAGCTGTTACTTTACTAATAATTCAGAATAAACGGACGCTAAGTGTTTTGTTAAAGGAAAAGAGATGCTGATATAGGCATTGAAAACGTTTAAATACTTAATTATTTAATCAGTCAGACTTCACCGACAAAATTATTATAAGAAACTTCATAAAACGTGTTATTTTTCGGAGCAGCTTTTACATAGAGATTCAATTGCGAGTTTGTTAGTTAATCCCGAATATAAAATCTGTTACTAAATATTACTCTCTCTTAAGCTGCCAACTATTCGTTGCCCAAAACTGTCACCTCCATAACAGCCAGTTGGAAAACTCGGAGCCCTCGAAAAATCCCGCAGTCATAAAAGGGTCAAGCGGTTGCGTCACGTCGGCACAGCGGAGGCGCAAAAACACCAAGAGTACAAACTATATTGGATATTAGAACAGAAGGCGCGTGCCGACAAGTTTTTGTCCACCAGGGATCCCTTGGACATCGCTTATTTAATTTACTAAATTCCCAGCGAAATACTGATTAAAACTGTTTTTAAAACAAGACTTGGAATTAAGGGGATTCATTAAAAAAGATCACATAGAGATGAAAGGATTGAATTAGGATTTGATAATGGTCGAAGGAACTGAAAAAATACGATCATCTTTAAGCATAAGTACATTATAAGAATGAATGCGTTCAAAGCACTTCAATAAAAACTATAATTTATACTACAGATCGGCACTTTATACTATCTCAATCCGCACCTAATCAAAAAGTAATTAATTTCCAAGGACCTCAAGCTGTCACTTGAAAACATCTTATCATTTGTGAAGCTCATAGTCTAGTTGTAAATAAACTAAATTATCTTTAATGTTAATGATCCTATTAGCTCTGAACTGGGGAAAATTAATACAACGAATCAATTTGTAGGTAATGATACTGCCATCAAATGTGTGGCTACACTGGCTACTGGTGACTATACGTAGTTATATATTGTGCATAGAATCATTAGTGGCAGTCGGTCGTTTGTTAGAGCCATTCGCGGCCCGGAGACGGGTTTTTGTCTCAACGCCAAATTGCATCCGCACAATACGTTGTCAGTAAATTGATTTGGAATTAATTGCGGCAAAATAAGACATGGTGTGACTTGTACAACCGTAATGAATCAGGATTTTATTAATTATCTCAACTTTTATAGAAATTCAGACAATAGGATAAGAAAAATGGTTTAGAAAAATGTGCGCGCAGGTAAAGCTATCATTAAAGACTAATTTAGCCAAAATTATTCAACAATCATTTTTATTTCAAGACATAAGACAAATCTTCATAGAAATCATCAACTTACCGAGATGCTGCAATACAAGATGATGTCTAATCTATTTTGAATGTCTAGACAAGGACATTAAACATCCACTAATGATTTTAAGCACTTTCAATTAGCGTCTACTACATAATATTTCTCATAAAACCGTAATTAGGAAGCCTTAATACCATGCACCCACAACTCGAGGAAGCTATATAATTGCATTTGGAATTACTGAATTAGACAAGAATTTCTTTTCAGATAAAACGGGTCTTAATAACGAAGCACAAGAAAGTTTTCCAGAACTAACTAAGTATGATAACAATCAGTGCAAAGTACTCTAAAGCTTCAGATACACACAATATCCATAATCAATGTTATGTATGTACATTCGTAATATAAAGAGATAAGCAAGCACTTCCATTGTATTCAATTAACTAACGGATATGGAAGAACACTGAATCGCATTGTCTTCATCGATACATCGATATTAATATGATTTAATGAATTTCCGATTGCTGTAATCATCGCGGTTCTGAGAGCTTTTTGACTTCAATGAGCTATTTCATAGTCATTAAGTTGAATAAAAGAAACCTTGGTATGAGACCGTATTATTATGGCGTGTTACTTTTGAAGCTGTTGGTTTGTTCACGGGTTTGTCATTATTGCGTTGTCTGTGCTCTATAGACGAAGGCACTATGGTTCTTTGGTAAAATTCTTCAGGGGGTTATCGTTTAAATATCGCAATAGAAAAATTTAAGAATCCCCAAAATAAGACGATAAACATCAAGTCCCTAATCAATATTGGGAATGAGGATGAAGAATTAAAATCAAAAAGTGTGGAAAAGGATAGAAAGCTGACACTACGGCAATCGGCAAACTTACTTATTTTTTTAATAAGGAAGTTTTTGAAGCAGAAAAGCTTCTGAGAACTACATCTGTCAGAAGGTATTATCATCAATTCAGGTTACATTTTCCTGCAGTAACTTAAGTACCCGGGGCCTGTCGGGGCCAAAATCCCCACTAATCGAGCGTGGCTCATTAGCGGAAGACGCTCGTTTCAACGCGGATACACTTATGGAGTGTGTTTTTAATGTTCTCCCAGACTAGGGAAGGCTTTAATTGTTAGGCTATTACATTTTCAGCTATTGGGTTTAGCAATTATTTTAACCATTTACATTTTGCTATTATTGTTTTATAGCTTTCATTTGCGAGCTGAAATTGGGAATAGGGATCGCCTCTTTTTCCGAGGTTAGGCTACTTATTCCTTCTAAACATTTTATGTAAAGCGGTACTCTCGCACGTTATTAAGCTTCATGTCCATAATGTTCAGAGCATACAGGCTAACTTCAAAAGTACGCTTAATTGCTAAATTAACAAATAACACGTTCGGAACTCAAGTTGTCCATTCTCCCGCCGTCATTGAACAGACATCTTCACGGGCGCGCTATTGTCTATGATCTAACCTTACTCGTTCCGAAAGTCGCTCATTGTTCATCTACCTAGGATTTAAATACCTGAATACAGATTAACACAGATGCTTCACTTTTAGATGTAGGTAACTTTAAGCTAGTTAATTTTGCCAAGAACATATCTACTGATTCTAATATGATAATATACGAAAATTGCTGTGTGCATATTTAGGTTTGTTACGCTTTGATGGGTAATAAAGTTGTGAAGATAAAATTCGGTAGCAAATGTAGGAAAGGAAATCCGATACTAACTGAAGTAGATAGATACAGTTTCCTCATAAGCCGTGTGAATAAATGGCAAGCAACTATTTAGAAATTACAGACAATAAAATCCGCTACGATCAAAATTTTCACGAAGCAGAATTAAATCGATATTTCGCGATCGTTTTTCGATACATACGAGCATAAAAACATGAGATATGAATTTCAAATGTAAACGGATTGTCACGCTTCTCATTGATACGCACCTAGTGCGATCAAAGATTAGATTAAGTGCAAAAACTTGATAAATTTTCCGAATATGCTTTCTAGTGGCGATAATTAGTACTGCATTGTCATTGGTTTGTATTAATGGAAAATTAATTAATTTTAGCTTCGTTAAGAATGGAAGCTGTCAAAGATTAGAAATGTTAAATAGGGCAATTCTTTTATTTCAATGAGAGTTCCTCTGGGGTCAATAATAGGCTCTATGCATTTTAATTACAGAAGCTGTAAAAAATACGCAATATTTTTTACAATATTTCGAGCTTACATTTCACCTTACGATTGTTAGAAGGGTTATGCATAAAAAATATATTTCTTTCGTTTAAAATAATAGATTTTTGTACTATCGTTCTGTTTTGAGTTTATCAAAACCAAGAACCTTAACATTAGATGAATACAGAATACAATTTTAGGACAAGATTTTTGAAAATCTCGTGACTTAAAACATAAAAATTTTTGTTGATGATGAAATTAATTATTTTTGTACACTTTGGTTGGCCACAAATATTGGTCATTAAGTATTTTAACAGGAAGCAGTGGAGTTGTAAATTATGACCACTTTGTCAGATTCCAGAGCATATTAATTCATGCAAATACATATGGCATATGTAATTAATGCAAATGAAATTACTAGCACAAAGACTAATTACACCGTGTCAAAGATGAATTAATCAGTCAATGCTAATTTTAGACAATGTGTTCAAGTGTAGCATGTGTGCTTATATGAGACATTTTTAAATACACAGATATGGACAAATAGGTATATAGGGATATTGGAGAAATTAACTTGTTATGAAATAAATAACACCTGTCTCAAAATAAAATCGAATGAAAATTAAGGTTCCTATTATTCAGTATGAAAATATGATGATATGTTTTTTTTTCAATACACAAATTCGAAATTTTGAATATTTTGAATAATGGTTGTCTAAACAGGTTCTAGTTCTTGAGGTTCTATGACTTATTTCATGTTAGAATTTAGTGTAATTTTTCCTTACCTTACAAATAATTGTTCCTGATTGTTGACTCTCCATGATACTACCGTAGCACCTAGAGCAAAAAAAAAGTTTTTATTGAATTTCAAGTTTAGAAAACTTTTTAAATAGTCATGTATGACTTGTGTGGGTCTTTAGTGGTTAATGAGATTAGGAGTTTTATTAATTATGCAATAGTTTTAATAAAGATAGATTTTTTTTATGATGCTATGGTTGATGCAACAATTAAATAGACATCACATCTAAGTTTAGAGCTAATCTTACAATAATGTTCATCTCCACTTCCTAATGTATTAGCCAAATTATTGCTAGAGTATGACTTATGATTATTTTTTGTGAGTACATCAAATACCAACCTACAATTTAAAAGCAAGTATCTACAGTTTACTTCCTACAATCCAATAGCCAAGGTCAGAGCCGTCGCAGACAACTTATTCTATTCAATGTGAAAAAACTAGTTACCTATCCACTAAACACCACCAACTACGCTACGTACTCCTTACATAAATATATTCGTGAACTTTAACATACACTAACGCAATCTTGTTCAATACAACATTTAAGAATTTCAATAAAAACATTTTTTTTTAAGTTACGCGCGTCGTATTTCAAAAATAAATAAAGAAGTTTAGGTTATGCGGCTGCCGCTGTTAATGCTCTGATAATTAACAGAATGGCCATGATTTGATAATAACACATCATAGTTAACTCAGAAAAATATTAAAAACATTACTTACCGAAAAGATTTACGGTACAAGTTGTATTGTTGCCTCTGTCGAGAACGACAACACTCGTCGCTGCCATTTTCGGTTTGACAGCAAAGCCAACTGACAAAAAGCCGAGATATTGGTGTTACCTGAGGTAGTAGTAAATGTTCTACTAACCAACTAAAACTACCATAACAGTCAAAACAATACGAGATACAAATGCAAGTAGAGTTTATAAATAGCTAAAAACGGGACTTGAAAGAAATCTGTTAAAAAGCTTAATTTTATCATATCAAATCTTTAGATTTTAAATAGTTTTTCTTGTGCTGAGGATACAAACAATAAAATATCAGTTTGTTAAGATTATTGGTATGAACAAAAATTCTAGAAAACTTGTTTAAATGATTAATTTTAAACAAAAGTTAAAAAAATACAATCACATGAAGATGTGCAATAAATGTATTAAGAAAGGCTAACGTCTTGAAGTAGAGAGCCACTAGAAGGAGAATAATCTCGATTTTACTGTAGTAATTTATTCTTATATTAATTATGTTAATTACTTTTCTTTGTGCCCAATTAAAACAGTACAAAACCCCGCTGTGATTCTATTTAAAGAAACTTTTGATTTTGGGTTTTTGTGTGTTGCTAACGTCCCCACACAGTAGAAATTGTATTTAATGGTAAACTTTGGTTTTGTTGTAAACATTGCATAGCAAATGATAAAATACTTTACCGACATATTAATTACAATAAACATACTGAGTACAATGTTGTAAAATAAGATTTTTCTTATTTAATTATATATTCACTGAAAGATTTCATGCAGACGTTAATTTCTGAACGCAGTGAAAACTGACCAATCAAATTCAGCCAACGCTGTGCCGGCAAGTGTCATCATCGGCATCATACGTGTATTTTTCCGGTCCTTGTCCTCTCTCTCTAGCTCTACATACTTTTCTCAGCTCGAGTTGGACGGCGAAGAATCGCGCACGGTTTTACAAAAGTGCCGATAAAAATTCAAAGATGCTGGGATCACTGAAAATTGTATTATTATTAGGTGTAATTTATTTATGTAGAGCCGCCGAAGAAGATGTGTTGGAGCTTACAGATTCCGACTTTTCGTCGGTGTTAGCTCAACATGACACTGCCCTAGTCATGTTTTACGCACCATGGTGAGTAATTAATGATTTATCGTAACTGTAAACTTATGAATGGCGATTAATGGGTTGGTTGTTTGAATTGCGTGTGTAATTGTTGGTTAGGTGCGGTCATTGTAAGAGATTGAAGCCTGAGTACGCGGTTGCGGCCGGCGTGCTAAAGAACGATGACCCCCCTGTCGCGCTGGCGAAGGTGGACTGTACCGAGGGCGGCAAGAGCACTTGCGAGCAGTTCTCGGTGTCCGGATACCCTACGCTGAAGATCTTCAGAAAGGGAGAGGTCTCACAGGAGTACAATGGCCCCAGGGAGTCAAGTAAGTTCTAGAATACATTATCGATGTTTTTACGTGGCCAACGACTTTTTTATGTTAAGTGTTTCTGTAGGTAGATTATTAATTATTGTTTTAAATACAAAGATGGAATGATATGAAATTACAGAAATATTTTGTTACTAACAATAAGAAGCAGGTGCCAGATTAACTATCACAATCTTTTTACATATCTTTTCTGAAGTTTTTTGAATTTATTGACTGTATACCCACAACTACAAAAATATCTTACTTATAACTGTATTACTAGAGTTTAACAAAAATACCCTCATATTTTTAAATAATTAAAATAAAATTAGCAGATTAAAACTAATTGGGATAAATGCTTATTATTAAAATACAACTTTGAACTTGACCTTCATTCATCAAGCAGAGTTCAGTTAATTCACTGAACACTACTAAACAAATAAATTGCATGAATAGTTTCAACTTGTAATTTTATAAGAAACAGAACCAGTTTATGAATCAGACTAGAAACTTTTTGGTTTATGTGTCCAAAAAGAGGTTGCAATCAAAGATGTTGTTACCACAGATTAATAATAGATGAATTTCCTCTTAAAGCAGGAACGTGATGAACCAAAAAATATAGATGTTGGTATAACTGATAAAACCAGTTATGTATTTTAATTTCCTGTTGTATTGATAATACATCCCACTGATTAGGGATGGTTTTTATTAGAGATAATATTTTATCTTATGCCCATTCAGTATCTGAGTACTGAAAGGATACAGAAAATCTTCCATCTAGTTAGAAGGGAAATTAAAGTTGTAATAGTTTTCTAATCTATAGTAAACTACTTTCATTACTTTTCTTGATTAATTAAGATGGTTTCTTAACAAGTTTGTTGTGATAATGTTATCTTTTTATCACTACACTTAATTTTGTCACTCCATCATTATAAACCTTTTTCATTATCCAGCAAAAGTCATTGACCTATGTTACTTCAATAAATCAATTTCCATACCTAAGTCTATGTTTTCCCCTACAGACGGTATCGTCAAATACATGCGCGCTCAAGTCGGGCCCAGCTCCAAGGAACTCAAGACTGTTGCTGACTACGAAGCATTCCTGAACAAGGAGGAAGTGGTCGTCATTGGCTTCTTCGAGAAGGAGACCGACCTCAAGGGTGACTTCCTCAAGACTGCTGACAAGATGCGTGAAGAGGTCACATTCGGTCACTCTTCTGCCAAGGATGTGCTTGAAAAGGCTGGATACAAGTAAGTCAACCTTTTTTGATATTACCTTTTTCAGAAATTCATTTAAATACTGGCCAGTATTCTAGAAAGGAAATTGTTAAGTAGCCTTTAAATATAATTATGAATTTGAAAGTCATATTTGGAACAAGTATGTATGCAGTAGTGTCCTCATTAAATTTTTATAGTGTTTTGTACTTATGTGAGTACATATAATATTTATGGCATACTGTAAGCCTACGCCATTATTCACGGTATCTGTCGATACCTGGCATGGAAACATGCAACAATTGGTAATTTATGCTGCATTTCCGTCACGACATATGTACACGCATAGGTATATTAATAATATATTTTTAGCACAATATTTAAAAAAAATTAAGAATATAAAGACAATAGGATTTTTTAAAAACTTGGAATCGCCAAGGAAAAGGAATCAATCGTTCACAAATCATCAATTCACTATCAATTTGATATACAAAAGAAATTAACACTTACTTAACAGTTTTACAAATAACGTTTCAAAGTATAAAGTGCTTAAGTTATTTAGACAGCTGCATATTATAAAATTGTGTATGTCTATAATACATATTATGTACACAAGTGTTACCACCCAAGCAATTTTTTTAACTTTTCATGCATTATAGAATTTATTTATGACATTTCAATTGATAACAACACCGATAATATTTGTTATCAACTGTTATGCGAGTTTTACGGACTACTTTAAAATGTTTAACTATTGTTAAACTTTAGTTTAACTGTATTTTAAAGAAACATACATTTTATTTCAATACAGGAAACAGGCATTTTAACTTTATTTAATAGTTAATGCTCAACATTTTATTACGTTAACAAGCCCTCCTCTATGCAACATTACATAAATCAAAATCAAAGGGGAATGATTTTATCATCTAAACAGGACTCGGAACATACCGGTTGAAGCTTTTTTCTGTACCCAGTTAAGCTATGACACATAAAATATTATCCTGAATTGCACTTGCCTACGTTCGAAGTGGCTAACTAATTTCCCTACATGTTATAAAACTTGTATTACTAATTTACCAAATAATGACCCAATAAGAAATCATGTAATTCCCTACAAAACAAGTTTCTAAATCGGAAACAAGCCATCCTTAGTACGTAATTTAAATTAATAAGTGTGAAACTGCGGCAAATTGCATCAATGCCGGTGAAACGGCTGCAAATGATCCTCATCCGTGACTTGACACGTCATGTATTGATATGATCGTGTACATTGTAGACTCCAGTCATAATAATATATGAGCATGCAGACCTGTATAAAACGGAAAATGATATGAAAAGTATAGTGAAAGTATAGTACCTAGTAGCTTTTTCAAAATGAAATGGGTTCAATTTAGATTCAAACTGTTAGGTAGTAAACTGTTCATTCATGTATTGTTCAGTCTGGTATCCGACTCTCTCAACTAAGTTTGTAAATAAGAGGGGCTGAATTTTTCTCATTACAACACAAAATAGGTATCTTCTTTCATGCGGAATGAAAGTACAATTTAAAAATAATCCTTCGTAATGAAAAATCACAATGTTTCAGACACTTAATGGTTCTGAAGAGAAAGCCAAAATAAACTTCGCGTAACATTCCTTTTACGATGTCTTTATAACTTTTACCAGACAACATTTAAAACCACGTGTACGTTTGTGAGTGGCTTCGACAAACTGGTTTACACGTACGAGACAATTTACATTAATTCATTTACTTGTTGATTTCATATCTCGATGTTGCTTGGTATTGATTAATTTATATTGACTTTTTTATATTTATATTTTTCCTAGATAGGTACTGATCATGGTTGTTTTCGTGTATAGCCCATAGAGGTCAAGAATAATAATTTAAAGATTTTTTCTTAAGACACGTTTTCTGGCATCCATGAAAATTTTAATTGAATGCTATCCTATAAGGTTCTTCTTATTTGGTTTGTAACATGACTGTAGCAATTTTTTAAATCTACTTTTTGTTAAAACTACCGCAGTAGATACGTTGCGTGCGGTTATGTAGAAGTAGGAGTAAGTCGATAAAAACGGATTTGTTTTGAAACCGTTCGAATATCACAATTAGCGTGACGAACGATTAACAATTTTGCACGTTTCACGTTAATTTGGAAACGTTAATAAGCTAACTGCCACCTACGTAACTTTATGGCGTTGTTATGCACCAGCCAGCTCTATTCTTAAGGGAAGGCACTATACAATAAGTACGTATTGTATCGTCGCCTTTCAGTAGCTGTCATCGTAATACTATCCTAGGTGTGCATAAGTTCCTCAAAGCGTGTCAGCAAAGTGTTCGAAAGAGTTACCGGGGCACTGGTACATAAAGGCCTTAAGAAGGAACATGGTGGGTTTTAGTCAGTAAGAGTATGACACTCCCTCACGCTGCACCCACAAAGGGAGGGAGGGCAAAACGAAAAAAAAACAGTGTGCAATAGGTTTCCTATTTTTTTATGTTAGTTTGTAATTTACTCAGAATCGGGTGTGTAATAACACTGTTAATGGTCATCATAAAAGCTTAAAAGTTTTATGAATTGTTCCACAGTTTTCTTACTTCATTGGAAGTTTAATGACTTCATTAACTATGGTGATAACACACCAACTTATTTTTCAAACCAAATAGAATGACTTTGTAAAAATATTGAACGCCCCATGCCACGGTCATCGACATTAGAATTTAAACTTTTAGCACCTAATTAGAGATATTGATTCACATACTGGATTTTCCAAAAACCTACATGAAAATGTCATAGTCGGTCTAAAAGCCTTGCTGACAGCATTACAGTTGCGTAGTCATGTATTTAGTTAAGTTACAATTTATGTACTATATGAAACAACCCAAACCCAAATTAACTATTTGTTTCATCATCAGCATATTCCTTTTTTACACGTCTTATATTTTAAACATTCCGCAAAGGACTCCCCGAATCCGATATCATTAGGGCCTTAATTAGACGCATCTTAGTAGGCACTAGTAAGACAGAGCATCAATTTACTTCCATACCAGAATGTTTCCAAACTTAACTTTCCTTACTAAATATAGTAGTACATTATAAACCACTTGAAATGTTAATTACATAGTTTATTTATTTCGAAACAGGAACGACGTGGTATTGTTCCGTCCCAAACGCCTGCAGAACAAGTTCGAAGACTCGTCCGTCGTGCACAGCGGAGACACCGAGAAGTACTCGCTCAAGGCTTTCATCAAGGAGAACTTGTAAGTGTTTACTGTGTTTATTGTTTATGGTACAGTAATATGATGTTGGTTCTTGTTTTGAAGATGCTTGCCTCATGCAACCTTATTTGAGGTCGCTTCTCTGCATCCAAAACTAGTCATCTGATTCGGCTTACCCGATACCGAGCAATTGGTGAACTTAGCCAAAATAGATTATGAGATTTTGGAACCCTGATATTTTACCACGCACATGTCATTGTCGATGTAATATGTAGGCACTAGATGGATATGACAACAACAAAAAAATTCAGAGTAAAAAAAGAGCGTCCAAGTACATTCTAAAGCCGTGAATAACCGTAAATATATTTCCTCAGCCACGGTCTGGTGGGCATCCGTCAAAAGGACAACATGCGTGACTTCACCGACCCCTTGGTTGTCGCGTACTACGATGTCGACTACATCAAGAACCCCAAGGGCACCAACTACTGGAGGAACCGTGTGCTCAAGGTACGTGTTTTTTTATACATACTAATATAATAAAGGGGAAACTTTTTTTGTTTGTGCCGTCGTTTGTAACCTAAAGGCTCCGAAACTACTGGACTGATTTGATAAATGATTTCACTGTTGGAAAGCTCCCGAGTAACATATTTTACCTAGGTTCCGGCCAAAGTTCCCCCGGGACGCACGGAGCCTAGAATGACTGAACTGGTCATCAGTATGTATAGTAATGTCGATATACATAATACTTTATTTAGTCCCGTTGGGATTGGCGTGCCGGTACACATTTAGTCATCCTAATATTTAGAAAATATAATATATATACCTTCATACGCACTTCACATTTAGATATTTGCATAGCAATAAAAAACTTACATTTTAAACAAGAAACTTTGTGAATTAAGTTCAATAAAACATTTAATCAGGTGTACCAATTTCATGGTTTACTAGCTATGAGTTCGATACGGTGGTTTTTTCAGAATAGTTTAGCTTTGAAGTACCTAGTTGTAAAATAAGGGGTACAAATCTTTATATTGTACCATAGTTAGGCAAAACAAATAATAATATTATATCGTCTCATGAAAACAAAACGAAAACTTAGGCAGAGCTTGAGCTTGCCTCTCTCACATATTTCTCATATCAGTTTTGTCCCATTTCTTTTGTTTGGATCAAGTGTCAAAACGATAAATGTTTAAACAATATATAAAAAAAATACATATAACCACCTGTTATACAGTTTTATAAATATCGAGCTGTTCCCCGTGCCTAATTCTTTATAGCCTATTTTACTCTGGGATAGTCCTATCTTCTAAACAGTGTAAGAATTTTTCAAATAGTTTCAATAATTTCGGAGACATTATTACGGTATATTAGTATAGATTTTGACCCCCCTGCTAACTAACTAACCCACCATTTTCCCCCACAGGTCGCCAAGGAACTGTCCGAGGTTAACTTCGCAGTGAGTGACAAGGACGACTTCACCCATGAACTGAACGAGTACGGCATTGATTACGCTAAGGGTGACAAACCCGTCGTCGCTGGCCGTGATGCTGATGGCAACAAGTTTGTCATGTCTACTGAGTTCAGGTAAATGTTCGAAGAAAAATTTCATCATCTGTTTAGACTTTTCCAAGTATATTGGGGTCAGCTTCCTAGTGTAAAGGGATGCAACTGAGTACCAGTGTTAAACATGGACCAACTGTCCTATTTGACCTCCACAATACACTCCGCTCCACCAGAGCAACCCCTAATAAGATTGAAAGTAAAGTAAAATAAACAAGCAATGCTATCACTGTATGTGGTTGGGTCATTTGATATAAGAGTTCATTTATATGTATTCAAGAATATGAACTGTTTTGAAAGGAACATGGAAAGTGTACAGAGAATATTGCAATTACAAATATTAAAAGTAAATTTAGTTTTATGCTGAAAATAACTCTCGATCTCTCGCGGTGCACTCTATATCAGAAGGAGATTTAAATATTATTTAAACAAAGGTCTGAATGTGACTGTCTGCTTGTCTTGGATAAAATATGGAAAAACCAGTATACCAGAATATAAATTAAATGGGTTTAATATTTGTCTGGAAAATAAGGTAGGCCGAAAAGCCAGATTTGTCCGGAAAAATCTGCATGATAGTACGCCTACACGCGAAACGTAACATTTTAAAAATAACTCACAACCGCATGCATGTACGACTATTTTGCATTCTTACTCCACAAACGCAATGTGTATGATTAAAAACGTGCGTAAGAATACATAAAGCTATAAAAATGGCTTTCTTTATCAGTAGTCAAGTCGATAGTGCTGTAACTACTATCGCTAAGCAATTAATATTCATTATGACTGTCTTTACTAATGTCTATTACACTTAACCAGAAAGGATTGACCTATATGTATACATATAGCAAAAAACCTGAGAAATACTCGAAAGTTCAAACAATTAATCTCGTTTTTAGCAACTTAATCAACAATCCTTAATTAATTGACTAAACTTGGAATCGAGCCAAAATTCAAAAATAACATGGCCACACAGTGCATAAACACTTGAAATATAAGATGTGCATAATTCCAATGTTTATGGAACTGAATATTTTTATGGTCACGTTATCGTCGGCCGTTGTTTCGTGCGATTGTTTCACGCCCCGTTAACTTTGAAAAGCATAACTTGAAAAATGATAAGCAGGCGACCTACTGCTCCTTTTAAACTGTGTTGATTGACTTTCGAACATCTGAATACAATGGGGACAGGAAGTTAATGTAATTCCCGCTTGTTGAACGGATTATGCACGGTTTTATAATTTTGAAATGTGTGTAGTCTCAATCTAATCATTCAAGTTCATATAAAACGTAATCAATGCCCATATTGATTTTGCCACAAAGCACTGCAGTATGAAAGTAATATAAAATGAAATCGATCATAGTGATACGATCTTTAGATGAGTTCTTTCTCCTTTTATAATTAGTTGGCGACTGAAAGTTATACACAAAACAACAAGCAAAAAAATCTTGATTACTTGCTACACCATCCAGTAACACATAAATTACTTCACAATGCATCCTAACACGTTAATCAACATCTTACAGCATTGAGAACCTGTCGGCCTTCACAAAGGACTTGCTTGACGGCAAACTGGAGCCATTCGTCAAGTCTGAAGCCGTTCCTGAGAGCAACGATGGCCCAGTCAAGGTTGCTGTGGGCAAGAACTTCAAGGAACTGGTGACTGACAGCGGAAAGGATGCTCTGATTGAGTTCTACGCTCCCTGGTGCGGACACTGCCAGAAACTCGCTCCCGTGTGGGAGGAACTTGGTGACAAGGTGAGCTGTCATGAGTATTCGTAATAAAAAAATACAGTTCCTGATTTGGAAGTAATAATTGTATGAATCATTATTAGTTATTCTCAAAAACTATGATGTTTGTTACTTCTGTGAAATGTTATTCGTAAAAATTCTTGTCAGTGACGTGACTAAGTGTAATACTCATGTTTTTGCACATGAAACAACTCATGAATCAAATCATAGCTGGTCAAATGTCAAAATAGCATTATTATTTGCAACAATTTCTCTATGACTATTGGATTAAATAACTTCTGTTCTATCAAAATCTTAAAATCAATTTGCGTTAACAGCTGAAGAACGAGGCCGTAGACATCGTGAAGATCGACGCGACCGCCAACGACTGGCCCAAGTCACAGTACGACGTGTCCGGCTTCCCCACCATCTACTGGAAACCCGCTGACAACACCAAGAAACCCGTCAGATACAATGTAAGTTTATAAGATGAAATAATCTTTTTGAGCACTCATATTCAAATAATTATAGCCTTTTGAATTCGTGCCTATTGCCTGTTGTTTGATGAGATGGTTTGTTTTTTCCTTATGCTTGCTTTAAAGTAAAGCAAACATAATACTCCAAAGAAATGAGAAGTCCAGTTATGTTAACCCCAAATTGATATCTGAAGAAATCTTCAATGTGTATGCATCTCTAAATAATCTCAATTATATTTGCAGGGTGGCCGCGCTCTCGAAGACTTCGTGAAGTACGTCGCGGAACAGGCGTCCAGCGAGCTTCAGGGCTGGGACAGAAAGGGCAAGCCCAAGAAGGAAGAGCTCTAAACAGTTGTGATGTAAAACTTTCCATGAAAGATCTGTGTGCGAGTGGAGCGTGAATGTGTGAGTGACCGTTCAACCACTGACATGTCAACTTGTCATATCCACCCAGTTGTCAACGATCATCCAAGTTAGACGTGTTGGTTTTATAAATCTATTTTAGATTGATCTAAATACAGTAATTTTGAATGCATTTCTTTATATAGTGTCGGTGGAATTAACAAATAAATTAGGTTGTATTTATAAGTTTTGTGGTTTTATTTTTACCTGAATCATCATGTTTTACCCCTACATCACACTCTGCCTTCATTATGATTACCATGGTGGGTAAATTATCAATAAATTTTGAGTCCTATGCAGGTCCTAAAGATTATAAAGAGTTACGACTATACACTAGTAACACTTTTTTAGGAAAGCTTATTTTAAGAAAGTTCTATGTCCATCAGACAACATTACATTTATAACAAGAAATCAAACCAAGCAAATAATATAAACTATATATTTTCCTCTTTCCACCTTTCTATCCACTCTACAATAGTCTGAACATTTTGTTGCAACTGATCCTCTGTGTCATTCTGTAGCTGCGTCACTATTTCTGGCTTGTATGAAGACTGAGCCTCCTCCAATAGTGTTTCAAATATCTCGCACTGGACGTTATCTTCTAGCTTCTTGCCTGTGTAGCCTCTACAAATAATAAATTAAAAGTTTATATAAAAACGTATGTGTAATAAATTGAAGCATATTATGTATGTATTCTCCATATTGGTTAGGCACATAGCAAGAGGAAAATAATATGAATAGGACTTTTTATACAAACTACTGCCTAAAAATGATTCAATTGATTAGGAATGTTTAAAATGAGTTTTTAAATAGGAAGTTTTATCAAGATCTTCAGATAAGTGCCTACTCAAATGAAGTATAGTAAGAGACGAATATTAATGTACCTACTAAAAAATATACACTAACCTGGCTGTAAGTCTATCAAACAGTGTTGTGTTGTTTGTTCTGATGACAAACACACCATCAAACCATCGCTCTGGGAAGAAGTCACAGCCGTGGTAGTCAACTATATTACCACCTTTGGCCATCATACCTTCCATGATATCCAGTAGCTGGAAAAATTTAGGATATATAGTTTACTTGTAAAACAAGTTATTTCATTTTTAAGAGGCAAAACAGCTGTGGACTTAGAATTACTCTAGAAAAAACTTAGTTGGGGATTTTAAGACCATAAAATATTCAACGGTGAGTGTGTATAATGGTAATCGGGTGGGATGTAATAAAATTTACCTTATCCTCGTTCAAGAATGGGCACTGATACTCCGGATCATACTCATCTAAACAACTGTATTCTTCAGCTAACTTAGAAACTTCGCGCCAAGTGAATTTCGTCCTGTCAGCCAGCATGCGCGACAAGGTGGACTTACCTACTCCAGGTGTACCTACAAAGTATTAAAATTAAATTATTTAAGTTCACAAACTAAGTAATAAATATCGTAACCCACACACGTGGGTTAATTTTACAAATCAAAGATACTATTGAATTTACCTGTAATCAATATGTTAGGTACGCTTCTCGTGGTATTAGCCATGTTCACTTATCCTATTCAAACTGATATTTTCGGAAACAATATATCTATTTATTATTTTTTGCTCTTAAATTCTAAAAAATAAGGAGCACAAACTCCGGTTTGTTTTGACAATTTTAATAAGTTGTCAATGTCAAACGCCCACATTTCTTTTATAATGTCGTAACCACACATATGCTGTAGTAGAGGTGAGACAGTAGCAATCACAATCGAGATTTTGTTTTACGGTTTCCAATGATCAGTATGAGCACATTTAATTTTTGTTCTTCAGTCGGAAATATTATAAGACTTACGCTTACGTATTTAAGAAAATTAAAAACAAAGCATGTAAAGTTTACTGTGACATATGCTACAAAACTAAACATTTATGAAATTATGGGGTTGGAACGCTCTGTGACGTAACCAACATAACCTCAAAATTTCTGCGAAAAATAATTAAAATGAAGTTTTGTTTTTATTTACTCCATCAGATCTGTTTCTGTAACTAAATTATGATCCGCATTTATAAACCCAAAGGGATCACAAAAGGCCAGATAGCTTTAGTGACAGTACTGGGAGTATTTAGTGGAATATACATCTGGAGGCCCCTATTTGACGAGTACTACAAGAAGCCCAAGATTGAGCCAGCAGTTATTGGCGAAGATAAATAATGGAACACGTTAAAAGATGGTTTAAAACCTCCAGCCCTCTTATGAAGATGTTGATGGCCATATCCTTAACATCAGGAATGGTAGTTATACATAGGACTTATTACGCTCCTTACGTTAGACGTCAAAGGTACAGGCAAGCAGAAGAGTGGGCTAACATGATAATGGAGCAGGAGGAAGCTGGAGAAGGCGGCTCTAACAATATATCTTATTAGCTATTAAATGATGTAAATAGTACCTAGAATAAAAAGTTAAATAATTTTGAGTTTTAGTCATTTTTATTCACCCTAATTAAATTCTTAACCCCTATTTAATCCACTACATAAAGAGGTAAGCTACTTACAAAGCGCCGGGCCGTGCGCTTATTCTAGTCACGGACTGTCCAGTGTCCGTTTTTGCCAAACGGTTGAACTCCTGCCTACAACCTATTCTGAAGGCATGCAGGCAGGTGATCTATGTATGAAGGAACTTGGCTTCCTATTGCCATTTGTTTGACATTGATAAGAATTTTACCGATAACTTTTTCCTCATATCGGCTAAGTGCCTACTTATAGGGTTTTTTTCCTAAGAGGGTCAGCAATAGTTAGTTACCTACCTATAAATTTTTGAGAAGATATTCAAATTTATAGAAATCTAAACATTTTTCCAGATGCATTACCTAACATGAGGTAAGTTCAAGCGCAGTCTTACCCTTGATCTTTATCCAGGGGTACGTCTGTGTACGTATCTATAGGTAGGTACAGAAAAATCAGAACATTAATAAACTATATGTTTTATCAATCCATAAAATAACAGACTTAAATATAAAAAAAAATACAACGAGAAATCGCACGACGAATTGATCGACACGTGGTTTGCACTTCGAGTAAGGCGTTTTATTATATCCCATTTTTCCTATAACCACATGTAAGTAATTAGTATGAGAGCATGCGAATCCCAAAATCTTTATCCTATTAGCAAAGTACCTATACCTTAACCCTTTCAAGGTAAAATGCCTGAACCGATTAAGATGAAATTTTAATTTGATTTAGAGGTACTTATTAAACGCTGGAGACAGTCGAGTTTAATCCAATTTCGCAATGTTCCCCTAGGCCACCGGAATCAGATTCCATTATTATCATGCGTTGGCTTTCCAGGAATAATATTGTGCCGTTGTTGCCGATTACTTGGAAGTCCCACTTGGAGCTCTTCCGAATTTCCAATTGCGAATATGTTACGCGACTGCCGCAATGGCCATGTGAGTAAGTTAATATTGGCGTAGCTTTATAATTTACATAATATACTACATATAGCAACCGCGCCTCTAATTTTTAAGGTCGCGGTCATCTACCTGCTATCGAACCATTATATCGCCAACCGTGTGAAAGGGCAATGACCCTCTAGATTAGACGGGGACTTAGGAATAACATTATTGATCCCGTTGAACACTACATATTTACTCACCTCACTCTGATTTCTTAGTATGAAACTATAAAGGAACCTACACCACGTTGCAATTTCCGATCCTCTTATCAAAATTCAATGTTGTGTAACACAACTGAAAGACATGCCTATTTAATTAAGTAAGTGACTAATATATTTGTTTGCTGTCCTATTGCACAATTTGTTTGCCTATAAAATTGTAAGCAGAAAATATTCTTAAAATTTAAGAAAACCAAGTAGACTGCGTAGACAGATATGAGATTACAATCAATTATGTTGTTAGGATTTACACAAGCTCAGCTCATCAATGACCTAAACTATGTGCGTGGGATTACAGCAGAACCCACGGACTACTCATCTTATACAGCCTGAAATTTTCCAGGGCATTATATTAGACACCATGACCTTTTCATTCAGCTTTCATTTACCAACCCACTCAATCTGTCCCCGTCACAGACATCTCTTATAAACGGGATTTAGTTTAGTACCTACTCCTGCAAATTAACATTTGCACGACAGACTATCCATGCAAGTAACTATTTTAGAATTGTTACCTAGTAAAAATTTAACCAATACTTCGTAAGGGTCGTATAACGACGGATTTGGGTATTGCTTTAACTATACTAGCAGGCACGTTGTGAGCAATGTGTCGCCACGTGAGATCAGAAGAGCTAGACTTCAAGACACGTGTTCATGACGTTTACGCACAACATTATTGCAAGAAAATTGAAATGTACTGAAATATTTATTGCACAAATAACTACCTACTTTGATCAATCATTAGAATAATTACAAAATCAATCTTAATTTCGGTATAGGTACCTACTATAGTAAGCTAGTAACATTCACAACAAAGGTAGTCACTCGCATACATAGCTAATTCTTGTAAATATGACGCACTTTACATACTTGGTCGTGACGTAGATACATATTGAGGTGATTCACCTCAACTGATGTTTTCAGAAATTAGAATAGGTCAGAGATTTTATACATGTACTTAGTGTAGGTATCTACCTAAGTCTACCATCTAATCTAAGATAAAGTTAACAGTGGAAACCCTAGTCACTAGGCATTGTTTTATCACTGCCACCCAGGTAGGTAACTAATACTGTGGCTATTTCTTGAGTTCGCTATTTGCAATCGTACAAACGATTAAAAGTAAGAGCAAATAAAAAAGCTGTAGTTAACTTTACGGCAAGGCTTGCGCTAATTCGAGTGATGAATGAGTGACTCACTACCACTACTGGCTCTTTTCAATAGAAGGTACCTAGGTAGTTACCTATGCATCTGGATCATTTAAGTTATTCGTGTGATTCGAAATAAGATTCACAAGAAATATTTCACCTAGGTACATGCACATACCTTATGAGATGCATATTGCATGCATAATCATGCATTAAATGTCATAATCAATCTAATCCTCAAAAAATACTTACCTATCTCTTTATAACGTGAACTTAACACGGTACCTTCGTTAATATTATAAAAATGCAGTTATATTTACTCAAGCACATTTAACCTTTTCACCGCCACGCCATATCGGTATTCCTATGCCCTGTACGCCAAGCCCGAAAATCTTAATTAAATATCCACTAAAAAATACATAAAAGTAATGATTTAATAGGTTTATTTTGTATTTTTCTGCGACCTGTTTTTTGTCGAGTATAGCCGTCGTTGGCGCACAGGGCACGCTTGCTCATGTCGGCTATAGCCGACATTGGCGTTCAAAAGGTAATAGGTGTCAAAACTTAAAATACCTAGAATCAGTTTATTAGATTATAGTGCATAGGTATCTATGTGATCTAAATCTTGTCACGTGAAGTACCTACATGTTTTTGAAACGATAGTTTCATTTGTAGGCTACTTAGGTATATTAGGGAGGGTAGAGGAACAGAATTAGTTCCTCTAAGTCTACTTAGATAGGGACCTAATTTACCTACCATGAACAAAGAATTAGGAATCTACCTATTTGAAAAACAAAATTCTATTAGACTGCTTTAGATTGCAAGTCCTCATAATAGCCAGTCTATTTATACCATGAAGTTTTAGATGCTTTGACGAGGCAACTTGTCCTCACTTTTCCTGTTTTCAGAAATAGTTCAGAGTTCGTTAACCTCATGATTTTGGAAGCACACGAGTGGCTAAGTCACACTTCTCAATTTGCTATTGAACCATTTATTTGATAAACTATCTAGGATGAACTGCTGTGCTTATTGTGTATTAAATTATAGCACTTGTCACCTTGTATTTGTTTTAATTGTTCAGATTAAAAGGGTATAAAATAAAAAATAAAGATTTTTACTGGAGGCTACCTTTATTCTATGAATTTACACATTAGTTTGCAGTTATAACAAAATAGTTCAGATATAACCTTATATAAATTATAAAATAATGTTACAGTATAAGCCTTGTAAAAAATATAGAAAAGGAATGAGTTTGTAGCCCTTCTTTCCTTCGGAACACCTTGCGGTGAATGAAGTATCGCAGTTGAATGAAAAATTGTGCTGTTAACAGCGCTAGCTACTTCTTGCCCTTGGTGGCCTTCTCGGCGGCTTTGGTCACCTTACCGCCACCAACTTCCTTGAAGTTCACTGCCTTGATGACACCCACAGCGACCGTCTGCCTCATGTCACGCACGGCGAAACGACCAAGGGGAGGGAATTCCTGGAAGGACTCAACACACAGAGGCTTGGAGGGAACCAGGTTGACGATGGCGGCGTCACCGGACTTGATGGACTTAGGGTTGTCCTCAGTGGATTTACCAGTACGACGGTCAACCTTCTCTTTGATTTCGGCGAACTTGCAGGCAATGTGAGCTGTGTGGCAATCCAACACGGGTGTGTATCCGTTTGAGATTTGACCGGGGTGGTTGAGCACGATGACCTGTGCTGTGAAGTCGGCGGCGCCCTTGGGTGGGTTGTTCTTGGAGTCACCAGCGACGTAACCACGACGCAACTCCTTGACGGAGACGTTCTTTACGTTGAAACCAACGTTGTCACCGGGTACGGCCTCCTGGAGAGCTTCGTGGTGCATCTCCACGGACTTGACTTCAGTGGTGATGTTGGCGGGGGCGAAGACGACAATGGTACCAGGCTTCAGGATACCAGTTTCGACTCTGCCTACGGGCACCGTACCGATACCACCGATTTTGTATACGTCCTGGAGGGGAAGACGCAGGGCCTTGTCTGTGGGACGAGCAGGGGGCAGGATGGCGTCGAGGGCCTCAATGAGGCATTTACCTTCAGCCTTACCCTCCTTGCGCTCGACGTTCCATCCCTTGAACCAGGGCATTTTGGTTGACGCCTCCAACATGTTGTCTCCGTGCCAGCCAGAAATGGGTACGAAAGCGACGGCAGCTGGGTTGTAACCGATCTTCTTGATGTAGGAAGATACTTCCTTCTTGATTTCCTCGAAACGGGATTCACTGTATGGGGGCTCAGTGGAGTCCATTTTGTTGACGCCCACAATCAGCTGCTTGACTCCGAGGGTGAAGGCGAGCAGAGCGTGCTCACGGGTCTGTCCGTTCTTGGAGATACCAGCCTCGAACTCACCAGTACCGGCGGCGACGATGAGCACGGCGCAGTCAGCCTGGGAGGTACCAGTGATCATGTTCTTGATGAAATCTCTGTGTCCGGGAGCGTCGATGATGGTGACATAGTATTTGGCGGTTTCGAACTTCCACAGAGCAATATCGATGGTGATACCACGTTCACGCTCGGCCTTCAGTTTGTCCAATACCCAGGCGTATTTGAAGGAACCCTTACCCATTTCCTGGGCCTCCTTCTCGAACTTCTCGATGGTACGTTTGTCGATACCACCGCATTTGTAGATCAAGTGACCGGTGGTTGTGGACTTGCCGGAGTCGACGTGTCCAATGACGACAATGTTAATGTGAATCTTTTCCTTGCCCATTTTTGGTTAGTCTAGAACAAAACAAAAGAAACTTGTTAAAAGACAGTTATTGTTAAAAAAATTGCAAGGGGTAGAGTGATGCGAGCCGGCATCTGCAAGGTCGCAACCTCATGTATCGCGCGGCCGGCAATATGGCGGCCGCATGGCCGCCTCGCCCTATCTTGACATTTCACAATGGATGTCAGCCATTACGGCGAATGCAAGAAAATTAATGATTTATAGTTACTGCGTGGACTTCATAAACTGGGGATTGTGTTGTATTTGAGGGTACAAACTTACAACAATTTAGAGAAAAGAGAAAACAAGTGTGTTTCAACCACGTGGTGGCTAGCCGGTCGGTGAACAAGTGTGACGCGTAAGCAAACGAGAATCATGTTAAATTCGACATTTGAATTAAATAGAGAATGATAAGCTAAACAAATGCAATAATTAAATCATTTCACAAGTTAACGTCACCATAAGGTGGATGTAAAACGTGTAATCTGAAAGATTAAAATTGCACCACATTATAGATTTGAGATAATTACTGTGAAATGGAGAGATTACTGCGAATATAATTGGGGAACACAATCGTTTATGCTTACGGTAAACTAATAACACTTAAAACACTGCACTAAACAATTTCTTCTGACACTCACCACGGATTACAATCCACGTGTAATATCCGAGATAGACTCCAACAGAATGGACGAGAAATGGTTGTTCTTTCAGCTGGCTGGAATCGGAGGAGTCACTTCCGGTTGTTAGTGTTGTCACTCTTCAGTATATTATTACCCTTTTTTAAATAATCTTCATTTATTAATAATTGTTATCGCAAAGCAATGAATATAAATGTATATTAATTCATATTATGCTCCTTAAAAGTCATATGACGCTTATGTAGTAAAAGCAAAAGCATGTGAGTGTATGTAACAACTTGTTTGTTAATTCTACACTCTCAGGAATAATAAAACTTACCTATCTAAAACAAAATACATGCTACTTTTTATATAGTTCACTTAGGAACCGGGTTAAACTGCTGGCGGAAGATGGTTTACTGCCGCACCGGAGGGGTACCGAAGGGCAGATCGACCTAGTATTGTCAACAACTGTTATTAAATAAGAGAATCCTCTTTTAATTTGATGAAGAAAATCCATATAGGGATGCCAGTTAGGTATCTTTAGCAAGATACTAGCGACCCACTCCGGCTTCGCTCGGGATATATGTTATACACATAAACCTTCCTCTTTAATCACTCTATTAAAAAAAAACCGCATGAAAATTGGTTGCGCAGTTTTGAAGATTTAAACGTGCAACGGGACAAAGGGACAGGAAAAGCGACTTTTTATACTATGTTGTAGTGATAACTTAAAATAATAGTTTAAAAAAACTAAAAAACACGCTTTTTATAGAAAAACGAACTAAAAAATAGGAAATAAATTTTAATGAATTTAAATTAAGAAAACAGTGTTAAAAATTTCAATGAATATAAATTAATAATAGTGTGAATACAAAAAAAATATTAAAAAAAAAGCGTGGGGTGCATGGTGTCAATAGTCATAAATATTTTATTGACAGATATGAGTACAGTGATTTTCATTTCGATAATATCTTAAAAAGCACCCCACGCTTTTTTTAAATATTTTTTTTTTGTATTCACACTATTATTAATTTATATTCATTGAAATTTTAACACTGTTTTCTTAATTTAAATTCATTAAAATTTATTTCCTATTTTTAGTTCGTTTTTCTATAAAAGCGTGTTTTTAGTTTTTAAACTATTATTTATTTTCTACTTTTTAGTTTGTTTTCAAACTATTATTTGTTTTGTAGAATTAAAATTCTCTTTAGTATACAAAAATTTGTCAATATTAGAGAAAACGGCTAAAGATAATTATTGGAAATAAAAATTATAATCGAGTCCTGCCTTATCGACTGTAGAGAAAAATTCTAGAAAATTTTAATTAATTTTCTTACCTTATCGACTATAGATGAAAATTATATAAATTAACAAAGATCATATTTTGCAAATTGAAAAGCCTAGAAGTCGGTGTCTAATGGATGTTACTAAGTTAATTTTGCCACCGACTTCTAGGCCGATGCACCTAAAATTAGTATTTTTTTTGCTTTTCAGTGTTTTGGGAACTCGGTTTAATTTTTTTGTAAAAGGTTATTTATTTAAAGCTTTTCAGTGATACGAATAGTTGTCACTATCCATACAAGTGGGAAGTTTTCACCAATACAAAGAATATAAGTCCAAACGAGGTATTTTACATATTCAGTTGTCGAGTTCCCTTGACTTTCTCTGGTCTCCATCATCAGGTCAGCTCCAAACCTTTACTGTTGCATAGGTCTTGTCAATACGAATAATTTAAGCCCAAACACGAGGTAGTTTACATATTCAGTTGTCGAGTTGCCTCCATTTTCTCTGGTCTCCATCATCAGGTCAGCTCCAAACCTTCACTGTTGCAAAGGTCTTGTCAATACAAATAATTTAAGCCCAAACACGAGGTAGTTTACATATTCAGTTGTCGAGTTCCCTCGACCCTCTCTGGTCTCCATCATCAGGTCAGCTCTAAATCTTCACAGTTGAATAGTGCTTTTAGGCGTACACCTAAGTGTCAAGGTCTTACCCTATGTATGCCTACAAGTTTTGAAGGTTGCCCTCGATTTCTCAGGGTTTCCATCATCAGATCCTGACCTGATGAATATGGGACCAACTGGCAGCTATTCCAAGTCGAACAAAAAAAGAATCACGTAAATCGGTCTATAAACCTCGGAGTAATCGATGTGTATGTGTAACCTCCTCCTTTTTGGGAAGTCGGTTAAAATGGAATAATTTTATCAAATTAGTGTATTGTCATCGGTCCTCAATAAATCTACAAAGTTTGAACGAAATCTGGCCGTTTAAAGTGGGTCAAAATCGCGCCCAAAGAAGTCGGTTACAAACAAACATACAGGTGAAGCTAATAAAAAGCGTGTAAAAATAGAAAAGCCGATTTCGCGTGACAATAATGAGATAGTTTGTTATTTTCAATCTCGGAGAACAAAATGGCTAATCATCAAACCGCAAAATCTAAGAAAGTAGGTTGCCAAAATACGGGTCTTCGGGGGACGAGAAACTTTACTAGCAACGCCTTCTTTGGAATCGAACCATTTTTTAAAACCAAATCGCCAATCAATCAAGACCCAATCTTTGACAGATGTCTCAAGGAACACGAATATCTCATTAGTTGAATAGCTGGCTGTTTTGGTCACGCTTACCGTACGTTATTTGACCTACAAGAAGGCGTCTGACCTACTTATTATTTCAGCTAAGCATTATTATGTAATTCATCTATACATATGACCACAACTTAAAAAAAAAACAGCGGACATCTTTTTAATATGTTGACAGAGCACTTAAGATTACTCTGGTGTCTAAATAGCTTAAAATAACAAATTATATGAAAACCGGTTCAAATTTAATAAAATAACCATAACATAGGGAAACTTTATTAGATCTGGTAACATGAAGTTTGAAACGGATATGATGTTTCAATTTATAACTTCGTTCGGAAATGTATAAAACCTTATTTATTGTGTGACAACACTGCACTACTGTAATTTAGAAAATTGCCGAGAACAAAGATATAAACCAAATAAAAAACCAAAACAATAGCATTCATGTTAGTAGTATTAATTATAACGCTTTTTTATTTGTTTAAATGTGCCTAACACGTAGTATATTATAATGATTGTGAAAATCGATAAGTTCCACGTGTGCCCATTGGACACTACTGACTTGTACAAAATGTTATAATTTTATCTTTAGTTTTATGATTTTATTACTTCGATATAAGTTATAATATAGACTACCAGAAACAGGTATAAAATTAACCAAAGTAGAGTAGCTATATAGTGATTAACTGCCGGCCACGTAATTACTGAACGTGCGAAATTAAGAACTGTCAAATTTTCTCACCCCCGCACCGCACTGTCCGCACCCCAATCGGGTACCCCTTCCCGTGTCGAATCGAAATCGAAACGAAACAAATGAAATTTTAAATGATTTCAATGGAATCAAAATTAAGTTAGCAATGCTTTGTTTAAATAAAATGTTTTACTGGTAGAAATGTTTAACGTGTTATTGTGGTAAATAAATAGTAGGCAGCATGTTCAAAAGCCGCGGAGATATTGTTTATAAATGTACAGTGAGGCTTTTAGAGGATACAGAAATATTAGAATGTGAATTTCACGTGAGTATTTTCGTAAATAATTAATGTTTCTTTTTATGGATGGATAATAAATGGCGTTTGTTTTTAGCCGAGTTACAAGGGCAAGTTTTTGTTGGAGCATGTATGTCAACAGTTGAATCTCACTGAGACTGATTATTTCGGGCTTCGGTATGTAGACGCTGGTGGCCAAAGGGTGAGTTAATTTACAAATTAACTATCTACAAGATGAACATATTGTCCCAAGTAGGTTTGATATGCACTAGACATGAAGAGCAGCCAAAAGGGATGTTCAGTTTCCAAACAGTATCAGTATTTTGTCTATTTCTTCATCTGATAAAATATTAATAAGAATTTAAAAAATAACTGCATTTTATGTTAAGTAATATCATAATAGCAGACAGCTGAGAGTGTAATTGATTAGTTATAATTCAGGTGTTGTCATTAAATATTTGACAAGCATATTAAAACTCTTATTGGATTTTTTTCCCACACACAAAATATTGTCTCCTCTTGACTTTTGTGGTTTGTATTACCATCTGGTTACTAATAATGACTATTTTTAAACTAATTTAATTACTAGTCCTCAGGAAAATCTGAAAACATATTTACAAAGTTAAAATATATACCATAAAATAATAGCATTTTTTTTCACCTTATGCACAGATTGAGTGAGCATCTGCACGAAACAACACTGATATATTCTTGCATTCATGTTTATTACGAACATCCATCAGGAAGTTATCTTCCTACAAAGATAAAACATATTACATTAAAATAATTTATTGCTATTGCCTAAGCCTGCTGATTTGATCTGCATTTCCCCACAACTGAATGGCTGTTCCTACTTTATATTCAAGTGAAGTAAATTAGGCTCTACATCAAACATTCAGTTGGAGAGTGTCCAAATGGTGCCATTATTTTATTGAAAGCTCGGCTTGAGGTTTCTGAGATGCCAATTCCAAAAGGAAGGCAATAAGGTTTAGTATAGAATTATAGATAGCGGAAAGTAATTGCCGGGCTTAGAAATGTTTTAGGTAAACACAATTTGTTTAAGCCACCATTTGGTGGAAATAAATAATGTCTTGTGAATTCTCAACAGTCCTTCCAAAAAAAAAAAAATTGCTAACTTTTTTAACTTGAAAGTCTAGAAACTACTTCACCAGTCACCGTCTACATAACCATTTACCAATGTTTTGTCTATATATTTGTTTGTGTATTACAGTTAAATCATTCTAATTTATTTAATATTATTTCAGCACTGGCTGCATATGGCAAAGTTAATACTGAAACAAGTCAAAGGTTAGTGTCATGTTTACTACATGTGTTTTGTTTTGTCTACTCACTTTGTAAGTACCTATTCAGTAATTAGATACTGAAAGTATTACATATCTTAATGGAGCTGCCAGTTGTTACCTAGGTTAGGTAACCTTAATCTTCCTGCTTGAAAAACTTATTATTATTCTTTTATTGTACACAAAAACATTTAAAAGACACACACAACACAGAGAAGACATGTACAAAGGCGAGCTTAACCCAGAACTGGGTTCTCTAACAGCAAACCTTAGAGCGATAGAGAGATGCGATAGGGAAGAGAAAATTTAAAGTGCACAACATTAAACAAAACAGAGATGAAATTACATAACATAAAATATAAAATATATACCTATAAATAAAACATAAAATATAATAAATAAATAAATACATACATACAAATAAGGTCATGTTGACAGGAAATGTTCTTTAATTCGTCTCTTGAAGACATCTAACGATGTGCTGTCACGTATACTGTGAGGCAGAGCGTTCCAAAGCCTCACAGCGCGAACAGTGAAGGATCCATCATAACGGCTCGAAGTATGAGGAGGGATACGGAGTAAAAGAGATGAAGAGGAGCGACAGGGTTTGCCTCTAGGAACAAGGAACTCAAAGCGTTCCCTAAGATAATTTGGAGCGTTGGGATTGTGAAGAAGAGAGAAAGACAGAAGATATGAGCATCTCGACGCTGCCGAATTGGCAGCCACTTCAGCTGGCTCCGGAATTCAGACACATGGTCGTATTTCCGGAGGCCAAAAATGAAGCGGATGCACAGATTCTGCAGACGCTCGAGTTTGTTAAGAAGTTCCTCAGTCGCATCAAGGAAACAGACATCAGCATAATCTAAAAGAGGGAGAAGAAGCGACTGAGCGAGAGTAATTTTTGTTGAAAAAGGCAGGAACTTCTGGAGACGTTTGAGTGACTGAAACGAGCAAAAAACTCTTCTGCTTACTTCTGCAACGTGTGAACCCCAGGATAAATGACAGTCCATAATTACCCCCAAGTTCTTAACCGTAGAAGAGTATGGGATGGCAACGCTATCATATGAGACCGGTGGTGGAGAAGACAGCTTATTGAGGAAATATCTGCCACCAATAATGAGAGCTTGTGACTTGGCAGGATTGACCAGAAGCCCGAAATCCTTAGCCCATCGACTTATGTGTCCAAGATCATCATTGATGGCATCAATCGCTCTCGGAAGCTCTTCAAGTTTAAAGTGCTGATAAAGCTGCAAGTCATCTGCATAGAGATGGTAATGTGAAACTAGTGACTTAGTGATGGCGTTTATAAAAACGGAGAAAAGTAATGGAGAGAGAACGCCACCTTGAGGAACACCCGCAGCGAGTTCCCGCCACTCAGAGGAAACCTCATCAACGCGGACCGACTGTGAGCGACCCCGAAGATAAGAGCTGAACCACTCGACTGCAGAAGGAGATACATTTAGTGAGGATAGGATACCCAAGAGGATGTCAAAATCAACTGAGTTAAATGCACTGCTAAAATCCAGCAAAACCAATACAGTTAAAAGCCCCTTCTCCATAGCCAGCCTGATGTCATCAGTAATTTTGATGAGAGCAGAAACTGTACTATGGCCAGGGCGAAAACCAGATTGGTATGGACTTAGCAGGCTGTTAGAGGAGAGATAACGAGAAAGTTGATTGTTGACAACACTCTCAAGGACTTTAGATAAGATGGGAAGTATGGATATAGGACGGTACTGAGAGTTTATTCCATAAATAAACTTATGTTTATTTATGGAAGTTATATCCGAGTGGTTTTGATCATTATCTTTAAAAATAGATGCATAAAGCTTCTTATTTAATTACACATCATCATAATTTGTATCATCCCGTTGCTGGGCACAGGCGTCCTCTCACATGGAGAAGGATTGAGCGTTAACCACGCTTGCTCAATGTGGGTTGGTGATTTCCGACTTTATAGTCCAGGTTTCCTCAAATATACAAACACAATCACCTCCTATTTACTACATTATGACATATCTGAAAATTAACATTGTAATCTGTATATTATCTTGCAGATGCATCGCCAATACTATTTAGTTTCCGAGTGAAGTTCTACCCTCCAAACCCGCTGCTTCTGAAGGAAGATGTGACTAGGTTTCAGATATACTTGCAGCTGAAAAGAGATCTGTTGCACGGGAGGTTGTATTGTACGGCTAACGAGGCTGCTATGTTGGGAGCATTAATTATACAAAGTAAGATATTTTAATATTAATTCTGAGATAAACTTTTAGGTCAAGAATTATACTAAATCTTATTATTTTCGTTAAAATATTTGATATCCTGGATATTTTAGCATAGCAGGAAAAGGTAAAACCCTTTTTTATTACTTATAAAAAACACTAAATAATTATTAAAATCATCTAAATGCATTTTAAAAATTGGATTGTGTATTCTGAACTTTGATGCGATTAAAGCGATTTGATATTTGCCTAAAAAAATATGCTTCCTTTTTAGGCAATTAAAAATATTCTAGTCAGCAGTAGTGCAGCCCAAAATATTTCCATCTGATCTTAACATTTATGAGAAAATAAAATTTCACTATCAATGTGTATCATCTATTGGGTTCTAAAACGTGGTTGTCACATTACTGATAAGAATAATGGGCTATTATGTGTATTTCGCCGTTCCGTAACCACGCTTATATAATCACGAGAACTCTGATAAGAATACAGGAAGTGGTTCTTTTATGTATAGACAACTTACATAATATGTGAATTGATAGTCGTTGATAGTTGATACTAAGAAATGCATATTTCCGAGCTGTTAAATGGGTACTGCAATCATTGATATACGCCTATGTAATTGAAATTAATTATCTTCAATCGTCATTTTCAATGTAAAATTCATAAAGGAAATGTATGCACCGGTCCCGTATTCAAGTATGGAATGGTTTATTTCATGTTGCTAGAACTTAGAATCTGTGACAGCAGGTACAGTTCTCGTAAAACAATAACAGTCTGCTACGAAATTAGAATCCTTTTTTTTATAACTTACACAATTTTTAATGTGGTGAAACAAACAACGCAATACACATTTTAAACAATAGTTAATGGTTTCTAAGAATCAGTATACTGTTAACGGGAACATTGTAGTCTTGAAACAGGTGTTTATTTTACCACTCCTTTGTATTTCCTGTATCCATTCACACAAAAATACCACAATACTGTTCACGGGCTTCCCCTGAAGCCCGATCAACAATAGACAACCTTTATTGTGTCAAACCTACTTGCTCCTTCAAAAAGTTTTTGTTATAAAACCTTCAACCTACTTGGTCCTTCAAAGAGTTATTGTTGTAAAACCTTTTTTGTCTGCAGTCGAGCTTGGGGACTACGATCCGAATATCCACGTGGGCAACTATGTGACTGAGATGAGGCTGCTGCTTAGACAAACGGATACCATTGAAGCCAGGATACAGGTGAGAAAGAACATTTAAACAAATTAAGAATTTAATTTAGTTTGCAATTTGATTTACTTTATCTGAAAAAGTTGGTATTGATGTTGGAATGAATATTTATTCCTTACTAGCGACCCGCTCCGACTTCGCACGGGATAACAGTTTTCCTCATGTATTTATTTAATGTATGTTATTATACATATACCTTTCTCTTCAATCACTCTCTTAAAAAAATCGCATCAAAATCCGTTGTGTAGTTTCGAAGATTTAAGCGTACAAAGGGATATAGGGACAGAAAAAGCGACTTTGTTTTCTACTATGTAGTGACAACATACTAGGTCAAAGAGAAGGTTCTTTTTCCATATTTAAAATCAGGGCAGATTTACCTATGGGCTTTTGGTGCTGCAACCCAGGGATACAGGGGGTTACCTAAACATCTAGGTGTTATACCTACCTTCATTGGCCACAGAACTTCGCAAAAAAAATCTGTCCAGTAACTATGTATTTAACATAAAAAGTAGTAACCCTGCAAGTTTTGTTACTCTATGTATTGATGATTATAATATGTATAATATGGTTTTAAATTAATTACCTATTAGTTAAAAGTGAATCTAAGCCATTTACAGAGAGTGACAGTTTGATAAGCAATAATGTTATCAATGAGCAATCCAAGTTCACAGCACGAGGGAGCAAAGTTGACGCTCTTTAGATAACTTGACAATGTTGAACTTGATATAATGTGGGGAACGCGTGTCGATATTTATAGTAGAGGGCAATATATTATCTAATATTAGGGGAATTTAAAGTATGTAGGTAGGTAATCGTTTTCCTTTCAAATCTTCCCTTCAATTTTCAATTCTTTTTGGATTTGAGATGGACGACTTTCTATTTGCCAAGTGCTTCTCACGGTTATAAACAAAATCAAAGTAACTTTATTGTGGGCATATATGTACTCAGATATGACAGATATAAACAGAGTAGGTATGTATGTATATACTTTTGTCTTACTTTATATTATTCTGATGTATATGTAGCTCAAAGCTATATCCCAAGTCAAAGAGAAATCCGTTCAGCAATCAACAGTTAATGCATGAAGAACTTGCACATACGCAAGGGCTCTCAATTTTTTATAACATTAGCATGGAAGTAGAATTTTATTTATATGCTTATAATACTTTATGCACATTTTGTACAACGGCGGACTTAAAGCCTTAGTCGATTTCTGTCAGTCTACCTTTGGGTGGTGGAGAAATAGCAGTGTTAGGATATATTTTACTATGTTAGAGGTAGGTTATATTTTATTATTTTGGTTTTAATTTACCAATTTCCTGTACCTAGGAGCTGCACCGCGAGCCGGTGGAGGGCACGCCGGGCGGGTCGGGCGGCGTGCAGGGCATGAGCACGCAGGAGGCGGAGCGCGCCTTCGTGAAGATCGCGTGCCAGCTCGACACCTACGGCGTCGACCCGCATCCTGTCAAGGTTTGGGTATATGTGTTGTTTTGTCTTCTATGTAAATTAAGTTCTAATTTTAACCTGTTTTGCCTCTAAGTATGTGTAAATGTTGTCTTAACTAGTTTTTCTTTATACTTTTGTCATGGTAATCCTACAATATTATTGATGGCGGAGGGTGTTCGGCAGACTATTAGAGCCAGTGCGAGATGAGATCGTGATCATTAATTCGTACAAATTCCATTTTGTAGTTTTTTACTTTGCTAATTCGAGAAATTGACATTAAAAAAAAAATACTACGAAAACTGTCACAACTTCTTATAAATCTTTTGATTTTTATGTGACTCAACTCTATATCTATACATATAATAAAATGATAGGAAAGTCAAAACTGTACATTGAATATGTAGTTTTTAGAATTTTTGTCTGTATGTCTGTTTATCTGTTTGTCTGTATGTTTGTCCCGGATAATCTCAAAAAGTACTGCATGAATTTAAATCAAATTTTGCATGACTATTACCTGGGGGCCGGTTCAACACATAGGCTATATATTATCACGCTATCACCCACAGGGGTTGAGCAATGAACGATTAAATAAACGAAATTGGAAATTCTATATTGCCCACGCAGACGAAGTCGCGGGCAACAGCTAGTGACTAATATACTCAACTCGCCTACCTTCACAGGATCACAGAGGCAACCAGTTGTACCTGGGCATCAACCACAGCGGCATCCTGACCTTCCAGGGCAGCCGCAAGACGCACCACTTCAAGTGGTCCGAGGTGCACAAGATCAACTTCGAGGGACGCATGTTCATTGTGCACCTTAATTATCCCGAGGTAAGTTATGTTGCACCTACACAACCACAGCGGCATCCTGACCTTCCAGGGCAGCCGCAAGACGCACCACTTCAAGTGGTCCGAGGTGCACAAGATCAACTTCGAGGGACGCATGTTCATTGTGCACCTTAATTATCCCGAGGTAAGTTATGTTGCACCTACACAACCACAGCGGCATCCTGACCTTCCAGGGCAGCCGCAAGACGCACCACTTCAAGTGGTCCGAGGTGCACAAGATCAACTTCGAGGGACGCATGTTCATTGTGCACCTTAATTATCCCGAGGTAAGTTATGTTGCACCTACACAACCACAGCGGCATCCTGACCTTCCAGGGCAGCCGCAAGACGCACCACTTCAAGTGGTCCGAGGTGCACAAGATCAACTTCGAGGGACGCATGTTCATTGTGCACCTTAATTATCCCGAGGTAAGTTATGTTGCACCTACACAACCACAGCGGCATCCTGACCTTCCAGGGCAGCCGCAAGACGCACCACTTCAAGTGGTCCGAGGTGCACAAGATCAACTTCGAGGGACGCATGTTCATCGTGCACCTTAATTATCCTGAGGTAAGTTACGTTGCACCTTGTCATCAACCATCGAAAAATCCTGAAAAATGAGGTCAAACCACATCAAATAATGATATTTTATAAGATGGTAGACACATTTCAAGAAAATTGTAGGTTAACTTTACCGGCAAACCGGCAAATTGATATTTTTCATGGAACCACTCCACACACCTGGATGAAAAGTATGATAGAAACCTATACGCTTCCTCGATAAATGGGCTATTTGTCATTGATATCATTTTTCAAATTAGTCCATTAATTCCTAGGATTGACACGTTCAAGCAAACAAACCAGTTCTTCAGCATTGATATATGAGTTTACATGTAATGTCGAGTTTTTGAATTCCATACAAATTGCATGTCGTGCATGCAGCTGGACCAAAAAAGTATTGTTTAATGTTGTAAAAAATACAATCTTGATACCCTTTCACTGAGCATTAAATAAATCTTTTATCAACTGCATTGACCGTTGAACTTGTTTTGTTATAATCTGGATTTAATGTACTCATGTATTGAGCTAACAAAGGTATTGAAAATAAATAAAAGTATTTGTAGAAGGGTTAATACAAGACCTGCATCTGCTTTATATGACCTTGAATTTTAATCTCAAATTATAGGGAGTCTGGCTTTTTAAATATGGCGGTACCCTTATGGAATAAAATAACCCCTACTTTATTCATAAAAATGCGTATAATTACAGATACTTGATATATTAAACTGTTCATAATAATATGTATTGAATTATACTTACCAAATTGTACCTAGAGTCTAATGTTGCAAATAATGAGACTTTTTGAAAAGTCATTCTAGCGAGTATAAAAAGTCTATTTATAAAAGTAAAGTGCCTAATTACCTAACAAGCGTTTGATGACCGCTGAACCGTTTTACCTGAAAACGGGTCCTCAAATAGCAAGAAGGCAAAAGTAGAATAAATTATAATAATTATTATTGTGTAAGTAGATTTTTATCTCACGCGTACAAAGTTTTTAATGTGCATTTGGCTAATTACTGAATTAAACGTGAAACTATTTACAGCTTCTACCTAATTAAAATTATTGTACTTAACTTTATAGAAGATATTTGTGCCGTAAGCACCGTTTTGAATATCTTGAATATTTCTGAGTAAATATTCGAATAGGTTTGATTAAATAGGTTCTTTTAAGAATCAGTTTTAATTCAGAATTGGTGGGGGTTTATAATGTCTAAGGGGAGTAAATTGTTACGTATTTTTCAAATGTGCGGTTTTCGATGTCCATCGCGTAGCTCGCGAAAAATTCGACGTTGTCAATACAACATTTTGTTTTTATTGGTATAAAATAATATCTTAGCTATTTGATTTTAGAATTGCACAACTGTTATTAAATTGGCCTAGTATTTCTGATTTTATCCCTGAATTAATTATGCAACTGAAAAACTTTGTTTTAGTGGACAAATTAACAAAATTACTGCCAAAAAGAAGAGTTATGTTTTTAATGTCCATATTATTGTGATTTACAGAAGAAACATACAGTGGGTTTCAAGTGTCCGAATGGTCCCGCTTGCCGTCACGTCTGGTGCTGTGCTATTGAACAGATGCTGTTTTTTACGTGAGTACATCTTATACACATATAAAAATGTATCTGTATGTTCATCTACGGTACGGTCTAAAAACACTAAAGTTAGCTTAATTGCTGGGACTGGGGACTTCGATGTGCTATTTTTTCTGCCCTGAAAAAACACATAGGAGTTAAGTGAAGGGGGAGCGTCTTGGGGACTGGCTTTTGTTTATCTAAAAGTTTTTTCCGTAATCCCGAAATGAAATGTATTAGTTTTTATATACTATAGATTAAAACATGTAGCTGGCGTTGAATCATGCAGATAAAATAGCAAAGCTGTAGCATATCTAGTTTATTTTTTGTTAGAAAATGCCCGTTTTTTTCTGATAGTTGTAACTTTGTAAGTAGTTATGGCGATTTGAGAAGTCAACGTCCAGACGTAACCTTTCAATATAACTGTTAAATTGCGTCTTAATTAATTTGTAGATCATAAATTAATAGTGTCTATTCTTTAATGGAGAATTTTTAACTGGGTTCAAAAATATTTTTCTAGGTTTATTGATTGTATCATATTTATCGTTCAATGAACCACCATGTTTTATTTATGAATTGAAGTACATAAAGTTTTTGTGTATGTTGTTGATATATGGTTATTTTTGGTTTTAGTAGGAATGATTAAAAATGTAATGAATATGTGCTAAATAAATAAATGAAAATAAAATCATCCATTATACTAATTCTATGATGATTTCTTGATTCAGATGTTGTATTGTTTAATTCAGAGTTGTAGATGCATTTAAACATTTTTACTTACAGGTAGACTAGGAGTTTTTTACGTGATTTCATTTCCAGAATTTGCAAAACGGACTTTTCCTCTTTAAAATGTAATTAACTTACTTAAATAATAATAATTATTTATCCAGTTTACCATCATCATCTGATGCCTGCGTGTACTCTGGCGGCGGGCTGTTCTCGTGGGGCACGAAGTTCAAGTACTTCGGCCGCACCGAGCGCGAGATACTCGAGCGGGACGGACTGCTCGCGCCCAGGGACACACAGGTCAATATAACTATTATTTTAGTGGTTAAAAAATTTTCGCCGCCTTCCATTCTCGACGGATACAGCTGAGAACCAGTATTCTACATAGAGCTGCTGGATTGCCTATCTGACCGCCTCAACCCAGTTACCTGTGCAATCTGATACCCATGGGTAAGACTGGTTGTCAGACTTTCTGGCGTCTGACTCCCTGTACAGACTGCCGAAGATGTTCTAATAACAGCTGGTACGCACCAGTTTATCGTGCCTTCCGAAACTCGTCTTGACGAGGTGATCTTCGGACCGACCGCACCAACCGTTGCGTAACACCTAGGTACCTTATGATCGATCGAACCACGATTATTTTTGCCATATTTTGTATCTATGAATGAATAAAATCTCAATAAAGGTGTTCTTGTTTGTTCCAGAAGGAAGGTTCAAGCACAGGTGGTAAGAGGAAAGCGTCTAGCGTGCCGGCCACTCCGTCCACCCCCATGACCGGAGACTTCGGTATTTATCGTACATATCTATTTCTTTATCTCTTCTTACACTAGGGCACTTTCCTATAGTTCGTTGCGATGGAATGTGACGTGCTAACTTAAAGTATATGAGGAAATACATATTAAATACCGAGGTACGTATTTTGATGGATAAGACCGCTTTTACGCTAGAGGATTTGGTCGGGCGTACACGCTGTCACACCCGAACGAATCGTTCGGAAAATCCACTACTGTGAAGAAAGCACTGTAGGAAAAAATCATTGACTTGTAACTTTGTCATCATATTGTATATACTTGTACATCACATCCTATCATAACAAACTATACCTTGGTCCAACATAGCTTAGGACATCAATCACAACATGTTCAATAAAACGTTCCGTTTGACGCTTAGGTTACAGCAGCCTGCCTCGTTCCACGCACAGTGCGCCGCTGGAGGAGAGCGGGCCGGACGATACGTGTAACGGAGCGTGTCTGCTGAGCGGGCCGGCGGTGGACATCGCGCTCGCTTGTAATGATCATTTGAGGACTGTGCAGGAAGAGGCTAAGCCACCAGGTAATTATTTATTTTGTTATGTATGGTAGGAGAGAAAATATCAATATTTTTTCATAACTCATTGATGTGTTTTTAACCAATTTAATTTGATACCATATTTCCAAAATAAATGGATTCTTCGTTGAGTAAAACGAACAGGTTTGCTTCTTCACTTTCCTTGTCAAAGGATTATATATCCAAATAAAATTGGCTTACTTAGTCTTACCTCTATTTTTAACCCCCGACGCAAAAACGACGGGGTGTTATAAGTTTGACGTGTCTGTGTGTGTGTGTGTGTGTATGTGGCATCGTAGCTCCCAAACGGATGATCCGATTGTAATGCGGTTTTTTTTGTTTAAAAGGTATGTCAGTCGGGAGTGTTATGTTTGGTGGAAATCGGTTCAGGTCTTCAAGGTCATCAGCTCGTTTGCTAGATGTGATAGGAATGTTACACGCTCAGTTTACTTGCAAGTATATGTGGGATCTGAAATTTGAAACACTAATGTCTTTTGGAACCACTGAGCTGGTCTGCTGTTAGGGCACGAAGGTAGGAGACGTAACCCTGAAATGCCTTTTACCCATCGAGTTTGGGCTCGTTGAATTTGTCTTGACAAGTTCTCTTCATATTTCTGATTGACGAGAACCTGATGCTGGAAATGGGATGTGGCGGATGAAACCCTGGAATGCCGGAATGAAACGGATAAACCGATTTAAATTTTTGCTGAAAATCTAGAATGTCCAAAGGTTAATCTTTATTGTTTCTCAATCTGTGCAATTCTCCCAAAGCCAGTTTGTCATGAGGATTGTTAAACAGCTTCCTTTGGCCGAAATCGCATATAGCGACCCCATCTTGAGGTAAAATAAATTAAATGAAAGAAGGAAAAATTAAGGAGCTCCTTTAAAAAGCATGAAATTAAATAAAATTATAAATAAAAAAAAAACCCCGACCCAAAAAAAATACGCAATAATTATGACAAAAGGTTAAAAACGCTAAACCCTATAAAAAGCAAAAAATAACTTTTAACACTACGTAAACTAAATTTTGACGTGTCGGGGGACCGCTTTTTACCTTCATAAATACTTACATAAATCAAATGATACCTACCTAATTACAACATTCGTTTAAAAAAAAAACACGTATCTAAAGTAATGAATTAGCCCGACACGACAAAATTTAGTTTACGTAGTGTTAAAAGTTATTTTTTGCTTTTTATAGGGTTTAGCGTTTTTAACCTTTTGTCATAATTATTGCGTATTTTTTTTGGGTCGGGGTTTTTTTTTAATTTATAATTTATGAATAACAAAGAAACCTTTATCATTGTTCTTTTATTAAAATAAACCACAAAAAATATCTTCCATAACGGATGCCAATAACGAGATCAGGTGTGGTGCATGTTGCAGCTCTCCCCGCTGAGTACAGCCGCGGATCCTCCGCCGAGGCCTCATCCACCGAGTCAGCAGGGACACTACTCCCTGCGGAGCCCTGGCCCGGCACCGGACCAGCTAGGTTTAGTCTACTCCGAGCCTTCGTGCCGTCCTTCATGGTCGTATGGCTAACCCTCGCGTTGCTAGCTATCCTGGTGTTGGAAACCGACTGGCCCCCCCTGCAGTACCTGCGTCGCAAGCCCGAGCTGGTGGCGCTGCGGCGGCAGTACTACGCGCCGCTGAAGGAGTACCTGAAGCGCAAGGTGGTCGAACTGTTCTGATTCGCGGCCCCGTCCACTTCACCAGTGTCAAATTTTAACGGCGCCATCTTTTTAGGGGTTGGTCTCACTAGATGTAAACACAGTCTTCTGTAAATACTGTACTGACCAATTTCAGTACCGTAATTTTCAATATTTTCTTCTCTTTTATTTATTTGACTTGGCTGACCATTACGAGCTGTGAGTACAACTAGTAGACATGTTTCAGAGTCTTATTTGTACAAACTCTTCGCGTACTTAGACGTAACTCACCGCTATACGCTTTCTTATAGTACAATTAATTTGTAAGCTATCACTTTCTTGCACGGCACAAGGATTTGTGGGGTCTCTACGTTCCTAATTGTTTTCATTCGGGCCTACTGCGTAGATCGGCCTGACTTACACGGACTTACAAATTGTTAGATCTGTTTATATACATTTTTAATGCTCAGCTTACAATCTGAATCTGCGATATGTGAATCTCATAATTTTATACTACAATTTTCGCCCAACATTCCACTTAATAATTTAGTCTTCCAAAAGTATTGTTTGTAGTAATTTAAATAATTTATTTTTATAGTACCTAATTAATGATTAAGTATTCGCGCACAAAGTATTTAATATTTTATTTTTAGATGTGCCATAATTATAATTTTCTACCTAGTCATAAACAGCTGGTTCTATATACTTTCTGCACAATTATTGTATAAGTTTACGATAACTATGTTGTCTAAGTGTTATAAGTATTTTTATTAGGGACACATTGATTAAATTATTTATTTATTATGACACGATTCAATGTTGTTAATGCCTTACTAGAGTGAGTGTGTTAGACTTAAGTACTTAATTAGACGCTTCATTTTGCCTAGTCACTATGTACATGATTCTCAACATTAATTATATTAGCACTAGTTGTAAGGTACATTACAATTGTACATCATGGCGATTCGGATATTTTTTACAAGTAATAAGTATATTATGTACTTAAAACTGTGATGGCCATAACAGTCTGCATTGATAGTTAAAACTAAAATATTTTTCCTTCCTAACAATCCTATTTAATTCATTCTATTTCACATGTCTCTTATTATCAAGATCTTTATGCCTATTCCTAAATATAAAAAGACTATGCTTTATTGTCTCTACTCCTTCAATCTATTGTCTTTTGGTTGATTAAAACCTCCTTTTTAATAATCTTTTTTGCACTGTTGTGGCCAGTACCAGTACAGTGAATTGACTAAAATAAAATTAACAGTAGATAACCTGTAGTTATTTCGTACTTCAGTACGTACAAACTCTGCTTTCCATCACATCACATGGCTTTGATCATAATTTATTAAAATTGTCAATTAAATTAATAAATAAACTGACAAAAGGTAAACAAGTATGGACTGCATCGCATTTAACTAGAGTAACTTGTAAAAATGACAGAATTACAATTTCGTTGTAGTCTATAATACTCGTAGCCGGTAAAATAGAACTTTTATTATTTTCTTTGTGGACCAACATGCTATGGAGTTAAGTTTGTATGTACCTAAAAACTTATTTTTATACCGTTATTGCTTTTTCAACTCTTATTACGCTTAGATTTAAGAATCTCTTTATAATGTTATGAACAGGAATGAAAGTTGGACATGTTTTGGAATGTTATAGATGGTTTATTTCGACAATGTTTAGATGCCAAACTGAGTTTTTACAGATAGGTATGTGTGTGAGGCGCCGGCTGCCGTCGACACCACATCTCGCAAGGCGCCACTACTCTACCACCATTGTGAACTTGTTATAAATAATGTAACTGTAGACTAAGAACAAACATAGCTTTTAGTTAACATTTTTGAAAAATCATAGAGGTTTTAATAAAACATCCTGCCGAAATCGATTTCATCTTTTATTATTAAAATACTTCCAAAATAAGCAACAAACAAATAACAATGTAAAAAGAACATTCTATGGTGCTATATAGACCTGCTATTTAAAATTAACACTGTAATGATTATTATTATATGCAATTTTATCACTGTCAAACTTACAGTATATAATTATAATTTTTTATCCATTCATATTTTAAAAATATGGCACTTGGAAGTTGTTTTAAAAGTAATAAGAATTACAAAATATTAGGTAGCTTTTTATTACAAACAAGTAAATAATGCTATTAGTGCTAACTTACATTTCGTTTCATTCAGTTGGATCTCTCTAGTACGCCTGCGCAAACTATTCTGTCATTCATTTTCATCATTTGTATAGCATTGCGAAAATTTGCGAATGTGGGTCCTAATCGATTACAGTGTTGGAAAGCAGCAAAATTGACACGGTACGATCACAAAAAATACTCTTATAAATTCAGATTCACCCTTATCATAATGTAAAATATACATTCATTTGAGCTACGCGGCGATAGTTTTCGTATACAAGTCGATGCGCGCAGACGTCGGGCCGCGGGACGGCGGCGGCCGGCGGTACCATCGGTCCACAAAAATCACCACCGCATAAACGGTATACAACTAATATAATTCCATATCCACCCATAAAATACGTAGGAGGTACCTAAGCATAGATAATATAGCGGCGAGTAGGGCGCGGCGGTCAGTCCACGATGGAGATCTGCGCGAAGCCGAGCAGGCTCTGCTCGTCCTCGGGCTCGGGCGGCGCGGACGCCAGGCGGAAGGTGGCGGAGCGCGGCGGCGGCGCGGCGCCGGGGAACAGGCAGTCGTCCACCAGGCGCTGCAGCTGCCGCGCCGTCACGTCCGCGTCCCGCGCGTCCAGCAGCCCCGCGCCCACCAGCTCCGTGGCGATGCCGTCCGCCGAGTCCTTGCCGGCCGCGAACTCGAAGCGGATGTCGTTGAGCTCGTTGCGCGCGTTGCGCATGCGCAGCACGAGGTTGATCTGCGGCTGCTGCGCGGGCGTGCCGAGCGAGCCGATGGTGAAGGCGGCGCGGTCGTCGTCGGAGTCGGAGCTGTCGGCGCGCTCCAGCGTGTTCATGGGGCGGTCCCGCGCCGCGTCGTCCTCGTCGCCGTCCTCCTCCTCGCTCTCCCACACCCACTCGCCCGTCTCCATGCGGTGCAGGCGCCCCGACGCGCCGGGCTGGCGGCGGCTGGCCTTGTGCACGCGCGTCTCCATGCTGGGCCCGATGGTCACCAGCGTCGACACTAGGTACTTGCGGTCGCGTGCCTTCTTGAAGAACGAGTGCTTCAGCAGCTCGGTCGCCGTCGGCCGCTTCGCCGGGTCTTTTTGCAGACACTCGAATATCATTTTCCTGAATGTCTTGCCGTACGCTTTGTATTGATCCTTCTCTTCGGCGCCGGTGTCCAGTGTCGGCGGATCATTCTGTAAAGTGAGCATGAGCACCTTCATCGGAGGGTACTTGTGATATGGCGCAGTGCCGGTCGCCATCTCTATGGCCGTAATACCGAATGACCAGATATCGGCTTTGAAATCATATCCATGGTTTTGCTCCATTACTTCGGGCGCCATCCAGCATGGGGTGCCCACAAACGTGTGCCGAACTTTCTGTCGCGAGAGATCGCGTCCGGTGGCCAGCCATGCTGATACACCAAAGTCGGCAATTTGGACGATACCGTCATCTCCTAGGAGGATATTTCCGGCTTTAATGTCTCTATGTATCTGTCCGTTTTGGTGGAAATACTCAAGTCCCTTCAGCACCTCCTTCAATACTGTGGCGATGGTCGCCTCATCGAACACGCCGTGCTTGCAGTTTGATATCCTCATCTTGTGTTTGATGATATCGAGCAAGCTGCCGCCCTCGAGCAGCCTGAGCACTAGCCACAGCTCCTCCTTGACGACGAAGCTGGTGTAGTACGTGACGACGTTCTCGTGGTTGCAGCTGGACATGGCTTGGATCTCCTTGAGCAGTTCGTCCATGGAGGTGTTCCACTTCTCGAGGTTGATGCGCTTGATGGCGCACTTCTCGTTGCGCGGGCGGCAGAAGGCGGCGTGCACGACGGCCGTGGCGCCGACGCCGATCACGTCCAGCAGCTCGTAGTCCTCCTGGCTGTTGGGCCACGTGTGCCCGGAACCCGCCATCTTCTCGAATTAGTATTGTTTCGCGATTAGCTGTAAACTTCTACTATTTTGTATGTGTACTGCTAATAAGGCCAAACTTTAAGGCGTGAACGGGAACTACAAAATGTATACTAAACTTCACAAACCAGTTGGAAAGACTTGTCTTCCATATTGATGTGATGTTCAGGTTTGTAATTGTGTATAACAAATTGTCTGATCTCCTTTCCTGCTTCAAATCTATGGAGTGTTTGACAACTCTTCCTTAACTCTAATATAGTTTGGTCTATATAGTTAATAGTATTGTCGTTGTAGTCTACACTTGAGGGGTATAAATCATCACCTGAGGATATAAAAAAACCAAATCAGTTATACACAGTACAACAACTTATAAAAATAAGATATAAATAAGGGTAACATTACATACCCGGTAATAAAGATAATATGCCATCTTTTACTTTTACATGTACTGGATAGGTTAGGTCAACACCATGTCCACTCCTCTCCTTGGCGAACTTGATAAGATCTTGTATGTCCTTCACATGGGACAACCGGTTCAGCTCATATATCTGCGGTGGTTGCAATGTCTTACCACTGGTTAATACTTCTGCTGGAGTCTGCCACTAAAAGGAAAAGTAAAAAGAATACATAATTAAGCATAATATGACACACTGTTGAATAGACATAAAAGTGTATAGTAATAATAAGGTAGCAAAAATTAATGCTTATATAAAAAAAACCAGCTGAATAGTAAATCAAACAAAATAATGTATAAAACATACCTCAACATTAACAACTTCAGAGCTACTCTCCAAACACTTGGGTTTCTCTTCTATTCCTGCCACAAAGAAAGCGGTGTTAAACCTTTTTGGGAGGTTGATGGGAGTCAGCCAGTTACTCCAATAATGCAGCGACCAGATGTCGGGGTAGCACTGGTGTTCCTTGCAGAGGGTAAACCAGTCACCAGGATCCTTTTGTAACTGAAAATGTAAAAGCGTCATAGCATCAAAATTATACTGGCTTGTAAAGTGCTGTAATTTGATTCATTGCTACAATATAACAAGAAAATAATGCTTCAGTTGTTTTTAAGCATTTGTTACAGATTTTTTCTACAATTCACGATTACCTTGTACAATCTAGACTAAAAGCAAAAAATGGCCTTAGTAATGACTCACAGACTTCATTGATATTTTCATTTATGCACTTTTTACAATCGGCTTTGATTTGTGAGTAATTAAGACACAACATAAATAATTTATTATGGGCTAATGCATAGGCATTATGATGGCACAGAACACAAATAAATTATAAACAGGTGTAAGATTACACAAAGACAAATTATACAAGGAATTCAAACAATGTAAGGCCCAACTTAATTATAATTAGGAATTAACTCACTTATAATAAGGCATTAAAGAATAAACTTACCCGATCTTGCCAGTATTTAACATCAATGTCCTCTATGACTCCAGCCCATAGCCCGGTCCTGTCCTCCTTCCGCGCCCGGCTGCCAATCAACAGCCCTAACTCTTCAAACGTCTCTCTAATAGCTGTTATTCTCAGCTGTAAGTGCCTATAAACCAATTGCAACTATGAGCTTAATCTTTGAAGTAACACAACAATAGTTCATAACTTTGTACATTAGGAGCAAATCTGTCAATGAATGTCAAACTTATAGACACATACTGGAGTATAATATAGCATATTATTAAGACGCATTATTAGAGGCCAATATATTTAGTGAGTACATGCTAGTCACAGCATATGATTATATTGGCATCACTGCTGTTGACTCAATTAGGAATCAAATGTCTTGATTCCGTGGTTTGTTCTCTTTGTGGTTTTGGTTGGCACATAAACATTTATGAGAGTAATTTAGCTTCAACAAAAACAAAGATTTGACACCAAATACCAAGTGGAACAAGAATGTTAACTACCTTTTAATATTTATAAAGAACAAAATTATTTAAATTGAAGCCAACCACAAACATGGAAAATATGATTTTAATTGGAGCTCCAGCATTAATTGTTACTTTGCATAACCAGTTAGATAGTACCAGAATACATAATTAATGCTTCAAAAAATAAGCAAAAGACTCACACACCAACTGAACACAAATAATGTTAGAAAGTATATGTCCAGAAATAATAAAAACAGCAGCAGTAACATGTATCACTCCTATACATAAACATATGAGTTAGGTAATGTACACAACACATAAAAATGATTGCAACAGCACTTCACTTGGAGTTAAATATAAAGTGATATACGAGTGTATGAGCATTAGTGTTTACTGTCGTTATCATTTAGTGTGCGACTGACGAAAACGTCAGCCGAGATGTCAAGGTCCACAAATATTACCTTTGTATGGGATTATTTTGAAAAATTTGCGTGATAACACTGTCAGGGCGGTGAAATACTTCGAAATCTTTCTTCGTGTAGCCGAAGGAGTTGAGGAGCTCCAGCCAGCGGGGGCTCCCGTCCACGGACTCAGTGACTCCGCCGGGAAACACCACGCTGTTTGCAAACGAAGCGCTGCGCGTCCGAGTCTGCAACAATATGTCGTAATTAACACCGCCACGATCCTCAGCGCGCGATAACAACTTGCTATTCCGCTTTGTAAGCACTATTAACGAAGCAGAGTCACGCCAACTTTTTCCAATAATATTTTTCATGACTGATTTTAACAGCAACGCACAGGTAGTAACAGGGTTAAAATACAAGGTCGACTTACGCGTTCTACGTTACGAGGAAGTCTATGAATGATTATCGAGTTCTTCGTTCTTATCGTGAGTGATAAATTGTTTTGCGACACCACAAAATGGAATTATAAATACAAAAATAGCACAAATTGACATTCACTGCACTCACATTTTTTTTCTGTGTCAGGCTCGATTAGAGTTGGGCAACTGCGGAGTATCGATTGAATAGTGTTATTAGTTTACTCGATGTTTAGTAAGAGAAATAAAATTGTAATTCAATATATCAATCACATAATTGAATTAATTTTCTCCATCATTTTTTATTGCCGAATACTAATAAGTAGGTTAACAGACACTTTTAAAAGACTATCTTTATTTCAGAGGTAAGGCAGTTGAGTTTTTCTGCAATTAAACTTTAAAAACAATCACTTCTTTAGTGAACTGTATAATACTAGTATGATTATGTGAAAATGAATGAGTATTATTTCTAGTAATCGATTTATTCATAGAGCCGGAGCCATCACATTTAGTTCTATGGTACATCACTATTGCAGCTTTGCTTACTTTTTTGAACTTGGATAATAGTCTTTTGGCGAAGGCATGAATACATGATTCTTTTGCGTTAAAGCTTAAAGAATTTTGAGTACATAGCAATAAAAAATAAGGTAATTTTCATTTTAGGTATCCGTATTAGAAGGTGAAGGGCATTCTTAAAACATGTCGTGATCTTGATCGTCATTCTCTACCCGTGTAACGATCGTCCCCGACTTTCCATAGAAGGATTATACCTATCTTCGTCTACGAGTTTTACTTATAAAGTACTTCCTGACCTCGAACACTTACTTGCCTGTTATTCAATTGCACCATTGCACATGGCGCACACTGTTAGTAATAACTACTCGGTGTTTCTCCCTCACTAATATAATATACCTACTCTTTGATTTTTAAATCGTTTCTGTAATCTAGAGATATAGAGATTTCTCAGTACAACCTCACAAACTTTACCCCTATAATATTATGATGGTCATAGCGATTTCGTCATAATGTCCATTTGTACACGTTCAAATCGCGAATATGAAAGCTGTCGTGCTAATTTATGATCATAATCGATGCTAATCCGTTTGACAAGATAGTAATTAACGTTTGAATAGATAATTAACCATTAAGTAGGTACTGCTTACCGGTACATTTTGTAAAATAAATTAATCATTGTCAAAATAAACTTGGGTGCCTGCCTAGGTATATTTATAGACAGGGAGGTACTTACCTTGTCGATACAGATCAGGCACTGAGGGGGTTTTCCTTTTGATCATTGCCCTCCGCCACCTATTCATTAAAAATAAGGAAGCAATACCTTGAAAGGCCGCAAACGCGGGAACCATTAAATTGACACAAAAGAGGAATTTGCTCTTCTTAATCAGAGGATTAAGGGCACGAAATGCCACCTTTGTAATACGAAACAGGTGATGGCGTAAGCCCCCTCTGTGTTTGAAAACCTTGGAGGAAAGAGGAGTTTAAAATAGATTTGGATTTTTATCTGTAAACAAGATGCTTGTTTGCAAAAAGTTGCCATTTGCGTTTATAAAAATTATATAGGTAAATGTCTATATTTTGGAGAGCATTAAACCATTCTGGGAGATACCTAGATCCTTTGGTAACTGATTTTGGTAAGTAGTTTTCTGTGTCTTAGTACCGCAATTTTCCAGTAGGGGTTAAAACAAAAGCCAAAGCTTTTTATTAGAACTTGTTATCGAAACCAATCAAAATTACCTGTATAGGCCGTGCCCTAGTTTATGATGAATTGACCTTTTATGTAAAATCCGTGTACAAACTTTAAGCATAGGTGGAAGGCGGTAGTTAATTGCATTCGCTTTAACTTTATTTTTGGTTTATTGCGTAAATTATATTCTGTCCCGGTTACAATTTCAGAAATTCAATGATTTTTAAAATGATACTATGTATTATTAGAAGCCAAGTAATGGCAGTGTAAAAATGCTTAAGTTACCAAGAGATATTTTTTTGTAGAAACATATTTTCATAACGCTTTTGTTCGCAACAAAATGCATTTTCGACTTACATTAAACTGAGAAAAATTGAAAAGGAAATTTTAAAGAAGCCTGAAAGTTTTAAACGGGCAGGCTGCAGGCTGTCAGCTTAGCACAGATAAAGTAGGTTTTACTTTAATAAAAGGCGTTAGTTTTTTAAATGGCAATTTTAATTTGTGAAAGGTTATTACGTGCAGCTTTAAAAAATAAGTTGCTTATTTAATTAAACAGATTGTATGCAATGTTTTCGTTAGTATCTGATTAGGTAAGTCAGTAAACTGTGATGGTACTGTACCTGTTACAGTTGGTACAAATGATATATTTTTAGGTAGGTACTTACCACATTACCAGGTAGGTAGCACTCAGTGCGATCAAGTAAGAAGTGGGATTCTCCTATGTATTTTCATTCACTGTTAAAAATGCGTAATTATACAGTCGGATAGATGTACGAGTAACACTTTTCGAGTTGATCTGTTAAGCCGATACGATATGCGCCGCGACTCCGCTCGATAGCTTTATGGTTCATATTGCGGCTTATCTTTTTCACATATCCTTTTGGCTCCATACGTTGGTGCTGTAGGCCAATATTGGTGCCAATGTGTGGATGAATCGCTGACAGCAGGACGTAACTATATCTATAGACTTTAAAATATAAAATTATTGTGCATGGTGCATGGCGTTGGATTATCGAACAGAGGGGCCTATATTTGGATAATAAAGAGGATCAATAATATCTACATAACCTTTAGGACTATTCTCATAAAGCCATAACAAATGGGTGACGTGGTCATCGCACTCAATTTACTTACTTTGATTAGCACTGCTTGGGAATTAATCCTTACCCTATTTTATGTAATATCTATTCGTAGTAGTAGTACCTACTAAAACTCAAAGAAAAAATAACATAAGTTTGTATCAGTTTTCAACAGTATAGCCTGCAGGTCATCCACTTACCTACATATACATATTTTGCTAGTAGGTGCCTACTGCCGGTACTAATGTTCAAGTACAATAGAACCATCAGTAGCACAAACCTAGACTAAAAGCTGTTATTCGGAAAATTCTTATAAGAAAACCCAAATAGAAAACTATGCCTGAAATGGAAATAAAATCATGTTACTACTCAGCAGCTTCTAAAAAAATTGTTTGGCCTTTGTTTGATAACCGATTTGAGGACCTAATTTTGGGAAGTCGGTTAGAAAACGTATACGTTGGTACGTTTCGCTCCCTCACGCTGCTAACCCACAGCCGTCATTTGATGATTTCCCACCAAAAAAAAAGTACGTTCCAAAAAATGCATGTCTATGTTCCAAGTTCGAATACCTGTCATTCGCGCTACGTCACTTGTCGGTTCATCAATCACAGTTCCTAGTCGGGTGACCAACGTTACAGCGGGCGGCCAAGCGCGAGCTGAATTCCAATCACGGACCATATTGTCAATTTGCAAATATAGATACATCCAGCTAGAATAACCTCGAGGTTTGGAGTTAGAAACTGTAACCGAGTATCGTAAAGGCAAATCACCCGTTTTTTGACGTTATCATTTTGACCTCCTTGGATGCGAGTCGCTTATTTGAAACTTAAGGTTTTATTATTCAACATCGCGACGAACACTGAATTATCAAGTGTAAAGTTATTGCATAAAAAAACCCGAACACTTTTCATCTTGAAAAACATACTCCGTAACCACGGTCCTTATGTAATAGGATCGCTATTGAGTCCGGATTGTGTATTTTAATATGATTTTGAACGAACAATCGCATCACATTATTCGATTACATTTAAACAATAAAAGCTGCCTTAATCAAAATATATTAAAGTAAAATAAATAGCTGAAAACCAATTTAAAAATAATTATTGCATCAGTTTAATATCTCGATGTGGTTGGTCGATTACACTTTAATAAGCGACTGCGTTGATCGGTTAATGAATTTCATAGGGTTTTCCTTTTGCTACGTCTGACAATGAAACAATTATGATTGTCAAAAGTTTTGATAGTTGTTTACTTTAGGTCCATAAGTACCTATTTTCTGCGATAATTTTATTTTCTTATAAATATCTATAGTACCTACACTAAACAGACCATTTGTAAATCTGAAAAAAGGAAGTGTAGGTTTCTACTTAGCAATGGAACTAGTGACATCATTAGGCCTCAGTGTGAAAGGGTTCAATGAAGACGAGACACGAATTTTAATTCAGAGTTACAAATGAGAGATCATCCAATTACTATTTCCTTCATTCCTACCATTGCCATCCAATCGATTTTTTGTGAGACATTGATACCTACCAGAAAAGTAAAAAACTCAATCTAAACACCTTTTGTTAATAAGTAAGTACTCTATGGAACAATACCTCCGTGAAACAATTTTCATATCGACGATGCAGAATAGAAAGAATTTAAATGAAATATTTGAATTCCATTCCATTCTATTTTTAAAATACTTTTCATTCGCTCCAGAATACATTTTCAATTAATTTAAATACTAAGCAAAAGAAAACAAACAGTGAGAACAGTCGTGAATTTGTTCTCGCTTGATTTCACAATGGAGTATTTGCCGGCTCATATTTTTCTACATACGCTTATAAAGCTTTTGGCGCCTTTGTCCCGCTTTTCATAAAGTTCGTGTGGATCGGAAAATATTCCTTTGACTAGCTATAACTATTTATATTACAAGTTGTTGATTAATTTTCATACAAGAATGCGGCACTGTTTTTAATATGTTGCGGATAATCTGGGTAGGCTTTGTGGTCTGTGGACATACAAAATAAAAAATCTGCCTAACAACTGCTTTTTGTGAGCCAATTGTTGTTACCAGATTCTTTTTTTTTATGACGGAAGTTCGTTCCCTAAATTACATAAACAATTGTTTTTTCTGCATGACTTAAATGTTAGAAGCAAATTGAAAGGAAATGCCATAGTTATCCTATTAGGTGTAACAACACTCTGGAGCAGTTAGTAGAACGTGCAAGCACTCAATAAAAGTCAGTGAATTAGTCCTGAGTGCTAGATCTAGTGTCGTCAGTAACACGACAACCTGCGCAAGTGTAGTGATCTATTCTTAGCTCCGGACGAGAGCCCCAGACCACACGGATATCTAATTACAAAATCAACTGCGAGACTCAATCTATTCTCAACAATGGGAAAGTTGAACTGCGTCCTTGAAGCTCGTCGCCTGATGCCAGATATTGCTACCTACCTTTGTTAAAGTTATGTACCCAAGATATCAGTAACGCTAAAAGGTACGGGAGCTAACAAAAGGGTGCATAATGGCGCGGTCATCATCGTATCTTTATCGTCACTACGTTTATGGGAGCCTGGCAGTAACGCGCCTGATCGCGCCTCACCTCGGAGACATACAGCCTCAGATACTGACTAATATAAGTTGAGCACACTTCAGGAAACAATGCAATGTTATCTGCGCGGCTATTATAGAACTAATGGGGGTGGCAATAAGGGCAGTAATGGCGTTCGGGCGGGCTTGCATTTGTTTGGAGGGTGCGCGCAACAAGTGCGGCGCAGGTGGAGGGCGGCGGGCGCGGGGCGCGGGGGATGCTCATTGATCAGCCGGCGCCTGTTGCTCGACCTGATGCCCCCCGCCCCCCACTGACCTGTCCTCCCCCTCGATGGGCTCGATGTGTGTAATCAAACTGACATGTGGGAATAAGGGTAGAAATAGATTGCGCTCATCATCATATTATATTTTGAAACAAATATTTGAACTCGAAGGGAATTTTTATAGCGTTAATCCGATCAAATATGCATGAGTTGCCCTGTAACAAAGAGATACGCAGGTTTCAAATATTCCTTTGATGGAGCTGTGGTTGGGCTAATTTTAATGATCCTCTTTTGGTCCAATATTAAGTTATTAATACGTTGTAACAGCTCAAACGAGTAATTTTCGGTGCGTAAACAACGTTTGATGAGCTGCTAAATCAACAGTTTATTGGGTATAATCGGAGAGCCAAATGTGTGGTTTCGTTGAGTGTTTGTTGGTAAATAATAATGTAGTAGCCTAATTAATTGCGTGTAACATTAAATACGGTTATTTTTATCGTATAATTCCGTTTATTGCGTGGGAATCTGTTGTCTGTAGTTACTAGGTAGGTATATTTGTACGTGTAAACCATACGTGAAACTTTTCCCGCGTCTTTATTTTTCTATGCTAATTTTCGAGAGGCAAAGGTATTAACGTTCTCTCTGCCTATTTTCCCGCGCGTTTTGAGAAGAAATCTTGTTACTTATGTGGTAGATACAGCGGAGATCATACCTTCTCCCCCATACCTACATAATTTGCAATAAAACTTTTGTTGAGATATATATTCCGAGCTGAATCTTATTTAAACACAGATACGGCAAAGCATGCCCAACAATAAACCTCACTTAGGAACCGATTTATATGAAAATTTCACTGCTCGATAATGGAACGATTGAGTAAATCGTTCGAATGGTATTTTTCGCAGTACTACTGCTGTTTATTTCGTCATAAACAGTTGGCTTGTCGGAGAGCCGAGCTTAATAAACTACCGGCCATTTTATAATCTAATTGAAAGAGAGCCGACGAGAAATAACGTTAAAACATTTTCAGCGTAACTGGATTTCCACTATGCGATAGAGGGACTACGTTTATTGCATTTAGATTTAGAGAAAGTAAACTGCATATTGTATCTGGCTTATCCAACTAGCGCGGGGCCCAGGGAAGCCGCGCTCCACGCTAATAGGCGGTTATGGCGCGCAGCGGGAAAATGGCGCGAAACAATACTGATAACTATTACTAATGGTCCGTATCACTGGGTATCGGCGGACCAACATATTTGTAGCTCCTTGTTCGCAGTAATTCTTGGCATAACTCCTAAATGAATGTTTGTTCATACATATTTATACATCGGAAATGAACGTGTCGCCTCTACGGTGAGACGCCACAAAGAGCTCTCTGATTTATTTCTCTCGCTTCCCGCTTCCGACAAAATGAGAAATAAAAACTCACACGTGGATACTTAAGTGTGGTCTCGACGTATTTTATTATATTTCGTCCCCAAATTCATCATTGTCTCTCTGAAAATGCCTTCTAAAATACATTTTCTTTTCTATTCAAAGGTAATAAGATCTGCATGTCGATTCTATAAAATATCACAACTCACTTCGACATCACTCTCACTTCGACTTCGATCTAAAGGTAGAATTCCGTGGACGCGACAATAGTCAACCTTTGAAAATGTATGGCACCGTTGTCGAGGCCCGTGACAGTCGCGCGCGGCCGACGAATTTCGTAAGCTGCTCGCGGCATTGTCAAAAATTTAATTCTGGTTTTACTAAAATTCTATAGATGTTATTAAGCGCTAGACCATGTTGAGAAGCGTACGGCCGCGAGCGGCTCACGAAATTCGTCGTCCGCGCGCGACTGTCGCAGCCCTCGGCAGCGGTGCCATACATTTTCATAGGTTGACTTTTGTCGCGCGCGGCTGCGACAATCGCGACCCACGGAATTCTACCTTAAAGTTTCGTGATTGACATTGTCAAACTACACTAGCGCTTCACTATCGAGCGTGTTGACAAGTTGAACTAAATCAAAGTCGAGATTTTGACAGATTTGTCAAAATCTGTCTATCTATAGGGGAGGTAGGGGAGAGATGGGCAGTTGGGAGACATGATCAAATCAGAATAAAAGGGGGGTCCTATTATTCTGATTTCTGATCATAGTTTTGTTTTTTTTTAATTGGGTAGTTTACGTTACCGACTGGTAACGGTGTTCATCCATAGACTATCTGTCATTTCTGTGAGTTGTCAAGAACAAACACTCGTAAAAGTACTTAAATATTTTGTTGCGGTTTCGGATCGTTATAAAGAGAAAACTAATGAAAGGTATGTGTATTTTCTATTATTAATTATTGATTGTCAAAATCTCCAGTTACAATTATAGTAAGTCGATGCAATCCACACCTATTATACCTTTAGAAGAGAGTACTACAGCAATAGTTAATGGGCCCCACGTTTTTATTTTAGTCTAATATGACCGGGACCACCTACGTAGGTTGACAGGTAAGTAACTATTTTTTATTTTCTAGTTTTCAGTGCACATAAGATAAAACCGTTTAACTTAAAAGTTTTTTTACCGATTTCAAAGTCTAAGTCAAAAGTGTCCAATGCTCTCTATGGTAGGGAGGCTTGGACATACCATGTAATGTATAATTTGTAAATTTTTGCTCTTCTTCGTCAGTGAAAATTTGTGAGGTTATAAATCTGCGCGAAAAATCCTTTATAGAATCTTGTTTCAGGTACCGTTGCCAACTTGATCTAGAGACTATTATATTTAAAATAGTGTTTAAATAAAGTTCTAAGTGTTTTAAAGTGATTAAGTGCCTACATTTAACGATGGCTAGAATGTTTTTGCTTAAATCTTTATTAGAAGAAGCTCATGCTTTAGATAATTTAGAAAAGCGTCAACAATCTGCTAGAATTCGTAGTTTACCTTTATTAACTCGCGATGATGACTATGTGAGCATATATAGATTGTCAAAGGAGCTAATTGACCAACTGGAGTCTGATTTACTGCCCCTGATAAAGCCCACAAAACGTCGAGGCAAAGGACTTACAACTCGTGTAAAAGTAAGTATTGACACAGTTTATAGTTGAAAAATTGTAATCAAGCACACAATAATAAGAAAAACACTTAGTTCTTAATAAGGAGTATTCCCTTTATGTGGTTTCCCCGCCAGCTGATATGTTTTCAAAAGCCTCTGTACTTCAGTCATAATATTGGTATTCTCTTAAGCATGAAAATAACCAAATTGGTCTCAATTTTGTTTTCACTAAATCCAGATAAAGTAGGTATTACATTTTTTATTGATTTATTGTTTCACAGATACTATGTACTTTATCATTCTTGGCTAGTGGCAGTTACCAGAAGGTTATTAAAGAGGGCATCAGAACTTATTTATCGCAACCGTCTGCATCTCGTTGCATAAATGAAGTAGTGGAAGCTCTGAACAATCCGGCCGTAGTAAAAAAATATATAAGGTTTCCTCAAAATCAGCAAGAAGTCAGCAAGTTAGTACCTAGATATAATATAATTTTAATATTATTATAATTAAACTGACCCTTTTATTTTTACAGTTGATCATGTTAGTGATTATTGTAAATTACAGGTTCTACAAAAGGTTTGGGTTTCCAACCACCATAGGCTGTATTGATGGCACTCTGGTGGCAATGAAGAGACCAGCAGAGAACGAAGAACGGTTTTACTGCCGCAAAGGCTACCATGCAAGAAATGTGCAATTGGTAAAATGGATTTCAATGTTGTAATCAATTATAATTAGGTATAATAGAGTCATTGTAATTTATTTCTTTTCGAATTTTATAGAATCGACGTGCAGGCAGGCCTTGGCCCTGTTGCGCCCCGCTGGGGTTGCTGACAGTATTCTACTTGTGTAGCCCTTTCATTTGATACCCATATTGAGGGGGCTGTGCCATTTTGTGCCGGCGGCCATATTGGATTTAATTAAAGGTGTATACAAAATTTCAGACCAATCGGTTGACAGGAAGAGGGTGAAATTTGAATTACTAAATTTGATCCAAGAATAAATAATAAAACAAACGGGGTGAGCTAAATAAAACCGTTTAAATATCTCGTAATGTTGAAACTGATTGTAATTTTTAGGAAAGCTCTTTCATTATATCTAGCCGAATATAAGAAATGGCAATAAAAGTTGATAATGATCTGTAAAATCTGATTTTTTATGCAATAAATTGTGAAAAAGTGCCCATCCCTCCCCTACCTCCCCTAAAGTATGAAATGACATTACGAATCGAAGTGAAATGCGAGTTGTTGATCGAGTTTTATAGAATCCCAGTACTGTATATTTTACGACCGTTTTCCACATAAAGTCATTTTAAACGAGCTCATCTGACTTAACAATCTCTGTAATCTTAACTTTCCTGAAGGCTTCTACGTTACGAGCATTTAAAGTAAAGTGTATTACTCATAAGCTGCCATTTTGAAACCTTGTAAACAAAACTCAGTCGTTGCTTACACAATTTTTTCTGAGGCACTGTTGAGCGCAGTGCTCTTAATAACCTCGTTGTAGCTACAGACGAGGGCACTTAAGACGTTCAATCTAGACAAAAATGGGATACAACGGACCTAAGGCCACTGCAGGGGGTTAAGAGATCGGGCAATTAGGGAGGGTTGACGTGCCGTGCGGAAGGAAACACGACTACATACAAAATATGACAAGATTCAGACCGAAGACAGATTGCCGGGTAAATTAATTGGAGCAAGGAAGTAAGCCGCACGACGTCTAATTAAAAATTGAATTCTGTGCTTACTGCATTAACTAATATATCGCATTGATAAATAACAATAATATGAAACAAAATGTAACCTCGATTGTGAAAAATTGCTCCAAATTGCTCCGAAATATCAAACCAGAGAGAAATAGTCGAAACAACACCTGCTCTAAATCAGGAGCGAAGTGTCATTAGTTAGCAGCCAGTTAAATTCACGTTCGCATTTTGCGGAGCATACAGCAAAATGGCGGGGAGGTGCCGTGGGTGCAGCGACGTCTGGGTCAAAGGGACGTGTCCAGCTACACCCAGCATAACTAGACCCCTAGCTACAGCCACCAGCCATGATTTATGGGACCTAGACCCACTGGCCCCCATTAACCAAAATTAATGGGTTACGATGAATGAATGAGGTACATTTCGCTCAAGACGTTTGTTACAAGAGGTAAGATGGTAAGACACCCCTCATTAAGTTTGTATAGGTTTATTCATTTTGTGGGCTCAAATATTTAGCTGGAGGATTTTAGGGGCTCTATTTACGTCACGCCGATAGTTTATGTGGCGCGCACGAATGTTTCAATTATTCTACGTTACTATTTTACTTTGATCCTCTTGAAACTTACTTGTTTGCCTTACAAAATGAAAAATGTGTTGGTAGAACGGGGATCGAGCTATCGACGCAGCAATATCACGTAGCTCCCCACAATGGACTACGTGGTGGAGTTAACTTCAGTTTTCTTTTGTGTCTAACTGTAATTTATCGTTCTAGACCAAAGTGGTCAATTTCAAGAGGATATTTCAGAAGCGAAACAAAAGAACCCTCGACAAGGATGAAAACTTCAAAAAATAAAAGCTGAAGGAATCAGTGCTATATTCTCACATTTTAAATTTCTTAGCCGGTCGTTGCAAAGTTTGAAACTGCATTGCAGCTTCGTCTTGTCTCGCGGAATTTGGATTCCAATCTGGCGTGTAATACAATCAAAAGTTTTTACAACTGTCGTTATCTTTATGACAGGACAAGAGTAAAGTCTGTAAACTTGCTTGAGTGGCATATAAAAGGAAGTTCTTTGTATCCTAGATAGACGTTTATTTCCTGGCCGGCTCGTAACATGTTGTGTTATTTTCTCCATGGCAGCGAGCGCACTTTTGTTCTGTGACATTTACTTATTATATTATTTTATAGCGTCGTTCTTAGAGGAGATTTAATATGGTCGTGAAGAGAGCCACGTATACTTGATGTAATAATGTTCTTGTTCTCATGTCATTTCAAGTAGTAAAGCAAAAATAACTTCATCGTGTGTTACATTGAAGTTCAAGTTATTTTTGCTGGTTTCTTTAAACGTGGCATCTTTTACTTTTCACGACTCAAAGGATAGATTCTTGTTTAACATTGGCCTTTCAACCTGTTTTCGCTATCATTACATTCCATTTAAGAGTAAAAACATAACACATACCCACTAAAGAATTCCAGTTATTTACCGATATCTTTCGGTCATTGGTTTCAAGTACCTTTCAGCCACAGCGCTAGATATTTTCAGATATTGCTTTTAACCCCTATTCAATGACTTCCAGGTCCGGATATAGCGGTACGTGACCTATGGCCATTATAGGACCCTAAACTGTAATGAGATAGATTGTACAGATATACAGGTTGAGGTCAGGGTACGCCTTTATTAGAAGGTAATTATTATAAATTCGTATTGCCCGAAATGAGCTGTTAACCTCTTTGGCATGTTATTAAGTGTTTTATGGCGGTGAAATGCTAATTTAGGAAAATAAGTTTTATTTTTGGTTATAAAATCTCACTTTTCTTTATGCATTGACTACTCCATAAGTAATTTTCCAGAAAGGCTCTAAGTATTTGATTTAGCTTTCAATGAAGTTGAGTAAATTGCTGCCTCATATGAATAGAAAATACATGATGGACTTCTTGATACCCTTTTAAACCTATCAGTATTACATTACGTACCATTACTTCCTAGAGAGTGACATTGTGGTCTGAACACTACTATCTACCAAATTGGAAAGCCTGTCCCTAAATTATCGACGTCTGAGAGTTGGGTAATACCCGAGCAGATTGACGGGTGTCGCCGACTTGGGTTAGTGCGGCCACTGCGGGTATCGCTGTCAACCCCGTCACGCGACTAGTGCTAAAACATAAAGTAATCAAAAGGCCCGACCTCACAGCAAACACGACTCGGCTCCGTTGACCCGGCACGCTAATAAATTCAAAACTTTTGACGCCGCCCGCCCGACAATTCTAAGCTTGAATTCCCCTCCCTAATTACTCCGAAGGGCGCCTGATATCCGGATATGCTATACTTCCAACATTTTAACGAGACCACAAAATTATATTAAGTCAATTATATTTTTTGGGCTTCAACAATAAATGGTTGGGGTGTCGGACGCCCCAAGCAAATTACGGAACGAAATATTGAATTGAAGCGTCCGGTAGACTTGCCCCGTCAGAATGGAAGTTATCTGTGCTCCTACTCGTACATTTTCAGTATTTTTAAATACGAAATGACAGAATTATGCCATTTCCCTCACTTTTATTCCACTTAAGTGACGGCGTGAGATAACTGGCTTAATATTTATTCCATTGAAGCTTTTTAAAAGTTACGAGTCTTTTTTCGTTGAAACATTAAACTTGGTTTACTATTTCTCGCAGATTTAATTAAATTACAGTAAATAAAGACTGGGTGTAAGTAGTGTTTTCAAGTAATAAACGTAGCAGTTGTCGAGTAAATAATAACTTATGCTTTAAAGTAAAATTAAATTAATACTAACTTTGAAACGGGTAATCAAATTTTCCTTTGCCTTTGGGAGGAGGTACTAGGGTCACATAAGTATCTGGGTGGTTGCAGTATGAAACATGTGATTGTAGATCCACCCTCCAGGGAACACTAACGCCCGCATAAAATATATTTATTTATTCTCTCTGGGCAGTTGTTTTCATTTGTTATTCGTCTCCCGAAGGCTATATCAATATTAATAGTGCAAGTTGATAAGCTCTCTGGTGATCAATCAATTTGTTTCGATGTAATCAATTACAAAGTTGCCTTTTTGTTCAGTGGGAGTTGTTTCTAAATGTATTACAGAACTTTTAATTTAGACTTTGAATTCAGGATTAGGTACCTATATAGCCAATTTTTTTGTTAAGTCCACAGCTTCTATTTTGTGTCAAAAAATCGTATTAAAAGATCTGAACACAAATTATTAGGGTAAGTTTATTATCAGTACCATATCTCAGGGAAACTTTACAGTAAGGAAATCAGAATACTGAAATGATCCGTAACTTGGGGTCGTACTAAAGTTGTTCAGTCGTTACAATGTACGTTAATACCACAGCAATAAAGATAACAATAATCGTTAACATTCCTCAAACGACGATTGCGTACCTTCCGTCCACAAACGGAAGCCAACATAAAACCTGGTAAATATTATTCCTCCTTTATATTCTCCAGATCACACCAATATACCCAAAATAAATAATAAACCATCAATAAATATGTAGGCAAGGGCTCAAGGGTGACATCCCGGAATAGCTCCTGAGTAACCGGAGCCAGAGTATCTTTAGTGTGAGGGGGGGGGGGCTCCGCCTGATTACTTATGCATGAGCCCCATCCCTCATGGCATGCTCACTTTACGTGGCTTTAAGGACACCAACACTCTTTATCATGCCGTAACTTAGTTTGCCGTAGAGAAAACTGTAAAATTGTTTTGTGTAGATATCTGAGGTGAAAATAGTGGCTTGATTTGAGGAATTTGTTATATCCTTGATATTTTTTTTTCGTTATTCCCGTACTATAAGAAGAACTTTTAATTCATACAGCGAATGTAAAATTGAAGCCTGTGGAAAGTTCAGGTAATCTCTGTTATGACGTGCAATTCGTAGGTAACGGACTATGAAACCAAAGTGTAAACTATGAGCTAGTTGTGCAGAAATGTAGCATCATTTGTGAAATATTAATCTGCATCACTTGAGAATTGCCGTACTAGATGAAGTACTTTACAAGATTTCGTTATGAATTCCGGAGAGAACAAAAATACTTGTATTTTCTTGAAAATAACTGCTATTCTGTAGATCTCTTGTTACAAAGTTTTTAAAGGTCAGCAAAACATTTGTTAAGTCAGCAAACTGTAAATAATCCAATATTGAGAAGTTAACAGGTAAATATTTGTAGCCAGGAACAGTTTAGTCACAGATAGTCCAATTAGCATTGTGTTTAGGCTAACAGGATTACTTTCGAACTATGTCATTTCAAACGTAGACAAGTATAGGTACGTTACGTATGCGAAATAATTTACATGTTAATAAGTAATTTACTAGACAGCTCTCGCGTAGGAATTTACTAGCTAGTAATTTGAATAAAATGTTATTTCTGGCTTAATTTGAGCTGTGATATATTCAGGTACGTGCAGGATTTTACTACAAGTTTTTATAGTAATATGTGAGCCTCTGAATTTTAGAGTGACGTTTAGCGAGCTCGGTTTAACAGTGTTACATTTTACTAGATTTTGCCGGCGGCGGCGTAACTACGTATATGTACGTACAAAGCTTTTGGGTATTTCACGTCACATGCCGCGAAATAACGTAGAATGGTTGCATTTAACGATAATTATCTTTATAAATAGCTACTGCAAAATTTGAAACAATACCATGCCATGTAAATAGGAGCATAAAAATACATGATTTCATAGCTAAAAGATTAGGGTGTAATTAGGTAAAGTATGTTTTAAAACGTGGCGAGTAGTGGAAAAATAAAACCATAAGCTTGGAAATTACCAATATAAACCAATAGGTATAGTATATTATATAACTTGATCTTTTACACCATGATTACAAATACCTAGGCAGTAATCGATAATCTGACCTCTTTCTTTTTAATTTATAGGGTGCCGAAATTCCCAGAACTAAAGTCTAAATAAATAAGTGGAAATTTTCGACTTTCCATTACTTTCCAATCCAATAACTCCGAAACAACGAATAATTATTTAATTTCTTATCGAATCCAATGAATTGGAAAGATGAGCACGATCACTAGATAGCTTTAAATTTATTGAAGACGAAGTTTTTATTGAAATGGATGGATGTTGCGCGATTTATCAAACTTTTGTCAAACTTGCGCGATCTGATAGGTGCTTATGACTTATCTAGTTTCAATGATAAATGTCTGATTTTAAGTTTTTGACTTATATTTTCTAGGTTTCTAGTTGATTTTCTTTTCGTACCTACTACAACAAAAAAAACCGGCCAAGTGCGAGTCGGACTCGTGCACGAAGGGTTCCGTAAATTACAGTTAAATCAACCTATCTCAAAAACTATAAGAGATACTTTGATCAAACCAAAAATCGTTGAAAGAGTTAATTAGCATGCATCACCTCTATTTTTTTTAGAATTTTATACCCCGTAGTTATAAAAATAGAGGGGGGGGGACATACTTTTTACGACTTTGAGAGCTGATATCTCAAAAACCGTTCACTTTAAGAAAAATGTTTTTTAGAAAACTTTATATCATTTTAAAAGACCTTTCCATTGATACCCCACACGGGTATGTACATCGAAAAAAAAAAATTCATCCCTCAGTTACATGTATGGGGGGCCCCACCCCCAATTCTTTTTTTTACTATTTAGTGTCATATTTTTGTAGCGGTTCATACAACACATATTCCCATCAAATTTCATCACTGTAGTACTTATAGTTTCCGAGTAAATCGGCTGTGACAGACGGACAGACGGACAGACGGACAGACGGACAGACGGACAGACGGACATGACGAAACTATAAGGGTTCCGTTTTTGCCATTTTGGCTACGGAACCCTAAAAATCACTGTTTATGAAGTGAACGTAGCCTCTAATCTACCTCTGTAATTCAAATTAAATTAATTGGTACTTAAGTAGGTTTCTTCCTGCGGAAATAGAATTAAGCCTAGCCGAATTCTACCTAACATATACGTATCTACCTATCACATCTTTATTGACACTACGCTTAAGGTTTCCACCCACTGCCCAGCCATATAACCCGTCAGTGTCGGCTACCTCCATTACTTCGTACGACATCATAGTGTGTCATCTTGTACGTCATTTTCGTGGCCCATTTGTCTCTATCAAGTCGTGACGTCACGAGTGATAGAAACGGATCACCAACATGTGCACAGATGTAAGGAAACCGCTATTTATGTCTTCCATGTGTTACGTGACTAGTGACTAAAATTCATTGCCTACTCGAAATTCGAAGCTGTGCGGAAAAATATCGTTCTATTTTTGAAAAGTTTCAAACGATACGAATCTCATGAAATGGGTAAAAAAGGTTCAATGTGGACATAAAACAAAGGAGATCTGGCGATGGAAAAATCAACCTTCTTTATTCAAAAGGTCGAGAAAAAGTTTGAACAGTAATTTGAAAAAGGAACAAAGTTATTCATATCTCTTCTGCACAACAAACTCGAGTGGCCCGTACGACGAACAGTTCATAAAGTTAAGTTTAAGGAGTCTTTATGGCTTCGAAATGTTTGCGGTTAAATGCTTTGAAGGCGGCCACAGCACCTTGCAATTGATAGTTTTACATTGCAGTTTACGTGACGCTTAAACGTTTTCTTCAGCAAATTAGTTATGAGTACAAAGAATTGTATACCTACGTAGATACAAGTTCTTATAATAATTAATTTGAATTATCTTTTGTTGCAGCATCTTAAAAGTACTTGTACATAATGGAAATTCATGAAAATCAATGAGAATAATTTGTAAGACCACCCTTTTACTGCATACAGTTATTTTTAAACACATTTTATTTAATCTTTCATTGTAGCCAGCAAGTTATTGATTGTATGGCAGAGATTCCGGACGAGCCCAATTTAACGGGCCCAATCCAATCCTGAGCTGCGACTGAGAATTTTCTATCCGAAAAACTCAATTGCACTTTGGCTGACCGAAGCGAGCTTCGCGATCAAATCGAATGAATCGAACTTTACTATGGTATGATGTAAGTACCAACAGAGATTTTTATGTTTGTTGGAATCTATTTGTTAATGTCAGTATAAAAAAAATGCGGTGTGTCTCTTACATTTTTATCTTGTTCGTATACCTAGATACAAGTTGTACGGTTACTAATGAGCCTACGCAAGAGCCACTAGCTCGAAAAGTCTGTACAATACGTCAGAAAACGCGAGCTAGAACTGCGCGTAGATAAGTAGCGTCAGCGGCCCATTATGGCCCATTGTCTACAAGCATCACAACAACCCATTCACCTCACTTAACTTTTACAACAGCCACCAAATGACTAGCATATTTTTTTATTTTTCTCTTCATTCTGCCTGAAGCCTACAACCAGCCATCATTATCATTAATCAAACATTTACCTTATTTAATTCCCAAACTAAAAACTGGATTGAAATTCATGACAGTTCAGTAATTAATTCAAATTGCTACAGAATTCAATTTCGTATTTCAATTAGCTCTTTATAGCGGCCCATCTATTGGTAAAGTACAATTCTGGATTTTTCAGGAGCTTAAATGAATATTAAGGGGAATTATGAGAAATTTTATTTGGCAGGCAGGCTTTTGATCTTTCAATTTATTTTTAACTAGCTTTCCGCCCGCGGCTTCGCCCGCGTGGAATTCGGTTATATTGCGGTATAAATCACAACTATAAGAAAACTTTTAAACGACACACAGCGCCATCTACAATTCATCCATCAAGCAAACAATATTTTTGTTTTCCCTCGGGAATATCTATTTTTTTCGGGATAAAAAGTACCCTATTATTTAATCCGGACTTCTAACTTTACGTCTGCAAAATTTCAAAGCAATCGGTTCGGTAGTTACGGCGTGAAAGCGGAACAAACAAACAAACAAACAAACAAACAAACTCACTTTCCGATTTATAATATTAGTAAGGATACATCGTGAATTTTCTGTGTTGTGTAGATATTCGGCGTTATTTATCGTGGGATAGAACCACCCGGAAAGAAATTAATTCGTGTACAGCACACCCCCGGTGCGGTGTATGTTTTATGATCCCGGGGGAGCGGCGGTCTATCCGCGCGAATCTGTTTTAAAGCGAGAGATTTCCCGAGTATTTTCGAACATCGCACTTCATTTCTTTGCGGGAAATATGTGAAAACTTTTTGACGTCTTCAATTCCCGAAGGTATGATGAATGTGATGGATTTTAAAATCACATTTCCTGTTGAGAATTCTGTAGGGAACAATGTTTAATGTTGACGCATGTCTGGAGTCCATTAACGGATTACTAACGAGTTCGGACGGACCGCCCGGCCACTGTATTAGCGGCACTTATACGCCACTAGTCCATTCAAGTGGTGGACGATTAAGGGTAGGTAATATGTTCATTATGTTGAGTTCGCTGCCTAAAGATAAAGATATTTTGTTTATCTAGGTATTGCTTCTGATAAATAATAGGTATGCTTTCGTCCGTAATATTGCAATGTCTTCTATTAGTGTAAAAACCATTTGTTTTTCTGCTCATTTTCGGCGTGAAATATAATCTTAACCGAGATGAGTTTGATGTAAGTAAACGCGAGTATATTTGCACTGGTTTCCCTAGAGAGGTAGATAAAAGTGTACTTTGGAAAATCCACCCAGTTACATGGCTTGTAACTGAAGCCTAAGCTTGCAATCAAGTGCATCAAGTTTGCACAAATCGAGGCTGCGGGCTATTATGGAGTAATTTCTTAAGTAAAGCAAATAAAATTAGACATCTGTTATCACTAGACGCTTACAAATGTACAACAACTTTTGAACTTATTAACACCATAAAACTCGGTGAAAATTGTTTTGTAACAACCGTTTAGGGATTAATTCTTATTGCAAAATTATTAGAACCAAAATCTTTTTAGTAAGATCTAAAGTTTGCAAAGAGTTGGGTCATCTATTTTGAATGTTTCACAAACTTTATGTCGTACAAGTCCTTCATAATAGTCAACATTTATCAGTTTAAAAGACCTAAGTTTTGAGGTTTTATCAGATGGATCGACTTACACCTGACCTCCAGCCGTAATAGCCAGCATAGACAACTCGATATAGAGGGTAGTGATCTATCTAGTCTATGCGTACGTATTACGATGGCCATAACCTCTCACGTGGAAAAATTGCGTAGCCCTTTATAGCCTCACCGGCCCACGGCAGTTCCAACTATATTACCTCTGAAAACCAATATTAATAACTTAAGTTTTCTTAGAAAAAGAAATAAGTATTTCACAAAGGTCAGTTTGGTGTCAAATATATTTTTTGTAACCATGTCGGGTCAGCCGGGTCACAGTAAACAAAGAGGTTTAATGCGACAGTATTAATATTATGTTACCATAAACACGCAAGTATAATGTTAAGTTATTTTTGTCGTAAATTGATCGTTATCTTAGAATTAAATATAGTTTTACTGTTTCAGTTCGTCGAAGGCGCCAAGGACCGAATCAGCCGGATCTAGGTAGTTAGTTTATATCCTTTGTGTTTGCTAATAAAAGGGGTTTGTTTGTGCCTCGTTATATCTAAAAGAATGGTTCAAGGCGCACCCTTTTTATAAAATAATGTAACAAAGTTATAAAGGTTTATTTGAATAACATATTTACTTAGATTATTTGTCTAAGCTTTCAAGAAACACTTACCGAACTTTCATTAGTTATTCCACTCGTGTGGCTGGAAGGCTCTATAATAACACTTACGTACACGTACACAGATATTCAAGGTTAATAGGGAAATGCCAATAAGACCCCGAAGGAAGGTATAGGAAGATATCAGAGCACTCACATTATTACGTTATTAAACCAACTGCACGGATTTTCCATTCGTTATTTCCTGTAAACAACAAATGAAAAGCGAATCCCGGGAGTTCACCACCTTTAACCAAGTTATGGAGTAACAAATTGTACGATTAAACTAATTGAACCATTTGGGTGAGTCGGACATAATGTACGCGCGCGGCCCTTAAGAGCTAAGTGTAATTTTCCGTAAGCGTCCCTTCTGTGCGTTTCCGCGTAATTAATATTATAACACGTGCCAAACTCAATCTGAACTTCAGAGGTTGGCTGTATAATTCGATGCTTTGTTGTTGGTTTTTTTTTCCAATCACGTTTTCAACAGCCTGCCAAATTTTGTGCGTCGAACGAAACTTTTCAAATTGTTCCGTGTTCTCTTTGTTGGAACGGTCCAGTTTCCATAAATTAGTTTAATGAAGAATGAGTGCTTAGCATATTTTTAAATTACAATACTATATTTGCATGACAAGTTGGAGCACCTAGTCTTGTTACTTTATTATTAGAGTATAGAGCAATATTGAGTTGTGTTAAGAGAGTTCATTAATCCTCCAATCCACTTTTAATTTCGTTATTAGTATTTGGACGAAATCGTTTGCACAGCTGACATGTCACATATTTGAGTAACAAAATGTTCCGTGCAATGGAAGATAAAAACAGAAGCGGATTGTTGTTTATCTGCCGACCCTCTGTTCCCGGGGCACAGTTTACACAGCCGAATGACGTACAATCCTGGAAATTGGAATATGAATTAGTGTTTGTCGGAAATTATGAGCGAAAACAGAAAGTTTGGAACAGATTACATGGAAATTACGCTGATTCTATCGGAAAATTCGGTAAATGGTTGATTTAAGGCGCTGTACAGTGTAGGCGACTGAGCTAGGGTAAAATTAAATGTGATAAAGCGAGCAGGATTCGAACGAAGACGTTTTACATTCCAACATGTTTGGCGAGATTGTTCGGATATCTTCGTTCAATATAAGGCACTGAAGGGAAGTAGATGAAGCACCTACATTTATTAACAACCAAGAGGAACGCTTTAACTATACTCGGCGCGATATCCAGGTACAAATAGAAGGGTATACTTTGGCGCCTTTCCTATCCTTAAGGTAAATCCTGTGAGCTTTTCCTTCGTTTACTTACGCGATTTGGAGCATTACAGACATCTGTTATAGGCGATTTAACTTTCGACGTATGCTATGTAGGACGGCAAATGAGATGATACTTGAGGGAGAAAAAAATCTGTATGCCTACACGCGCCTAAAGTGCAAAAATGACGAGACTAATAAATAACCCTTAAAACACAAAATGACTTTATGGAGTTCATCTCGGGGGGTAAAATTATCCTTTATCATTATGGCATCGTACCTGAGTATACGCTGGGGACTTTATCAAAGATTATAAAATTTTCACTTAAAATTGAGAACGGTTGACTACGGGGCCACCTGATGTTAAGTGGCCACCCAGGGGTAACGAACCTGCCCTAATTGTGGAGAGATACTTCCAATGTTAAAGATACCCGAAATAGGACGACCTTCCTATCTTTATGGTGTCTATTTAAAGAAGCTGGATCAACTTTTCTGTTGAGAAGACAATCCACGTATTCGCATTCATATTTTATTATATGAGAGTAACAAGTCTGGGTCTGTGGGTTTTACGTCAAAACTTTATCTTGCTTTCAAATAACCGAATAAAGCTCGGTTTGATATAATATTGTGGGGATATTCAAAAATTCTTGAATAATTGGAAACCCTATCTTTCATCTGAACGAATATTCAGTCTGAAAATTAATTCGACATGCCTCCGAGGGCAGGTTGAGATGACACGGCCTAGACGAGGCCACAATGCCTTCAGTCAAATAGCTTAGCAAGCTTTCAGAGTTTCGGTTAAGATGATTTATTACGAGGGACTCCAGGGGTTTGTTAGCGGTACCGTCAGCTATTAACAGACACAATGGACCCGGGAACACTCCAGATTGCATTTTGGACATTTTAATTTATGTAATAAAACATCCTGGGTCGGGAACATGGGACAAGACGATGTGGTCGAGAAATATGAAACACCGAAATAGGTTTTCGACTAACGCTTCTGCTAAGGACAGCTATAAGTTTCGTTGGTAATCTTGCGTATTATCTAGGTTACATTTCGGTGACGAATATTGATACAGCTATCTTACTTATCTAAGGAAATAAATTGACGCTACATTGATTTTGAAGAATAGTAGTAAGTTTATCTGCAAGTTGGAAATCCCTTTCACTACAAGCCACTTTTATCTCAATAACTTAGGTGTTATTTGTATTTCTTTTTCTGTTTTTCACTCTACAACAAAACTAATGCAACAAACGGACTAACTTCATCAAACTTTCAGCTCCGTTCTACCAGGAAAGCATAAAACGAAACTGGCATCGCATTTTTAATTTTCCAACAAAATTCACAGTATGAAAATGCTCTGTTGATATTTCACGGTCAGTTTAAGTGACGTCAGCTGCAACCCTTTCACCTCGCTTCACCCTACTGCGCCAAATGTTCTATGGAAAACATTATATTTCCGAAGCTTTATTTGGAAGGGTGAATCCTTGTGTCTCTTCTGTGTAAAGTAGCAGGATTATAAATATAGGTCGCCAGCGAATCGGGCACGATGCAAAGTGGATTGTATGCTCGGGTTTTGAATGCAGTTAGCAATTTCGGGATAACGGAGGACTATGCATAGTGGGAGTATAATTTATATGACTTTCCCCATCTGAGATGCAAAACGTGTAGACTGATTTATCTTCTACTTGGGTTTATGTAGAGCAGCGGAACTTTAGGATATTTCAAGAACTAGAAAAACAAAAAATGGGTACAGACTCCACTATTTTTTTGTAAGATGCTTCTTTTATTAAGTAATGCATATTATATGTAGACTAAGGTTTAAAATTACGTATTTTAATTAAACCAGCCAGCAGCAGAGGTTGTTAAGTAGATAGTAACTTTCAAGATTTCCTTTCTAACTTAGCAGGTCGCACTAGAAAAATCCACACTATTCCTTAATGGTGTTCAATTAAAGTAAGTTCTCTTTCAGTTGTAATTAAAATGTGTCCAGCACGAGCCACGGTGTTGCCAGCTGTGGACCCATCCATAAAGAGTATCTCGCTAGGATTTATCTCAGTATTTCAGACGAGCTACGTCAGCCATTTTTAATACTTAGTCATAGTGGAGCACAAACTATGTAGTTCGTAAACAAACTCGGCTTAACTAAATGCTGTTGGTGATAACTTTAATATGATGCATTTACATTTTTAATTTTGTTAATTACGTTGTACGTAGTTCGTCGTGTAAAGTTTACGTAAAAGTTTGTGCAGCGCTAGATTATATTTTAGTTTCAGAAAATTGTAAGTAATTTTTGAGAGATTTTAATACTATACTACAAAACGGTTTTAAATGGTGAATGTGTTTTTTCAGTTTTAAAAGATACATAACTGGATTAACTCCCTAATTAAAATAAAGAGCTTATACGGACAAATCGGTGTCAAACATAGAACGCATTACATTACACAGGTAACCCTCCAATGAACTATTACCAAACAGAATACGCAATCCGACGTAATCCCTCAAACGCCAGTCACACTTACGACATGACATTTCACATAAATGTTGTTGTTCATAATTCCCGCCGTTTTCCTCTAATTACGCGCCGAATGTGGTGATAAACGTCGGAACGGCCAGCAGTGAGAACTGCGGATAATCCAATTATATCCGCACACCGCCTGATGGAGGGTTAAGTGGACGATGTAGTATTTCACAGAAATTGTTGCACAGTTCCCCAAACTTTTACAGTTCGTGTATTCCTTCGTTATTCGGCTATTTCAATGTTTTGCTTTTGGATTTTCCAATTATTTCCCTACCTCCGTGTGCCGGGTTAAGTGAACGTCAGGGACTTTTGAACCACATTGTTGCATCTGGATTGCAAACTTTTATAGTGCTTCAACTCTTCGTTATAGCGTCAGTCTTTTGTTTTGTATTGTTAGCTCGTGGATTCCAATGAGTGCACAATAAGTACAACACATGTTTTAAAAAAAGAACAAATAAAATGAATAGAAGTATTAATATCAGAACAGTAAACATACATCACTGTTGCAGAAAATTATGTGCAGCAAGGAATTTAGTCAACAAATACCACTCAGCATTCGCTACTCGCGTTTACACAGCTGTGATTTCAGCTGCTCACCGAAATTATTCACTACATTTTGTAGCTGGCCATTTAAAAATCAATGCCATTAAACCCTGGAAGGTAATAAAAATCTAATTAGTACCGTGTGGTTTTATAGGTGTTTTAAATACTAGTTTACCTGTAACTATTATGTAAGTCGATGGGGAATACTTACAATGTAGTACAACGTAAGGTACATACAACGTTCACTCTCAGCGTATCTACACCGTGAAAGCTCCGAGCTCGAAAAACCTATTTATTTCTTGTTCTTTTTTCGGTAGACTCTGCATGCATGAAGCCGGGGGCGTTTTCTGTTTCACTAAAAGCAGAGATTTCCATCAGCCTTGTAGTAGTGTCGTAAGTACCTACCTAACCATGTTAGACTCAGCTTTCAGTCTTAAAACTCGATTAAAATGTCTGTCTCAACAATTGTCGCTGAATATCGGTGTTGGCACAAAGCGAGTGCTGCCTAGTTTCCGCAAATCAACTGGCGGAGCCACCGGTGGCAGATTAGCGCGTCTTGAAGCCTGAGGCGTCGAGCAAATGCCTATTTCCTTTACTTATAAGAATAGTTGGGCTTCATTTGTGCTTAAGCGGGCGATATTGGAAATACTTTCATGTTATCGAAAGTAGTTAGCTGATATTTTGAAACTATAAATATATTTGTTTTGCACAGAATCGCCTTATAAATGAATTTAATAATTAAGACGAGAAATCTCAGCGGACGTAAGTACTGCACGTAGAATATTGAAAGTTGATAAAATATTCAAGAAAGGTCGTCTCCTCGATTAACTCTTCATTAACTTGATTTAAAAAAGAAACAGAAATACAGCACGTAGTCTGTGCTTAACTATTTTATTATCTGTTAAGCGGGAGCAACGTTTTATGGACCATCCCTGCTTGGAGAATTTGTAATTAGCAAAATTAAATCAGCTTCGTGGACTAACATTTAATTAAGAATCTGACGAGCTAGCACCAATAGTTGTCTAAATTATGACCGTAGTCGACATCTTCTTACTTTGTAAATTAACTAAAATATTTCATTATTTCAGTAAAGTAAAAGTTGTTATGACTAAGTAGTAATTTATTGCCCTCTTGGGAAAAATAAAAGATGCGGAACAGGAAAAAAATATCCAAATTCGTAGTGCGAGATTATGAAGTTTCCCCCTTTATCTACTTGTAACATTGTTATAGATAGTAAAAGTTGGTATTTTCATTTCGGATTGTAGCCATGCTCGAAACAAAGTGCGCGCCGTGAAGCGCCCTCTCCCACGGCATACAACTGCTACAATAAAAATTTGAAAAGTTTCACACTGAATATCTTCAAGTTTTCAGAAGTTAAGATTTAATTTCATCTGCATTTATTATGAGTGTAGTCTCGGAAATATATGAAGACGAACTCCATTTGTTCTCGTTTGTTAGTAATTGAGCAGAAAATTAATATACGTATTGTGTTTGTCGGGGTAATGAAATGGACAAAAAACTAGCCGACCTCGTTTCTTGCGCGCTCCCACTGTTTTGTTCGCTCGTAAAACTGCGAGGGACTCCTAAAATCTGTTGCTAAGCCGCAGAGAATTCGTTAACTATTTGGATTGCGTATTGATACCATGTTTGTCGATGATACAACTTAAAATTGGCTGCGGGCCGCGGCTCCCACGGCGCGAGCTCCTGTGGAAATGGATTTCAGAATATTTTCCAATAGCAGCTCGTACGTCTAAATTGGAATATGTTGCGATCGTGCATTACTTATGCAGCAATAACGATCTCAAGTAGACGGAGCTCTGCGAGAAAAAACATAAAAAGCCTGGCTCACATTTATGCTAATAACATGGAGCCGTAAAACAAACTATGAGCCGCACGAGTACAAAGGAGGAGGGTTCCCCCTGGTGTTCCATAAAAAATGCAATAAAACATAAAATTATGGACCGCTTCAATAAAACTGTGTGAAATTCTTCTTCTTTGCGGCCATTGTTCGCATCGTTTGCACATGGCCGTGTTTGGGAAGTTGTGAAAGGGTGCAAGTCAGGGCATCGGATCCGGCAGCGTGGCCCGTCCATCCGGCACGGGCCGGTGTCTTCCGGCATTTCCCCGCTCCACAATTTCTTTCCCCCTGATTCATTATTCGGCGCCCGCCCGGGTCGGAGGGGTACGGGCGGGCGTAATGTTGCCAATTTACTGTTTTGTTCTGTGTCCCTAGAAAAATGGTAATTAATTTTCCACTTTACAAGAGAAAATTTTATATTAGTTTTCACCTTTTTCATATTTATGTTAAGGATCTCTTTTAAAATGTTATAAAGTTAGGCGCTTACCACGCCGTCTTCAATATTAAATGCAGCGGAAAATTAAGAAAATCGTGCACATTCCATTTTCCATGAATTTTCCGAACTTTTAAAAGTGTTTTCTGAATGTGACTTGAATATTTTAGTTACGGGGAAATCATGTAAAGCATGGCAACCCCCGCGTACGTCGAGGAGCGATGTTGGCGGCGCGAGGGTGCGTTAGTCCGCGTGGAGCGGCGCGTTGGCTTGGCTCGCCGAGTCTAGGGAGCGTCGGTCCTCCCCGCACCCGGCGCCCGCCTCAGGTACGCTCGCATGCATGACGCGCCACCCTGTTGCGCACTGCACTACAATGTTTACCTTAAAATGCACCTTCCAATCTTTCTTATCTACGCTCGACTAATTTGGCGGGACTTCTCCGTTTCTTCTCTCTGTCCACCGCTGCTGAACTTCTGCTCAAATTCGATAGCCTTAGGTTTATTTGCTCTCGCACTTCCAACTTACCTGGATCGATTCGCTCCTTGAAACTTGTAAATTTACACTATGGAATATTATAACGTATAGTTGGGGAGGTTCATGTAACCCGACCACCTCCTGGATAAATAATAGGCAATTTAATGTCTACGCACGCTTTGTTTTCGAAAACAAATCGACTATAATTGTATGTATAGAGTGGGTGTTTCAGTTTCCCGCCTAATTTAATGATATACGAGATGAGAGGCGGTAGGAAAAACAACACGATGTTCGGAAAAACAAGTTCTTTTTTACAAATGTTTTTCTTTTAATACATTAGTATTTAGGGAAATTGATACGTTGTTTCCAAAGTTATTTTTGATTGTTCAGTAGGTTGGGCTATTTTTGGTGGACAAATTACATTCTAATGTAGACAAAACATTAGAACATACTTATTGGATAATAATAAGTCTCTACATCGATTTGCGTTATCGGTATCAGTCGATTTATCGAATATTGTATTTTAATATTTCCGGCGAGTGTTTACGGCTGATTGCTTTTTAATCATTTTAACCTTATTTATGACGGTTCGTAATCCTTGTCATTTGTTACAAAGGCTCTTAATGATTGATGTTCATAGTTGGAAAAGCTTTCAGGACAATAAAATAAAAACTTAATGATTATTTATTGAAGGCTGGCAAAGAACGTTCTGTTGGACAATTAAATTTTAGAAGCGTCAAGCGTAAAAGTTGAAATGTGTAGTGGTAAAAGAAAGAAAGAAAGAAATAGCCTATTATCGTCACGTCGCTGGGCACAAGTCTTGAAGTTTGTCGTTAACTGAATATTGTGAGGAAGAAAGGCGAGACTTTCCTCTTTTGCATTTGAAGGAAAACTCCGTTCGGAGTATAAGAAGCTGCTGACAATAGTCGGGTGTGGGTCCTGTAATAATCTGCAGGCAAAAGATTTCTAGATTGAAGTGTAACAAGTAGCAATGTTTCTTAACAAAGGAAAATAATGCTGGTTAGTTAAGTATTACTTATAACAGGATTATTGTGAAGACATCAACTAGTTGCGCCACTGTACCTAAAAATATCTAGACTTTTAGGCAGGTCACTAATTTGTCTTTGTCATTTTCGTGAATAAACGCACTATCCATAATTTCCTTTGTGTTTATTCTCAGCTAGTACGCAGTTTTACATTGTTTGTGGTAACACCAAATAAAAGTCAAAGTAGAGTAGAGTAGATTATTCCTCCAGATCGCAAATAAATATTACTTTACTTAAAACATGTGACAGAAACCACATAAGGGCTGAGTTCAATCTCGGTTATTGCGATATAACTGTTATAAATCCGTGTTAGAAGGGCGGAGCCGGTGAAAATGGGACATAAAGTATTTTTTGCCGTAAATTGAAGTAAACAAATTTTGAAGGGTGCGCGTTTACGTTGTATAAAGGGATATAAGGAAGTGTGGGCCTTCCTTTGTGAGGAAGTTGCATTACAGCTACCTATTACACTTTGTATGAAAACTTGGTACAATATTTGTTGGCAACTTGTGAAGGACTTTAGGCAGCCGCACAAATGAACAATTGTTGCTTACAAATACTACGAGACTTACTCTAATTTTGTTCAATTTGCTGTGTCTACTTAGGCGGGCTTATGTGTATGTTTACATACTTACCAAGTGATTTCGTTACTAAATATTTGCGTAGTATTATAGCTGTCTCCTGTACATAAATGGGTATTGTAGTAAAATGGGGGAACATGATTTATTTAATTTAAGTATTAAGTTTAATGGTAGAATTTCCATGACAAGTAAAAGTAATTACTCAAGATTAGAATCGTTAATGAAATAATTACTTTTAAGATTTTGCGGGAACAGGATTGTGTACATAGGTACGTAATTTAAATATCAGTAGGTCCGTACTTCATTCAGTTTTTTAGTACACAGTAAATTGATTCTTAATCCTTGATGTTAAGATCGACAATCGTACCTCAGTCGTTTGTTTCTGTCAGTCCTAGTTCCCACGTGACAGGAGCTGGCTATTGCCATTTATCGGCCACAATTCCAATCCCCGGCCATAATTGAAAATGTTTGTGACAGATATTCCAATTATACTGTGGGCTTTGTGGATCGAGGATTTTATAGCTGTTTTAGTTACTATCGCACTGATTAGAGCAACTGATAGGCAATTGTTTTGCTCTAGAGTTTGCTTACGGCTTCCCCGTAATTTGGGTACTGTCGAATCTGTATTACATGAGCGTAATGTAAATGGGTTACCTGAATATTACGTAAGGAGAACTAATATAAATAATATTAGTTCGTAACTTTAGTATGATTTAATATTCTTCTGAGTCAGTTAGGCAATATATTTTTCATTTTGACACCAATTCGCGCGACAACTTTTATTTTAATTGTCTATTAGCATCATTTTTCTCACAGTTTGTCTTGTTCAATTTTATCGAATTACTCGCTACACCAGATCCCGTTATTGATGTTTCTGAAAAAGAAATGATCACGTTATTTTATTAGATGTTGGGGAACCGTCTGTCTCAATAAAGATCACACAAAAAATCTAATTTCCATGTGAACTTCGACATTTGATTCAGTGTTCCTGTGTGACACCTACCTACCTATCTACCGATGTTGAAGCCCAAACAATCCATTGTGGTGAATCTGCATCTGTCATTGATGGATTAGGTACATTGTTGATATGAGGAAGATCTCTTCCTGACAACTCGCGTGACAAATGGCTACCCATTGTCCTTCAATTCCAAGATATTACATAAGAGAACTCTCCGTCATATTGTAGGAAACCTAACATATCAAATCTACGTCTTATTCTGCGATTTTGCGAAATCTCGAATAAGTTGAATGGTTTCAATTTAAAACTAGTCTTTCAATATCTCACAATAAATTGTATTGACGTAAACTATAGCGGCGGCCATTTTTGAATAATATTTCTTTTTGAAGAGATATTGTTTTTTTTATAAAAGTTTTATGGCACTCGGCTGTTATTAAGAAAGTTTCCGCCAATTACCGCGAAATTATCTAGAGTCAATAACAAGAACAAATGATTAATGTTTATTAGTGAGTGGAAAATAATGTTGTGCTAACTGAAAGTAATTAATTGTGGACAGAGTGAGATAAGTGCTTTTCCGATGTGAGTTTCTACGCCCTTCCGTGTAATTGCTGTCTAGATATTTTGCGGAGAAAAAATATTGGTGTACTAAGTCTGTTTAGTGCGAAAATATTGTGTGAGAATAAGGATGTTTCTCACTTTGTAACACATTGAATTGTTTCAAAAAGAATAATACAAGTACTCTCTGGAGTCTTTGCACGCTTATCTAGGAATAGATGTTTCTCCTTTGTTGCGAGATACTGAGCTTAACAAACGCTGTTGGGACTCCGGTTTCTGATTTATTTTCCGCGACTTTGAGCGGTGCTTCGTTTGATAATTACAACAAAACACGGCCATAAAGCTCGAGAAAAGATTCCAACGACGTACCCTCTTCAATCTAATAATGTGACAATAAGCCTTACTCATTCTGAAAGCTATAACATTTTAATTTTACGGGTCCAAACGATGCCCTTTTAAATTCACAAAAGATCTTTCATTACGCGAATGTGGAGTTGGTATGTATAATTTGAATTAAAACGCCCAATTACTTCGCTGGGCGAGTACTTAACCCTGCTAATCTGCAGGGGTAAAAAACGTGGGTGATTCGTTACCCCTGACAATGCCTGTAGTTTTTTCGTGTTCCGTAACCGAATCTCTGCTTTTCTGTTGCGGTTCCATTGTTTTTTTTCAGCCAGCCATTGTTCGAATGAGGCTTTATTTAACGTTATTTATTTAATTTGAGTCTAGACGTTTTTTGTTATTGTAAGAGAATTTAGATATTTTGTAAAATTAATTTCCATTTACGACAGACTTTATTTTGGGGTTTTCATTATAAAATGTTCGACAGAGTAATTTGCTGGGACTCTATTAATGCAATTGTTACGAGCGTCGGCTTTTGAAAGCTCAATTTAATACGTTGTCAAAATTCATATTAACTTTTATGAATAGTTGTTGTTGTTTTGTTTGGACATCCAATCGCAAAGGTCATGTGGTTTTTGACAGTAGATTTACTGATCAGTAACTTGACTTGGCTTTCAGAAATCGGCAGTAAGTTTGTTTATCTCATTCCCTTGAGCATTTCTTTGTAAAAATACTGCCAGGAAAATCATGGCCGTATTGAGGAAAATGTACCGCAGAGCTAGCGACAAAATATATTATGTATGAAGTGAATTCTCTTCCTGTAGTTATGGTGGAAGTAATAAACTCAAATACAATGTTTGTGCAAAAATAACGGTCTTTATGTGCAGTTTGTTCGAATGAACACTTTGTTGTAGATGTGTTTGTGAAAAATATTTTGCAAGTTTGCGCAAAGTTTGCATCCAAATGTTATATTTTTTCCTTAAATCAGTTCTTAATCTACACGTAAATGTGACATCCATTTTTAAAACTGTATTCATTAATTAAAATGACATTTAATTACAATAATTGTTTGTCGAAAGTAATTTTACAGGAAAAAGACGAATCTGTGTGAGTATTTCTGTGACTAGTGTTCTACTCGTGTACACCACTATAAAGAAAATTTTAGCTCGAGCATAAAGTTCTTACACATTTTAATGAGTAACGCTCTAATTTTATTGTGTCGCGTCACTTAACAAGAACAGTACTCCATACTTACCTATTAAAGTTGTAAAAATGTTGACAACGTGACAAAGGCTATTCTCAAACTTGAGTTAATTAACAGCCAGCTAACTTTTTAATGATGTGATGCGGTGTTACTAAATATGCAAACAAAATTCCTCTTTCATTAAAACGTGACAAATTTTTTCCCGTCTTTGTTTATAACGACAACATTTAACATTTAAGATTAAAAGCAACATTTTTATATTTAAGTAAAAACCCCGAAAGGGCAGCAAATATTTTTCCAAGTTTAAATATAATTGCTTGGCTGAGCAAAAAGGTTTTCTTTGCTACATTTTCACTTCCATTGCTTCATTTGTATACTTTCCAACGAACGATCGATCAATGTTGTCATAATCCATCAAAAAATATTAAAATTATGCCAACACGTATACATTTATAAAAATTCAATTTCGCAATTTTCCTGTGAAAAGAAACTTTATTTTTATACGTGTCCAGCATTTATTTTACAAGTTGAAACAATACCTCTTTTGAAATGAATCACAAACGATGTCACTGGCTGGCAGGAAAACGCAGTAGGTACATGAGAGAACGATTTATGATAGCTGTAAAAATAATACGGTTCCATCATTTAATCAGTTCTGCAGTAAAACAATTAAATGCGTTGTTGAAGCCAAATATCTTTCTGCAATATGGTAAATATAAACATTTAACTCATTTAAGTCATCATAACCATAACATCAAAATATATTTGTCGTAATATAACATTTTCAGCTGTGTAGAGATAGCTATACATTTAAGCGCTTAGATCAAATATAAAGTAGGTAGGTAGATAGGTACAACCGTTTTGTAAATTCAGTGCGCAACAGCTGCTGACAAATTACACGCCTTCAATTCGCAATTTTTTGATATTCTATTTTTCTCATATCATTTAAACTTTGAGAAAGTAAATATTAAAATTACTGCGTGATAAATGACACTTTTATAATGCTTTGGATTAAATATTTCATGAAAGATTAATCTTTACGCCATTTCAAAAATGGAGCCAACAGGTTCACATTTAGATTTTCTATCAAGTTGGGTTTATAAAAATGGTTTGATAAATATGAATTCTGGTAAAGTTAGGTTGGATGGTAGGAGGCTAATACGATAATGGTTTCAGTGTATTTTCAGCTTAGAGAGATTAGTGTCAGATGCTTCGTTTCATTTTTTGTAGATCACAGTTTGAAGAGAAAACGTCGCCTTATTTTTTATACTTGTAAGATAGATATTTTGGTAAGAATGTTTGCTACTTTAAAAGAAAGAAAAACATAATACTTAGAGCCTCCTCCTTTTTGGGGTTTGTTAATAAACAGCATCTTTTCCGATCTCAATTAAGTATTATGCACTTAAGTAAATACAAACATCAAGACAGACAAACCTACATACATAAATACGGTCACTAAATTCGAAAATGGACGTCAAAATATATAGTTTATTTTAGTATGAAAATATCCCGCGCCCACATTTTCATGAACAGTGATGCATGAACTCATGCAACGCATCCCGCGCGGAAAATAGAGAGGCGGGTGCAAGATAACCGTTCAATTTCCCGACGTTATCGACAAATGTCGCGGTGTACATGTGTCGATATGTCGATAGTCATCACTCAGATGATTGGCACCTCTAATTTCCTAAGCGATGTGATTGAGTTGCGATTAGCATTGTTTTACGTATGAAGTTAGGCTGCACACGGCAGACTTTTAGTAGGACAGATTTTTTGTTGGCACGTCCTACGTGTGCGTTGTATTATTGCTACAAAAAATCGGTCACTTCGGACGTGGTCGGCTAGCCTGCGAGCGATACACACTTACCTAGTGCATAGGGTGTCTGAGAAACAAGATGTTTTAGTTGCGTTTCAGCTTCATTCTGTTTTAGCAGTGACATACTCATACTTAAAATAAGTGGATTCGAATTATTTTGTAGCTACTGATAATATCTCAAAGAAAATATTTTCTTATCCTTCAATAATAAATATCACAATGGGTATTTGAAAAAGAGACGTATTAAGAGCACGTATTACTTGTTTTAAAAGTTTTACTAGTAAGCGAATATGTTTTTCACGGAAAAACTTACCGGTTTTCCATTAAGATATTCAGTTTTATTTTCATGTAAGATTCATTTCTGAGAAAAAACAATAAGTATGAACCGAAACATATTTCTATCGAATCTTTATTTTAGATCAGAATACTTTAGGAAAGCACACATAATAAAGAAAAGTATTTCCTCTAGATTTCCTCGCTCTGATTTCAAAACAATGCTGTAAGCGCTTTCTACTGATTTTCTATTGAATTCTAGTTTTAAAACGGAGGATATATTATTTCAGTTTAGTATATTTGCAGTGCATTTGCAGTTCACATCTACTGTCGATATGGTACCGCTTTTCTGTGTGTTTTCCGAATTGTATTTGAATAGCATTCGGTCTCGTTCGGAAACCATTACTGCGGCGCCTTTGTTTCTCCTTTGAAGAACGTTCTAGAATATTTTCAAACCATTATGGTTATAGAGTTGGGAAGACACGTGGTGTAATGTTATTATGCCAGTAATAAAAGTTATGCGTGGTCATAGATTAAAAAAAATAAGTAGGACTTGTTCCTAACACGTTGAGTTTAGAGCCTTCTGCGTTTTTTGAGTCGGTTAATAAAGGAGGTTGTGTTAAATAAACATTTTAAAAGATATTTCAAGGCGGTCAATAGTCAATCAGTGCAATAGTCTAAGATGGACATACTTAGATATTTAATTCTAGATTGTCATTTTAATTCTCTTAATTAATGTTATATGATGGCTTATATGCACTTAGCTATGTCTGTTGTGCTAGTTAACCATACTCAGTTTATCCATGTTCAGAGCAAAGCTAAAGGTATTTGGTGTAACCTAATTAGTTGAGATCTTATCGTGACTGACTTCAAATTTCTCATCAAATATAAATCCAGGAGAAATTGCTGTTCTAAACCATTGTATATACTAAAACAATGCTCAAGTTAACGTACATATATTTGTGAAATTCCCATCTTGAACAGGCCGACTACAAAATACTATATGAGCATCATAACTTATTCAAATGGGCCGAGTAGTTTAGACATCACGCGAATTCAGACGTATGTATGGGGAACTTGTGAATAAGTAAATTTACTTACGTCTATATCTTCGGCTATTGTTTCGCTTAACAAAAACAGTACCCAAATTGCTTAGGTCGGGTAAAATGCGATAGTTACTCATTTGCTGGCGGTTTGCGAGCGTCCTGAGGGAACAGATTAACACAAACCATCTAATGTTCTTCTGTAGATTGAATCTCTTTTTATATAAAGTTGGTTTAGTGTGTTAACTTACGTTGTATTCCATAAAAGAGAGTAACGTTGATCATATATGTATAAGAGTAAAAGGTTTTGATGTAGGTAGAATTTGGGATACAAAATGATACATTTCTGTCCTTTATTTCGTCCTGAAGTTACAAGTCTGCAGCTGTTGTTATTCTGTCTATTCTCAGGACTTGTTCTTATTCAGCGTCATGACAAGTGACACGCACAATTGTTGCCACAAAAATTCTGAAGTACTCTCGGTGACAGAGAGGTATTTCGGTAGTAAAACACACAGAAAAAGTTTCGTGGCCACAACATTTGAGCGAATCATTTGTACTGGGTACCTACCTCTATACCTCAATATACAAAGCTGAAGAGTTTGTTTGTCATATAAGACTTTTGAAACCAAGTAGTTTATTTAAATAAAAGTACCTACCTACTTTTACGGATTTTTTCGCGGTTACATTAATATTATTTAATTCCGACGTTTCGTTTTGAATTATATTACCAGAATTACACACAATAGGTATAACTTTTCAGCGTACCTAAGTTAAAACATAGGTACGCTGAAAAGCCATTTAAATAGCTTCGTAGGTATCATCACTTTTAGTAAAGTAATATGTACCTATGTATCTGATAGGTACATAGGTACATATACCCGAGTATAACTTAAAAATAGCCGTAAAATTCTTAATCATACGCTGTTATAATTTACGGAAATTCAGCCCCAAAATTACCTCAGTCCAAATCATGCCGTGTAGCAACATCAGTGACCATATTTTATCTCCGTCGCCGCTCGTTCCCTGGCAGAATGCACCGCATGTGTGTGGTTACGCCTTTTCACGCTCCATGAATTTTCAGGCTCGAATACCTACGAGTATTGGGTAACCTGACGTGCAGTGACTAGCATTCGATACCTACAAGTTTTAATGGCCGCTAAAATTAATATGACATGGAAAAACCATTACTAGTGCGGAAAGGGTCGTGAATGTGATATTTTTATGTTTATTTTATGTGGTGTGTGGATTTCAGTTGAAAGATTTTTTGTTTTGTTTGTTGTAGATCGGAAAATAGTTGATAGTCAAAAGTACGTTGGTATTTGTATTGTTCAAAGTTGGTTAAATTAATTTAAATTGAAGACTATGTATTAACTGAAAAACAAACACATCAAATTGTGTCAATAGTTTCCATCAAATTGCCTAAACACTAGAAAATTCCGTTCAATTGCCTAACGATGCCAGTATTGATTAAAGAGTTCCTAATCGCTTCAATACCTAGGCCACAGCTATGAAGCAATCAACTGAATTGTACCTGAAATAAAGCAACAAACGAGTTTCATACATATTTGAGAGAACAATAAATTTTCTCGATGAATATTAGTCTGGCGAACAACGCGTATAACTGACCGACATTTTGTGATCGTTTGGTTTACATGTCCATTTTGTACACGAGAATTTAGGCGTAAACTGTTCATTGTTGACGGTTTTTTTATTTATTGCCTAGGTTAATTGATTGCTCATAGTTTTTATAGGTAAAAAATATACACATAGACAACTGAACTTTCAACTGAACGACTGAAAATTGACGCATAAAAAAAAATGTCACAAATGCTAATTAGCTTTCTAATAAAAATACTATTTGTACTTTACGACTGCAGTATCTCGTAAACCAAAGAGTAGTTAATATGTACAAAACATATACCATTAAATATCAAATAAGTACACGCCCTAACTGTATATGGGCATAATTTTAATTACGAGAAATTACTTTCATTGCGCATCGCTCATAAAATATATCTGTGGAGGTGTTTTAAGGTTAATTGAAACAATATTTTATAGTAATTAGTTACCTTGTCGCTGTCGCTTACTGCTGGCGTTAGGGAATGTTACTCCTGTGTATGCGAAATGATAGCCTGAAGGTAGAAAGATTGTAAGTAACTGTCAAATAAAAGTAAAATAAATAGTTGTCAAAATACAGCAGTAGTTTATGTTATTAGGAAAATAAAACTGTCATTTTTTTTCCATTAGATTCAAATTACTTGGCTTTTATTTAGATACACAATCAAATGTATTTTAATTTCAATTTAAAATAATATCCACAATTGAAATATCAACCCGATGATTAAGGGCAACCATTTGAGTGTCTTTTGAAGGCTTATTCGGGCATTTGACTCGTTACTTCTAAGCCTTACAAAAAGGATTTTATTGACATAGTAAACCGCCTCAATCAAGTCTGAATTACTTTCCAGATCTTTGATAAATGGAACAGATAGAAAGAGAATAATAGTCTGTCTAACAAAAGTAGTTTGTTCAGTTCTTATGTTATATTTCTGCAAAACTTTTAACGATAACGTGGAACATGAAACTGAAGGTTATGTTATTATTCTGTTCACGGACCAAAGACTGAATCCGTAGTCAGGTGGAGGCGTCATACCAGAAATATGTTAAGAAAATATGTGTGATGCGCGAGTAATGAGATCCCGTCCTGTGGGTCTAGCGTAATCAACCGGCGCGTTACCTTACGTATGGCTCCTGAAATTTAAATGTATTAATATTTTTGGGCTTACATCAAAAAGAGATTGAAGTGGATCTTGTGATTTAAATAATTTTACATACCTCGGTAGAACGTATCACAGTAATATGCAAATAGAATGGTGACTTAGTAACAGGTATAGGACATGAAACAATGAACTATATTCTAGACTCTAGACGGCCGGTTAATTCCTATCGTCCAATTTAAGCTTGGTTTCGTATGACATTGTTCTCGTTATTAAATCCTATATGAATACATCGAACCCGGCGGAATCACCCACACACACAGTCTCGACGACCTTAGGTATTATAGAAACACTAACAATATAAGAGCCTCAAGTCGACAGTCTTTGTCCACAGGTTGCCGAATTCAGTGTACCGACCACTTTACAAGCGCTTACGGAATAGCTACGTAGGTATATTTCTCGTTACTACGCAGAGTCTCGGGAATATTCGAAGCGTCGAATTCCGAAATTAAAGCAGATATTTGACTATTAGGTACAGTGCACTCTCCGTCGGTACTGGCGTGCTCGCGCTGAAGTATCACCGCAAATATTCAACACGTTTCCGCAGACGTCTTTACATTTTTAATACGAGCTACGTTCCCAACGAATAAGGATGTAACATTTGTCGACACTGGAGATAAAATCTAACAGACCGAACTACCTTTCAGATTTTTCTTCTTTGTGTGTCGTAAACAGCTTCCTATCTTGAAAATTTTATGTGGAACCGTGTTGCCGTAACAAATGTGTTCGTGAAATAGATTCTGCTTTTGTTATATTTTCAGAACTTCAAAATAGATTGTTATAGGACAGCTATTAATAAATGAAGGCTTGAAAATAGAACTCTTTGTTTATCGAAAACATTGGAACATCAATAGCTCGAAGCCAATCATCAATTAGCCAGCCTAAATAGCTCAGGGGCTTGTTAACTTGTTGCCATGTTTGATATATTGACGTAGCTAGTTATACTAGTGACGTACCTACGCATATTATCGATTTGGTTCGATGTTACATATGCATGTATGGTTTCTGCGTACATTTGAAGCTTATAGATTGCAATCTCGGGTGGGGAATTAGTGGCGTGTAATTATAAATGCTAGATCAAGGCATTATCTCCAGCTTCCCAGTATCTGCTGTGCAGCTTAACGCGGTTAATTAACTTTATTTTATTCATGAGTTTGCATTGTTGAAAGGGTGATGCGATTGAAATTGATATTGCAAACCATGGTTTCGATTTTGTCTATCCAGATAAACGACCTCGTGATTCGGTACAATAGTTTTGTATTGTCTATCTCCTTAGATAAAGGTCCTCGTGTTTCGGTACACATCATTCGTTGTTTAATGAGCTATTAGGACACAAACTCCTTTATCCCTGGGCGTATCGTTTCCCTGTGCGAAATGAATTCAAGAGGACCTTCACGTTAAAAAACTCTCACAAAAGCCTTATAGATTGCATTCGGAAACTTTTTCCCCTCGGCGCTATTTTATTTAATATACCCTGAGACTTTAAACAGCCAGGCGGATTAATTAACTTCCTTCATTTCATTAATAATTAGGCTGCTCATAACTTTTACAGCGCAAATCAGAGACAGGTGCAGATTTACGTCCAATACTGTAAAGAATCATCTCAGTATGAAACCTTCAGCCGTGACGCGCTGACGTACTACCAACTTAATAAAAATTTAACAAGGTACGCCGACGGACAGTATTGCCCACTTCCACTCGCAGATATTTGCGGAATTTCTGCTAATCCAAGTCGGCACGTAGACGAAATATACTTTGGATTAAGGTCAGACGAAACAGATAAAGTAAAGCGAAATTACTTGGACATCCCTTAATGTAATTGCACAGTTTTGTACAATCGTAGTACTTATGTGGTAGGGAGTCTCAGGAGTATTGTAAAGCGATTAGGTCATGAGGTACGGTAATGCACTTTACGCTCCCAAACCTCAGTCGCTCGGTTCATTTGCTGGATGCGCCTCGCTTCAGTTTACTTCTATATAATTCAGGTCGCGAACTTCCAGGAAGTCTAATATTCTGTCGCGGAGCTAAGGACAACTTTGTTAGGATACATATTCAGAGTTGGAAGTTTCCGAATTGGTTTCGTTGTTTTAAGTGATTGAAGATTTTAAAGTTTAGAACCTTGCGGTACGTAGACCTTGTCGAAATTCTGTTCGTAGTTCTAAAGTGGTTTTTATGTTTGAAAGTGCTTTTGAAGATTAACGTGTTATTGTTCTAGGATAGTTAAGTTGAAATGTTTCTCTTAGAGACCTACGTCTGAAAGTTTAAGGAAAGGTAAACCCGTATGAGAAACTATACCTAAGTACACATGCTGAACTAATACCTACATACAAACACATATATTGATCGAAATAAATAAACGGCAACTTATAAATTCTTTTCTTTTTTCTTAACCTGATAATCTTTAGATGGAAGGTGCATTTTGCCAATTTAACATTTGTCTGCATCTCCGTATTAATGTGATGGCAATGGTCACGTAGGAGTATGGTATAAGTGTTGTTAGTGTTTGTCGGCAGGCGCTTGCGCAGGCGGGTCCCGGCGGGGGGCGGTAGAGGCGGCGCGGGCGCATGGCGCTGCTGTACCGGGCGACGCGGCTCAAGGACCGCGCCGACACCCACGTGTTCACCTTCGTGGTGACGCGCTCCGCCACGCGCGAGCCCGACCGCGATGTCACCTCCAAGGACTTCTGCTGCGCGCACCAGCGCTGGGCAGTCGCCTTCAGCCGCACGGATGCGTCGCTCGGTTAGTTCATACAAATCCCCAGCTTATATCAATGAGATATATCCTACTTAGCTGGCAGGTTCCTCACCCTTGAACTATATTTTAACAGCTCCAATTTTGTTGCAGGTGTGTACTTGGTATGGCGCGGCGCGTGCGAAGGCATGCGTGTGTACGTCGATTTCACGTTCACACTACTTAGCCGTGATCACTTCACGGCAAATGAAGGGTTTTCTGGCAAACAAGTGCGCTTCAGCGCAGGCTGCGCAGCGCAAGGAAGGGGTCGTTGCGTTTCCATCGCAGAACTCAATACCAAGTTCGCAGATGCGCGTGGAGAGTTTCAACTTGAGCTCAGCATGTCAAGAGTGCGCACTCTATACTCCTGTGAACTGCGCGCACCCCGCCTTGATACTCCACCCATAGCGTTCGCCGGCTTCGACTGGCAAGTATCGGCTACAGGCGGTGGTGGCAAAGAGCCGCTGACTCTGCGGCTCATGAGATTATCTGGTGAAGGACAGCGATGCCGAGTTAGATATGCTCTTGCTCTCGGCGAGGGCGAGAGGAGATTACACTCGGGTCCACTTGAATGTGTGTGTGACGCTGATGGCCGCACACCGCCTTGGAATCCTCGCCCACCATCACGGCTTCTAACTAAAGGTGTTCGGCTGACGGTAGAGCTGGTATGGGCGCGTGCTCTGGCCGAGCTGGCAGTGCCGGCTGCGGGTCGTGCGGCTACTTGCTACGACCGCGACAAGCAAGCGTGGGCAGTGCGCTGCGATATGCACTCGGAGATGGTGCGCTTGCACATGCTATATCGCGACGTGCATCATGTACCACGGAACCACTTGCGTTACGTCAGCTGGTCGGCCTGGCTGGTGCGGACGGGAGCGGCGGCCGGGGAGCCCGATGCTGAGGAACTACCCGGAGCACCCTTCGAACACTACTATGCACAAGACAGTGCTGATGAAGGGTTGATGATGGAAACCGCACTGCGCGTCGAGGACATGTCGCGTCCCGGCAGCGCTTTCTTGCACCCCGGAGGTGAACTACGTGTACGCCTCGAGTGGGGCGATACTTATCTACTTTTTCAAGCTACTTATCATGTCTATGATGACCTTTGTCGGCTACACGCGCATCAAATGAGGTAAGTGTAGTTGTTGTTGCAAAGATGCATTATTCAAGGACTTTTTCGTAAATAATAACATGGTTAATATTTGCAGGCGCGAGATAGCCGTACTTCAGGCGGAGAACTACTCACTGGAGAGGCAGCTGTTCAGCTACCAGAAGAGCCTGGCATACGCGCAGGCGCAGGCGGGCGAGCCGGCGGTGGCGGAAGCGAGCGGGCGGCGCTCCCCCGCGGAGCGCTCGCTCTCCACCGACACGGAGTATGCGTGAGACGGGCCTGAGGACCTATTCTTGTCGTCACCTTTGACGTCGCCCGTTCTCTCCTCTTCTATCTTTTCGACTGATTCTGACGTTTTTGAGCGATTTATCTATTTTTCTAGACGTTTTATGGCGAGGTGCGCCCTCGTCCGCACCGCTTTCCGCCGGTCGCCTGCACTCTCGCCGCTCGATTCTATCGATAGCCGATAATTATACTCGACTACTTTTCTATTTGTCTGTACATAAAATATATTTAGAAGATATTATATATTATGTATATTTCTTAACTTGAAACTCGAATTCATATACTGCAACAGTCGATTTATGAATAAAAAAAGTCCGTAAAATAAATACCAATTTTGTCTCTTTATTTGTATCTTTATTCAATATCCCTAAAACATCTCATATCTTAATACTTATATCATCCTAACAAGCTTATAAACTTACTACTGTATACTTTACTCAGATAACAATAAAATAGTATTTTTTATGCCGTGTTAGGCACAGGAGCCATGAATCGATATTATGATATCGAGCAACATCTTTACTCGTAGTAGTACCGTAGAATGGAACGTTCTTATTTCCAACGACTTGTGTCAAAGTCATAAGATGTCACCGTCAAGTATTGACAACTGTCAAACGACGTCAAAACAAAAGCACGTTGTTGTTTTTTATTGTGCGTAAATAAATTAATTTATCTTAAACATGGCTCAAGGCAAATTAAAAGTCAAGAGTAAGTTACCTGCTGGTGCGAAATCAAAGAAGAATAAGGCTAAGGCAGGCAAAGCGGTGACGAAGCGTCCAAACGCGCCTGTTAAGAGCAAATCTGCGGCCGAAAGGAATAAGATGAAGACGAATGTGTCTAAGATGGTGAATGCTGCAGCTGAGCAGCAGTTACGAGCCCTGGCTACCACCACGCCGCAGCTGTCGGAGGCACAGAAGCGAGTCGCCGCGGCTCCCACAGCGCCGGCACCTGCGAAATAACCTATAAAAATAAACTGGAACTCGTGTTTAAGTCTACCAGTGCAGGTAAATATGTGATTTAAAAGCTACAGATACATTATGTAGCATGTTATTTCAATGTTCAATGTTCAAACGCGGTATTTGTTACAAATTCAGTTATTTATTGTGAAGAATTTCATAATTTGTAGTGGTTTCTAAGCGTAGATAAGTCTATTATGATAAACAATGACCAACTATGTCTTTCACTTAAAAATATTGTACCTATTCACTAAATGTATATTAGAGATTGGGAATTAAAATGCAAGTAAAGCAATTCTTTCAGGTGAAGGGACCTGTGGATTTGTATTAAAACTATTTTGTCTAAAATGTATAATATAAAAAAAAAAACAATTAAATAAATGTGTCTGTGACTATTTTGTACTGTATTATCTGTACCTTAATCTAACTGCACTCTGTTTCAAAGGTTTAATTATATTTAATATTGTAAGATAAACTTGTGAAATATTAGACATTTGAGTAAAGTTATTCTTAAAATAAAATTGTTTTCTGTATTGTTTTTTTTTTTATTTATTTATCGCATCATATTTGATATACTTAATGACATTGGTAGTTGTTTAGTATATTTCATACTTTAAACTGTAGATCCCGGTTGTCTGCTGTCCGGCTGCCACATCCCCTTGGACTGGAAGCCAACCTATACATAAATATAGTTGGGAAAAGACTCAGGACATGATGATTGCGCAAAAGGAGATTGATATTCATTCAAAATATTTTATCTCACGTAAAGAAAGAAAGAAAAATCACAGAATTTAGTTAAAATACCAGCATGCTGTTATACGATAGCAACTTATTTACTTATACATTCTTTCGAATTGGTGTACGAATATTATGCTGCCACCATATCTGCAGTTTAGTTTTGGTCCAGCATAAGCAGCAACCCTGGAAACGCTGAACCATATTTCTTGTGTAAGTTTGGTAGTATTATTATTTTAAGTAAATTAATATTAAATAGAAAGCAGAATAAAAACTCAAACAACTTTATTCTTAGCTAGACTTAGTCGGCTTGGATAAAAAGGTTAGTCACAATTTTATGATACCAGTTTCTTATAGAATTTTATAGTCCACGGTTATTTAATATTGGAAATGCATTATTGTTGCTATATTAAGTCTGACTGGTTGTTAGCATGTTTAGAAATATCTTTGAATACTTTTTAATATGCAAGAATTTGATGATCATCTTTTGAAAAAACTTTAGTCAGAATAATAATGAGTCGTAATTTTAAAATTTTATTGTGATGATAACACGTAATAAAATTTAATAAAGATGTTTGAAAATTTTTAAGTAATTCAGATAATAGACATGGGCAGAATAAAATTGAGGAAGACTGAAATAGATGGTGCAATATTTTTTATTGTATTGAAATTACGCAAGTTGTTTCAGTATAGTATTTTCATTGTGTAAGTAGGAGGATGTTAGAATATTTGTTTAAAACTATTACACGCGGGCTAACATGTAGTTTAAGGGGTAAGGCAAAGATGTTCATATACCGTTTCGACAAACCTTCAAACCTATTGCACCGTAATGAACCACAAACGACACTCAATTGTCAAACCACGAATTAAAACGTAATCCGGGAATCGAATCCGGGTCCTCATGCTCAGTAGTTGCGGTAATGGTCGCTAGACTAGACGAAGAAAGTTTTCGTTGCAGAAAACGGTAGAATTATGCCATGTTTTTATGTTAGTAAGTATTTCTGAATCTACTTAATATCGAAGAGGTATGTAAGAAAATATTGGTGGGTTTTTATTTGTTACTGAAGTTACCAGTTCTATTATATTAATTAAAGACCCAACTCCCATACAATCATAGCAATGGGACCACTTTTATGATGTCTAGGCCAAGCCTTCGTAATATAATACCATACCAACCGATGATATAATCTGCCAATTCGAATTCTTATATGTGAATATGAATTCATCCGGCAATTATTATTTTTTAGGTAGTTAATAACGGAAATGCTGGCACGTCAGAAAGCAGATGACCTCGAATCTTGTAGCCATGTTCGCTAGATTGTGCCTAACACAAGTTTTAGATAATACTAGGACTAGGCGTTTTTGTCTACGTGGGCTTCAGAATAAGTTCTAGTAAAGTATTGTGGTTGCAATTCTTCAGCCAAATAAATTCAGCTTTTGCTGTAAAGATAAAAAAATCTTCAACTCAGTCTTTAAAAAATTTACGTAAAATTCGTTTTGGTGGTCACTTTTTGTCATTTCTACACTACAAAACTGTTCACTACAAAATTGCGAACGCACTAATTTTATAGGATTTAGCGGATTTTAATTTTTACTCCAAGATTTACTTCCAGTTACATACTATGAGACTTGCTCAAAGCTATTGGCAAAATTGTGTCTCATTTTCCGATGTTCAAAAAGGGGATTGATTCATTTATTTCAGGGAAATACATACAAATACAGCTACCTACAAATTGCATTAACATAATAACAACGTACCTACAAATTATATCATTATTCAAGTGTTCATATCATTGGTACGTCCAGATAAACAGTTGGCAATTTATCTAAAACATTAACGTTATTATCACTGCAACCGAATTCGGCGAAATCCTCAGTTGACCGCGAGCAAAAGGTTCGGAGTTTTGGTGTAAAAATAAGTGGTGTACAGACCAGAAATCGATTATATATAGGTGCCTATAAATAAATACATATGTATCAATTCAAGGCGATGTCGCACGGTGAGTGAACGGCCGTACCGGACACTCGGCTGTCCATGAATTCGGATAGTTCTCCACTGGACCAGGATTTGCTCCTTGTGCAGACGTTTTAAGGACGGAATTTCATCGATTGCACTTTATGTGACTCTTAGAAATATTTTTAAAAATACTGGGGTATTGGAAAAGGAGTAACTTTTGTACATAAGGTCATAGTGATTCATTCAAATATTTGTCTCGTTCTTAATTGTGTTTCGACTATATCAATTCAGAACTAATCGATATTCATACGCAAGTTGCGGTTGAACCAGTAAAAAGTTGTTGACCTTTGAGTCGATATTCAAATACCTAGCCATTCAGCATCCAACTATGTCATAATGACATTGTTTCTAGTGACTTCCGAAAGGATTTTTGCCTCTAGTTTACTAAGAGTAATGTGGTCTAATAAGCCGGGGTCCTTCTGAACTTTTGGTTAACTTGCGGCGAGGTGGCGGGGCGGAGGCAGTCTTGTGATGCGTCGATTTCTCCGAATAAGATTAATAAATGCAGGCGGGGGCACGAGGGGCGGGAGGGCGAGGGGAGGCCGGGGGGGGGGACATCGCGGCTAATGACACGCGCCGCTGCAGATATTTTTTTATCGCGAATTTAAAACATAAACTGGTTGCGGTAGCTATGGGAAGTGGCTGACCAGAAGGTTCAATTGGAACAATTCTAATAAGAAACCCACGCTCGTTGGTCTCTCTCGAGTACGAGTTCCTCAGCCTCGCCGGAGAAGATTTCGGAGATTTCGTGGTATGTACGTATTTCGTATGGACCTCACTAAAGGAGATATTTCACAGTAATGTGTGCCTAATTGTGGATAATATGTACAATGTGCAAGTTTGTAGGTCTTCAATCACTCTATTTTTTATTCGGGTGTGGGAAGTAGTTTCATAGGGAAGTAGACGGAAGCTACTATGTACTTACATATAAGTAGATAAGTCCTTGTTACCAATCCAGTCCTTAGATTTGTGCAAAGACTACTTTAACTCACAAGATACTTTGTATATTTTCAGTAAGCTCTCAAAGACTACTGAAAACTTGAAATCCAATGTAACGGAATCGCTTGATCTGTGCTCGCAAATCCTTTAAATGTTCTTGTCTTTTTAGAACAAAGAATATGTAGTCACTTGTGCACTTGGAGAGGCCTATGTCCAGCAGTGGACTGCGATAGGCTGATGATGATGATAATGATGATATGTAGTCTAGTACAATGTATCTCTTAGATAAGGAAGTTTTTGCTATACCTAGCAATTTTACACAGGATACATAATATGATCTGTAATCTCAAAAGTATGTTGTATTAAAACTTTAAATTATACAGATTTCCGAACTTATTCTCTATTGGAATCTCGCCTTAGAATTAATTAATTTTTGTTTCGGACAACTTTGACGAAATCTATGCCTGTTATTTTTCGTGTCAGTCTATGTACCAGTGATCCTTCTCCTCTCAGTTACATCGGTAGCTCGCCTCCGCCCGCGCCCTACGCCCTGCAGCCGCAACTCTGCATAGTTCACCGCTCTGCGCGCGCGCATCGATACTAACCGCACTAATCACGAGTTAACACCTATTGTGCACTTCACTACAGTTTCACTTTTAGTAAGAATCATTGATTTGGGGACTTATTACTTTGAGGTGTAAGCTTGTTCGAAAATATAGCTTCCTTAAAAGATGAGACCATCTTCTTTGTAGTGTAATTGGTTTTACTGCTATGGAAAATATTGTACATAAATAGTTACTCAGATACCGTTATAATAATGACGCATCCTGAATGATATAATTTGGACCCAATCACACGACACCGGACACGCCTAATCTTTCCATCTTTAATGTAAACTTATGTTAGATTTAATCCCCGGATAGCAATATAGCATATCTATTAATTTTCCAGCAGGAGACTCGTAATAGCAGGAATTACTTGTTAATATTTAATTATACAAATGAGCCAATTTGTAGATGTCGTACTGAAGGATGTATAAACTGCTGGTTACCGATAAGACTGTAAAGTAATATTCGCAATCGTTAGAGGAAAGTTCTAGAAGTCAAATGACTAAGAAGTACCAACATAAACGTAAAGTACCCAAATGTGATACTAAAGTAGGAGACTATGCATGGTAATGCAATTTTCCACTTTAAAAACCGTTCAATAGTTGTGTGAACGTCCAACGTCTTCATATAAAGGGCTCGCATTACAGGCCGCGCGTTGATGTCTTTTACAAGTGCGTCGACGCCTACGAGTGTCACTCGTGCGCAGCTCGCAATTCCAGCCATACCCCGACACTTAGGGCTGTCAATAACAGTTGCAGTCTTTCAACAGCTAATCAAGTCGGGCCTAGAGCAACCGGTTGTGGTCCGTTTACGGAACCCTGGTCGATTTCTCTGGTTTCCCATCAACGTCGAGGTGATATCGACCGGGAGACAATAAATCCGGTTCTGCTGCAGCGGGCGGGTTGCAATTAAACTAGTGTCGCGACGGGGTTCGCGGACCGTGCGAAAGTGAAGCACATGCGGGAGGGCGGGGCTCCGTCTGCGCACGCACACAGAGTACTCACAGCAGCGCCACCACCAGCCTTGTCTGAAAGCTCCCGGTAAGCTCTTATAGCTATATGTGCTTCATTTGTAGGTTTTTGTTTCTAATGTTATTGCTAAATGTTTCTACTTTACATCAGGTATGATTTTCAGTATTGGAGGTCAGTCAAAAATTTAAAAAATCGATTGAGGTATAGTTTGATGTTACGCCCAAGCTTATGTTTACCTTAGTGATTAATAAGTTGTGGGACTTGTGGGAGCCAGGGTTCTTGGTGAAGAAGAAGTCTGTTGACCTAATATGTGAAGCTACATATAAATTCCTTGAACAGTGGTTAGATTAGTCTGTGGCTGGTCCGGGCGGCGTGTGTGTCGGCGTGTGGGTGCTGCGAGTGCTCAGTCCGCGCGCGCCGGCCGACGCAGACGCACGCGCCGCCGCGAGTGCCATGTCGCGCTAGGCGCGCCCCCATGGTGTACCCCGAGGCGTCCCGCTGGGGCGCGCCAGACGCCGCGCTCGCCCCCCTCTACGATGACGTCTACAGAGGTCAGCTGATATTTGCAACCTCACCTATTTTTAACACATTCCCACTGTGACTCCTACCAGACAAAGTGACTTTCTGCGATCGTAAAGTGCTCCAACAGCCTGATTTCTGCAACTCAGTCTGGCTTTGTTATTCCCGGTTTTCGCCTCAGACTGATTTATCAGATGATAATTGTTTGCTAGAACTCCTATTGTAGCGCAGTGAAATGAGGCATAACAATGCCGGTACACAAGTCATGAAATTACAATCTCATAATCAGAATTCGCATTGAGCAATTTAACGTAACGAAACATCAGCGAAATGTATGGAATTGGCATGAGCTTTCGCAGAGGTACGTCACTGTCACTGTCAACTCCATTCTGTTTGTTGAAGTTTCTGCTCGTTACTGATTGTCAGAAGTCACTTTATCTAGCAAAATAATGTAAGCCTTACCCAGGGTCATTATAAATGCGCAGGTCGATACATGTCATTGTGTTGTAGCCTCCAGCTCCGCTAAACTCCTTTGTGTAACCTGTGTGTGTAGGCAACCTGTCGCCGATCCGCGCCACTTGAACTTCGGCACAACCATTTACGACCCCTACGCGAGAATTTAATTATTAACTTGTTATTAATGTTTTAAATTCAGAATCGGTGCTTAACGACTCTTTTATTAGTTCTCCTTTTTCGTTTAACCCTAATCACATTTTACTTTTAGCGCGTTTTAACTTTGGAACATTTCAACCCCGGCTTTTCTTTGTTCAGTTGTGCTTGTTTAAAAAAGTTGTTTAAAAAATTCACACTTGGTGCGACTGGTCTGATGACTCAGTCGGCAGACATCTGTTACTTAACCATTATATTTACATTTGAATAGAGCCAGCTCATAATTGTAATGGTTATTTCATATTCGCCGCAGTGTTCGCAGTGAAGGGAGTGTTAAATACTTTGAATCCAGTTCAGTAAGTTTTGTATCAGAAATAATAACATATTCACTCTAGATATTTATTAAAATATTCACAGTCGACATCGAAATGCCGAAAGCCTTTTTGCGATATTGCACGGAGTCGTACAATTACCTGTGTTACTTCCAACTTTATGAAGTAAAATGTTCCACCAAATCCTTTTATTCGCGTACAAGTTTATTCCACGCACGTTTCCTAATAAGATTGGTTTGCGAATGTTTTTTGTTAAGATCTAGTTAGGATTTAGCTTCCCAATAAAATTATAATTTATCTTATATCCTCAGTTACTATATTGAACAAGATTACTTCGGTCTACTTTGAGTTTTAAATTCAGCACATCAGTCTGGGTACTCGCAGTAGTCATTATTGTAATATTTTGTATTTTATTTGCCCCCGACATGTCATAATGACATTACAGTAATTCCACACAATATCTTTGCTGCGTAGGAGTATGATGTTCATATCGTGTGTCTACGCTCGGGTCGTGTCGAACGGTTGTTTTATTGATAATTGGGACCTACAGCTCATGTCGGTGCTTTAAAGCTCAATTAAACCTTGAAAATTGAACTGTCTTAAGGAAATTCAAATTGTGATTTTATAGTAGGTACCTATCTCGTTTACGATCGTCTATAAAGTTTCTATACGGAGATGGCGAGATGCAAGAAGGCCTATAACGCGAAGTACGAGATATTAAATGACCTGCCTTTCCAATCGGGCCACATCGCGTGATACATTGAGATATCTCGCGATTTCACGATCGCCCATCGCATGTGTGGCTTGCTGGTTTTTATGTCAATTATTAGTTTTAATTGGTCGTTAATATTAATAATTCGTCCCATGTGATTAGCGACCAAGTTGTTAATTGCGTGTTATATGGACTTATTTATGATTTTATTATGAATGCTCATCCTTTTAGACAGCATCTGTATAATAGAGAGATGTTAGTGAAAATAATATCGTTGTTTTGATTATAACTTTATATTAATAGTTGACGTAGGCTTGAGTGTTTGAGGTCGAATAATATCTTTTTTAAGCTAAATGTAAATTTGAAACTTGTTCAAAATACTGCAATTTGCATAATGAAGCCCAGGGTGGCGAGATTTGTCCCTTACATTTACATTAATGTTTAACTTGTTGAACTTTAATATGAAAATGTTTTGTCCTTTAAAGGCCCTCGGGCTTTTGAGAAAATAACAATTTTATCCTCTAATGTTTAGGTAATTTTTCGTGGTGTGGCATAAAATTTGCAATTCATTTCATAGGCCATTTTTATTAACATATTAATATTATATGCTAAAGTACCAAAAAACTGATTTTGCACATCTCAAAGTCTTCCTTAATTCTGCAATGCGCGGTTCAGTTGGAGATGTAGGACCGTTAGCGGCGTCTGCGCATGTGGGGGTCCCCACACGTTGCAGCATGCACAGGACAGTCTCAGATGTAATCGGTATTATTCTAGAAACTGGCGCAAGTATAACAGCACTTTTTGAGCTTTATACGGACCGTCCTGGATTATGGAGCGGCCATATTTCTTTTCGGATATCCGGATATGTAAGTTTTGGAAATAATTTTAATGTCCGTTTTAAATTGTGTTATGTAAATTATGCTTCTATTTTTGGCGATACTCCAATTAGGTAATGTCGTTATGTAATACATTTTTCGTAGCAATACTGAAACAATATTATTTTTAAATAAAGAAATGAACATGGCTATATTATAATAAACTGATATCAAAACAAACCAAGATTAGATTAAAACGAGTCTAGATCCATAAAATGTCGAAAAGTAAGTTAAAGTTACAAACAATATAAATATCGTAAACAAACATTGCTCCTCTACTTGGGAATTTCATAATTCGGTTAAAAACAAACTTTTATAAGTTCGTCTTTGTTTTTGACAAGTTGTCTTAAAGTTATCGTAGAAAGCCAGAACTTTCTATTACTGGAAACTAACTTCTTGAGCTAGGTTTAACCGTGGAAATATAGAATCTTGATACTTTACAAGAGAAAGTGATAATAACTACACTTGATCTTAGTTATCTCGAATGAGGTTAGTGTATCTATTCGTGCGGTTAAACACTCGTTAACTCCATCCATTTTCGCAATTGTATCATTCAATTTTCAATTGTAATACAAAATAAATACGATTCATTTAGTTTTGAGTGGAACTGAAATAGTCCTCGGTAGTTCGAAGCTATCGAATATAGAATAACAATCTTCGAGTTATTTTAAATTGAATCTAGGTATTATTTTTATTGAGAAAAACTTGTCTTATCGCAACGTTTGGCGAATAAACTTACTGTCATTTATTTATAGGACCTTTTCTTTGAAAATATTTCTCTGAAATTGGTTTGTCCCGATTTTTGGAAGGTTCAGTGTTCAGACTTTACAAATAATCCCTCGTGTCTATATATCTGTAACTTTCCCCGATCCTGCGAACATCGCATTAAATTCCTTCGAAAAAATCCGGACCAACTCCATTATATTTGTCAAACTTTTTGTCAAGTCGTGAAGACGTAATTTAACTTATAATTACATTTAGGGACAAAGTATTTTGTACAAAAATACTTTTACCAAACAGTTTGTAATACAGTGAACCAATTAAAGGAGGTCGGAGTCTGAAATGTTTGTGACGTCACTACGAACCTCTTTTCAGTTCCCTCTTGTCGGCTGTCAGGCTTAATCTTTTCCATTTTCTAAACTGAATGGGCTCCTTCCATCCATTGGTCTTGGGAAACTTTTTAATTTTTCCTTTCGAAGTGAACCAGTCAATTATTGAAAGGATTTACGTCGAAAAGTTGTCTGTTTGTCTTAAAGTCTGTTTACAGAGGTTTTGTTAAGTTTATGAGTGTCTTATTAATTGGTTAATTGAATGAATGGAAGTGCCAAAGGGTGAATTGGGAGAATGCTTTACGGTCAATTTGTTAAAGTCAAGGAGGATGTTTGTGCATCACAATATTTAGAGATTCACAACATACAGTTTTACACGTGTCACCAAAAAGATTTGCATATTATTTCTATCACTATTTATATCTTTGTCAAGCACTAGAAAACAGAGGGGTATTAGTTAAGCAAAATATATAAAGTTAAGCTAAAGATAGTATTGTAAAGTGAACATTTGACCTTGTGGACACGATCACGGAATAAGATAGAACCATACACAAAGGTCTTCATAAACCTTATCAGTTTTACTAAAAGAGCGTTTGTTTACACCTTATTAAGATCATTAATAAGATAACCCGCCGTATAAACACTTCCATTTAAGGTAAACGTCTCCATTATCGGCCTTGTGTGCGTTCAATAGGATGCTGAGTTATGATGCCAGTTATTGCGGTGCTTACCCTAATTTGTTTTACCTGTATTCATTTGGTACGTAATTAATTTTACCTCGTTTTTGAGTATTGTTTTGTTTGTATCAGCTATTTATAGATCGGTAATTTCGTCGAAATTAATTTCGTTTATTTTGATAATAATTGTTGTTTGCTGCGTATCTTTGTACCTATGTTTGTTTAATAATAAATTATGACAATTACGTAGTAAATATGAAAATTTCAGTCATAAACTGTGTCGTATTTTATACAGAGATACGTATAAAATAGCACACTATTAGGTAATTTACGACTATTTATATTCTACACAGAAATTGATTTTAACTAAAATATTTCAGCTTTACTAACTAATTAAAATTTCAAACAGTTTATTGTCCAATATCCACAGATTTAATAGCTTTTCAGTGTAATAACTTTATTTTAGAATACCAGACCGCGTTTCAATTAAGTTAGTCGACTACTTCAATTTTCGAAACATTCCGATGTCTTTCCGGTGCTTAATGAATATGTCTCATCCCCGGAGGATGGGGTTGACGAGAAAGGGTGGTCAATATGGCCTGAAATGTGTCAGTAGTTTTGACGTGCTCTCTCGGAAACGGCTGGACATGTGTTGTTAGTTTGACGTTTCTGTTGAAGTAAGAGTTGAACATTTTTTTTATTTATATTTGTAAAGAGTATCGAACTTCGAGATCTTTTTAAGTGTTTTTATACCAAATTATAATAGAAGCCTTCTCAAGCTCTAGGCTTGAAAAAGCGCAAGGTTTTCCAACATTTCATCTTTCTTTACCAATCTTTTTTTCTTGTAGTTTTCGTAGTGTAGGGAGTGGAATGAGTATGGGTTCGCCTGGTCTGAACACACCTTAAGACATCACAAATTAACAATGCCACAAATGGCGCAGCTCGTTTTTAATACTTTATTAATACCAAATTTTAATAGGTGCTCACAAATGTTTAAAATTCCAATAAAGTTCAGAGGACAACGGTCTCTCGATCAAATTAATTGAGTTTAAGTTTTGGATGGGTTAATCATTGGGGTTAGCTAAGCCAATTACGAAATGTGCTTAATAAACCTTTATGTGAGATAATTTTATTATTATACTGGAATAAATAATGTGAAACAACCTTAAACTTTAATCTACGTGCCTATCTTTTAGCTGTTTATTTTCGAAATGTAGAAATTTCGATTCGCACTCGTAACTTTATTCGCACAATTCAAGACTAAGTGCAAACCTCAAGCGAGCCAGGAAAACAATAAAACAGTGGGACTGAGCCCATAAATTGAGTTTCGCGATAAACTATCTTACGATATCCACGACATGATACGCTGACTCACATATTAGGAATTCCTACGGCACGGGCATACAGAGCCGCCCACTCGTAATGCCTGAATATCGATGTGCTGGACTACTAATACTAGTGCGATTGCGATTTTAGGGTGACAAGAGCATCGTAGGTCGGGTGTAATAGTATGGTATGTAATAGTCTGTCGCAACTCATAGTATTTCTATTAGATTGAAATGCAGTGGGGGTGACTTAGCAAAGATAACTAGTTCATGTTATTGAATAGGATCGAAACAATTAGACCAGAAAAAACTCAAAATAAATATAACTATTAGATAGCTTTAGGGTTTAATTTTCTTTTGGCAAGTTATTCGACGTTCAAGATTTCAGTAGATCGGCTTTTTAAAAATTAAGACAAAAAAATCGCGCGTCAAAATCGCAACCTGTAACAAGAACCTTAACTAAACAATTCGATTAATTCCATGCACGCATCATACGATTATTTCGCATAATAATTCTGGGATTATTTCGGGTGTTAATGTACTAGTAACCCAGCGTTACTGTATACGATTCACGTTCGACCTCAGTCGACTTCCTTCGGTCCAGGATTAAGGCTTTAGAGTACACATACTGCAAACTTTTAGTCGGCCGACAGTTTGTTCGGGCTTATAAATCAGTGTGGAAATGAATGGTAGTGCGCAGATAATTAAATCATGTATTAAGCCGTATCAGAAGAACAGAAAACTTCGGGTTATAGAAGTCAATTCACGCAAATTTAAATGGCACGAAAATCGCGACTTTAACTTGCACGAATGTAGTTATAAAGTGGGCGAATCGACCCCTTCAAAAAAGTGTGGTTGCTGCAAACCAACGGGTCAACTGTCGGCCGACTGTTTAGTCTTCAGTATGTACGCTCTTAATATGGAGATGAACGGGTGTTGTAGTGTCAAGTTTTCGACTGCGAATTTGAATATGAATAAGCCGTTTTACGGTTTATGGCTGGTGGGTAAGAATAAGTAACATAAGCCACCCTGGGCGTCGTAAAGTTAGTTCTTACGAGGTTGCCAAGGGAATTGTAAGTTAGGGTTCGATGTGTCAATTCAGCGTTTTAAGAAAACATTTTGAGGATGTAGGAACGTTCTTTTGTTCTTGTTTTTATTGACGATATTTGCTAGACTTGTAGCCTTGAAGCTTGTTTTAATTATATTCCCATGGCTATTGTTTCAAGTGTTACAATGGGCGTAAATACATAGTGTATATTATACATGTATATTATAGGTAGTGTGGTTATAAAAAAGGACCTATCTTCCTCTTATTAGTTTTAGCTGATATAAAGCAATGTAATATATTGTCCTTGTTCTAAGATATAATATTCCTACCATTTATTGACGAGTTACCCAAAATTACTAGTCGCAAATTGAAGTGTTGTCGTCTAATAGGTTCAAAAACCCCTCGAGATTACTGGTTAAGTCATTGTTAGCTACAATATAGTTACAAGGTCGAAGTAAACTGTATTGTGCCATACAGATTGGACTTCGACCTTTAGCCGAATCAGCCTTTATGAATAAACAATAGGAACATACACAGAAAAACAAAACACAGATGCTCGAGTGACAATCATTTGTTGTAAATGAACATATGTACAAGTAAGCATTTAGAAAACCGATAATTATTTTCTGCTTATTTTTGTTTTCAGTTAGGTTTATTTTTAGAATTATTGATCGATTAATAAAATACAAATTCGTTGTGACTTACAAAAAAAAGTTCTTATTTGAGTCTAATTAGACTGGTACTAAAATTCGCGCAAACCGGCCAGGCTTCCGGCCTATTCTGTATTTGACCATAGATACTCGGTGGATAGACTAAACTTTTTTATGTTAGTAATTCGCGGAAATTCCAAGTACTGTTACTTTTATTAAGATAAATACAAAAATACATAACTCAATTTGCTATGGTTTTGAGGTAAATTATTTTTGTATGAAATACATGTGAAACCTTTGGAATACTCTTTTAATTATTTCTACTTAACTCAGGTTACGAGAGAAGCCAGTGAAAAAGATTAAAACGTAATGTTACTTGTAGATCTCGTTTAATTAAAAATATATTTTATTTAATAAATCTGCCTGGAAACTAACTAGAATTAATCGAAACGAGTGCTCAAGATCTATGAAAATCCCCAGGCACAAGACTACTATTGATGTCATGTTTGGTTTTTGCAAGAAATAAGTAGTCTGTGTAATGACTCGGATGCGGAAATATTGTGGCAAAACTTCGAACAGACCTATGTAATTTTTAGCTTGCCAGTACTATAGTGTAGGTTGAAATATGTAGGTATGTTTGTTTATGATATAGGTAGATATTTAGCAACGAAGTCAACATCCTCTATTCATATAGCAAGTACAATGCCATTCCACTATCCAAAGAAAAGTTAAACGTAGCAATAGCTTAAGGAAAACGACTCCAAAACTGTTCGTAGTCATGTATTTAAACCGCTTACAATTGTGCCAACATCATTACACATCAGACCGTACTTCCATGATTATACTTAGGTACAATTACGTTCACAAGCACATGAGCTCGCCATATTATTGGCACTTTATATGCCAACGGAATTAGGACCCTATTGCCGGTTTTTAAAGTCCAATATTGGTTTTTCATGTCGGATTGATCAGGCTTTTAAGTGATATTAAAACTAGTTGCATCGGTGGTTTTGTATGGATTTATAATGTAGCTGTAAGCTAGGCTTAACGTTCAGCTGAGGTTTATACTGGGATATTCGAGTTTACATTGTTCCTCCATTAAACGTTGTGTTTGCTAACGATTAAAAGAGGGCGGAGGTGAGGACGTAATTTTAGTTGAATTAACATCAAAGTGGGAAAGTTCATTGACAAGTAAATAAAGTAAGCTTAAGTACAAATTAAGTAAGAAAACAGAATCTGTGTTTTCACGGCTTAGTCTATTTGCAGCTCGTCTATTAGTTAGGCAATAGCATAGTCAGACTTTTGTGGTGTTAATAAATGGTTTTTCATAATAACTGGCAACTAGTAACCACTGAATGTATCCAATATCATTGCAATTTCTCATAAAATTACTGAAATTCTATTAGCATTGAACAGCGTGGCTTACCTGTAAATATTTAATTCCCATATTCATGACAATACATTCTTGTAAGCCAATATTGATACAAGCTCGCCCATAGCCTAGCGTGCTCCAGAAATGTCAAACTTTGACATTTCATTGACGTTCCCTTTTCAAATTATTTTGTGTCGAAAATGTTGGTTTTGGCCGCCATTTGCTGATGAAAACTAAACATGACAACGAATTTGTGAGGATATTTTTTGCATGATGATTAATTTGTAAATGAGAACGAAGCATTAGTTGATTTCCCTGGATAGATACTTACATGTGAAGAGTATTGAGGAGCTAATTCCCACGGCTAATGTCGTGTCCTTTTCTGTAAGAACCGTGTATTTTCTCGCGTAATCTAATATGTAAGTTTATAATTATATTTTTATTTTGAAATATGATTTTGTTTGTTGTTTAGGTACACGATGCTTCAGCACAATACTGTATTACAGTAACTAGACTTGTACCCTTATTTTGAAATCTCAGTTGGCATTAATCGAGATCTGCACAAAAAGTTAATACTTTATAAAGACCCCTTATTTACGAAGGTGCTAGTAATTTCATATTTCAGTTACGTCAAATTATTTCACCTTAATCTGACGTCAAACTAGTGACGTATTTATGAGAGTTGGTGAACTTACGTCAAAGTTTGATACGTTAAATGGCAATTTAAATTAACGTCAGATGTTGAGTGGAATAGACGTAAACCGCACAAAGTGATAACAATAATAGAACTATTAGGTTTCAATTTAATTGCAACTGTTTGTTTAATTGATATTAATTGTTTAGGGCAGTTCTGTAATGTTAGTTTATATTACAAAGGTGAAATAATGGGTAGTTGAATTTAGTTAGTTACCATTCGTTACTAGTTCAGTCAAAAATATTTATAAGATTTTCATGTAATTGAGCACCTATATTTCCCAAATTTTTTATTAAACTATAGTATATCTTACCCCTCAATCTTGTTTATTTTGACTACTTATATGAAGTAACCAATCATGATACAATTTTATCCTCGCTACAAAAAAAAATAATACGCACAAAGTGATATCAATAATAGAACTATAAGGTTTCAATTTAATTGCAACTGTTTGTTTAATTGATATTAATTGTTTAGGGCAGTTCTGTAATGTTAGTTTATATTACAAAGGTGAAATAATGGGTAGTTGAATTTAGTTAGTTACCATTCGTTACTAGTTCAGTCAAAAATATTTATAAGATTTTCATGTAATTGAGCACCTATATTTCCCAAATTTTTTATTAAACTATAGTATATCTTACCCCTCAATCTTGTTTATTTTAACTACTTATATGAAGTTACCAATCAAGATACAATTTTATCCTCCCTACAAAAATAATCAAGTCACCTCACAACCCTTGAAGGTTTTTATTTCAATGATTGAACAACGTTTATTTATTTTAAACACGATCCAGTCATTTGCATCGTCAATGTTCTCGTAAACGATATTTATGGCTGCAATGAGCGTTTACTTTTTTCATTCAAGTAGGATTAAAGCTGCGAAAATTGAATATTAAAATAGCACAATGTTTAAATCAAATTAATTTTTATTTTTCATCTACATTTTTACACATGACCATTGCCGTTTTGAAAAATTATAAAAACTTGACTGATACATTTGTCTATTGAAAAAAAAAGTTGCACCTCCTTAAAATCCGATCTCCTTTCGAATCCTCAGCCACAAACTAACAGTACACCGACACGACCGTATTTTTTTAATAACAAAAAAAAAACCATCCGTCAGTAAGTCCAGTTAAATAATAAAAACCGCGATGTCGGTATGATTGGATGAATATAATTATTTATTTATTGATGTCGTAAAGTGATCAATACGGAGTTAAATATACATAATGAACGGTCGACTAATACTTTCAAATGATCGCCGATCGCCGTTTGTTTTCTTGAGAACTTTTGTGTCTGGGATGGGATCATCGATTCTTAACCGACTTATCAGAAAGAGGTGGTTCTCAATCCATATGTTTTTGATTTTATAAGTTTGAAACATTAAGCTTTACTTAAATGGCAACATTGTTTTGCAACATTGCATGGCACAAACAACTTATGGTAATGTAAAAAAAATATGTAAAAAAAAAAAAAAAAAATATGTAAAATATTTTTACATATTTTTTTTACATATGGGGCACACCATAAACAATTATATCCACCTCGTTCTTTCTTAACTAACCAACACATCAAAACAGTCTCAAAGTTCACTCTCTGTGTCAAATACGCACTTCAATGTGTCCAACTGTCCCCAGTCCGCTTCACGCTTCTATTCTGCCGTACCACAGACACTGTATGCTCCGACAGACGGACGTACCAATTTGTTTTATGTATATATATATATACTAGCTTCTACGAGCGGTTTCACCAGCATCCCTCAGGAACCTCTGCACGAACCCGGATAAAAAGTCGCTCGATAAAATGAAATAAGCTCTTTAAAACTGTTTTTTTTTTCAAATCGGACAGTAGTTCCTGAGATTAGCACGTTCAAACAAAAAAACTAACTCTTCAGCTTTATAATATTGGTATATAGATAGTAATAGATACCTAGATTATATCCACATATCCGTCTTTCTTTCTCACCTAGAACCTATTGTCCTAACTGACCAAATTGTCCCCAGTCCGTTTTCACGCTTCTATTCCTGTGTGTCCGTGCTCCGACAGACGGCCCTGGCTTTGATATAGCTTACGTTGTATGCGAACATCTCAATGTGTTGCTGGTGGTCGTCTGTTTGTAGATCGAATGAATGACTTAAGGATTTCATGAATGTAGATTGTAGGGAAATGTGTCTGACCAATGTTTTAGGGTCATAATGAAATGGTCATGTCTGCTTGCAATGTGATAAATAATCTTTGATTTACTAGGTTGTATAAAGTGAAGAGTTTTTTGTCTTAGATTTGCTGATTTAAAAATCGTTTAGTGTTATCATTTATCGAGAAAGGAGACTTTTTAGCTGACAGAAAAATGTAGGGATACTTCGCACAATATACAAACAGCGTAATGCTTCTAGCACATAGAATTAGGTCATTTACTCACGAATCAATTTTCCCCATACATACCTTAACTATACAAAGCTATGTATGTAAGATACAATCACAATATATAGTCTAACTAATACACGTAGAACCAACAGTATTGAATTCTGGTGAATGCCACAAACCGCACGGGATGGCTTTTCATAATTGATTAGGTTTAATTTATACAAATGGCATACTATAAGGCTAAATTGATTTAGTCATGAAACTATTATGAGGATTTGAATCGCTAATGTATAATGTAGCAAAAGTAAAATTATTAATGCAGAATATGTGTACTGTTTAGTAAATAATATGAGTATTAAAAGGTTGCTAATTGTTATTGGTAGTATTGGTATAGGTATGTCCCTAATGTGATACTCGACACTTATTTAAGTAAGTTTCAGGCTTTAATCTTGTTCGATTCAGAATGTGATAAAAAAGCTTTTGGATAATTTTCTGCCACATGAGATTATTATTTAACAGCAGGTAAATTATAATTATTGTGATGTTAAAGTGTAAAACAACAAACAGCTGGTCTCGTTCGCCAATATTTCTCTTAAAATAGATTGTCATTCTCATTCATTAAAGTTCTCATTAATCCCGTCTGCCCTTTGACTAACATTCAATGAACGTAAACGTAGTCTAATAGGTCTGAAGTTAATAGACTCCATTATAAGTTATTAATGAAATTGCCTTTTAATTTGCAATCGGTAATAGATATTTAACGTATACTTCAACTCAAAGAACTTCAGCAGTTAGCATTAATTATGCTACTTTATTAGTTTGCTATCACGAAACTTATCGAACAGACAGAATACCAAACTACTTTTGAATGTGGGCGAGCTTCTACCAACATAAACTGATCCACGGCAAAATACTGAACTGAATTAAAACCTCAAAGCTTCGAAACTTTTTTCGCAATCAGCGCCAAAATGATATGCCAAGATTTTCTGGTATTTATTTCACTCATTACCCATGCAAATTACATTTAAAATTTACTATAACGTTTAAAATATGATTTTTAACTATCCGTTTGGTAGTTCGGAAGTTAAAAAGCTTATTTAATGTTTATGGTGTTGTACCCATAAATTGTGGGATATATTCGGAGTGTAATGAATATGTCGATTTATGGTATAGTCTGGTAATAATGTATTTATGTCGGAATTAATGGGCGTCGTTACGTTTTGGCGAATTTGTTTATATTATATGGAATCACGTGTATGCCAGAGGTTTTTGACATTGGTTCGTTCGCCTTTTTATGGCTCTCTGAGTAATGTATGACTAATCTAATCATTCTAGTCGGGTTTTTATTCGGCGTAGTGGCTTAAGACGTGGGTAATTCACGAAAGTCTCTTTGTTATAAAATTGTTCGAGTGTAGTCTACGTAAATACAAAGTAACAAAAAAGACTTATGTATTTCGCCCAATTTTCTAAGTAAGCTCATCTACAAATATTGAGGTTTTCTCTTACTGAATAAAAATACGCCCTAAATATTTGTTCTGGGTATTTATTTAAATATTATATGAAACAAACCGAAATATGATCATCAATTATTGTTTTCCACAGAAAAGTTCCCTTTTTAAACACCCGTTCTCTATTCTCGAACGCGCCTTAAACTTTGAATTTGGAACCTTTAACTTTTTTATCTGGGTCATGCAAGGGTCAATTTTATTGGACGGATTCAGCCTGACCTTTCGACCTTTAAGGTTTGTATCCTAATGTTTATTATTTACGATATCTATCTATATTAATGCGATTCTCGTTCTGACGTATGACGTTTTGATACGTGAATAATAATTGTCTCACAGAGTGTGAAATGCGAGGGGAACGTGTGAGTTGTACCATATGTACCTCTAGAAATACCAGTAATCATTTTCATTTATCCTTATAAATGGATATTGTTTTTCCCTTTGAACTTTTTAAAAAGTAAGCGAAAGACTCAAGACTCCGGTATATACCAAAACAAATATTGAAAAAAGGGAATATAAAGATATGCTCTGTCTGAATCAAATTTTCGATAACCTCGGAAATATACTTAGAATCAGATAATAATTCATAAAAACCTGTAGTTACCGGATTCCTGGAATACCTCGGGTTTCCGTATTATTATCATAAGTTGTGGCTTTGATCCTGCACCAATAGTCATACAAAGGATGTTGGAACCAAAGGACGTCATTAAGAAATCACGAACTCTTGTTAGTTTCAGGTGAAGCATACTGAACTGTAATTCCTCTTTATTATATTCTGAACTAGCTTGCGACAGCGGTTTCACCTTATCATTCTCATCTATAAGCTACACTAATGCCAAGTTGCAAGAGTTTCAACCCATTCAACGGTTTACGCGTGAAGAAGTAACAAACATACATACAAAAGTTGGTCTCATTGTATAGATACTCGACTGATTTCAAATTGCCACTACCCAAGATATCTATTCGAAACAGCAATTGCAACTACGAAAGATATCATCTATTCGATACAGCATTCGAGAACCTCTCGTCAATATTTGTCAATTTGATACTATTTACAAATGGAATCGATAAAAAACAAATTCAGTACTTCTCTCAACTGTTTAATGTAGGTCAACTTAACAAGTTAATGTAGGTCATGGTCTTACGTAGGTATTGCTTCGTCAGAGTTCGTCACTGCGCTACGCCCAGTCAATAGTCAATTGCGGTGTTGTCGGCGCCTGTATTCCCTTAAGAACCTCACTCAGTTGTTCTATCGACCATACATGTAGGCACAATGTACAGCAGGTCAGCATACACGTATCTGTCAAGTTTTACTAATCGAATATTAACCATCCTGTAATGTGATAAGGTTGGAAATCTATTGAAGCAATTTTGACAGATTGAGATAAGTTGACGGGCCTACATATATTCATATGCATAATAGCAAGTCCGGTCTATACAGAACAGCATGTATCTTCCAAAATCTTCCGGCTCGGAATTTCCTGAAACAAACAATGCCAAAGTAAAAAGTTTGTTTACAAACTTGTCACGCTAATAAATTAACGAGTTGACCTTTCTGCGTAATAATCTATGGCACCACTTTACTGTCTGAGAACGCAGATTCATCGGTGCACAGATTTAATCTGCACGTTAGCGAAATGACTTGCGAAAAATATGATGCTTTCATAATGAAAAAAACGTGTTAAAAATCCCATACGGGCTTTCAACGCATTGTTTGGAACTTGTTCATTAAATTCACACGAACTTTCTAGAATGTTTGGAATATATTGTCGTGTGAACGGAATGAGAGGCGTTTTCTCGGTAATTGTTGGGTGATATGAAACGTTCGTCAATTATGGTTGGTACGGTAGTCTGTGGTCGCTTTGATTGATTGGTCCAACGGTAGTTTAGCTAGCAGTTGATGACAGCTACAGAATCAATACTGTTGACCGGTGCACGTAACAAAGGGCTCGTGGCTAAGTGGCTACGTTCATTCAGCCACCCGACCACTGTCAGTATAACATTTATCAGTGTTTATCATGGGTTCGGTCGTTTGTTGTATACTCATTAAACCCCTTTGAGCTTCAATGAGCACGTAAAGCCGTGACTGCGAATATTTTTATCAGCTGTCATGGTAGCTTCAGCATGACTAATTATTGCCGTGTTCTTTAAACAATAGATAGGTAAAACAGTAGATATACTAATTGCTCGGATAGTGATCTGAACGTGAATATTTGTGTTTTGAGTTTAAATCATTCCGCACTATTAGTTTGACAGACAGTCGGTCATATGAAGTTCATGTTTCAGTTCTGTTTGCAACTAAGCTAAATTGACTTGAGAAACTAGCTTCATGAAGCACTAGTCTACATGTATGACTAGATTCTAGGACTAGGTTTGAAACATAATATGCAATATGCATTATGTCAATTACTTTTCACATGCATTTTCAATATTATCCCATCTCCCACAGGTATAACGTAAAAATATCACGTGGAACTACCTACCTAAAAAGTCCGATAAAAATAAAGTAAAATAAATAGAAATGACTTCAATACCGACTGGAACGTTCGCTTTAATGAACGAACAATTTTCCTTGAAATGACATCGATATTGGCACAATAAACGTTCACTCGTTCATTCGTTCACTATGGTCATGTAAAGCTAGATAAATAGCGGGCATTGGTGCAATCTCCCTTGCGGATAGTGTTTTGTTTAGTCTGTGGAAGCAAGGTACGGACCACATGCTTTCATTTAGCGTTTACAACAAAATGTCTATATTAAACGAAGCTGGCTAGCGATCAATGTTTTTTCTATCATGTTTGTATACGATACAAATAGATAGAGTTTTATTAACGTTTAGATCGGTTTATATAGTTACTAGTTAGTTTGTATTTTTATTTCTACGCTTCGTTGCATTCTCCTTTCGCTACTGAAAGGAAAACTACTGTATAGTTTATTCAATATACTTTTGCTAAGAAGCTTCTTAACGAGTTTGTAAGAGCTATGATCGTAATAAGTAAAAACGCTAGAAAAAGCACGAATAAGAAAGTTTCTTTTATGCAGTAGACGTTGAAGAGTCCCTTCACACAGCTCCCTTAACTTACGTCTTCACAAGTTTCTGTTGAATCTTTTTACCTTTGAATATTTATTTCCAAAAGATTCCTTTAAAATCGTTTCCTTTCTGTAAATACGTTCTAAGAACGTATAAGTCCTTTCCACTGTGTTGGTTTTCTGGTAAAGACTCTTATGGAGTCTTCAGGATTACATTGAAATATATCTGTAGAAAGTAGTGAATAGATAAAATCCTGAGAGGATAAGGTTTCTGAAAAGAACCACCAATTTATTTTAGGCAAATGCACAAAGTTAGAAGACAATGATTAAGTACATATCTTAATCACTTTGAACACCCCTAAATGTGTCGCCTTACATGACGTGAACACAGTGACACACTAATGTCTCCATAAGTAATAATCGATACCCAGGATACGTATGTATGTTAATGTTAGCTTTACGACGGAAAAGTTACAGCCTTTGGTTCATGCGACGCCAACAAAGCCATTAGCTAAGTAAGTACTATACTTACTAAATATTTATGATGGACTATCACGATGAAAAATAACCCACAATTTTAATATCAGCATGATTGGCATAATATTAAAGTTCAAAATACACTCACTTTTCATTCAAACGAAGCAGGCATTACGAGTCATTTCGCAATATTTGCACCATTTTTCACTCCGGCACTCGTTTCATAATGAAACTCCGAATCTGTCTGTGTCTTGAAATGTCTTTAAAATTGCCTTCTCCCGGAAATATGGCTGCCGTTCTAAAGGGGAAAAATCCTGTGAAATCGTAACGGATGGACAACAGACTGACAGAGAGCCCTCGCTACCGTCGCTTTTCAGAAACAGTCCGCTCATTGTGAGATAATAATGTCTACAGGGAAAGCCTCGGACCACTGAGTGCTTTAATTTTTACTTCTGTTTGTACACTCATTACGTGAAATAAGAGACTGCTTTGTTCTGCTAGTTGTGTTACTGAAATGGGTAACATTTGCACTAGTGTTTTTGTATGAGGAACTCTGTTTCAATGTTAGAGCGAAAACAACTGCATTTAATGTTTGTTTACAGTATGTTTTCCGGAAAATGTATCATATAATATTACCTTTAAAAAAAGTATCAAACTATCTTAAAGTTATTGTAAACTAAAAATCCCAGTAACACTGGCCGGCATCACTTCTAGAACTTGAAGATCGCAAGCCGCGCTCGCCATGAAGTGGAGTTTAAAACTTATGTATTGCTCGTTCAGAAGTAATAATTATTCCGAGCGAATACTCGCGGATTTGACGTTCGCAACTGATGAATTTTATACGAGCGATTCATAAATTAAACTCAACCGCGATTTGCATACTTCCTCCGTCACAAAGCGAGTAGGAAACCAAACTCATTCATTTATGTAACAATGCAGCCCTTAAATATAAAATAATATTTTAAAGCGGATAAAAGAATACGAAGCATTGGAGATTGAAAACTCTATGGAATTCTACCTACAATAGAAAAAAAACCTTTATTTACGACGAACATCATTTAAAAATTTGTAAACATTTTCAGAAAATTAGATCCTTTTGTTCAGTTAATGGTTTGGTTCTCCGCTGCATGAAGTCATAGCATGAAATGACACTATCGGATATTCTGGTCCTAGCCTTTACGAGTTTATCTGAGCTATAACGCAGCTGGTTTACTGGCCGTGCTGCTCCCCGCAGACCACTAATGGACAATCATCGGGGATAACGCCATAATCACCTTGCGAGACAGCCGGATGACACGGATTACTGATAACGAACATAATTTGCTTTGCATTCGCACGAACACTTGTACATAATACCCTCATGATTCCACACAGTATTAAATCTTAATACGTTGAAGTAACTGGACTCGAGGATAACTAGAAACCCTATTAGCCGAACCAGTTTAATGAAGACTTCTCATTTGACGTCTGATAGTCCGTAGGCGTGCAAATAGTTGTATTTCCACCTTATCCAGGCGTTATTAAAGCCATAACCATTACGCAGGAAGCCAACGGAAATATGAATAAAGCCAGGCTTTTACAAATAAATTGCTTGCACTGATTGTGGGGAAAATGGCGAGACAAATTGGATGTCTTATTTAAAACGGGAAATGCTTGATGCTTTGACATTAGGGGCTTACGCGAAAACGATTTTTGCTTTAACGACAGTTAAGTGTGCAGGTTTCTGTGTGTTTTGATCTTAAAATCGTGTTTGGAGTTTTTAAGGGGAGGGTTTATACCCTCGACTTGACGTAAGACCTTCTTGGTTCTTCTCATAGATAACTTGTTGCACTCACTGGGGAAAATTACACCAACGATTTACAGGCTACGAAATTTTTGGCACCATAATCTGAAAATAATACTTCTTCCATTTCATTTCCTCATAATGTGCGGAGCTGGACTACAAAATAACTTATCTAATCCTAACACGAACAATTTGATAAAGTCCTAACATTTTCCCATTTGGCAACAGCTGACGGAGTCCTATCAACAGTGAACGTGGTGGAAGCGCTGCAGGAGTTCTGGCAGGTGAAGGCGGCGCGGGGCGGGGGCGCGGGGAGCGGGGGCGGCGCGCTCGTCATCTACGAGTCCGTGCCCGCCGCGCACCCCCCCTACGTGTGCTACGTCACGCTGCCTGGAGGAGCTTGCTTTGGCAGTTTTCAGGTATCACATAAGGGTTTCCTTGACATACCTAAGATGTGGAAATACGTATTGAGGGTTTCCGCATGTTGCCCTCCTTTCAATTGCGCAACTTGTCCATAATAATTTATTGGCATTCCGTTCTGTCAAACACCAGTTAATCAGACAGCTTTATCATAATCAAGGACCTTGAAAGGATTTGATTTGTATTACAACAGCTCAATATTTCTGCAGGTTTCAATATTGTCGTTAGACTTGTTCCTCGTAAAGTTTTCTCAAGTTAACGGGTGAATTGTTACATTCCATCCTCATTTGTACAGAATTGTCCGACAAAAGCGGAGGCGCGTCGCAGCGCTGCGAAGATCGCGCTCATGAACAGCGTGTTCAACGAGCACGAGTCGCGGCGCATCTCCGAGCACTTCATCGAGAAGGCCGTGGCCGAGGCGCGCGCCTCCTTCGCGGGCGACGCCGCCGCGCACCACCAGGACCCCAGCGCTGGCATCGCCGCCTTCAGGTACATACTCAACCCACCAGTTAACAATATACAAATCACCAGGTTACCCTCACGTAGGGCTGCCATTTCGAATTTCGCCAAACCCGGACAAATATTTAAAAAAACCCGGACATTTGACGTAAATCGCATTTTTTCCCCGGACGAGTCCGATTTTTTTTGTTTAACAAAACAAGATCTAATTTTTAATATTACCATATTACTTAAATTCAATGAGACTTTTCATGTAAGGAAGGACTCCTTACATGAAAAGTCAGGGTCGTCTCTAGCTCATGTAGTACCTAGTATTGAAAGATTGTGACTTAATGTATTTTGAAGGTCATAATTAAGAAAGCTCATTTGGAAACTAGGAGTTACCTTCTTGATAGGTTAGACAAAAAAATGTTGAAAAATACAAACAACTGTAAAGTGAAGTCGCCGCGAGCGCAGCGAGCGCGAAAATTTTTCGAGTTTTGGGTCACTAAAGCACCTAAACTTGTATAATAAAAAAATCCGCAAAGTGAAGAAGCCGCAAGCGAGCGAGCGCTAAATTTTTTGAATATTGGGATATTAAAGTAGCTAAACGTAAAAAAGAATGTGGTAAGAAAAGAAGCCGCGAGCGAAGCGAGCGCGAAAATTTTTGAGATTTTGGACACTTCGACTTCTGCATTATTAGGCGCCCGGGTTATTCGCATACCCAGGCACCATAGGTTAAGATGGCCCTATGAAAAATGTCCGGGTTTTCCCCGGACACTTCTTGAAACCCCGCCCGGACGGCCCCCGGACGGCCTCCAAACGAGGACAAATCCGGGGAAACCCGGACGGATGGCAGCCCTACCCTCACGTTCATTAGCCCCCCAGTCTATGCAAAATCACATTGTCTTAAGATCCATTGTTACACGCAACGACTGAATGATTAAAGCCGGGATTGAACAAGAATTATTCTTTTATCTGCCTGTCCGAGATCCGTCCAACTCTCAAGACAAAGAAACCACGGAGAGCGCTTTCTTTTCATTGTTAGTATTACAGGCTGTACGCGTATGAACTAGTTTTACGCTATTGTTGCTGGATATTGTAGGTAATGTTATATTCTGTGTATAGGTTTATGCTGGAAGCGAACAAGGGGCGGACGATGCTGGAGTTCCAGGAGCTGATGACGGTGTTCCAGTTGCTGCACTGGAACGGATCGCTGCGCGCGATGCGCGAGCGGCAGTGCTCGCGGCAGGAGGTGGTGGCGCACTACTCGGCGCGCGCGCTGGACGACGCCATGCGCGAGCAGATGGCGCGCGAGTGGGCGGCGCGCGAGCGCGACGCGGCGGCGGCGGGCGGCGGCGTGCTGCGCGCCGAGCTGGCGCGAGCTGAGCGCGAGCTGCGCGCCGCGCGGCTGGCGGCGCGCGAGCTGCGCTTCCCCAAGGAGAAGCGCGACATCCTGCACCTGGCCGCCCGTCTGGCGCCGCCGCAGCAGCAACAGTGATCTCATCGCGTCCTCGCCACACTCACACTTTTGTTATTTAAGTATAGGTATATAGTCTAAGATCTAAGTGTTTTATTTACAACTCGAACCTCATCATCCTTTCATTCCTAGTATTTCCTAAACAGTTAAGCCTCTAACCTAGATATCCAGTTGCAGAATAAAACAAACAAATATGGCTGACACAGACGTCGTGAACAAAATGCATAAACATTATGAACTCGACTGTTGTAAAAGCTACGTTCACGTGCCACTTGAATCGAGAACCGCATTCGCAAACAGCTCTCCAAAAATTAAACAAAAATTCGGCAATTATCGCTCGTGAACATGTTTAATTAATTAACATTGCACTCAGCAAAAGCGCTACAATAACTTGAGTTAACTCGGCTCATATAATAGCATAATTAAAACATGTGCTGGAAAAACATTGCGCGATGCACGTGCGCTATTACGATTCGATCGAGGCCGGCGTCGAGCAATTAGTCGGTAATCGTTTTAGATGCATGAACGCATTCATCAATTATGCCATACAATTACGTGAATTTGATTCACAATCGGTAATCGGTAATTCTAGTTTCGTTTAATCGGTATTGCGTCACTGTTATCTGCAGTGATGTCACAGTTTGAATGATAAAGTGGGACTTAGCATAATCCGAGCTGACCTAGTTTCGGACGCAAGGATCTAAATAAACTATTTTTTACTCGGACTCAGGAAATTCCGCATGTATTTTATTTTGGTGTGGAAATGTTAACGTAACGTGAGCGTTTTATGTGTGGACTGTCAGAACAACTGCTGCAGTTTGCAGCTCACGTACAGGGGGATCCTGGGTTTAAGCATAAAACCTCTGTGCTGACGTTGTAATGCATCTCATAAGCGCATTGCGCATTGCAAAGAAAATATATTCACTATCATATTTTCTTGGATTTTAGATATGTCACAAAAATATAAACAAGTTAGTACCTAACTGTCATTGTTGTACCTCAATATCTACAATATGAAATCTAGCGAAAAGATTACATTCATGCCAAACTCATCATCATTTGCCAGCCCTAATCAGACCAAATGAAGGGTCAACACTACAAGCCTTTGTCCTCCTACTATCAACCGTAATTTCGGCATAGAACCTCTTTTTAGTCACTTTGAAATGACGCCCATTCAAAAACTTGTACCTTTGATACAGGCCATTCATAAAATTGTAACTTCAACAATATTTCAACAACACGGTATCACTAATTAGATGGGGAAGGTAATGAAGTCTCTTTGTTCCGCGACCGGGAATCGAGGCGCGGAATTAATGTGTGCACGTGACACATTTTCATTTTCATATGGGTTGTTTGAGTATTTCTAAGGTTAACTTTATAACTAATTGTAAGAATATCTGTCTTATAATTAATTGTAAGAAAAGACACTGTAAACTGTAGTCCGACAGTTTGAAAGAGCTCTTAAATCAGTTTGGTTATAAAATGTAGTTTGAACCTAACACCGACAATGTGTCCGGCCGGTGTTAGACCGACTAAAAAGTTTGACTGGATTCATAAATCCCTTCAAAATAAACTGTCAATCAACCGTCGTGCCAACTATTGGCCACCAATTTAGTCACCAGTGTACAGGAAGAGGTGATATATAGTTTTTAGATATAGTATTCATTTTTATAGAGATTTAGCAACTTCGTCCATATTGTCTAACTGCAAATAAGTTAGGATGTCGACCATAGGTATCGTGTGACCCAAATGTGTGACCTGCTCCTGCTAATTCGTGTTGACAGACCGTGTCGACCACATTAGGTACGTATTGAGTCATCATGCAAAATCAATCAATCAAATTAACGAAAGCTCACCTAAGCCTTAGAAGGTTCTAGATTACGGGTTGCTATTGTAACCAGCTTAGAGCAAGTCTAAAGACCCTTGTTAGTAAGCAAAAGGGTGTTTAGCATTCATGCCTCCGTCGGTAGAGTTGCGCAAACTTAGAGATTCATTTATCTTCATTTACTATCTTGTTGGTCCAGGGAAAGCGTGACTACTGAGAAATGAGGTCCTGCTTCGAGTCCTCGTTGGAGTTTTCCAGCTGCACGTAGGTAATAGAGGCAATGGTTAATGGGTTGCGTTCGTTTCCATTTACAGGTACCTACATAGTCACCTGTAATAGGTAAGCAGCTTGAAACGTGTGCCTTTAAAGCGAGTCTTTAAAAATCGAAAAAATTAAATTAAAGGACTAACTCTTGAATAAAAGAAAGATACTTACTTAAAAAAATATATATATTTATGTAAAACGCTCTTTCAGGCATTCAGAAGGTTTTTCAATGTGCCTTTCAGCTGCTGAGCTGGACAAACTGACCGATCCAATTTATCTTCGTTATTCAAATGCGTGTAGCTATTAAAGTATGCATGACTCATCGCTCGAGGTCTTATCAAAGACCCCAACTGTCGTCTTTACTTAATACTTAGGTACAATAATAAATGCACAACTCTGTTAGTCTGTCTGTATATGTATCTATGTACTATCTGTTTTCCCGTGGTTACACCCGCGTCCCGGGGAACTCCTACTCTACCTATCGGTTCAGAAGTTTATCTATAACTATCCAGAAATTCCTTCAACAAAAAATCGTAAAGCCGCGAGCCAAAGCTAGTATTCTCCATACAAAATGAGTGTATTGAAGTAGCTAGTCATGTCTGGCCGGTACAGAAGTCCTTGACCCACCGTGCGTCTGTTTACGCAGAGTTTATCTGATGGGAATCACAGACCACGTCTAGACGAACCAGCAACACTGTTACGAATAACTGATAAGACATCAGACCTTTAAAGTTTTGGAGTTGCTTCGTGTACATAGTACTCAATTTAAATATATTATAATATAAATGAATAAATTCTTTATTCGAGTAACTAAGGTTCAATAATGTTATTAGTTTGTAGTGAAATCGTATTTCTAAGTTAAACTGTAGGTCTAAAGTCATTGAAACTGATAGGCAAAGTTTTCTTAGCACGGGTAACACAGTTTTGGGCGGTGTAAGTAATTTTAGCAATTTTCAATTTGAAAAAGTTTGCAAAAAATCAGAATGTACACAAATGTGCAATTGGTATTTTAATTGGTTTTACATGGTCATTGTTTACTAAGCATCTACTTTCTAAGTATATCTTAGACACCATTGACTGTGTTTCGGATGGCACGTTAAACTGTAGGTCCCGGCTGTCAGTGAACATCCTTGGCAGTCGTTACGGGTAGTCAGAAGCCAGAAAGTCTGACACCAGTCTAACCAAGGGGTATCGGGTTGCCCGGGTTACTGGGTTGAGGAGGTCAGATAGGCAGTCGCTTCTTGTAAAGCACTGGTACTCAGCTGAATCCGGTTAGACTGGAAGCCGACCCCAACGTGATTGGGAAAAGGCTCGGAGGATGATGATGTTTACTAAGCCGATTGCTTTTATGTTCACGCAGCACTAATTACTTACGAATAAGTATGCATAGCGAGATAGCATATGCGTATGCATAGAGTAGCTCAAGAACTAATTAGGGCACAATCTGCGTAGGTTTTTTTTTACTGTCAACTTCTAATAAAGCAAGATTGCAACGAAGTAGGTTCCAGTGTTTTACATAGAGTGACTGCTTATCTGACCTCCACAACCCAGTTGCAGGGTAATATAATACCCCTTGGTGAGTGAGACTGATTATCAGACTTTATGGTGTCTGACTGTAACTACTATCAAAGATCTACAAATGACAACTAAATGTGAAACTAGAGTGTATCATTCAAAATTGATGTAAATAATGTAATGTTCTTTTCAAAATAAGAAAAAAATACAGTTTTATACACGTATCAAATACATTTTTTAAGTAAGTATGTGTGTCCTTACTCGGAGATATTTATATGTAGACTGAATTCGATGCAAAAGTAACCAATGAAGCTGGACGAATGTTTCCGAGCTAATAAGGTAAGTATACCAGTGTGTTATGATAAAAAAATATGTACATATATTTAAACATTGTAAGATTACCCTACCCAGTTATGCCTGAAAATGTTACCAAAGTGTCAGGTTAACGATAACATTACTCGTAACACCCGCTATGTGACGCCGTGTAATGATCACCCTGTGTTCGACATTTCGGAAACATGCGCTATTATATCCAGAACGTGGAATACATACAAACTGACGGTGTAATACATGCTAATGGATACATAGGAAGGAAGATAGGTATAACTTAACTTTTTATTCAGGACTAATAAGACAAGGAGACCACTAAATGGGGGTCCAACTCAGCATGCATTAAGTGAAATACCTGACTTTGGTGTTCTGCTGGTATACAAATTTCGAAAAGACCGAACATTTAGGCGTAATAGTGCTCAGAGCTCATCATCATCTGCCTAGTCTTTTTCCAACTATGTTTGGGTTAGCTTACAGTCTAACCAGATGCAGCTGAGTACCAGTGTTTTACATGGAACGACTGCCTCTCTGAATTCGTAAGTAAGAACTGTGCTCAGTGCTATGTGCAGTTAAAACAAGGTGTTCAAATGTACATACACATACACCCCACAATGTAGGCTCGCTCAAAAGAGCTAATCATTTAGCAACCGCGTACATTCCTCCGCTAAACGAGCGGGTAGCATCCCTTTGTTGTTCAGTTCGGAAACGCGCCATGATTGCTTAAACATGTTACACGTTCATGTGGGCTGTTGTGCCAGTGCGTAGTAAACTCTGAATGGTAAGGCTAAAACATTATCTTGACATTCGAAGAAAGGATTACACTAAGGGGATGTAAAAAAATCTTCTGTGTCTTTATTAATTAGTGAGTTGGTTTATTTGCTAAGTTTTCACTAACGATAAAACGATAGGGTTAACACAATTGAGAAGAAATCTAACAAGAACATAAGTGGTTATCAGAAGACGAAAATATGCCACACCACAAATGCCACTTTTCTTTAAGACATAAGTACGACATACTTCTAGAAGACATTTCTTCACAATCGGTTCTGTTATTTTAGTATGAAATCTTCACATTCTCACTTATGTGTTTGTCAAGTGATTTCAGCAAGGACTGAAAAGCGACACCGCTTATCCTTTCTATAAAAACTGCTACCCAGATTCTTACACACTAAAAAAAAGTTACGAATAGTAGGCATTTCTATTGCCCAACCCTTTGCCATCAATACGAGGTAACATCCCCATCCAAATAACGGCAACACGCCTCTGATTGCGTGAACGTGTAAACCATACATGTATCGTATCTGATCTAACGTGTACACTTACAGTGTACATGTAACTATAATGCATATTATACCTCTATGGCGACGGACGCTCGCGTGTCACGTCGGCCCGTATTGACGGCCAGACTACCGAGCTATTGTTGAATATTAACTCATTAGAGCTGGCTTGATTTAATTGCTTCTGTTATTAGTAGTTGGTTTAGGTTTTATTGAAAAGTAGTTTACGTGGTTTTACCTGCATTCCGAAGGGAATGAAGTCCCACACTTGGATAAAAAGTAGGTTTTGTTCTTTCTTAAGCTCTAGACTTGAGATCTGTTTGCCGAAGTAGGTTTGGCGTAAAAACCCAACAAACATACAGCATTATTGTAGCATTTATAATATTAAGTATGGAGTGTAGTATGCATAAAGGAGAATTAAACATGAATCAGTGATTTCTTCCTCATATTGATAGTGAAAAATATATTATGGTATTTAGGAAAAGAGAAAATAGGTCTTAACACTTGCGCCTAGTTTATGGTCTATCAATTGTATTATTAGGTACTTTATGTTTTACTATCATGATTGTCTGAGGAAACATTACATTCCTAAGTATATTGCCGTAGATACTATTTATTTCCCTTTCCAGCACTTATTTGAAACTCTCTTAAAGGTAAATGTTTAGAATCTGATGATAAGCTAAATTGCTAGTTTGAACTTATCAATGTACTGCTGTAATTCTTTTTTTGAAAATGGGATAGGTTGATGTACTACGACCTCTTTTTTTGCTATTCTTTTTAGAGCCATAGGTATGTGTATCAGACCCTTGGTAACTCTTTCTGAGAAACCTGTCTGTCTCTTCGGGCAGTTTAATAAATACAGATATTACCTACTTTTTATTCTATTATACTAAGATCGAAGAGTTAAAAGTGACGTAAGTACCTACATGTCTGAAACAGAAATCTCTTGGTAGATTACTCAAGATAAGTAAATGTAAACTTTATTCTAAGATATTCTATATGCTCCACATATCACATACGGTGATATAAGATATTTCAGGAATACTAACAAAGTTGGCAGCGAGTTTGTAACTCGGTGTAACTGAATATTATCGTTGGCTGAAACTCAGCGGTTTCAGGAAGACTGCGCTAATATACTGTAACGTTAACTTTATACGATTTTCAGAATAATTATGAACCTATAAGTTAAAGCGAGCTTATGTGGATTTGCATGCATCGTTTTGAAAATTGGATTCATGTGAAATTAATTAATCCAGGCTACAAAATATTTGGCCGTCATTTTCCAGTCGAATGTTAAATACAAACTTACAAATTATCGCTTTTATATACCCACCAGGTTTGTTTTGTGTTGGAATTAATCAGAATCTGTCACGCACACTATTAAACAAATGAATATCGCGCTCAATTAATTCCGCCATTTTGTTTTCATGTTATTGCGCGCCATATGAACTGAAAATTGTTTATTCATGACGATAATTCGTGAAAACATTGTTTGTGATACAAAACCAAGATAAACTGCAGAAGTGTGCCCGAACTTAATAAGAGCCTTCGTAAATTCAACTAACTTAGAAGATAACTTAGCGGTAATTTCACATCAACTTGAGGGTAATATAATTAATACTTGAGGAAATATTTTGCGTAGTTTAAGCCATAGTAATAACTAGAATTGTCTGTACAAATACATGAATAAATACCATATAATTCCATCGCTTTTCATTTACTGATTTAATTTATGCGACAGTCGTTCTTAAAACCATAAGAATCACAAAGTGCTATAAAACTTTGCTTAATTGACACTTGTTGACTTGACCCGGCGATGGCAAGCCGTTAGGATTCACGTATTGTCAACTCTGCAGTATTTAAACAGTCGTAATTTACTTCTTATGTCCCCTTTATAGATACAACTTATGTACAAGGGTATAGTCGTAAACTGAATAATAATTTAATTATTATTTACAAAACACGGAAACAGCAAGCCAATATCTAAACTACTACAGCCTTACTACAAAAACTTAAACATCTGTTGGACACTTGTCTAAAAAAAGTGTTTCTGCAAAATGGACCTTATTTCAACGTCATAATCTGTTATTTTTTTAGACAAGTGTTCAAGGGACGTTTAAACGTTTTTGTGGAACGACGATTAATTTCTAAAGTTTATCTGCACAATTCATACAGTTAATTATGTAGGTTCTTTACAAAACCGCATTTTCAATGAAAATATACCAATTTAATTTAAAACGGCACATATTTACACCAGCATCGAAGCTCTTAAAAATATAATGTTCCGAGTGCATCCATATCGTAAGATAATATTCCTTGTACGCGGCGTGTGTGATCAGGTGGTGTTCCCAAGAACGGCGCACGCGCACCGGCTAAATATTGACATGACCTGCCTACACACTGGGCAGGGAAGTGCAGAAGTTGCAGTGAAAAGAGGATTTAGAACTACCATTTTGGTTTGAAGTTAGTAATTTGTATGATACAAATATCAGACAATAGGTTCATTTGACTATTTGATTTGAGGAATATCAAAAACTATATTCAAATTACATTATGTTTCATAAACGTTTGCTTCTCACCCTCTATGGTGACACAGAGACTAAATTGTTGATCAACCTATCTGGTAAACTACCTATCGACCATGAGTTTGGATGGTCATCTATCTATCTATTAAGTCAGCAGATACCTGATAGTTGCAACATCTCCATATTGATAATAATAAATAATGAGCGTAATTCATACTCCAAAAATAACCTTGTTCCAACTGAACTTTCTGAATTTACTTTCTACTCACACACCCGCACCCATCTTGTAAATTCCTTGTTTTCTTAAGCTCCAACTTAAGAAGTTATTGCTGGATTACATTATGTCATTTAACTAAAAGGTTCCGGTATACAGTGCTTGGTGCAATCGTGTATAAGCTGTTTTGCTGGCCACTTCAAGTGTGGATGTGGTCAGAATGGTTTTAGAACAATATGACGGCTTTTACTTGAAGTTTTGGATTTAAGTAGCGTGATGACTGAAGTAGTGTGATAATAAGTGTGTAAGTAGTTAAAATTCAGTTAGGTTTTCTGTATTGAGAAATGCCATGTTAATATGTCAGACAGTAAGTTCTCTTTTGTTATTTATTTCATTTCATAAATGCAGGCTGATTTTACATGCAATAATTTTTACAAAAATCTAAAAGACATAGGTACTTGCATAATTCGAGACTACAAAATAATTGAGACATTATTTCAAAGCTATCCCAGTCTTCAGGGTTCTATTAATCAAGAACAAGCGTCTTGAAAATTTTGAAAAGCACTTGAAGATAATGGTTTTTCAAGTACATATGACGTAACAAAACACCTTGGACAATTACAATAAGCAATTGAAAAAGGCGAAGGCTTTCTCTTTCAATCTGTAGTTTTGCTCTTGTGTAAATAAATAAACAACATCTGTAAAAAAATAAAAACAAAAGTCGTTAAATTGAAGGGCGGCAAAAGTAGCCGACTACGAATGAGATGTGCATCATATAAACATGATACCGACCCCGCATACTAAACTGTAAATTAATATTCATAAATACTAGATTTTAATTAGTCATTTAAAAAACAATAACCAACTTTACATCGGTACTTTCAACTTAATATTCATCTGGCGTGCCAAAATAATTTCAGATCTTAAATGATGGCCAACACTCTGAACCGCCAATATTGATAAGATTATCACAATAATTATATTTTGCTAACTCAAACATAATTTGCAGATAAAAATTGTATAGAAACTTTTAATTAGGAGACTCTTTTGAAAGGTGATTAAAAAAGTTGCGAGTTTTTTCTTTTTTTTTCGTGTTTATATGCCATCGTCTACACCAGGGTTCGTTATGAGGTACTTAAATGTAAGGGTCGGTGTTATTAAAGACTTCTTGGTAAGTTGGTTAGAGTTACGAACTGGTAATCAGGGAAATATATGGAGCGCGTCAGGATATTATGGGGGCCATTACTAAGTAAGCAGGTTGCAACATTCGTTGGCAGGAGAAACTAGTTGCTGCTACTTTGTAGCGTGGTAACTTAGACTGTGTTTGTCATCATCACGTTAGGCCATTAGTACTCAGCTTACTGCACATTTGCTTTACCCACTTAAACTTAAAGTAACTGCCACGGCCATAACGCCACCTTTAGCCTGAGGTAATGAAATAATCGCCTTGTAAATTCTAAACAGCTTTTAATATACGTTTATTTACTGGCTAAGTGTTTGATCATAAAAACTTAAGTGTCAAGTAAACCTACATATGTGGAGTTTACGTTAGGAGAGAAGCGGTAGTAAATATGTAACCTGAATAACCTAGGGTGTATGATCCTACCTGATAGGAAAGGAAAGTAGGCAAGCAAGACATGGTGTCTTGTTTGACACATTTGACAACCTATAATACGTACTCTATGACCCCTACTTATTCCAATGCATGCAAAGGGACCGTTCCCTCAAGACAATATACTAGATCGGGTTGCAACTGAAAATTGCTAATGGAAAACCTCAATATCACTTTTCTATAAAATGTATAGCTTTCCATGAGTAGAACGCTACAAAATTGTCGATATTACATTTTGTCGTAGCGTGCACCGGTATCGCCACTAAACCTCTATTTTGTTACGACAAAATATTAGTGCAGAAGCTTAAATGTTTGTTAACCTTTATATACTGAATAGGAGTTTCAAATGAACTGCTTCCCGCACCTGGATAAAAGTAGCCTGTTCTTTTGTGTAATCCAAACACAACTAAAGTCACTTTCGCATTTATAATAAAAAAAGGCATTTATGATCTTTAGACTATTGCACAGGCTTTAACAAAACGAAGATCCATCTACATATACTTTATAAATTAAGGATCTATTTCTAAACTTCCTTGATCCCAATTCACAACCACGCATACTAAAACCTAAGCAATAACTACTCATTACGTTTCTATTAATACTTCTTTATGCACAAATACACTTAATGAAGAACACTAATAGAGCTTCTATTTCTACAGTTCATTGCGAGTTCATGGTCGGCAAGTAAGCTGCGCGCATAATTAATTCGCTAAGTAAAACGTATGCAGCGAAACTTGAGGGTAAATCTAGCGACGTGTAAGGTTACTCTGATGAAGGTTGTGCGGTATTACGCGGGTTTGTGTGTTCTAAGGTGTTTGATTAAAAGATTTTTAGTATATGGTTTTTTACATGTTTATGTGCTTACATCCTTGACAGTCGTTACGGGTAGTCAGAAGCCAGTAAGTCTGACACCAGTCTAACCAAGGGGTATCGGGTTGCCCGGGTAACTGGGTTGAGGAGGTCAGATAGGCAGTCGCTTCTTGTAAAGCACTGGTACTCAGCTGAATCCGGTTAGACTGGAAGCCGACCCCAACATGATTGGGAAAAAGGCTCGGAGGATGATGACATGTTTATGTGCTTACGAACGAACTTTAAGACCTCTTTTGTATTATGGTTGAAAAGATGTTCCTTTGATACTATTCCATGTCAAGCGGATTGGCGAAAACTCTCAAACTAGCTTACCTATACGGTGTTACAACCTTCAGAAAAGTTTGTAACAAGAAGAAGATAAAAAAGAAAACAACTGACACGCGAAGAAATATGCTTCTACGGTTGTATTTATCTCGCCTTAAGAACCTCTTCCTTACTTGGAAGTTATTTTATAAAACAAAAGCCTATCACCTCTACGACTATAATTCGCGAACGCCAATTTCTCTTTCTCCAACTAAAGAAAGACACGTCTACAAGTGTTATCATTGTGGCTAGATACTAATTAAGATAACATCCTTAATTAAATCACTGGCGCCAGCTAATTAGATATGGATCAACCCTGTTCATACTCAGATTAATTAGTGCGATAACAAATGCGTAGGTACTGGCTTTAACTACATGGATTTTTATAGACTGGATTTAAATGGATTGGATTTAAATCGAGATCCGATGAGGTTTTGCGGGATTAAATCCTTATCTGGTGAAGCTGGAGTGGAGGTTTTTTCTTTCGAGGAAAGAACGGTTTGTCTGCATCAAGAAAGTTTCTTGTTAATGGGGTTGTTAAGAAGTGCCTTGTTTATAAGTAAGTCAGTACGGTGCTTTAATATAAGCCTACATTTTGCGAAAAAATAAGGTATGTCTATCTATAGGTAGGTATACCTACCTAATAAATATTCTGCATTATAACCTGTGTTCAAAACCGAAGAATGTAGATTATACAAATGTGGTCTAAATGAATGAATTAAAATATACAATACTAGCCGTTTCCCGCGGTTTCTCCCGCGTCCCATGGGAGCTACTGCCCGCACCGGGATAAAATATAGCCTATGTTACTCGCAGATAATATAGCTTTCTAATGGTGAAAGAACATTTAAAATCGGTCCAGTAGTTTTTGAGTTTATCCATTACAACCAAACAAACAAACAAAGTTTTCCTCTTCACAATATTAGTATAGATTACAAAAAAAAATGTGGTCTGCAATTGAAAAACCTAAGCCTAAATATGTATTTACATAATACACGCATGCATTTAATGAAAGTGCTCATACTTAATGAAAATGTTCCGAGTGTAACCCAGATGAAGTTACTGCAACTAGGTTAAACTCCCGGCTGACCATTACGTGAGAACAAACAATACAAGTGCATTCAAAATACACTGCTTTACTATGAAAAGCGATTTTAATAGAGCAGATGATAAGAATAAAGCTGTATATTGTTTTTACCTTTATTCATGTATTTAATAAATTCATCCGAATATTAAATAATTGAACAAATTGTAGGGAAGTATGTGGTCGGCAATGTACTTGTACATACATTCAAAGTTATGTCATGTAATTAACTCTGTATTAAAAAAAAATACATTGGTATTATTCTCATTTCTTAAAAGAATTATCCTTATAATTTACGTAGCATGGTAGAAACTAAAACACGCCACATTATAAAACCAAAACCGAACCTCAAACATCCTGATTCAGTAAGTTATATTCTAAAGACTCTATCCGACATTACAGCTAAGCTGTGCCGAGAAAAAATACGAGAGGTATCAGTTGCCTATCTTTCCTCGGAAGTTGTAAAAGTCAGGGGAAAATAATGTATGGCATCAGGCGGATAAGGAGCTTAGAATGCGGGCGCCGCCGCGGCGAGAACATAGTGCAACTGACAGATAACAGATACGCTGGACTGATAACTCGAAGTTTGCATAAGGGAGGTGTTGTTACACCTGAGTTAAGGGTCGGTTGCAACAGTGCCTTTCTCAAAACTAGACTAAGTTTTTTACTCCCGTGCTTAAACACCATATTTACGGTGGATCTGGGACAGCTCGACCGTTCAGAAGTTAAGCAGCTAAGTATGTCTATGTTATCACGAGTTCTTTTGTGTTTTGGATGGCATAAATCCCGGTCAGTTAAGCTAAGCAGATGATAACTATGGTTCTATTCATCAATATGGTATCAATGCCTTAAGCCCATTCATATTACAACATTTTACTACTTTAATCTTTAGGCAAAGTTTAGGTTCATAGTTGACAAGCGTAAGACACTTGCAGGTGCTCTCTCTATATCTGTCACAAAATCAGCATCATCGTCATGATACAGATTTCTTTAACCCCCTAAAATGAGCAACAACAAGTGGAGTCCTGTAACCTTTTTAAATTTTCAACCTGCATGATCCAATTGCCCATTTGTAAGGGTATGTTTACCCGAGGTCACACGTGGTTCACGAAGCGCTTACGACTAATATCAAATGAGTGAGTTCACCAACACGTGTGAGCGGGTTACATTTTGATGTGATTACCGCATTATGCTCCAAGGGTACTCGGCAGGGAGGGGAATTGGGAATACCACAGCTTATGGGATGCCGGTAGTCTTTAACGACCACGGGATTGTGTATATCGAATTAATGTTTCATGTGAAAAACTGATACAGGTTACATTGACATGGGTTGAAAAGGTTATTGCGGTAAAAATAATTAATATGCTCATAAATAGATTTTTAATTTTACTACTTTAATATTAATTCGACTTCGTTACAAATGCAATAGATTACCAAATTCAAGGTTTAGTTCCTACGTCGTATTGACGGTTTTTCTTCATATTTTGGTTTCCTATTTTGGCGCAGAGAGATAACCAGGACTTATCAATTGTTTTAACTGCCTCGTGGAATACTTGAGCGCACAATCTTCTAGTTTGACACCGATCTTAGGATACTTTCGTACAAAGAATAAAAGGAATTCCGAGAAACAATGTTTTTTCCCAATACGTTCTTAATGGGCAAGTAATAACATCGGGGTTGTATATTTCCCCATATCGTGCGTTACCATGGCTAAGAATATGTGCTCAAGGGGAAAATTGTACCGCCATTGTGTAAGGACCAATATTTATTGGCCCCTGTAGCCCGGCCTTTGTTTACATTATATTGGATACAGCTCTTGGATGAAAGAAGAAGTGGAAGGCGTGAATTCATTATAGAGATGTACTTAGCTACTATGTGAATATAATAAAGATTCAATAAAAAATCAAAATACATTCCAAAATTCATAATATACGAGAAATGTAGATTACTTATAAAAGAATAAAAAAAATCTAAGAAAAACAATTAAATCTTAAAAAACATTATGAACTCAATCTTTAAACTTCAGGTAAGTTTAAAGATTGAGTGCCATCAATTTCGATCCAAAATTGATGATACCTGAAGATGATTGAAAATTGAAATATTGATCAAACCATTCATCATTCCACCTACGCCTATCAGGTTCAATTTATCGTCAATCTATCTGAAAAATCGGAAAACCTGAAGAAGAAAATTATCCACGTTTATAAAAGGCTGAAGACGAATAATTCTTTATTAGCTCTTATTTTTGCTTCAGCTGCAAGTAAACTTCTTTTCCAAAACTATGTTGGGGACGGCTTCTTGTCTAAGTCAGTGTTCTACAAGAAGCGAGTGCTTGTCTGACCACCTCAATCCAGGGCAATCCAAAACCTCTGGGTAAGACTCTAAGATCTCTAGAGATCAAACCTTCTGGTTTCTGACTACGTGTAATGAGCCTAAGATGTTCAAATAATAGCCTGTTTCATTTATAACAAACAGACTAAGATATTTCTAGCTCTCAACAACATCGTTGCCGTCATGAATTCTCAATGTAAGTACCTAGTGAACTACACAAATTGGAAAATGGATGAAACTTCGTTCGATTCCAATACAGGCGCTTAGTCTAGTACCCACTTGTCTGTCTGCTAAAATTAAATAGCGGCTAAAGAAAACTTTCATCAACAATCGATTAATTGGAGAATTAATAAGAGTAATTTAAATAGTTATAAATTAAAAGGTTGTATGAAACATTGTTAATTAAAAATCAGTCTTCAATTAAGCTTTTAATTTATTTGTTGAAAATTGATTTATTCATTGTTAGATCCACATCATCAGCCTATAGCAGTCCACTGCTGGACATAGGCCTCTCCAAGTGCACGCCACTGAGATCGATTTTCGGCTTCTCGCATCCAGCTCCTGCCAGCCGCCTTGCGCAAGTCATCACTCCACCGTGCCTGAGGACGTCCTACACTACGTTTGCCGAGGCGTGGTCTCCACTCTAGAACGCGTTTACCCCAACGGTTATCGGTTCTTCGGCTAATATGGCCAGCCCACTGCCACTTCAGCTTGCTGATTCGGTGGGCTATGTCGATGACCTTGGTTCTCTGACGGATTACCTCATTTCTGATGCGATCCCTCAGAGAAATGCCGAGCATAGCCCTTTCCATAGCCCGCTGAGCGACTTTAAACTTGTGAACCAGCCGTACCGACAGTGTCCACGTTTCGGCTCCGTAAGTCATGACAGGTAGGACGCACTGATTGAAGACTTTTGTCTTTAGGCACTGTGGGATCGACGATGTTAGGACTCGACGTAGCTTCCCAAATGCAGCCCAACCCAACTGAATTCTCCTATTCACCTCGTCCTGAAAGTTGTTTCTACCTAACTGCAATGTCTGCCCTACCTACCCAACTTCGAGAACGGCGCCGTGTATCGCAATCGGTTCCGGTAGAACATGTTCATTGAACATGACCTTGGTTTTGTCCAAGTTCATCCGTAGGCCAATGCGTAGAGAAGATTCAGCCAGGTCGTTCAGCATCTGTTGTAGGTCCTGCAGCGTTTCCGCCATGATGACGATATCGTCAGCAAATCGCAAGTGAGAGATGTGTTCACCATTGATGTTGATGCCGCGTCCTTTCCAGTTCAGCGTCTTGAACATATCCTCCATTGCATTAGTGAACAGTTTCGGGGAAATAACATCCCCTTGTCTCACTCCTCGATGCAACGGTATGGGCCTTGTTTGCTGATTCTGTACTTGGACGGACATTGTAGCTGCTTCGTAGAGACATCTCATCACTTGGATGTATCGCCAATCTACTTGACAACGCTGCAGGGACTCCAGAACAGACCAGATTTCAACCGAGTCAAAGGCCTTCTCATAGTCCACAAATGCTAGACACAGGGGCTGATTATACTCTTCGGTCTTCTGTATAATCTGCCGCACTGTGTGGATGTGGTCTATGGTGCCGTATCCGCTCCGAAACCCAGCCTGCTCCGGTGGTTGGAATTCGTCGAGTCTTTGCGCAAGTCGGTTCGTGATCACTCTTGAGAACAGCTTATAGACGTGGCTTAGGAGGGAAATGGGTCGATAGTTCTTCAGCTGGGTTAGATCCACGTATTTTCAAAATTAATTTTTCGCTAATGAAATCTTATTTAAGCGTTTCTGCACGGCTGAACAGTCGGCCGACAGTTGATCCGATGAAGATGATCGGATTTTTTTTAAGCATATCTTTGTTCCAATCAAAGTTTTCAGACCATCTGATACCGACCAAATCTCTTCTTGATCTGATCTTTTGTGGGCACTTCCATTCATCCTCATACTGATTTAAAAGCCCAAACAAACTATTGCCTTGTTATGTTATAAATTACTGAGTGATATAACTAAAGGTACACTGTAAATTTTTTGTCATCAACATAAACTTAAATAAAATAACAAATAATTTAAAACCAATTTAATATCACTGCACCATTATTGCATTGCCACGTTCTAGGAGTCCAGCTCTAAGATCGGAACAGATTTCTATTCCCGTGCACATTTGCATGAGAAAAGCCGACTCCCCTTGATCCAGTTCCTGCAAGGATAATAGACGTTATAATGTACTCAGATTAATAGCAAGCGATTTGTTCGCTACGAACAACGTGGAAGCATTTATAGTATTGCTAACTGTAATGGTTTAATGGCTATTGGTGATTAGATTATAGGCAATGTTAAGTGCGAAATTTTAAGAATATATGGTGGTATTTTTTTGTCATTCGGGGTTGTAACAATTAGACAGAGTATGTATACCATCCTATCGAAATAAAAGTGCGTCTTGCTAAAACTAAACTATTTACACTTAAGTACAATTTTTTATACTGTTTTCCTACATTTACGCCTTTTACAGCAAGCGGGTAAATGGAAAAGGTACCCATAATAATAAAATCGACGTAGGTACCTATAACGTAAATTGAAGAATAATGGCAAAATGTTTACGGAAATCTATAACGTTTTATGAATCTGTAATATCTATATTTTTGCTTGCTTGTAAAAGTCTACAATGTCTCGTGGAAAATGTGTTTCAGAAAACATGTTAACATCAGAGCTTCTATTTTTTCGTAACTATGTTCTGCGCGTGACACCGCTCGTAAAAGCGATGGAAAAACGCATATACGTAAAAGTTATCCTAAGTATTGCTTGTCGTATACTTAGAGTGATAACAAGTGTTAGCAATAAAGAATTGTTTTAGCAGTTCATTCCGATACAAACAAACTAGCTGCTTATAACGTGACTACCTTTTGATAGAAAACTAGAAGTAATCTTAATTACATCCAGTTTTTAGTGTTGCGTGTAGGTTTAACTATTCAATAAATAACGGCAACTGAATTTGCAGATCGTTTTACAGTCCCAAATTTTATAGTCAGTCATAGTTGTATGTTTTGCATTTTATCACTGAAGTCTAGCTCGGCTTGTTTCCTACTAACTTATCTGGTTGGAACATTTATCTTCGGTAAAGTACAACGGCGTAGTATATCGCATAAATATTGGAAGGTACAAGCATTCGAAGATGGGAAGCTTGGAAGTGGTTTGTCATGTCTGGAGCGACGCAATTACCGCGACATCTCGCCCCGGCTTCGGCTCCCGGCAAAAACGAGCTACCGACCGAAAATTGCAACGACCATCTTTGGCACAATTACCACTTTTTATCCGTTACACAGTAACTGCATTTTTGGAGGCGAAAAAAATTGTTTCATCAGACTATACATCAAGAGCTTGTATGATGGAATTTGAGCCCAAAAACTTTTCGCCAGATTGCAGCTTTTTTTCGGATGGTCGCTTTTGCGGCTCGTTCTTGTTTTCGTTTTAGTTTCGCTGTTGTGATGTGATTATGGTTTTAATGACATTTTTATTTTTAGGCTCGATAAAAAAATGCTTATTGCAAACGTCGCGTCGCGTCGCCCAGTCCTCATATTTGAGGGCGAATATTTTTACCGTAATATCGTGCCTTGGCCAGTGTAATAATGTAATAACATTTCTTTTGGTCTGTACATAAAATATGAAGCTACCGAACTCCTAAGTGAATGATCCCTAGTTAGCCAACAACTTATCTCACACCAGAAAAATTACGCTGTGTTCATATCCAAATATAGAAAAGCAATAAACTGTATTAATTATACTCCCTGTGGTAAAACTGTGCGTATACTTGTATCAGAAACAAAACTTACAAGATGGATCGATTATATGATTACACGCTTCCTTGAGCGCTGTATCTAATTGTCTTTACGTAAAACTTGGTGAGTGAACAATAGTTGGTGCGTAAGTGCTCGTTTAGTCGGCAGCACTGAGCAGTTTACACGTCGGGCTGGTTCCGAGGAGCTAGCTCACTTCACGCCCCGCCGACTGACTTAAAAGGTCGGAATGAAAACATTTAGGCGCCTAAGTAAATAAAAGTGAAAACGGCTTCACTTGCGTGTAGGCACCGTGGGCTTTAGCCGACATCCGTTTATTGCTTTAAACATCACTTTGACGTCAAAAGTTGGTTATTTGTTTTCGTAAGCGAGTGTACCGTAGCTACGATATTATGAATAAAAGATAATCGCCTTTAATTCCCAAAGGAGATCTGAACCGTGCCTTCGATCGATTAAGGTATACGAAGGTCGTTGACAGCTGATACGGGCGGTACCTGACTTGTGCAAATAAATGAATATCTAAAGGAAAAATCTATCTAGAACGGTGTCGAAACACTTAAGCAAGTGCCAGTAACCGCGACTGTAACCATTAGTTTAATGAAACGGCAACTTTCAAACGTCTCCCGTGAGTTTTAGTGTTTACAATAAAGTTTTTATTACCAACCACATAAACTAAGGTGTGCATATTTTTTTTTCTTTTTTAATACTCCTGCCTGGAGGAGTTCTCTGGCATCTAATTACGTGGGTATAGACCAGCTAACATGATATTTTTTGTATCAGGTCTTCTTATCATGCAGAATATTGTTATGTACCTATTCTGTATTTAGATCGCTCAATACGTAACTTATTTTATTTTGTAATTGGATTTTCCGATCATTTTTCTAACAATAGTACCTAAAGAGCATGGCTACCTAGAGACTTAGAGCATAAATTGGAATCCTTGAGTAAGAACGTTTTTAGGCACATCTCAAAAGCTCTCGGAGATCTCAGTTTTTCACAGAAATATTACACAATGTCCATATTTAACCAATTACCAGCTTTACAAACCCGTATAAATATTTACTATGAAGAGTTGCAATTCGGCGTGTAACGACGTCTATGATGGCGGCGTGAACAACATTTGACATGGCTGTCGCACGCCATGGTCGCCACGCGGTACAAACTACAAACAATATACGCTATTGATTGCCTCTTCACTGCATAACAGCTTTTACATGCTCCTCAAATAGGCTGCGAAATTCAGTGGCGTTTTACAGTTGAACAGCCATCACAGAATATCGTGTTGGACAAACACTTATATAGGTATATGGTTTTCAGTAAGCCTGCAATTTGGTAGTCAGAACAGTCATATAGATATTCATGATTTAAATAAAAAATACTCTTGCAGAAGGACCTCTTAAATGAAAAGAAAAACCACCAATTCATATGCACAGGTACAAAATAAATTATGGTAGAAATTAAAAAAAAAAAAAAACTAAAATTACTTTTCATATGAAATAGTGACAATCTAAAGATACCAAAATCATACAACGTGCCACTCTTTGTCCGCCATTTTATAATTATTACCAACATCAAAGACAGTTATAAAAAAGGCGTTGCAAATTCTAAAACGTTTTCAAACAGTATCGTTGTCTAAAAACTAAAATACAAACTAGTATCTAGCTTAATATCTATAAACAGATGAAGATAGATAAAAAACAGACACACATACAAAAAGAAAACTAGTTTATTAACAGTTCTACTTTACATATTAAGCTTGGCGAAAATATTTCGATTGCAGTTCACTATAAATCAAATTGAGGTGATGATTTTATTTTTATTCTTTCTTTAATTAGCGAGACACTGGGCTCTGTCTATTTTGGGGCACTAATGGCCTTCGTATATTTTACTTTTTACAAAAGTTTTACAAAAAGCGTCAAATTAACAAATCGATTTCCCAAATCATTCGTCAGTCACACTCAAAACAATAACCCATCTTTACAACTCAACAGCATCCTACCGATCCGATTCTCGTCAATCGAATGAGTTTCATAATATCGATTAGCCGCCGATCGGAATTCGCGTAGAGACAGCGGCATCGTTATCACACTTTAGTCAATATTCGTCAAATTAGCATCGATGCAAGGCGGTGAGGTCGACGACCCTGTTCGGCGAGCGTGGGAGCGGTGCGCGGGCGCTGTTTTTGCAACTACCCAACTAACTACCCGAGCGAGGACCGACAGGTAGTCCGCACCCGAATCTTAAGTATTCCGCTGCCCTCCTGCGCAACGAATTATTCATTGAAACTCTGTTTTAATTCGGGAATAATGTAATGTAATTTTTTTGTCTGTTACATTAGATAATCACCCTATTTAACTTGGTAAAGACTAATAAGTAAGTTTATACGGGTATGATACATGAATTTTCTAATCAGTTTCTGATAAGTAACCACTCTTGCACCATTTTCTGCCGTTTTTAAAGCTCCTTTAATTCATCCACAACTGAGATAAAAACCCACACATTTTCACACACATGATGAATAACCTCATAAAAACCGGCGCCTAATGTATTGCCTAGGCATTTTATCCAGTGAATCCTATTTAACGCTTTAAAGCGGTGTTGACTTCCCTTTAGTTAGGGTTTAAAAGGACTGATTAGTTCGCTTCAGCGGCTGGAAGGGAGCCAAATGGGATGAAACGACTGATATGAACATTTGATGTACCGAATACGGTACAACATTGGTTTAGTAGCCAGCTAATGAGTGGTGAACCAACTTTAAAAAAGGAGGATGTTCTCAATTTGGATGTGTGTATTTTATGACATTGTTAATGTACTGTTTGCTGTTGTTAATTAAATGATGTCTATGTTTTAGTTCTTTGGCATGTTAGTAATCTTAAAATTCGGGGCTTTAAATATTTTTTTGGGTTAAAGATCATTTTTGCTAGAAATATTTTCTATTCTGATTTCAATTAGTTAGGTACTCACTCATGTAAAAACTTTCAACTTTCATCGTCGTACGCAAAAGTTTACTTAAGCTTATTTAAATTAGTAACAAATAGGCACTTAACTATAGCAGGTACCTTAAGACTTGAGAATCGTTGAAAACTTGAAGGTGCTATGTAAATTCTAGGCTTTAATTGCCCGCTAACAAATGCCTGCGACACTAAACGTTTGCTCACGAACGGAGAAGTCTAGACTTGTAGTAACTTGCTCGGTTGCTCACACTGGTTTAGCTTTCCACAGTAATATAAATAAAATTAATAATCACCTAGGAATGGCGCGATCAATGATAGGTACTCTTATATGTTCAGGAATTAGAAGGAATCTCTAGCTGCTTTTTGTTTAAAACTGAAAAACGAAAATAAATGAAACAGGTCCTAAGCCTGATCTCCAAAATCTTATAAAACGTACATTATTAACACAAATGAAGTAAAACAAAACCCCAAACCAGTTACTCGTGTTTGTTATAAACAAAATCCTTATAAGTAAATAAATAAAAAAACAAGGATCTAAATTGCGAAGTGCAGTTTGGACTCATGCGCAGCGCGACACACTTCGCCTCGGCGACGTCCACACTTTCATGCCAAACCTGTTATGTGCTACACACAGCCGTGCGCGTGTGTGCGCGCCTTTGTCGTTCCTAAATCAAATTGCACTCCAACGTTTAAAACTAATACATTTGAATAAGTCAAGAAACCGATTAAGGAGCATTCGGCCACATTCGCGTCAGACCACAATTCAACACTCGTGTTAATGTACTTTCTAACTGTTAACATTAATATTATTTAAGCGTAACAACGAATTTATTATGTATCGACAAACCGTGACTAAACTCGTGAGAACCTAACTTTTTAATTGCTGATTGATAGCAGTGTGACCACAAAAGTTAATCGTCCAATCATTAAAAAAAATAATGTGACCAGTAAACATATCTCGTTGTACATTATTGCCTTAACTCTAACCTCACTCAGATATTTATGAAAATTCCTTTAAAGTGTCGTAAACAATAAATCTCCATTTCATTAAGTAACACAATGGGCTAGTTTTTCATTGTCCTAGTTAAAAAACTTTGTGTTGTAATAACGGCATTACAATAGAAAAGTTTTAACTTCCTTCACAGGTACGACAATGGAATACTAAATCAAAAGCTCTTTTTATTACACATAGCATTCTGCTTCAGTTTGCTTACATTACCATTGCATTAATGAAAAAAAAAACAGAACTGTCAATCTATTCCCGCGAATAATTTGCACCACAGATTATCGGCAGCAATTATAACGGCTTGGCTACACGAGTCCAAAACACGTCTGATCATTTTACCGTGTGTATTCGCGGTATTTACATAAATGCCAGCTACGCCAAATGATTTTATCTAGTCGCGACATGGTTCTAATGCTGTGCATTGCTGACGGCCGCCATTTCCAATGATCCCGGCCCTCATATAGACGTTTTTACTTCGCGTTTCGCTGTTAACAAGACCATAGATTAGCTTATCGTGAACGTGATATTACGGCGAAGGGAGTGTATATGATATTGGGAGATGTTAATAGAATGGCGGGGACTAAATATAGATGTTCCTCGTTATATTAAATGGCTGTTTTGCTTGAACACTTCGTGGTATAGGTTTAAGTGGGACTGTTACTGACGGGATAGAAAATGGTTGAATTGTGTGGGTTATCTTACAGCATATAATATTAAAGGTTAGCTAGTCTTTATACTCTTTAAACATCTAGGATATACAGCAGTAACGACATAACATTAGCTATAAAATGGCAATGTCAAAGAGGTTCATTCACGTTCATCCTTTCAAGCAAAATGAACCAAACAACAATAATTGTTTTGACAAAGTTCCTTCTGAGCGAATTATGCAAAACAGAAGATTCATTCAAACAAAAACTTGTTCAATGAAAATTGATTCGGTATTTCAGGGATTAGATAAACATTCAGTTACAAGAAGGCAGATAAACATTGACCAAAAACGGGCTAGATCAAAGAACTGGGGCGCTAACAAAGGATCCTCTAACCAGTGTTATTGAATAAACTAATTCATGATACCTTTTCAATTTCGAGAAAAAAACGTGAAGGGATACCTACTTACTTACTTTCAATGATAGGTAGAGGATGTAATACACTCAGGAGCTCATATAAAACGTTTGGACTCGCAAAAAGGAAAAAGCAAAAAGGGTGTATGTTATCCTTAGTGTACAATCTTGTATTTATTGAGTCACATGCGTCTGAGCTCGAGATGTTCGCACCTGACCTAACCTTCCTACATTTTTCCTCATTTTTATCTATTGAGTGTGACAGCGGTCCTTCTAGAGCTTACCCCGACATTCACGCGTGGATTAATGTAATCCATTTGATCTACGAAGAAAATTCCACTTCAGACAAATGTAAAAGCCATTGCGGGCTACATTGCGGGCTTTATATGCTAGTTGTAGTTTAACTTTGCTCATTTGTAGTTGAAATGGCGCGATGGAAATAAAACTGAAGTGTGCAACTTTGAGAGTGCATTGTTGTAGGTTCTTAATAGGTCTCTAACACTTTCATATGTAATAACATGGTGCGCGCAAATTAAACTTTATTTGAAATGTTCTTTGAACAAATCGTTATGAGCTGAACCGCAGACAATGAAATTTAGATTAATTTAAAGATATTTCAGAGCATGATATCATTGAATAAGATCGGATTTATCGATAATTAATCTATTATAAGATAGGTACGTAATGATCAAAATGTTAAAGTGTTTTACGAAGTTTCTTAAATGATTTGTAAAATGTCAGTTAGAGTGCTCATAATGTAAGTATAATGCGACTTTTCTGCATACAGATATGACGTGGGAATGCATTCAGCAATTTCCACTGAATGACATTAGTATTCTAAGCTAACTCTTATAGAAGAACTACTTATATTCCGCATAGGCAAAACTATAAGATGAAATAAACGCGAAAATGTTTTCCATATTTTCCAGAGTCCCTTTATTAGCGTTCCTCGTTGGTCGTGTGACTAATTTCTGTAGCCAACAGTGTAAAATATCAAAACAATAAGTTGTAAAGTGAACTAGGAAACGTAATTTCTGTAGTCGTTGGGAAGGCAGTGACCAGCACGCATGCAGGCGTGCGCCTAACGTTTCGTTTTACGTTGCAATCTCAACTAATTGAATTTGAGTAGACGAGTCACACAATCGCCACGGAGCGAGGTACATGCCACATAAAGATGTTTTATTATGCACGTGTGTGACAAGTGCAGCGAACGAATGCGGTAGGGTCTTACTATGGTGACGGGAGACGCGGCAGGGATGGCGATAATGATTTCAGTGATGTTGGAAGACGGAAGAAAAATATGGCTTTGCTTTGTTATATGGTCAAGTGAAATGTAGCGACATTTATTAGAGTTCATAGTTAAAGAATAGAGTTACATATTCGTAAAGCAAAAGTTAGTACTCTAAGTAAAAAAGACTATCAGTCCCTCGCGGCAATAACGCAACAACTTAGTTTCCCAGATTAGACAAGTTATTGAGGTTTTCCAATCTGAATCTGAAATGCGAATTTTCTCATTACTCGGGGCTGGATTTGTGCTCGATTAATGGTTGACCCTTATTACGTCGGACTTAAGCATAACCGGTGAATTAAGTGTTTCGTGTAAGTACGCCTAACGTGCCTAACCTTTCGGGGAAATCGGTGTGATGTTATGCAAACGGGCTGGCGAGATGGGGCGCCCCGGCCAGTAGGGAAATGTTAACAAATTATGAAGAAATATGGCACAAACTTCGAAGCAAGCCTGTGTACTCTCCAAAGTTGTTTATAGCCGTTTATGGCCGCTTAGATTTTATAAGAGGGCAAAACAGTTACTCCTATCTAGGGGACGGAAATTTAACTTTCTTCTTAAAATACTTTCCTTATTTGTTTACTTTTGTACTTTGAATTAATTGCCCCATTATTCAACAGCGTCATTCAAAAGCAGAGAAATTATCTTACGGGGTTTGAATAAAAAGTTCTTTTTGTAGCAGTGTAAGGGTTGCGGTGAGGAAGTTATATGACCCTACATGCCCTTTATTTCAATTTAAGAGATCCATGCAAATCTATCAGTTTTATGCGTGATCTTATCCTGACTTTAAGTAATTTGCAACCGCGAACCTGAAATATTGTATTCTACCTTTACTAGTAGGAACTACTGTCTAGTACTAGTTTACACCAAATTCGACAATACATCTAAATTACGCAAATGAAGACCTTCATACTTATCTACAAATCCTGAAGAAGATCTAACCAAGTGAAATATCATCCATATCCCGCTCCCGCTTAGCTCCCTCCACTGTATGCATAGCGTTGCATGCGCGGGCGCAGCGGAGACAACAATGGCGGGAGTCGGGAGGTCGCGACACCGCGTCACGCGGGCCGCTCGTGTTTGCTCGACAAACTCGCCGCGCTCGCTCCCTGCTCAAACACCGCCGCTAGGAGCTGTTTCACATACTACTTCACCTTTTTTACTTCTTAAAAGCCCCGGTATACACGGGTGGTGATCTACCCAACGGTTCGTTATGGGGAATGTGAATTACCCATGCGATCTCTTAAAATACATATGAGATTACCACGTCAATTTAGTCGCGACACGTGACGGCTGACAACCATGACTTCTATACCCATGAAACTTCTTTAAGAAATCTGTGTCAATAGGATCGCTATAAACTACATGATTAGATTGCTAGAAATCCAAAAACATCGTGTCGCCATGTTTGGTCTTACCAAGTCTCAAACAGCAATTCTTTTATCTTTTAAAGGTAAAACTCCACAAGTCTGTACTAAGCTTTTAGCTGTCAAGACAATGCTGAAACACTTTTACAAATTCAGTAGCACCGCACGCTGCAGAGGAAAGAATAAATCTATAATGTGCAACGAAAATATAAATCTTACTTCTCACGATTTATATCTTCGGAAGCCATAATAGCTCAGCTTAAAGGTGATAGAGACATTTAATTTTTAAATTCACGTTGCTATTTATTTAAGTGATGGTCAAAGATAAATCTGAGCTTAAAAATGGATGACCCAAAATCACTCACAGAGTTTGAAAGCGTCTCATAACTCTCAGAGGCCTGAATAGAGACCAAATTGAGTAAATCGCTGGAGTTTTCGCCGAGGCCGGTCGTGATCCCGGTGTATCTCGCGGTTAAAGCGCGCTGTCGCCACTATAACGAGCGATCTACGAGCGAAACAGCGAGGTGTGTGGCCGCACTTCACACTTGCCTAGATGGGCGGTTGAACAAATGTTCCAGGCCCTTTTAAACCGTTCCCATTAATGGTACAAGTGGCCAGAAGGACCATTTTCTCGCCACGGAATTCTATTAACAATTAAATCGCGATGTCAATAAACAAGCGCCTTCTTTGTTATACATAAACATGCATTTTGTTCGACAATATTTTCACGAATGAAAACGAATATCAACGAAATTGTAGGAGCTGTCAACGCCAGACCTTTGCATTATATTAGAAATTGTTTTCTCACAAAGATTCCTAAACGCTCCGTTTTATTAGAAGTCCGTTTTCTATTGTTTTCAGAAGTACCTAAGTATTTAAGAACACTTTAATAAAACGCATCATTACTATCAAATTGTTCGAAATGTTTCTGTATTGTGATGTAAATCAGGTAGCACAAAGCATTAGGTAAACACGGCTTCGCTACATGTATAAGTAGTGGGGTGCGCTGAAAAGGCTTTATTATGATAGGTGTAGCGTGGCGTCACGGTATTGTGCGGCCGTATCATCAGGAAGTTACACGACATTCCCGCCGCACAATGCCTGCTGGCAATAGTGCCGCCTGCTGACATCTATTGAAAAGAAAATTCGCCCGAACACCAGATAAAATCAAATCGATATTAGAAAACCATCAGTCTAAATAAAAGAGCTCGATTGTTATCAAGTCTAGACGACGTTAATGAACCGGGGAGCGATTGGCTGTTTTTTACCTTTCGGCGCGACGTCGTCGAATCTTGACCGTATCAATCATAATTGGCCGCTTTTTGCGATTTCGAGAATCGCAGTGCTGCGTGCACGCATGGTGATGGCGGGGGCGGCGCGCGGGCTGCGGGGGGGTGTCACTGTGCAAATGCACTCGTAAACCTGGCCCGAGGTCAACGCACCCCCTCTCCGCGCGGTCGGCCCCGCCCCGCGCACCCCCGGGCCTATAAAACGTTTACCGCTACAATATATTTATTTTATTATAGACGTAGCAGGTCTACGGCTACGGGTGGGTCGCCGAGCAAACCGCATCATGCACTTTTGTCTGCTCCTACACTCGTCTTCTATTGTAATTGGCAAACGCGCTACTCGCCGCCTTTCAACATAATCACGCTTTTTTGTTCCTTTAATTTCAGTTAACGCTTTTTGTACCACATTCGCAGATATATGAATATTTATAACGCTAATCACCGATATAATGGCCTGTTTTACATAAGTATAAATATTAGTGTGCCACTTATCATTGGCATACTTCTGTCGAAAGTGCAATGCACACAGCAAGAGCCGTGTAATGTGAAAATGATCGGTTAATCGTTCAAACATGAGTGAAACACTATTAGAAGTAATTCATGCGATTAAGGCGTCAATTGGCTCGGATAACGTCGTTCTAACTTCAGTTCAACGAGACGGTGCCATTTGCACACCCGATTGTAAATTGGATCGATCACTTTGCACACACGAAACTTAAAATGCTTAAAATATTATACAGAATTTCAAGTGCTAAATATTCATGATGCTAATAGGCTCTTATCTGTAGTCACGAAGCTAATTTGTAAATACTTTAATATTAAGATGTTTTTAATTGGTTAAGTGTTTTCGAGCGTCCACGCTTTTGACATTTTAAGAGTGATGAATTGTTAAACAGTTCCTACCAATATCTCCCGATATGGATGATTTATGAGACAGAAGCCAGTTCCTCGAGTATTTTTCCAAAAAGGTTTAATATATCATGTGACACAGTGACAAGGATTACATGATTAAGGTGGAGAAGCATTCGCTTACTGAAATCCTACTGCATTGCAGCTTTGCATCCGACCCTAGGGATGCGGTGCGCGAAAGACCAACTTTAGCTGTTTTCCACTCTGGTTTGGATTTTATACAAGCAAAAGTATTTCTATTGGCTTTTGCATACAGGACCAGAATTCTTTATCGACAAATTTTGAACTTAAGGTTCCCGATAGATAGATCTTGTATCTTTCACTACGGATCTATATTAAACTTAAAAAAAACATATACTCAAGAAGGGAGATGAGAGACAGGTGATGTTTTACTAAGATTATCACAATCCATCATGATCGAGATAAACGATTTTCATACAAAGTGGCAACACCAGCGTGGCCCATTGTAATACCCTGAGAAGCCCTCGACATCACTCAAGAATGTCAATACACCGTCAAAATACAAGCTTCCTAAAAGCTTTCCATTTTTGTGTCAAGTGCTGCCCAATCGGGCAGAAGTAATCGCTTCACATTAAATTTAAGAAGGTACAAACTTAGCCTTTTACATAAAAACTTGGGCTGCCTGATCGAATTTAATAAAGAAAAAATATGCGACAATCCTGACGAGGGTGTTTCATTGAAACTTATAAATAAAGATGGCGGATTTTTGTCTTTTTAAAGTTCCTGAGGAATTTTTCTTTTGGCACATAATGAATTTGATCGGGAAAAATAATTAGCTAAAGAGTGTTTTTGTGTATTCTAAAGGCTTTTAAACGAAATGTGGAAATGTTTTGTCTTTTTATCGCGGTTTTTTTATCTCTTTATCTCATTACTAGCTCACCGACTTCTTTACATTAGATAATATAAGGTCTCATCTTTTTCTTTTATTTTCAGCTATATTGTAAATAGCAATATTCATACTGTTTTACATGAGACCGCAATCGGTCTGAATTCTAATTTCTGCCTACCTAAATAAAATAAGCTCAATGTAATGAACTGTGATATTCATGAGCTAAACGTTGTAATTTGTTGGCCCACATCTTCATTACGAATAATTAGAAGACGGATACCTTGCACAAGTAATTACGAATTGTTATTATATTTACCTATTGAATAATATTAAGCAGTTGAAATGAAAATTATTGCAATTTTAATTGAGAGTATTACAAGCTACGCTATTACGGGATGCAGTTTCCATGGAAACGTAAATATAAATGAATGATGACCGAATAAAATGAATGAACGATACGATCTGTTGCCTAGTACTAAAATGATGAGAACTGCACTCGCCACCACTTTTAATTCCTAGCAATCAGGAAGGTGATATTTCTCAGTTCATTATAAAACAAATTGCGTATTTCTAACTGAATATAAACATTATGTTGGAAGCTATCTAGTCAGATGAAACTAGTTGTCGCTACAACGCCTAGGCATCCTAATTGAAACCGTTATGGTCAAGACGTCTTTAATTCAGACGAGTTCAGAACAAGATACAGGTAGTTTATGAAAGTTAGGTATATTTGTTTATAATATAAATGCTAATTGATAGTTGACTCAATCAATTTACGTACTAGAGTTACTTATCCATCTTTTATGCATTGTCACAACAACCAATTCCCCATTGATAGAATAAGTAGGTAGGTAAAATTATTATTTTCTTTCTAAAATGATAAACTGCCAGTTAGGTACATTAGGATCCAGATTTTCTGAAGCATACTGAAATTTTCGCTCAGAGATGCTTGAAACCAAAAGTCATTTTCTGAATTCATTCTGCGTTTTAGTTTATAGTATCAAATAAATACGTACCTATCTAACAATGATCCCTTACAGGTGCAAGAAAGCCAACTAACACTGCTTCCGCACGAATGCAATACGTACTTTATTTAACCTGCACCAATTTATACCAACACTTTTTTGCTCAGTTACAGAACGAACAACAATGAAACAAACTACGATCGTTTAAGAAAATACATTTGAAAAAGAACACATACATAGGTTTTAAGAGCGCATTTTATTTCTTTTTTCCTCCTGAAACGTGGCCGTGTGGCTGTCACGATTGAAACCTCCTTGGAATTTTGATTACCCATCAACGCCCGTGCTCACAAACTTCCTTGTATATGGCTCAACAATTTTTCTATAGAAACAAGGGGAATTTTTCCAAGCCTACGTGCGTTTTTGGGCATAAAAATTGCAATGTTGGTAAACGAGTACGAGAGATTTTCATGCTTATGAATAAATTGGCACAATTGAATGTTTTGGAGTAGATTGCTAATGAATAAAATGTTGTGTTAAACATTTTTATCTTGATGGATACATTTTGGTACGATCGGTAAAATTAAAGATTTAGACTTTGCCACTAATTAACATTTATTAAAGGTTCTTAAAACTTTAGCTTTTATAACTTTCAATAGTATACTTATTAAAAAAAACTATGAACCAGCTCCTTAGCAACAGAATTAGAATAACTTACCCACTGGCAGGTCAAAGTGTAGTTGAAATAATAAAACGTGGTATTGTTTGTGGTGCGTTCGCCCCGACACGCGTAGCTGCGTTCCGTGCGACCGAACTAACAATAGAAATTGCTTCGAACTTCGAACTAACTTCTTAAGTGTTATAGCTTAGAAAATATGCATTCCTAGTAGGTTCCGACAATTATTGGAAAATCTGCGAGAGTTTGTCGCTTTCAGAGTGTTGAGAGTTCGTTATCCGTGCGTCTGTTTAGAAAGACTTATCAACCTCGAGCTTCATTAATACCTACTATGGGTATACCTAATAAAAAATGAGTACAACTTTTCAAATCCATAGTTCTAGAGGTCTATAACAGTGAAGGTTTGGCGTTTCCACTAAACGATTATGAATGATGTTTGAATATTTACATGATTTCCGCGTAAAACGACTATCAAATTAGGGTAGACTGGGTACAGTTGTGCCAATTTTCGTTTGAAGACCAATAATTTTGTTATTTTACTAATTATCTCGCAGAAAAGGAACTTGTATCGCAATTTGGACATTTGTGTACGTAAAAACACTAATATATTGTTCCTTAATACAATGTATTACTCATAACATCAATTTAAAAAAAAATGGGAAAGTGTCACAACCGGCCACATGCCAAGGGCGGTTGTGACATGTATAAACATATATCAAAATGGTCTATAATATCTTTTATTGTAGAAATGTTTAACATAATAAGCTTACAAACATAGTTTTAAAAATCAACAAAACAACATTTACTCTGTTAAAACTTGTAGCTGTAGAAAGGCTTGTAGCTTGAGCTACACGTACGAAATCCCTTGTTTCACTTCTTCATCAGCATCTTTTTATTTTTTGATATAACACTGCGCTCTTTCGGTCTTCCACAAACGTATTCTGGACATCTAAAAGCAAAAAATAATAATATGAAATTTATTATATGTATAGATATTCGTCACAACCGTACCCAAAAAAAATGTCACAACCGTACTCAACGCATCATTTTGAAAACAAAAAATTGCCATGATTTTGCCATATACTTTACGTAAAAAGAAATCACTCGTAATTAAATATTAATGTTCAACTTTTAAAGAAAAAAATAACAAGATAATCTATCTGTATAAAAATAACAGTAATTAGGAAAAGAAATCGAACAAAAATACTTACTTTTGATTGTTGAAAAGCAATGTGGGCTCCTGCTTACGTCAACGTCCTGCGCCGGCTAACGCAATATTGGGGAACGTGCTTAGGCTTGTGAGCCACGTCTTTCTCCCTTATACCCCTCCCCCGTATTACGTATAGTTTCGTTACAATTGCGACTGTCACTATCGTACCCTGGCACAACCGTACCCAGTTTACCCTACACTATTAGCAATTTTATTTACCAAAAATCAAGCACAGGTGCAGGTCATTCAGGTCCACACTCCAACCAGCTTTAGGTCCGGTAAATGGGAATGCCGTTTACGGCAGTAGGACACTCATAGACGGCCTCCTTGGTTGACCATCGACAATCCGATCTTATTCAAGGCGAAGGCGGGGAAAAATTAAAAATATTCTTGCATTTTTTTTTACTTTTCTATCTAAAATGCCAGGCAAATATTAAAATATGATAAACTGGTAAAAATCTTTTATTATACCTTTTTTGCATAAAATGGTGTTTCAAATACGAATAAAGGAAATTAAGTAAGATTCTTGACATAAAACGAACGTAACAAATCGTTTCTTATAACTTAATCATATACCTACTTAAATATTTTTATTAAAAACTGGACAACACTGGTCATCAGAGTCATCATATCACAATATTTCTATGTAAATTAAAGCGGCTCCCAGTAATCTACCTATCTATTTGTTTGCTAACTAGAGATAGATAATTTTGACATTAGCCCGATACAAGTAATGTCATTTTCCCCTATCTCCATTACCTAAACGAAACAACAGATAGATAGCATACCTATTAGAACGGCTGTAAGTCAGTTTATGTCTCCGATATATTTAAATTCATAGTTATTCATAATTTTATGAATAAGATATTAATGAATTCGCGAATCGCTTTTTGAAGTTAAGCGATTATTTATTTGAAAACTAATCGATAGGTACGTAAATTACTGGAATCACAGTTACGTGTGTGAAATGTGTTGAGGTTAAAAGTTTATATGTTTCTATATTTGTAATAATCATTTTACAAATTTATTGGACTGCGTGGGTTTTTACAGATTTTATTAATTGAACCCAATTTTCTATAGGCGATAAGTTGTAGTCTTGCCTATTGAATTAATTTTGGCACCTATAATGGACATTTTTAGATTCGTAGGTATAACATGACGTAATATTCCAAATAATAATTATTGTTGATGGGGAGATTCAAGCTGAAAAACTTAAAGTGGAAAAGTCCTAACCTATCCTCGAATTAACTTTCCTAATTTCCAGAAAATTATTTTCTATACCTACCTACCTTATTTAATTCTATAAAAAGGAAAAGAAAACAAATGCAATAAAGTCGCAATTAACTTAGTTCTTTCCGCTGCTGCAACCAACTAGTTTAAAAGTTAAACAAAAAGAAAGCCAATTATTATTTTCAAACTTCTTTCTTTGATTTATTTGCAGTTTCTGCTTCGATAAAAACGCAATAGGTAAGCTCTCCTTCCTAAATCAATGATTGGCTCTCGTCGGGACTCGATTAGCTATGCGCGACACGTAATCAATTTCCTCTTATTTCGATCCATTAACTACCAAATGAATGATAGAACACACTTAGGAAGTATTTAGGAGTACTACCACAGAATAAGTAGGTAACTTACTAATACTGGTAAGTATTTAGGATGTTTTACAGATAGGTACCTTAGTAACATTTGTATTGGAAAATCCTTTTGTCGAAGCTTCTGTGTTGCAACTCAGGTAGGTACCTAAGTAAAGACTTATAGCAGCAGATGTCCCTATGGTCAATGCTTCGACTGGTAGTAGGAAATCCAAAAAATACATGTCACCCCAATATCTTTGTTGGAAAAGTTTAAACCATCGCAGCAGGGTTTTTTTTAAATACCTTATGCTCCATTTCCAAGGAGGACAGTCTGATTTCTAAAATCAATGTACCTACGTAGGTACATTGTCTATGTATACTTATTCAATGTACGTAGGCACATTGATTAAATTCTGAATAGTGATTAAAAAACTGCATCAGTGCCTAAGTAGGTACATCCATCCAAGACTCCGATAATTAACGACTGAAGTTGTAAGAGCGTTTATTTCCTGAACAAAACAGCCGGCGATAGGTCAGAAGCTAATAGGTATCTTCAGAATTAACGGACAACTGTCATTAAAACGCGCCGAAGGCTGTTTTCAAATCAATGAGTCACGTTTAGTCCAACTGAGAGTACCTACCTACAGCCTTTTAACAGCCGCATCGTACATGTGGAAAACAAATGAAAATAACTAGATAAGTATGTACCATGCAATACCTAAATGATTTAGTCAACTTACTTTATGTGTTCATCTAAAATAAATGGTTATAAAAATTCTGCATTCTCAACTTGATAGCCATAGAACTAGGCATCATACAGTTGTTTTTTCAGACTCCCGAGCACACAACAAAAATAATATTTATTAAAAAGAAATGGTTTTTATTCAAACAACTTCTCACATAACATGAAACTCTGCCTAGACTAAAAAAACTTTCACAGAATATGAAAAAGACCTGACATCTCTGTTTTCTAGCTGTAACTAGTAAGAGCGCCATCTGTTGTAACACGGCTAAACTATTACACCGGGCTATGCACCACTTAATTCACAGTTGTGCCACCTTGATACCGACATAATTAGCGCTAGTAGCGCAAAATTAAAATGTTGCCAAATTTAAAAAAATGTCTTATTTGGTAGAAAGAGATAAGTATTTTTGCCATAAAAATTGATGTTTGGAAGATAGATACCAAACCGTGAAGGAAACTATCCTTGGTTTTACTGTAATTTATCAGGTTATCATAGATTACGGCATACAGTTTAAATAAAGACCTAATTGAAAAATGATACAGTTTCCTGAAAACAATGTAAAAGTAAAACGTGTCTGGTATTATTTTTATTTTTTTACATATTTAACTCGATGTTTTTATTAAATAACTGAAAAAAGTATTTTATTAAAAATAAAATTTAAAGCTAAGTTTTGTGATGAAATACTTTTCATTGTTCTTTCTTTTTAACCTCTGAAATGTCTGTACCGTAGTTGAATTATGGTACAACATGCAGAACTGCGGTAGTTCTTAAACAGAAGAACTGGTTTGGACGTGATCTTATTTAGGAAATGTTTTGGCGTATTAAGTATGGTGTGTGGTGAAATTAGACGTTGTATTGAATTTAGGACCTGTAAACTGAATGGCAAGTCTTATTTTTTATGCACTTTTATTGTTTCTTATTTATCTATATTATTTTAAATCATCTCCATTTTAATAATTACTATACCTTAATTCTGTAAATCAATTTTTCCACACTACAAAACATAGAATATTTTATATTGTGTATATTTTTCTAACTACCGTAGAACGAATGTATAATCTAGCAATACAGCTATTGCCGTCAAAATGACGTAACGCCATACGTTCCGAATCGTTTGTTTTGTCAGTTTTCCCAATCAGTTGTCAAATGTGTTTTTGTGAGCGTTCGCGAGTGACGAACCGCGCCGCTTCCTAATTACCGTTTTAATTAAAATACGATTGTTTATTACACATTTATAAGCCAAGCGTCTTAATATTGCGCTGGTAAATAATGATAATCACTCTCGGGAGTTAGTGTGATCAAGAAGTACGTTAGGAAAACAATAAAATCGGTTTTATTGTAGTCACAATGGTGAAAGATGGACGTAAATATCGGTCGTTGTCGATCTAGCGTATCGTTTTAATGCCGACGGTCTATGAAATGTGATCTAGTGCAACTGAAATAAAGGATTTTATAAACTACAGTAAGTATTATAAATTGTATTCTTTTGTATTGCGATTGTGCACTTGTAAGTTACCGTGTTTTCTTATCACCTTTCTCTGGAAATGATAGCAGGTAAAAGCCTGTAGGCTCGATAATATTAGTAGAATAGATGTAAGTGTCGGTTAACTCAAGCTCTATGTAGAATAATAGACAAGAATATATTTTTCAGTTATGAATTTTCTCCAATAGTGAATGTTTCATGGTCTGCTTATTTGTATTTAATCTATAATAGAATAATATTTGTAATATTCTCTGAGCCTTAATCTTATTTTTCTAAATTATACCTACACTCAAATAAAAGAACAAGATTAACAAAACAAATTACAACAGTCCACAAAGTCAAATTTTGTTTATATAAAATATGTGGTACATGCATATGAAGATATCATTGTTGACACATTTAAAATAAGCAGGAAATATTTCTTTTTATCAAATCTGGTTCAATAGTTCTTGAGATTAGCTAGTTTGAACATGCTGACTGATAAGGATAGTATCTTCATAATATAGCCATAATTTTATTTAGTTTTAAAATCTCTTTATCTTAGTGGTTACATTTATTCACTTTATAAAAGTAGGTGCACAGCATAAAGTATGTAGGTATTTATTCTTAATTTAAATACAAACAACTGTGTTAATGGCCAGCTACAAATAAAACATATGCAACCTTATTGGTTGTGTAATGAATTCAATCTGTTTACAATTAAATGCAGGTCACTAAAGATAATTAATATATCCTGTATGTAAATCTCTGACGATTAGCACCTTTTTTGTAGCAACCTTGAAAGGGAATTGAAAATACTCAAGATATAGTATATAATCTGTAATATTGAAGTATAATATGTACAGAATAATGTTGACTGCTCGTCTGATAAGATAATGTAATCAAAACAATAACAAAAGGTAAAGCAACAGCGTAACGCAGCTATTTTTGTCTACAAAGGTCATTTGGTCTAAAAAGGTCATTAAATAATTTGTAGATTTTCTTTTTTTTCTGTACTGTTCACTTTTTAAACCAATTCTGAGATAACTGCTCAATTTACTACAACTCTCAACTGATTCTTACAAGATTAAAGGTTTTTAAAAATAAAGAATATTTTATTTAAATAAAGAATTTATCTGAGGAGTTACCAAAGTATATAGAATTTAGTATCTTTATTGATAAAACTTCTTAAGAGCAACCTTTCATTTAAACCAAATCATATTCTACACTCTATATTTTTTCATTAATAAAACTAAAAGGGGTGATCCCCCCAGCAACATAAAAATAAACACAAACAACCCTACAAGTATTTATTGTAACAAACAACTGACTTAGCATACTTGCCATTCCATTATATGTATGAGAATCCATCAATTCTATTATGAACATTAAATACTCCAATTTACTGACTATTCATTCCCATAACAAAAGGTTCCTTATTAACATTATTTAATAATTTGACATTTTACTACAAAATATTGGTCGTAAATTATTTCAATTGACACTTTTCAATACAAGTGTTGATGAACCAATGTCCAATAATAAGTAATTTAATTTTAATTCATTCAATTTGAGTTATTTAAGAGCTCTTATCAATGACCGCTGATCTAGTTTGTCAATTAATTATATTTCGATATAATTTTGTTAATGAAGATAATTTTATTCGGATTATAAATATTCTGTTCTCGATGTTTTTTATTGGTTAGGAGTAGGTATGTATCCAATCAGCTTAATTACGTTTTATTTTTGTGTTTATGGTTTTGTGATGTTTTTAACTAAAGCTTTATTCCTTCTCTCGAGAAGAGGTCCTTCAGTGGGACTAATTTAAAAATAGATGAGAGACTAATAATGATGGCTAAAGCTAAGATGCTAAAAAGCGTTAGATTCATACTTAGAAAAATGTAGAATGACTCTGTAGTAGAAATTACTCTTACATAGTGATTAATTCAACAATACAGATGAATGTATTGCAAGCCAAGTGAAGTTCTGTATTGCAGAAGAATCGAACTTCCGCCACCATAGAAGCAAATGGCGCAGTTACGACCCTAAGTAGTAGTAATTCGGCAATAATATTGATTCTAACAACAATAACACCAAGTTCAAATATAGCATTATAATGATTGATAAACATAATTATAATAACACAGAATTTTTGTTGACACAGGTGTATCACGATGGCTGACGAGTCCAGCGTGCGAGTAGCCGTCAGGTATGATCCTCATCATTATTGTGAACTAGCTTCTTCCCTTAGTTTCACCTGAATTCAGACTGAACTATTTTATTCACCAGAATACCTAAGAACCTACTGAAATGTTCAAACCCTTCAGATACCAACATTTTTCCAAATGATTCACTGATACTTTGAAATCAAGAACTTATGGGTGCACATTGTATAGTTAGTTAATCCAAACTATGTGCATTGTTGTAATTATCTAATCACGTAATAAATATTGGCAATACCTAAAAACTGCACGCTTCAAATGTTCGCATCAATGTAATAACTAAACGTGACTGAAACTACATAATTTATGCAAATATCTGACCCAAAGACCCAACTCATGTGTGAAGTGTTAACTAATAAATGCTCATGTGTGTGTGTGTGTATACACATGCACAGATTTCATTGTATGGGTACACAATAGGATTGCCACTTCAAGATATTGTGTCCAACGTTATGCGGTTTGGACACAGTTACGTAATAATTTTGTTTGGTCATTATGACATGTAATCTCCTTGCTTCTCGTTTCAAAATAATGGGGTGGTGAACTATTCGGCGCAAGTTATATGCATCACAGTAGACTTGTAGGTACTTCAGTGAAGGACCAAGCACTGGCGTCCCCAACTGATTATGAAGTCAAGTGGACACTGGGGTTGCAGTCAATAGAGTGCAATAGAGCCCTAGACACTGAATTATTCCCCTGGAACGTCTACCGGTCTACCTAGTAATTCTGCTTTCCACACTAGACGGTTCAAATCAATTTCCATTTAAAATAATTCAGGAACGACCCCTTTTACCTACAAAGGGAATATTTTCGCCTAATTTAACATTAATGTAAACAACCGAATAATTTTGTGTCCCAAATCTCCGACTTTTGCGACTGCCAATTTTCTGGTCAAAACTTATATTTGGACGTTCAAAATTATGGCCAAAACTTTATTTTCTTCTTAGAAAATACTTCTAAGATTAGAAAAAAATATCAAAAATAAACGTGTATTTAAAAATAAAACGTGTTGGACCAAATCATGGTAATTCTGGACTCCGAATTCACTTACGCATCTTTGCTGCAATGATTACGATATATGAATGTGTTACATTACCTGAGTTAAATATAAATGGCAACTCTTCATGTATCTCAGGTCCATCTGCCACGGTCAGAAGATGGACGGAATCGATACCTATATTTCGTGAGTAGCATACCCACTGAAAGAATCATCAATGTATAAACTAGGACTTACCTAAGATCCCCTAAAAAACTTATTGATAATTAAAATATATCACCCAGTCCATTGCTGCTTGAAAAGTTAATTATAAACCTACTTCTTTGAACCGTTTGAAAGGTTTATGATTAACAACCGGTAATATCTTCGTAAACAAAAATAAAGGCCTTTTAAAAAATTAAGATGTTGTTATAAATCACTCCGCACGCCGTTTCTGTCTATATCGGGCTCATGATCATCTTCACACGTCGTATATTTTATAATGTATCTCTAGCTCATCTTGACAGAGGTCGTTTACGACGTAAATGGCTGCAATACAAATGATTTGTTCATAAAAGGTGTCATGCAAATGCAGGCGCCTCATTATAATTAAGTTCGACAATAGGGTACGTTACTGCGACCTATTGTCGTCGCGTCGTAATAGCAGTCAGAGCTATTAAAATAATGCATTTAATTTGAATGCAGTTCACGTTCTTTAAAAATTTCGTAAAACGTCTCCGTGATAAAAGTGTCGGAAGTTGGCTGTGTCGCCCCAGGCCTCTTTTATGTCGATATTGCGTGACGTAGAAAGATACGGCCAAACCTGCCCTGTGATGACATGAGTAATTTGATTTATGACCTTAAGGCTGTGGCCACACGGAGCTACACAGTCGGCGAATTTACTAACTCACAGCACACAAAATTTCGTAGGCGCTTGTCATATTAAATCGGTCGGTGGCATAAGTAGCATTTCTGTTCTCCGTGTAACCGAGGTCTTACTGACACAGAAATTGCCCGCTGCTCATTCATTCCCACATAGCGTGTGGTTATCTAAATCACAGATTTATGTTGGGTTTCTTTGAATTCGAGTAAATTAGGACTGTCGGCAACAAGACAGCGAAATATGACAGAATATCAAATATTCACACAGCCTAAATCTTTTGATAAATATTATATCTGGTTTAAATATGTTTGTGGTATATTTAAAGCGTGTGTAATGCCTACAGCTATTAGGTACACCGAGCTATGACTCTTATGACATCACGGCCTCGGCTACTTTAAAAATATCGTCGTCATCATCTCACTTCGTACAATCACACATTAAGACTTAAATTCTATTACTAGCTCTGGTTGGATAAATCTGGGCGATGACAGACGAGTTCACTGTACCGATTTTGAGACAGAATTTATTTTTGGAAACAGATTTACTCAGGTGACTACCGAAATAATAATACAATTTCTCTATTTGAAAGCTGAACACGACTTTTTAAGTAAAACTCCGATACTTGCCTAAGAATACACTTGTAAATCTCCGAGTCATTGCGTAAATAGAAAGGTATGTAAAGACCAACAGCAATCGTAAAATGCATGAATAAGTTGCGAAATGAAAACACAAGATTCCACAAGTAGCGATCAAAAACAAATTAAAGATGTATGTGAAATCAAAACAAATACCGCAGAGGCAGTACGTAATGCATCGAGCAATATTGATACAGCACTGCAATCATGGAAGTCCTCGACATCAATGAACAACGTGAGTACTTTTTGTACTGTACCGGATTCCGCGAACATTGGACCTAGGATTACTGTCATACTTTTTTGTGTTCACTAAGTATGGATTAATCAATTAATTTTATTCAACAAGACCCCTGTCAGATTGTATTTTGTTTTTATTCGGAGGTCTTATTGAAGCTAATGATGTATTCAGTCAGGTAATTTAGCATGTAAAAACCAACAGCACGGAGTTGTTATAAAATAATAAACGTCCTTTTGTCAAAACGTGCTAGTCGTACTCATAAAGTATGTTACAGGTGAAAGGTTACTGTTATAAAAATTGATAGGCAATGAATTTGATGATAATAAATACATTATGTAAACCGCACTTTATTGGGACACTCATTGACTCTTTCAATATTTAAGCAAGCTGACTAGTTAATCGGGCCCTGTCAAAATCACTGTCTTATCCTTGTCCCATTGGGTAACTGACAAGAAACACGTTGTCCAAGCTCCTTGAACTGCACCATGTCAAATCTAAGACAATGATTGTCTGAGGACTAGCCACGACCTATCCTCGGCTCGATTCGAGATGTGTATCACACCGAACGTGAGTCGGATTGTACCGGCCCACGCTTTTGATCGAGCTCGTGATGATCTTGTCAGCTTACCAGTCTTGGACTCGGAGAGTGTTGTTTTGTTCGCAGGCTTAGAATAGATATTTTAATAGAACGTTTATTTTGATCAGGCTAGATAAAGTATCGACGATTGTACAAAAAAACAATGTTATAACACGGTAGGAGTTCTGCTTATTAGGTGTGAGATCATGGTCATCAAATCAATGGCACAAACGTACTACAAAAAATAATTTAGCTATTCTTCAGATAAACTGGTCTTCAAAGAAACTCGCAGAAAACAAATTATTTAGTGTGGTGCTTTAACCGTAAAGGGTTCTAAAACTTTTCCGGGAAATCCGGCCTCTTCTAAAACCTTGGAAGTTCCGACTCCTAAATGTCAGTATTCCGTGATGTTTGCAACAGGACTGTTCCGAACTATACGCCATTAGTATCAATCAATTAAACTGACGAAAGGGCGAGGGTTGTAGCATGAGGGTGAACTGCTTCTTGGTTATACACATCGATTTTTATATCCCCTAGGAACAAACCTATTATATTTACATCGTGTTAGTTTATTTTTGCACATGAATCATTGATATTAGCAGTCATTACATCATTACACTAATGTAGATTTCGAAAGTCAAGATTCACTTTCAATGACCGAAAGTTGTTAGTATAATACATGCTAATTATCTTAAATACTGGACTTTTATTTTAATTTTTGTCTACAGTAAATATTTCTATAGTTTCTGTACAAACGTACTGAAAAGTAAAATTAACATGTGAATGTAAATAGGACTGACAAAGTTGAGTCACTGAACTACGAGCAATGAATATGACATTTTCTTACGACTCTTGCTGAACATTATGAAACCTTTGATTTGTTAAGGTTTTGTAAACAATTCCAAGGTTATATGAATGTGGTTAACTCTAACTTCTTCAGTCTAATCAAGACTATGTACACAAACATTTTGAAGTATGTACACTAACTTAAATGATTACAAAATCGATGTATTGATGAGAGCTCTCCTTTAAAACGTAAGGTTAGGTTGAAAAAACTACCCAGTCAATTGCCTTGCAATTTATATCTCAAAATCTCAGCCCAAACGGGAATAGAAAAACAGAGTAGCACCTCCTTCATGTACAGCAAACATTTTGAGGAAGGCATTTAATCAAAGTTACGTCTACCAGTCTGCGCAAAATTGTGAAATACCCAACGAAGTGTCAGCAACGAGTCAAAGAGATTTCGCACCGTGTCGCACTGCGCACAAACGCAGACAGCCTAAAATGAACGGCTATGGTCTATCTATAGGTACAACCTAAGAAAACTTAAAACTGCCTTGATTGAAAGCCAATGCAAATGTCCGTGGATCTGGATGAAGGAAGATACTCGAAGAATATAAGACGTGAGGCTCGAGTATTTAACGGAAGAACAGAAAAAAATGCCATATGGTACACGTTGTAATAAAAAAAAATACACTCGAGTTTGGTCGAGAGTTCACTTGAACACACGCCTTACGGATACCCATTTCGAATCTCTTTCGTCGCCAACCTAGGACGATGCTACGCAACTGTGTGACAGGAGGCCAGAGATAATCAGTTTATAGTCATTAAATTGTTCTCGTCTCACAGCCTGTTAGTGTAATAGTCATTATCTTGTATCTATTGTTTTTCAAGCCGTTTGTAGTGTGCTGACCTGATTCTCGCTATATTTATGTGTGTGAACTTTGAATAGATCTGATTAATTGTAGGTATTGCAGGAACATATGTAGGTGTACCTTTTCTTAAGTTGACTCTGTCATTGTATTTGTCTTCCTATCCATGTGCACTCATATCTTGTGTTAATCTTCTCTAATAATCTCTTGTCATATGTCGACTTTTAACTGATGTCCATCCAAAAGCTATATTACCCCTCAACATATAGTCTGATCCGCACCGTCTTCTTTTAAAACAGTCGATTTCATATACGCTAATCCTGAGGTCAAATACTCATTCTATCGTACAAATGCTTGTCTTCTCAAGGTACGCTAGCATTGGCCATGGCGTAAAGGGGCCATCACGACGTTACACTAGAAGGTACTCTGTATGTGGAATCTAACGGGCCTGCCGTACTACGGTACACTATTACCTGCCTGGCCTGTCCACTAAGTTTTTACCAAATCAATTTATTTTTTATCGCTTTCTTAGATGCTGTTCCACTAGGTGACGTATGCGAGGTAATTATTATAAAGAACTGGACCTGCGTTTCCGTCAGGTAGAGATCAACATTCCGAGTGTTTTTGCGAACAACTGTTATCGATACCCTGTTCTTCTATTAATCGATCCATAAAAGTAAGAGCATCCTTATTCTACTACACCTGTGTGTTCTTGCGAGATCGAAAACATTATACAATTATTAATTATCTTGAGCATTAGATCAAAGATATAAAATCACAGAACAATTTTATAATTGTAGCCATAAATGGAAGGAGAACCACCTGTTACAAAACAGTAGCCATTTGAAAAGATTTTTTTATCAGACACGATAAACAATCTGATTGAGATAACTATGTAAATGCATGCTTTGTGACCGCAATACGCACTCAGATAAAAGAAGCAACGCTCGGCCGAACAAATATTAATTACACGTTACAATTACATAGTGACTCATTCCTGATACCGAATCGGGTTGACTTATAAACTATTCATATCCTAGATACATGTAATAACTATTTTAGAAACTAGAATAAACATCGTCTGACTAATGGTCACTACAGCTGGGCATAAGGTTCTTAATTCGTAACCCGAATCAAAATCCGATAAAGGATTCCTTCACAAATTTGTAAGGATCAGCCACAGAGTTAATAAATTGCCATTGAAAAGCAATTTGAACTGACTGAATTGTTAATAGCATTGAGAAACAGGATCCGTTAAACCTTAATGATGTTTCACTGAACGTAGCTTAGAATTTAGGACACGATGTACCGTTCACAATGCATAGCAGAAAGACGATCCTTAGATGATAGAACGAGCCACATCGCCGTCATACCTCGTCTAGGTCGCCGAGACTATCGATCAACATACTGAACATTCCACCAATCAATCGATTAACATTAATCATCTGTTAAATAAATTAACAGTAATGTAATTCCTTTGAACCTTGACTTTATGCCATAAACGTTGGCGTCTTCGAATGTCCCTTCTGCCAAAGTGAAAAAACTTCGCTGTTACTTTGGAAAGGCATGAAAGGCGCTACATTTTAGTGCCAAGTTTTCACTCTGTATTTCACTTTTGTTGCTGTGTGAATGCGTGCATTGCCAGCAGGCTAATATGTCTGCCGACAAACATGCATGTCCATTACATGCCGTACTGTTAGCTTAAACTTCGCCACCGCTTCACCTTGTGATGAAGCGGGACGAGAAGAATGTTGATTTGCTTCTCGTCCGATCGATTCATACCAGCGGTTTAGTTCCCTAAAAGAGTCACATCACACGACGAATAATTGGCTTTTTTCGTTGATTTATCGACATTTTTGGGAATTGTCACTCCTTACCTCTAACGATCTACGACTTACATTAACAAGAATCCTCCATAATTCAAAGGCAGTATTAACTGCTTGACTACCTGTCATTTCTCTGAAATGAGAGTCAAACCGGTTGCTATCCTCGTTAGCGTCAAACAAACCCCGTCTAATTATGACGAATTGTGATCTTTAACCCAAAACTCGCGGAAGTACGAGCTAGAAGTTGTCGACCAACTTTATCTGGCTAATCATGCTACCGGTTTGAGTTCATTCGCTTCTTTATTGTGCCTTTCCGGTAATGTGGGAAGTATCTAAAATAAATGTCGCGTGTTTATGATAATTTGGAGCTGTATCGGAAATGTCAGTGATCTTGTGTTCCCATTTTACAGTACGATGCCGTCATAATTTTATCTCTCTTACAATTGATTTAGTTTCTAACTTGATGAAGACGGATGGCCACGGCGAAGGCCTTAAGACATAATAGGTACTAGTAATTGCTACCTACAATACAAAGACAATCATAGTGTTTACTTATTTACAAGACGATCGATGACGGGATACACTGAGGTCGCGACACCTACTTGCGTCCGTTCAGTAATTTTAAATATTTTATAAGTTTGTTCAGACGTGGGAGGTGAATGTCAATTGGAACATGTGTCGTATCGATTCAATATTACAAGTTCGACTGGTCTACATGGCTAAATTACCTATTATTGCTCCAGTTTTTTAATGTTATGACGACTTCGCTCAATAAGGTGCGGCTGTTATGAAATTGTAGAAACGGATAAAGGATTTCGCAGATGCCTTGAACCGACAACCTTGCAATCTAATTTATGGGATCTAGCTACATTTAAGTGACGCTAAAAAAGGTTAATCGTGTGTGAATGAAAATTACGCCAAGTAAAAAAGATTAATTGCCGCTTCTAACACGAAAATTACTTATAATTAACATTTCTGCAGAATTTACGTTTACGTGCTGTTCATGCTTTTCCGTAGAGATAATAGCGAAAAGTGCAATTGCGTTATGTTAATGGCGGGTTGTTGGCCCTTTACCAACACCTCAGTGACCCACTTGATTCGCTTGATGGTGTAGGATGATAACTAGAGCGTTCACCCTTACCTGTATTACATAGTAAAAGTAAGCCAAGATGAATTGGCAAAAATTCTGATTCCTCTGTTTTTTTTTGTGGAAAAGAAGATCTCTAGTTTTACATCAGTCTGACCTAATGGGCTTGTTTTCTGACAGATAACAATGCAAGCTCTGACTGCAATGATTATGTTGCAGTAGCAGTTGTTGACATCAAAGTGACGATTACTTTCTATTATAGTCATTGTCTCGTCTACCTGACGCAACCAGACATTACTGTACTCTATCGCAATGAACTACAAGAAAATATCTACGTAATGCTTACCATTACGAAGATACATAAAGTTTTATTACCCAGCTTTGTTTATAAGGATGTGGTCTAGAATGTTCCAGGGTTTTCTCGTATGCGCCCGCGGTTTGGCCTGTTTTCCCAATTTAAATTAATATTGCCGCAGAGGTTTTTGTGGAGCAAGTTCGTAAATGGAATATATGTTTCTATTTGCAGTGTATACGGAAGAATAAACGGCTCTTATCTTTACACCTACAATACGGGCGAGTGTAGTGCATAGTATATGATGTTGGTAGTACACAGCCATAGATTTATGTATCGTGAAAAGTAGGTAATTGCGTCAGATTATGAAAAACTTTTCTGTTCAACCATATGGTTCAGTTTACACATCTCAACATCGGGTGACACTTTCGTATATTAATTGAAATTCAAAGGCGTATCCAAATTCTGAAGAATGTTCGATAATTTACCCATTTATGTGGACGACTCGATCTCTCGTACGCTATATCCGTCTATTGTTATACAGCGTGTTCAAACATTAAAACTGGCATGTTTATTGTTTTTTCCGCCGCCTGCATCCAGACACTATATCTATGCATTTGAAAAAAATCGACACGATTCGAACGCACGTCGGTAAATGTTATTTGGTTTATTATGCATTCAGATCGTGTTCCGATTTGTAAACCGTTAAAATTTAAATGGCCCGTCCTTATTATGAGGCGCTACGACCTATAGGTAATTGTGTGCGTTCTTATTTTGAATATTATGGATTTGTTGGTCGCATTTAGAATTGCATTGATGCAAATGACTGCTGCCCCCGCATTGGCTAGAATGCGGTTGAATTATACAACCTGTTATAACTTATAAGTTTTGCTAATGCGTAAATGTCAACGAATACGGAACTGTGGAGTAATGTCAACAGTTTTTTATTGTTTTTAATAAAAAATATATTAATAACGTCTTAAGAAAATATTTATCATTTATCCTTGTACTTATGTACAGTAAAATATATTTTTTATTACCAGCCTTGTGGATTTGCTAAATACATAAATTATGGTGTGTAAAATATTTATAATTCCAGTATCTGTTTACCGAACGGACGCGGACGGCGAGTATCAAAACAATACAGATATCAAAGATATGCGAAATATTGATACTGGAATTATATTTATCGTGATAGTTTTGGACTGTTATTGAACCTACCCTAATTTTATAAATTCCCTTTGTATGTGTAACACCGATACTTATTGTTTCTGTAAAGAGACATTTCTCTGTTTTGTATCTCCTGACATGATACAAGTCAGTCATTGATCAGTCAGTCAGTGAAGAATAATAATTTCACTATATATGTAGTTTTATTTTCTCTTCTAAGCATTGCTGAATTGTACAAGTCATCACAGAATACTTGACAATATTGAGTAACATACACTATGAGACTCCAAAATATGAATTCGTATTTGTACACAGCAGAGACTAATCAGTAAAATATTTCAATGTTTCCTCTTACAGAATAAGGCTTATTGCAACACCTTGAATATCATTATGAAGTACTAATGTATTCAAAGGTTATAGTTTTCTATCTGCCCACGATCCAATGGGAAGTGGGCGACAATCGCTAAATATTTGGGCTCTTATCAACCCACGGCTGTTCTAGATTGCCTTATGCACTTCAGAAATATGCGCAGAAATAATATCTATGGATATTTTTGGTCTAAATCTGATCATAAATAGCCAATTTTGTGACAGTCGTAAGATTTTATTGTTAAGCAGATAGACAGGTTATGAATGGCGTATTCTAATATAGCGGAATCAATTTATCATTGATCTGATGTCGATTCGATTTCAATACAGAAATCAAAATCTAACTGCAGGAAAACAAAGAAAAATATTCCTCCAGTCTAAACTATGGTGAAGCAAAGTACAGTTTATTACTTACCGACCTAAACTCGTCGATCTACTTTTGCAATGAAATCAAACAATAAAGCGATCGTGAAGATTAGACATCAATCAAGATCACACGAAACAAAGAAACATCAAACACACGAAAACTGACACAATGAACTCGTGGGAAATGCAACGACGTCTTAATTAAACTCATTTCCCGTTGTAAAGCATAACAGTTAAGCCATTGTACAAGTCCAGCTGACTCATAGGAATTACTTAAACGACAAATTGTGATACAAAAAGCGTGATGGGACAATGTGTTGTGATATCCGTTTATAAGCGGAGTTTAATAACAGAGAGTGGTGGTGCCATTGTGGCTGCACAAAGCATACAAATACAGCGTACAATGGAAGTCTTACATGTCGGTACGTAGCCTGTAAATAGCAAGGTTTCTAAGAACATGCGACTGATTGCTTGCGTAGTGCGTGCTATTTTCAGAGGCGAACTTGCGTGTTTGTTGATGTATCATTTAGCTAAGCATCCACTTAGTACTTTCATCTTGCACTTAAGTTTTCTCCGATTATAGTGAGTGCTTCCGAAGCATGTTAAGTCTAATTTGGCCTGAAGATAACATCGTTGCAGGCAAGTCCTTTATAAGGAAGTGGTTTTACTTAGACCCTGCCTGACGTATTTAGGTCAAGGGGTTACTGCCTTCGGGGTGTTCCGTAATTCTGTCCGCAACATTTTTCTTCCTAATCTATAAAGATAGTTCAGTCCCGCTGCCTTCCAAGTTTTCCCATCTCATTCCTTTTATTATCTTTAGTACGTTTATCACAACCTTCCTTCCTTTCCTAGAAGTTACTTTTACTTACTTAGTCTTAGAAGTTACTTTTGATGTTAAACTCTTCATATCAACCAAGAATTTATTAAAGGTTGTAGGTATAACTACAGCAATGGCTCCAAAACAAAACGGCAACAATGTAGAGGTGATTAAAGAGAATGCACCGCGTGCAGCCAAAGAATTGGGTGTTGAAAGTCTAGCTATTAGTATTAGGAAGAAGATGGCGTGCCTCGACGTCGGTGTTCCAGTCGGACGCTCGCGTGCGCCCATTGTGTAACGAAGGTACAATAGCCCCTGTATGCAGCTGTATGCTCTACACAATAAGTGAACGGAATTTGCACTGCAAAGTATAGGGAGCAGAGTAATTTATTCGCATACAATGTAGTCTAATAGAATTATAATTTCACGCCTTATTTCGTTAAGATAATAAGATTGAAATCCCTACTAATATTATAAATGCGAAAGTAACTCTGTCTGTCTGTCTGTCTTTTCTTCACGCCTAAACTACTGAACCGATTTGTGTGAAATTTGGTACAGACATAATTTGGAACTTGAGAAAGGACATAGAATAGTTTTTATTACAAAGAAATATACAAATAAAAAATAAAATTTATTCCGAACATATAGCGCCATCTATTGGTCTAACCAAAAATCTGCTGAAAGTCACTATTTCACGCGAACGGAGTCGCGGGAAAAAGCTAGTCAAAATATAAGAAGACTACTATTCCGTAATTCCGTTGGTATAAAATCTGGACTTAAATACAATGGCTACTAAGAACTGTTTTTTATTAACCTGCATGAACATTCTTGTAAGTAAACCGTCTGAGTTAAATGGAATCCTTTAATTGCTCGAAGACAAAGGAGGAAAAATTACGTCATAAAATTAATAATCTTCAAATAAAATCTAAATGAAGCAGAATTTCAAACAAAGACAGCAGATTAAGCACTTCCCGCGAAATGTCATGTCCTAAATTCGTCAGAAAATGACGGTTATTATGAGAACAAAAATCAGCATGACCTACTTGGTCCTAATTATTGTTCATCTTACCAAAATCATACGGGAAGTAAAAATGTGATTCATGTTCGAAATATGAATATTGTAGCTGGTTAATTTTATGGTAGCCGTGGCAATGCGCACGAGTGGTGCGTCCGTTCGGTTGTCGCTTTGTCTGTTCCCTTTTGGCCCGTTAATTGGTACTTCCGACCCTCATTGAATTGTGGTGGTCTAGCAATGCAGCTGTGCAGTAGCAGGACATAATAACCTGTCGAATTCAAATCACCCTGTATATTCGGCTTTATGGTATAATGATGGTGCCAGTAACAGATTAGATCTGATGTCACAGGTTAAAGGTGTCATAACGACATCTATAAAATTAGTTAACGTTCTTTAGAAGAAATAACAAATGTATTGTGTCATGCTTATTTATTATGTATGAGAGGATCCTCAAACAACGCAGCGTCCTAACAAAAAACATGGACAAATCTGAAATCAATAAGCGCAAAATAGAATTACAAACATTTTTCTTTCTTGACATACCAACAAACCACTTTTCTAATTAACAAACTTAGTTCAAGTTATGTCGTTCGATCTAACATCCGTATGTCAAAACGTTACTGTAAATGTGGTCACTAGAACAAGACATGACAATTATACACAATCTGTACTAGAACTTATGTAACACACTCTAAACAAAACAAGAACAATAGAATTTGCATCTAAAACAACCAACTGATACGGTAATTATATCATTGCTTCATATGTATGTACTTAATGCTAATGTACTTCTCTACATAAACAAGGATAAGTGACTTCCACAGCTGATCTTAAACTAAAGCCATCTTTACGTACACCATTGATCGATCAGTTAAGATACAAACAGATGACCTTGAGAGATATCGCACGACCTTCAAGAGATCCATTTATTTATACACACATCTGATCAGCCTTGATAAGGCGCACCTAAGTCTAACGCAGTTGTGCTAATAAATGAGTATTTTATGATGCTGTTAGAGGAACTATGCAGATTTTGAACGCGTCATCTTTGTATATCGATGTGTGATGATGATAATGATTTAGTAGAAGTGATATTTGAATAAGAAATGATGGATTGATTGCCTGTAGTTGACTTGAATACGAAAGAAGAGAATGCTTATAGATATAATGCCTTTCAGAGAGGAACGAAAGCTGAAAATATTGGGAGTAGGTCAGGCAGGTCCTATTTTAGTGCAAACGCCTTTTGCACAGAATGCTACCGATATCTAAGGTTTTGAAAAAATGAGGATTTCAATTCAATATTGAGATTAGTGAGTAGTCCGATAGTGCAAACAATTGTAAAATCCTAGGCAGACGTAATTGTTATTTAAAGATTGGAACTTTGTTCACGTTTACATGTCGATGTAAAGCAATAAAGTGTACGTGACAAATATATTAAGAGCAATGACGGATCATGAATTGATGGGTATTATAACACGAGCAGTTTTACGATTGCGAATTTATCGTCAAGGTCTGATGCGTATTGAAAAGACTGCACCATATGTTGTGCCGTTTCTTAGAAGCTGCAGAGTTTGAAAGTACTGCAATTGGCCGAAAAACACGTACGAAGATTTTTGTCCAAATAACGCCAGTAAGAACTCCAGCCAAGCGTTCAAATGCTTGTTTAAACTTCAAAAATCGAACTGTCAAAGCAAACATTTCATAAATTCACGACATGTTTGAAGGCAAAGGAAAACATTTTATAGAGCCTCGCAATCGATAAGAGGCGCCACTCGTCTCGTTTGAAGTGAATGCAGCACGTTTGGAGTATCGAGTGACAAAACAAGTGCAGTGCGCCAACTTGATTGATAGTCAGGCGATTATGCAGAAATAGACGTGTTCGAGAATCTAAATAGAGTGCTGGACATATAACTTTAGAAATAAGTTTTATGTACATGATAAACTAACGAAATAGAGTGCTACTTCTATTTATGGGTCCTAAAGGTGCTGAAAACATTTCCAAACATAAGGATCAATAGGATTGTCAATATAAATCTCAGTAAAAGATACTAAGAGCCTTGATTCATTGAACCATCCCCAAGGGTCTCTACTTTCAGACTAAAGTTAGAAACAGAACTGTAAACATCGGTTTATTTCACTACGGACTCAAAAGGGTTTTTATGTAGGGTTCAAAAGAGGCACAACAAAATGAAAAAGGTGCGAGGGTATGTTCATTTATCCCTATTTACCCTTTGTTTTCTTTGTATCCCATTTAATCTGACACAGCACCTAAAATATTTACATACCTGAAATATATTATATTTCTTTACGCAAGATATTGTAGCTATCCTTTAATATTCAGAAATCTGTGTCAATATCATCAGCCGTCGATAACAATTCAATGTTATCTATAAAGATAAAATAAATTACAAAGGCACATGTTTTGAGAATCAAACGTGAAAACTTAAACAAGTGCTCCACTTTAGTTCTCACGCGATCATAAAGATGCTATTGCTATTCCCAACTCGAGACGGTTTATAAACTTTTGAGAAACGTTTATTATTAAGTTTATTTTATTCTAAACTTTCACACTCCTATTGATGTTTATAACTTCATTACGTCTGTGTCCTACCAAAGAATTGAAAACAATTTTAATATCTTCCCTGTCTCATGAGTCATATACTCCGATGATTACACTATTTTTTGGCTTCGTGGACGGTGAAGTGGTTAAGTCTTCAAATTCTTCTCACGTTGGTCGCGACATTTCAGTCAATACAGCACTAGAATTTTCCTTATACAAACAGTATTTAATACAATTTTCCTTTTCTTTCAGGATCCGTCCGCAGACACCAAGTGAAGTGGTCGAAGGCTGCGGTATATGCGCTCGCGCCGGTGGCGCGGCCGGCGACGGAGGAGTAGCGCTAGGATCTGAACGCGCCTTCACCTTCGACTATGCCTTCGAACCTTCGTCATGCCAGCAGATTGTGTACGACACTTGTGTCAGGAAACTCGTGGAAGCAGCTCTCGATGGATACAATGCTACTGTACTCGCTTATGGTCAGGTCAGTGACATTTTTAAAGGACGTCATAGAATTTCTAAGGGATGGCAATTCTTTAGAATTGTATATGCAGCAGAAATTCTAAACGTTATGTTAATGTACTCATATATTTGGAAGAAATTATAACTAACGTATTTTATGTGCAAGGGGGGGCTTCTTATTGCGCCCTTATTGCGAAAGAGTCTATTTGTATGAATCGTCTGCATCAAAAATATATTAATACTAGCTGGTGCCCGCGACTTCGTCTGCGCAGGTTTAGTATTTCGAACAATATGTTTACAAATTGTAGCCTATGTGTTATTCTGATGTATAAGCTATATTATTGTAAAGTTTCATTAAAATCCATTCAGTAGTTTTTGCGTGAAAGAGTAACAAACATCCATACATCCATACATACAAACTTTCGCGTTTATAATATTATATAATAGTAGTTAATATTAGTAGGATATTTCAATACAACGTTAACTTTAAGCGTCCAATAAAATAATTCAATTGTCAAAGAGCGTCGACCTGAAAACTGCAAAAGAAAGTTAGACGTACCGTGCACTTTATTTGTTCGTGCCATCCAAAATTGTGTTTATCATGCGAACTTTCAGTCTGTCTGTAAGCTCTTTGTTTCTCGTTGAAATGTTTCTATTGACCCAGTTTGGCTAAAAATATGAGGAAGAACACTAGTCTCACTAGGCTTTAGTGGTATTGTTGCAGCTACAGTGTGTTTTCATGTCTGTTCCGCCTCGCTCGCGGGGTGCATTGTGTTGTCTAGTAGGCTTGAGGTTAAAGGTACGTTTGAGTGTAGTAGACTAATGGGGACACTCTCCAGAACTCACGTTGTGAGAATTAGCAGCAAAAATACAAAACATGCGGCCTGCATTGTACTGAACGTGAAATGTAAAAGCGTCAGTGTATTGCAATTATTATATCCCCTTTCTAATCAAGATAACAGGTCTCCCTAGTTTTATAGAATGCATTAAAAGCACTAGTACATGTTTCGTCGAAAAACCACATTGCTGTCCACTACCTACTACGGCTAATTCTATTGCCATGGGTTAACCCCATGAATCACGGGAAGGCTTGGCAAATTGACAGGACTTGACCGCAGTTCAAAATGCTTTCTTAACTTTATTGTCTCCTGATGTATAGGCTTGTCCCATTAGGCGTAAGTAATTGGCTACATTGCCAATCTTCTTAATTAAATAATACGTATGTTAGCAACTACGTGATATCTTAGAGACTGCTCTATTTTTGCGAAAATAAACGGCCAGTATCTGCTTGCTTATGCTAAATGACAAAAACATTGCCATTTACATGGTAAGCTGTAGATTTACATACAGGCTTAATAGCTAGCGTTATGCGTACTTGAACCAGGAGTACCAAGTCGCATACTTTCAACTCAGTCAAAAGCAAGTGTAGTACAAGAGTGTGGGAAGTAGTAGCACTCCTCAGCCTGATTGCTAGAAAGAAGGTCAGTAGAAAAACGAGTGGGTACTCTTAAGGGCACGGTCTGATGGTCCAGACGTTTTGATATGTCGGCAGACAATACAATGCAAAGAGTTCAAGGCGAAGATAGTGGACGGATAAGAACAGGCCAGGCATGTTATTATGATTGTGTCTGAAAACTGTTGTAGGTATACTGTGTCTATTGAATGTAGATGAAAATATGAAAGGTGTGGAGTTACTATTATGCATATTTCATTGAAAATATTTTTTGCATTTCACTGCCAAGACTTCTTCTTTCTTAATGTTTGTCACTAAGACTTCTTTTTTCTGTTTGTCATTAAGAAAGTAGGAGTCTGAATGCAAGAAATAATTCCCTGGCAACACAGAATGACTAACTACTTATAAGCTGTAAATGTCTTTTGAAAAGACAGTAACATGAAATCAAACATAACAAATCAGGACATGGTATAAAAAGAATCCTTGCAACTTGGTGATCCTTCCACAAGGGTCTTAGCTACAAAGTAAACCACTAAACCCATATAGAGTTACTACAAGTCCACAACAATTCTATTAAAACACCGTGAAGGCCGAACAACCTGACTTTAATTACAAACATACACAGAACAGTATGGTGCTGTTTATCATTTTATAGCTAAACATGTTTGAGTATGACGTGTCTTTGATATCCGGAAAGTTTTCGTTGAAGGAAAAATATTATGGTACTCTATAGTTTTTATCTCTCTATCTTGTTTTATTACAAACCTAACAAGAGTTTTTCAAAGAGTACTAATGGCTTTTGTTACTGCAGAATCTTGATGTGTTGATACTTCACTTGAAAGTTCTTCATTCGAACACCTTTCGCTACAAAGGTTTAAGTGTACGTAGGTAGGTGTACTGTGAGAAAATTTTAAACGAAAGATTGAAGCTTTATAGAAGAACATTATTCTTTTATTATATAGTTTCGTTCCATTGCATTAGTGCATGGTGCATGTGCATTGACTAAAATAGGCTATAGGCCATAAAAGTGTGGACTAAGTACGAATTGTTCCTGCACCATAACATACCATTTTATGCCATAGTAAAATCGTATAGGCAATAAACTTTATTAAAGCTAGATTTAATGTTTGAGAAAGAAAATACAACGTATTGAATTAAAATAAAGCCTCTAGTACTGGCTTTTATTATTTCCTGAAGGATTTAAGTTATATGCTTCCTAAAACAAAGAATTCTGATAGTTAAAGCTGTAGTTCCTTATTCGTTTGGTCTATACATACTCTGATCGACTCTGATTTGCTATGTATAAAAACCATGAACTTAATTTTTTAAAACTTCAACCTTGAAGCTTTTCGTAGTACGCTAAATGTATGGTGACATAATTTAGGTGAACATACTGACGCAATCGATATTTTAATTAGAAGTTATTGGGTCAAGTGCGTGCGTGTTTTAGAACTTACCAGACATTTTCTGCAGGATTACTTGTACCCTAAGAGGAACTATTTATAATGTCTTGGGCTTACTGAGCTCCTTTGTGGAAATTTTCATCAGTCTAAAGTATACCTTCACCGTATACAAACAATGGTGCGGTCCCAGTATCATTTCTATTGTGTTAGGAACTCCTCTCTCGGCTTCCTATTTATTAAATGTCCGTCCATGAAACTTTGTTGATTTCTTAATTATTTGACATGATTGATTCTTTTAGAATGTTCCTTTGATATGCAATACAGTTAATCTAGCCATTCGTCATGTAGCTCATGAAAGCTTTCTATTTCACGATCCTGTGATCTGGGGCGATCATTGACGGGCTTAAATACAGTGTACCTTACATAATTGTCGATAGTAATGCCATACTATTCTACAGAAAAATGCTTATCATCACTAACATCGAAGGCACGGCTTGTAAAAACCGTAGCATGATCGCAAAAAACCCTCTTTGCATTGCGTGAGTAGTTCTCATTTCACGAGCCAACCAAATTGTTCATTAAAACTTGGACAATATACCAGTCATCTATTTCAGTGACGGGAACAAAAAGTTTTCAGCGTATGCATTGATACTTTACCATAATCTGACTTTTCGAATAAGGAACTAGTTCCTTGACTTGTATCCAGGTTAACGTGATTCGTTTATATTTATTTTATAGCCGTTCTTAACTACTGATTCTATTGATAAGTACCATATTTACTATAATGCTTGCATCGTATGTTACCAGGGGCGAGACCACCAACTTAACGTAACTTAGCAAAAGTCGTTGAACCGTTAAAACATGGCTTTTTTGTTCTTAATATTTTTTTGCTTCCCTTCCGCAGTAGGTGTATTAAGTTTCGCTTCTTTAGTAGTATTTAAACTGTGTAGAACATTACTTAAAAGCATGACAATGAACGAATTGGAGCCGAGCTTATTTTTTCCGTCTCTATTATCAGTAACAGGCGTTATTTCAACAAGTCATTTAAAGAAGTAAATTACGCAGATAGTTTTTATAGTATCACATGGAACGGCCCATTGCTGCATCACGGTCAATTTGAAGTCGTTCCGACCCATTTCGTACAAACACCAGCGGCGTCAAAGTGGCACACATGCTAATATCGTGCGATTGTACACCCACGCTCGGACTACATAAATTATATCCTCGCCCCTTTCAATATATTATGTGTAACGCCAACATTTATAGGAATAAATTGACAGGAAGTCGCTAAAAGTCGTGAGGGGAAAGGGCTTCTGATATTTATTATTGGGGACTTGTAAAATAGTGTCGTTGATGCTAGAATCTGATGGATAGGCTGCAGGACCCAGTGACAATTTGATGTTGACTCATCCCAAAATGGGTGTCAAAAGACGCGACATAACTTGGATATACATGCTTCCAATTTAAGTCCAACAAAGCCTCAAAGATTAGCATTCGATCATAACACTACACGCACAAATAGGCTAGATCGTTGTAACACGCTGACGTAACAACCATGCAAAACAGATCTACGTTCAATGCGATCTTTATCTGGCGTGAAGTAGTCTCGCCATATAGGCTCGTAGTAACTCGGGCGGCTGCCCACGTGCCTCCGCTAATTATGTTACGATACAAAAACTCAATGACAGAACACATTATGATTTGCATGCGATGTTAACAATAAAAGTTGAGCGCTGCGCAGGCGGCGGTCCTTGCCTCAGCCCGCCCACGCCGACCTCCTTGCGCTGAACTTATTGAGCCAAGCCGCTAATTATGCGCCTCAGTTAAACATGATTACTTTATATTAAGCATTTATCTCGTGAAGAATTTCTTAATATGGTAACTCATAATTGTCCAATTTACAGTCCAGATTATCTCTTACTGTGATCAAAATTAATTGGACATCATTCGCTGAGTTTAATGGTCGGCTCGATAATGTCTCGCTTATATTGCACTGTTTAACTTTCATCAGAGTTCCACGTGCAATCGTTTGTTTACCTGAAGCCACTGGCTTATTATTACGGTAAGTGCTTTAATTCACTTTGAAGCCAATGCTGACTATTGATTTGTTTAGATAATACAGTGCAGGGTGTTCATACGGCTCCCCTTTTGTTCCGTAATGGCCGAAGCCAGCTGGAACAAAATATTTATGTGTCTTAAAACAACTTTTATCCCAATACCACCCAGAGGGATATGAGTTGGTGACCACCCTATCTTTCGTACTGAACAACTAGGTTTCTTGTTTCTAAATTAAGTAACTTACTCGTCTTCATCTAATTTCCTTTCCTTTGCGAACATAAGGTATTCTGCCTTAGCTTACTCATGTTGCAATTAATAACAACTTCAAATCTACAGGTGTATATTTGCAGCGAGAGCTGCGTACAGACACCTCTGTATTAATTATAAATCTGCCAAACCCGATTGTATCTGCAAAAGCAATTCCGAAGTATGATCAAACGAAAGTAACTGGAAACTTCTATTCAACCATCCGCTCACATCATTAATTCCAGAAATAACCTGAAAAATTAACAAAGTAGGTTCGACGTGAATTGTCACTTGACCTACTTGGTTCATAAAGCATGCATTTCCGAAACAATTTTTGCTGTACCTGAAATATCCGTGACTAGTGTGCTCAATTGAGCTGGTTAGTCTTGCGAGGTGCGTTGACCTTGCTCGTGAACTTCATAGAGATGTGCCCGCCTTATCTTATCGGCGTGAAACTGCTCGTAATTGCTATAATGAAGCCGTTGCCTGTAATTTATTGGCAATGACTCAGATTTTTGGGAGCGCCTTTGAACCGTTACGCGAGAAAATGGGGTTAGTAGTTAGCGAAGTTATAATTATGACACGAAAAATTTGGTGCTGTAGATTGATTTTTTTGCATACACAAATCACCGTGTATGAATCATGCGTAGTAGTCTGAACACTTGAAAGCAAAGATGAAATAAAACCATCTATTTTTTGTAGTCGTGGATCTTGACATCCGTCGATAGTTGCAAGAAATAACCATCTCGGTTCAAGATCGTAATCATCCTCAAGATTATAAACAATTACACAGAAGTACAAAAACACAAATACATAGATTCAACAGTCAAGGTGTGTATTTAACTAATAATACCTAAACACAATGATGATTCCTTCATTCTATTTCTACGGCAAACTACGCTTATAATGACAACCACGATGAGTGAGTGCTCCTTCAAATAGAATATCGGTTCCTTGTCTCTTTGTCTAGCTGTTATCGACGGATATCCGGCCCTTTGACATAGCCCTTTTATCAATATAAAGGCATGACACACTTCCACAAATTACCTATTGAACGTTATATCTAATCTATAAGAGAAAGGGCTGGCTTTTGCTAGGATTAATGGAGAAGGTTCTGGTGAAAGTACAGATATAATAATTGGTTTACCCTATCGAAAAGGTCAGGTAATAGTTAAAGTATAAGATAAAGCCCAATCAAAAAGTATTTAACCGGTAATTTATTCTGCATCATTATAGAAAAAAAGGGCAGTAGATGGTGTTCAAAATGAATCGAAAACGCCTAGAGTATTTATTTTCTTTAGTTTGATATAAGAATAACAAGTAAAACCTTGTCAATCAAGTCCACGGAATGTTGCTTCAAGTATTTCCCTAATATCAATGTTGACATTAAAAACATCCTTCTCAGGTTAAACATACCTTGAAAACCAGAACCAAACGACGCAAAATTGCTTCGAACAGTCGCTCACGATATGTTCGTAATGGACCATAAAATGCGTGGTGCTATTGACCCGTGGCCATATGCCTTCGGAAGGTCGAATGTCATACCGGCCAGATACAACGAACCAGTTCGGAGTTCAAGCCATTATCTAATCGAGCGAGTAAAATAAGAATTCAAGGCGTTCTCGATTTGGTAACTCGATATATGAATGAATGGACAGGTGTTGGTAAATCGATGTCCGTTTTGCGATTCCTTCTCGATTGCGGTTTCTCGCCTACTGCTTTCCGAATTTGGATTATTTAGGATTTGGATTTTTTCGTTTTAGGCGTTTTGCAATCGTAGGATCATATTTTTCAATCAACCTTGGACTGAGCAAAGATGGTCTCAGGCGATATATGCATTGGACTTTTATTTATTTCGATAAAAAAGTGAAATCGATTGAATTTTCACAAGAGGCAATAAAGATAAACCAAAGCCTAAAAGAAAGCATAACTTACAACATAAAAATATTTCAATAGCTTCGTTTAAGTACGTCATCAGTTTTCATGAAAAGTTTTGTACTTAAATATTTAATCCAAGCTCGAAAGTTTCGCTGAAAAGAAATCGCGTAAGATTTATAAGAACTTTTAAAACAGTTCAAACAACTCATTAAGCCCTGATTTATTGTAATAACCTTTAGCTTATTAAATTATAAACAATGATAAAGGAGCGTCGTAATTTACGTTTTGATGTTTTACGACTAGTTTTATTGCAAAAGGGTTCCCCTTTTCATCAACACTGTCATTCATAATTTCTTTGACTGTTCCAACGTTCTGGTAGTCAGTAGAATGTAGTATTGTAAACTTATCAGTGTTCTCCTCAGAATGTCTTTCACACATCGACAAAGTTTAACCAGCAATGCTTTTCCTTACTTGCAACTCTTGCGCCTTCTATAAGTTTCCATAGTGTGCCTACTTGTGTATGCTCTTTGTTAAAAGCACAGCCATTGAAACCAGCACGAAACATTTAAGGGCAGCGGGTGACGACGTTAGCGCCTGCGCCGTAAATGGGCGGGCGGCGCGCGCCTATGATCTATATCTGTGCGTTCGCGCATACCGCGCCGCACATAGGAGTATTTAACCCAAAAAATCGATCAAAAGTCAAATATTACAAAGTATTCATAGAAGGTAGTTTTTGCTACCTGGCAAAACGGTAGGGTCGGGGGGACAATAAACCGCTCAACTCTCTTTTGTTCTTGCTAAAATTCCGTTCACAATCAGTCGTCTTTCTAACGCAAGCTTGATCGCACGAACTCAATACCCAGTGAAAGTGAGTTAACTTAATTGTTAAAAATAAGCGTGACAGTTAGATTACTCGGTATAAATCATATTTTAGTTATGGACGGTGCAGAACAAGGTATGTAAAATTTATATTACTATTTTTTTTGTAATATATACCTTTAACAATTATTTACTCCATCTTTTATGGGGTACATTAAAAAGATGAGTCGATTTTAGCCTTTTCCAATATTTCAAAGTCTTTTTGTTGTATTTCCGGACTTTTCCCGGGTCAAATTCTTTTTTCATCCTGTTGTTAGATATGCATATTAGAAATTTAAAAAGAAAATAGCTGCCAATATGTGCCAAAATGAAAACATTTTGAAAATTAAGTGCATGTGGTATTTACAAAAACAAACTTTATTTTGCGGTCACTTAAGTTAATTTCAGATTTCTCTTGTTGTAGGGTCTTCTGGTACAAAGGTCGTGACGCGAAATTATGTTTTCCGAAAATCGAGGGAATATACTGAACCAGATTTCGGAAAAAAGTTGGATTTATTGGAGTTTGAAATAATTAATGACTCTTCATTCCCAACTGATCAAAAATCATAGTTTATTCAAACATTTTCTCGTCTCAAGTCTGAAATGAAGTCTAAGTGGCAGACAGCAAAGAGAACAGAAAGTGTATTTTTGAAAAAATACCATGATTGGTTACAAGGCACTCTTGAAATACCGAAAAAAATAATATTGAAAAATCCCCGGTCGGCCAAGCAAAGAGTTCGCGGAACTAACAGACTGCAGTAAGCGTCGGAAGACATCACATTTACGAGGCAAAAATGAAGCAGATACACTAATTTATGCAGGTCAAATGGCGCTTCGTGATAAAGGAAATGTGGATGGTGCATACGTGATAAAATATATTATGGCATCCCCAACACGTGGTCGGAAATATCGTGAAGCTTTCAGAAAGAGCGCAACTCCTGAAGCAAAAATTAAGCAACTATCGCCAAGTCAGGCTTTGTCTATATTTGTGGAAGCTGCATTAACAAGAAAGCAGTACGAAATAATTAGAGAAAGTTCTAAAAAACTATATCCGTGCTATTCCATTTTACAAAAAGCAAAACAAGATTGCTATCCAAATGCCGAGTCTTATAGGGTCACTGAAACGTGTGCAGAAATTCAGTTACAAGCATTATTATTTTAATAAATGGGCCTACAGTTATTAGACACGCCATACTACCAATAGGGGCCTTATCAGAAGAAGCTGCAGAGGCTCGTAATAAACATTTTCGAAAATTCAGGGAACAATATGCAAGAAAATTCAGTAGAACTGACTGTAATATGGATGTCTTAAATAGATTATTATTAACATCAGACCCATATTTGACAAGTATTAGACGAAAAGTGACTAAAAAATCAATAAATTTTAAACTAGAAACTAGGGAAATGTTAATGTCCTACGAAGTTGATAAGGATAAAGAGAATGCAGAAGATAGTGAACATGATTCAGATGAAGAAGAGTAGTTATAAGCGATTTAATTAATTTAATAATGTATTAGTTTATAAGTTTTTAATTAATACGTCTAAATTGTTAAAGATTGCAATAAACAAATAGAGACAAATTATTTTTTTTACACTTATTTCAAATTCCTGTTAAAAAATAAATCAAAATAGTATTTTTTTTTACTTTTTGAGTACATTTTAATGCCAATAAATAAATTATAGCAGATAAATAATTTTGATCGACTTTATTGATCAAATACCCCTATGTGCGCCGTTTCCTACATACTAAGCGTTAGGACGACCACACACTTGCTTCTAGATCATTCTTTTGAAGCCCACGTGTTGGGTTCTTGCCTATAGGTACAGGGTCGGCAACTGTTTGCAGCTTATGCATAATGCTGCCTTTATCTTTCAATGAAACGATGATATTGCTTATAATTTCCTTTGGGTACTTATTACCTTACCTGACCTTATTATCGCTTATAACTTCTTCTCCTTCCTGTCCTGTTCCCAAGTAATTTGGGGTCGGCGTAATATTTACTTTTCTTCTCTCTGTCAAATGTCATACTAACATCCACTTCCTTCTTATACATGTCCTTTTTACCTTGGTGTGAAAAAAATCATTGTGGCTGAATTCACTAAGTAAATTAGCAGATAAATCGATATTAAAGTTATTACTGTCTAAATTATAGCCATCTTTAACGACATCAATTATTTAGGGCCCTATTTTGGCGCACTTAATGTGTGGTAAAGCAATATAAACTTCAATCATTGAACTCATTACAATTCTATCCTTACGTATATCGTTATATACAGCTGTGTGTGGTCCACCTTATTGTTTATGTTGATTCATTCTCTAAATATGTAAATGCCGGTGGTCCGATTTCATGCCATTTACAGTATTGTGGTCTTTGTCGAGTACTGTACGTAAATGGGAGAAAAATGCTCCGGTCGTTAGCATAATGAGCTAGTTAACGCCACTTACAGCTCAATTTATTCAGCGATCACTACAAATTGAGTATTGATTGAAGAGATGTTAGCCTTGACGTTGTTATTGCATAGAAATGTCGTATTGTCTCTCGGGTATTACTGTGGGCGCTACTTAGAAAAACTTCTGACGTAGGATCTTAAGTATTTGCTTTCGGAAGTTTGTCTCGTGCCTTATTAACACCTCGTAAACCTTCAGTTGCTGCATCATTCACTCGTCTACACACATTACCTAATTAGGTTTCAGATTCTAATCTACCTACTATTCTACTTCATCATCACCGCCTACTTCATAAAACAATAATTTCATCACTATTGAAATCCCGATTTCTGTATTCCGATCAGTATTCGAGATAAAATCGCTCATGTGTCAACGTCCTGAAAGGGCGACGAATGGTAGTGACATTTGTTACGCTGGGCATTTACTACTGCCATGCCGTAACGGATGCATCGCGTCAAGTGTTCCCATCTATTATGGACGCACGTGTTTTATTGAACACAAAACGACAGGTCGGGACTTTGAGAGTAAAAAAGGGAGACTTTTTTGCTGTCACTTTTTTTCTTAGAGTATTTAAATTAGCTGACTTTATCGCATCCAGATTTGTGCTCTTGGTCGCTTCAGTTCGTTAGATGCTCTCTACACTGTTTTGGAGTTGTGCTGAGTATCAAAATACTTACTATCCGAGGTGTATGCATATGCACCTTATTTTGCATCGATATCTTATCTGCATACTGTAATTAAGCTACTATTCGGTTCGATTCTGAGTAAAGATATCAGTGTCATAAAGATAATGATTGAATGCAATTTATCAAATTGATGCTATCGAATTATCGTTATAGCGGATCGTATGACTTCCTGATAAATATTTTAATTATGTGACTTGACATTGAAAAAGAGGCTTTAATATAATTTGGAGGTATGCAGTGTAATTATGGTACTATCCATCATGGCCTTATTTAAAGTAAACTTCTTCAAAACATCACGCGTCCACTATATGATACTGTAACGTCCTTCTGTCGGACAATATCTACCTGACATATTCATTAAATTGTCTCTTACGTCACCACAGGAGACTGGGTCGTCTATTCTTAGTTTAGGACTAGACATCATAACAGTTTGCATAAGTGTTAGCGAACACAAACATACTACATCCACAATCTTGTCATAACCAACATGACTCATTAAAGGCGCCATAGATAACGTCAAATTTTCGTCAGCACTGACTCTAATCCTACCAGATAAGTCCGAGATAGCGATAAAAACTGTAGCTTTTATTTTCAAGGTGATAAAGCTCACATTTCCGTGTGCACCTCGTCTCATGGCCAGTTATGGTTAAGGAGGAACTCACGAAGGGCATACTGCACCTGACCAAATACTTAGTAGTCATGTATTTGTTCTGAAAAGCCTTGGGTTTTAAGTTACTACTTAATTGTCTGCTTCATGCTTGTAACTTCGTGAGGTACTTGGTAAAGAAAACTTCAAGGTCATCAACTGGGTAAACAGTAACAGGACATACATAATTAACCTATAAAACTTGCGTCATATAGGTGTTAAATTCTAAATGACCATACGGCGCACCCTGGGGAGACAATTTTTATACGACCTTGCTAATAGTAAACATTTTTTTGAATATCTAATGCTACCAAGAAAAAATATACGTCTTAATAGTATTGTGCAATTTTCTTCAACATTTGTAAAATAGGTGTAGTTTACGGCGAAAACATCATAATATATCTATGTACATAGCATTTAATTTACATTGACTTCTCAGTTCTCAAGAAAATGTAATCTGGGTGCAATCTCAGCAGTACTCAACAGATTTAATAACGTTTCGCTTTAGAAACCTTATCAGAACAATCGGAGATATGATTACAGACATTTTGAGTATATTTGCTACTTGATCCATGTTATTTAAATCAATAGTAGGCTATTTCATTAATATAACGCAACAGTATTTTACTTCAGGATTCATTCCATCTGGAAAACCCTTTTAAAAGCTGAGGGCAAGGTACTGCTGGCAAAAACAAGCCAGTTAATTATTTGCTAGGAGTATCAGAAACTTCAGCTTCCTATCAGTATAAGATTAAATTCCGTGGCTTACTTACCTCCAATACACTCATCGATTAGATATACATACTACTATTTATATAAACGTATAGGTTTCTTACACGTGACAATAACAAAGCATTTACATCCAATATAAGTTACAAGTTTTCCAACACATATAATTATCATATTAAGTAGCACAAACCGTACTTCATACTATTGCAAATCGTGTGCAAAGTCGATATGTATAATTGCATGCGTTGTTCCATACATAACTTAAGTATGGGTATATGTTTATAGTTACAAGTTTCCGCGTTTTACTGAGGTGCCTCTGCGCAGGTGACATCAGTGTAAACAGTATGATCGTGAACGGTTATTGCCTCTGGTCAAGTCATAAGCGAAAGCGATTTAATATAAGTACTGGTTAGCACGAACATAGACCAATTGGGCCATCTGTGTAAAGTACGAATACTGTTATCAAGGCTAGAACAATTGTTTATCTACCCCATTCGTTTGGCGTTCAGGTCCTATTCAGGCTAACATGCTTAACCATTTCAATATCTGGTTTAGCCTAGTTTCAGATTTGATTAAGATTTAGGGCGAGATACATATAATTTACTGAACATCTGATTTTACCAAACTTTTGACCTTCTAGGCTTAGAATTAAGTTGAATTTGTGCTTTTTATTTTCTTGTCTGAAATTTTATAAATAACAATTTTATAAAGCATATTTTTAATACCGGAACTAAACATATTCTTGTGACTTGAACCTCAATTATAATTATGTAAGAACACCATAAAAAGGAACTGTTGGAAACAGGTTATTAAAAATGTTGATTTATACCTTGAACATGATAAACTAATCAATTAAATACGCACTACGATTAACGTATTTTGCGTGACAAATTAACTTTAATGTCATAGTGACACTTATAAATTGGGTTCTTGTAACAAATGTTTAGCAATAGTAAATATTGCAATATTCTTACATAACTATAGATAGAAGGTTGTTTAGTTCAAAGATACGCGTACATGATTACGTACTGATTGAATCCTTAAAATAGTTGCCCATACATGAAGTGTGAAATATAGAGTAAGACTACATGGCGCTAGCACAATAGTTTACTCGCTACAGGCACTGAAAGCTTAAAATATTCAAACTATAAATTAAATATAATTTCACATAAATCTGATAAAATAACCGGCTATAAAACTGCATATTTCAGCTAGAAAATTAATGTTACAAGCTTTACACAGCTTTGGTCGTAGAAGGCATATTTATTGGCATAACTAAGCACTTCTCCGCCTACATAGAACCACACCTGGGTTTTGAAAACGGCACTCGTTCCATGACCTATGTTTATCTAACATTTTGAGTAATGTATCAATTTCTAACGCGTCCTTGGAACAAGTGAATAGAACGTGTCTTCGCATACATTTGATAATTGCTTGACAAACAGCGAAGGAGTCGGTTTGTTCAAGTCATTATAAATCACACAATAGAGTTACTTAACTCTTAAGGTGATGTTTGCTTCTATAATGTTTGAGCAAAAAACTTCTCATTATACGAGTATCATACTTTTTGCTACTCATACGTATCCTTTTGCAATTATGTAGGTATGTTTCTGTTTCATATGACCTTTTCAAAATATAGTCCAGGTACACATAAAGGTCATTGAAAATGGTTCGGTTCAGCGATTCAAATGAAATGTCGGGAAATTGTATCCGAAAATAGCTGTCAATGTATTTTCCTTAAACCGGAACATCACACTATTTTTAGCACCCTTAATTTACAAAAAAATATGCTGCTGGTATTTTTGCATATTCGCGTAGACAGAGAAGAGACCTTTAAAGTGTAGGTGCAACCTGATACTCCCGTAATGGAGTATCGTGTCACAGATATTGGCTTTGCTAATAAGGTAGTCTTAAAGGGAGAGCTTTTATACACGCCCACAAAGTATTCAAGTCCTATTGATTTGTACAACTTCGAGGTAAATCGCGCTTAGCTGGTGAAAGGGAGATGTGATAGATATCCTGTTATACACGGCTTGGAATATGTTAATTACAGATTTATTGATATAGACAACCCGAGTCTCAAGGAGCGGAAAACTATGCCTTAATAAATTCAAGTTGTCTGTAGGCTGTTGAGCTTATATCATCCTTACGTACTGAATTTCATATACTTAAGGCTTTGAGACATTACCTAATACTGCGGCCTTCGGCATAAAATGGCAAGGACGCAGGAATTACGTCTGGACCTTTTTTGTCTAACCTTGTTGGTGCCAGAATATGTCCCGTTTAGGATTGCGTAACATAATGCTGAACACTTCAACTCCAATCCATACCTGGCGTTATGACGTATGACGCAGAAAACAATACCAGTGTATGCAAAGTAATTTGAAACCGACTAGGCTCTAAAATCCAAAATAGCGCGTGAGAATGGAACTTTTTGCCAGAAATCAAAGCCTCTTTGTTTTTAGTGCTACAATGCGAAGTAAGAGGAAATTCTTTAGGCGCCTGGGATAGCCTGTCCATTGTTTCTCATTATCCGAATACTGTCTGAGAAATCATCTCGTCTGGTGTCCGCTTACTAGGCCTTATCTCACAATTACCATCACCTGTGATTAGCGCCGCATCACCGCGTACTTTCCCTCTTTGTTACGCCTCATCTCCACTTATCTGATCGACTTAACTATTCTCCATCACGTGAAGATTTTTTCGATAAAATGATATAATTGTAAAGCTATAGTTATTGTTCGTCTCGCGGCTTCGATATGTATGGCAGTCACGCGCCCGTCACCGCAGACAGGTTGACGCCCAGCGATCCGCAAAACACGTAACAATAGCTTTTAATGTTTTACTTATATGTAATTGAATGTTTTGATAAACATCTCTATTTATATCGAGAATGTTTCTATAATATCCGTTGCCTTTCTTTTGTGAGTTCTTGACTACATTTTTATTTACAAGTGGCGTTTTGCATTAATTATGTTAAATCAGTGCTTAGTAAAGTAACTGTCTCTCGAAAGGAAATACAAATAAGCTTATCCGACTTTAAATGAATGAATAATCAAATCGCAGCGGTAATCATACTTTCGATTTCTGTTTTACAAACATTCATACACTTGCCAGCATGTACTTGCCATGAATAAGTTATTACTTGATTGTTTAGCTTGGCTTGTGACACAGTGAAGGTTTTACAAAAATAATCTTCTATTATAAGGTATTTAAGGCTCCAGACTAAACTTTAGGGTAATTAGATGAATTGAATCTTATTAATGGTGGTTCTGCGTCACCTTCTGTTAATATGAACAAAATAGGACCACTCACCATAATCTTTGTACAGACTGTAGCAATTAGATCTCGAGTGCAATGTAAGCAAGCGGATACGTAATCTGAATAAGTGGTGTATGATAAGGAATTGTGACTGTTACTCAAATAACACAATCATTGTTTTCACATTGAATCACTTTTTAGATTTAGCTTAGATATTTGAATCACTACATATGGTCCTTACTTTTCGCCACATCCATGCAATTACAGCAAAATCATGTTCATCGTAGACAGCCATAAATGACGAAAATAATTCTAAAATCCGTTGAGGAAAAAAAGACAAGTCTGAGTCAAAGAAAACATCTCATTTATTTGCTTTTATAACTAATTCACAAAACTATCTTAAACGCCCACTGAGTCTTTAAAGACATTTAATATGCCCAACAATGGTGACTGGGCACTCATGATTCTAGAGAAAGTGAATTTCGTGGTCACACAGCGTGACCGTGGGAACTTGATATCTTTGCTTATCCGTTTATTAAGTAATTAATGTAACCGTTCCGTCTGTTAACGTTTCCGGGGTACTGTCTGTCAACATGTGGTTCCAACAGCTGTGGATGCATCTGGCTGATTGCGCTTTCTACGTTTTTGTAGGTCTGTGTCCAATATATCCAAGTTTCGGACTATAAAGGGAATATTTCCCCAAAAATGTGAGTGTAGGTTATGTAATCTTAATCCAGCTTCGCAGTTTGTATGTTAAACAGTAACCTTGTTTATGTTTAGCAGCGACAAATACATTATCGTTTATCACCTGTTACAGCCTAACATTAACGCGACAACTTTCCAACACGGTGGCAACAAGTTCCAATATCTCTACTTCAAATCTACTCCATTAAACCAAACCTTTCTAGACCTAACTGCCCTTTCTATACATGCTTACGTCACTTTAGACATGAAGCTTAATTTATTTTTGCTTTTTTTCCAGACTGGTTCCGGCAAGACCTACACGATGGGCAGTGGCTGGGAGGGCGAAGGTGATGGTGATGAAGATCGTCGAGGCATCATCCCCCGAGCCATCCGTGACCTGTTCGCCGGCGCAGAGGCGAGGGCCGATGAGGCGCGCGCACAGGGCCAGCTCCCACCCGAGTTCTCAGTACAAGCGCAGTTCATAGAGCTTTATAATGAGGATATCGTTGATCTGCTTGATCCTGCTAAAGATCCTTTTGCTAAGGTATTGTTTTGTTTTAAGTTTTCTCTTATTTCTTGTGTATTCCGATAGTTGTAGAGACAAAATTGCAGGGCCCAAAAGCCGTCGATCACTCATGAGAAATTCTGGTAGATCATTTGCAACTTTATCATACATACATGCATACATGCAATTTTATCCTCAGTTTAAACATTAAGTAGGTAGCATTTAGGCAAAAGTTAACGTACAAATATTGCAAAAATTAAATGTCATTTTATACGCGACGTAAATAAATGTTGCTAGTCAGGACCGCCGTGTATTTCATGCCGTGTCACTATTGCGGAAACGTTTGGACATTTGTGCGAAAAAATACTGAAACATACTTTATTTACTCGCACTTACGATAACATTGAACTGTCCAAATGTTTGCTCTTTGCGCCAACTGTTACGAAAACTTATGCAATTACAGGTACCTGTGTTTACATGTTGAAGTAATTATCAATGCAATTGTTCGATTATTGACCTTCAGTTCTTCTTAGTTATGTTATCAGCTGTTAGTTCATTAGTTAGTAAATATCGGTATAATTACATATTGTATTTAATCGGGTCCGGTTTGGATTATCGTTTGGCTTGATCACCTTGTATCCAGTGTCGTCCTCATGAAACTGTTCAAACCAAGTAAACTGTTTTGGACTGAGACCTAAGGCAATATTTACATAGTCAGCCCCTATATTACTTATCTACTATATAAAATATATTATAGCTGATATCCAGCCATTTCATCCGCGTCCCGGGGATACTTCCTCCCGTACCGGCACTTACTCCGTATAGTGTAGCTTTCCAACACTGAGAGATTTCAAATCGGTTCTGAGTTTCTTTAGAGTACAAACAGACAGCAAAATCGTTCTTCTTTATTTTATTAGTATAGATTAACATATCTCTACCCAAACCAATTCCCAAATCACTAACCCATATCCACTCGTGCGACAAATCAGTGCCTCATAGAGTGAAGGCAATCTAATTGTTTCCCTGAAGAGCACTGAAGCGTGCTATCTTTACATGCCCGCATGTTTCATATTCATTTATCAGCACGTGGATTGGTACCACTCCATATATGTATAGTAATGGGGTATTGGAAATAGGGAAACGGTTATAGTTATATCCGTTTCGTAAGTCATGTGGATGGGTTTAATTTTTCACCGTGAAATGCACGTTTTGGGTAACCTTTCAGTTTGAAGATGTCACTTTCATTAAGCACGTTACGAATATTTTTATATGAGACCTCGAAACACTCCATTCCAAAAAATTTCACTTCTCGAGTCCTTTGTCTTACGAAACGAATCTTTCAGGGCGCACTCAGGATAACAGAAGACGGCTGTGGCGGCGTCAGAATAGTTGGAGCTTCAATGCGAGCAGTCAGAGGCGCCAGAGAGGCTCTAGGGGCACTTCGAGCTGGTGCCTTAGCCAGAACAACAGCAGCTACCAACATGAACTCCTCGTCATCACGGTCACACGCAGTATTCACACTCTTACTTAGACAAAGGAGGTTGGCACCAGATCAAGATACGACCGTCGATAGGGAAGCGGATTCGGAGGCACCTGAGCAATATGAGACACTGACTGCGAAATTCCATTTTGTTGATCTAGCTGGTTCCGAGAGATTAAAACGCACAGGTGAGAAATTCAATAAAACTCATTGACTAAAATCGAATGTACACCCTTATATAAATTCGCCTAAAATTAACCAATTCTTCTAATACAAAAATGTTCCTTCGTCACACAGGGGCAACCGGCGAGCGCGCAAAAGAAGGCATATCAATAAACTGCGGCCTCCTTGCATTAGGAAACGTAATATCAGCCCTTGGGGATCGATCTCGCAAAGTACTGCATGTTCCGTACCGAGACTCAAAGCTCACGAGGCTGCTCCAAGACTCCTTAGGAGGCAACAGTAACACGGTCATGATAGCCTGTGTGTCCCCAAGCGATAGGGACTTCATGGAGACACTGAACACGTTGAAGTATGCGAACAGAGCGAGGAATATTAAGAATAGGTGTGTGGTGAACCAGGATCTGACTTCGCGAACTATACATCAGTTGAGGCAGGAGGTAGCGAGGCTGCAGCTTGAGCTTGCTGAGTATAAACAGGTAAATTAATTGACTATACGATGTTCTGAAACTTCATGATTACCCATCACACCCATCATCTTATTAATGTCCTATTTTCTTGTAGGGCAAACGCGTAATATCAGAAAACGGCGAAGAAGGCTGGAGCGATGTGGTCCAAGAAAACGCGATCCTCACTGGCGAGGTGGAGTCTCTCCGACGCAGAGTGAAAGCGATGCAAGGCACTATAGAGCAACTATCTGCGCGGAACAGTGAGCTCATTGCGGAGAAGGCACTCGGCAACTGGGGACCTAAGGATGGCAGCCCAGATGCTAATGAGTGCTCACTCACGTCTCTTGTACAGGTAAAACTAGTAGTAATTTATAGGTCTACCTATATAGGATACATAAGGGAGAGGTTCATTGGGTCCAATTCGAGGACCATAAAAATTGTTCCGTGTTATAAGAAGCATCAAAGACTTTTTTTAAAGATGTATTAAAAAGTCCAGAGATACCTACATGTAATCTTCAGCTGCATCAAAAAGTTCGGAAAAGGCGACGCACACCGTTTATTAACATTATTATAGCTGAATAAAACTCAACAATATTTCGTTCTTTTCAGGGCTACGTAAGCGAAATAGAAGATCTTCGAGCACAGTTACTGGAATCAAACGCGATGTATGAAGCGAGTCGCAAGCGCGAGGCGACGGTCGCACGGACGAGGCACGACTCCGTGCAAGATCCCTCGCTTATCATTGATGATGCTAAACGGGAATTGTATAAGGTATGTAGAGTGAAATTCCTCAGTAAATAATCCGAGTCCACCACACCAAACTCTAGGTATCAATTAGCTATCAATGTAATTTTTGCGTAAATAACTTATCAAAGTATTATAAGTCAAGGAAACTGCTTCCTACACCCGGATAAAAACAAAACAATGTCCTTTCTCAGGGACTAGGTGTAACTCTGTGCCGAACTTCATTTAATATGTCATTTGAAATACACAGTAACAGCCAAACTAACTTTCGCATTTTAACATTAGTCTGTTTTAACCATCCTTAAAAAACACCATAATATTTTTATTGCAGGAAAAAGAGCTCCTCGCTCGCAGTATGGGCGAACTAGAATTCCAGCGCAAACTGAACATGAGCGAGAGTATGACGAGTGCGGTCGACGACAGACCCATCGGCGAGAGAGAACGCGCCGAGGGAGAGAGTGCTGACGACTCAGAACCTTCCGACGGTGATGGAGAACCGAGTGATTCGGAGGAAGAGGACTCGGAGGCTAAAGGTAAGACAAGGAAATGGCAAGTTAAACTTGAGTGAGAGTATGACGAGCGCGGTGGACGACAGACCCATCGGCGAGAGAGAACGAGCCGAGGGAGAGAGTGCTGACGACTCCGAGCCTTCCGACGGTGATGGAGAACCGAGTGATTCGGAGGAAGAGGACTCGGAGGCTAAAGGTAAGACAAGGAAATGGCAAGTTAAACTTGAGTGAGAGTATGACGAGCGCGGTGGACGACAGACCCATCGGCGAGAGGGAACGCGCCGAGGGAGAGAGTGCTGACGACTCAGAACTTTCCGACGGTGATGGAGAACCGAGTGATTCGGAGGAAGAGGACTCGGAGGCTAAAGGTAAGACAAGGAAATGGCAAGTTAAACTTGAGTGAGAGTATGACGAGCGCGGTGGACGACAGACCCATCGGCGAGAGGGAACGCGCCGAGGGAGAGAGTGCTGACGACTCAGAACTTTCCGACGGTGATGGAGAACCGAGTGATTCGGAGGAAGAGGACACTGAGGCTAAAGGTAAGAGAAAGAAACGCAAGTTGAACATGAGTGAGAGTATGACGAGCGCGGTGGACGACAGACCCATCGGCGAGAGGGAACGCGCCGAGGGAGAGAGTGCTGACGACTCAGAACTTTCCGACGGTGATGGAGAACCGAGTGATTCGGAGGAAGAGGACTCGGAGGCTAAAGGTAAGACAAGGAAATGGCAAGTTAAACTTGAGTGAGAGTATGACGAGCGCGGTGGACGACAGACCCATCGGCGAGAGGGAACGCGCCGAGGGAGAGAGTGCTGACGACTCAGAACCTTCCGACGGTGATGGAGAACCTAGTGATTCGGAGGAAGAGGACTCGGAAGTTAAGGGTATGCTAGTACAAACAAAGAACTAGTATATGATGTTCAAAAAAACGTCCATTTTTTCAAAATGAGCGCTTCGAACGTCAAACTTTAAAAATAAAACCGTTTATAAAAACATATCTTGTAAAATTGAAATTGTATAACGACATCTTTTTTTATGAAGTATATGAATAAAAAACACATGGATTTATAAGTTAAAGAATTAGATGACAGTCTCGAAAATTAATATTGTTCTTATATTTGAGAATAATACATTTTTCTGTACTTTTTATCAAGTCTGCGGTGATTATGTAATAAAAAAAAATCGGTAAAAAAACTTTTAAGTTAAACGGTTTTATCTTATGTGCACTGAAAACTAGAAAATAAAAAAATAGTTACTTACCTGTCAACCTACGTAGGTGGTCCCGGTCATATTAGACTAAAATAAAAACGTGGGGCCCATAAACTATTGCTGTAGTACTCTCTTCTAGAGGTATAATAGGTGTGGATTGCATCGACTTACTATAATCGTAACTGGAGATTTTGACAATCAATAATCAGCCGTAGCGGCTTCACCAGCGAACGCCGAGCTCATGATCTACCAAAGTATAAAGATATGCTTTGGCATAGGTAGGATTTCACAGGGGCCCCACGTTTTTATTTTAGTCTAATATGACCGGGACCACCTACGTAGGTTGACAGGTAAGTAACTATTTTTTTATTTTCTAGTTTTCAGTGCACATAAGATAAAACCGTTTAACTTAAAAGTTTTTACCGATTTTTATTTTCTAGTTTTAGTATTTAATGAAAATGCCTACCGAATATTCCTCATTCTATCTAATTCATTTAGTGCATCATTATTACACGGTCTCTTACCTGAAAATTTATTACAATCCAATTCCTCAATACATAGCCCTTCCAGATACTTTTTTTTGTAACGACCCCAAAAATCATCACATGACCTCTCCTGCTGTGGGTCAGCAGCGGTGAGGGAGTGCCAGACCCTTGACTAAAAATCGTTTTGTTCCGTCGTAGGCCTTTTATGTACCAGGGCCGCGGTAACTCTTTCGAACAATCTCGCAGCCCAGGCAGGCCTTGGCCCTGTTGGGCCCCGCTGGAGTTACTGACAGTTTTCTACTTGTGAAGCCCTTTCATTTGATACCCATATTGGTGGGATTGATAAAAAATTGTTATCAGCCATTTGGTAGCGGCGGCCATCTTAGATTTCAATTTTGCATAGTAAATTGTATTCTACTTGTTGAGACCCATCAACATGGGTATCAAATGAACCTAAGTTATCCGCCATTTTGTAGTGGCCGCCATCTTGGATTTTAATTTTATATAGTACATTGTATTCTACTGGTTGAGAACTTTCATTTGATACCCATATTGATGGGATTGATAATACCTACGTTATCCGCCATTTTGTAGCGGCCGCCATCTTGGATTTCAATTTTTTATAGTATATTGTATTCTGCTTGTTGAGCCCTTTCATTTGATACCCATATTGATGGGATTGATAAAATCTACGTTATCCGCCATTTTGTGCCGGCGGCCATATTGGATTTACAATGTTATTGATATTACTATATTGTATTGTCATCGGAATTAAACGTGTATACAAAATTTCAGATTAATCGGTTGACAGGAAGAGGGTGAAATTTGAATTACTAAATTTGACCCAAGAATGAATAAATAATAAATAAAACAAACTGGGTGAGCTAAATAAAACCGTTTAAAAAGAAAGCGATATTTTGAACCTTATTGCAGTAAACTTACGTCTCATATTTTTTATCAGGTCAACGCGTCCTCTCAGCCCAACTGGCAGCTCTCAGCGAGGACATAGACACCAAAGCCCGGTTAATAGAACAACTAGAACTGTCACAACGACGCCTACAAGCGCTGAGGACGCATTATGAACAACGCCTGGATACGCTACACCATCAGATTAAAGCTACCAATGATGAGAAGGATAAGGTGCTTGCTTCGTTATGTAAGTAATATTTTTTTACCGATTTTAAAAGTTGTTGGGTCTCGATTTGGATGTGTAGTTTTTTTTTCCTGAATTCAAAAATAGGAAGTTCTCAGCTTGAACTGTATGTTTGTATGAATATATGTTTGGGCGTGATTATCTCACATTTAGCTGAACTGATTTCGATGCGGTTTTCAGTATTTGTCACACATATGATATCGTTTTTTTATGTACGTTCACCTATTAAGAAGGGCAGGTACCTATTTGAAGATTTCTGAGCAGATTGAAAATGGTCCCGTAGGTACAACGCTATAAGTCACAGAGTACTTAAAAGTATTTATCTTTATGGTTTTCAATGTTTTTACAGTTGTATATAAACTTTTTTTTACTTTTATGTTTTCAATATTTAAATATTAAAATGTCCATTCCTCTTCCAGCTACACAAGCCTCCCCTCCAAGCGAGAAACTAAAGCGCGTTAAAGAAGAGTACGAGCGCCGCGTCGCAGGCATGTCGCGCGAGTTGAAGCGTCTTCAGGCGGCACAGCGCGAACACACGCGGCTACAGCGCTCGCAGCAACAGACGCAGCAACAGATATCCACGCTAAGGAGCGAGCTGCAGAATATGAAGAGGGATAAGGTTAGTGAACACCTGCATGTCGCGCGAGTTGAAGCGTCTTCAGGCGGCACAGCGCGAACACACGCGGCTACAGCGCTCGCAGCAACAGACGCAGCAACAGATATCCACGCTAAGGAGCGAGCTGCAGAATATGAAGAGGGATAAGGTTAGTGAACACCTGCATGTCGCGCGAGTTGAAGCGTCTTCAGGCGGCACAGCGCGAACACACGCGGCTACAGCGCTCGCAGCAACAGACGCAGCAACAGATATCCACGCTAAGGAGCGAGCTGCAGAATATGAAGAGGGATAAGGTTAGTGAACACCTGCATGTCGCGCGAGTTGAAGCGTCTTCAGGCGGCACAGCGCGAACACACGCGGCTACAGCGCTCGCAGCAACAGACGCAGCAACAGATATCCACGCTAAGGAGCGAGCTGCAGAATATGAAGAGGGATAAGGTTAGTGAACACCTGCATGTCGCGCGAGTTGAAGCGTCTTCAGGCGGCACAGCGCGAACACACGCGGCTACAGCGCTCGCAGCAACAGACGCAGCAACAGATATCCACGCTAAGGAGCGAGCTGCAGAATATGAAGAGGGATAAGGTTAGTGAACACCTGCATGTCGCGCGAGTTGAAGCGTCTTCAGGCGGCACAGCGCGAACACACGCGGCTACAGCGCTCGCAGCAACAGACGCAGCAACAGATATCCACGCTAAGGAGCGAGCTGCAGAATATGAAGAGGGATAAGGTTAGTGAACACCTGCATGTCGCGCGAGTTGAAGCGTCTTCAGGCGGCACAGCGCGAACACACGCGGCTACAGCGCTCGCAGCAACAGACGCAGCAACAGATATCCACGCTAAGGAGCGAGCTGCAGAATATGAAGAGGGATAAGGTTAGTGAACACCTGCATGTCGCGCGAGTTGAAGCGTCTTCAGGCGGCACAGCGCGAACACACGCGGCTACAGCGCTCGCAGCAACAGACGCAGCAACAGATATCCACGCTAAGGAGCGAGCTGCAGAATATGAAGAGGGATAAGGTTAGTGAACACCTGCATGTCGCGCGAGTTGAAGCGTCTTCAGGCGGCACAGCGCGAACACACGCGGCTACAGCGCTCGCAGCAACAGACGCAGCAACAGATATCCACGCTAAGGAGCGAGCTGCAGAATATGAAGAGGGATAAGGTTAGTGAACACCTGCATGTCGCGCGAGTTGAAGCGTCTTCAGGCGGCACAGCGCGAACACACGCGGCTACAGTGCTCGCAGCAACAGACGCAGCAACAGATATCCACGCTAAGGAGCGAGCTGCAGAATATGAAGAGGGATAAGGTTAGTGAACACCTGCATGTCGCGCGAGTTGAAGCGTCTTCAGGCGGCACAGCGCGAACACACGCGGCTACAGCGCTCGCAGCAACAGACGCAGCAACAGATATCCACGCTAAGGAGCGAGCTGCAGAATATGAAGAGGGATAAGGTTAGTGAACACCTGCATGTCGCGCGAGTTGAAGCGTCTTCAGGCGGCACAGCGCGAACACACGCGGCTACAGCGCTCGCAGCAACAGACGCAGCAACAGATATCCACGCTAAGGAGCGAGCTGCAGAATATGAAGAGGGATAAGGTTAGTGAACACCTGCATGTCGCGCGAGTTGAAGCGTCTTCAGGCGGCACAGCGCGAACACACGCGGCTACAGCGCTCGCAGCAACAGACGCAGCAACAGATATCCACGCTAAGGAGCGAGCTGCAGAATATGAAGAGAGATAAGGTTAATTGCTAAATTATTTTTATTTAAAGGTTTGGACCCTGGAAGGATATCGAAGTTCCTGCTCAAGTTTAAAAGGAGTGGAGTCTTCAATCATTCGAATATTATGTATTTCTCATCATAAACAAACATACATGTATATTGTATTTATAATCATAGAATATGCACTAAACATAGAAACCTCTGTGAGCCTTGTGTTCCCTATGAGGAATAACAGAATATTATCATCATCAAAGTTTTGGCCCCGTTTGTGTTAGGATGCATAAGATATGTCATGAACGTATAGTTACCGGCACGGATATTGAGCTCTCGGCAGAAGAGTGGGGATCGCTTTGCGCACTGTACACATAAGGCAATAAACCAATAAATAGCTTCTGCTCAGGTGAAGGTCAGGGCTCAATATCCGTGCCGATAACTATATCACATCTAAATCGACGTGTAAAGGGATTAAAACTTTAGGGAGACTTGAGCCCACGGGAGAAATGTCAAACTGAAATAAAAAAACAACTTGTATTTCCAGGTAAAATTAGTACAACGCATGCGCGAGGAGGCTAAGCGACATGCTCAAGCTGAAGCACAACGTGCTAAAGAGGTATGATGAATAAATATACCGTTTTCAAAACTTCGAATTGGTCCATTTAAAGGCGTTTAATAATATATACCTCACTACACACTTATTCTTTTTAGGTTGCACAACTGCGCAAAGAATCCCGTAAGAACGCGAACCTAATAAGATCACTTGAAGCTGAAACTAAAATGAAAGAAGCGGTAAGTCCACTATCACTGAAATACTATTAAATATAATCTCGGCCCACTGTATGTGTATCTTCAATCTTACTTACTCTTCTTGTATTCAGGTGTTGCGTCGCAAACAAGAGGAAGTTTCATTACTAAGACGGGGGCATCGCGATAAGCTTAGCAGTAGAGCGGCAGGCAGGTTACATGGTAAGAAACAAATAAATGAACAGCTAACTATCATAGTGGCGACAGAGATGGTGCTAAACAAAAATAGTTCTAAGTATATACACACATCTATATGTTTATTTGTGACCCGGTAATTTTTACGTGTCTATTTAAGACGGCATGTATTAAAGACGCGACTCGCGACACAATGTGACAATTAGTCTACTTAAATTTCAAACGAATTACCATCCGTTAGCAAAACGAATCGTTTCCGGCTTTTGCGCTTCAGAACACATCTTACGTAGAACTTATTAAACCATAATTACCAGATCGTTCCCGAGCCCGCAAGAGCACATCCTACCGCGAAGCATGGTCTCGGCTCGAGTGCTGGGTGTCACGCGCATGCGCGGCACGATGCACGCTCGGTGAACTAGAAGCCGCGCTCGAACGATTGCTGCAACAACGAGAGAAGGCCAGGAATAACGACCAGGACCCTGATGCTAAACATCTGTTGGGATACCTCAGGGAGTCTATTGCTGACACTCAGGCGCAGATCATGCAGATTGAGGTAAATAAAATGTTATTTATTCGAAAGATGTCGGTTTTTTTAGGACTAGTAATAAAAGCTCCGATAAAAAAAGAAGAATTGACCTTAACAAAATACTAAATCTTCTGCCTATAATACTAACTTTCCGACTACTTTTGTCCGAATAAAAATGACGAAACGACCGAATGAGAAACTGAAATCTTCGAAAAGTAATAATGACTGTTTATTGCTATAATACTTTTCTGCCAGCATAAATTAGTGTTGGGGGTTTTATTGATTTGTTTGGTCTATGTTTTAGGAGGAAAATGACGAGAACATGTTGCCTCGTCTACTGGATCACATAGACTCGGCGGAGGCGGGGCGCTACTCGCTGGAGCGGCTGGCGGCGCTGACGCTGCAGCACGCGCAGGACGCCGCGCGCAACCTCAAGATGTTGCACGACACGCGCGCGCAGCTTAAGGAGGTAACAAAACATGCTACTAGACCATATACACGAGGCCGTGCGAGAACCAGTATAGGAAGGATTCTTCTTCAATTTAAGAACCCAGCTCTTGTCGGTGCAGCTCCTTCCATTTACGCCTATCTAGCGTCAACTCCTGAACTTTCTTATACGTCATAACATTCACCTTCTCTTTAATTTGTTTCATGTAGCTGTACCTTGGACGACCCCTTACCCTCTTTCCTTCGACTTTCCCTTCCACGATGTTTTTGATAAAATCATCGTGACGTCCTATCATTGACGAGGTGTCCTATCATTTTCTTCTCCTGTTCTCTATCTCTGCAATACATTCTACAAAAAAACATATAACAAACATTCGAATTGAGAACCTCCTTCTTTTCGGAAGTTGTTTAATGAACTTTACTCATCGTCCGAGCCTTTTTCCCAATCATGTTGGGGTCGGCTTCCAGTCTAACCGGATTCAGCTGAGTACCAGTGCTTTACAAGGAGCGACTGCCTATCTGACCTCCTCAACCCAGTTATCCGGGCAACCCTATACCCCTTGGTTAGACTGGTGTCAGACTTACTGGCTTCCGATTACCCGTAACGACTGCCAAGGATGTTCAATGACAGCCGGGACCTACAGTTTAACGTGCCGTTTAATGAACTTTACTATTCTTCGATAAATTCGATAAATCGATATATCGATTTTGATATCTGCTGTCTAAACACTTAACCAAGATACTTTTATATATAATTTACTTTCGTATTTTACACTTGTACGGACGAACGTACATTTATTTTATATACATAATTTAATCTTGATGACATCGCATAGCATTGTTCATGCGCGACCTACATTTTATATTACTTTATTTTATGTTAATTTTGTATGATCAGTGAATTAAAGACACTCGCTAATAAAGGTCGTTTCCTCTTGACAACACCCACCTCTGATTAGCTGACATCATCTCATCGCGAGATTGACATCTTATGTATCGTGGTCACACAACCCGTACATTTTGGTCCTTCGAGACATCGCGAACCGCGTTTTTGACGAACATTGACAAGTGACATCGTGGCTCCTGGCAAATGACATTTAAATCAGGAGAGTGACAGTAAAAGTGCAGTGCCGTGACATTAAAGTACAGTGCCGTGACATTCATATTGAGTCAACAGCAGACTCTTATTGACTGACGCAGCTCACATCTGTGAACGGTGATTTCTGACAGCAACTTCAGGCCTGGCACCAGCTGGTGTGAAGAGTGATCGAGCATCTCAGCCATAAGTATCTCCTTCTCATCTGGACAATCTCAAGTAAGATCGTTCCATTTATTTTTTGTACTTCGGTATTTGACAAGTTTTTCTTACTTCGGTATTTGACAAGTTTTCCTGACAATCGAGATGGAAGCGCAAACTCTTTATACTCGTCAAAAGGATATTATTTCCACAATCCAGACTATAAAAATCAACTTTAAAAAAGATGGTGCGGGCAGGAAGTCTCCAGAGTATATAACCTCGAGAGTGAATACCCTACACAATCTTTGGGGTGAATTTGAAATGAATCATCAGAAACTTGTCGAATATGATGATATTACGAGTGAATATTTCGTCAAGAACATCTATGATGACACTAAGCGTACGTATGAAGAAGTACTTCACTTGTTGACTTCGTACCGCGGACAGGAAAACAAAGGTACGCAACCAGATGAAAAGCTCAATGCTTTAATCATTGAACAGAAAACGAATTTTAAGGCGTTCAAGCGGTATATCCAAAACCTTGAGATGGAGCAGTTGAGTAACAAATGGGAAATAGAAGATGAATTACGTAACCTGCAATTGAGATGGAATAACATTGACACTCTGCATTGGAAAATTGACAACATAGTTGAAGGGTCAGATATGTTCTATGAAAAGGAATATACTGAGTACGAAACCAAATTTAAAAGAGTAAACGGGAATTAAGCAACAAGCTGTCGTCCGCTATACATCTGCAACATTCTACACCACAGTTGGAGGTACCTGTCTTCACGGGAAATTACAATCAATGGCCTACCTTTCTCGACCTGTTTAAAGGTGGTATACATGACAATAAGCTACTAACAAAGGCTCAGAAGATGCAACATCTTAAGGGTAAACTAAAGGGAGAAGCTGAACGTTTAGTGCAACATCTACATGTATCAGCCGAAAATTATGACACCGCTTGGGAAATTCTCAACCACAGATATAACAATCAGCAAATTTTATTCACCAAACAAATTGAAATATTTCTTAATCAACCTAATATACAGAAACAAAATTCTTACGAGTTGAGAAGATTACATGATACTACTATGGAATGCATTCACGCCATCCATAATTTAGGAATTGACACCACGACGTGGGATCCTATCCTGGTTCATCTGCTGATAAAAAAGTTTGACACGCACACATACAGCGATTACATGGAAAGTAGGAAAGAACCTCGTAAATTACCAGTATTTGAGGAAGCTATTGCATTCTTAGAGGCTAAATTTACAGCCTTGGAACCTGTAAAGAAACATGACAAGAACACATCAACAATGAATAACCCAGGTTATTCTAAATCATTTGCTTACAAGGAAAAATCATCATATGTGCCTGGGAAGAAAACAGCATTTACTAGAACATCTAGCGTATTTCATTGTGTATTGTGCAATACCAACCATGCGTTATACCAATGCAGCAAATTTGAATCTATGTCACCAGAAGTTAAATTGGCAACAGTTTCGAAATATAATGTGTGCAAAAATTGTTTATTTGTGCACGAAAAAAATATCTGCAATTCCACAAAACGCTGTAAAGAATGCAACGCAGCACACAATACATTATTGCATGAAGCATGCGTCAACCCCGATGTGACCTCAAATTCTACCAAGCTATTCACACCAAGAAAACAGCAACAGATGCGTCAGCAAACTGTTCATCACTTAGCGGACATCAGTAACGAGATATTACTCCCATCGGTTCAAATGCATGTGTTATGCAAAGACGGACAATATATTAAATTGACAGCGCTTCTCGACCAGGGTTCACAAATATCCTTGATTACAGAGAATGCGGCACAAAGACTAGGATTACCCAGACGTCACTTTGACGGTACGATCTCTGGCGTCGGTACTTTATCAAACAAATGTAAAGGGAAAATTAACCTTCAGTGCAAATCGATTCATGACGATTATACATTTAATACTGATGTTCTGATTATGCCAAAAATGATTAATCATTTGCCGAACAATTCATTTGATACTGCTCATTACAAGCATATCAATAACCTTCCACTTGCAGATCCGGAATTTAACATATCGAAGCCGATTGACGTTTTATTAGATGCAAAAATATATTCAGAAATAATAATGAATGGACTCGTAAAAGGTTCTCCACAAGAACCCATTGCACAGCAGACAAAAATGGGGTGGATTCTATCGGGAAATATTACACCATCATTTAATTGTCATGTCGTCATTAATAACATAGAAGACATTGCCAATTATTGGGAGATAGAAGACATTCCATCTGACACTGAAGTGAAAAATCTTACGCAGCAAGATCGATTCTGCGAAAATTTATTCATGACAACAACACGACGTTTACCTAGTGGAAGATATGAAGTGAGGTTGCCAATGAAGGAAGGGTTTGAAAGTAAGCTGGGAGATAGCAAACCACAAGCAGTGGCTCAGTTCAAACAGCAGGAAAAGAGGTTCCAAAACGATGACACTTTATATGACAATTATAAACGATTTATCGACGAGTATATTAATATGGGTCACATGAAGAAGTGTGTTACTAAGACAAAAGTAAGCTGCATACTTCCACATCATGGAGTGATTAAAAATGACTCTACTACAACGAAGCTTAGAGTTGTATTTAATGGGTCGAGCAAAACTACATCAGGGTTCAGTCTGAATGATCTGATGGAATGTGGTCCGAAGCTCCAACAAGATATCCTGTCTCTTCTTCTGAGATGGCGAATATATAAAATTGCATTCACGGCAGACTGCGAAAAAATGTATCGTATGGTGATGCTTCAAGAAGACCAGCAGCATCTGCAAAAAATTGTCTGGCGGGACCAACTAATGAAACCGCTGGAAGAATATCAACTGTGTACAGTAACCTATGGTACAAAAGCAGCGCCATATTTAGCAATGAGGACGATAAAACAGTTAGCAAGTGATGACGCACAGAAATATCCCCTTGCAGGCAAAATTTTGGAAAATGACCTATTTGTTGATGACCTAGTTAGTGGCGCTCATACCATAGAGCAGGCTAAAAATATACAAGCGGAAGTAATTGACATGTTGAAAGGAGCAGGATTTAACTTAAGAAAATGGTCGAGTAACACGCCGGAGTTACTAATGCATTTGACAGAACACCAATTAAATCCATCGGTATTGGACTTCAAGAACGCTGACTCTACTAAAACACTTGGACTTAGATGGAATCCGGTTACCGACACATTTACATATCAAAACAAAATAGATCGCGCAACCGAGACATACACTAAACGTACTATGTTATCTGATATATCGAAGATTTTTGACCCACTTGGTTGGTTATCGCCTGTCACATTGAAAGCAAAGCTCATATTTCAACGCGTGTGGTCCACCGAAATAGGCTGGAATGATACAGTTCCTCAAGAAATCCAGGAAGAGTGGAAGTTACTGAGGGATGACTTGGACAATATCAACTACCTTGAGATACCGAGATGGATTGGTACAACAGAAACTGACATCGAAATACATGGATTTTGTGATGCTTCAGAAAAGGCATACGCATGTGTTATTTATGCCAAAACCCGACATGAGTTTCAACAGACAACAATACAACTTATAGCAGCTAAAACAAAATTAGCGCCTGCCAAGAAGAAACTGACATTACCACGGCTAGAACTTTGTGGAGCCCTACTATTGACAAAACTTGTTGCAAAGGTCTTACACACTTTTGCAATCAATAAAATTCATGCACAGACTTATGCTTGGACAGATTCCATGGTGGTGATTGGATGGTTGCATGGGAATCCGTCACGTTGGAATGTGTTCGTGGCAAATCGTACACAACAAATTACAGCCGTTATTCCCGCAGTACAATGGAGACATACAAAATCATCTGACAATGCAGCAGACTGTGCAACTAGAGGCCTTACCCCTTCCCAGCTGAGAGAGCACTCATTGTGGTGGAAGGGACCTACGTGGCTAAAGGATGACGTTAAAGAAAATACTCTAAATATAGAAGACCCGGAGATTGAAATCAAAAGAAATCCCCAAGTAATGACTACACAATTAAAATATGAAGTTATTGAAAACATATTAGAAAAATACAGTTCTATTACTCATGCGGCACGTGTCTTGTCTTGGGTATCGCGTTTCATAACAAATACTCGGTATCGTATAACTAAAAAGGCAAGGTATGAGTCACCAACAATTAACGACAATAATTACCTGACATCGTCTGAAATAGAAAATGCATATAACATACTTATTCGGATGACACAAGTTAAAGAGTACCATGATGACATTGCACAAATACAACGAACAGGATCGGTAAAAAGCAGTAGTAGTCTACTTAAACTGAGTCCGTTTTTGGATAAGAAAGGTATTTTGAGAGTTGGTGGGAGACTGGAATATTCAAACTTGACAAACGACACCAAACATCCCATCATACTTCCGAAAACATCAAGACTGACAGAATTACTTATTAACCAGGCACATAAAACGACACTTCATGGAGGTCCTAGACTTACCTTGATGTATTTACGACAGAAGTTTTGGATTATAAGCGGATATGTAACAGTCAAAAAACATATTCGTCGTTGTATAACGTGTTGTAGATTTAGTAACGTACAAAAAAATCAATTGATGGCGAATCTACCAGAACCTCGAGTGACACCTTCACGTCCGTTTACTCACACGGGTGTTGACTTCACTGGACACGTGGATGTGAAAGCGAATAAAGGCAGAGGGATAAAAATGACAAAAGGATACATCGCAGTGTTTGTGTGCTTTGCAACCAAAGCTGTACATTTGGAGCTCGTATCTGACTTGAGCACTCCAACATTCCTCGCCGCCTTTAAGAGGATGTGTTCTAGAAGAGGCGTTCCTAAACATGTTTATAGTGACAATGGGACGAATTTTGTTGGAGCTTCCCGTGTCATCAAGAAAGAATATCAAGAAGCCTTACAGATGATCAATGAACACTTTTTAAATGACATAGCTGACATGAACATAACTTGGCACTTCAACTCACCTGCGTGGCCTAGTGCAGGTGGGTTGTGGGAAGCTGCCGTAAAAAGTATGAAGCATCACCTTAAAAGAGTTCTAGGAGAACAAAATTGACGTATGAGGAATTTTCGACACTTTTGACTCAGATCGAAGCTTGTTTAAATTCGAGACCTCTCTACGCTATGACAGAAAATCCAGAAGATGAATATCTTACACCAGGACATTTTTAACTGGTGGAAACATTTTGTCTTCACCCTGACAGTTTATGATGCATGCGGAATAAAAACAAGATGGCAATTAACAGAACATATGCATCAACAATTCTGGAAAAAATGGTCTTCAGACTATTTACAACAATTGCAATCAAGATACAAATGGAATATTCCTAAGAAGGCCCCTTGCATCAATGATATAGTGCTCATAAAAGAAGACAACTTGCCACCTTCAAAATGGGTTCTCGGGCGAATAATGGAATTGCATCCCGGAAAAGATGGTTATGTGCGAGTGGTGACTGTAAAAACAAAATCAGGCACAGTGAAAAGGCCAATTATTAAATTATCATCTCTTCCCGTACAGGAAGACGAGACGATATGTAAATCTGACAACACTCAAGAATCTGACAACACTCAAGAATCTGACAAAATAAAACCAAGAGCTGCGAGAAGAATCAAGCGGAACTTTCTCGCAACCACTCTTCTATTACTGCTCACATTCGTAACTCCCTCTCCAACAAACAGTACACGTGACGTCATTGCACAATTCGAACTCTCTGTATTTTGACAAAATTGCTGACATAAATATTGTACAAGACCAATGGAAAATGGTGGTTTTCTATAATATGACCTCCTATTGGCAGAGCATTGTCGACATAGAGTCTTTCCTTCGGCAAATAAACAAATCGTGTAGAGAGGAACCTATGCTCACATCTATTGCAGCACAGTTGTACCATCAGTTGGAAGAAATAACACATCGTAACAATTTATTGACGAACATACAAACGTCGAGGAAGAAAAGAGGTCTGATTAATGGAGTTGGGTATGTTGCAAATAGTTTATTTGGAGTCTTGGATGAAAGATTTGCCAAAAGGTATGAAAAGACATCAAACTTATACAAATTAGAGAAGATCATTTATTTTCGTTATTCAAAAATCAGACGTCAATAATGGAAGCAGAAAACAACATCATAAAAGAAATGAAGCTGTAATGAATAAAAACTTTATCGCTATCACTGAACATATGCAACGTATCACATCTGACATGCACCAGTTTCGAAACGAGATTCAAACCACGGTACAAAAGTTTCCTTGTTGACAGCACTCATGTCGGCTAATATTATAATTTCCCACATACAACGTTTACAGGATGACTTAATAGATACCGTAACTGACATTTACCATGGCAGAATAAATTCACATTTACTGTCTCCGGATCAGATTCAGCAACAACTCACCATAATCGCCAGTCAAATACACGGCGAACTCAAAATACCAGGGACTAACAGCAAAGAGTTATATGGACTAATGCAAATCAAAGCGAGGGTGACAAGCAAACTTTTGCTAATGGAAATCAGAATTCCTCTCTTGAACCATGATAAATTTGAACTTGACAGAATCATCACTATTCCACTGCAAAAAGGAACCAGTACTGTGTATACTCAAACTGAATCAAAATACATCGCAGTCAATGTTAATAAGGATACAGTTATACCCATGACAGAACAAGACGTACAATCGTGCGCCATGCGTGCTGAAAATGAATTTATCTGTTCATTAAATCATCCCATTTACACATTAAAAATGGGAGAATCCATTTGTAAAATCAAATATACACAAAATAGTGACAATAAGTACTGTCATACTGAAATCAAGGAATGCACATACAACTGGATCAAATTACACACCCGAGACTCGTGGCTATTCTCGTGTTGCGAGGAATGCTCAGTCCGCATTTTATGCCCAGACGGCCTAGTGACTAAACAATTAATTGGTAGTGGGGTCATTACCATCGGGCAAGGTTGTGTTTTGAAAGGTGATATGTTTACAATACATAGTCATCATAACTATATGAATCAGATGTTCATTCAACCCACTGTGGAAAGACTTCCGAACATATCTCAATTAAACAACATTTTGAATACATCTGTAACTCCACAAGACATCATTCAGATTACCAACCACACGGCAGAATTCCATGAAATAAAGCGACAGATTTCCAATTTGAAGAAACAAAAATTGGAAGAAAGCCCACTAGATGATACTCCGCATTACTATATAATTTACGGCATCTTGGGTACTGTACTTCTGATCGTTCTTATTGTCATGGGGTACAAAGTGAACCAATGGCGAATCAATACACAGACACGGAAACCTTCAGGTGACACCATATCAGTTCCTGAGCCTGGGGTCGGAGTAGCAGCATCGATGACAAGACAGGAGAGTGATGTGAATATCAGGGTGACCAGAGATCAGCCGATCTCATCTCCGGGCAAAAGAACAACTCAAACAATAGTGAGACGTTCTCACCAGTGATGCGCAAAGCATATAGTGTGACAAGTGTGAATAAGGCTACATCGCCAACTATGAACAGAACAGTTAGCTTCAGTGTAGTTAATGATAACTAATAATAGTAACAATAGCACCAATATTCATCAATGCACTTTACTTACATAAATACATGTGTTGTTGCTTTTATACTTAATTCTTATGTAGTGTTAGACATAGTTGTACTTTTAAATTAAGTTGGTTCTCTTTTGTGTTGGCAGTATGTACGGACGAACGTACATTTATTTTATATACATAATTTAATCTTGATGACATCGCATAGCATTGTTCATGCGCGACCTACATTTTATATTACTTTATTTTATGTTAATTTTGTATGATCAGTGAATTAAAGACACTCGCTAATAAAGGTCGTTTCCTCTTGACAACACCCACCTCTGATTAGCTGACATCATCTCATCGCGAGATTGACATCTTATGTATCGTGGTCACACAACCCGTACAACACTCGATATAAATCCGCAGCTGGAAGAGACAGCGGACCGCACGGCGAGCGCGCTGCGTCTCGCGAACACGGGCGATCAGAACCTCAACCCCTGGGGGACTGTACCCGCAGCGCTTCATGCTTTACTAGCGCATGTCTCTTCTGGCACCTCTACTAGATCTGTGTCGCCTGTTGACAGGTAAGTTTGATGTTACTATTGACCTTATATTGACTGTTTCGATTCTCGGATCGACCAAGCTTTAATTGAACTATGTATTTCTCAATTTTGATTTGCGGCGTGTCAGGTTATGGTATGGTTAAGGTATGTTCTATGTAGAACTGCTGACCCATATGATAATTTAAAAAATAAGACATTGTAGTTCGGCAAATGTGTGAGTTATGAGTGTATTGCGAGTGAATTTGCAATGAATTACCCTTTAAAATGTTACACGATTCCACAGTGCACTGTTGGAGACGCGTCCTCCGAATGGTATCCGCGAATCAAACACAGCGCCTACTTCGCCGCCTGACGACAACACTCCCTCACCCTTCCAGCGAAACATGTAAGTACACATTTTCTTATTAACAATGTTATATTTTATAATGAAAAAAAAAAAACCAACAAGACTTTATTTAATATCAAGGATGCACTGTATATGGTTGACAAAGATTGATAAGGTATTTTGCGCAGACGGCTTGCGCAAATGCGCATAACGTTTGCGCAACGACTATTGTTTTATGTGCATTTTCCTTTGTACAGTCCCCGTCGTGGGTCAGTGCGACTACGTGACTTGGGAGTGATAGGTCGCGAAGAGGACCCAATGACGCAGTCGCTTATGGAGCCCTCCACTCCTCGCCCCGCGCCGCTCAGCCGCGTGCCATCCGCCCCTGGCAGTCTTAGGTATGTACAGAATAAACAATAGGAAATATTATGCACTCAAATTTAAGAAAAATATCGATTTTTGACAAGGTTTTTAATTCAGTCACAACATATTTCGCCTTTATACAAATGTTCAGAAATACCATGAAGAAGATTTTTCTAATTCACACACATATAGTGGATGAAAAACTGGTCATAAGTAACCTTAACGTAAGCAACAATCACGTCATCATTTATTACAGCAATCTTCTACAATGTAACATTGAACTGCAAATATCAAAGCGCCATTAAAATATAACCTTATTCCACAGAGGCCTACAACCCCTCAACAACACAACGAGCGTCCTAGCATCTCCCGTAGCAGTCCGTCGCCCGGGTGCTCCGCCCGAGTCCCCGCGGCCGCCGCGCCGACACCACAACCTCACAAAGCCAGCCTCCTTGTACGTATACAACACGCCTCTATACATACCATAGTACCACTCTATGGTACCACTTGTTCTACGTCATCACGTACATACGTGTGCGGAAATACGTCTCGAATTAAGAAAGTAGAGCGCCAAAATGCGGGTGTGCAGTCGACGACAGCCGTTCGACTCCACGTCTTATACGTCTTATTTGGAACTCGGCCATTTTTTTTTTAATAAAATCACCATCAATCAACAACAATTTTTAGACATTCATCTCAAGGAAGCCAAACGCCTCTGTGTTTAATAGTAACTGATCGTTTTTTAAACAAGAAAGCGCTTTGCCTGTCTGCCTTATGGCATCTCCGCTCGTCTTTCTTCCCTCCGTGGTATTACGTCATTACGACACATATGACGTCATCATATGCATATGTGTGCAGAGCTGTCTCGAATCTTGTGTTCCATTTTTCGATTTTTAAATGTTTGGTCGTTCTCTCGTATAGCGAGAATGATTTACAAATATTTGGAACAATTTGAAATTCGAATACAATAGTTGAATCTATACTTCTATGTTTATGTTGCTTTTGATCGTTTTCTTATTTAATTTTCTATCAAAAGATATGACTTTTGACATGTATTACTTATTTTAATTATTTGTGTATTTGGGAATTGGTTTCTTCTCTATGTTCTATTAAAATTAAACGTATTATTTTAGTATTAAATGGAAGCTTGAGTAGTTAGAACTATGTATGTCTCTTTCACTCTGATGTCTCTACGGTATCGCCGTCCCTTTCTGCATGGTACACTGCTTGGGTATATGTGCTCAATCTAGATGGTGTGAGGTAGAAATATCTGTAGATGTAGAACTGGGATATATGTGTTTATTAGATATAGAATTTATTTACTGCACTTTTACTTACAAGAATAAAAAAAAACTGTTATTTACATCTCCCACGCACTCACTCTAAAACAAAGTCACGTTAAACGAGATGCAAATATCAGAACTTCAAATTCTCTAAGTAAACTTGCAGTAATATCCACCGATTATGTTCCAAGTCATTCAACTTCTAACTAATAACGCCGTAAATCACCAACCCTGAGAAACCTTTACTGAAAACGATGCAAATCTTGCTGAGTTAAAATGAACTTTAAAGTCTCTGCAATAGAATACACAACAAAAACCGTCAAATCAAAAATTGAATTAATCTATCCAAATGAAATTGAACCTTAACTCAAGTAAGTTAGAGTACAAAATGTCTTGGCACATACTCGGTACATCGGTGTGTCGGGCTGGCGCGGCTGACCCCTGTGTTGGCTTGCAGCCTCCTGACCGACCTGTCCATAGTGGAGGACTGAGCCGAGGCCGGGCCGCCGCCGACGCCCGCTAACCTCCTACGACGCTACGCATGCTTTATCATTATTTATTGCTTCATCTACGGTCTAATAACACTATATACACGCTATTTTTGACAGTCGTAAAATAAGTACAGTCGACCGCATATTTGCTCTGCCACTTTAACAAAAATGACATATTGATTTCTGACACTTACGCGAATATTAGACAATAAAGGACTGCGACTGTAAGGGATCCGAAACGTCGTGATTAAATAATATTAATATAACCGCGATAAAGTCCGTCAAAGAAATTTTATTTAAAAAATCCTATTATAATTGAAATTCAGATGAAAACGGTCACTGTACTGATATCAAGACAAGTAAAAATGGATAAACAATATTATAATTGTTTTGTGCCACGGAAGTGGTTAAGCAATTCTGCTGTCGATTGTACTTCTAAGCAATCACGACTTGTCAAGAAAACTATTCTAAACAAAATGGTAAGGTTATATAGATCATAATTTATAATTTTATAATACCCATATTATATTTTCTTGTAACTAACTTAAGCACGTTCTAAAACTAATATAATTATGAAATGGTTGTATTATTTAATATAAAAAGTCGGCGTGCTAATGTAGAGAATACGTGCGCACTCAGTTACGGGTGCGTATTTTACGTACATTTAGGCCCATATATACAATGAAGTACATGCATGTACATAATAGGATTAAGCTTAAATATTAACTGTTTGTCTCAAAAAGAAATATATGTACAATATTTAGGCACTAATCATACGGGTTTCGAACCAAAAACGTCTAAAGACGCTTGATACCGAATATATCAATCGTTGCTGAAATTTGAACTTTACTGTGATGATCATAAGATCTAATTTTGTATAACTTATCGATCAAGTAGTACTGAAAAATCTTCCACTCTTTCAGTATAGTTTTAAGGGAACTTTTGCATTTAAGAAGTGCATAAATTGTTATTAATATGACTAATCCAAAGGAATTGTTTAGCTTGATGCATTTTACTGTAATCTATCGAAGTAGTTTAAGGATACCGTCACAAGTGTAACGCGAGCTTTAAATTGGCAGCTGGTTATAGCACATATTACATACTATACCACCATATTCTTGTAAGTACTTGAAAAAGAATAGTTATTTGTAATTGGCAGAGATATTAGGTATATCAACAGGGAAAGGGCTAGGATAGTCAATATAATAGGAACTGAAAGAAACTATTTGACAATGTATAAAATAAATTTATTTATACTATAATGTTTCGAGTGTAGGTAAAGTTTATAATCATGGTAAAAAAAATGGAGTAGGAGTAAAATGTGAAACAGATTTATCCTTGGGTATAGTATGTAATATGTTAGTATATTGTATGTACGGAGTATATGTATATTATGTAGGCACAATAAATACATGTTATAGAGTTTGTGTTTTGTTTGCTACCGGCATGACGCACCCCGCTATGTATTATTGCATGAGCATTTAAATATTATTTTATAAAAAAAAACTGAATGACTACATTCTCCTTTGTAAATAATTTTGATCTTTCAAAAATTTTCTTAAATTTTGTGCTCATCAAAGAAATGGGTAAAATACTTCACATTCCACTCAATTTACAATTGAATATCACAATACAATAATTTAAATAAGATTGCATCTTTGCACTGAAGTGTTTAGTAGTTGCAACTAATTAGAGCAATTCACACTATGACCAAACCTACTACTAGGCGTAAATATACGGTCATATGTAGATTTAGGCCCAAAGTTCACCTACAACACAAACGCCAGTTTTCTTAAAACAACTTATTACTTTGACATCATGTTAAATATATCAAATTAAATAGTTGTTTTAAAGACATCAGATCGTTTTATGTTGTCGATGAATTTAGGCCTTACTAGTTCACACTGGCACTTATTTTGATCGCAAAGTTAACACTACCCAAAGTAAATGAATGCACATTACAAGCCAGTGAAGTAGCGAGTAGCAGAACTATATATTCCCGCTTCCAAAGCTGTAAGTATACTTTGTGTTGTGACGTCGACCTCATTCGTGATCCATAGCATGATCACCATTCCACTCATTAGTATTGTTGCTGCATTTTTAATTGTTTTTGTGACGTCCTTAAAATCCCTGGCTTCTGAAATTCTTTAACATACATCAAATTCATAAGTTTTTATTCAACCATTTTTAATCAATCAACTACCCTCCCAAAGTTTATCCAATAAAATACCCAAGTTTAATTTTTAATACAAAATATAACTTATTAAAAATACTAGTTATCTGATATCAAATAATGTCTTGTAATGTGAGCTCTCGATTTTAAATCGATTAACTTTATGCACAATCGAGATATTTCTCAAGTGTCACCCGACACCTCTCACAGGTACTAACTACTTCACTATACTCATATTAGTCGTAGCCAGAAAGCTATATATAGGTCCTTGATAAAGACAGGTGAGAGTATCTGTGGTACTCGGGTCTTTTTTTCAATCTATGCCTGTACCTCAGATATTCTTATCATTAGTACGGTATTCATATTTTTTTTTGATATTTCTATTGTTTATAAAAGTCTTCTGGCTACGACTACTTTCATGTAACATTCTGGGACTTTCTACACCGCTTTGCTAATGTTCGCGCTACCACAGAGAGGCGAGCACGACGGTGGGCACTCCGCCCGCGTCTCCCGGCGCGGCCAGACGTGCGCGAGACGATGACGTCTTCTTACGGCTGGCGGGCGTGGGGAACGATAACACGCCGCAAGGAGTTGTTAAGGAAATTGCGTTGAAGGTGAGGAAACTTTGAATAATTCTAAAGTTATAGTGAAATCTAGAAACATTCACAATGGCTTAAAGAACAAGCTCAACAGTTCATCAAGCTATAACCGAAATGGTCATGCAAAACTTAAAAAAAATACCGTCCATCATTCATCTTCACCATTCATTTTTTCCCCAGAATCTGGCTTCTTCGCTGGAGCCAGTTCAGACAATCTGGAGTTTTTGGTCTTTAGTCTGCATTATAAAGATTTTGGTGTTCTCCCTCCAAAATTCAATATTTGATGTCTCGTAATCTGCTGATCAAAGCTAAACAACTCCGAAAAACTGGACATTTTCTTATCCTTATACTTGGTTCAAGATTCTGTGTCTAATCAAATGTGTTCTATTTTGCTGGCTTTGAACCAAATAACTTCACCAAACTGGACCTTGTCTTATCCTTACTTCGTATTCTACACAGCGTGTAAGTGGCAGCGGCGGCAACAACACGTCGGCGTGGCTGCAGTGCACGCACGTCGCGGAGGGACACGCGGGCGCCGCGCTTGCGCTCGCTGCCACCAACAACATGCTCTTCAGTGGTGGCGTTGGTGAGAATACTAGAAGATAATAGTTTATAAATATTTTTTTTAACAGATAGTAGTCGTAAATGGCCCTTATTGCAAGCTCGATGATCTCGCTGATGGCTACTGAAGCTGCAACATTTTATTCTACTGTACTGCATTTCATCAGTCTCAACCCACACTCCTACATACAGTTCCCTATGACACTCGGTATCCAACGTGTCTCCTTCAGCATTTGTCGATGCAAAATGCATTCGTTGAAACAAAAGGTTCACACTTACTTGATCATCTTGTAGGCTTTTTTTAACCTTCATTGCGGACCTATCACTTATTTTTTTATTGTCCCCCGTCAGACCGCACAGTCCGCGGCTGGGACTTCCGCGCGGGCGCGGAGGCGTGGCGCGGGTGGTGCGGCGGCGGCGTGGCGGCGCTGGCGGCCGGCGAGCCCGACGCACGGGACTCGCGCCTTGTGCTGGCCGCCGCCGGGGCTGCGGTCAGGATGTTCGATACTAGGTCTAGGACGCCTGTTACTACGTTGTGGTGAGTGGTTTTGTCGAGTTTATTGTTTACCAGCAGGTCAATGATGGAATATGTAGTAATTGGGGAAGGGAAACAGGGTCTAATCCCAGTCGTCTGAAAAAAACTACTTTTTAATACTAGGTCAAAAAACCATACAGTACCATATAGACCACGTTTTATAATAAGGAAGCTTAAGTTATAAAGTAACACCGAAGTATCGAAAACATTGGCTATGGACAGGTGTTTAGAAAGAGCCACACTGCTTCTCTTGAATTTTTTTTTGACACTCTAAGGCAACTTTGACTTCATCATAACCAACTCCTCTCAAGTACTAAAACAAAACTAAGACAAGTACTAAGACTTACCACACTAAAGTCATCAATGAACTCTCAATAACCCTTCAAATCTGGAGATTTTTTCACTGGTCTTTATTTTAAATCACGTATCCATTCCTCAGGTCATCAGGTGCGACGGGTCCTTGCCCCGCTAACCGCGGCGTGGGGGGTGAGGTAGCTGTCACTGCGCTAGCACTCACGCAGAACCATCGACTATATACCGCGGCTGGAGACAAGCTAAGGCTGTGGGATTTGCGCATGTAAGTACTTACTTGTATTTACATTGTAGTACAGATGTATGACATGAAGACTTATGTACTTCCCAATGTAGATAAAATCACTGCGCCACATTGTTACTTGTATAAAAAGTCAAAACATCTCATTAACTTTTTTTGTCATCCGAAATAAGTTGACAGATGTTCCGATTTGATTCCTTTTCAAAAGAACATGTAAACTCTGCTTTACTGATGTCCCCTATAAGCTATAAAATCGGTCCTCTGTGGTTATCCCTACGTATAGCTTAAAACTTTACTAAGAAGCATTAAAGTTACTTCCTAATCATAATCGTGGTCATCAATCCAGGATGGAATGCGTCTGCAAGCTATGGACGGGTCACGCGGCGGCAGTGATGTGCCTGAGTGTGGGGCGGGCGCCGCACGGTGACCTGGTGGCCACGGGCTCCAAGGACCACTACGTCAGGACCCTCGACATGCTGCCGCAGGACACTGGTACGTATAGGGGATACTTCACAAAATATAAAAAAGAGGGAAGAAGATGAATCAAAGGGTCTAATCGTGGGTGCGTTTTACACCTATACACACCAGCTAGGAGACATAGCTGTTCTCGCGCTTTTCACCCTCGTTTCAGTGGAACTTGTATCCAAAATGCGCCGAAACCACTGAACAAATTTGAAAAATTCTTTGACTATAAGGAAGCTGCACGCTGCACTATCTCCGCGTGACATTAGCTATATTTTATTCGTAGTCTCCATCCGTGGGACGCGGGAGAGACGAGAAGAGAGACACTTTATAATATTTTGACGTCATTTGTCCAGGTAACTGGGAAGCCAGTAACCGCTGGCTGCTGGAGCCGCCACACTACGACGGGGTGCAAGCTCTAGCGCTGTGCCAGGACGATGCGGTGCTGTACAGCGCCTCGCGGGACACCAGCCTCAAGCGGTGGAGCCTCACCGACCATACACTCACACATGTAAGTTATTGTGAACTATCATCTGCATTCTGCCTAGTCTCTTTCTAAGTTCTTTGAAGGTTTCCAGTGTGATGGGATGCAGCTCAGTACCAGTGTTTTCATGGGGTCTTCGTTCCCTGGGCACCTTGTCAGACGTTTGGGCTAGGTACTCGTAACAATGTCAAATAACTTGTCACACAAATGACAGTTAATTATACATAAGGAAGTACATAGGGAAAATACGTAACAAGTATACATATAGAGAGAGTATATACGGGGGCGCTAGGGCGAGTATAACACAAGTGAGTGTGGGGTACGTGACGTATGATAAGTAAATTAGTATAGTGGATATGTTCGCTACCACCACAGTAGACTCACTACTGTATCCTATATCTGCAGGGAGTAATGAACGCACACAAGGGCTGGGTGACCGGCGTGTGCGCGGTGGGCGCGGGCTCCGACCTCCTCGTGGGCAGCTGCGGCCGCGACGCCGCATTACGCCTGTGGAGCCCCGCGCTGCGCCCCGCCGCCCCGGCCGCCGCGCTGCCCGACCTGCCGCATGCACTGCGGGCACACCCACAACCCGACATGAGGATCCTGTACACCGCCGGCAAGTGAGTATACTAAGTACCTGATACTTCTTATCAAATGACTAGCTCAGTAGTTTTGTGAAGTCTTAATACTTTTGTGTGATATTAAATGGGTAAAGTAGTAATTAGAGAGAATACAGGTGAGTATATCTTCGTCTAACCCGTACGGGAGAAATTGGGAAAATAGTAACAAGTTCTTTGATTATAAATTTTGTGAAATACATAAATGGATATTTAATAGGTAGTTTGGAAAACTAATGGGTCTTATAAGAAATTGTAGTCACAGAATTACATTTGTTGACAAGCTAATTAGGTACTTATTATGTTTTTTCGTGTTTATTTAGTTAATATTTTATTTGGGTTTCAAGTTTCTTGGCCTCATATGAATAGAAGGTCGTTGACATTAATGTGTGGGTGAGTGAGTTCGGAGGTACATTGTGAGTGTGTTGCAGCGGCGGCGAAGTGCGAGCGTGGCGGGTCACCCTCGAGCAGTGAGCGACCTCAGGTGCATACACATACTTATGTACACACAAACACAAAAAGATGTACACACACACATACGCAAAGACACACACATATTGTTCTGGTCATATAGCTTCGCGTCTACTAGTGCCTTCATAATGGTCAAAGTGTAAGGTCACCTAACGAGGCGTCAAATGGCTAACTCCAGAGAAGCAAAGTTATTTGGCGGTTATATTTTACCTTGTTGTACAAGTACACATGCCACATTCACGATTTTAACACATATAATTTACACTATTGCACACAGTTACATATCTGACGCACACATATACACTATTTACCCCAACCCTAAAATGTTTGATGTGTCGTGTGATAAACAAAGCAATTCACTGTCGTACATCTTACACAAAACAATTGTATTAATTACACAAACAGCTTTAGATGTCGCTAAATTATCACTAACCAAACAGCGAACCCGAAAATATATAATCTTATTTATACAGCAAATATCATCCCATCACAATCATCTTATTATAATTTGTATATAAATTAGAACAGGTTACAGTTTCATTATAAGCAGCAATTAACGAACTTAGCTTTATCATGTAGTTTTAAATATCATTAACATTTCATAGTAAAGTATCGATATAGCTAGTCGATAAGGTGGTAGGTAGCAACACTAGCGATATACATTTATACAAAGTATTAGAACATTTTGTATTCCTAGTGTGATTTACTCCTTTTTTTTCTTGTTATTTAGGAAAGGTTTTTAGTTTGATTCCGCATTTTTTGTGGACGAGGAGGCTGCAGGATCGACAATATTAATGTACTCGAATATTATAAAAGCTGAAAAGTTTGTTTGTTTAACTATTGATCCGATTCCAAACATTATTTCAGTGTTAGGTATCCCATTTATCGAAGATACTTTTTAGCCGAGTGTGCAAAATAGTTTCCACGAATCGCGGTTGAAACTGCTGACGGGAACTAGAATTTCACTTATACGATGAAACTGCAATAAATTTTTCTATAGTCAGAGTATATAAAAAAAAATATTTGTTACTGCTTCTATCATTCTCACCTGTTTTAAAATAATTCACTATCATCATCATCCTTGACTACCAGTGCCTTAGTACCAGTGTACCGGTGGTACCAGTGTACCAGTAGTACCATGCCCGTGAGCCAGTGGTGTGTGTCCGCCTCGCTTGCGTACGCGCCGCCGCTTCACCCCCACTCACAGGCAACTGCGCTTCGCTCTTGACTTACTAACACTTATTCTACGTGTCTTTATTATTACTCCTTTTTGCCTACCTATATAAAAGGTAATTTTAATAATTGCGTGGCGCAAAAATCTATGTATTTTTTTCCTGTAAGTGTTCTAAGTTGTTTGATTTTTTTCATTATTAACGCTTAGTTTGGTTTCTAACATTTTTAGGTGAAATTTTGGTCTGGACGCCAATAACATTTTTCATTTAACATGTATTTAGTTGTGAAATAATTTTGTTTTGTTTACTAACTGGCTTTAGATGTTGTGAGTAGTTTCATAGCTATTCTCTAAATAATTTCTAGTTATTAACAAAATAGTTACTGAAGTTATATCCCTCTACTAATTAAAATTGAGGCTTATATGCAGCAAGAAAGCTATACTAACAATATAGTAAAGGTGTTTGATATTCCCCTTTCCGCCAATCTTTAAATCCTTGCAAAGGGTGGAGGTACTTTGTGTCAAAATATTCACGCATTCAACATATTATTTTGCACACAAAAAAGTTTATACGCATTTCCTATTCACTTTGAATTGCACTAACGCACAGAGAGCTTAACACATTGTGCTTCCACGACCTTGCACACTTTCAATTAACAAAATTGACAAGAAAAATAAAATGTATATAAAATTCACAGCAACGGCAGTGTAAGATGCTGGCGAGTTCGCAAGACGAGATGACCATCAGCCGCGTGCTCCGCGCCGAGCACGCCGCACTCACCACACGCGAGACCCCTCACTCTCTCGCGCCCCCAAACACCCCTCACCCCCACCCGCCCCGTGCCCCCATTTCGCCCCATGACCCCAACCCGCCCCGTCACGCCATTGACAGCAGGGACGCGCTCGCGCAGAGCATGGAGGTGACTACACCACTACACTCGCAGGAAACACGCATACAGATGACAATTAACTGTAAGAAAATAATCAGGCAAGCTTGTTGTACTAAGTATTATTGTCACCAAAATATCGTTCTGTCTATAATAGTTAAAATGACAGGATATATTTGAAAATACTAAATATATGATCGTAATTTGATAATGATGTAGCTTGACCTAAGTTAGTAAATAACGTACAATAAAGGAAATAGACAACGGCCTACAGTATTCAAGTATGTCACAAATACCTTGAGAATATATTCCCTAATCAAAGTAATTTGAACTGTATTTTCACTTACAAAAGGTTGAATTTTAGCTTAAGTAATAAACAGTCGTAGGGAGACATGAATCTGTCTTTAGAAGTAGATAGTTGTATGTAAATGTTGCGTATTTCGTCGGCCTAAATACGACGTTTGAAAAGATAAACAATTGTATTACAATTGTAGTTTTCTAGTTAATGTTTGATCTCTGAAGTTTTAGACAAAAAGCATTGAAATTGACAAATTGTTTTAGAGAATAATCAGACATATTTGATTATGTTAATACAACGATTATTTGCGAATACGAATGTTGGCAGCAATTAATTTTAATATCTTTATTATACAAGATTTATTTTCTTCGAGATTATTTTAAGTGTTGTACAGCTATATGTTTTAATTATACAAAATCTATTCTTTGAACAAATACTAACCAAAAATATCATGTATTATTTCAATATTTTATTATTTAGATATCAATTGAATTTTTAATCGTTTTTAATCATGAGAGAATCGACTGGCTTCAAATACAAGGACATTCCAATAATAAATCTCAAAGACAATTTACAGACAGACCTTAAAGTGAAAATTACAATCAATTTTTTAATTAAATAATTTTAATATTTAGAAATAAGAAATGTATCACATATGCAATGATTATGAAGTATTAAGGTTAAATAAAATTATAGATTTTATCGATAATGACACATAGTGTGTAGCTTCACTATATTCTTAGTCCGAGATATCGTCGCTTGGGGGATATGGCGCTAGTGTGCCCAATAATTCAAGATGACCTCTTGGCTGTATTTACCCTGAAGTTATTTTATAGTTTTTTTCTTTTTAATATATATTTTGAATCATTTTTATATAGCATAAGAAATAATTTCCTGCTCAATTGGCTTGGGAGCTTTAATAAAACAATATTTCGTATGTTAGACATAAAAAACTCACTAGTGCTGTAGACTCCAAGACGAGTCGTGTGATAGCGTCAGTATACTGCTAGAAGATGGCCTTCTCGTAATAAAAAAATATTATTGTTGTAACACAAATTATTTCAACGCTTAAGTCATGATACTGGGACTTAAAATTGCTTACTTATTATCCCTGAAATAATGTGGCTAAAAATTACACTTTATTTATCTTACTTCCAACTTGACCATTATCAGCTTTTCTTGTCTGCTCTACACCTTACAAATTCTTTTCTCTATGTTCTTAATACGTTATCCATACTAAATCCCAGTTTCATAACTTAAGCTTGATCTCTTAGAGATTATATTCCTATAACTAGGAACGGCCTTAGCTTAGCTTCAATGTTCACGCGTAGTAGAATTTTAAAGTCGGGGTGGCAGTTTTAGGACAAATTGGCATTTTCTAGGGTAAATGTATGGGAATTTAGTTGGATATGTTATGGAATTGTTGGGGTATACGTAGTGCCATCCCCTTGGGTTGCCAATGGTTGTAAAGTACTCTTTTTAAAAACTTTTTGGTAGCGAATGAAAAATATCTTAAAAAATATATTAATGAAATTACTACAAGCTACAATTTATTTACGTTATGGGAAAGTTAGAGTACGCTGAAGCTGATGTTTGCAAATGATTGAATCATCATTTAGAAGCCAACGCATTAATTGCCAAATTGTACGCACAATCCCCCGCCAATGTTATGAAAGCCAAGATTTTTTAGCCCAATTTAGCCAACTTAACAACATCAAACAACGTTGGACAAAGTGAAATTATGTAGGTGTTATGAAACGAGACTTTAATCATGTTGTTTTTTTTTCTCAATTACAGTATAGGGACCAATAACTTCTATAAGTAGTTGGGATTTTAGAAAAATTGAGGTTGTTTTTTTAACATTTACCTTCTGAAATTATCGTAAAACTTGCAGAATTTCACTTGCGCCACGTTTTAACAGCTGGTTCCCAAACGGTTATGATCTAGCTATAAACTGTTCGACACGTCCACAATCACACAGTAGGAGGTAGTTTAGTCTCACACGTTATTTTAACACTAGTTTATAACTAGAAATAACCAGCGGGAACCAGTTTTAACTAAAGTCTGCAAAGATAATAATCATGTAGTCAGTCTCCACTACTCAAACTAGAACTGATACATCAATTATGATTGTCTGTGATTAATCGAATAATTATATTTTTGTACATTCCTGTGCTACGGGTACTCATAGCGAACGTAACCATGTAATCACATTTGTTAGTCAAGTAGGACGACGTCAAATTATGTAGAAGTAATTAAAAAATTGTATACTAATGTCCAAATATTATCTTGTATTCTTAAGTGCACGAGCGGCTATGATTTTCAAGCAAATATCTGTTTTATTTACAATAGTTGAAGGTTTATTTTGTGTTATCTCTCCCCAATGTATTTCAGTATTATATTTTTAAAGCCTTATACTTTTAAGTAGTTTTTAATATGAATCACAAATCAATGAATTGAAGTATATAATCAGAGTTATGTATAATTTGTATGTAATGCAGTTGAACGCTTGCGAGGCTATCGGGAATGCAGGAGCTTTATTAACAAACAAAGATATATTGTTGTGTTATATCTGTAGAGTATAATATATGCCTTATGAAGAATCCTTGCAATAATTACTTGTAAAGTTATATTCCGCATTATATGAACAAGTACTAGCAGACTAAATGAATATTAGGTGTGCGTTCGCGCAGCGGAATGTTGTTGAATTTAAAGATTTTAATTATGCAGATAATTAGTGTAAGACGTCCTATAATTGTGTATGGTAAATAAAAATTTGTGTATGCAGCCATTGTGGAGAAATTCACCAAAAACAGATTCCGCTGGGCGAACGTTGGCGAACGTTGTCCTGGCGGAACAATCCATAGACTTTAGAAGAAGATGTGTCCGAAAATTAGTGTGTATTTGTGTATAATTGATTATGTATGAATGAAATTAGTGCATGCATAAACTTCGGAGAAATTCAAGTTTCACGCGAACGTTTGTATTAGCCATTCAAGCGCTTACATAGAGAGCTGTAGATTTTACGTACGTTGTTTTGAATTTGTTTATATTTGTTTAAAAACAGATTTAGAAAAGTCGTAGGGTTTAAAAGATAAAAATATAAACGTAAAATACACTTATTAGGTCTTAGTTCTTAAAGTATGCAGTTTGGGGTCTAGATTTTCACGTTTACACAAACCTTGTAAGTGTCTCCAACATGTTGCCAAGTATCAATGATGTTCCGTTAGTAATTAAAAAGTTATAGGATATTTTACCATGAACAGATCACTGTTTACAAAGCAGTCGAATATCACGACGTTCTAAAGGAATTGCATGGTAAAATGTACGCCAATAATTAGTTTAATCATTCAACTATTCACTTGCAAAATTTCATGTCATTAAATTCAGTAATTAAAGAAAGGCAATTATAATACTGACGGAGCATCGAAACCCTACATAATCCGACCAAGTTCGAATAGCTACAAAAAAGCGGCCGTGCCATATGTCTAAGCAACGTTCTTAACTTGGAAGGTTAGTATTTATTGATATGGTACAGTTGCGTACACAAGCGTTAGGAAAAAATAAAACAATTGTATGTCTTGATTGATAAATATTTTTTTAATAATAATGCCACTATCTACGATAAAAATAAATCTTCAATTAACAAGTACTTCTCTATTTAAATATAAGTGTACAAAATTATTTTTATTATTATTACTTACATAAATTACTTAACTACGTGATTAAAAATAACGTTAATAAACGTTACATATTTTAACTAAAATGTCGTAGATAGTGGCGTTATTATTAAAAAATATTTTTCATTCAAGAAATGCAATTGTTTTATTTTTTCCTAACACTTGTGTACGCAACTGTACCATATTAATAAATATACTAACCTTCCAAGTTAAGAACGTTGCTTAGACATATAGCATGGCCGCTTTTTTGTACCTATCCGAACTTGGTCGGATTATGTAGGGTTTCGATGCTCCGTCAGTATTATAATTGCCTTTCTTTAATTACTGAATTTAATGACATGAAATTTTGCAAGTGAATAGTTGAATGATTAAACTAATTATTGGCATACATTTTACCATGCAATTCCTTTAGAACGTCGTGATATTCGACTGCTTTGTAAACAGTGATCTGTTCATGGTAAAATATCCTATAACTTTTTAATTACTAACGGAACATCATTGATACTTGGCAACATGTTGGAGACACTTACAAGGTTTGTGTAAACGTGAAAATCTAGACCCCAAACTGCATACTTTAAGAACTAAGACCTAATAAGTGTATTTTACGTTTATATTTTTATCTTTTAAACCCTACGACTTTTTCTAAATCTGTTTTTTAAACAAATATAAACAAATTCAAAACAACGTACGTAAAAATCTACAGCTCTCTATGTAAGCGCTTTATATGAAAACTAGCTAATGGCCAAACGTTCGCGTAGCGGAAACTTGAATTTCTCCGAAGTTTATGCATGCACTAATTTCATTCATACATAATCAATTATACACAAATACACACTAATTTTCGGACACATCTCTTTTCTTCTAAAGTCTATGGATTAAAAAAAGTTCCGCCAGGACAACGTTAGCCAACGTTCGCCCAGCGGAATCTGTTTTTGGTGAATTTCTCCACAATGGCTGCATACACAAATTTTTATTTACCATACACAATTATAGGACGTCTTACACTAATTATCTGCATAATTAAAATCTTTAAATTCAACAACATTCCGCTGCGCGAACGCACACGAATATTAGATCTTTGTGTAACTAATTCTTATGAATGACTTCAAGTGACCGAGAGAATGAAAATGAACGAGTTCCATCAATGTAATTTTACGCAGAGAGATGAGTATTGAGAACATAGTTCATTCAATGATATAAAAATTCGTTCTTTCAACCGCAGGTCGTCATTCTAAAACATTTTATAGGATTATTATTTTTAAGAAAGTATTATATGATCATGTAATCGCTTTAGTTACCAGAGCCGAGGTTGCGTGGTACCGTGTTCGGGCTTGTCATCAAGCCTGGCTGCTAGTCAAGTAGGGTACGCGTGCTTTCAATGTCATACAGTTTTCAGGGTGTTTGTTCATTGAAATTACATTTTTTATGTTATGTTAAAACAGGCTTTTGTTTAGTACATATTATGGAAAATAATAAATCAGCATGTGTTTTAGCGAATCAACAAATATATAACTAGTAGGACGAATAGTGATCATGCGTTAATGTGTCACAAATTTTCAATAGCAAACACCCTGAAAATCGAACAAAAAATGTACGTTGACATTGTACGAAATCTTTTGTATTAATACTTTTAACTTTTGTTACGATTGCATCAAGGAGTAATAGAATATATGAGATTATTCTAAATGAATTATAATTTGTGTTCTCAATTATTTTGTACCGTATCAGAATGTTTTGTACTGTTTAGATAATGTCTAGGTGTTTTATGGTTTTTTATTGTAATTTTATTTTGATTTGAATGAAATGTTTATTGAATAAAATTATACAATTCTAATAATGTGGTTTTCTTATTCGTGCTTATTTTTCTTCCCTTATCGTGCACTCATTGGACGATTTGATAAATGGAGCACATAAAAAAATAATATACAAATTTTATAGGCACAATCAACTCCTAAAGTCGATATACACATCCAAAGTTACAAAACTGCCGCACAACGTCGAGTGAATAAAATAAACAAAAGTTTATTATATAATAATATTTATTTGCTTAAATACACTAGTCATTTCACAGCACTTATACTTGTTCTCAGTACTTATACTTGGCATGCTTGCTATGTTTCCGGTGGTGATGCGAGGGGGGCGTGGCGGGGGAGCGTCGGCGTCGGTCCCTGTCCCTGTCCCTCTCTCGGTCTCGCTCCCTGTCCCTCTCCCGTTCTCTCTCGCGGGAACGTTCGCGATCCCTTTCCCTCTCGCGCGATCTCGACCTGGATCTTGACTTGCGGTCACTGTGGAAAAAGTTATGAAAATGTAATTCATTTTTTTGTATTAGAAGGAACTGTTGAACTGTGGGAACTGTGTCCTTTTATTATTGGGGGATAAAGATTTCCATGAAAATAATCTGGGGCAAGAAAACTTGTCTGACCTGTATCGTGATCGCTTTGGCGGCGGCGACAGCGAGGGCTCGCGTGATTTCTTTGACTTCTTCGATGACGTTCTGCAAAATAAGAATATTTTCATGATCTCATGTTCCATACTTTTCAGACAGCATAGAAAAAAAACAACGACATCGGAAACTCCTTTTTTTGTGATCTGCAGGTTTCTCCAATATTTTCGATGTATGCAAAGTTTAAATGCTAATGAAAGGGTGCAGTGTATAAGTAGAGATTTAGGAAATTAAATAGGTAACCTACAATCGCCAACAGCATACGTGGCCCACAAGCTGTGAAAAACTGATTATTGATGACACTCTAGTAGCTTTCAGCTTTGAGTACACAGATGTGCTGCGGGTAATTTGCGTGATATAAAAAAAATAGAGTGTTTTCAACAAACCTCATATTAAGTGCAATACTTTGTGATATCCATATTTACGATGTTTTTTTTCCTAAACTTCAATTAACTTCGTCTTAGAGAAATACATAGTAGAGGGACAAAAAATGCTCATTACTGATGTCTCATGAGTATGAGCAATGAAATTCTCTGTTTATTGTATTTAATATCACCTCTCGGAAGTGACGGCGGCTGTGGATCTTGACGTCCTGGGTGCGAGCCCCAGGTCAGGCAAAGCATGTTGGGTTTTTCTGTTAGAAAATTCTTAGTTACAATCTAGGAGTCAGTTTGGTATATGGGGAGGGTTTGTTTCATCCTCAAAAGCCTGGCATCGTTGAAGGAGGATGATGATCAGTCGCATCACGCTGGATATTTTTGCTGCGGACATCCATAATTTCTTCATCACGATCTTTGTACTGTTCGCATGAATAGCCGTTCCTATGTATGCACAAGAGGCGTATGTACAAGGTATGTGTTTGTGTGTGTGTTGTGGGGGAGGGGGGAAGGTTTACGTACGTGGAGTATGTGTCGTCTTCAACAGGAGATCTTCGTCTCGGTTCTGGTGATTCTCGCACTTCTTCTACCGCCTCTTTAGCTTCTCGAGATGCCTTAAGTACAAAAAAAATAATAGTTTGATAATTGCCATTGTTGAGTAAGGTGGTTATAGGAATCAAAAGCTCATATATTGTTAAAATTATTGCGATCAGCTGTTGAAAATCAGTTTGGCTTTTTCTGTCGACATTGACTTTGTCTGACCGGTTATGCATGTCTCGATAAAAATCCATGGTGGTTCCATGGGACTTTTGTTGAATTCATAGGTATGATCCATAAAACATTTCAATTACTGATTAATTTCATTCTAGATTCCCACAGCAATGTCGTGTTACCTTTTTAATAAGTTTTCTGCGGTAGTGATGTATCTGCTGGGCATGAGTCAGCCCCGGGCGGCGGGCGCGGACGCCGGCGTCGAGCTCGTCCGCGTACTTCAGCACGCGCACCTCGATCTCACGCAGCGTCTCGCGCTTTAATGACTGCTCCTCACTACAGGGATGATACATATGGCTATGTTTTAGGGAGGGTGATGTTACATATGGCTATGTTTTTAGTATGTGATGATAATAATGTTTGTACTCACTTGTCATGCTGCATGGCAGTAGGCGTGGGCGGCTCGTTGTCCACAGCCGGGCGGGCTGGCTCGTCTGCTGCGTCGGTGTCGACGGTCTCCCAGCGCGAGGGCACGAAGCTGCCGCCCGCCGCGCGCAGCGTGCTGTCCGACTCGAGCGGAACGCCGTCTATGTCCTCGTCCACTGCGAAAATACTTACATTTTAATGATAAATTGATATTATAACCGAAAGTTCCGATCAAAGGGTAGACCGTAATGGGCATTGAGGGCATGTCGTTTCATAAGAGTCTGCAAAAGTCTATTTGAAATAAAAACATTTGATTTTGTCTTTGATGGCCGCAACCCTAATATACTTGTTTATGTATTTTTTATGTCTTCCTTTATATGCTTCTACTTCTACGAACTATTTTATGTTATCTATGTTCCTATATATTTCTTTATATAGGTACTCTTATATACTTAAAGGACAATGCCTAAAAACGTCCCCACCCACCAACAGACTTGAAAGTAGTGTCATTGGATGCGCCTCATTTAATAGATCATTTCTTATTATGGAGACATATTCCAAAAGTATGGGGTTTAGGAACTATAAGACAATTTAGTGTCCTTAATAATGAATTAACTTCAAGTTTGTTAACCAATTACTCGGAGTTGGGTGGACCGATTTTGATATTTTTATTTTAAAAAATCTATCTCAAAGTTAGTCTAATTTAATTTTCGTCAAGATCTTTTGAGCAGTTTTTGAGTTATCATCGGTTAAAATAATCGGTTTGAAGAGACAGTGTAGTTCTTCGTAAGGACACTTTAACCACCTCCAACAGAGTTCAACTAAATGTCATTGGATGCGCTCATCCGCCAAAAAAATCCCGATGAAAATTATATCGGACTAACGTTGAGAGACGTTCTTTGCATTAAAACAAAAATAATCAAAATCGGTCGACGCAACTCCGAGTAATTGGTTAACAAGCTTGAAGTTAATTGATTATTAAGGATACTAAAATGTTGTGTATTTCCAAAACCCCATACATTTGCAGTAAATCGTTTTGATAATCATGATCTATCGAAAGATGCGCTTCCGATGACACTAGTTTCAAGTCTGTTGGTGGGTGGGGACAGGGTCCATACAAAATCCGGCATTGTCCTTTAATTAAACTTTTTCTATCTGGAACCATCAAATTTAGTACTGATAAGGCCTTTCAATAAAAAAAAGCCTTTTATTCCATGCTCACAATAAATGAACTAAAATTTACATCCATAACATTGCATTATTATTATATGATTTTCTTACGGACACGTTTATATTTATTTTAAGGCCTTCAATATACATCTCTAATAGTCAATTCAAACCTACAACACGTACAAAAACATTGAACAGACATCTCACTAAAACAGAAACACCAAAAAAATATCCCATCATATAACCACCAACAAACTCTAAACTCACCCGGCACCCCATCTATATCATCATGCACGTTACTCCTGACAGCAGGCGCGGGCGCCGCCTCGGGCAGCATGCAGGCCAGCCGCCGCAGCGCTGCCCCGTCCAACGGGCCCGCCGCTGCCGTGTTCCACGACTCTTCGGAGGCTGAGGACCGAGCTGGTGATGCACCGGAGTCCGAGCCGTTGCCTTCTTCTGTGTCCCCGGGGTTGGTGAGGCCTGGGACTGTGTCTGATTCCTGAGATACAAAATTAACTTTACTTACACTAGGTTAAAAAAAAAGTTAAAAATCTCACATTTAAATGCAATCAAAACCAAATCATTTAATAAAACAAGGCTGAAAATCAGTACTTTTTAAACATCAAAGAAACATCCAGCTGTCATTGACAGCCCCCAAAACCTTAGTGTCAAAAGCTATCAAGCAAATTTAAAGAAGCTTTGACACAAAAGCTTGTATTATTCCTGCAATTGCTTCTTACAATTGAATTTATTATACCTGCATCTCACAAAATTAAATGGGTATAATTTAGGTGGTCACCAAAAATATTTTTAAGAATCTAAGCTGAGGCACCAAATAAAATAAAGAACACCAAAAAAAATAAATTGACTTTATTAAAAGGTCACTAAAGTATATAATATTATGATCCAAAAAAAATAAAATAACATCAGAAAAATCGCAAATCTCGCACAAATATTATTTTTGGTTCCCAAAATGGATTAATGGTCATCAAATTCTATCCAACTAAAAGATTAATATTACTACCAAAAATCAAAGTTAGTGACGAAAACGAATCGCTGCAAAACCGACTCTACGTAGTCTTGTCTGCCCTACCCCTAGAGTGCAATTCAAAACCGCGTAGGCGCGGAGGGGCGAGGCGGCCTGCGAGCTGAGGCGCAGGTAGTTTGAAGGCTCGCCGCCGCGGCTGAGGCTCAAGCCGAAGCTGCGGTGGTGAGCGTGAAAACCATCTGCGACGATAAGCTCGCATGGGACCGCCGGAGCCCTGCAGCGCCGGAGCCGTGACAGAAGCCATGCTTGCTGCATGTTGCGTGCTTACATTTTACTACTGAGTTACACACAAATTCATATAACAATAAATAAGCAACGTACGTTTGGGAACCCCAGTATTTTAATTGGTATTTGGGAAATATTCTAGCGATCGTTAGCTTTTTTAGTCTAACAAAAATGACCAAATTAGGAGTCATGGTATTACATAATTGGTAACATCTAAGTAGTGACAATATATAATATTTGGTCTAAAGTGTATTTTTAAGGCGTCCATATATTTTTTTAGTAGTCAATAATACGAAAAAATGGTTTTATCTAATAATATTTTTGGAAACGTTATTTGGTGACCATTTATCCATTTTGGTAACCGTTTAGAATTTTTTTGGTAGTAAAATAGGTACTTGGGGGTTGTTTAAACATAAGCCAAATTAAATTCAGACTTCAGACAGTTTTTTTTGTCTCTATGAAAATCGATGAAAAATAAATAAAATCTTTTAACAAATATCTCAAGAATCCTACCTTATCCTGTCCAAGGAAGACATCATTGATATGAAGCAAGAACTCGGTAGGATACACCGCCCAGTCGGCCCAGGCCTGCAGTATGCGCGTGACGCGAGCACGGAATCCCTCCTGCTGCAGTCGGGACGACATGCGAGACCATGCCAGGTGACAGTTGCGCATTATCTCTGTTAGGCGCTGTTGGAATCTGAGAGAATATAATCATGGTGAATATTGTTTTGTAAGACCAATGCTGTCATTTATAGATTATTGGATTTCATTACGAATTGTGACAACCAGTCTTGTTTACCATACATTTTGGTAAGTAAGACTGGTTGTTGGAATTTTGTTTGTGCAGGTAACTGGGTTATGGCGCTTATAGTCTGTTTTTTAATCTCGTAGACTAAATTGACACTTGCAAAATGTCAAACTTCCAAATAATTTTGCTAGCTCTGTGGTGCAGTGTTGTACTTACGATACCGGTTCGTTGAATCGTAACTTTTTCAATAAGTCATCCTGAAATAATGGGCTTATCCGATGATGATTGGCAGGTCAGTGTGATTTGTAGACAGCCATGTGTACGTACGTAAATTTTAAATATAAAACTTTGAATGAATATTAAATTCGTCTCTTATATTTAAAATTTACGTACGTACACATGGCTGTACGACGTGCTACAAACTGCCAGGGATATCTGACCACGCAAAGCCATGCGTAATCATCAAGGATAAGCCCATTATTTCAGGATGACTTATTGAAAAAGTTACGATTCAACGAACCGGTATCGTAGGTACTACACTGCACCACAGAGCTAGCAAAATTATTAGAAAGTTTGACATTTTGCAAGTGTCAATTTAGTCTACGAGATTAAAAAACAGACTATAGATCTCTTATGTAAAACATTGGTATTCAATTTCATCCAGTTAGACTGGAAGTTCTCCTGAAAATGGTTGGGAAGAAGATACGTATATGATGAAGGGAAGAATTTTGAAAGGCTCATAGGTAAGTAAATAGATTAGCTGGGTTATTTTATAGTAGCTACAGCCTACCCTGAGACCTGAGAAATTATCCTTGGATGGGTCATCGTTATCTTGACATAGCGAGACCCTTCCATACATAGGAGAGTACTAAAGTTGTTGGTCCTTAGCCTGATATCTACTAATAGGAGGTTGACGTTTCTGTTACGTAAGAGTGGCTAACCAATAGATGATATCGATGTTTCTATTATATGGCAAAAACTACTCACGCATTCCTATAAGCACTAGCATTCGTAAGCTTAGCCCCGGCATTATGCAGTATATCAGACAGCAGGTACAGCCTGGCGATGCGCCTCTGCGGCGGCGTGGTGGGGGACGCCAGCGCCTCGGCGAGGCAGGCGGCCACCTCGGGCGCCGCCTCCGCGTGCTCCAGGCACCACGCCATCGCCGCGCCCACCGCCGCGCGGGACGGGGTCAGACCGCGGATTAGCTCCTCGAGGCGGTCGCGTTGGCTGGAAGGAAATATGATGATTAAATAACAAAATATAACTGGAAATATTGGGTAACATGGGTTGGGTACATATATAAAAAACATAATACGTAAAAAGAAAAATGTAAATATATTATTTTTTCGGAACTAACAACTTTAGGGACTTTTGGAAAAGTGCAAATAGTGTGACGTTTCATAAAAGACTGCAAAGTATTTAAAATAAAAATATTTAAAATTGTTCAAAAATTATGTACAAAGTATGTCGATGTTTCGAGGTTGTTTTGCCATCAAAGTTAGTCAAATGCTTTTCTTTTTTTAAGTCGGTTATAATGCCGCTAAAATTCAACAAAATAACAATCTCAAATCAATAACATTGCAACTTACTTATTAGACAGTGTTCCTCGTATATTCTCCTTGGCGTCCTCTTCCTCCACCAGCTCATCAGGCATGCCAGCTGTGTAGAGATTCATGACCGGCGGCCGCCACACTGAACCACCTGGACAAACAATTTGATATCATTAACTATAGCGATCTAACACAAGATATAATTCTTGCTTATATGGAATAGAGTACAAAATCGCAACGATAGCCACTCGTTGCGATTTTTATATGTATGTATCAATACAGTAATAAATGTTTAGTTTTCGTGGTGAGTCGCTATTTTAAGATGCTTTACCAAATAAATTACGTCGTCATCGCAATTTATTTTTAACCTAGTCAAATACCCAATCGTGTGCACCTACACATAATGAAATTGGTGTCCTCAAAATTTACATTACACAGAGATTAGCCGACAAAAAACAATTTTAATACCACTTCTGACTGACCTTTAAACATCCTAAAGTCTTCAAGCGACCACTGTTTAGGCGAGTCTCCCTGCAGCATAGAGAACAGCTTCCACCGGTAGTAGATGTGCGCGGGCGACTGGTTCTCGAACAGGAACCGGAAGAACGGGTTGTTGAGCTCCTTGTTCATGATGATGGCCTCGAACATCGGACCTTCGCGGATCACGAACTCCACCATGCGATGGATCAGCATTAGGATGTTTCTGGGGAAAGGTGAGAGATCAGTATTGGATCAAGACTTTTTACACCTTAATTTAATATAATTTAATATATTTCTTAAAACTATTGGCTAATATTAATCACGATGCACTAAAACTGGCACTTTTCTTAAGACAACATGGTCCTAAGAAAAAATGCCCGATTTAAAAAATGGTGTGACACCTTTAGACCATCTACTGTTTATATTATAAAAAATAATTACTCACCTTTCTGTAGGCACCACTACTTTGACTATTGACTGTGAAAGAATCTGTAAAAATAATAACAATCTTGAGTAAATATCGAGACTCTTTGATCATAAACATTAAATTTTATAAAAATTATGTTAATCCACAAACCTGTTCATACAGTTTCTTATCTTCGGGATCGCTGGGGTAATATTCACCTGGTCGCACTCGGGGAATCTGAAAGAACGTGAGTTTATATTGGTTATATCCTGACCTGGCATGTAAAGAGACATGGTGCTCGCCAGATATCAGTAAGCCAATATTTTGGTGAACTACGTTATCTTATTTACTTTATCTTATAATTTCATTACTCCTTAAATCAGTCCAAAATTAAACGCTTATGCCTTTTCTACATGAGCCTGGCCTCTGCCATGATATGATATTATTCTATATACAATATTTATGAGTACCTTATTAGCGAGATGTTTAGGCGGCTGCGCGTTGAAGGGCAGGCCGGAGGGCGGCGGCGGCTTGCTGGGCTGCTGCAGCGCGGGCGGGATGTAGATGGGCACGGGCGGGATCACCACCGCCTTGCCCCACCCCAGCTTCATCTCGTAGCTCATTATCTCTTTACCTGCGATACAATGATAACAAATATTGGTAGCATCTCATGCAGTTGTTGCAGGCAGTTACAAGTCAGAAAGTCTGACAACTAGTTTCAGCAAAGGGTATTATTGCCTTGCCTTGCCCAGATAACTGTGTTGAAGAGGTCAGATACCCCCAAAAAAGCTGCATTTGATTGTCCCCAATATATGTAGATGGGAAACAGCTAGGCAGATGATGATATTGAGTACATAAATTATTTCCTTTAAATCGAACCTCGGAATACCTGATCTTCTCATATAATATACTTCTTTACATGTCCTCTTGAATTTGAAGCATTCTTTTCTCCAGAAAGACGTACATATAAGTATAGTCCTCACCATTAATACACCTGAGCGCCCGCTCCCCGTCCTTCCGCGACATGAATGCGACGAAGCCGCAGTTCCGGCCTCGCGCCTTCTCCTCGTCCGAGCGCGGCCACATGATCTTGATGCTGGCCAGCGGACCGTAGCGACCGAAGATCTCCATCAGTTGCTGTTCTGTTATCTGAGAAATTTAATAGATGAATAGTGTTTGTGGATTGTTTTTGTATGAAAATTTCACTAGTAATTGAAGACCAGTTCTTGAAAATCTGCTATTACTTAGATCAATTTTTTTAAGTGCACTAACATGCTTAGAATTTCTCTTAAAATCCTAAATAGAACTTGACCTTACAAAAAGCACTAGATTCATTATGCAACATTATCTTAACCCGTTGTATGCCCAAGCACGGAACACAGAGATACTAGAGACACAATTGATTTTCTATTGTCTTATAATAAATTACTAGCGGCTAAAAGATACATAATTAGATTCTACTATGTATTTGAACCAGCCTTTTGTATGTCTGTGGAGCCCAAAACCTACCTTAGGATTAAGATTTCCAAGGTACAAGTTGGTAGTATTAGGATCTCCTGTATCATATGAGCCAACATCAGGAATGATATCAAGCGATGGCTCCACGCCGACCACGCCGCGCTCACGCAATACATTCTTGTATTTGTGACGTTCTGATCTCTCTTCTTGTATCCTGAAAGAAGAGAGTATTTATTTAGAAAACAAAAAGTCTTTGTAAATTGTTTAACTCTAAAAAAATCTGGAGTGATATAACTTTTTTAATTTACAAATTTTTCTTTTAATTTGACAATTTTTTTTTTTTAATTTACGAAGACTTTTTGTTTTAAGACCATTAAATTAAAAATGTTGATTGAATATGTGAGCAATGAGAAAGTTTGTATGTAGGGAAGTCCATTCCTACATTTAATCCTTGTGTGGGAAGGAGTTCCGAAGGAGTACCACAGTCTGAAGCTAGTATAATCATAAACATGGACTTGTTATGTATTTTGTGTTTACCTGATATGGCAGATTAATTTGGAAAATGCAGTTAGATCAAATGTTTGATTATCAGTAGGAACATTTCAATAGGGAGCAAAAATAATACCACTCACTGTCTCAATTCCTCCTTAAACAGCTCCAAGTTACTCTTCTTCTTGTCCTGTCCTTTTTTCTTAGCATGTGGCCGGCCTGGAGGTTCAGGCCTCTGAACTAGAGTGCGGACCACATCAGCCTCGGAGATACTCCTCTTCTCATCCAAGCGAGAAACTGGCTTGTATAGCTTGCCTCTCTCTGAGGTGTCTTCCTCTGTGAAATGTGGAAGTATGTTTAATGTTTTCAATCAGATATGAAAGAGATTAGATGGAAGAGTATGGGCCAATACTAAAACTAGATACAAAGAGGAAGATTGGTTGATTAAACAGGTAGTTATTACATTCATGTAGTCTTTGATGAAACTGCAATTGTCAGTTACCTTTGAGAAATCTCTAACACTATACTTCATGTAAGTAGGCATTTATTTAAAAAAAAAAGGAACAATCTTGATATATCTTTTTATTTAACAGGGTAATGTATACCTAGGATAAGGATGCATTTCTGTAACATTTTTGCAATAAATAAATAAATAAAACCAGTATAAAAACAAAATGTGGCTAAAAATCTATGTACATACATACAATAATAACTATTACTCAATCAATGTGTAGCAAAGTAAGACTACAGCTCACTGTATGAGTAGGAAGGAGGTTGTATAACATTAAATATGAAAGTGACGAGTGTTACTTACTTCTAGCTCCTGCATCATATGTGCCAGCTTTTACCCAGACTTTGCTGGCTGTGCTCGGGACCTCCTGGAAGGTCTCTACAAATTCCTTGAACACCTGTAAGGAATTTCAAATTATTTATTAATTTACTCATACAAACTATAGTACAGATGTAACAATATGTGATGTTTTGCGTTCTGTAACCATTTGTGACACGAATACTATCATAATATTTATGTAATGTGAACAGCAACAACATAGGCAGTAAGTAGACCACTAGAGAGCTAAGTGTCAGAAAAAAGACAATCAATCTATTTGGCTCTTAATTTTATGAAGGAATAAGACCCAAACTAGTACTTAACTATTATCACTGCCTTTATAAGACAACGGAATGTATAAACAGATTAAAATCTTCGATTTAGTCATGTAATTAAGCTACAAATATGGTGAAAGACTAAAGCCATAACACTTACATGAGCAGCCGCTTCCTCTTCTTCCTTCTTCTTCAATTCCTCAAGCTCCTTCTTAGAAAGCCCTCGAGAACTCATATTGAAAAAAGACCAAAAGACTACAAGCTCACTTAAACACAATACTTTTCCTAAAAGGTAACATCAAAATCGAACGCTTAGTTTGTCATTTATTCACTAAATACTTAATCGTTTTCATTTGAATTCATTCCTACATGTAACTATATTACACACTAGTTTATTTCATTCTTCTCTAAAGATCATTATTTTAAATTAGAATATAAATTAATTTTCAGTCAGCAAAAATCTTAAACATAACATAACCTCAACAACGCTCAGTATAGCACAGATAATAAATAAAAAAGGAAATCACAACGTTTCGTTTCAATTTTAAAACGTATAGGTTTGCTACAGTCTTAGGTTTTCTTTGGTTTCTTTTAAAAACGTAGCATGTATTATCATTATATTTAACATAAATATTGAATTTCATTTAATTCACGATTTTACTTTTTAATACCTGGATATGCAACGAATAACAAAACGTTTCAGACTAGCTACTCTCCGCACCCGGATAAAATATTTCAGCAAGTAATTTTGATGCTCTTCAAAATTTTGTAGTTATTGCGTGAAAGAGCGATATCCGTTTTAAAACTTCATATCATGTTCATGGTCATACGAGAAGACTGGCAATCGGCAGTGGTAGCGCATTTGATTGTGAGGAGGGAGGCCTAAAATATAGTCCATAAAAAGAAGCCGATAGTTTAGCCAATTGCACCAAACCCATATTTTCTCTGTGAAATTTATTATTTATTACTAGCCTATAATGTCCCACTGCTGGGCAAAGGCCTCCCCATCCCGCTTCCACACTTTTCGATCCTTCGATCGAGTCCACCAGTCTCGACAGTAGGCGTCCAGTTCGTCACGCCATCTCTTCCGGGGTCTACCCCGCCTGCGGTGTCCATCCTGGGGTTTCCACTGGAAAAATTACCTACGTATAATTGATTCGGTATATTTTATTCTCTCACTCGGGGGACCTCCATTATGTAGAGGTATGTAGAGTCTCCAGTATGTAGAGTCATAAATCGGACCTCGGCATTGACCTCGGCCAACGGCACCAATACCCAAAACAGCGTGTTCTTTCGGTTTTCTTGCGGGGTGAAAAATAAAACAATACCTTGGTTACATAATTATTTATTGAAAAAAGTATACATCAAAAACGTTTCGATGTAAAATTAAAAAAAAGAACGTGTGCGATTTGACATTAGTGAATAAGTTCTGCACAGGATCACGATGCACTACCGGCCGCATTTGAAAGCTTTCAACTTTATTTTCATACCCATACAGTTTAATTTTAACTGAATGTTCAATGCGGCCGGTAGATATCGTACATTACGGGGTATCGGATAAAGTACTAAGAATTTCATACAGAGTTATGTTTACAGCCAAGTGGTATACAAGTAGAAAAGTTTCATTTCTAATGTGTAAATTACATTTGTGCAAGGAAAGTAAAAAAGTTAGCCTCTGATAAGTTAATATAATGTATATTAAAAATGGCTAATTGTACTTAGAGTATTGTGCCAGCATAGGCCACGCTATAATTACCTATTGGCTGTAAATTCCACTGTTTCGTCTTTTTATTTTGTTCCTACTATCAATATTACATATTGTTATTTTCACTTAATACTTACATTTAAAATACACAAATAATACAACTTGATAGTAACCGAAACACCGAATAATTTAATGCATTGAAACGTTATTTTTGTGAAATTAAATTTATAGAAAAACAAGCATAGTGATCAAAGTCCTACTGAAGAGGACTTGGATGTTTAATCAATTGGTAAAACGTAACGAAAGAAAGAAACTATTTAATTTTAACATGTTTGAAATATCCCACTTTAAAAAAGGGAATATTTCTATCCACAAGAAAAGCGGGCTTTAAAATGTATGGCCCGACCCGATATAAACAAAATACTTTGTGCATCATAAAGCTTGTTATACAATGAAACATGCCACGAAATATACATAACTATTTATTATACTGTACACAGCGAAACTAATGTACATACTCACAGAACGAATATCATAAGACGTTAGTGTGTACTCGCCGCTATTGACGTCGTCACAGATTCTATAAAATATTTGCGTTAAATGCAAAACTTAACGAAAATCAAAGTAAGTTGTTGAAATAAATACGAACCCTTGTTTAAAATTCGGCTAGTTTAGAGCACTTTTTGCGATTCGTGTCTATTTATTTGGTCAACTTATAAAAAACCTTTTTCGTAATATAAAACCTGTGACGTAACATCGTGACCGCGCCATTTATTACACAGACGGAGTCAACTTATAACATAAATATACTAAAATAGAGTTAATACATAATTTATTTGTTATCTTTTTTACACATTGGTGGTATACGAAGCTGCATTTTATTAGTCAGTAGATATGCAATTAAAATCTTATTGGCAATAAAAAGTTATGATACAAAGGTTTTTGGGTGTTGGTAAATTCATTGCAGTCAATTATGACCTGTATTGTGTGTAGATAGAGCGCATTTTGGCAGTCGTCAAACATGCTTGATTGGCTAATAAAGCCTGGTTACGGCGTCGTAACTGGCTCATTTCAGCGAGCGCATTCTATTCCAAACTTAAATTCAAAAGTGTATTTCTTATTTATAAAACGTAATCCCTGTTATGTCTGGCTTTATATATCTTAGCGATCAAGCTGTAGAAATTATAACGAACTTTGAAGCTAGCACACAATTTTATTAGCGAGCTCGAAAAAAATGGTTGGTCAACCTGTGACATAGAAAATCGAGAATAATTACAGCCAACGTTTTGTTTCAGCATTTGTTCTTGGTGCAGCTAACATTATGCTTACAAATATACAGAGCATAAACAAAACACATTAAGGCATGACACACACTAGTGTAACAGAATATAAGAAATGTTTACTCCTGTATACTTAAGTGTTTCTTTATATTTCGATATAAGAAGGCAACTGGTGTGCCGAGTGCCCGCGTACTGTGCCAACAAATGTCATACAAGACTATCTTGAAGTAGGAATAACCTTCAAGATATACATATGCAAGACTGTCTATCCCCAAAACAAGCCATCACGGGATTATCTTCGGTATCCGTTCAGAATTACCAGCTCAAGTATCAGATACTACGAAGGTAGCCGGCGAGCGATTCTGTTCAAAAATTACAATAAATATATTTCCCCCAACAACTGCCATACAGAAACCTTCGCCGGCCAATCCAGTACCGCTACAGACGCAACGTTCTATTATCCCATCATTATTTATAAAATTTAAGTAATACAATAATATTAGTGCACAAAATACAATTAACATCTTACACCTACACATTTCCGCACTCGGCATTTTCTCACAAGTCAACACAATCAATGTAATAAGTATATTTATCTTCAACATCAACAATAAGACATACAATGCTACCGTCAAAAAGTAAAATTACGTTACAGAGGTATAACACATCTTTTACACTATTAAATGCATTCGTCGAACATTGTACTACTCCTAAAAATCAATGGCCAATGATAGTGAAACATAAAATGTAATTAAACATTGTACTCGCTTATTTGATCAATAGACATCTATTAAAATAAATTTTCACATACAATATACATCGAATATAATATAAAATTCTTTATTATATAACGCTAGTTGTGTGTGTGCGCGAGTGTGGGAGCGACGTGACGCGGGCGGTGACGTCACGCGGCACGTCGCGTCCGACAGCCGCACTATATCGTGAATAGTCAAATCCTCTCGATTATACACTGTACAGGGATTGAAAATGTTCATGGACAGATTGTATTTATGTTTCGTTCATTTTTGTTTGACGACACTCTTGTGTACGATTTACAAACAGTGATATTTGTGTGATACTTATGTATAAAAACTGTTACCGGCGACTTACATGCTGGCGTTCTGATTGCCCGTTTCGCAGCCCTATTTTATTGAATGTTTTGCTTACAATGCATTTGAATACCTTGATAGTAAATTTCCAGGTTATATTCCGTTCATAAGTTGGAAAACCTTCTGGTTAATGAGTATTTTTAATGTAAAGTAGTTTATAACGTGACAATAAATTATTAGAAAGGATTTAGTAGGACATAAGCATCCGATCGTCAATCAACAAGGAGGATGACTAGGTTAGTTCATCATAGAGTCATCTGTTATTCAAAAGTCGCGGTGAACCGGTTTTGCAAAGAATTTGTTTGAAGGAGGTATGTTGAGAATGAAGTGGGAGACGCCGAGACAGGTACGGCGGCGGCGAGGACGCGTGCGGAGCCGTCGCGGCTTCGCGGCCGAATGACGCAGGCCGCAGAGTCGCAGGGAGCAGGGGTGACGCGGGGCGCGGGGTGGCGGGGGGCGCGAGGGCGTGGCCGAGTCTCAGGCATCCGCGTCCGCGCCTTTCAGTCGGAGTCGCGCGAAGTCTTCGAAGATTATGTCGTCGTCTTGCTCTTGACCGTTCTCGTCTCTGTGGAAGAGAGATTGCATTATAACTAGCAGATCTGCCAAAGTCAAAGTACTGCAGCATAAGCATAGGCAGTATTACTGAACATCAAAGCATTTTACCGATCATCATCTCGATTCATTAAAGCAGTCCACTGTTGGCTAAATATTCAGCACATGACACACTTGTAATCTCCCGAGCCTTTTCCCAACTATGTTGGGTTCTTTCCAGTCTAACCGGATTCAGCTGAGTACCAGTGTTTACTAGTATTATAAATATAAAAATTAAGTAAATGGGTACATACGGGTGCGGGTCGAGCGTGATAAGGTCGTGGTCGACGGGTCGGGGCGCGTCGAGCGCGGCGCGGGGCTCCTCCTCCGGCTTCGGGTGCATCAGGATGAACGGCAGCTCCGCACTCAGGTCACTACAGAATAAATATTATATTAGGTACGTAGTTCTATTCAATAATTTCAGTGATCGATCCACGCCTAAGATTGTGGATCGGCTGATTTAAGCTTAACGTTTGATATTAAATTGTTCTTACCCGCCGAGTGGTCCGAGACACAGCTTCACTTTGACCTTGTATTGCACTATGATTCCTAGGTTCTCTCGCTGCGATGGATCCGCGATTCTGAAACCATTTCAAATATATCAGTGAATTAAATTAATGAGGAAATCCACACGCATTTAAGTAATTATTTTGATACATTTATATCTTCGCGGTTAACCAGTAAAACAATAAAACGAGACATTATGATGTCATCAAAAACATCTGACATTCTGCATTCCTATTTCAAAAACTTTTCACCGGCCAGCATCCCCACATCGCCAACCAGACCAAAGAGGTTGCAACCCCTACATCGTCAAACAAACCAATGGATTGCATATGTATAAAACCTGTTACCATAAGGCGTGGTACTCACAGCGTGCTAGAGGCGAGGTTGGTGTCCTCGTGCTTGAGCTGTCCGTCGAGCGCCAGCCCCCACTTGTCCTTGTTGTTGGCCAGCAGCGGCGTCACCGTGAACACCTTGCTCAGCGTGAAGCCCGGCCCTACTGGGCAGCCCTCCCTGCAACACGGACTACGTTACTAAATGTTTCTATAATTACCTACCTGTTTTATCTCGAGCAAATCCGGTGAGCAAAACTTGTGTGTGTAAATGTACATGTACAACACTCACAAGTTGGACTCACCCGCTTTAGCTAGAGATAAAATGTATAATCCTACTGTGGAGACACAAATTGTGTTCCTGTTAGGCTTGTGCCTTGTTTGAACGTTATATAAATGTGGCCAATCGTTTCAAGAGTGTTGTTTACTTTTTTTATGTTGACATTTATCTTTTTCAATCATCGTTTGTTGGCTTATGTTGAGTCAATAAATGATTAAGTATTCTCTCCTTATAAACACAAAATATTGTACGCAGGAAACATAGAAAGATTTATATTAATTTAATTAACATTCGCTTGTCAGTCCGCGTGCCCCAACCGTTGGGATTCATATCTTATTAATATTAAACCCAAACCGCGTGCATGATAAGTTTCGCCAAGATTCAATATTCAAGGATGTCTGCCTTTTCTACCATGAAAGTATGAGTTTTATGGAGGGTAAAAAATTCAGGCTATAATTTGGAAAATCAGCTATAAAAAATCAATGCAAATAAAATGTATTTAAAGTTAGTAAAATGTAAATTCACCACAACCGTTAATGTAAACTCATTCATACGTCTATTCGTTTATGTATCTGTGGCGAGTAGTCTTCATCCTAGGAGTACCTACATACTATACAAAAAAAAAATCTAAGAAAATATCCCAATGCGCCCGCAACCCAATATAGGAATATTTGACTTTGAAATAATATTTTTTTACTATGTACATAATACAATAAAGAGATGATTTGAATTTCAGCTAATACAGTATGTGTCAAATCAAAAATAGGTATCCAAATTATATGCAAGTATCTATTATGGAAATGAGATAGAAACCGCATCCTCTGCGAAATTAAAACAAATTTATGCGCGGGCCTCGAATATTCTAGAAAAGTCGAGAAACACATTGTCACGTGTCGAAAATCGTTCCAAGAGTAATCTGTATGTAATAAGTAGGTATGTATGTATGAGTATGACAAACTCCAGGCATAGGAAGCGAGAGGGGCAAACGATTCATGCACGCTGTACTTACACGGACCGCATGGAATGTTTCTTACTGAATATCCCGATAAAGGGGAATTTAAATAGTCTCGCCGACATCGATTTGGGCTCCCTGAATAACAAATGGACATAACTCAAGTGTTTGGATTGGAAATTCGTTGTACACGGTATTCATACAAGGAAAATAAGAAAATTAAGCAATAGTTAACGGTTGACCCCAGCTGTATAAGTTGGTGGGTATTATTTTCGATTGCCTAAGATATTAAAATCATGGAAAATTACCTCATTTTTTTCTGGTTGTTCCTATGAATTGTCCTATTCTTTGGTTGATATATACCCGTAGCTACTTAAAAGATAATAAGTCCAATCTCAAAACACTTACCAGTCGATCTTGTACAATGTCGGAAACTGTACTCTACCAGCATGGCTTCAAGATTGAAATTCATTTGTTTTTACACGAGCATCATATCATAACATCAAAACTCAGTCGCTCTCGACCTAAGCGATAACGATCCCGGTATGGTGGTACAAACTCGATTATATTGAAAAATATTATTTTACCAATAAGTAAGTTTACAATTCACCGCGGTCAGCCTACTCATCGATTGCACATTGAATATTGCACTCTAATACAAGCGAGATAAAGTCGAAACTCGCTCGGAGCCTAAGCAACACTAACACGTATCATTGCAAATTGTACCCTATCACTAAAGTAACAAGGTCCACTCACTCGCTCTCGGTCTCTGCGACGGTGCACTTGTACTGCGCGGTGGAGAAGAGGCAGATGTCGGCGAACTGCCGCACCGACACCTTGATGCGCTTCACCGACCGGTTCGAGTTGTTCGCTATGTGCACGTTCACCGCTATGTTCTCGCCGTGGTGGTATAGCTCCTGGGAATAAAAATGTAGTTAGAAACATAAAAAAGTTGATATTAAAGTAGAAAGAATGTTACTTTTAAGATGACAGCAGAAAAACTAGTAAGAAATAAGAATATGCTGCGCCTACCCCAAATTAAATTGGGATAAGAAAAAAAGGGTGTGTGAAAGAAAGAAACACAATTGAATTGCAGGCCAAAGGTTTGTGTGTTCGGGAACAATTTAGCATATTTAGATAATTCTATCATCTAGTTAAAAAAAACTATTTTCGATGGCAACTGTTATTAACTAGGTACTAATAAATAGGTCTTGTTTTGTTGACCAGTAGCTTGAGCTTTCTTGTAGTTTTTCAAAGCCGAACTAAGAATAAAAGTGTTACCTTATCTAAGGAAGCTTCCAGGTATAGTTTGTTGGGGCTCATCATGAACTCTTTGGACACTTCGACCGAGGGCTGCTCGCCTTGCTTGCTTGGCGCGTACATTATCTTTCTGATGGCTAACCGCACTGAATTCCTGCAAAAATATCATACAATATCATTAGTGAAATTGTTGAGATAACTCGTAAATATGGATCAAGTAAAAAAAATCTTCAGAAAAAATAGGTAGAATTATATTGAAGCTATAGTAGGTCCATTTAAACGTCCAATCTGCATAAGTTACTGGATATTTATACAGCCAGTCATAGATAAACCAAAATGACTGGGGTCCGAGTTTTCTCGAATCCACCTTCAGTCTTTGCAATGCTATTTTTTGTCATCAAAATAGACATATATTTGTAACATTACCCACCTCTTATGTGGCTTATCATCTTGAGAGTCAGCGACAAACGCCTTCAACTCATAATCCACCCCACAAGGCTTGCCGGTCTCTCCGGGCGCGGGCTGCAGCGTGACGGAGGCGGGGCAGTGCGGCGGCAGCTCGAAGTAGAAGGGGTGAGCCGCCGCGCCCAGCTTGCGGACTAACCGTTCCTGCAGCCGCGTTAGAGGACGCTTTGTTGTGTTCGTTGCTGGGTATATCTGCAGAAAAGTAATGAAAACTTGTAATTGGCTATATTCTACTAATAATAATAATTATTGTATTACATAGTTGTAAGTTTTCTTTAAATGTCAATGTCTAGGTACTTAGCAAAACAATAGACAGATAGAATATTGGGAACGGACGTCGAGAGTCCATAAAGTGAAAAGGAAACGATGGACGGGTTGGTTGAAAATCCATAACCTGCATAAGCTAGAAAAAAATTAACTTCAGAGATGATGGCAAATAAAATAAAATTCGGATAGAGGCATGAGGATGGTGTCCGTGGAGGAAACAAGAAAAGAAATAATATTTAGAGTGCAGTTATTGATCTTCTGTTGTTGACGGAGAAAGCAACACCACAAAAATAAAATATAATTATGTACTTCAGTTTGTATAATAAACATTAATTGGAAACGACTTGTGTGGCTAAAGCGAAATACAATTTAACTTCTAATAGTCGATTTACAACCTCGATTGCCACATAAAGGCCTTCATTTATGCGTATTTCGAGTTGAATGCTTATTCAAAACAGTGTGAAGAATCTGGGATAATCTGTTTACTATCAAAACGTGTCGCAATTAGTTACGCGACTCATGTTCCTAACGAGCATTACATGGGAAATTGAATAGAAGATTTAGTTCAATCTTATCGTGCTAAATCTGACTGATATACTGGATTTATGTATTCTGTTTTTGGTGTACATAATCGTCAGTGAAATTATTCGATCGAGTAGTTTTGACTGCTAAATAATTTATATTGTTTTATTGACAGCCTGTTGTGTTATATGAATTTTGAGGAAATGATTATCATATCAATTGAAGGCACTTGATATAAAGGCACTCGTGGCGTCGAAGCTTCCAAAACTTAGCCGAAAGTTCTCGTAATTGCGGTCTTGTAACAGAAGTGCCAGTTACCTGTTCAGCGGCAAGGTACAGGTCCTTCCTGAAGGTAAGCCCCAGCACGTCGAGGTCTTCCCGGCCGTATCTGAACGCGGCCAGCACATGGCCGAACACCTTCCTGTCCTTCACATATTCCGGGTCGATTAGTACTACGCCGTCTGTAATGAACAGAAGAAAATCAAGTTAGACACTTTACAGGCTACTCGAGGGCACGTCTTACGGTTAGAAAGTAGCTAATATGATATTTAAATGTGTAAGTTGCACTATTTAAAATTTCAGCAAAATTAGTTCCTAGTTTTCAAGACTTCCACGTTTATAATATACTAGCTTTCGCCCACGGTTTCACCCGCGTCCCGTAGCCGGATGGTGACAAAAACCTTCTCCCGGGTCTAAGTTACCTCCCCTCTAATTTTCAGCCATTTTCATCTCAATCGGTCAAGCCGTTTTATGTTATGTCGTGACAACGGAAAACGTGTTTCATTTTTATATATATAGATGTGTGCTGTAATATATTTTTATATACCTACGATGTCGAAACGAAACGTATTAATTATTTCGCATGCCGACAAAATGCACCTATACCTAAAAATATACACCAATTTCCGTCTTAATCAGTACAGAGGATTTCCCATGAAAGCAGAATCAACAAACAAACTCCCGGACGAAAGATGTTCGTCTTCATCAAAATGATCTAAATGCGTGTTTGAAAGCGCGAGCCAAAGACTTGATGAATGAGGTACACAAAGTTCTCGAACAGCCAAATTGATTGGCGAGCGAATTGATGAGTGCAAACATTTCACAACGGCCATTGTTGTCTTGTGGAAAGAATTGGGATACTGACTGCTTAAGTCTTGTTGTTGCGTTGGCGATTCATTGATCGTTTATCACTAGCGTACTACCATCTAATGTCCCTCATAGATAGTAAATGCAATCACTATTAATAGTGCAGTATAAGGAAGGAGCGTACTTCTTGTTATTTTCTTAATTCCACATTCTTATGGGGTCAGCTTTCTCTTACATTTTCTTCTAATTCGGTGTGAATTAGAAGAAAATGTTAAAGAAAGATATCTCTATCAGATACCCGGCATTCCATCATGTCTTTTGTCAGCGTAGAAATTAATTTAAATAATCTAACATTGGAACAAGTGTAACATTATACGCGACCTAATAACTCGTATTAACTGTACATCCATCTAACCCCAACTAGGTTAGCATCACAATTAGCGATTCGATTTAATGTTGTATTACCATAATTACACGCTTTGATCCAAATCGTCTGGTAACGGCGGTAATTCTGATCCGCGATCGCATCTCGATATGATTACTACGTATACGCGTATTCTAGAGAAATTCTATGCAAAGAAAAGGATTTTCATAGCGGCATTTTATGGTGGCTTTTTGTTTCGAGTTAATCCAAGGTATGTACCCACATAAGTAATCGGAGAATGCCTTATTATCATAGTTCTTGAATGCGGGTGTTATTCTACAGCTAGTAGAAACAGGAAGCCATTCTATCGTACGTCAGTGACGGAAGGTAAATAACCTCATATCGCAGGAAAACTCCGTGGAAAATTAACTCGCATCATTTACGTTATTTGTATTTACCCCAATAACTGGAAGTCAGCTTCTTTAAACGCTAGTTGTAAACACTTTACTCATAGTAAACTAGCATATCTGCTGAGTCCATTCAGTAAATTATATTACAGACCGATGAATCATTGATAAATAATTGCATTGATCAAACGTGTGTTTATCATATAAATAGCGTGATCTATACGTACTTATGGTATGAGGGTGTGGTGTGGCAGATAGCTGCGAGCGTGAGCGATATATGATTTCAATATTAATTAAGCCACGACAGTGTTTGTCACGCAATAATTGCTCTCTAATATATCCGGCTATTTAGTACAGTTACAGAGCAATTCACAATAATTAACATCTAATTGTTTCAGGAATATTTATTCTGAAAATCTGCATTGACTATAATGCAGTGAAACTTCAGAGTCGGTCTAGTCATAAATAGTGGAAATAAAACTGATATCTAATTGCAGTGCGACCCAAGTGAACTGCTAGATAACTTCCAAGTTAAATTACAGCGAATAGAACTTAGGTGGGATTGGCAATTTATTATACAAGGAGATTCCACTCCCTTTACGACTAGACTGCGGTCGACTTGAAACAACTTGATCCAAGTGTTCAAATAGTCTGCAACATTGATCAATTGGAGCAGTTTTCATCGTCCAGGAGCTCAACATTATAAAGAAAAATTTGCTACTCACCAATCGGGTCTACATGTGTGATGTGGTCTACGAAGTCTCTTTTCCCTAAGTATACTGTGATCTGAAAAAGACAAAGAGTAAAATTAGCTCTCTAAACCCGACTTCAGATCTAGAATTAATTATTTTTAAGTCTCGCTTGGCAGACTAAGGCAAATTAAGTAAAAGAAATGTTTCGGAAGTTGTCACAGCATTTGGCACAGTTGGCGACTTGGCAAGGCACGAACAGCGCTGCGATATAAAATGATCGGTCACAGATCGCGCGTCTCGTTGCAATAAAACGTTCTGACGTCAGCATCGGGATGCAGAGAATACGCGATGAGGGCTTAGAACATTGATATGCATATACAATGCACCGGATAACACATTAGGAATCTATAGAGCTGCATGCTTAGTGCAACGCTCGTGTGGCAAAAGACGCAGTACACACAAGAACTTAAAAGCGTGACTACGTCTTTACCATGGCATCTGCCATTTTGATAACCTACATTTCTAAAAGTAAGCGCGAAAGAAGATAACACCAAGATTCTTATGAATTTTTATGACGTAAATCTGGAATGAACATTTCTGCGAAAGTGACAATTCGCATTTTTATTGCTTCTTTAAATGTCAAAACATAAGGTCACTGAATCCGAGTTAACACAAGGGAACGATGATTAAAAAGCACTGATTCTGATTAAAAAACGCTCTTCAACTTGAAAGGTAATAAAAGATAATGAAACCTCTCTTGGCAGTTTCTTGAAATCAATTTAAAGGCAGCCATCGATTCAAATCGGTTCAATTGTTTTGGCTAAATTGCTGTTCTGTCTATCGTGAAAGGTTGACTTATAAAGGGTTGTGACCGGTTGAAGTTATAGTTTCAACACGACATTTGTGGACTTTATGGGATACTAAAAGGGTAGTAAAGAAAGGCCTTCGATGAGCCAATTTTATGGTCCAATCCATAGATGCGGCATGTCAGTCGGGCTGTACTATCGTGAATTGCGGGTGATGTTGTATAATCAGTTTGAGAGCGTACCTTGCCATTCGGCGAGCTCTTCTTGAAGACTCGCGTGGCCTGTCGCTGTTTGTTGCTGCCGGCGTCTTCCATTCTGCCGCCGCGCCCTCCTCAACACTGGAAAATATGCATACATTTATGTCAAAGAAAGTTCTTACTATTATCGAGTCTCTGGAACTAGGTCATCGTTAATTTATCTTAGTTACAGTTATTAGTTTAATCGCCAACAGATTTATTTTAGGAAATAAAAAAAAATACCTATATACAAATAGCAAATATGCATACAATAATATGACACGTGTGATGAATATGACTACAACTTACTACGAATCGTGTGAATAAAGTAGGTATATTATTAAGTATCAATGACTTATCAGGAAGTTATAAAGGATAAATCAATATTACGGGTGACGACACAAAACCCGCGCAGATTTATGAATCAACGACACCTATTGCTCAACACAATAGATATTTCGTTTCAAAGCTGATTAAGACGAAGAAAAGTTCTAATTTGAGCTTCCAAAATAAAAACTTGGGACTAGAATCGCTTGTAAGAAGTTTTGCAAGCAGAAAGCATAACGGTAAATAGATTTAGACGAGTTTGTCACCAAGAAACGGTGCGAATTTGAAAGAAAAACAGAAGAAAGTCCGAAGTTTGCCGTTGGGGAATAAACATTAGACGAGGGAAATTCTCTTGAAATATAACCGAGCACTTTTCTTAGTAAACCGGGACTGTCGGCACAGATTGAGAGATTGTGAACGAGGAACAATGTGAACTTGACTGATAGTTATATGAATATTAAATATTAATAATGCATGTTACTTCAGGAATGATGGAACCTATGCTGTGTACTTCTCTATTTTAAATTTCACTCTTGGTATAAGAGAGAGTTTTTCGAATTAGCAGTAAGGATTCAATAACTCACGTTTGACTTATTTTAAAGATAAAAGGTCAAAAGTAAAATAATCTTGGAAAATCCCAGATCTTAGAAACTATGCTAACCGTCCAAGTTCAGCTAATATACTGATGCACTCTGTCGCAGCGAGCTCGTATATGTACTTATGACTTCGAAGCGTATCTGCTAACTTAGTCACTCTTTGCTCGTTTCGACTCTGTGTTGCGTAATTATAGTTCTTCTATCTACGTTCTGAGCGTTAGAAGAAGATCAGTTTCCTTTGAGGCTCTTTGATTAAAATTAACTAAGTACAAAGCACCTTGGATATTGCTAAAGTAAAATATACACATTATACCGAGGAAACTACATAGAAGGAACTTTCAAGCTCAATAGTTTCAATCCTCCGCAGATATTGTACGTTAAACACAGGTGCTATTAAGCAACGAACAATTATTTGATATCTTAATTTCTTATTTATATAGAACATACATAAGAACACAAGTTCTGAAGTTATCCAATAAATCAGAAACAAACAAGACCGTAATTCTATTTATTAAGTAAAAGGTAATGTAACTTATAAAATAATTTGTCCACTCAGGCTCCAACTGTGCTTACGTACATTTACCGGCACCCCACATAGAAAATTACCATAAAATGATAGTATTAACACGACACATCCTGCACCGTTGGTAAACAGCTATTGCTGAACGGGTTAGGAGGCCTCATAATGACCAACAGTACTCGAAGGATGTACCTCAGGGGCAATTTTAAAATGATTAAGGTCTTGCGATGTATGGTAAGACAACGGAACCTTTGCGCATTGATGGAACGCTGGTTTTGCAATGGAAAAAGAAGATATCAATTGGATGTTTGTTTAGCTTATTAATTTTGTGGAAATCTATCAAAACCTGCCACATAAATTCTTAAATTAAAATTTTATGCATTGGGGGGAAGTGTACTTCATTGTACTAGACATTTTCGATACAATTAAAACCACCTGTTAAAATTCAGAAAGAAATCATTGTAAACAAAGATCTGTACCTCTTTCCACACATGGCTGTACATCTGACAAAGTCACTTGAACATTTTCCTCCACGTAATCCACATGATACGCCATTATTTGATATGACAACGATACCCCGCGGGGACTCGGAGCGCAGACATCTTTAATATTGCGAATATTTCTCCCCCGTACATTACATTATATAGTCATTACATAATATCATACCCGTGAATATCGGGGAAACAATTTGTCTGTAAGCAATACGGGAAATCTATCGAATACATATTAAGGACTAACCTTTACCCAATTGGGTTTAGATACCGACATAAATAGTCCTAGTATATCCTGCGGATTACCTATCCAGTTTATAAACTCCCTGTGAGCCAAATTTCTTCCGAATCCGTTTACCCGGTACATTTACCTGGCTCTTTATGTGCTTAACTAAGTACGTTTACAAAATAAATCAATAATTTCCAAGGATTTCGATTTACGCAACACACCTGTACATTTTGTTCTAACATACTTAGACGCAAAATTGGAACTAACTTCGTTCGAATTTCATTACATAAAGGGTCTGTTCGGTTAATTTGCAATACTGTAAATGTCACAGAGACGGGTACGCCTGGATAACTAGATCATGTAATACTTTGAACAGGTGTCAACATCAGTTAAGTTCCCAGGGTCGTGTTACAGTATCGTGCCGCTTAGAGGGAACGAAACCACGAAGCGTTACTTCACTCGAGACCGAGGTGTCGATGTTTCAGACTTTAGCTCTAGTAGTGTTTTGTTATTATTGAAGCCATTTTTGTATTGGTAGAACGATATTGGAGAAGAAAGAAAAGCGTTACGGTTTTCTAAACAATATTTTCTCAATATTTTCAAAGATTGTTCTGTATTCTTGAATTGGTATTTAGCTGAGTATTGCATGCAAAAGACCTGCTAGATAGATTAATTATTTTTGCAGGGCAAGAATATAGAAGGATGAGTAAATGCACGTTAATACATTTTAACCGACTTCCCAAACAGGAGGAGATTCTTACACCATGAATTAATGAACTCAATTATAATACCTGATAAATGTGTGCCGTTAGTAACACAGCTTCTAAAACCATTGTTCGTCATAACAAAACATGTAATATAGAAAGATGATTTCATTCTTACGAGGTGCTTGGAGAAAATTGAACATCTAGCTATGAACATTAAGAAAGACGAACATTTCATTTCTACTCTTATTATACTGTAAATGCGAAAGTTAGTCGGTCTGTGGATTTAAGTTAATCTAGTCGAGATCCAGATTAAAGTCTACCCTAGGTTTTATAAGTAAAGGATGCATTACCTAAGTGAAAACATGACTTTGGGCAGACTTTATAATATAATAAACCTGGACTCGTTTCTTCCCTAGGGTCTCACGTAAAGCCGCGGGCGGAAGCTAGTAGACTACTAAAAAGTTCCCATAATGTTTGCCAAAACACAACGAAAACAATCGAAGATCAGTTTCGGGGTTTTTACCTTGAGACGTCACAGGACGGATTTTCCGAGATATATGATTGACGGATGGACAGACGCGGATACGAAGAGAGGAGACGTAATGTCATGAAAACCCCGAATATTTAACCCTATCCAAATTCTAATGTCATCATCAATTCATTATTGTTTTGGTGCCTATTTTCGTTCAACTAATTATGAATTAACTTTCGTAATTATCAGAAACTCGCGTGGGCCTACATGGGCGGTGCCTATTCTTATCGCTATCATATATCATAGCTATAAAAGTTCGTCTGAACACCTACTTGAAAGATTGATGTACGTATGTTGTGTTCATTACTTATTCAATAGAGCTCGTAATAAAAGTATGGGAGTACCGACGTCTTCGCTCAACCTTGAACATCTCACTTCATTACAAATTGTAATACCTCGCGGAACGTATAGTACTTTAATGTATTTCATGTACAATATTATGTGTGGTAATAACATATTATATTTTAAGAATGAATGAAGGGTTCGTTACCAATGAATGGTACGTGACTTACGAATTACTTCGAAATACTTAAATCCTGAAAATTTTCTAACAAAAATAAAACCAAGAAAGCCAAGATTGTGATTTTATTATACGGGGTCAATCATGCGGATCAAATGTCTACAAGAAACATTATTGCTTCAAATTGAAGGAAGGCCATGAGATCAATTCACTGGGATTTCAACGAAAAACTTTATTGAAAAGAATTTAGAGGAGTTTTGATTTCATTCAAGTGAAATCGGATTTGGTCAGAAAATACACTAAGAGGTTTGGTCTACTTGCGGAGAAAGATTTTCCTTAACAGGGTTAGTTCGTAAATAGTTTTCGGTGAACTCACATGGACCCCTGTGTGGCTCCAGGGTGCGCGTTCCCGCTACACCCTAACTGCGCTGCCACGCCGCCCTGCAACAACACATATACCTTTATAGTAATCTGATTACCGCGAGTAGTGCTCCTGACGACCCACCGCTAATGGAATCAACATCAACCATAAAAGCTACCAAAACGTATTCCCACAAAACACACTTGCTACTTGACAAAATACGTTTGCGTACAATATGGCCTCTAACGCTAAATAATCCGGGATCGAGAGCGCCATCCGCCGTGCACCGGTCGCTACGCACAAGTTCAATGCTTTTGTTGTCGATAGCCATTGTTATTGGAAATGTTTCCTATATTTTTCCAAAGCTTGAATATAAAACAAAGCTTACGTCCCGACAGAGTTAAAACATGTCGAACAATGAACGGTGTGCACGCCAAATATGTTTTTCCCAATATTCTGCACGGCCGAGATAGGTAAACATTAAACAATGGTGTTTAATACCATTGAACGTAAAATTAAGTAACAACAGACGTCAAACAACACTGAAATAAACTTTAAGTCGTCGCTCGTCTCCAGTAAATAAATAATAGGGACATTGTGCCTGTATTTCAACACTCCGCTGAACTTATAAAGACAATTAACCTTCAGTCTCTTCACACTAAACTTCCGAATAGGCTCCGCTAATAAATACTCTACAGCCTTAATAACATTGTTTGTGTTAATTTTATCCTTTTAGTATAATAGGCTACTTCTAAAGTACGCCACTCATAATTTCGCGGGTTTTCCCAGCGGAGATACGAAAGAGGATAATGAGATATCACGTCATACATTTTACATTAACTGGCACTCGCAGTTATTAACACGTGTACGTTGACCCTTCTACATGTGTTCAGCTGTCTAGGGACATTTCACAAGTTAATTTTACTTCATTATGCTTTTGTTAGACCGCAGACATGTGATATACCTTAACTAGTTTTATTTCGTGCTATACGTCCTTCACATACTGACATCTAAACATTCGGTATATCTGGTTACTGAGAAACCACAACATATGGAAAATGTTTCAAGTCGAGTGACGTCAGATATCCGGAATCGAGCCCGAGGCGCACCTTTCCGTTACATTTGGGAGTATTGGAACCTACACTTGGCGATGTCGATACAGGTGCACATAATTTCTTAAACTGTTTTTACAAAGGGAAACCAGCTACAAAGATGAATAAGTACGCAATTAAACTACGAAGGCTTGTGGCATCTAATATTCCCTATATAGTTACTAGAACAATAGTACTTTGTTTTGTGCGAGAGAAAAAGGGAGATACATTTTTAATTATTCAGCACCTGACCCTTTATTTTCCGCTCTTAATATCGAGTGTCAATTAAAATAGAACATTAATTTATAAATTGGATGGGGTAGAAAGAAAGTAAAATACTTCGTAAGTAGGCCGGGCCCGTAACTTTCCACGAACGAAATCGCTATTCTTCTCAATCAAGCCTTTTTACGTTGACGAAGGACGAAAGTTGCGAGAGCGCCATGCATAATATCCTTGATGAGGATACATCGTGTAGCTTTATAGATCGTAAACTTAGTATAGATAGATCACCTATTGTAGTAGGTGCTCACACTGAAACTGCCAATTTCGGCATTATTGGTCAATATCAGACATCAATATGCAAGTTAATGGAACCGGCACGTGTAGCCGGGTCCCCTATACTCGTAGATGAATCTCACTCGTTATTTGGGGTCGAGTGAGTACCAACAAGTGAAATCTGCCCGATTACACTCACTGCTCAAAATCATGAACACACACATGCACAATTTTATTTAGTGCTCCGAAATAACAATGGATATAAGAAATACTGTTCAGCTACTGTTAACAAAAGACATTTTCTTCACAAAGCCTGAAACCGAGATGAACAAAGATGATTGATTTTTCTGAATTTTGGTAGAAGTACTAGTCATTGTATCGACTGTTAGACGTTTTCCAATGGACAGAGGCAACAAAATGGAAGTGTCTAAATTATTCGATTGATTAGTAACAAGCGAAACTCAAACAGAAGATCCTAATAATAGCATTCAGACAATCGTATTAAACCAGAACCACTAATTGAACGAACAAACTATCCATTACAAGAGAAGTTTTCAAGAACAGTTATGTACAATAAGAAAACTCGTTAGCAAACTTTGTTAAGCGATACGTTATAGGAAAACGAGAGCTGTTAAAGCTTGCTAGTTTCAAGGGTATTCTTTTATTTGAAGCGATGAAGTTTCTTTTATGTCAGCATCATTAGAAGAATGGCGATATCCCCTCATATAATTTACGCAAAGCAGTTTAATAAGTCGTTATAAAGGAGCATTGGACGTTATGACAGAGACAACGGACCGAGGAACGTTTTATAAACACTAACTCCTGTCATTTATGTTATGACTTCATGATATTAACATAGGCAACTACAAGAAACTCATAAATATTTCTACGCCTTAACTGTACTTACATAATGTCGATCAAATAAGGCTTTTTTGCTCACAATAGATCCGGCGATAACCCTTTTATTTATTTGAAATATTTATGGACAATACTTTTTCTGACAACATTCCCTCAAGCCCGAAACACGTCAATTTGAAAAGTAACTCGTGTCTTCAGTATAAACAGTTGGAAAAACCGAACTAACAGTAACCTGTGCATGTGGGAAATAGGCACTTGATAGGAATTGACACTGCCATGATTACCGAGATCCGGGCTCCATTTGGCATTGAACCGGTGACGGGGGATCGTATAATCGGATTGGCAACCATCCGTCCCAACGCACGGTCACCAACCAACACGACAGAGCGAGACTTCTGAAACTTTCGCATTTCGCTCGCCAAAGGTAAATCCCAAATCGAATTCGCATTATGAATTCTAGACTCGGATATTCGGGTGACCTTGACCGGTGATAACTCGATTGATATTGAAGATAAGATAATTTCGTGAAAGCCTTGCTAACCAGGTGAAATTCTACGAAGTCTAGGATTCTGTTTTGGAGGTCAGCTTTTATGAAGCTAGTTTTCTGAGTAGACATTAGGAGTATATAAAGTCAAAGGTTTGTATTTAATGTAGATAGACCTATTATAGGGTTTAATCAAACTTCCACAGCTATATAGACTACGTCTAACCCCTGAAAAAGTACTGTTGTGATATTCCTCAACCATTTACATGGAAAACTTAAGATGACATAAGAAATCCGTGTTAGAACATTTCCTGTCATCATTATGGTCACCGTAACGCACCGGGTCGGGACTGACCGTCATTGCCTTGTTTACTTTTCCATTTATATCTCATTCCCTCGGATTGTACAGCTTTCTACCGACCCTTGCTTGATTGAAGCTTCTACGTTTTACCGTACCATACCTTGCTTCCTTTTATTGTTAAATCGTTATAGCAACTGTGATAAAAGACTTTGTAGGTACTATTTAGTATGAAAACTCAATGTAACAACACCTGTATCAAATATTAGCACAGTTGAAAAATAAACATTAGTTGTAATGGTGACCATAGAACGCGAAAACAGATAACGTAAAGATAAGATAAACATCAAACGCCCAACGCGAGTACATTCCAACGAAGAGATACTTTGCGGAGATTTACTTAACCATTGACGTCAAATTAATGATATTCCAATAAACTGTATCGTTCGCTCCAGTTTAATTCATAGATTAAAATAGATTCCTGCAATTTAAGATATAGAATCTGTATACTCTCTCTCTATGTAAAGACACGCTCGTGTTCATTACACACATTTCTGACATACGCAACAAATCTGCGAAATATTGCGTGTGCTTTCCGATCGGAATGTGGATCAAATATATGCCCAGGCATTATTTCATTACGTTCGGAAACGAAAACACACAACTCCAGTTTGACAAATATTTGCTACGCATGAACGCCACAGATGAAAATAGACTGTAATACAACGTCGTAATCGTGAAAAGTTATAAAACATGAAATCCACCGTAGATACCTATGTTCTAAGAATCGTAAAAGGTGTACTATTTGGAGAACATGCGCGGTGTACGTTAAACAAAAACATTTACACTATTAATTACAAATGTTTACGTGCTTACTGTGCGAATTACGGCGCCCGCGCCGGTGTCCGTGACTAACGACTGGCAATAAATTGATGAGAAAAATTCCGCAGGGTGGCGTCGGAGAACATCCATCTCATTGTGTCGGAGAACCGTTTTTAATACAGTCTGTAGATGCGCACGTCTCCGGCAGCGCGGAGGGTGTCGCCCAGGTGAGGGTGGCCGGCGGGAGGGATATGCCTCCCAGACATTTTCAATAAACAACACTTCCTCTCGTTCCACGACTGCAAACAAAGCCTCATCGACGCGTAATTATGTCAATATTCTCTATACAAACTGCGGGAGCGTGACAGATCACCCTCCTTCCCTTCGCGCTAAGTAATGTCATCAGAACTGCGGCTTGAGTGGCAATGACTTTACCAGCGACTGACGGAAATGTCGATCACGAAACTTGTCAAAGAATGATTGTTTTTATCATTATCGAGTTCATCGAAAATACATGTATAGCTAAATCGATTTACGATCTTTATCGATAATAAAACATAGCTGTTCTAACAACTTCTATCACGTTTCCGCGACACAAAACCTAATCTCACGGAAGTGTCAAAGCATTAAGAGGGTTAAAGTCAAAGGTGTGTGCGCATTCTCCTACATACCGCTGATAACTCTATTACGTACGAGTGCCGTCCGATAGAGCGTGCCAGTATCGATGTTTATCGAGCACATTTCCAGTTCGTATCGATATCTCTATCCAACGCAACACGAGAGAATTTGACTTAGAATTCGGCTGGAGATGAGAATAACATTTAAATACCATACCAGGATTATGTTCTTTTTTTTATCCAGGTGTTGATTGTTGTAGTTCCTAAGCGAATAACATGTATAATTTAAAAGTTCATGTTGGTTTTCGTCGCCCCCAGCTGAGTAAGCTTGTTTGTTCATAATATATGTACGGTTATGCCGAGGAAAGTAAGGACCAAATTCATTAGCTACTCGTGTTCAAAGTTGTGCATAACCACTGAATTCATTTAGAGGTCAGGTTTACCTTCCTTCTTTATAGGTATTACAACTATGACGTCGATATTTCATAGCCTTGGTTTTTCTCTATCGAAAATAAAATACAAATAAATTGTATATTAATCGGTCGAAAGGTCACGTCTTATTAGTGATTAATGACGTAAACATTGTGGTATGTTTGGAGTAATTTTATAATAATTTTACACCTAGTCAGTTTATAACAGGAAAATTCGATAAGTTTCCTGTTTTCGTGAACGTAATAAGATATTTCTTATCAATATTTAATTGTAAAAACCAAAACTAAGGTCAATTTCGTCCGCACTATACGCACGAGACTGCCCTTGAACGCTCCCTTCTTTGTGTTCCAAATATGAATGGTAATAGGTATTATTTAGGTGTCGCATTATCTCCGTCATTACGGTGGGGTTGGCGGGGCAAGTCGCAAGTGTCAGCTACGTGTCAAGAGCGGCTTGAATACGGGTCAGGTCCGAACTACGTCATAACAAGCACGTTTGCGAGACTAGCCGAGCCACGTGCCAGCCCACGTCTAAATTCATTCAAATGTTTCCCTCACATTTTTTTTTACGAAAACTGCCCGAAACCTTCAATAACAGCTGAAATAAAGCAGGAAAACCAGTTGAAAACACGTTTCCTTGAAATGTTTGGAGTGACTCGTAACTTTTTCGTAGGATTTCGCCTTATTGAGACCGTTTCTATGTAAGCCTGGGTCGGAATTCGTATTGTATTTGTAAACAATGTGTTAGCGTTAAAATAGCCCAGAGGTTAAAGGAAATGTTATGGTACCGAAGAAATCTTTGAAGTAAAAACTTTGAAAACATTGGTTAAAACCTTTACAAAATTTTTATGGAACGATCTGTGAAACTGCGAACTTAACAGCGACGTAGGTGCAAACCAAACATTTGCCATGCTATTGTAGTAGCACGTAAGCTAAACGCTCTCGGGCGTAGTGTGGCGCATGTGTGCCGAGAGGTCACGAGGTGTAGCCGACACCTCTCACAACACTCCAACTCTCGCATCTGAAATAGGTTACCGACGATCTAGAAGCACAACTAGTGCGATCGACGCTTCCAGCTGTGTAAATCCAATTGTAAAACTTTATTCTGGAGAACTAGAATATATTTCAGAGCTCAAGTTTCAAAACCTTTTGTGTCCCTTTTGTTTATATTTTCGGTAAACCCGTAGAGTATTTAGGAAACGAGGGTGACTAGCACTTGCCCAATGAGGCGTATTCTAGTAACGACTTCTTCCGCAACCGGAATTGTTTCTGCTCAAATACCTCGCATCTCAAGCGACGAAGCATCAGTACTTTCGCACCAAGGTTTTAAGGAAGTTTTTGAAGTACTATTTGACGGAGTACAAGATTGGCTGCTTCCGACAGTGAATTAAATTTTATTACGAAAAGGTTAATTGGCAAAAACGCAACTTTGTGGTTTTCCGTGGGTGTTTCAAATAGCGCTTTATAGACACTCCAGTGCCAAAGCGGGCCAGTATAGTAGCATTGTACGCGTTGATGTCCATGGTTTAATACTTATCTCATTCTTTGTAAAGCAATAATAACGTTATGGCTATCATAAAAAAGTGCGAAAATATCAGGAGATTTATAACGAATGTGTTTCTGGTTTCTGTCAGCCATACTTTCTGAATGTGGTGTTATTATTAGACTAAACGATCGTTCGTATCTCGACTCGTGTCTGAAACATTTTCTAGAGCAATCATTCATAAAAGATAATCCGAAAACAAATAAAAAACTTTATATAAATAAAGGTTAACCTTTCTCTTTATTTTCTTTACACATAACATAAAATATTCGAAAAAATACAGATGAAACAGGCGTCAAACGTTGATTGATGGATGGTGGTTATTTCGTCGGTACAATTCGGTACCTAAAATGTTTTAACGGGCGTAGGCTACGGTATAATGTCAACAACATGGGTGGAAATTGGTTACAACAGGAAGATGAAAGATAAAAGGGTTAGTAGCGGTTATGTAGGGCCAAGAGGAAACTTCCTGTCGCTTTGATTTAATTTGAAAAATGTTTCACGTCTAATAGGAGCCTTCGGCGCCCGGCAACTAATGTCATTATAATGGTTAAGAGCGTGTACGCTCGGCGCGCGATGTCAACTTTAGGTAATTCAACGCAAAAAACCGCGCAGACTAGCGTCGCGGCTGTGTGCGTGCCTATCATACTTCACGTATAGTCACACAAACCATTTTGATCCTTTCGAGTGAAATTGGTAGAACAAAAAATATATTATTTAATAAATAGTTAATAGCGGGAAAATAGTGTAAGTCTATGGATGTCTAAAATATAAAAGCATGAAAATAAGTCGTTAATACTTACACTCTTTTGCAAAAAAATCGGGCACCTATGAAAACCTTGGTTTTGAGGACTTTCTGTATATTACATACAATTTTCAACAGTACTAAATAGTCGACTGATGATTAATGACAATGTTAAGAGTTTCTGTATTTTAACCGATTTCAAAAAAAGAAAGGAGGAGGTTTCAATTAGATTGTTTTGTGATTGTTCTCAATTTGATTGTTCTCGATTTCTCAAAGACGCCTGGACCGATTTGAAAAATTGATTGTTTATATGAATGGTCCAGTCCATCCAGACCGAAAAATTGTGGTCAAATAACAGCAATTGCCGGAAAGCCAAATATTGGTGAAGAGCTTGGGTTTACCATTGCAAATAAAGTTTTAAGTTATCTATCATATATGCTTCAAAAGTTATTCGAGATCAAAAGTCAAAATTTGGGTACATCGAAAATGAAAAAAAAAATTATAGCTCGATTGGTAACAGACATCTGCGATAAGTGATTTCTAGCCTAAGGAGTCCGCCATATTGGATTTAGACTCGCGACACATTTTTTTTCGAGTTATTCATAGCAAGCCCTTTCATTTGATACCCATATCGTAGGAATGCATTAAAACATTTTTTCTCCATCTTGGGTATACCGCCATATTGGATATAGAATCATACATTGTCATTAAAACTGAACATTCAAACAAAATTTCAACTCAATCGATAAAAAAAATATGCTTCAAAATTGAGCTTTAAATGAAATAGTAATGTATCAAGATTTGTTGGTCGCGCTTGAAATGTACTCTATTCTCGGTATCCACAGCAGAGGTTATTCACCCTACGCGATGTGACGGAGCGACACGTCCTCTCTCTGTAAAGCCTTGCGGCGGTCTGGTTTGAGTTGACTCGCGTGCAGCGTTTTATAGTAGTTTTTAAATAATTTATAAAAAAATAAAAACGAGAGATTAAATTATAATATAAAGTTTATATTTTAAAGAAAGAGTTATATTACTATAGTAAATAATTGTTATATTAAATTAAGTAAGATAGATAGGTAAAAAAAGCATTTGAAATTCACAATTTTTCACATTGTTAAAATATTTTTTTCTGAAAGATAGAGACCTAAATCAAAAAATGTTTTCAACTAACTATAGGCATGGGGATTTCGTCTATAAGTAAAAAAATAAATATGATTAGATTTGCCACTGTTTTCACATGAATTTAAGCTTCGAAATAGACGCTGAACGGGAATTTTATAAAACATCTGTTACGTTATAGGGGTTTTAAGTATTTAAACTACACAAATTGAAATTTATGTTCAATTAACTATATAGACAGTGAAATTACCTTGCGTTATTAAAAAATAACATAGTTATAGGATAAGTAGTTACTGAGAAACAGTGGTTTGAAAAGTACCATTTTAGGCCAAATGGCGCGCGGTTGACGTACACGCTCTTAATGTGGTGTAGTACATTGAAATAGCTTGTTAGTAAGTTTGTTACGTACACACTGTCATTACTGCCTTTGCTGCAGCACTATGAATTAAACTGTTCCACAATTTGTAATAGGAATGAAAATTAGCCATTTGCAATCATATTATTTGCAAAAATCTAGCTGAGTCTTTAACTCTAAAGTACACAATTCCGTTATCGTAATTACAAAACTTTGCTTTTTCACGAACGTGCTTATAGCCTAACGATAGCTAAAGGCATGTTTATTTTACACCTTTATTATACTGCTCCGTTCAGCGCTGAGTTGGGTAAACTTTTTTATCGTGTTCTGAATTAATATTTTCACTTGATACAAACCTGGATTAATGCCAGGCACATTCTGGTTCATAATCCCAATCTTCAATATCAGCGACTTATCGAGTCATAAAGACAGATTCTATTTATTATCTTTATATTGAGACGTTTATTGCTAAACGGATTTTAATTGCTTATTGATCTGGTATAAAGCGGGACGATAAAATTTGGGGCGAACTGAAATTCTTAATCGTCGTGACGGGTTCGCCCAATATTGAACGCCGACATACCGTGGCCTAAATAATGTATTTCATGTTCTCATATAAAATTATTAAGCCGCTTTTCACTTGACAAAATGATGGGTTAATAATTTATTTATCGTTCATGGCGATTGGGGTGTACGATATAATAGGTAACTACCTTTCATAATAAATGTGAGAACCACCAACAATTTATAAACATTATTCGTTAATGTATGTACATACGATAACACGTGAAACATTTACTCATTGGATTCATTTAGGAAAAGTTGATTTCAAAATATCGAAATCCATTTTCAGTCATGTACTATTCCGCTTTACATACTTTACGCTTTACCATGAACCAATTCATAGACTCACACGAAATCAGCTTGTTTTCTTCAAACGAAATTATTACATAAACAACCCGTGCATCCGACCCACTGTCTAAAGCTAGTTATTAGGCTGGTTACGCACTTGCGGATGCAACACTACGTCACAACTGGCTTGCGCATATCGCTCGCAATTCAGCGTAAATAAACGCACCTCCGACTGTAACCCCGCGAGCATGCAACAGGCTTATATTCATTTGACGTCATTCAAACGCGTCACGCCGTATACCGTCAAAACTGGGCTCCACATTTGTAAAGGTATTTATGCCACTAGTTTTTTTTTTTTCTAAACGGTATTTGCATGGCGTCACCTTATTTTATTGAAGAGAAAATGACAATGACTGATAAGACTTATCGCGTGTTTATGGTTAGTTTGTCAATGGTTTTACTTTGGGATTTGCTTGCTTAGCTAGTCTCGTGTCATTATTGACTTAAGGTTTTGTTCGTACTTATGCAATCCTGTTGGTTTTACAATAATGTTTAAAACAAAATTGGGTGTAGCATTGAAACGTAGCTTCTTTATTAGAGATTCTGAATAGAAAATTGTAGAAACTAAATAGAATGGTCGATTGTGCGGGCCGGATAAGGGAATTTGTCGTGGGCCGGCCGGCGACCGGAACACATACAATGGACCGTTCCGACGACTGATGGGACGGGACTGCGTTACCTACGTGACTACAGTTCAAGTATTCTTATACGCTATCTGTAACATCCATCTAAATTGTTGCTCGTATCAAAGGAATCGGAACATTTTGTCAGGGTTCAGTAATCATTGATTACATATTTGAAAGATTCGTGCGCTATCGATAAAATTTTTCCCTGTAGTTTATTTTTGCTCCAGTTATTTTTTTTTAATGTTCGATGGCAATAAACTATTTCTTTTTTAATTACAAACCCGGTACTTCACTAGGAAGTGTACTATAACAGCTATACGCAAATGATTTCTTCCTGCAATTTTAACGGATAAACAATTTCATTAAAAGCTCAGCGATAACGGCACTGAATAAAAGTTTACTGTCGCGAGAGATCATTAAAAATGTTCAATGTGTCATAAAACTACGGAGCGTATGTTTAATACCCTCGACGCACGACTCCAGTCGCTGTCACATTGGATACTAGCGTTTTAAAACTTCTAGTTTAAAGAATTTCTTTATCTAAGCTGTAAATAACGGAAAACAAGTCCCTATTTACTCAATGGTAATATTTGTTTAATTCAGGACCGAAAACAGTTGCTCACTGAAACATGTTTTTAGCAAAAAAAAAATACTTATAGCATTAAATCAGTCCTAAATCATGAAAACGAATAAACCCTACGACTTAAAATAATATGTTCATATTCGAATACACTCAATAATCCCGCTTCAAGTCGTGGGAATTAAGAAATGACCGATCGGATCGTACTTGCCGTACTGTGGTACATACAAGGAGGTTCCTACCGTTCCCGTTGACACAACGTGCCATATGTTCTACCAACACGTTATAGATTACACGAACGAGGTCAGTTTATAAAAGACGTGTTTGTTTGAACTCAAATAGTAATGTATTCTCACGTTCTGAGTAAATTGCCGTCCGTGACGACTGCGCGTTACGAGTGCGGTCCAGCGTGATGTTCTGTTGTGCACTTCGATACTTCGATATTCCTCAGACTATTATACAGAAATTTATTTCGTAACGCCTTTTGCTAAATGGACTGAAAATGGAGCAAAGGTTTGAAAGAACATATTCAAAAAGATTTTGATAAATGCAAGCTTGATTGTTTAGTTCCGTCTAAGAACACGTGTAGCATTGAAAAACATACGTTCCATTGGGTTTTCCAAACCCACGCCGCCAGACATCTGGACTATTTAGCTGTTCGTGTTTAGAAACAAGGTCGCAGGTCACGATGGAACTAGACATTGATTTTAATTAACAATTAATGTAACCCCAAACTGTTGACAGCGAACTTCCCCAACTTCGGAGTTCGGACGGAAAACTCCACAGGAACTTCTAAAGTAAATCGTAAATGGATACGCAGGATATGTTGGCTATTAACAAATTAATAAGCCTTCCAATCGTCTGCCACTTGGGGATACACCGACCAAAATTAGTCGTATGTCGCCTCCACTATCCCATTGGGAATCACAGGCGTGACCATTTTAATATTAATGACTGAGCCATTAATGGTCACTATTGTTTGTACTCAATGTACCTACCAATTAATACTAACCATTCATTGATTTGAATTACCAAACCATAAGAGTTATTCAAATTTTAATTTAGTGCCAGGGCTTCCCCGCAAGGAAAGTGGTAAGTAAATAGGCAACAATATTTGTGTCCGAAGTTTCCTCATTGCCACGAAACGGGACAGTCCTAAGATTAGATTCGAGTTTAATGTTCGTTAACCATTTAATGTATTTACGTCATGAGTCATTTCATTATCTTTACGGCTAAACGATGCGGTTAGCGTCAGTGGCGCCCTGAAAACACGTCATCCGTGAGCGTAAAACGTTTTAAACATTTCTGCTTCCACTCGACTCCATATTTGGATGCACTTAAACGTTATAATATTAAGGAAAACCCGTGTTGGTTTTTGCTGATGCCCATCTAATCTACTCCTTCATCAATGCTTAGAACTACGTGACGTAGACTTCATTAGTATATTTTATCCTCATGTGATCCGTGAATGGCAAACGAATCATCTTATGCATGTGCTTGTTAGCTAGATGCACTGCAAGTTTACAATGGTTTCCACTGCAATTTGTAGTAACATATTTCAACATAAGCGGGGGCGGTATATCCAACGTTAAGATTTTATCTCACGCAATTTTGTGCCAATAAATCTGTAGGCTCGTTTCACATCGGCAATCTTTCAATCAGGCCATCAGTTAGAGCACGTGATGGCGTGGCCATAGTGCCCGAACATCTGTTCACTCCATCAACACCTTAAACCAACAAGTTAAACTAACGATTTATTTTAAATGTGGAAAATTAATGGCAACTATAATAAATGGGTTAGATAACTATTGAAGTTTATGTTGCAGAAATATTTCTTATTGTAAACAAAGCGGTATTTTGGTGAATAACACACTTCTACTGAAAAGGCCGATTCCTGAAATAAGTATTTTAGGTTCGTTACTCAGTATTGTTTACAGCCTTATTCGGTAAAGACTTGGGAAGTAAATATCAATTAGGAAAACCTATCTAGTTATTTTAGTTCCGTCTGTATTATCAACGTAGGATAATAATTTCTCTGCTCTACAGAGGACGTGTGATTCAGTTATAACAAACCCCATTATATGTATGCATATTAAATTATTCATTCCATCTAAAGGAAGCCGCTATTACGGTTCTATTTGCACAAATATCAAAGATGAATAATGAAGTAAATTTCGCGTGATGAGTTACTGCGAGAACTCGAACCGAATTCTAATCCTGTTTACTGTTATAGAGTAAACAAACAGTTCCTACCTTTATTTTTATTTTATGTAATTAGATTAGAGATGTTTTTATTTTTCCTTTTTATATAAAACTGGGTCGCGATTATGTAGATGAGACAAATAGAATAAAACAGAGTGGTTGCTGGAGGTTAGCCCGGGGGAATAGAGAAATCCTGAGTGCTTATAAAGTATTAAAATAAGTTCATAGTCTCAGGGATGCCAAGACCTTGTTTTTTAAATTACATTCAAATCCTCCAGTCTAATTGGTTGTTTTTTATTCTAAAACACTCGGAGCATTCCGTTTTAATTTTGTTTAGAATTTGAGCTTTGGGACTATTCTTTCTTTTCAATTACAGAGGCACGTAGCCGTGAAGACTTCGCTTACAATCGTGTTTTTAGGTGGAACGTGGAATATTTTACTACTTCATGTTTTGTCCTTAAACAAAGCATTTTTAGTAGAATGTGGTGAAGAAAAACTCGTACTGAAAACATTAAACCGCTCTAATACAAGGGGAATAAAACTGTAGCAAAACGAAAAATGATAACGTTGCTACGCGTCTACGTCCGTAGCGCTACGTAATTAAGTACGCTACGGGACGTAGCTTGGTTATGCAGAATGTAGCCAAGATAATTAATGTTAGAATGTAGGTAACTAATAACTGCATTACCTGGGAAATTAAGTGCATTATTTCGTGGAATACTCCAACTTATCACACACATACATAGATGTAGTATGACGTGTTGTAGTCTAAACAACATTTAACAATTTTACTATGAATAAACCGTCCTCATTTTCTACCTACATAACATTTCAAAATATCTATTCTTTTTCTACAACAAGCTTAATCTAAACCAAATCTATAGTCTGTTTTTTAATCTCGTAGACTAAATTGACACTTGCAAAATGTCAAACTTTCTAATAATTTTGCTAGCTCTGTGGTGCAGTGTTGTACTTACGATACCGGTTCGTTGAATCGTAACTTTTTACAATAAGTCATCCTGAAATAATGGGCTTATCCTTGATGATTGCGCATGGCTTTGCGTGGTCAGATATCCCTGGCAGTTTGTAGCACGTCGTACAGCCATGTGTACGTACGTGAATTTTAAATATAAAACTTTGAATGAATATTAAATTCGTCTATTATAGATAAAAAGTTACGATTCAACGAACCGGTATCGTAAGTACAACACTGCACCACAGAGCTAGCAAAATTATTAGAAAGTTTGACATTTTGCAAGTGTCAATTTAGTCTACGAGATTAAAAAACAGACTATAAACACCACACAGTGGACATGTACAAACCCAGCTTAGAACTATTTAATTTAACAAAACAGCAAAGCATTTTAACATTTGAAATTACAATAATCGTTATTACAATTGTATGAATCTCATTATACATTGCTCGAAGCAAACCCGAGGTCAAGCTACAAAGAAAATAATACATAGTGAACAGAGCGATTTTATGCGAATAAAAACAAACGAAGCTAGAATATTACGTAGTTAGAAAATACGGAATGTTATTTTAGTGTTCGGTTAACTGTTATTGTTTTGAGGATAAAATATAGGCAAGATTTAATTTATAACTGTTTTTGTAAGCTGACTTTGAATTTCAATGCCTATAAATAAAAGTAGACTATTACTTCTGAAAACCAATAAAAATTCCAGCCTTAATAGTTTTGATCCTTCAAGAAAACTTAGTTCAGCAAAAGAAGCAAAAATCTGTCCGCCATTGTCAAAAGGCTCATAAATCATACATCTGAACAGTACCTATACAAGGCCTTTATACCAGTCATTTAAATCAATATGAATATAATATGTTGAGACAATAGCGCCTATTATATGCTATTTATTCATGTTCGGAGGGCTTCATTAATAACTAATGGAATTTATACAGCCAATTAATGCGTTCGGCTCAATTTCCAAACTTCTTAGACGCAAACCTTCTTCGAATTATAACCGTAAAATGTATATAGATTAAACAAAATACCGAATTCAATAAACCTTATGGCGTTTCATTTCGTCGAGTGCTATAACTTATAACGGAGAAATGTTACGACCAATTACTTACCGCGTATTGGATGTTTTAGACAAATTAATACGAATATATGTATTGCATGTTTTACACGTGAAAAGAAAGGTTGACATTACGTTCAAAGGGAATAAATTGAAGTCTTATTCTGCCGTTTTTGAGGGCTCTGAATTGGAAAAGTGAGTTTGGTTCAAAGCAACTGAACCCGGCCGCGGCGCGGATCACACGAATTGACTGACTGTATAACCGCATGATATCTGTGTGGTCACAACCAGAGAACTGTTCTAACTACATATAAGTCTCTAAAACGAACTGCAGTTATGAGTACCTATGCAGATCACTAACGTAAATCACGTACACGAGTTTGTTAGGTAAAATTATTATTTCATTGACGCAACGATCGTTGCTTATGAATAGAACGAGGAAAATTTAAAACAATAATATAAATTATTTTATAACTAATTAGCGTTAATCTGTGTCAATGATGTAGTTTGATCGGTTATGTATTCCAATTTATTTAATTGTTATTTCATATATGTATTTGCTTTTATCGAATTGTTTGTTGCTACGAGCTGAAAATTGTTAGTAAACAATTTGTAGTATAATCCTCTATTTTAATAAGTATAATATTTTATTTTAATGTACCGAATATAAATTACAATTAGGTATGGTTTAAGAAACCTGTCGGTATTAAGGATTTTCCGCTTACGATATAAAAATAAACTATAACAAGCGACATATAGGTGGTGGTAAATTCTAAACGGCCTTAACCTTTGGTCCGCATCAGGGTGGCGTAATGTTATCTCTTCAAACAAGAGCCTAATTCGTAATTAAAAAATAATTTCCCTTTTAATTAAAGTGATCTACTTAAAACAGATGTGAGAATTAAACCCCTGAGTGTGTGTACCCTTATTAAGTAACGAGATTTGAGATTTCGTAATTACTGGGATTATTTCATTGTTGGTTCAGGCCCGAGCATATTAGTAGGCGAAGTTATGTTTGAGAATGGGAAGTATGTGAACTTTGAACTTACATACTGAAAATTGTATAGTAATGGTTCACAGTAATTTTGACAGAACACATAGAAATCTATAATATAAAAATGAATCGCAAAATGTGTTGGTAAGCGCATAACTCAACAACGGCTGGCTGGACCAATTTGGCCAATTCTTTTTTTGTTGTGTTTGTTATTGTCAGGAGAAGGTTCTTATGAAAAAAAAAATAGTAGAGAAGTCAGTTGACGGGAGCGAAGCCGCGGGCAAAAGCTAGTGTTTCTATAAATATATATTTAAAGGTTCAAAAATAAAGCCTTAAAAGCCAACGATAATACACACCAATTAAGATCCTAAACACTTCTCAATATGGTGCTTATTACACTGTTAAACTTTCAACGCGTTCTCAAGAAAGCTGTAAAGCAATTTTTACTTAATCTTAATTGAACCTTACCATAATTAAGTCGAGCATTTCGTCGGCCATTTTTCTTATTTAACTAAGTACTAGTTAAAAGGGGAGACGGGTGATTAAATGATTAAGATTACATTTTAATTATGAGAAACTAAATGGCGTCTTTCGTGAAAGTTGTTTCGAGAAAATGAAACGATTTCAGCTTAGATTAGAATGGCACTGAAAAATAACTAAAATGGACTTCGAGAAAGATTTGTTTAATCCTAAAACTTAGCTGGTTATTTAACGAAATAATTTTGATTGCAATTTAGCATAGATTTTGGAAAAAAGGCTACCTAGGTCTTAATTGGGTCACGTGTTCATCTTGTAATTTAAACGAGCAAGCGCTAAAAGGTCAAGCCGCTACATTTTTGCTTGAGAAGCGAAGCCATCGCTCTCGACTCTTGGCTGAAGCGCTTCAAATGCAAATTATATTATCTAGTGTACCTTATATAAAATACTAGGTTCTATCCGCGGTTTTAGTTGAGTCCCTTACGAATTATTCCCATCACGCAGATAAAAAGCATAGCCTATGTCCGTCTCCAAAGTACCACCTATCTCTGTGCCAAATGTCATTTCTATCAGTTCAGCCATTTCAGCGAAATTGCGTAACGCACACACACACCCAGTTTCTTTAGCCACCTATCTCTGCTCCTAATTTCATTTAAATCGGTTCAGCCGTCATAACGTGATAGCATAATACACAAACAGATATACTTTCGCATTTATAATACAAGCTAGGATAGATACGAGTTAGAAGCTGCGATAACAAACGCCCCACTTCCCAGTTTGTTTTCCGCTCCACATGCTATATCGCATTGGTTTGCTTAAGTTCAGCAAGTTGGTATACAGCGCTGCACTCTGAGGTCGCCTATCTCGGCGGGTTACCTCAATAAATCTCAAAACTGCACGAGAGTTGGAACACACGCTTCCACGAATCCAGTCACTAGTTATTCTAATCGTATTTTATAAAATACATACATTTTATTAAAAACAAATGGTAGGTTCGCAAATATGCTGAAAGAGTCATGTTAGGTATTGTTTTTTAAGCTTAGGTTTTTAATTTGGTATGACATTTTTTTTAGGTTAAATTATTTGTCTGCTTCTCAAGTTACGATTTGTACAGAAAATTATTAAATACCTAGTTGTACATAAAAATTTAACCACACGAAGTCAGGGCGGTCAGCTAGTCAGAAATAAAATAAAAGTAAAGCTAAAGTATAACCGCAAATACAGACAGTATGTAGTGCAAGTCAATAATTTCACACCTACCTAATTAATTGGTCACAGAGATAATATTAAAATATGGGACGCCCACACATTAAGATAAAGTTGTTTACATGCAGAAATTCGAATTTCATTTTATGAGCGAAATATTATGCGGCATGTATCTTTGCCAGCTTTAGAAAGCAAGGATAAAAGATAAAAGGAAACAAGTCTTTCCTGTATATAGTTGTGGAAAGAAGGGGAATAAAGTCTTTGTTTTGTGTCACTGTAAAATGCGAGACCAACGTTTGGATATACTGACTGAATTGAACAATTTGTGTGGTCAAAGATGAGGAAGAGTAAATGGTGAGGATCTACCGCACATTAAAAAGTATCCGTATAATTATAACTCCAATAATACACACCAAGCAGAACATAACAGTCACAATATTTCCATATGGATAAAGTACTGTTTTCAATCGACGCCGACCTCTGAACTAATTAATCGGTTCGACCAGTTAAATTCAATTAAACTCTGATAACCGGCGATCGGATTCGATACAGATTTCGATAGCTTATTATATTCGATTTTGATGATATAGCAGCAATATGACTTTGTATTATCGATAGCTGAACTGATTTCGTATTTTATGAGGTTTTGTTATCAAACGATCTATTTGCGGTATGGAAACGGCCATCCGAGGATCATATTGATTACATTTAGGGGAACGTTGATCCGCCATTGGAGTACTCAAATGTTGCCAACCCAATGAGTTCAGGCGTACTGGCATAAATAAGTAAGCTTTGCCTTATTTTGCTGGTTCGAATAAAGATACTCTACGACAATTCTCTAATTCTGCTAAGCCTGTACTTCAGTTAGGAGCGTTTTTATTCTACGTGACTCATTGAAGCTTTTATTCAAGAACGATGTCCTAAGATTATTTTAGCCTGACAGCTTAAAAATAGTCCTAGCACCACAACCATCTTTTATTTCAACTAGGTATTATAAATATACCAATCATTAGCTAGATAAATGGTCTATCTATCTATTCATTTCAGATTAGAGGAATGCGGTTTTTTCTGTTTAACAAGAGCTCTTGACAACACCGCTCGTCATATGACCAAAGCCTTATCACATTGAGTGTTAGCCGCTGAAAGCTTTCCCGTTATTGTATAATATAGTGGTAATAAAAATACATGTACTGTAATGGAATGTGTAATGGACATTCCATATTTATGTACTGTATATAGAGGCTAACCTTTCCATTGGGATTTGGCTTTCAGTGTCACTATGTATAATTAAGTACCAAGTTAGTGTACTAACAAAGTACTAAATATACTCTGTTAATGAATAGGTATGCACATCAGGTAAATAACATTACACGTGTAACTCATAAAATTACTTCATCAACTGCAACGTGAGCTTCAAAAGGGACATTTGTAATCATGTCCAATATTAAGACATTTACATGTATTACATGCGCAAGCGACTCCATTAGATGGTACATCGTAAAGCAATCAATATTATAGACAAGATATGTTTGTGCAGCGCACATAAAAACCTGTATTCATTACAATGTTTTAGATATTAACATCCCTAATGGCAAATCAGTTTTATACGGTAAATCAACTTGCTACGTCTTTCAATACAACCGTTTACACAATTGGCAACGTGCCTGGTTTTACGTCACAATATTTCATGCTTCATCTACTGTGTAGGATAGGGATCAAGATAATTCTGTGTACGAAACTGAGTAAAATTGCTGACTCAAAATAAAAGTAAAAAGACCAAGTTTAAAATTCAAAAAGTTAAAGCCTTTTAAACAATTTGAGCCGTGAAAATGCGGGCAGAGGAGCCGGGTTAATATCAGCGAGTCAACGTCTGAGCAAGAATAACAATATTAATATAAAGTTGGGGATGTATGAGCTTGTCTCCGGTCGAAACATTGCGAACTCGCATATGACGGCCGGATTAAACAGCTACGATCGAAGTTGTACCACTGTGCAGACGAAACTTGCTCGCAATGAATATTCAACGCCAGTTTTAAACTGTATTCCACCGTATTCTGTTTCAGTCCACTTTCAGCATTCGATTTTTCAACAATGAATTGTTATGGGAACGTTTCAGTAAATTAAATTGATCAGTCTTACTTATAAACTAATAAGTTATACTTAAGGGGTGTTTAAGAAAAAATCTTACTTATAAACGTGGCTGAAATAAATCATTTTCTTAGCAATGTCTTAAATGAGCTGTCAAATTAAGTAGCCTCACACCCTTGTTTAACCCGCTAATTAGCAAAATGGCTGGATTCTTACCAGCTGATTTTTCATTTCCGGTTTATTGACAGCTCAACTTTTTAATTTTATATTTTACGGATGCCATTGTTGCCATTCCACAACGTTTTCATGACAAATATTTTTTTAAGCTACCAACATTCCGGTAGTGTTGAGAAATTAGTATGTTTTTATGTCATTATCTGTTCATTACTTAAGACATGCTTAAGCAACGTTTATAGGTCAAAATAATGTAATCACTACTTAAGGCTTTAAGTAGTAATTAGTTAAAACAATGATTAGAAGATGATTTGTTGATTTTTATAAGTAAGGCTGTATTTTTTTATGTTGCAGTGTTATTGGATAAATATTTTTATTTTCAAAATTGTTTTTTTTTTTCGTTTAAGCGTATTCTGCTTTATGGACATGAAAAATATTCCAGTCCATTACATAATTTAATTTGGTGTGCAAATATTTTCATGAATATTCATGGTCTGTGTGTGGCCTCTCTCGCTAGCTTTGTAATTTTAGTCTAGCCTCATATAATATTTCCATAGCTGACTATTGGAGCTTAAACTTATGTGTAATTAATATATGGAATAAAATGAATTGCTATTTACCTGAGAATTAAAATCTGACCAACTACTGTCACTTATTTAGACCATCAATATGCTTAATCTTGAAAATAGTGTAGGAGCGCAGAATCATAATCATTGTCTGTCATACTCGTGGAAAGATCTCGAAGCTCCAAACAAGAGAAAAACAATTTATTAAATAAACGCAAAGTAATCATGAAAGTTTTACCTGATGAAGTGTAGATATCTCGAATGTCAGGGAGAGTTATTGTGTTACCGGGATCATGTTATACAACAACAGTATTCATTTCTATCATTCATCTCAAGAAATGATAGGAGATAGACTTATCTTAGAATCGATTCTATCTACAAGTGTTTTACTCAAATCTGTGGCATACTGTTGAGGTGTTCCCTCTGGTTTCCAATCAGATCCTGGATCCGACGAATTTGGGAAGTATGGGTAGCTCCTCAAAATCAAACTACCTAAATACATTTCTTCAAATCGGTTGGTAAATGACGTAGGTAAATCGGGTACAATCGTAGCCACAGGCAACTTCTTCGAATGTCTTGAAAAATGGAACGTTCCTATGGTTGTCTTTTCAGTTTTTTCATTGAGACGTAGCCAAGCTTAGCCGAGCTCTGCTTCCAGCATATGAATTCACATCTAAAGTCATATGTAATACCATATTTCCAACATCGCACTAAGCAATAAGGTAGCATGATGTATAGCATATGGCGCGGATAACATTAGCACGTTGTGTAAACGCTTGTCGCACATGAATAACAGACCACTACATCATGTGATTATGTTCTGCGCCTCGACTGTAAACATCGCCACAGCGCAGACGTACATACAACCATGAGGACTACAGTCTACGAATAATGTTTTGAATTCAGAACTACGCCCTTGAATCTGGTTTGTACCGAACCTACATAACATTCAAGCATTAATGGTCTTATTCGAAATTATTTGTGGTCCTTATGGTGACACGACTAGGCAAAAAGCCAGAAAAGCCTTCTCGCCTATTGAGTTCACTCTCCTATCTACACAATCTTAACAGATTTATAACTTTACGCTAAATACAACTTACGTTTTAAGGAGCGGCTGGGCGGCGCGGTCTTTTGCGCAAGATACTCAAGTGAGGATCCTGCATCAACCTGCGAACAAGGAAATCACCATGAAGATTGACAATAGAGGCCCGATTTCAAAATACGGGAGATGTTAAAATTACAATTGTGAAAATGTGTTTGTTTTTATTTCCATTTGCTGGTTTGTTGTTACCGCTGATCTTACGACATTCGGCATTCAAAGCTCCCTCAAAATGCGTGCGATCAAGTCATAGGAGAAAGGACAAGAAATGAAGAAACAAGATTATCAGCATGATCAGATCTACTATTCCTACATTTCAAACTAACACAATACAGCGCACAACACAACAATATATGGTTATTAGACAGCTGTGACGCGCAAAACGGCAATTAAACGTAAGTGGGTATTAATTATATATTTAATGTGTAATTCACGTGATGTCTATCCGCATACCCGTATGTCAGCTAGATAGGTATCATGCTGGCCTTAGCATACCTGATGTTGTACCATGATACCTGATTCTATCGCCGGTACTTCCGTTGCAGTTGCATTTTAGTTGTTTAGCGAAATTTCTAGGGATGGTCGTATATCAACTCAAAAAGAAACTACATACGTTATTGAGGTCGAGGTCATACATACATATATTTGTCGTAAGGCATTAATCAAGTCACAAACTTTAAAAAAAAATTATACGGGCTAAAATGTGTTGGAAAAATTCATAGTACAGAAGATTGGCATAACAGAGGGATTAAACACCTTTTTTGAAGAATCGCTTAAAATAGAAAAGTAATTTACATTTTCCCCACGCCTGTGGAGGCGTCAAAAGTAAAATTTAATTGTATTATTTCCAAGAAAATAAAGGAAAAATGGCTACCTACGGTTTGATCACGCCTTCTGACATTTTAAATGTTATTAGTATTACCTATTGATTTTCAAATGCGATTGAAATACCTCTTGTTTCTATGTTTTAATTCTCATGTCCAAAATTTTCTCAGGCTCTTTAACAACGATTGACAAACAAATAATAACGAACGCTTTAAGCTTGCCGACAAATGTCAGATTTCCTTAAACGGCTGATCTTAAATATTTGTTAGACACTAATAAGCGTTAGTAGACGCCTGAAAAGGACAGACCTAGATACTACTTCGTTCAACCATAAGCAATGTTTTTTGCCCTCCACGTTTCTAATAAACTACTCGCAAAAGCTGTTCATTTCAATTAAATATCGAAAAACCAAGTTATTTCAGTATGTATGTCATGAGTATTTTTAAATAAATTGCTCGACCGAGTTTTCAGCAACACAGTAATTAATTAAGGAACTTCACAAATTATTTTAATTAAAACTTCACAGGTTGGTGAGCCCGATTTGGGCTGCTTATCTTCGAGGCCAATGAACGATCTGCTTGGCAATACATGAACTATATAAGTTACATACGTCACCTCTTGTTATTAGATTTCCTTCACATCAATACGGGGTGAAGCTTTTACGGAGAAAACCAATAAGCGACCTTACTTCAGATAAGGGCTGCCGTAAATGTCGCTATGCCACCGCCCGGCACGTTTTGCCCAAAGTATAAATAATATTGTTATTATGACTAACGTGCAAAAGGTAATAACATTTATAGCTATATAAGTATGTACCAGCTTCGGGAAACTTCTCATTATATGAAAAGTGGCTTTTATTAAGAAATACACGTCTGGTAGCATTAAGTGATGTATTAGTTTTATGAGCAGCCTTTATTAGACTCTGAAGTTACAATTTAGCAGTCTGAGCGAAAGAAAGTCCATTTAGGAGTATAACGGAGAAAAATACATCGACTTATGAAAGACCAGTTATAAAGGCGTCTCATTTGCATTACTTTTACCTCCCTCCCAGTAAAATCGATCCACCGATATAGGTAAACGAGCCTCTTTTAATCCACTGGGAGTCGGAACCAACAAACCCCTGCTCTAGAGCCGACCACATACTTTCTAAATGCCTTGCCGTTGGAGCACTTTACTTCTCCATGGGGGAAAAAATAGGATCCATTTTTTGTGTCTAACAGGAAAATAGAATCGACTTTTTGGACTGTAGCATAAACATACTTATGGCCTTCAAAACCTGATTACCTATATTATTGTTAGATCCTTCCCTATGAATAGACGTCATAAAATAATCCAAATTTGAATAACCGGTTACAAGGCCACCAGGTACACCATGTTTCAAAGTGTCACCCGCTTAATGTTTGGTCGTGCAAGGGAAAATGTTGATGCATGTTGTTACTTCCCTCCAGGGAAATTGTGGCTGAAAGGTACAATGTCTGGTACAAAGGTTTAACGCGACCTCCCACATGTTGACCGATCGCTTGTCTACGCAGTTCACGCACAGAAGCAACTTAAAACGACCTCTCCGGATAAACATCGGTGACGCAAACCACGTGTAGACGATTTAAATTGTATGCACACTGCACACGACGCAGAGATGCGAATGAATACATAAAGGACGCTATTTTTCTTACTTAGAAAGTCGCAACAGGTAGTACGTGTTTCTATTGTATACTTCACAAAGTGAACTCCTTTTGAACCTCCCAAAAGCTACTTGTTTATGAAAACCGGCTTGGACACATTTACGACATTAACCGAGGAGATTAGGTTAAAATAACGACTTTGACAAATGCCTAAGAACTTCCCTTGGTCTATGAAATTCTGCTTTACGTACATTAAGCGTATATCAACTCAGTTCCGTAATTTGAAATGTCAAACTCCCGACAAATGTTCATTACAGTGATGATTAATTGTTCTAGAACTTGATGTTTTAGAATTTGGGATGTTTAAACAAACGTCAAACGGATATTAATCTGAAAAGGGATTAGGAACACACTTCGAGTGAAAATAATTTGCGGATAAGGACTTCACAAAGATTAATGAGAACCCAAAAAGGATTAAATAATTCGATTTAGAAACTGTGGAGGAGGAAGACAAAGTTTTAGGTCTTAATGTGATTAACCCAGTTTTCGTATTCAATCTCTTTTGAATCGTTAATTCATTAATAATGTCATCGAACTTACCAAATCCGTGTAGTCAATAACAGAGGTAGGTCTGGCTGTTACTCAATTGGTCTTGAGGTCCGCAAATAAACATGGATATGGTATCGATGGCAAACAATCAAAGAATTATCAAGCCATAGTGGGCGCGTACTGGCAGCACAACTGCGCAACATGCGCCGACGCCGGCATTTATCAACGGCCGGCCGTATGCACTGCATCGCGTAGATAACGATACTCAATACTCTATGAATATGCATTACGATAGATATTATTAGGTCATCTGTTAGAATACTCTGTTATATTGTAGGAAACGCTAGCAGATTCACGTGCCTAGTTTTATTACATAACATGACATTTCTTTCAATAGGAAAGTGAATACATTCACATAAACATTTCAACATTTAGCCCTATTTATTCAACAAAATAGTTTCTGCAAGAACTTAGAACAATATAAGACTACTTGATTAGACCACACAAAAACTTGCGGAAAAAATCCGCACAGACGGCCACCGACTACACAAAGAGCAGAAAACATTCCTGGCGCCAAAACCATTTCGAACGGATTTACTCAACTATGGTTGAACATCAATAAATACCCGAATTTACAAAATACCTGTGATGATAACATTACTAAAAACAATAAGGTACAGTATAGACATTAATAAAATTCGCAAGGGTAAATAGCGAACTGAAACAAATCCCCGAAGGGTGAGCGCCCCAAATAAGTAATAACGACGAGTTACAGTGAGCACTGGTCTTAATTCAATATGAATAATGAATTAAAGCGAAGGCCGGCGCCACTACATTGTGTTGTGTACCTTACGATAGTGGCCTGTATTTACCATAGCATTGTTCAAAGGACACTTAATAAGGACGAATTCCAACACTAAGTAGTTTTTATTGAATTCTTGCATGGTAGATCTTCACACGAGTAATTGTTCATATATCAAACGTTGCTACTGACCGTGATAATGATATCCGAGAATTTTGAATTGAAACCCTTGAAATGGATACTTAGCAATTTCTTGCCGAAAACAGTTCCTAGAAAACGAAGGCACAAAGAAATATTTTCCTTAGAAAAGGGCACACAAGAAACCATATTTTGCAGCTTTGTTTGTTTCGTAAGTAAAACTGTGAGTATGTTGTCAGTAAAACTCCCAAGGACAGTCGTATTAATTATGTAGTCAAATTCCGTCAAACTTCGCGCTGGGACCGCTTCCAAAGACAACCGCAATCTCGCACTCCTAGGGATGCGGAGGGACCTTCGTTATATCATTTGGGTAAAAGTTTATTACGTAGCGCCCAGACGAAAAACTTTACGTAAAACAAATAAAGTAGTTTGCAGCTAAGATTTTTGGTTACATACTGCATTTTCGGGATTGTTTCAAATCGAGTCATGTAAATCAACAGCTATCAATATGTTTATCACACACGATGAACCCATCACGCTTCACAAACAAAAAGGAGATCCTAAAAATAAGTTCGTACAAGTTTTTAATTAACCACATATCAGAGCCGAAGTTATTGTATGTATATTCGTTGACAATGAGTATTCGGAATTCAGAGGACGGTACGATTCCGGTCAATCGTGTTCGTACATGAATTATGTATGTACACAGCACAGTGCAATCAGTGGCGTCGGTAACGACAAATTACTCCACGTATATCGGGACAATGGTATCGGCCGGTATCGCTAATGTATAATGTAAGTAACAGCCGCCCGCTGATAATAATGTGCATCACTGTTGATTTAGTCCCACCAATAATTTTATATACATACGATAAAAGTTCGTTATTCATGATTCATAGCAACAAGGATCAAATGTGTCTAAAAAGCACCTCTTTTCGAAATGTATTTGGTGTATTTCCAAAACTTGCATTTGGCGTGGCATTCGATATAGTATATATTCAAAAAAAGGAACTGAAACCACTGAATTCTTGAATACTGCCAGAGATTATCAGATTGGTCAATTCGGTCGATAATAAGTTGTCGTATAAATGAAAGAATAGACGCATTTTTAAAAAAATCTACCCAATTTTAATAGGTGTTCTCCAAGGAAACATTTAATATAATAATATAATAAATTTCTTTATTCGAGTAACCAAGACTCAATAACGTTAGTATAACTTAAAACTATGTTAGTAACATTACATTACGGCCACCATTATTAAGGCCACCTCACATAATCCATATAAATTAAAGTTCATTAGGAATATGTGGAGCGTTGTCTTCACAATTAAGTTTTATTATAATTGCAGGCATTTCCCAAACCCTGCCGCTATGTTATCTGCATTAAACGCCTTCTCGAGGTTAAGTACTCTTCATAACGTGACTGAAATATCAGAATAAACTAAATTCAAGCACTTTAACGACACCGTTTATTGAAGGAATGTGATTTACCAAATCCATTATTTAATTAATACTGCTCGCGTTGTATTGAAATAATTGATTTACCTACCAGGGAACCACGTCAGAATGCTGCTGGCCAACGTTTTGGGGATAGGAATGTTATTTTCGAAGTGGGTCGTGGTGTGGCGATGCAAACAAACGGGAATATAGAGCAAAAACATGTTATATGTCAAAATGTTTGACGTATTGGTATGGGTGTATCGTGTGTGTGCAAAAGTAATGAATTTATTAAACGTTCGTGTCACTGCGTTGGCTAGCATAGCATGTTTTAGTACCTTTTGTAAATACATGGAATTGTGAATATTTGATCAAATATAAATTCCCTGTTGGATTTCACAATTTGTGAGTGTAATTTAGCGTTGAAACAAACGGCAATAGAAATATTTTCAGGCCTCGAAATTGCTGTTCTTTATTAATTATTTTTTTTGTTTCATGTGACATTGGCATTATTTTTTGACACAAAAGAACCTTAATTCCCTACACGCATTAGGATCTGAAAAAATAAAATACAATTCTAAAACAAAACAATTTTGCCGGTAGCACTGTGAACCCTTCATAATCCATAGGCGTCTGCCGTGATCTCTTTAATCCGAATAGCCATTATCACAGTCAATGTTTACACGAGCGACTGTATGAAATGAATACTCTATCACGCAGCGGTTTTGAGAGAGGTCCACCTTTTTAGGTTTTTTAGTATTACGCTTTATCTGGGCCGTGTACTGAGATTAAATATTTTCCAAATATAGTTATCGGCACGAATCTTGAGCTCTAACCTTCACCTGCGCAGAAGTAATTTATTGGGTCCCTTTTGTGGTATAAAGTGAGGCGCGGGGGCGGGCTAAAGCGGTGATTGGCCCGCAGTGCATCGCGTCGTAGCCGTCACTCGGGATTGGTTATTTGCTAATAAATCACTTCTGCGCAGATGTTGGTCAGAGAGCTCAAGATTCGTGCCGATAACTATACGTTGGCAAATAACAGGCCCTTGCAACAAGGTGGTGCATGTAATAACTTCCATTAAAATCCTACGTTACAGCATATTTTCCATTCGAATTTAGAACTGTACGAATTTAAGTTTATTCTTGACACTGAGAGGATTCTCCAAAAAAATATCAAGCGCATTGACTCCTGGCACCAACTTCCTTTGATCCAAAACAGATCAAAGATATATTTAGAACAACACTCCAGAAGGCAGGAGTTCAAAAGCGTCGTCAGATAAAAATAGCGGCGACAGATGGCGCTAAATGGGCAGGTGCGCGCGCGCCGGTCGTGTCAAGGCTCATCTTTTTATGGTCAAGGTTGTCCCCATAGATGTTTTATGAACGTTTATTTGACTCAATTAGTACGACTGTTGTATTTGTAATAATTATCGTTGTAAATAGTCCACATAATTACCGCTCTGACACATGATACTGCTTAATTGGGAAGTTTGATTAATTAGTTTTAATTGTGTACATTCTGTTCTTGTATTAGTGAACGTCGTATTGTATTGATAGTTCCAATTGTTTGACGTGAATTTAATAGATTTCCCAGCTAAGCATCAATTTCAGGGGGATAAATGAAGCCCGACAAATTAATAATATATCTACCGTACCGCCCTCAGTACGAAAAAGAAAAACTATTCATTTATATAATCTGCATAGAAACTGCGAAACGTGGATCTCAGCGGAAGTCTTTGAATAAAAGACCGCTGACGACTTCCCGCAGTAATGACACGAATTCGCTATTAACAAAAATTATGAAAGACATCAAAGAGAACGAAAAGATGTAGGTATTATTGCAGCGGGGTTATCAAGAACTCTATTAACTGATTAAAAAGTACAAAAACACAACAGCTTCGTGAAGTTAATTAGATAAGTTTTTATCTAGGAAAGTTCAGTCAAAACGCTAGCGTAAAAGGAAAAATGCTAAGGAATTCAGAAAGCTAACGTATCTACGACCCTTCACTTTAAAGATAAGTCTACGTCAAGCGGCTAAAACAAGACAGTCACGATATAAGTGCATCAATGACGTCATCCAGTCCGCACTGCTGCAAGTAGGTACGTAAGTACTAGTTGTCACAAATACAAGTATGACAAGTCTACTAGTGTCGCATTCAAGTGAAACAGGTCGCGAGCCATTTGCCTGACTCCTTCCTTGCTGTCTTCATTCTTGCTCTTTTTGTTTCTCTCAAATCCGCATCGAAGTGTAATAAAATACTTACTTACTGGACGGCAAGTTTGGCAACAATTATGAGAAAGCTACAAATGATCTACACAATGTTTGCAATTCAGAAACACATATGCTACATCGTAACATAACACTGCAGCAATTAAGTGCATCTCAGATCCACTACATTGTTCTAACTAAGAACATCGAACGACATTGTTTGAAGAGCCATAAAATTCCCGTTGAGAAAGGACAGCAAAGTCCAAATAATGTTCTACTCAAGATGGAAAATTTCGAAAGCTTTATCATGAGGGCTATTAAAATAAAGCTTCTAAAAATTGGCTTGTCCCAGACGAGACAACTTATGAAGATCAAGGTGCTCGTTGATAAATGGGACAACATTAATCAGGGCACTGAAATATATTCGAGCATAACAGCTTTATACTATGACGCGTAGGGAAATAGAGCCAGTTAATGGTGCTGCATTTGAATATTTGATTTCGCACACAGAGCTCGTTAAATTTACAGTATCTACTAATTTTCTATTAACATAGGTATTATTATAGCGCAATGATCTCCGTTATCCTCATAAAGGTAGAGTGTATGGGTCTGTTTACTTGTGATGAATACTTTTGAAATAAAAATCTATCCATTAATAAATCGAACTTTCACAGCTGTATAGTTGTTCTTAAACCTAATGTTGTTGCCCAATCAGATGTCTCTTATTTTTTCGGACACTTGACAAATTGGACCAATTACGTAGTAACTATTTTTACTTTATTATCACATTTCATTCTACGAGAATATCTAATTTATCAAATCTAGACCAATCAGCCCTTGTTAAGTTACAAAGGACTCCTCCCCAATTGTAATAACATTGTGTTTAGAATAAATAATTTAAGTACCTACACCTAAATCCACGTGCCATTACAAAATTGTACTTTCAAAAATAACGTTAATCCGCTCCTAATTGGATGCTTGAAGACGATTCGGCAAATTCGCCTTTTAGCTTTGCAAAGCAGCCTTAAGGAAAATTGGCACATTCATTTAAAATTCAAATTAAATGCATTAAATCAAAACATATTTATTCCAATTAACAGAACAGGTGAACAGGTGAAATTAATAATATTAAATGTGGAAATGACGCAGATTCAACAGAAATAAAAATCTAGGAAATTAAGCCACAATGCATGTGGAGTCACAATTTCCCGTTGTGTAAAAAAAATTTTTGTAATTTTCTCCAGTTGTTGATTGATTAAAACAAATAAGTATATCAGACAGCCATTACTAACATTGTTTTAGTAGGTTAGATTTTTCTCGGTTTGCTCTTTCAATCATAGGAAATGACGGCAAGAAAATAAAGCGTCTGTCATAATTTATTCTCGGCTTATAAGCAACAAAACTGGCCTCGTACATTAAACGATTTACTGGGATCGAATGTGCCATTACACATAATGTTGCCGGTTTATGTACAGAAAAGGCCGATAAAAAGCATTTCTGTCACTTTCATCACACACACATTTGCCAAAGAAAAAAGGGATGGATATAAATCTATTTCGAGACAGCTTTGATAATGTTTTGATGGACTGAAATGAAGGAAAATTAAATTTAATAGGGAATTCCAGTAAATAACCATCTTCTGTTGAAGATTAACAAGTATAAATAAAGGTCGTTATCAGAATTGTGAAGGGTTCGTAGCGAAAGTAAGTTGTTTTTACTTCATTACGCAAACGTCAAATAAAAATCAGTTTTCTGGAAGAATTTGTGATGAAAAGTCGTAGACTATAGGTACGCACTTTGACGCTCGCTTCGTTAATTTTACTCGCCATGAAGTACTTTCGTCTGCTCGGAGTAGTAATAAAGACTTTATTTGATTATAATTTGATCATTATTAAATCATCGCCGATGCAAACCCGTTAGTGACGCTATACTCAACTATTAAAATAAAATTAAAACCTCGTTAAGGTGTACTAAACACAGTCGATCACATACCTGAGTACCTAATTATTATTGCAGATTAAATAAATATAGAGGCCTTTAAATAAAAAAATATTTTAGGTAAGGTAGATAGTAGGTAAGTACATCTCTCGGCAGGATGTATCGTACTCCACTCAAAAATAACGTTATCGCAAAACATAATGTAATGCAACAAGTGAGTGTATGAAACAATTGCTCTTATCTGCCGGTCATTATCGAAGGAAGTGATAGATAAATATTTTGTACAAGCAACCGTTACTAAAATACGCGTGATTTATTGTTATTCAGATATTTACGGCGCTTCAGACTTCGGGAAAATTTTCAATGAACAGAATAATGTTTTGTTCTTATTGATTGTGGGCTTCATTCTGAATGCTATGTTCAGTTCAAAAAACGCGGACTAGTACTTATTATAAATATTCCGTAAAATATTGGAACTCATCTAACAGCGCTATAAACTAACTCTCAACAAAGTTCCCGGTCTTCGTTAAAGCATTATCACGAAGACCTTTTGTGGGCCAGTCATGTCTAATCCGGATTTCAGAAGCGTGTCACGAGGATTATACGTTCGCCATAGAGCATAGCTAGGTATAGACAGGGCACGCTTTGCTAAGACAATAAACACACGTCTCAGGCACGCCCACGAATGACGTCTACAGGGAAAACGGCAAGTTTCCCGCCCTAAACAAACTTGGAAAGCTGTTCATACATCAGAAGCGCAGAAACGAGGTAACTGCTACTTGGGAAATATGTTTTTAAAAGACATTGAAGGCAACGGAAACAAAAAGAAGAATGCCTTTTTCCTGCTTCCACAATCGTAGACTGGATTGTTCCGTTATTTTTGGATTGTAATGACCCAGCACATTGTTTCAAAAAGGAAATATGTACTTCAATTTTTTTTTTGGAAGGCTAAGAATCAATTCCGTTAGCAGATAATATCCCGTTTCAATCATAAAACTATAACAATTCGATTTGTTTGGCCACTCCTTACAAGTGTGCGACTCAAGATATTACGGGATATAAGTGTATCGCCCCTTTCGTCCAACAATCCATCTTCCTCATTCCTTCATATCATGTAGCGAGCCCAGATTTAATAACATCGTAAATGTTATTTCCAATCTCCGTTTACAGTCCAGCTCAGATACAAACGATAAGTGTATTGAGTTTTATGAAGAATTTTATCTTCAAAGTCATTGCTATCTTTGACTTTCAGTATTCAATTAACATTGGGTGCCCGGCACTTTAGAACAGCGAATCCAATCTTCTCAAAAAATATATCAAGCAAAGGGTAGCGGTACAATTTATTACAAAATAATTTTTAACTTTCATTGGTGTAGAATAACAAAGTTTAATTGGGTAGCGCTAATTAACGTGAGGCTGAAGTAAATGTCAAACGGTGCTAGAAAATGAAAGGACTGTGCTGGAAAACTGACTACTACTTGGAAATACCTACGACGTTTTCACACATTCATTACGATGTTCGGAGCATGGATAATTGCATACACGAGTTGTCTTTCAAAGTCAGTATAATCTACTAAATGACATAGATATGAGGATGAAGACTCATGTTTAGTAGCACATGTCATATTAAATAGAACCTTGGAGCAAACTTTTGATGTTACTCTATTTTTCGAGAATCGTGAGTGACACGCCAATGTTACAATGAGTGACGCACGGCCGAATTGTGTCGAGCAGCCCGGAGGTACGCACGCGTTCGTTTTATCTAATCTATGCATTCCAGGAGCACATCTAATGTTAGCGAGGTAAACATTAACAAATGGTTCTTTCTAATATTTCGAATGGATTTGTGTTTCAATGCACACAAATACGGTATTGTTTCATGGTCTGTTCGTCAAACTGTTACCTTTTGATTAAAAAAAAAAATACGAGTAGCTCTAGGAATACTATCTCCTTTAGACTGATACCTACTATGAATGGTTCTAATATTTCCTTGAAAAAACAACACGTGTCCCACATTATGTAAATACTTAAGCCTCCGTCCCATTCAAAATAGAAGAAATCTTAGATTCTTAGATCTTAGATTTTCCTCAATCGTAGATAAATGGAAATATGAGCACGAATAACGCGACAAAGCTGTCTAAAAATATTTTTATACGTCGGTAACAATGTTGTGAACAGATCTAGATATCATCCGAGATAAACCGACAATGGAGAACACTGGACAATCCTTTTATGTATCTTCAGTAGGCGGCAGGACACCTACAGACACAAATTCAACGTTGTCCTTTTATCCAAAATAGAATAGTTATTTTGGTATACCTGTGAGAATTCGACAGTAACCTCCCTATTCATACATAGAAAATAATGAACACAACATTTCACAAAAAATGTGTTGTGACATTCACAACGAAAATAATGAATATGGGGAAAAAAGTGAACGAGAAAAAATACGAATACATTTTTGAATCGGGTACATTAGGGATCTGAAGGGAAGATACGCCGCTACCTCTGTGGCATTGTGCGGGTACAACACAATTGATTGGCGTTTGAATTATAAAACGATTTCTGACGAATCGCGGCTCGCCCTTCATATCGTAATATACTCGAACACGTCACATTGACACATATTAATCGATACTGCGAAATCATTACCTGCTAGAACATGGTAATGTAAAGAAGGAAATGTCTTGAATGGATCTCACTTTATGTTAGTTTTAGATACACGGGCAAAAAGAAGTGATACTGAAGAAGAAATAGAATTCAATAAAATAAATCCATATTATGACTGTGTGTAAACAATCACAGAGAACCAATCCAGTAAAAATCCTCTAGAATCGGTAATAGTATGTGTTCAGTACCATTCATCTTATTATTGGTTCACTCCACTTGTATCAAGATCAGTCCGTATTATCGTACTCCGGTGAACGTCAGACGCGGAGTACTCTCGAACATTACGGCTATGAGCATCAGTTGAGTACAACAGTGACGTCAGCGGTCGTGTGGAGTGTTCTACAGATTGCTTTATCTGTTTTCAGTCCACAGCGCATTCCTTACCAGTACATACACAATGGATATTTTTAATTTTTGAGAACTATTAATAGTAAACCTGTTATTTCCTTTTAATTAAATATAGGTATTCGTTTATAATTTTTCCCAATTAATTGTACGAGAGGTAGAGGAAAATCGAAAGTCAATAATAAATCCATAACCGAAATACGTGGACGTGAGAAACATCACGGCATGGTATTTTTATCAGTTGGGATAGGAGCACGTCGCTCGTGGCGGAAACCGTCGTTCATGCATACTTGATGACCCGTGCCAGAGTCCCCTCCATCCGAGTCACTTCGGGCTTGGCTTCTCACCCGGGACCAATTGTCGGCTTTTCAAATACATTTATATGCTACCAGCTATAGCTTTTTTTCCATTTAATCGTCTGATGCCATTCAATATTCATTGGGCGTGATCCAAGTTAACACACATTAAGGAAACACCTTTACTGCCCTTTATTCCCTTGAAGTTTGTCAGCTAAAGCAGGACGTGTCGAATGCTACGTGAGATGAATCCTTACATCGGGCAAGTTTTTGTACAAGTCTGTAGCTTCCCATGAAATGTTACTACTCGTTAAGTTCGTACGAAGCGTGAAACGACTAAAGAAAATCATAAACAACATTGTGGCTATTGGGTTAACAGCTCATTGTATGCGAAGTTAAATTGTAGCGTTATGTCATTCTCAATTTAGTTGTAACAATCTACGTCATCTTAAGATCCTCAGAGTGGAATATTATATCATGGAATCTCGCATCTCCGGTCTATATTGTTTGGCTAAACATAAATTAGACGATAATTGTACGTAACAATGAGTCCAGACATGTTAATTGTACTGATTAATGCTAACGCGTGCTTGCTGACTGATGGTGCCAGGGATCAGTCCGGTATTCGTGACTTAAGCACGATTTGCAGTACATTCTTAACAGTACCTTTTGTGAGATGGAAATAGTATCGTCGGGTAGTGGAGCATCTGTTCCCAAGCAGTGAGCCGTCTCGTCTGTCGGTGGTGCGCCTCACGTTCTGGCGCTGGCCGACTGGCGCCAGGTGGATGTAAACAAAAAATAAAAGGAAGCGCCGCATCGTTTAACAGCGCACCTGAGCATTTAAATGCAGCCAAAGCGTCAAGCGAGATCAAAGGTGTCACTCACAATAGTTGTGACTCCGCGCTCCAAACACAGCAAAAGGTCAGCGAACATTTAGATCGGAATTGAATAGATCAGAATAAAATTCCCGAGTAAACATCAACAAATAAAGACAATCAGACGTTACTATTGAGAGTCCTTTAATGGGTTTAAATAGGCTGGAGTGCTCTTGAAGACATCGTTCGGAAATACAAACTCAAGTGTTTACGTGTTCGCGAGTTTTATCGTTCTAAAATCATGCCATAACTGTAATAGTGATCGTTGTAGGTTGGCAAATAAAGCGGAACAAATTATTGTGGCCGCCGCCGTCGATGTGGGCTACAGGGACCGGCGCAAAGCAATCACAAACCAATCAGATCCTTAATCCTTAGAGCGAAGGGATAAATTAGTTTGCATCGCCCGTGGGAATGGCCGGCACGATATAAGATGACGCAGCACACGACTGAATACTTTAAATACTTGGCTTCTTCAAACTGCATTAAACTGCTCTTACAGTTAAGAGAGCAAGTTGCGAAACTATGATATATCCGAGGCGTGAACTTTTGAATTCCCTATTTCGCTGTCAAAAGCTTAAATATAAAAGCTTGTATACAATGTTTATTATTTTATCTATTTTGAACACATTCCTGGGCCTGTACAAAGTGCCGACGGCTGTGACTAATCACATGACGATGAAATCTTGCTTGAAACCCAAACAGGACCCAGCCAATGAGTCATAGATCAGATAGCTGACTGGACTCGCCACACTGATTCACGACTCGAATGTGTAGTTTTAATGGTGCCTCCTGAGTGACCCGTGGGTTTCTTGAAAGACACGTTATTTTTGCGCAACTTTTATCTATTCATCGCTGGTGAAATTAGGCATAATTATAAGCAGCAAAATCTATGTATGCTTTAGTATAATACCTCATGTTCGCCCTTTCTGTAACCCTTTATTCAAAGGTACAAAGAAATAATCTTTCGCTTGTGTCGTCTATACTAAAGATGGGTTATAAGATCAAAGCCGAAAGGACGATTACACGCGTCTGCCAGACCCTGATCCAATTATCCGGTCGAGGATGTTAACTAACCCACTTGTTACCCATCCATTGCATAACGAAGTAATCCGAAATATCCCGCTAACTTCGTGTTTGTAACGGTTCGTGCCGTCTGCTTATAATCCTGGCATGCTTAAGTGCACTTCAAAATATAGTATTGTTGGAGAAACATGTCCAACACGCTATGAAAGGATAATGTTCCTTGTTCATCCACTTTCGTGGACACCCTTTCAGAGACCAATAATTTAATTGTTACTTTAATAGGTTCTATAGCCCATTATGGTATGGTATTTGTGGCTTTCATATGATTGCATGACCATTTTGAGGATAGAAGCGGAGTTTTAATCAGCTGTTTGTGAGAATTTGAACAAGCTAGAAGCTTGGTTTTACGGGGATATCAAGTTGCAAACCAGACTCAAATCTTTTTACTTTTGAGCCTGGCAGTTTTACCGTACGCATGATAGCATACATTACTGAACTTATTATCAGATGTGCCAAAGTCTAATGCGTCGTATTTTTTTTGAAGTGTCTAAGGTTCAAATTAATGGCAATTTAAACAAGACTAGGTAGTAGGTATTGGCAATAATATAGAAAACGACGTGACACATTCAAAATATCAAAACTCCATCAATAGATTTTAGATAATGTTCATATCTGACCTTTGTTGATGGCACGTTTTGATATCATGACAGTGAATTTCCTCGTCATATTATTAATAGAGTTGCGAGTGATAAGAAAAAAAAATACAAAAAACAAGATGAGGAAAGGATCAATATTGAATGTTTATAATTTAAGCTACTGCTGCTCAAGATGTTAGGCATTCTTGGTTATTTATTCGAGAGCTCTGGCCTTTATTAGTGAAGAGCTATTGTCGGTATTAACGCGTGGCGACGCGACGCACGCGTACAAAAGCGTATATCCCGAAGCGTAATGCAGTCGTGTTCTATGCGATGTAAATTTTAATTGAAATAGTCGCCACTCGGCGCCAGCTCTTTATATGGCTGCAAAATAAAACAACACCACATAACTATATTAAAATAAATGTCGACACGACTTTACTTTGCTCTTGCTATGTAGGTACATTGTACTATATGATAATTGAGTTTACAAAATTTTTATCACGTTGCGGCCTTCCAGTGGCGTCATAATATTCATATACGCAAATAGAAGTATTCATTACTAGATTAACACGTCAAGTAATTGAATATTACTGTAGTGGCCATGTGTTGGACGGTAAGGTCTGGCATGTTCAGTTTACTTTGATATGATTCTACTATTCTGTTGAATTCAGAAGGAGTCTATTATGAAATTACAAGAGACGGAATGAGAAGGAGGTTTTTAATAATAATAGATTACTACATTAGTTTGTAGACAAAGCTTGTTGTGACTAGCTAATCTAGTGAATAGGACACAAAACTTGTTTGTTTTTTTACTTTTATCTGTCTGACATATTTTGTTTACATAAATTAATACAATCACAAGGAAAAGAAAACAAGAACATGCTATGAGATGATTTCAAAAACATAATGTTATTTAATAACAAAAGTTGATCAGTAAAACCAGATCTTGTCAAGCAACTCGCCAAAAATAGCTTTTTTGACATAAATTAATTATTTTGCTATTATGCCAATGGAATAATCATTGGTGCATAATTATAGTTAGGTATTAGGTAATTTAATTTTGTAATGAATGGGGGAAAACATGTGTTCTCACCACATTTAAGAGCCATGATATCAATAGTCATTAACAATGACATTATTATTACATGTGGTTTGATTGTAAATTCATAACTATTAATTTACACTGACTATCAAAGTAATTAAAGATACGTTGAGACTAAAAATATGTATACAGTGAGTGGACAACTTATAATAGAAACACTCTTTGAACTTGAGTTATTTAGAACTAATGCAATGGATACACTCCAGGTAAAAAGTTTTCAAAAATAATGTTCTATAAACAAGGAGTTGAGTAAATATAAATTGCAAAGTTTAATGAGTTATAATACCTGATGGTAGTGTCTTCTATGGAAGTAAGTGTGTGCTCCGTGCATCAACTTTATGGTTGTGTGGACAGTTAAAAATCAGTGCCCATTGGGAGATATGTTCCAATGAATTTAATAACTAGCTTTTTTGATCAACCTGGTTAATCAATAATCATTAAGTGCTGAAATAGCCTACATTTTCGTTTTAGAAAGCTCAGAATCTCATGAACAAATAAACAAATTATGAAACATGAATACACCTGAAACACTGTTAGTACTGCAAATATATTTATTATGAAAAAAAAATGATGAAAAGAATAAGTTCATTAGGACAAACAACGTTTCTGACACTAATGAGAACCATCCAATTTACTGAAAATAACCTTACTATTTCATTGCAAAGGAACTGTTTAGGGGCCTTAAAAAGGCGTGACGCACTTTATTATGGCATTTCACCAAAATCAACACTCTTAATCACAATGATAACATTATGATAGCCCTCTTCCGTCCAGCGAGAAGTTATTCTCTCCAGATAAAAACACATAATTCATAAAAATAAACCGGAGGATAGGTACGTATCAGGAAACATTGTAACCTTCAATGAATTCACAGTAAATACTTACATACAACCGGTCAAGAAGAATTGCGCGTAAGCTTCTCTGTATTTACCACTAGTCCGTCATGGAACACATCGTATAGTATCCAGCTAAATTCTGTAAATTACTGATTAGTCCACAGCTGACTCTGTCGTTATACCAACGTTTATTCAGAGATAAATGCTACACAACACTGGGAAATAATATGGCACAGCGTCACAGGTATACAAGCTGTCATATAAAAAACAACTTTAAAACATAAATGTTCACTCTACGATTCTATACCACCCAATTCACATCACCATTATTTGCGCACGCAGTAGTAGTACGAAGTCGAGCAAGTCTTTCGAGTCCGACGTTTGCATCGGCCATTCGGCTAGCACGACGGCTGCCTGACATAAGAAATGTTACCAGATTATCAAAAAAACTTTAAATCGTAGGCGTTTATTTATATGTCAGAAATAATTTCCTTTCTGTAGTAATATTTGCTATGAAATACTTAACTAATTAATTTTATTCTTTGTTTCAGACACAAAAAATCCGCAACCCATCGTTAAATCCACAACTTTAAAAGTAAAACCATTATTTCGCCCGGTTTGTTTTTAGTTTGCCGGTTATCTTTTTCCGTATTCTATGTCATATCATAAATTACTGTCTTTTGAATATCTCCTTTGTAAGAAAAATTTTTGATTCTTTTTATTAACTTTTGTTTCCCATTTTTTTTTTCTCACAGGTAACATTTGAAGTACGGTCCAAGAGACAGTGTTATGAAATCGACTAAACGTCGGGCACTAAATCGATCACCACTTCAAAATTGTTACATGTATCCGAAGCATAAATAAAAAAGAACAGCGACAGCGTTGGTGGTTAGTCAAAGTCAAAAATGTCAAAACAAATTAAAGTCAACAAACTGACGTGTACTTTATTTTAGATACAAATGAAAATATCTAATTAGATAATTTTCTAAGCGTTCATAATGTCGGAGTCAGAAAGACTTGTGCAAAACGGAGTAGGCCCTGCTGCAGGTGCTGAACGCGGAGGAGAAGGCGATGCGCCACCGGTTGTGTCTGAACGAGAAGCGTATTTTCAAGCTCTTCGACTATGGATTCAGCAAGCTCAGATGTATCAGAATCTATCTACGTGTTTTCCTTACTATATGATGACATTCCAAGGGTTGCAGAACAATGCTACAAATGTCCCGCTGTTGAATAACAACTATCAGTTTCAAGTGCCTTTCCAGGTGCCCAACCCTCCTCGGAACGCTCCCGAAACTCAACCTCAGGTTGAAACTCTTACGCCCGCTGAAGGTATTTAACGCGACTACGAACATATAACCTATAAAATATATCATCTTTCCTTGTTATATTTGTTTTTGATGAATATGATCAACACAAATAATTACAAATTACAAAAACATATCATGTAACACTGTAGAATAGTATTGGTATCCTAATGTTAAACACTAGTACGTGTATGGTTTGGTGGGTGGTCTGGTTTTGTAAATAATATCACTGATATTTTATTCTGTACTAGCAATCAATATTTCTGTTGCAGTGATAGCTCGTCACGGTGGCTACGAGTATGTGATCCCACCGCTCCACAAGCGGCTTGTTGCCGAGTTCATTGATTTCATGCTCCTGTTTATTGTCAAACTCATTGTGACATTCATGGCGGTGGATATGTTTGAATTGATGTAAGTTGGTATTATTTAAGAAAAGTTTATGGTAAATTAGCTTCCACCCGCTGCTTCGCCGGTGTAAACTTTGGTTGTATCGCGTTTCCAAGAGAATTCTTGAAAATTCTGGGATAAAAACTATCCTATCTTCTTTCTCAAGGTCAACACTATCTCTGTACCAAATTTTATTAAAATCAGTTCAGTGGTTTAGATGTGAAAGGTAACAGACAGACAGAGTTACCTTCGCATTTATAATATTACTAATATTATAAAAGTATGAAAAATTATAAATAAGGTCCTATGGCATATACATGAAATATACCATTCTTTTTTCAAACACGTATTGCATTTTGGTATCACATTTTTTTGATAATCAAGTAAAAATTGTGCAATCAAGTAAACATTGTGTTGTTTTGTCTCAAAGATAAAGAAAGGATTTTTAAAAAGTGACATTTTATTTAGTATTGATTTGTTATCTTATGAATGAATGATGTTATTCTTTCCTGGTTTGCAAGAGTAGTGTTGGTGTGTTTGTGTTTACCTGATTCTATAATAATATGATATATTAGGAATACTATTCTCCTACCTTAATTTAAAAATGTTGATTTATCATTAAGTTGTAATTTTAATCAGATTTAAATTGACTGTTTTATAGCTGTACTATACTTTCATGAATAAATTAACCTACCCATGTACTTATATTTTACATAACATTAATATTTCAGTGATCTGGAGAAGTTTGATTTCTACAAGTTCAGTGAACATTATGATGACTACAAGTATGCGATGGAGCTCACCTCAGAGATTCTGTTTCTTGAAGTTATCTACAGAATACTTGTATGCATTTTTGAGGTAAGTGCCTATGATCATACATAACCATCAACTCAAGCAGAGATCCCCCATTGTTTTCCAAAGATTTTTAAGATATAAACACATAATTTCTGTGGTCTGTTTCTCCCAGGTTTAAAGCAAGACCGCAGAAACCCTGCCGTTAATAATAGCTTTGAAAGATTCAAAAAAGAAACTGTCACATATTTTTTTATCAAGTTAATTATCTGAATATTTAACTGTATTTAATTTCATTACAATTTCAGGCTTTCTGCTTATCCAGCAGCGTCGGACGAACCGGTGGCGCTACGCCCGGCAAAGCATTACTTGGTATCCGCATAGTAACAGCTTCAGCTGTCATACCAGTCGAGGGCAGACCTCGGGAAACTGTCCTGCTGTACCCTGGCCGAACTCTCTCCTTCACCGTGGCTCTAGTAAGATCTCTGATGAAGAATTTCCTCATATCCTTACTGTTCCCTCTATGCGTTGTTCTCTTTGTCTTTCGTCATAACCGCACGGGCTACGATCTCCTTTGCGGTGTTATTGTTGTAGAGGAAAACATGTTCCCCCCGAGACGACACGCTCCTTGAGTTGCGTGTTCCACTTGTATTCAGAATGTATGTGATTATTATAACGACCGTGTCGTACTAGATACGCGGTGACTACGGCTGCTCCCTAATTTGTTGGTGGGATTTTTCAAATTTGAAACAAGAACCTCTTGTGAAAACGTTATACTTTTATCCCACCAGCTAACTATGGAGCACATCTAGCGTCTTGGATAACACTTCAAAATGTATAACTCCTTGATAAATAATTTGTCAATGTAATTTTAAAGCTTTGCCCTGGACAGTACCTGACGCATATACACATTTTCATTTGTTAGCCACATAAAGGTGGTACTGGTGATTTGGCGCGTACAAACGCAGTAACGTAACATGGGCATACCTTTCGATCAAGAATATCCCAAGTATGAGGATACTGTACTCGACGATATAGTTCTTTAAAGCTTTTCAAACGACGCAGAAAGTATTTTTCATATGTAATCTTTCATTACATAGTATATTAGAGATAGCGCAAGAATTATAAGGTACTGTCCAGAGATCTAGAATATTCTGCTTTCTGATTGGAGTGTTAGTGGACCCTTCCTTTTTTCCGAATTGAATTAATTATTGATGTGTTTTTGTGTCTTATTTTTTTATATAAAACTAAGGCAACTCATGGAAATACATACATGTTTGCCACTGTCGCTCTAAAATCTGAGCCCTGCTATTTTAAGTACACAAAAAAATTGTACTGGGTGTGCAAGAAAGATAACAAATACCAATTTTATAACTCTTCAAATTCTTCGTATACACCATGCATTCAGTTTTAGGCCATTACTATTATAGAATGATTGCATCAGGGTTACGGGCAACGTAGAAAAAAGTGAGGTAAAAAGTTTTTTTTTGTAGGTATTTGGTTAACAAAGATTTATTTTATTTACTTGTTTGGTTATAAATTTATTCCTATTACGTTAAGAGATTTTGTGTGTAAGTTATTCATATTATTAGTTTATCTCGGTGCATTATTTTTGTATGAGAAATTCCAGTAAGAATAATAATTAGTGGGTGTACTTTCTTAAAATATGTACCTTGATGTGTTATACAGTTATACATAGAATAATCAAATGTATTTTTGTGATTTTTAAATTAAAATAAAGTGTTATATAGTTTTGCATCTAGGATTGTAGGCTTAAATTCTGATTACCCATCTCTGGTTAGTATGGTAAAATGGTACAGTAAAATGTATTATTAGCCATTATATCGCTATTCGCCAAACTTTATGGCGGCTCGGAAAATCGTGCGAGTCGCTGGCAAGGACTAGCATACTCGCCCAAAGTATTTTTTTTGCTGTTATAATAAGTGTAGGTACATTCGCACATTGTACTGTACACATTTATTTCTTTTATTAACTATACTCAGTAATAAATGTGTAATATGAAAGAAGTTAGTTATTTGCATATAAATGGTTGTGTGTGATCGTATCTCATATACCTACTAATTCGTGTATTTTACACTAAATAAGTACCATAAACCAATCAAAAATCCTAAGTTACGAAATTGTGATATTTATTTTTGTGTAATAAATTGTAAATATTGAAATAAAATGTAAAAATCATGAATTTGTTTTATTGTGTTGAAACTAATTCCTATCTCAATTCCTAAATCAATATTGATACAAATATTAATTTCTAGAAGAAGCAATATGAAACTTCGTAGCATTTCATAGCGTGTTAGTTTAAAGAACTGTTTCCCGCAATTTCACCTGGGCCCCGAGGCGAGGTAACTTTCTTTCGCACCCAGATAAAAAGTATCCTATGACCTATCTATGGCACTAGCTATATCTACTCCCAATTTATCCTAATGGTTCCCACAGGGGTATACCGTATACCGTACCTTTATCAGCTTCCACGCTATCCGTGAAATTTCGCGACGAGGTACTTGGGGAAGTTGACCGTTGCTTATGAGGAATATGCATAGCGAGTAGTCAGTAGTCGACCAATGGGCAAATTTAAGGTAGGTAGGAATAATTAATAAGTCCCCAATGCATCCAAAACTATCCTAATACGTATTTTTTTAAGTAAAATATTTTTTCATTTAGTCGATTTTCTGTTTCCAAAAAATAATATTTGGGTATTACAAGCTACATCACTCAAGGGTACGTTCAGAAACTTTATTGTCATTATTGACAATATCAAAGACTTATTGAAAAAGTGAATCTAAATATTGTAAAAAAGAAAACAATTAGTATTATTGTTGTAAGTTTTCACTACACAATCATAAAAGCTTTATTGGAAAGCGTAGCATTTTTTTACATCCTAAAAAAATTGCTGAGTTGGCTTGCGCGTCGCACCGTCAGTCTGCCGTAACGTGGCGGCGCTGCGCTCGTGTGTGTGCTGCAGGAGTGGCTCAGTGGCTCGAACTGTCATTGTTCATGTAGTTTTCTGTGATAAGAATTACTGTGAAATTATAGTTTAGCGAACTAATTTACACAATCACGATGTCCGCCTCGGGTGAATTCGGCAATCCTTTACGCAAGTTCAAGCTGGTTTTCCTAGGGGAACAAAGCGGTGAGTACAGGGCGAATTATCGCCCCTCCGTCGTACATTTTTAATATATAGTTTTGAATTTACGATACGTAAGTATAGATTGGTCTAGACTTTATCGAATTACTGACCTACATAGGCCCGGAGAGGTGAAGTTGCGGGTTTTATTCGCGGATAAGGTGTTACAACGTAGCCGTAACGTCTGGCGCGTCTGTGCCGAATTACGTTATGCTGAGATGTAGGTTACACTCTCCGAGTACATTGTGAGCGTTGAACCGCTTCTATAGTATGTTCTCACGCGTATCTGCCGTTATCAATCACAGTATTTGATTAGAAACGTACCGCGGCAATTAGATGGTGTACTGACACGCAGATTTGTATTTGTTTCAGTGGGGAAGACGTCGCTCATCACTAGGTTCATGTATGATAGCTTTGACAACACTTATCAGGTGAGTCATCACATTCCCCTGACAGGTACAGTGGTGGGAGACCACAACTTGTGATGAAAACTTACTAAAGTTATGTCTGTGTCCAGTTATGAATTACATCACTGGTTAGTCATGAACCTCATGAATATGTATATGGAGAACATTGTTGTATCTGCATATTATCTGAGCAAAGTAATGCTCATAACATTTGCTCTAAATGAGGACTGCAATGAAAGTGACTGAGTTCAAAACTGAAAGTATTTTTCTCTGATAATACCTAAATGTATCATGAATTTTTAATTAAAATTATTTTCAATTTTCTCAGGAGTTCTACTCAAAGCTAGCTTAACAAATATTTTATCAAATTGACTAATATGATGACTTACCTACTAGAGATAAGATCTAGTTTCTTTTTTACCCCTAATTTTGTCTCATTAGATATTTGATAAACTGCTAATAATATCGAAATGAAAAGTTCTCAAAAGTAACAGTAAAAATGTCATCTACATAAATACTGCAAAAGCCACACCTATCCAATTATCTGAAAGTAACACAGTATTTATTATAGAAATCAAATCATTCATAAAATCTGAAAATGACTAATGTCATTTAAATATTGTAAAGAGTTCATTTACAAGTAGTTCTGACAAAATATTTGTGATGCCACAGACAAACCCCTAACAAGATTAAAATAATCATATTTGCCTATCCACAATTAATAACAGTTGTTCTAACATAGTTTTCTTCAATTTGTAAGTCTTCACATGATAACAACATTCACTATTTATTATCTTTAAATATTAATCTTTTGATCTAAGTAAATCTTCATGTAATCTTTGTCTAAACTTTAATGTGTGTATTAACTTCTCTTATCACCAGAGATCTTAGTAATAAATTATATCATAAACTAAAAATATGAAAACAGACTTAATTGATATTTTTCTATGTAATACATTCCAATATTCTATCAAAGTCAAATCATTTATTTCATTTAGGTATTTACAAGCACTTGTGAATGTCAAAAATATAACTTAGTTTGATTCTAGTTGCCCATTCCAAAAGTAGCTTCCTATGGAGAAGAACGGGCAAGAAACTGCATGGTTTATCTGTCTGTTGATTGGCTTACTAGAGATAGAATTTTGATAACTTATTGAAAATGGCACTAATAATAGACAGACTTAAATAATAGGAAAACTATTTTTATGTTTCAATACCTTCAAATGGCCTTTGTTTTGCAGTTTGCTATTGTATTGTATCATCAATTGTTTTGTGACTCAGTAATACAGAGTCTGTATGATGCCTAATGTTTTATTAAACCAACTTCACATTGTCTAAAAGTGATACAACATCTAATTCAAGTCTATTAGGAACAAACCTAGCAAGTTAGAAGCTGCCCTATTGTACAATCTTTGCTAATAGGTACTATACAGCCAAAGAGTTTGCATGTTTTTGCTTGAAGGTGCTTACCTAACAAACTGCTGCTGGCCAGATTTGAAAAGTTAATTCAGTGTTAGACAACCTATTTATAAAGAAGGCTGTAAGCTCCTTTTACTTGGATATTTTATTCTTTAATATTTACCTACATATTCAATATAATATTGAACTAACAAAAAATATCAAACAATTGTATTCATGAAAGGCTCAAAAGAAATGTAGTTTCATCTTTATCAAAAAGATAATATTTTGGACTAACAACAACTTGGCACATGTTTCCTGTAATCTGTTAATTTATTGCTCATAAGTCTAAACTCCCATAAAATTTATATTACTGATAATGGGTATTATTTATACACATAAGTATACTGTATCTTTACATAATATTATTGTATTATTTTTTGTCTCAACTGGGAAGGTGTAGGATGTGGTTAGAATTATATTATTCTTTATTGTACACAAAATATAAAAAAAAAAACATGCAATACAGAAAATATGTGTACAAAAGCGAGCTTAACCCAGAGTTGGGTTCTCTAACAGCAAACCTTAGAGTGATAGAGAAATGCGATAGGGAAGAGAAATTAAAAGTGCGCAACATTAAACTAAACAAAGATGAAACTACACAACATAAAATTATAAACATATAAATAAAATATAATAAATAAACATACATACAAATTAGGTCATTACCTCCAACACCCAGATAAAAGTAGCCTAAGTCCTTTCTCAGGCTCTACACTATCTGTGTACCTTCATTTATATGAGTCGTCGTTTTAGCTTGAAAATAGGACACACAAACAGTTACTTTTGCGTTTATTGTATTACTTTGGATTTTTTTCTGCATTCATATTTTTACGATATGATATTTTAATAGGAACACCAGATAAGGAAGCTGTTCTAATTTCAGGTTAGCCTTGAATTGTAACTTTGTGCCAGTTTAACATATGTACATAGTTATATTGTTATTTTTCATTCAATTAAATATTATTGAAATGTTGTTCCCATTGTTTATTAAAATACTAGCGGTTTTCCCGCGGCTCTCTCTCGTCCCATCGGAACTATTGTCCGTATAGGTATAAAATATAGCCAATTTTACTCAGGAAGAGTGTAGCTTTCCTACAGAGGAAAAATTTTCAGTAGTTTCCGAGCCTTTATGGTATAAACAAAAAAATCACTTCATTATATTAGTAAAGACTAACATTATCAATTATCTGTACCGGCAAACATGTGTGATCAAAGAGATAATAATTTTTATCATTATTTAAGTTTATCTTTGACATGTGAGTGCAATTAAATATTTGTTATGTTTAAAGTACAACATAGTCCATTAGCTCACCTATTAGTAAACAATATAGTTAAAAATCTATTATGAACATTCAAGTACAAACTACCACTGATAGAGCCTAGGTATATTATTACTGTTAAATAAAGAAAATCTTGGTTCATTAACAAATAACTTTAGTTTTGAATTCAAATTTCATTAAGAAAATACCTCATTTATTTTTCTTCTCATTTTTAAGACATATTCATAGCTTAATAATTAGTTCATAAATAGGTACTTGATAATTTCATCTACTTATATTTTTCTTCTATAGTACAAACACTAACACACTTGTCGGCAAATTGCAGACGCTACCGTATAACCGGCGACCAGCTGTGAAAGTAAAACCTTACATTATTGAACACGAATAAAACACTGGCCGTCTACAAAATACTAATTGTTATTACCCATGACTATGTCCATGAAGATTTTTATATTATTTTATCATGAAATTGGAATTGAACCTTTGTTACACATAATGCTGGTTGGATTTTGTAGGTATTTGAATTCAGAATGTTTATTGTGATTGATTTTATTCTTGTTCTTGCTTCCTACTTTAATATTGTAAAGGTTATGTTTTAAGGTGTTTTGCATAGAGATAGTTTATGGGTCAGAAGGGTTAGATTATTCCATGGGTAGAAAAATTCATAGTCCCTTCGGGATTGCAGCGCGATTCAAACCTCAGACCTACAGTATCTTATTTATTTTGCAGTTGCGCAGTCCACGAGCTTGTTCTGTGTCTTCTATTTCGAAGATAAGACAAAAAGTGACAATGTCGCGCATTATTTATTGTATTACTTGCGGCTTCACTCGCCTTTAACGCCCTTAACGATAGTAATTTCAAAACTCCTTTCGAAAGATGTCGAAAGCCTTCCCTAGAAGGCTGTCTTACGTTTAATCCTATAACGCTGACATTCTTAACCGACTCCCAAAGAAGGAGGAAGTTCTCACAATTTGGATGTTACTTATTATGTGCCTCAAAATTCGAAAGAAATTTAATTTCATAAACATCATTTTGGAAATACTGACGGTTCAGTGTTCAGAGGTCAGCTGACAGTAATATTTTGCTTTTGAACTGAAATCTAAGTTGCAATAATACGTGCATCAAATAACTCTGTATTGCTAAGTTTTTTGGGCATTTTTTTGTAATGATCAGTAAAAGTTGTCTCGACTCAACCATGCGGTTAATACATTTACTTTTCCTAGCATGTTTTCGCTGGTCACAGACTTTAATACAATTACTAAACAACATTTGGCTGTATTTCTGTCAATGTTACACGTCTTTTAGTATGAGAGTATTGATTACTTGCATGATTCATCTAAACACTATACTGGTGTATATTCTTTTTTTTTAATTTAACGGTATCAATAAATCAGCCAGTCAGACTTGAAGAAGCAAGTTTGAATGAGCATCTACAGAAACCAGACGTAAAACTCAGTATTTCCACTTCTTTTGCAAGTTTCAATAGATTTTTTGTTCATTTTAGCAACACAGTCATTATAAAATTGATTTTAATAGCTGAAAGAAATATTTCAGTATCGAAAACAGTCCGCGAGCTTGCCCCAAAAGATTTTCGTGAGTATTTTAAGTTGCATCACAAGTTAGGCCTGAAGGTGTTCAAGCATAAAATTCTCAAGTCTAGACCACAGATTTGGAGTAATTTCGCTGACTGCACTTAGTCTAAAGTTTACATCTAGCTGAAGAGTTAGTTGGCTTGAACGCGTTTACCTCGGAAAGAACTGGACCCAATAGATTTTTTGTGTTAGATAGATAGATAACCTATTTATCCCCTCTAGGCTACTTTTTATCCGAGTGAATGGAGTAGTTCTCATGATACACGGGTGAAACCTCAGTACATAATAAAGAAAATTTTAAACACCCTTCATTATAAAAATTTAATTCTTACCTACGTCTGAAAATTGCAGCAAACAGCAATTTTCTCCCTAGATACGGGGGTAGGGGGGTACCTGTAATTAGGAACGCGTTTAATAGGTCTAGGCAATTAGGCTCTGAGTAACGGCTCCGTCCTATTTCTTATAGGTTAACCTGAGGTAATAAACTGTTTTTACCGTTCCGTAGTTTCGTAGGCATTCGGGAATGGCGGCGGTGCCTGTACAATATTAAAATCTTAGAAAAAATACAAACTCTTAATTGAGAACCTCCACCTTTTTTGGGAAGTTGGTAAAAAAAATTAAGATGCCTAGGTAAAGTAAGGGAAGTCTGTGAGGATAGGGAATTTTTGTAAAATACACAATTATGACCATTAAATAAGTACGTAAGTACTGAATTGGTAAATTATGAAATTATATTTAGAATGAAGTTTCATGATCACTTACTATCAGAAAAAGAATTGTTAATTAAAACGTTAAATTGTATACTATTGTTTATTATGGCCTTCGTGAATCTAGAATTGAAGGAAGTTGTTGTGTTGTAGATTTTCCTTCCTAATTACATTGAAATATTTCATATTAGAGTATTTTAGTTTTTTGCCATCTTTGAAAACTTTATCATATTGGAAAAATGTTCTAGCATATTCTGTTTTTACAGTTTGTAACAGCACTTATAATTTTAATGAATAATTCAGACTCTTAATATATCACACGCAAGAACTGTTATTTTTGTCTAAAATTGAAGCAAATAACTGGACACAGACCAATGACTTGCTTAATATTCAAATCTGTTTAAAAATGAATGTCCCGTATTTCAGACCGATAGGTACTGTAGCGCGTGGCGCGCTAGGGACCGGGGATCTTCAGGTTATTTCAATTAAAAGATTGGAAAAAACTTTAACTTAGCGTTTATTTTCTGACTCGGGGGTCAAGTGACATACTTCCTTCAATATAAAAACTATTCTATTTATATCATTGTCCGGCCAGTATCAATAATTATAATGAATAAAACCTACTTCTAATCTACTTCAGTACTACATCTCTACAGTACTGAAGCATAGATGTTGCTTCAAAGAAAATTATTTTAAAGAGATCAGCTTGAAGACCTTATTACAGAAATTTTGTCAAGACTAAAGCCTTCTTGTTGTTTTTTTTTAATCAACTAACCAATAGCTACATTCAATAAGGTCGAAAAATTTGCGTTAGATAGCCCACAGAGTAGGATAAAGTCTTAACTTAAATCTATCAAGAATACCAAATAATGCTTGTTTTGTTCCAGGCAACAATCGGGATCGACTTTCTGTCGAAGACTATGTACTTGGAGGACCGCACGGTCCGGCTTCAGCTGTGGGACACCGCGGGCCAGGAGCGGTTCCGCTCCCTCATACCTTCCTACATCAGGGATTCTACTGTCGCTGTCGTGGTTTATGATATTACCAGTGAGTATGATTATCTATCATTACTACTAGCATCGTCATATTGATGTCCTCCTCTCATGTAATTAGTCAACTGCGCACGACATATTATATTGCACAAGCATTTGCGCAGGTGCACTCACTATTCCTTCACTCTCATAGCCCGATTGGACGGCAATCCGGCATCATCATAACCTACTGATGAAGTTAGGCCTCCCCTAATTAGCGCTAACCATCCCTGTCTTGCCTTTTCAAAAATATATTGGGAGTTTTTGAAATTAGTAACATCAGTCAAATCGTAGGGCATGGATAGTTGATGTGGGGCTTTCTTTGCCTAACACTGACAGAGCAGGTTAGGAATAAATATATCTATATTACCCTAACCAAGATTAGCCCAACCATGTTGAATGTAACACGATCACGCCTGTTGATAAGTCTGAACAAGAGATCACAAAGTCGTACGTGGGTGTTACTGAATTTACTTGTGTAACAACGAATAGGTCAGTATGATGAATGCTGTATAAAAATAACTTTACCAAACACAACTTTACGAAGGTGTCTAGTGCAGCCCACAGAAAGAGTTCTTCTTATAATTCTTGAAACCAATAATGTTCAAATATGAAAACACCTGTCGGAAAGCAGCCAGGATCAATAATGCACTTGGAGAGAGAAAAAGTAAATATTAAATGAGCATGTAGTTAGGTTACCGTCGCCGCTGGCCTTCGTCATCGATCCGCAAATGTACCGATGCATTGCACTTCTATACTAGAATACCATGAAGTTTTTTCAAAAAGTCATTACGTAACTACGTAAAAGACCTATCACATCTAATGTGAATGCGTTTTTAATTTTGCATCACTATGGTATTTAATTTCATATGTCCTTTATAGCCATGACTCATTCTCAAACCGTTATACCGTAGTAACTATTATAGTAATCTGTGGTTATACTAAAATCATCAAAGCTTCGACTTCTCGGGGTCGCAATTATTATTTATTAATAGGTATGTTTGTTAACTGGACCCAATAAGTGCAGTTTATATGTAGAATCCGTTATCACATGCCCGACTACTTAGTATACTATACATGCAATTACCGAACCTAGATTCGAAAACTGGTTCCACAATTTAATCTTGCTTAAAAACTTAAGAGATACGAAAAGAAATAAATTGGGCACACAAGTTTGTTCTTGAAAAACTTGCAAGTACATAAAATATCGCCGGCGTCCAACTGTTACGCGAATTGAATCCCGAGGTAACGATATCTTAAACCCTCGGGCGCCGCTCGCATCTGGCTAAAAAATAAACTCCATTATTTTTTATACACGACCCAACAAGTAACAGTTATGTTGTCATGTGGAAAGAATGGGCGTGCCCTCTGCATGTTAGTAGTCTCTTGCTCGATCTACTTTGATTTAAGGAATTCGCAAACGCTTCCAACTCATCCGTTTGTCGGTTCGACGGACTTGACCATGATTTTTTCAGTGTTGCTGAAGTTTCGCAAACCGTCTCCAATCTCGGAATTTGATTGTGTAAACTCTGAAGACTGCTCTTTTGGCCTGTTTCGCGACAGTCCCAAGGTTACCAGTTCCGTCCTTCACGAGCGATCGACTGAAAACGATAGCTCATCACAAGCTGTGATTCGACATTGACATTTGGCATACATTTCAAACCACAACACCGCGCCTCCACTACGTATTGCGTCCTCTGGTTTATAAAGAAGTTTTTTCAGCTTGTTTCATAAAATGTTTTGAGCAACCGGGAAATGAAAAGACTTGATTACAGTGGTGTTGCACGTAGCGTGGTTCTGAAAGGTCGAAAGTGGGCCAATGGCCCGCCGGTCATCGCGCTCAGGTTACAATTTACGCGCGATCGTATATCAGGTTTAGTGTCCCGGGCTTACCTGGCGGGTCTCATCATTTTATTTGTCAAGACACACCTATAAGATGTTCTGTAAAATGCTATCAAGTAATTCGACTTTATTATTAATCTTTATAATGTTTTTGCCTCCGGCCGTAAAGTTACTCGCATCTCTATGTTACGAGTGAACATCTAAATTGAAAGTATACGTTGGCTCTCCAATTTGTTTTATAGGAATGGGCAAATAATGTACGAACATTATCTATCATTTAGGTTTCGTAGCGGTCACAAAACAGTTTTGATTTCTTTAATTAAATGAATCGTTCGAGCGAGGCGGACCTGCAAATATAGACTTTATATTTAGGGCTGAAGGTTAATATTTGTGGTGAGGGTTGTCTGACGTCTGTTACAAATATTTGCTCCATGCCTATCCCACGAGGAACCTTGGGCCAGGCCGTTTATGCCTGTGTCCACGTACATGATATACGTGAGATCAGTCCTTCTAATGTTCTTTAGTTATCTAGTCTACTTTTTCAATGTTGCCAGTTACTCTTGATTTATCGTTGTCATGTCATCGTTGTGACTTACAAGAAGCAATAACTATAATATTCCACATACCTTTTAAACTAGCTTCTACGTGCTGTAGAAGTAGGGTGGGCTCCTAAATGGTACGACGTACCGCGACACCTACACTTACCACTTCAGTATTAGTTTCATTAAAATTCCTGAAAAACTCGATCGATCTTAATGTTTAAACATACTAGTGTGTATGTACTGTTCTGAGCATGTTCGCTTCAGTATCGATTTGAGAGCTACGGCCACTGATTGGCACAAATTCAGTTTCATATTGTTCAAGGTTTCACTTCGAATATTCATTACTGTTTGTACTAACGTAATTAACTTTGTTGTAAGGATTATTGTTGCTAGCGTTTTTAACACTCTGAACCATATTTTGAAGGTATTTTGCTGTTTTGACAATATTCTTAGGCTTCGTTTGCCTTAGCATAAAACAACCTGTCTCAAGAAATTCCCTGTACTCTGCCATACTTTATGATGTCTCTAACAACCTACTGAATTTAATCTTCTTTTCCCATTATACGAAGGAACATATGTATAGGGCAAAGCTGCACTGTTTCTTCTTGCCTATGTTCGACCTATGTATAGGTCGAAATTCGACACGACCAGAAACAAATGAGTGTCTCTTCTAATGGTCTTCTTCTTCGTAATTTTAGAGATCCCAGTCAGTCATCCATGGTTTGACCGCTAGTTCGGTAACGGCATGATCTCGAACTGTACCCAGTTTATTGTATTTGCGTAAAATGTTAGTAATACACGAGTGTCAAATAAAACCTATTGCTCGATACGGCAACATTACGGTTCATGTTTCCTTTGAGAATTTAAAACTTTCACAGCATTGTAGACGTATGATGACATAAACATTATTATGCATATTTAAGTATTTATTTATTACGCATGCGAGGTTGTTATAATTACTGACCGACTTCCGGAGCAATCTATAAATATTTATCATAAATTCCGTTTTATTGTGTTATCAAGGTCGACACAATTTACGAAGGAGTTATTATTATCTAAATCCTATCACCAGTTGTAGAAGTCACAAATATGCGCAGACTCTGCATAATATTTGCATAACATAAGCAAACAGACTTCTTTCACAGATTAAACGAGTGTTAAGGTTCTGTAGTGAACGCGATAAACCAGTTAATTGCTCGTAAAGCTACTGGTTGGAAACTATAAAGAAGAAATGACGTTTAGAGATTTCTTCGCGCATAAATAAGTAAGCCATTATTCTATGGCGTGGGACTAAGTTCATGACCGTAAGAACCATAGTCTTGGAAGCCTTGCATGTGTGCTTGTGTGAGCCTACACGGTTTCAATGTGTGTACAAAAAAGGCCTTTAGTTCTTCAATGTCTGCAAATAGGCCTGTACTAAAACAAACATACCTAATATAACAGTAGGCGATACAGTAGCTATAATTACTGGGAAATGGCTTAATCAAGTGATGTATAAAGGTGACGCTGCAGCGATAGGTCGATGACATCACGAGCATACGTCATGCTGTATGTGAATAATACTTGTGTGAATATCCGGCTTTAGTTATAAACTATGAGGATTTCTCTACTGTTATGTTGTTAAATAGCATCGGCATAAGCTACCGCGCATTTTAGATACGTAAAATATGAGTGATGTGGTTGACACTACAAAATGTTTTTCATTATCAAGGTCGCCAAAATTCACTCTTAAATCTACCAAGACGTTACCAATTAAAATTGATCTCAAGTCACGGGAAATAATGGCATTGTTGACAAAAAAATCTGTAAGCTAGTTAAAAGCCCTACTATTCACTTGCTCACGCGCATGACGTTTTCGAACGGGTGGGCCTCCCGCCCACACTAATAGCATTGAGTACTTATACAGAAAGTCATTGCCATTTGTCACAAAAACCATATAAAGATTCTAGTTATAGTGAATGGAGTTGCTAACCTGTAGCTTATTTATTTAAAGTAGTTAAGGATATTTTAATCTTATTGAAAATAGAGTGTCTATGGAGTTACTTGCCGGTTCTTCTCCATAAGGCCCACTCTTTGGAACCGCGCAAGTATTTTGAGGTTTCTTAACCAACTGATAGGTCTGTATGAAATGAAAACTTTTAACTTTGATTTTGTTTTTGCAGGTTTGCTAATTTTGTAAATCACTGTCAAAGTCCGACCTCCAATATAAATTAGGATAAGGGCAGTACGTGCCATAGTCTACTACAAATTTATCTGCCGTACGATTGCAGTCGGTTTAACTAAAAATAATAATTTTATCTAAAAAAAATCGAATATTTGTAACCAATACTCATTCTCCCAAACCTACCTTCGACAGATGCGAACTCATTCCACCAGACCTCGAAATGGATCGACGATGTCCGCACGGAACGCGGCTCCGACGTCATCATCATGCTGGTCGGCAACAAGACGGACTTGTCGGACAAACGCCAGGTGTCCACCGAGGACGGAGACAGGAAGGCGAAGGAGCTCAACGTTATGTTCATAGAGACCAGCGCTAAGGCTGGTTATAATGTCAAACAGGTAAGTTTATTCACCAACTTTTTTGATGACCATATTGCATCCGCAGTTTTGACCAACCCGAGAGAACTTTTCCCGGGTATAGATAAAAATAAGTCTTTAGGCCATTCTGATATGTAAGCTAAGTAATAAATATTGCCAAGTTTGATCAAAATCCGTATTGTAGTTTTTGCGTGAAAGAGGATAGGATTATGAAATTAGCAGGATAGGCACGCGCATCACTATGACAATTTTCATTTATTTAATAGTTCATGTACACACACAGAATACAGAAAAGAAGAAAGATAGAACACATAGAAGATTTTCGTCATGTGTTTTTGTTACAATTTTGTTATCGAAAATGGAGCACACTGGACCCAGTTTGACTTGAAAACTCCCAGGTTGTATTTGTCTTGTAACTGGGTTAGGGAGGTCAGATAGGCAGTCGCTCCTTGTAAAACACTGGTACATCAGGTACTGCGTCTGGTTAGACTGGAAGCCGACCTCAACGTAGTTGGAAAAAGGCTCGGGAGGATGACACAACCTTTACATGTAGTCTATGAATTTCATTTGTTTGCAATGGAGGAGACTTGACACTGACAAAAAAAAACTTCCCAGCTAAATAACTGAAGGTGTTTGTACGAAAGAGTTATTACGGCCTTGGTATAGTATTTCGTACTCCTGAAAGAATATAAAGTAGGGTAGGTAGTAGTAGGTGGTAGGGTTAGCAAGTCTGATGTTCCCTCCTGCTGGTATGTAAATGAGTTAATATACGAGTAGATATACTTTTTGGTAAATCAGTTTTATATACATGACACTATTATATATGCATTAACTAAACTGATTGACTCATCAAGCAATCAAACCGTTATCAGATACTAAACAATGAATAATTGTGTTTATTTTTCATATTTCATTAAGTATTAGACAGAAAGATTCCATGTTACATCAGACGAAAAAAAAAACACATTTGCAACAACTTAAATGCTTCATGACTGAAATCAGTGTACTTAATTCAGTGCGAATGGTTACTTAGGTCTGTGTATCAAGTCTGGCTGTGACGTCACAGATCGATTGAGGCCGTATAACACGACCTTTGCCTAGCTCGCCGAGGATAACAGATGTGACCAGACAATTTGACTTTCATACTGAATAAAAAGGTGGAACTTGACTAAAAAGTGTTTGAATATTTTGTATGTTTGTAATTGTAACCAACACTGATGAATTTCTGTTGTCGTTCCACTCTGACCGAAAACACATCGTTTTACAGAATATAATCTGGTAAAAATATGTGGGATTTTTTTTTATTATTGATTCATCTACTAGTAAATTATAAATGATGTTTATTTTGCAAACAGGTTGAAAACAACACTTTTATACGTCAAATTTTCAATTCTCTATTTTGTATCTTACTTACCTTGTATAACAGCTGTTTTTAATATTATGTACATAATAGTGACGTAATTGTACATTCCAGTTGTTCCGACGAGTGGCGGCCGCGTTGCCCGGAATGGACTCTGCCGAGAACAAGCCGCCGGAAGACAGTATCCTTTACCAAATAACGTGCCTAATACTATTACGCTCCTAGTACAACCTTTACGTACAAACTATTATCAACCTTGTTCTTGTTAAAATAGAGACTGAAATCAATTAACGCAATTTTGGCATTTAGTAGCTTCATTGCTCTTTATGTCACTGTCGTGTTATTTGATTTTGGTCTCTATTTCAATGTGAATTAAGTCGATAATAGTTTGACAATGAATGGTCTTCGATGCGCTCCGTCTAATCTGCCGGTGGTTCCTTACGGCATGCAGTGGTGATGTGTTGCATGTTGGCTCCAAGGAGGTTTATTAACAATCGGTGCGGTCCGTCCCTTTAAAAAACTTTGTCTTAAGTTGGTAACTCGATGCCACAGATTAAATACTAAACGGATATTTACGTCAATTGTTATTTTTTAAAGAGCTAGTTCTCAATTCGAATTTTCGTTTTTTTTTTATTATTTATTTTAGTCTCCTTTAAAGTCGTCGAGTTGCCAATTTAATTCGGCTAATAAATGTTACCCAACCTACGGACATGAATGAAGAACTAATGTTTTTTAACTCACTCAAGACTCCACGCTCGTTCATACACGCACGTATATATGAAGTATTTAAGTAATATATTTAGTGTGTACACGAATCATGATTGCTAGAATATGTTTTTGTTCCGATACGACAGGATATTGGCGGATTGTTTAAATGAAATTCTTTGTTGTATTGTGTGGAATCAGCTGCGCTTTTTTTCTACGTATTGGAGACATTTTAAGATTTCGTAATATTGATAGCGAGAGGGTAATTTAAGAAAAAGTATTCATATATCGGCCTAACCCTAAAAACGAAGACTTTTTCGTCGATTTAATATTTGTATTATAAAAATAAGCACCCTACACACACAAGTCCTAAGTAAATGTGCAAAGCTGATTTCACACACAGCGTTTTAAAATCGTTGGACAAACAAGTGACGTGTTCCGGACGAGTCTGTGTTACGGTGGTGGTTATAACAGTCTAACGTCTGTGTTGTAAGTAAACTTAAGGTTACTAATATTTTGTGTCTGTATACCTACTTCCATATATTTTTAATAAGCCATATATTACCTACTTTATAAAGGCCTTGTTCAGTGTAATCGCTCAGCGCGCACAGATAAAAGACAGAATATCTTAGTGTGCGTCAACGTGGTTGTATCGAGTGAAACCTCTGTAGAGTATGTAATCTGTGACAGTGCCCCGTTCACATGCATTCTATACATTTAAATGAATAGTGGAAACAGTGTGAACGGGTTTTAAATATTATAATATTAACATATTTTATTTATTCCAAATAACATCGCTTTATAACCATGCTTGTTGTTGTCCTATAAAATGTGCAGTTGGCAATTTTAGTGATGTACCTGGTATTTAAAAAAATCTAGAATTTTCTTATTTTAGTTTATGTTTAACGCTCAATCCTTCTCCGAGTGAGAGGAGGCCTGTGCCCAGCAGTGGGACGATAAAAAGGCTGTAACATACCAGTTTATGTTTTATATTGAAAGTAGTTGTTATTGTTTCCAATTATTGAAATTGAATTCATAAGCGTCATAAAAATATCCAGATGAACGAAATTTCCAACTGCACACACTATTATTTATGACGTAACAACGTCCTGCTTAATATTTTTGAGTTGCTATTTTTTATATTATTTGCGCTTCGCAGGGTATTAATGTGAAAAAAACATTAGTTTTAATACTTAGAAACCGCATGTCGAATGCATGGTCTGGGCAAATCGGTCTAAATATTTTAACCTTCCTTTAATGTGAAATATTTTCACATTGACATTGTTTCTAAGTGTATATCTTATGTTTTGAGCCTTGTTTTTATTCTACAAGTCACATATTTCGGTCTCAGTACTTAGACGCAGTTTCGATAAAAAATCTGCGTATGAGTTCCTTCTTCAGCTTTCAAAGAAAATTGCGTATTGTAGAATATTAACGGTGCTCAGGTGTCGGTAAATATAATGGGGAAACGTTTGAAGTTTAAAATCTTTAATTTTATTGAATCACCCTCTCTATTATCATCTATTTATAATATGTTAAACCTCCCAATAAATCGACTAACCGCCTCTTAACAAAATGGATATTAAAAATATTCTTTGGGTACCTGTTAGGCCGGATAACTATACTAATAAATAAAGTATAAACTGATCATAAAATTATTGTATCTGACAAAAAAGTAATATTTTTTAGCCAAAAATTTCATTAGACTATCGTCGGACACAATGTTCAAGAAACATAGTAGTGCTGTATGCGCTAATGTTTTCTTAAGAACGATGCATCGATATAATCAATCGATATTTTTTTTTACCTCAACCCAATTTTTTGATTATTTTAAATGGTTCTTTATATTGCTCTCTATGGGGTTCACAAACCGATTCTTTACTTCATTAACTCACTAACCATACAATATCACCCTCATACGTAACTTTGACAAAGTCCCCCAATTTGCCGACACCTCGCTTCGTTGGAACTGTATCGTAGTACCGTTTTATTTTCCTTAATGGTTTGTACAGTGCACGAGGTGATTCTGAGGCAGGCGCCCGGAGACAGCAAGGAGCCCGACAGCGGCTGCGCCTGTTAGTGCCGGTGCTCACCTGCGGACTGCCACCGGCCACTGGCTTATATTGTGTACTAGCTTTATTGGGGTACTTGACGTTTACAGCTGTCAAACCGCCATTTTGTAGTCTATGGTGATACCAAGCAATAATGTCACTGATTTTCAATTTTTTTTTAACAACTTTTTTTGAGTCTACAATGCTCGATAGCTCGACGTAAGGTTGAGACGTTACTGTTCAAAGTGTTTGGTGTCAACTACCCAATTTGTTATTAAGCCGCGTAATTTGACCTCAAGAAAAGCAGATGAAACTGTACTTCTGTGGTATAGATTACACACAATAATGTAAGTGAGGTTGTCGGTCGATATCCCGCGGTCCGCAGCAGGCCGGCCACAAGCGAAGTGTATGAACCGATCTGATACGTGCTAGCGTGCTTTTGTGTGTTTGTCTACAGTGATATTAGATTTTAATGTACATTCAACTAGTTTTCAAATTATAACGAATTAAGGCATAATTTTTATATGACTCCCTACTGTTTTATATAGACCTTTGTTTGTCGTGACTAATGCCATATGTAGGGCGGGCCGTAGGTTCCTTTAACGACAGTTCAACGATAGCAGTTGTCTTGTACATTGACGCTCGTTAGTTGCCATATTTGACTTATACGTGTCTGTGAAAATAAGATGGTGTCACCCACCCTAAGTAATAATTCGCTAAAACTTAGTTATGAAACAGAAATGGTGTCCTTTGTCCTATGTAAGGCAAATCGTGAAAATTATGAAAACGCAAAATTTTGTGTCAAGGTAGTTTTGGTTAGTTCGTATGATTCCTATGAAAGGTTGAAATAGGACAATAGTACTGTTTGTGAACTAAAGGTCTATGTAAGACAGCGATGTGCTACTTTGACTACGCATTTACACAAAAGCACTATGTATTAGCCGCACTAGGAAAATGAGTACTTATGTGGGAATTTTTTTTTAGACACGCTCTGCGCTTTGTGCTAAGAAAAAAATGGGAATAAAACAAGAATTTTTAAGTGCATATTGCTTTTTGAACCGCTTAAAAAAATAAAGAACATCTTCGACATATATAGCACAGCAAGTGAAAATTAAATTCCCTCATTGTTTTATCCCTTTGATAATATTATTATATAAATGTATTCTAAGCGAGTTTTTATATTTAAGTTGTCGTATGAGACTGAGACTGCACGCCCTCTATTGTCACCATGAAGCTTATAAACTATGGGTTGGTAGCAGGACTTACGCTGGCTCCATACGTTGGCCCAACGCTGGCTCCAACACTATATCAGCATGTAACTCTAGAATATAGCATTCGCCAACACGCACCAAAGTTGGGAGTTGGTCACCGTGTCGATTTTCAAAGTCAAAGCTCGCTTTCCGTCCTCACTTTGGTAGGAATGTTGGCACCAACGTGTTGAGCCGGCCTTATGCGAAACTGAAGCTGTATTGTGACAAGTTCAAGAGAAGAAAAAGATACTTTTCGCTCTGTGACGTGTGACAGAACGGTGTTTGAACTGACAGGAATATTATTACTAAGAGAGAATTATACGTGTTTATTGATTGATGGTGAGGCGGCATCGTAACGTTTGCAATGTCATGTCACTGGAGCCCCCTTAAACATACTTGTTGCTAATATTTATTTCGATACTTTACAGTGTTTTGATGTTTTTTCTAATTGCATTTTATTTTTTTATTTTGATACAGTAACGTTTTGTTGATAAGTCAACACTTCATTTTGATACTTTTAGAGGGTCTGTTGGTAACATATTGTAAGTCCTATTCTTTATCATAATATGATATTACCACTAGTGTAAAAATCGAAGCAATTTTTAATCTTTTAATTTGTCAAAATAATGTGGAAACTGATATTTTCTTTTACCGGGAATTCTTAACGTTACGGTGACCTGCCTCTATTTAATGTTACGGTATAAGAGCTGCTCTGTATGTTGTACATAGCGTGTGGCGGCGAGACTCCGCTTTTCCCTCGTAAAATTCACTGTTCCTATTATTTTGAGCGTCAGATGTTTATTATCCGATTCATATTTTTAGTGCCAAAGAAGTTACGGTTGAAAACCGATACGCGTCTTTGACACATATAAATATCTTAAGGGAATTGGGAGTCCCGCGGTCTCTGTACATTAGTATTATTTATTTACTTAGTGCTTAAGTGCATAAACTTACGATTCTTATGTCTTAAACGATTTTAGTGAGATTTCACAGCTAGCTTTCTCGTGTCGATATCGATAAATTTATAGATAACACTATTTTGTAAATGTATCATTCCAATGTGCTTTGTTAATGATATATAATCAATACATATAGCAATATATACAATAATTTTTAATAACGTTTGGCCTCGTAAAGGATATTTAATAAATTTAATGCTTATTTATAATTATCATAAATTATTTTTATAATTTATTTTAGGTGCAATATATTTTGTACAATTTTATTGTTGCAGCTGTTTATTTCAGTAACGAAAGTTTTCGACTATATATTGGGTAATATTATACTATTCTACTTATTAATAATTGGTTTTAGATATATTTTTATTTATTTCTACATGTTCATATTAAATTAAATGATTCTCGTTTAAATATTGAAAATCAGAACATAGAATTGTTTTATTATTTGATTGATAACGTTCAGATGCGTATCATTTGCTATTGCCACAATATATCGTTGAAATTCTTGTTATCCATAATCAAATTATGTATTATGTATGTGTAATAAAAACTACAGCTTCATTCTTATCGCAGTCTTGGGTGCACTCAAATGTATTATGTACTATATTATACCTTTTTATGTTTAGCGCTCTTATAAATATTACTATAATATTTTACTCGTATATTTTGCTCTGTAAATTATTTAGTAATCAAATATTGTAAATTAAGTATATCGGATTTTATCTAAAGTCAGATCGGAGATTTATAATGAGATTGACAATACTTTTTAGTCTGACTGATTTTTTGAATCCTCAGAAAAATAAATGAATTAATTCCATTATGTCAATTATTTTAGGTACTTGAGGCTTGGATTTTGTGCTATCAAGTTTATTTAAACGTACTAAAAGTAGTATGAGTGTATCCCACGGTTGTAGAAATTGACAAGAAAATGTAAATACCCATATCACGCTGGTTTATTTTGAATAAAATATTTAAAACACTTAATTATAGTTTTTTTTCTGCTATCATTTTAAGTACCTCACTATTTTTTCTAGATGCATTTTCATTTATTAATCAGATATATTAATAAGGTTCGATAAGGGCCTATTATTTTTTTTTAAATCATTTAACAAGTTTTATAAATATAATTATAGATTTAATGATATTCATGATATGATCAAATAACTTTTCACCAAACATTGTAAAAGCTCACTCAGTAGAGTTTTTATTCAACAGATTTTCAAACTACTCTAACTTAAAAACTTCCCTGTCCCATGAGTCATATGTGATACACACCGATTGCTTAACTATTGTGTCTGCATCGTGGACTGTCAAGTGGTAAAAAATAAAGCCGAATTCGACACACACCGACAGACATGACTTAAGGGTGCGTTTACACGGTGCTTGTAGCGGGAGCAAGTTTAACATGCGCAAGTGACAAGAGCACAATCCTGGGTATTTTGCTTCGGTACAAGCGCGAGTCGCGGGACCCGCACGTTTTAAAAATGCATGTTACCTGCGCATATCCCTCAATATAAGCAAACTACTTACACCGTGTAGATGCACCCTAAGATTTCAAGTGGTAAAGTTTCGTGCAAATTGGGTGGTGATATCCTTAACAGTAGCCACAGCGGTGGATCTGCAGACGCAGTCGCCGATGGGCTCGGAGCAGGAAGGCAACGAGAGCGGCTGTGTGTGCTGAACTCGCCTCCCCCCCGCACCGCTTCACGCACACCCAGTATCGACACATCGGACACATCGATACTATATATTTTTACCTATGTATTTTTTTATTTAAAAACTTAAACGAACCGATGAGAGAATCATTTGAAACAACGTTTAGAAATGGCATGTGACTTTAATATCGATATTAATGTACTACGGACTAGGCGTGTATGAAGCATGATTTTTTCAAAAGCTAGTGTTGTTTAATAACATGTTTGTATGTGAATCAAATTGTGTCCGTAGTCCGTGGTACATGAATGTCGTGACACTTATTCAAACTTTGTGATTAGATAAGTCTTTCAAAACGTTCCTATGACTTCGTTTCAAATATTAAATATATCTGGCAGAGGAAAGACTGGAACATTACTGTGTGTTTTGTTAAAGTTGTATTTATTAGGTATTTTATAACTGCCTACAAAGTTGCTAAACACTTCCTAGTTTGAGTGATTGGAGAAATTTCTTACTAATTATTTAGGCTTTACTGGATCATTTTGAATGCGTTCGCTTCTATTTGCAGAATGTCTATGAACCGATCATTATTTGGTTTTCTGTCGATAACTCGCATTATGTATATATTTACATCCCTACGTGTGTTTAAATATGTATGAATATTATTAGAGCCTAGTTTCTTTTTTATTGTAAATAGTTTTTTTATTTTATTTATATTACACATAAACACATTTTTTGGTATTTTTAGCCGTCTTCTCTATCGGACGACGATGTCGGCTTTAATATAAAATCACGTACATTGCATACACTCACTGCCAGAATTTGTATGAAGGAGACATCAAACATAGGTGCTCAGTGGATATTATATTATCTGCTTACAAACATTATTATGACGTTAAAGCAATACCAAATTACTCGCTTGTAGATAGATAGGTATCTATAATTAATGCATAATAATACGGTAGACGGCACAGCATCATGTAAACTTGCACCTTTTTACACAAATACGTTTATCTTTTGTCCACTGTCGCTTCTGTATTGTATTTTTACACAAATACGTTTATCTTTTGTCCACTGTCGCTTCTGTATTGTATTTTGAACTTTATGCTGTTCACTCTAAAGCTTTTTATTTAAAAATACGTGTGTTATTGGTTTTAAAGATCAAAATACAAAATCCTCGGAATTCACATTGGACCAAAGAAAAAACATTGAGCAGTACGTATATTTTAATTTAATTTCATTATTTTCATACTTTTAATCCTTTGCAATTATTTGTTCATATTTTCTGTTATTATAGAAGGTTTGTGAAATCGGAGCATGCTTTAGGACGCTGGAGCATTCGGATATGTGTTAAATTTTCATCTACATGTCTAAAGCTCAAGTTTACCGACAAACGTTCGTTTCCTTAAAACAACTGTTAATTTTCACGTTACATTTTTATAGTAAAGAGTTGTTAAAAAAAACGTAGTTTCTGTTGTCGGTGAACTTGAGTCCATGGTAGTTTCATATAAACGGTTCTCTGGAGGAAATGTAAGGTGATGAAAATAATACAAAATATCAAATGTTTCCCGCGTTTTTAAGCAGTTTTAGAGTAACCTAGCGAACTGAGTCAACCAGCAGCTTAGAATTCTATATAAACTAAACATAACTAAGTAATTTCATTATAAAAAGTTACTAATACGCACTTTATTTTTAAGCACAACTTGTGAACGTTTCAGTATTTTTAGTGTCTATGCTAAAAGGTTTAGTTATAGTCGGTCGTGTTTTAATTTATATTGAGTAAAGGCTTGCTTAAATATAAATTCATTCAACCATTAAATATCAATTTTGAAATTAAAGAATATTATGTTGAATCAAATGCTTGTTTTATTTATAATTATTGTGTAATGATTTGATTTTACATTATGTATATCTATGGGGCCTGTATTATATATAAATTAAAACGGTTCCTTTATACGCCAAGTCTTTAGTTCTAATTTATTTAAACAATATCGTTATTAATAAATTATGTAGAAGCTGTAATATACATGAAACACGCGCTAAATATTATTTGAACTGAAGTGAATGCAATTATTTGCGAGCAAGCTTTCCGAACTGTTGCGAGATTTAGCTTCAAATTATGGCGATGTCGTGTCAAAATACTGCTGTGATTAACGTTGTAAAGTCTTAAATATGAACTTACTTGAAAATTAACCAGTACCTTATTAATTGGATATATTTATTTTCTCAAAAAAATCAGTAACAATGTTAACATTCCTGAGTACTGAAAATCGTAGTTTCATCAATCTTTATTTAATGATAGGTAGCTTAGTGAGATACATTGAAAGCTTATATACGATATTTATATGGTTTTCAATATGAATTTAAAACAATCACGTAGAAATGTGATTCACGAGTGTTGTCATTATTTGTAATCAGTCGGTTTTGTACGCATTTTCAATGCTTTTATTGCCTGTTACGTCAGATACAAGGATGCGCAAGAATTCGGAGAATAGACTATATATTATATAATAATTTTATATTCACTTACCGAAATTAGAGCTCAATTTTTATTCCGTTAGGTATCGGGATGACTTATGTATAAAAATATATATTTGTAAATGTTGCTTTGTTTGGCCATTTATTTAGTTTGAATTCATTGCTGCAAGTAATAAAAACTTCTTAGCAATCACAAATTATTGTTTTATATTCTATGTATTGGTTAAAATATTCAAATTCTATCTTTTTATCTAAGTTTCATGTTATGAATTTAAAGGTATATTTTGTTAAAATTAAATGATTATGATTTTCAGAGATAATCAATTGTGTAAAATGTGTGAAAGTTTTAATCGTTTATTTAGTTATTATTTGATTTTTCGAGAGATCCAATAGAGCAACATTTATGATTAAGAAATTGGTAATCAATATACATACATGAACACTATTCTACATAAGTAGGTATTTCGGCTTAAGCTAACCAGAAACAAGAATTTGTACTTTTATTAGACTTGATATCGCAATGTGGATTAAAATATGCTTTATTGCCGTTTAGAAGATATTGTTTTGTAAAAAAAACTTGAAATTAGCATGATGTTCTAATTAAAAGCGTTTTGATTACAATACGAGTTTGTTTTCTTTTGATCATTTATCACCCTTTTATTCTATACTTTAAAACGGAATTCAAAAAGTACCAATTACTGGTAGTTATTGACAGAGGTACTTGAACATGCCTGAATTTATTCGACAGTCCAGTTCCTTGTTCAAACGGTCACCCTCACAGGCCTTAAATGATCCCCTAATTATAAAGATTTGACCTAATGGGATCCCGGAAAAATTGAAGGCAACTCGAAAAGTGTAGGCCTGAACATACGACACTATATTATATATAACTTTTGAGGGATCTAGTTAATTAAAAGAATAAAGCTAACGTCGCCACTCAGACATTTAATGATAACTTTAGTGACGGAATGTCATACAAATCCTTCACTAAGGAATGGCTTAAGTAACCATTAAATGTCTCTGAGTGGGGAGGTAAATGCAGTAAGTAAATAAAATGTACGAATTTTAAAAGTACAAAATATAATTTTATTGAGTGAGATGCATAATTTGAAAAATACAAAATCTTATCGTAAAAGTGAAATATATCTATATCGTTTCTACCGTTACAGTCTTCTTAATTTTATTATGTTTTAATATCCTCCCATCGGCATCAGACATCTGTGCACAAAACTTTCAGATCCAATTGACATTTCATGAAACCGACCGTGCGTGAGTGTCGCGATATTTATGGATAATTATTTAGATACTATCGCTGGAAGCCGAATTCTCTCATGATAGAGTTCGTAGGATTGCTGTAAACTTCAAAAGCTGCTTCAATTTTCTGCAAACAAAAGATATTCTAGTTCAGTCTTTGAGTAAAATGCAATGTTCCGGGTCGCAGCATTATGCTGAGCGAGGGCCGTATTGCGCGTTTTAAGACCCATATTTTCCCCTTCTATTGTTATTTCTACATGTCTAATTTTAAGTGTGTATGCGTCTTTTATTGCGCAATTAAATTTATTTTCTTTCTTTCTTTCAATGAATTGAGCGATGTCCATCATACTATCTATATAATTGGCAACACGCTTATATTAATTAGCTTCACTGGTAACTATGACTGTGTGTAAGAAAATCTTAGAATCTTAATTTAACCCGCTTCCCGGTCTTTGATTAGGATGAAATTTTGCATCGCCCCGAGTTCTGATCACAATAGATGACTAACTCTTTTTTTTAGTTTGTTTTTAACTATATTATAAGTAAGTAGGAAATTAAAAATTCGTCAGGCTTACCTCGTTGAGGTTATCATAATAGCAGTCATCACCGTAGTCAGGTCCGCGGCGCATGTTGCGGAAGTGTCGGCGCGCGAGCTCGCGGTACTCCTCGTGCCGCGCCGGCAGCACGGCCAGCAGCACGGCCAGCAGCTTGACGATGAAGGGCGCCACGAGCACCGACGCCAGCGACGGCTGTGTAGCCTTGTCCATCTTCTGCGTGTACACCGCCAGAGCCTGCTCAACCGCCCTCCTGTTGTTGTACTCGTTGTTGCTCTTCAGTTCAGCGTAGCGGCTACTCAGCTTCTGTTTAGGTTATGAATGCTTTTGGTCATGAATATGTGCCTACTTTTAACCCTACTACGCAGGGGGCATATTATTATTATTATCCGCCGGGTCTGCGGGATTGTTCGAAAGAGTTACCGCGTCCCTGGTACATAAAAGGCCTACGACGGAACATGATGGAGTTTTAGTCAGTTAAAAGTCTGACACTCCCTCACCGCTGCTAACCCACAGCGGGATTCATTGGTCGATTTTTGCCATCATAAAAAAGGTGGAATATTTTATTGAACGAGAACTGTTGGATGTTTGGAACTTGAAAAGGGAACTGCTGAGCGTACTCGCCTCTTGCAACATTTCGCTGAAGCTGTCGTCATCTGTGAGTCTGTTGTCGAGGATCTGCGCCATGGCCTGCGGCACGACGCGCTGGTGCAGCTCGTGCAGCGCGCGCGGGTGCATGCAGCACGTCGGCGGGCCCCACTCCGCCATCACCAGGTCCCGGTACGCGCTCTCTACGGCGACCACGGCCATCAGGTTGTTGTTCTCATTCGCCTTTTGGATTTCCACAAAGCTGCGCTCGATTTCCTGCAAATATAGGTATCGAATGGATTTTGGTTAGCAGTTATGAGAAGAGTGGTATATCCGGTAAATGTTGGGACCCATTTGTTTCCTAGCCTTAAAAATGAAGTGGCTACAATAATTGGAAATAATAGATAAGTCAAAACTGAGGCCTACTGGCCAGAATGTCCTATGAAGAAAGTGTGGCAAAAAAGTCTGGAAACTCATGCATTGACATACTTCACGCAGTCGCTGTAGGTACGGGTCTTGCTTGTGGTCCGTGGCAGCGTTCCTGAGCTCGGCGAAGTGGTCGCGCGCCCGCGCCGCCGCCGCGTCGTGCTGCGCGCGCAGCTCCCCCGCGCTCAGCCCGCCCGCGCCCGCCGCGCCCGCCGCGCCGCGCATGCGCGACACGTACGCCTCCAGCGCAAGCGACACCGCATTGTTGTTGTTGTGCTCGTTGATTGTACGCAACTGCTTCAGTTGCTCTTCAAAGTTCTAGAATATCGTTGGTTAGCTTGATTATAGGTACAGCTAGGTTTTGTTAGATACAAGTGCAGCAAATTGTGAATCGATGAATGTCTCACCCGCTCTAATTCCGTCCTTTGCTCGTCTTCGACGCCATCCGCCACTTCTCTGGCGGCGTCGAAGATCGCGAGCGCGGCTGCGAGCCCGTCAGCGTGAAGACGCGCGAGGTCGAGCGGGTGCAGGCACACCCGCGCCGCCTCTCCGCACACGCGGCTCATGACAGAATCGTACGCTTGCTTAGCTTGCGCCACAGTTTCTCGCAACTTGGCCTCGTTTTTCCACATGTAAACTGATAGGGTGGCTTCCAGCTCCTGCCAATGTCGGACAAGTCGTGTGAAAAACACCCAGAGGAAGTTATAGGTATTTTGTCATGTGCTTAGGTTTGTTGAGTTTACCCTGTTGAGTTGTTCGAAATGGTGGTCGATGTCGTCCTGCGAGCCGAGCTTCTTCTTGTCGTGGTAGTGCTGCGTGGCCTGCAGACGCGCGGCGGCGTGGCAGCGCGCCAGCAGCGCGGGCGGCAGGCTGGCGGCGTCGCGCACGCGCTGCGACATGCGCGCCTCGTACACCTCGCGCGCCGCCCGCACGCACGCCGCCAGGCACGCTGCCGCCGTCGCCTGAACACATACACGGCTCATTAAGAAACTGCTCGAAGCATTTACTTTTAGCGCAAAAATCGTTTCCGAATACAGAATTAACATATACCTACATAAAGGCAAAAAATACTGTTACCTTAAAAATAGTGACCGCCTCCGGAACCTCATCGCTGTTAAAGATATCGACGTACTTCTGGAAGTAGTCGACCAAGTCCTGAACCGTGACCCGCTCGCCGTTCACCAGCTTGGGTGTCAGGTTTCGAGGATCGAACAGTGAAGGCACAAACTCCAATAGGGCTAGTCGGAACTTTTCTGTCAAGTCTGCAAGAATAATATGCACAATTATAGAAACAATTTTCACTAGTAGATCTTCATCTTCAAGCAGAAAGGAAGCTCATTAATTTTTAACAAACTTTTTTATTTAGGTACACCTCTAATCAGACAAGTTACTCTAATCAGACCATGTATGGTTATTTCCTGTGGAAGTTAATTATAAATAAAAAGTTGTCGATATTTTTGAGCATATACCTCTCAGACAGCCGGTGAAGGTCTGGTTGGCGACGCTGAGCCCCGGGTGCGGCATCAGGAAGCACTTCATCTGATCGAAGCATGAACAGATGTGTGCGCGCACCTCCCGTAACTCTGCTTTCTGGTTCGGCTTTGACTGCCAACATACACATCATTGTTAAAGAAGAATGAGAATCCGATTAAGATGAGGATGGTTCCAATACTCATAGCGTGATGGACTTACACGCAGATATCAGATGATAAATTATTTTATTTGATACTTCTTCAAATGCTACTTAAATACGAACGAAATGTTGTCAAATGGAGTACTTAGCTTACCCTCTTATTTATTATAACTCGTTTGAAATATTATTATTATGCCGCATTGATGAAGTATTTTGGACTGTCCTAAACAGGACAAGGCCTGTGCTCGCGAAAGTTTCTTTAATTTTCGAACGCATCTTTTCTTACATCTTATTCTTCCGCGACCGCACAGTGAAAATTTGCTATCCTTTCCCTTTCCTTCCTATCCCGCTACAATATATCAAAAATAGAAGAAATCGCCGAATATGCCGTGTAGCGACGGATGCCGTGTAGCGACGGATGCCGTGTAGCGACGGCTTAAGAATACATATGTCGCTACCCCTTCTTCCAGTGGGTGTCGTAAAAGTCGACTAATGGAGTATAAAATGCACCAAACACCTGTGCAAGAGAAGGAAAACTCGGAAAAAACCCTCTATCAACCCGTCTGGCCAGCGTGATAGCAGTAGGCTAAATACCTCTATGAGCAGCACAAAAAAGCCACGGCCCCTAGTTCCCGGCAGTCCCGCTATTCCCGGTCATGGTGGCGACCGTGGTTACGGCGGGGCAGGGGGTGCGAAGAATCTCCGGGTTACGGGAGGCCACCAAACAAAACTGACTCTGGCGACGTACAACGGCCGCACGCTACGGCTTGACTCGCATCTGGCGCAACTCGAGGTGGAACTTGGGAAGATTAGGTGGCACATATTAGGGTTATGTGAAGTTCGAAGAGAGGGGACACCATAACCCTCGAATCAGGTCACCTAATGTACTTCCGAGAGGAGACCAACAATCCCAAGGTGGCGTTGGGTTTCTGGTTAATAAGTCCCTAGCTGATAACGTTGTGGAGGTGTCTAGTGTGTCGAACAGGGTAGCGTACCTTATCTTAAAGCTCACCGACAGGTATAGCCTCAAGGTAGTGCAAGTGTACGCACCGACCTCGACACATTCAGACGATGAAGTGGAGGATATGTTTGATGATATATCAAGGGCCCTCCACTTCACTACAAAGACCCATTACACCGTTGTCATGGGGGACTTTAACGCTAAAGTGGGAGTACAGATTTGCGGCGAATCGGCAGTAGGATCCCATGGATTTGGAAGCAGGAATCATAGGGGGCAAATGCTCGTCAACTTCCTCGAACGTGAGGGGCTCTTTTTGATGAACTCTTTTTCAAAAGCAGCCCCAAAGGAAGTGGACGTGGCAAAGCCCCGACACTATGACTAAAATGAGATTGACTTCATCATGACGAACAAGAAGCACATATTCAGAGACGTCTCCGTGATCAATAGGTTTAATACCGGTAGCGATCACCGACTTGTCCGAGGCTCTCTGAATATCAACTTCAAGGCTGAACGTTTCCGTCTGATGAAGGCCAGGCTCCGACCAACACTGCTCCAAACCATGACAGGATCTGAAACGTTCCAGTCAAATTTGGAGAACCGATTTGCCGCCGTGGAAACCACAACAGACGTTAACCAGAACCACGAAAATGTGGTTCGGATCCTCAGGGAGGAAGGTTCGAGATTCTGTAACATGCAGCGTAAGGGCAAGAAATCAAAGCTTTCGGAAGAGACATTAGGGCTTATGAAGAGACGACGTGAAAACCCACCTGTCACTTCGTCAGCTAAGCGGGCTCTAAACCAAGAGATCAACCACGTACGACGCGACCTCCGGTGCTCCAATACTCTTGACATTGAAAGAGCAATTGAGCTGAATCGGGGGTCAAAGGTGTTCGTACAATCTCTTGGAAGAAGCCACTTGACGAAGCTGACCAAAACAAGTGGAGAAGTCGTTTCTTCGGTGCCGGCAGTCCTTTCGGAAGTGGAAAATTTCTATGGCCGGTTATACGCATCGCATGCATCTCGACCTGATCCCGGAAATGAGGATTTTAGAGCCACATTAACGCGCCATTTCACCGAAGACCTGCCAGAAGTCAGCAGTGGCGAAATCGAGATCGCTCTGAGACAGCGCAAAAATGGAAAAGCCCCTGGCGAGGATGGCATTACAACAGAGCTATTAAAAGCAGGAGGAAAGCCCGTACTGGGGGAGCTCCAGAAGCTTTTTAATGCCGTCCTGTTTGAAGGGAGAACTCCAGAGGCGTGGAGTAGGAGTGTTGTCGTCCTGTTCTTCAAAGGGAGACAAAACCCAGTTGAAGAACTATCGACCCATTTCCCTCCTAAGCCACGTCTATAAGCTGTTCTCAAGAGTGATCACGAACCGACTTGCGCGAAGACTCGACGAATTCCAACCACCGGAGCAGGCTGGGTTTCGGAGCGGATACGGCACCATAGACCACATTCACACAGTGCGGCAGATTATACAGAAGACCGAAGAGTATAATCAGCCCCTGTGTCTAGCATTTGTGGACTATGAGAAGGCCTTTGACTCGGTTGAAATCTGGTCTGTTCTGGAGTCCCTGCAGCGTTGTCAAGTAGATTGGCGATACATCCAAGTGATGAGATGTCTCTACGAAGCCGCTACAATGTCCGTCCAAGTACAAAATCAGCAAACAAGGCCCATACCGTTGCATCGAGGAGTGAGACAAGGGATGTTATTTCCCGAAACTGTTCACTAATGCAATGGAGGATATGTTCAAGACGCTGAACTGGAAAGGACGTGGCATCAACATCAATGGCGAACACATCTCTCACTTGAGATTTGCTGACGATATCGTCATCATGGCAGAAACGCTGCAGGACCTACAACAAATGCTGAACGACCTGGCTGAATCTTCTCTACGCATCGGCCTACGGATGAACTTGGACAAAACCAAGGTCATGTTCAATGAACATGTTCTACCGGAACCGATTGCGATACACGGCGCCGTTCTCGAAGTTGTTTGGAAATATGTATACCTCGGGCAGACATTGCAGTTAGGTAGAAACAACTTTGAGGACGAGGTGAATAGGAGAATTCAGTTGGGTTGGGCTGCATTTGGGAAGCTACGTCGAGTCCTAACATCGTCGATCCCACAGTGCCTAAAGACGAAAGTCTTCAATCAGTGCGTCCTACCTGTCATGACTTACGGAGCCGAAACGTGGACACTGACGGTACGGCTGGTCCACAAGTTTAAAGTCGCTCAGCGGGCTATGGAAAGGGCTATGCTTGGCATTTCTCTGAGGGATCGCATCAGAAATGAGGTAATCCGTCAGAGAACCAAGGTCATCGACATAGCCCACCGAATCAGCAAGCTGAAGTGGCAGTGGGCTGGCCATATTAGCCGAAGAACCGATAACCGTTGGGGTAAACGAGTTCTAGAGTGGAGACCACGCCTCGGCAAGCGTAGTGTAGGACGTCCTCTGGCACGGTGGAGTGATGACTTGCGCAAGACGGCTGGCAGGAGCTGGATGCGAGTAGCCGAAAATCGATCTCAGTGGCGTGCACTTGGAGAGGCCTATGTCCAGCAGTGGACTGCGATAGGCTGATGATGAGAAGAAATCGCGGTTCTCCTAATCACTGACCAATTTGTTTTACTGGAACACACTGGTATAGCCAGTGGTGGTCTACCAACTACCACACCACCAGTCTGTGTGTTTAATACCAAAGAACCTTTTTGGTTTTTGTAATAAATTGCATATTTGGGCTACAATCCATATTAAAAAAATAACTTCAATAGAGAATTGTAAAAACCTGAAGTCTTTTCCTGAGCAGTTGCTCCCCTCCGTTGTAGCCGTGAGGATGTTCGAACTCGCTCATCCAGTCTCTTACGAGGAAGGTGAGGTTCTGGAATGCCTTCTCCTGGCCCTCGCACGCGAGCCGGCCGTATTCTGTGAACAGCTGGAAACATACGAGGGAATTATGACGCGAAATTATACGCTTCTTTATATGGAATTGCTCATACTTTTTACACGGAATCCGTACTTGAAAGAAATCTTTGAGTCGTTTCCCATGATAAACCCTAACTGATAATTAGGCGTGCTGTTTTCACCTGCAAATGCTGTAGATCGTCTTCCCTAATGTTGCCGGAAAGGTTGTAGATTTGCACGGACGAGATGAGAGTCGATAACGCGAAGATAGTAGAATTCTGACCAATTGTAGTCTCCGAGTCGAAGGTGCCTTGCGTGTCCATTAGAAGCACGGCCACCTGCGATAGATGAGTTAAGTTAAACCTTAAGCCGTATAGACAGGGCCCGACTTAGTAGTAAGTCAAAGTCAAGGGTTTTTATTACAAGTAGGTTTATTAAGGTTTCTTATAAAACTGCACTAAAGAGAGGTGTTCACGGAGAAGAATCAGCAAGATCATTTACAGTAGGTAGTATAAAAATAGTGTGTTAGAAGTTATTGTGCAGTAAAGTTGATATACCCACCTTCTCCCCGGTGGAATCAAGGGTGGTGATGATGGGGTGTGGCCACAGATGGATGCCCGTGGTGTCCCGTTCACAACCGCCTCTCCAGTGGAACCCACTCAACGGATCGTCCTCTGCGCCCAGCCATTCGCCGCTCAGCTGTCTATCACGCTAACATCAAATACGTCTATTAAAAATATAATAAAGAGGAAAGATTTTTGGATAAATAAACCAAAAACCACAAATAAAGACGGTTTAACTTTGATGACCTCTCCGATCTTTCATATTATGTGGATGGTTAAAATTTGCTTATCGTGTAAGAATATTGAGATCCACGCTATGATTAGGCCATGTTCCGGATTTCGGTGATTTACTGGTATTTTATTTGCTTATCATGTTCTCATAAATGGATATTGTAAACTTTAAGACTGTTGCTACCGTGTGATTTAAGAGCCACTGAGAGATATAGGCTTGTCGCAAGACTATAGCTTGCGACACAACAGAGAGGTCTTACGAGAGACACCAGTAACTTGAGAGCATACTTAGACGTAATAACGTTTGTGTATTACGTCTATCATCATCATCATCATCAGCCTATCGCAGTCCACTGCTGGACATAGGCCTCTCGAAGTGCACGCCACTGAGATCGATTTTCGGATGACGTCTATGCTTGAGGGTAACACTTACATCCGCGTTGAGATATCTAAGGAAGAAGTCGAGCATGAAGGACTTGCCGCCGCGGTAGGCGCCGGCCACGCTGACCAGGGCCACGGGCAAGTGGCGCACTTCAGGCCGCAACAGTACTCGCTGTAGCGCCTCTACGTCCAGCTCGAAGGGCGCGGCCCCCTGCCCCAGCTTCACAACCTGCAGACCCTCGCTGCTGTTCATGTTCATGCCGCCACTCATTCTTCTTTATGCTGTAACAACAGCTAGATTATTATTCGATGGCAGTTAAACCCGTCTGTAGGCATTGTCTACATCTATCGTAAGTCTGTATTGATGAGCTTAGTAGCTGTTTATGTGGACAAGCAGAGAACTATCAACGCGGAAAATCAAATTAATCAAATAAGTCTTCAATTGTTTTAGTTTTATGACGTTTTCCTTGTAATGTAGTTAATTAAGTCCTATTAATGCACAAATTAAGTAGGTACAGTTATCGGCACCGATGTCGAGCCCTGACCTTCACCTGCGCACAAGCAATTTACTGCCTTATTGCCTAATGCGTACGGGTGCGCAAAGCGATCCCCACTCTTGCGCCGAGAGCCCGACATCCGTGCCGGTAACTGTACCTACTTAGTTGTTTCAGTTTCCGGCGATCGATCAAGCGCGGATCCAGTCCTCAAAAAAGGTTGTGGTCACAGCTACTAGAAAATCGGAACTAGAAACGGCTACTAGAAAAGTACAAGTCGGAGCATGAAAATGCTCATTAAAAATTATGCAAGTCTTGAAGATCCAAATCTATTTCAATCAATAACTTCTAGTAGCCAGTAAACGAATATAGGGACGGTTTGAAGCATTTGGTGCACTTCTCAACTATTACCAGTGGCGGCATAGCATCGAGTGGCACCCGGGGCTGCTCCCTATTGAGCACCCAAAAAAAAAACGACAACATAAAATTACGAACCAATCTAATAATGCTAAATATGCGATTAACGATATTTGACTTTTTTTAATATATCTAAACGCATATTATGTATACTCACTATCAGTTCCGTCTCTAGCTTATGTATCGGGTGCAATCATTACTAAAGCGCCCCTATGTATGGAAAGATTGTGAGTAGCTTTGTTTTTTGAGCGAGCGTAGCAAGCCGGAACATTTTTAGATTTCGTCCAAGTTATAAAACCAAAAGCGAAGATATGGTATAAAACTGTACGTTGCGCGAGCGCAGCGAGCGCGAAATTTTTGAGTTCTGTGTCACAAACATACGCATAGAAATTATAAAAAAAGTACTGTGAAATTAAGAAGCGAGCGCAAAATTTTGGAGTCTTGGGACACGAAATCACCCAAACAAGTAAAAAAGAAGCTACTGCTAAGTGAAAAAATCGCGAGCGAAGCGAGCGCGAAATTTTTTGAGTTTTGGAACAAAACAGTACCAAAACAAGTAAAAAATTTGAAATAGTGACTATTGTAAATAATAATAATTTTATTGTAATAGACAGTTGCGTTGCTGGGAAGTTTGTTTTGTTCTTCACCGCTTCTTCTCAACCAGAAAGTGCGTGTCGTGCGTGAAAGAGGGCGTTATGGGGGGTGCTACCCTTTTCTACTTTCAATTTTAACTTAAACTAATCTAACGTTTTCGACATTAGACTTAAACCGTAAAGCGAAGAAACCGCGAGCGTAGCGAGCGCGAATTTTTTGAGTTTTGGGACACAATAGTACCTCAAAAGCTGTTATAAAAAAAAATATGGTGACCTCTAATTAGTAAACAACAGTCATAAAATTAAATGCAACAAAAAAAAAGTCTTATTTTGTTCCCTAGTGTTATCATCAGCTTTTCGATTTCAAAAAAACGTAAAAGTGTGACGTGAGAAGTCTAATAAGGTTGTGGGCATGCCCATCGTGCCCACAACGGTGGATCCGCCCTTGCGATCGATGGGACACATGAACATAGGTACCTAAGTATGTATTTATAATTATAAAGGCAGTTTGAAAATAGAAAAAAAACCTGCTTTATTAGAATAGGTTCTACTCTGTGCATGGTACTAGGTAAATAGTCCGAACGAAGCCTAAAAATTAGGTTTGGATATGTAAGTACTTAAGACTATTCTTGAGTTATAAAATTACGGCGAAAAGTGGCATTATTTTTTATATATTCATTTGTCATCCGATGCGTTCAATTATCAATTGGGGAATACCATGTTCTCACTGAGTCTGGGTTCATTCATATATATAGATAACCCTTGTCGACCGGCAGATGTACCGAATCTTTCCCATTTTCCTTATACTTACAATGACCACTAGAGACAGACAGACAGCCATACATATTTTACATACCTAGTTGTAGTTTATATAAAAAGATATAACTAAAGATTAACGTAACCATAATGATAAAAGGGCCTTTCTTTTGTTTCAAGCTAGATGGTAGGTAAAAAGTTTTGACCAAGTCACAGAGCTGACGTCAAAAAAAAATGGCTGACCAAGCTCGGATATTTTTCAGTTTTACTAACGATCTAATCAGAGACCTAATATACAGTGACACACCCGATATTACTTTTTCCCACTCGAAGTCCTAAAAACTACTCGTAGTTACATATATCTTGCTTGTAGATACATAAATTGTATCAAACGAGCTCAAGCCTGCTGACGTTACCGTAAACACAAAACTCGACTGAATTACAGTGCGTTTATCTTATCTCAGGCAGACGACCAATCGAACCAATATTGAAGACGTTATTATTTACCTTATACTGAATTTATAATCATTGTACTTAATACCTAGGTACGTATTTCTTTATCTACATACACTCTAATTTCAATTGCATTATCTCTATGGCACCGGCAAAACAAACGATGTGCCATTTGCATTAAATTAATATTTAAATGATAGATCATAAAATAAACAAAGGATAATTAAAAAAAAGAATTTAAGGCTTTTGTCTATGCATTTAGCTGATGTTTAAAAGTTTACAGAGTTAAGGTAACAGAAAAGTGTGTTTCAAGTTAGGAAAAACTTAACAGTGAAGAGAATTTAACAATTTAGTTATAAAGTGCAGTCTATTTACGGAGTTTTATGGAAGTTATTATTTAATTCATATGTTAATCCATTTAAGACAAAGGAAACAACAAATCTACAACATCGATTGATCGATCGATCTTATAATGACAGTGGCCATCTTAACTCGTAATATTTATTAGTTAAAAGGAGAAACAAAGGTACTTACTCACTTTAAATAAAATCAAATTATAATTTAATATTAATTGCACCACTAAGTTTGATCACGAACACCACTATTCCGTAACTAAGGCGAATCAAAAGTGAATATTATTTGGGTGGAGGATCAGTCCAGTAAAATTCGCAGTCTAGTACCAACATAACATATGTTAAACAAATATAAAGCAATTTGAATCTAGTGTTCTAAAACATAAAGTCTGTTTTCCTCATTGAACGCTTATGACTTATCGCATTATACATTGCGAATTGAGTCGTATAAAAATAGAACAATGTATGATAGCGTACATTTTGCATTGAGCAGTGTTGTCGCTTAAATGTCTTTTTGCTGAAATGGTAGGAAATAAGATTTTGTTAGAGAATGACAACATTTTGTCTTTCTGGTTTTTGCTATCATTTTATTATATGGAATATTTAATTAATCGCTATTGACGGTGTTAATTAGTATTGATTCGCTCACAATCCCTTCTGATAACGAAGAGAACGTAATTAACAATCCAGTGTTGCAACTGACAACAAATATATGTCTCAGCTGCTGTCGCTCACATTCTCACCCGAGTCCTGAGAATTAAGTAGGTATTTCTTCCTATGCCTGAATAGAAAGTAAATGATAGTCTTCATCACAAATACTTCACACCAAACTTCATGTCTATCGGTTGTCGTTTTACCGTGAAGGAATAACAAACATCCAAACAATCACTATTATTGTATCTTAATAAAAATAGTCGGTACTTTGTCAAAATGAATATACCGGTTTAATAAGAAAATGTACAATATTATATGTAATGGTAGAAATTATTTCAAAGCGAATGGTAGAAATGTAATTTAATTTATGGTAACCCCGATTACGTTTATCGGGACTTTCCACGATAATCGTGATGGTCAGGCTAAACTAACACACAATTGGACATGTTTCCAAGGATTTATTTGGAAAACGTGATTCAAAAACCTTGTTATGGATTTACCGTTTTTATTTTCATCATTTATAGCAAAATGTGATAAGAAAATATGTCATGTAGAGTCTTACCTATAAAATTACATTACACAACATTTTTTTAAGTAGATATTAGTTCCTGACCTAATAATCATAAAACCTCGATTTCAATTATAAAGTATTTGTTGCGAGCTTACTGCTCGCTGTAAACTATGAAATTGTTGCGAAATCAATCGTTATAATGTTGCGCAATACACATGTATGACGGTATTATGATGCAATACGGGAATACTTTTACAAAATGCAAGCTCAATGGTCTAACAATAATCTATAGCTAGCAATATTAAATTAAATATTTAAAAAATTATAAACAAATATAATGTACTTTTATGCAGAAATATAATAAACAAGAAACAATCTTTTTTTTTCGGTTCTTTAAACGGCTCCGAAACTACTGAACCGATTAAAAAAATTCTTTCACTGTTGGAGAAGTACATTTTTTCGGGTGACATAGGTAGGCTACATTTTATCTTGCTTCGGGAGATACGTAGGTCCCTCGGGACGTGGGTCAAACAGTGGGAATTTTTTATTTTACTTTTCATATAAAATGTTTGATGTCTTTAAATTTATTCTGGCACGAGGCTTTTCTCTTGAGGTTGTCTATCAAAAGTTCAGGAATGGAAAAAAACTCACACATAACTTCAAGTGAATTTATTTCAAAATTATTTACAAAATTTTCAGTAGACCTGTATTACGCAGTAGTAATAAATGTATTCAATTTTAGTACAATATTTAGTAAAGTGTATTTTATAAATTTTACAATAAAGTGTGTCGTTCATGGAGTTTGATCGGTCTAGGCGCACGGAAGTGAGGCCGCCAAGTTCGCGCGGCGCTCACATTTAATTCTACGAAACCAGAACCTAATAAAACATCTTACAACTATATTATCTTCAGAAACATGTTACAATACATGGGTTTATATTAGAAAATATTTTACAATGAATAAAACCCGTTACTCTTACAAGATAAATGTCTCTTCCTTTTGGCAATATTATTTGAAATTTATCTATTTATACAGTTAAATATTTACATCTAAATATACGATCCTTAAGTAAGCTATTAAGTCTTTTAACATTACTAGTTAATAGTACTTTTACAACAACGTGGAAATGGAAGTAAAATGTTAGTATTTATGGCACTTTATACCTATTTATTATTAATAATGAAAGACTTTGTTAAAAACTAACTCATATTTGGCAATGATTTGGTCCGCTTAGCCAAACAAGTGTTCCTTTTACATATATATTTTATATCATTTAAAAGCCTACCTTTAAATGTAGGCTGCCAAGAATTTATATATGCAATTTTTCTTGGGTAGTTAAAGTACCCATGTGCTTTTCGTATGATTTTGCTCACTTTATTGTAAGAAGGATCTACACATATACGGAATTATTTAGTAGTTAGTATTTCTAGAATTGAGTGTTTTTCACGTAACCTGATATTCAATCTTAGAGTTACTTCGGTATATACATTTGTTGTAGAAGGTACAGACACAAGTTACTAGCTACATAAATTGGTAATATTAGATTGAATAGAAAGATTAAGAACATTTAACAACATGAACATCGAATACTTTAATAGCAATATAAACATACACGTGATTATATTGCTATTAAAGTAACATTTAGTTTAGTACACTTCGGTATGAATAGTCGCACATTATATTTCTAGTCATCGAGGTACATTTTAGCACGCACCTATTTATTTATTGAATAACTTATCTATGTCCGGATGAGAAAGGAGTGCTGATTCCGAGTTTTGAGAGCATTCGCACTCGATACTTAATTATAACTTTATTGATATAAAGAGTCATCTGCTACGTCACATGATTTAGATATTACATCTTCATTCATTTTGTCGGTTGATAAAATGTTTATACTCGCAAGAGTGAGCGCAACCAAGTGCCGATGACAGTCTTTATTTATTAAATAAACAACTCTAAGATTTGTGCTACGCGATTAAATGGTGTATGATAATCTTCGCATCGAAAAAAATAACTTGCAAAACTCGCACTAGGCACTCAGGTCTCAGGTAAAGAAGTCCGTCTCTAGCAGGCTTGCACTGTAGTGAGCTCAGTATCACTTGAGCGTTGGAGGAGCTCAGACGTCGAAGAGCAGCGCGATGTTGTGCTGCTCGGCGCGTCGCTAGTAGTGGTCGGCGAGCGGCGCGTGCGCGCGGTACTGCGGCGCGCGCGAGTACGTGCCGTACGCGTCGTCGCGCCGCGCCGCGCTGCTGGCGCTTGCGCTGGCACTTGCGCCGCCCACGCTGCCGCTGTACACTGACTCGCGTCGCTCGCTTACTGCCGCTCCTGCAAATTGATTAATAAACGATAAGAAACCGTAAAGATAGAATAATTAAAGCAATGGGTGGAGCAGTCGGTCCGTCGACCCGTCCATGTGTATTTGTCGTTAAGGTTACTAAGAGGCAAGTTTGATGCCCAGCCTAACGAAGGATAAATCAATCAGTTGCTCTACAAAATATAAAAGACTGGTATCCAACTGCAGACGGTGCAACTGGGAGTCGATCCTAACATAGGAAAAGGCTATAACTATATGATGAAGATAGAATAATAATAAGTAAAGGAATAAAAGTTACCAGCAGGTCCAGGTCGTATTCCGTTGGCAGTGCCGTATGGCGGGTCGCGCTGCGCGTTGTGCGCGTTCTGGTTGTGCGCGAGGGCGTGGTGCGCATGCGCGTGCGCGGGCGGGCGCAGCACCAGCGATGCCGCCGTCGTCAGTCCGCCCGCGCCCGCCGGCGCCGCCGCACTGCTCGCCGCGCCGCTCGTCGCAGAGCTGCCCTTGCTGTACACCGACTGAGACCTGCAACACGTCGATCTTGGCATTAATAATACTAGCCGTTTTATTGCGGTTTCTCCGCATCTCGAGGGTACTACTACCAACATAGTATAAAGATAATAAGAGCGAGAGAGAAAATATAACGTATGTTACTCGGAAAGAGCGTAGCTAAGTAGCTAGAAAGCTACGCTGATAGAAATCAATGACAGAATTTTTCAAATAAGTTAACTGAAGCATTGTCAATATGTAGTACTAGATACAAAAGAAAATGAAAAACTAAATCAAATTACCTGTGCAAGCCATGACGAGCTGGTGGCGGCGAGCGACAGTATAGCGACTTGGTGCCAGAGTACAGCGGCTCAGCGGTGTCGGGGCGCGGCGCAGCGGCACAATACGTGGGCGCGTGACGGTAATGATGATGAGTCGGGAACGCCGGCTTGTCGAGCTCATCCAAGTCTCGTGGAGATGAGGCACGTGATGAACCGGTGCGAGCTCGTCGGCCTCCCCATTCGTGTAGTAGCGCTGAAGCTACGCCGCCGCCTAGTCCGCCGACCCAGCATACCCAGTGGCTCTCCCAGCGAGATAGCACGAATGACGGGCCTAGTGACCGCGCCGGATTCAGGGATGGCATCTGTGAATATGACATTCATACAATTAGTTTGAAGTTTTGGAACTTTGTAAAGCAACTTTAGTTATTAAGAGAAAATATTTTAAAAATCGAACTTGGCTGTGTTTTTTACATTAGGTTTCACATGACTCCGTAATAGTTTAAAATTACGATCATCTATACTGAAATATAATCACTTTGACATCTCATAGGACATTTCAATGAAAAATATCATCCAGTTTGATCGTCTCACAATACGAGAAGACCGTTCGCAAAAACATTTCAATAGACATATTGAAGATATTGCGTAGGTAGTTATTTTTTCTCGTACACACTTTGTTCGGAGCGGACAGATGGGTAGCACACAGCTGTCCTTAAGGATGGTGCTCACAAAAGGCAGGTAGCTCGCAGTAATACATTGCACATAATAGCGAGACGGCAAACAATGCAGCCTCGCGTGTAGCAAGCGTACCTGACACCAGATTCGTGGAATATTTTGCTATAAAATGTAGAATAAGTCTCATTTTATGTACTTAGTAAATTAATTTTACAGTCCTATCAATCGACAAACCGAAGGCAATTCCCCGGGGCTTCGGGCTCCAGAAAGAACATGGTGCCTCACGCTGCACGGTGCACCCACAGCGCGAGTTCGTAATTCATTTTTATGTCACACCAAAAAACGGCAATCTCCTTTTTAACACGCTAAATATTAGCTTCACATGTAACTTTGTATGTAAGAAAATCTTAGGATCTTAATTTGACCCACTTCCTGGTCTTCGATTGGGATGAAATTTTGTATTATACAAGCCTGTTTTTTATTTTTTTAAACTACACTGTATTTTCATCTAAAATATCAATCTGAGGTAATTGAAAGATACTAACAGAAACAAAGCTAGCAGCGCAGTAAGCAGCTCCAAGCAGCGCAGGTGCAGATCCAGTCCATCTCCGTTCCATGGCTGCGAAGTGTGCTGCCGCCACCAGGGCTGAGAGCACCAGCTCAGCGCCGAGTCGCTCCCAGGCTGCGCCTGTCATGCCACCGCCGCCCGGCAGCGATGCTGACAGACCGCCCGCGTACCCTGGCACGCTTACCCTGGAACAAATGGTAACAATACGTTAATTATGGTAATTGATAATAATCGGACTTTTTTACTAATCTGTTAGGTACTTTTTATAGACCCGGATAAATAAAGCTTTTTCTACTGGCGGTTTGCTTAGTACCAAAGAAAAGAGTGGCCTCACGCCATCGTCATTCAGTCTTTATTTTTTCTGTTCTCAAGAGAACACGTCCTCTACCGAGAAGTGCTACTTCTAAATTGGCTGCTTGGTCCCGGACATAATTTGGTAACTCTTTACTGTGGTTGATATTTAATAAAATACCAATGTAAAATATATTTATATCAGGATCGAAGCCTCTTGGCCTTTAACTATTATTAGCTCGCTCACACGAGGGACGGCTTCTATTCACTGGACTCCAGCACAAAAACATTCATATAAAGAACTAGATATTCAGGAACGAATATAAATGAAGAAAATATTTAATCAAAACGTTGGTATGTACAGCAAAGACGGCTTAAATTTTTGTTTAATAAAGTGGTTTGGGTTGGCTTAAACGGCTCACGTTGAATTAGCCGTATCTCTCCTTTATTACGGCTATCTCGCAGACAGTCGCTTGCACTAGGTTTACTTAGTTCGATGTAAATGATAATGGCTGTGCATTATTCACTTACAGAGCATTCAATTTTCGATTTTGCTCCAGATATATTATGGGAACCTATTAGCTTAGTCGAGTAGTACACACACACCTAAGACCTGTATTCGGAGTTCAGCAAAAACTTGTTGCTAATCTTTGACGGTACGTACTAAACCTCGCGAGGTTCTGAAGCTCGTCGTATCATGAGCGTAGCATTAACCCGCCTTCTGTAGAAGATTACCCAGGTAAATAAGACTCAATTTACTGTAAACATTTTTGTAAGAAAGGCAGCATTTGTATTTCTTTGAGCATAAGGTGCGAATAGGATCGTTATAGCAAAACTTTCTCACAAATAATTAGGTATAGTTCAAAATTATCATACTTTAACTTAAACAGCTACAAAAGACAACAAAACTGTAAATAATAATACCCTACATTTAATCACACCATTCATCTCAATAGAACTCATTCATAAATCACTTAAGCCTAAAGTTTGGGTCAATCAAGCCACAGTTACGTTGACCATTAAGCCTTGCGGAATGGGGTCAACAAGGTACCTCCATCTGTGATCGACGAGGTGCCAACTCATATTCATAGCAATAACAGTCGTAAAGGGACTGTGAGTTAGTTTTCCTCGCAATAAGTCACGTTTTCCTGGTTATAGGGGTTTTTGGACCTTATTTGTAAGTATTAATAATACCTTTGAAGGTGTATGCCTTGCGTGACTACGTTATATTACGTTTTGAAAGATGTATGTACGAGTACCTATGTACTGATTCATTTCGACCCGAGGTCGGGATAAGGTAGAGTTATTTGGGTACGTAGGTACTTGCATTGAAATATTTCAAAATATACTTTTGCTGCATGAAATGAGTGTAGGTAAGTGTATAGAATAACTACATCTGATTTGACTTGCTGAAGTTTTGACTAAAATTCTTTGTTTCCCTCGGATATCGAGCATATTATTCCAAGAAAAATATTCGTCGCACTCACTATTTAGAAAATATGTAAATCATATTTTTTGAAAACATTTCGGTAACACTACCGTGCATGAAACTTTAGAGAAAGGCTGTTACCGTACCGTACCTTATATATACCGTATATACCGTAGCTTGGGTATTACTAGTCCGATTTAAAACTTTAACAGTTGCCGATATCTTGTGCTCGCATTTTGAATCGATTTAAAACTTTATTCACGTAAACTTTCAGGAAATGAGACCTAGAATATTATGAAAATGTATTATAAGGACCGCAAATAAAACGATACGGAGTCGATATCGAATAGGTATCGATCACGAATTTGAAAATCGTGCTGTTGAGTAATTAATCTTAGGTTAGTAAAGGTTAAGAGTATCTCAGAAACAGGTTAAGTACTTCTAGTTATCGTAATGCTTCTGTAAAATGTTTTACTTCTTCTGTTATGTAACTTTATAAAAAGTGCTTTTGCTGTTACATAGACGCGCCAAGTCTAAAGTCCTGCAAAGTAAGTGGCACTCGACAAAAGAGCGTTTTAGCCATAAAAGCGTTGTCTTACTTTATGGCGTGTAAGAGAAGTGTTTCTTAGCATAAGTGTAGCTCACATTGCAAGGATTGTTTGAAGAATACCTAGTATTGAACATTGACGTAACAAAAAATATAGATAAGTAAGTATTTAACTAAATTTTTTCCAGTAAAACCTTCATTTGAAGGCGAAATAAACACATTAGTCTAGTTTTAAAGTCTGGTCTAGTTTTTTTTTCAGGTGTTACCAACGGGCGAGCTTTACTGTTAAAGTAAATAAATGAATAGGTATAATATTGACAACCTTTCAACTTCATCCAAACTACAAAATAATTGCTTTGTTGCCACAGTTTTTGTTAATTGCTTGGTTAGAGCATTTTTCACCGGAAATTTAATAGACAACCTTTATTGATAAACCACCGATGAATGTGCTCAGAAAATGGGGATAGAATTAAAAAAAAACATTCTTCGTTAAGCTCATTATCTTAAAGAACTTAGGTACCTGGTTTTTCATGAATAATCATCATCTACCTAGCCTTTTCCCGACTATGTTGAGGTCGGTGTTCAGTCTAAGCGGGTGCAGCACACCGAGTATTAGTGTTTTACAAGAAACGACTGCCTATCTAATCTCAAAACAAACTCGGCAACCTAATACACCTTGGGAACACTGGTTGTGAGACTGAAGAGTGACCAAATGAATTTCACGAATAATATTAAATTCAAAATTGTATTTTTTCTATCATAAAAATATACGCGTTGAAGTAAACAGTTCTCATTTGTGATATATCGACCATTCTCTTGATATCTGTCGGACTCAATAGCCATTGTTAGCGCGAGCACTTCAAAGTTGCACTACACTACGTTACGTTATAGTGACCACATCAGTGGTGTCCTACTTGCTGCTGACCCGAATTCTGTGCAAGCAGTGTACGACCGCACTCCTTGGAGGAAAAGGAGACGTAATTATTTTCTCCAATTCTTATTTTTATTTATGTTAAAAATACAGAAATATGTAAGTGAAAAATAAGTGTTTTGAATAATGTTTTTTTAAGACGCCCAAAATTAAGAAAAATCAAATGAGTTTCTCATTTATGAACGAAAATCGCTTATGAACAGTCAATAAATCAGAATTCTCGAGTTAATTACCTACATAAGAAATACAATAATATACTTATAAATTATAGAAAATTATAAGAAAGAAACTACATAATATTCAATATCAAACATCTCCTCAAGTTTCTTTACCTTCACCTTTCTCATAAATAAAACAGGTGTTAATAAATATGAGCCATAACAAGTTAGTAAGCAAACAGTACCAGTACATTAAGTATGCATCGGTGTGTACGCTCCATTATTCACAGCGTGACTCATTATTGAATGAAAAGAAGCCGAGGCTGAGCACAATTTAGCAGTTTTTAATTAAAATGAGAAGTGAGCCGCCCACCTCTTGTTTATGAGAGAAACTCAGGAAATTAGAAGCAAAGGCTTCTTCTTATTTTTTTTTAAATTAACAGTTTAGTTTTGAAGGTTTCTTACGCCTTCTTTAGGTGGTACCTTGATTTAACAAGTTGTTGGATAAAGATTCGCAAATTACAGGTATGTAATTTTTGGTGTACCTACCTCAAATATGTTACACTAGCTGTTCTCCGCACCCGAATAAAAAGTAGCCTGTCCTTTCTTAGGCACTAGAATATAAGTGTACCTTTAATCTGAATCGGTTCAGTAGATTTGGTACGAAAGACATTTTTTATATTAGTAAGAATTATCCATATGCTATTAATAAAATCGCACCTATATAGCTGTAATAAACAAGGCTCAAAGACGAGAAGTGTAAATTCCTCTTCCAAACACATTGAGTACAAAAATAGTTTAAAATTAATTAATAATTTCTCATCGAAAGCCTTCTAATTACTTTGTATAAATAATTTTAACAGGCTTAATTTACCAGAATACCGGTGTTCTCAAATCCGCACGAAAAAGGTTTACGAAGTTTTGATTTATTTTATTCGACGATAAGTTTGTAAGCTTTGTTGAATACAGTTGAGAGTAGCCACACACTGCAAACTTTTAGTGGGCCGACAGTTTCTATGGCCTGAGAAATCAGTACGAAAATAAATGGTAGTACAGTACAAAGATCAGGTATTTAGCCGGTATCAAAACAAATGAAAACTTTGATTGGAATCAAGGTTTTCTTTTAAAAATAATTGCTTATCAAATGGCCAAGTTTTTGCCGACTATTTAGTCTTCAGTGTGTGTCGATCTTTTTATACGTGTATTTAGTATTGACATTATGTTAAAGCACGGCTTTAGTAGTTAAATGTATGCAAAACTGCACCTGCGTCTGATAACATGGGTTTATAAAATCTAACGTTAGTTCTAATCATTTTCAATGGGACATTAGAACGCGCTTGTAATGCCCTGTTACACGAACATCGACCTTAATACTCTTTACACGATTAAACTTATTTGTCATGCGTTTATGCATAAAAAACTTTTTGGGGGAAAGTTGGGAGATTTTTCAGAGATAAAATGAATTAGGGAGTTTTATTCTTTTTTAGTCATCTAACAGTTTATCTAACGTAAATAATTGAGTTTGATCCGATTCGGTTCATGGAGCGATTTTTGCAGCTTTTTTATTGGATTAAAAGATATACGAAGCTGAATAAATAAAAACAGAAATAGGTGCTTATTCATTTCTTCCAACTGTCATGCAGGTGTTCTCTCTCTGGAAAGAAGCAAAAATAAATCTACTTATCCTTTAACGGAGTTTAACGTGCAAAATAAAAATTTAAACAAAAAGTCGAGTAAGCCCGCTTTCGCTATAAATTAAAGTTTAGCTACAATTATTCAACCTTAGCATTTGTAACTTAGTAAGTATTAGTGTAATATTTTTATAACTAAAAGGCTTACGATAATTGCGTAAAAAACATTATAGCGTTCATCTTGGAGGCTATGACTATGCATACAGCTTCATTGATGAATGCATTTTTCTTTGTATCTTTGTAATTTTTGAGATAACCCATAAATAAAACAAAACTACAAAAAGTAAAGAGCATTTACATATTTGCGAAATCTTGACTGTCATAACTATAACGTGCATAATTCCATATAACTCCACGAACGCTCTCGATATGCTGATGATTATGCATAATTTATGCGACCGTAGGGTCAAGTGGGCCAAACGGGCCACGCGGGTTTATGGGGGCCCATCTTTTATACTTGTTGTCAATGGCCAGTAAATTGGTGAACATTCACACCTTCTGTCGAGGCCGGACCCGGAGTTTTTTTTCCATTTTTTCTTTTGTTATTTCACGAAATATTTGCCTATCACCGCAGCACAATAGGCTTATTAGCTTATCGAATGTGTATTTTATTTGGTTCATACACAAAATGTGCAATTTTTTCCGATACTTTTTTGTATTTATTTTTATTTTTTTGTAAATAGAAATGATAAATAAAAGCGCGTTGCAATGTATCTTTGTTTCCGTAATGTTTGGTAGCGGAGCGCAGTTGGAACTCATTTGGAATTCAGAAGACAAACATCTTGCTCGGTATTACGTGGTTGCCGGCAGTAATGGCCGGTAATTACCGCATCTACGGTAATTATTAAACTGCAACTTTTTATACTGCACGATTTTTATGTGATTTTTTTGATATACATAGTTCATTTTGATTAAGGTCTTCGACATTTAAATGTAATAAAATAAGCTATAAATGGTACCTCCCGCAAAGTCAAATTATCATTATTTGTTTATGTTCGTAACTTTAATGGCTTTTGCAATACTATAAATTAAAAAGCTTTTTTAATGGCAGATACTTTGTGTACGTAGATTCGCGAGCCTTGACATAAATTGTAAAATGCAACATTGAATTGGCTTTCTTTTCCTGAAAATGTTCTTTGATTTTTATTGTTTGTCTGCAACTGATTGCTGAGGAAATGGAACACGGAATTAAATAAATGCTTACACAACAATTTTCCTTCAAGATATTTGCAAGCATGTACTGGTTGTGTTATATGTACTGTTATATGTACTAAGTATAAACGTTAGGTACCGTTTATACTTAGTACATATAACACAACCATTCGAAAGGTTGTCTTTTCTGCAAATCTATTCCAAATCATTAAATGCAAACATAAAAATAATATGAAAAAATCAAATAAAAAAGCACATTGAGTCCCCTTCGGTGTGGTTAACAAGCGAACAATTACATTTAATTTACGAATGAGTTTTTAAAGTACCCCAATATGGCGGCCTGGCCACCCCGCGACATTAGTCCGCTATCATTTTGTATTCGGATAATCCACCGCGACATTTGTTAAAAAATAAATTTCGAGAGGGTATCGCACACTGTTACTAAAAATTCAATTGTCCTCAAGTGCCACTTGTCATCCTATACTGTATAATCTGACAATTTTACCAATCAACATGTCCGTTGCACATTAGTCTTTACTGCACTTCAATAAGGGTTATTTTAGTTTCGAATGGCAGAGGAAATGTAAATTAACAAAGCGATTTGCGAACTTAATGTGCGGCGGAACAAGTGAGAGCATTCAATAAAATTTGAAGTGCACGGTTTAATTTACTATTGAAGAGTTTCAATTATATAGGCCGCTTAATATTATGTGCAATGTTAATATTAAAGTAAATTGACACATACACTGGCTTACATAAAAAAACCTTTGTCCCTTGAAATCTCTTAAATAATGTCCAAAACCACTCGTAATAAAGACATCAAATATTTTCCGACAATAATCCGTTTTTGGGCAAAAAAGCGCAGCGCTCAGCAGGCGGTGGGCGCGAACTTGTGACCCTTTGCCCTTTGTTTAGTTAAACCATAAAGAAAACAACAGTGTTTTAACCCTTAAGTTAACCCTTGCACCACATGTCGTCACACAGCGGTCGTGCGAAACCGCGAATAACGACTAGCGACTCAATAGGAAGAGGAACTCATGCTGAGCGAGTGACAATAGCCGTCACAATTTCAACCTTATCCCAACGCGATAAGGTTCATGTACAGCCTGTCAAACTCATCTTGAATAGACACAATAATTGTTGTATGAAAACGGTGAAATATGTGGAGTGTATTTTTACGTGTATTGTGTGGGCAATGGGGTTTTTATTGCAAATGTCTGCGCGCGCATTAGTCGGATTGTTAGCCGAGGATGCTGCATATGGTGCGTATGTTATGATTTTTGTGGGCTTGATGTTGTTTTGTTTTGTTGTCAGAAATAAATCTTTTAATAATATGGAATATTTATTGTTTACCTTAACTGTGTCCAACCATATTCTGACACACAGTTTGCACGAGATACAGCTAACTTAAGAAAAACTCCACGAATAAAGAAAATTGTTCTTGGTGAAAGCCGAGTATCGGTGTAATTATAGACACAAGAAAATCAAAGACTGCTCCAAGCAGTAGCGATCATTGACCTATCCGTTGAACTATTTTATCTATAAAATACCCACCGGTATTTGACTTAAAAAAGATACACACTTTCCGAAATCTAAAAAGCTTACATGCAAGTATCGAGTTTAATATCACCATCCCGTACGTATTGAAACAGAAATCCAGCCAGCACTAACTCACTGGAGATTTGAATTAAAACTTCTTTCAATAGCCAAATGAAATGCTCGCAGTTTCGCTGAGCAATCCATCTGTGAACGGAGAGCAAAGTTTTTCAGTCTCAAGTACAGCTTTGTATCCATTCCATTTTATAGATCGTTACAGCTAACGTCGATTCTTGAGGTATTAAGGGAAAAGGTTTTATTGCTGGAACCTTTAATTTCGTACTTTTAATTAGGGTCCGTCGTGATAACGTTCTCCGGTCCGGAACGCGTGCTGATAAGTGCTCGAGTATCTACGCTTCCTTATCTTTAGTGACGATTCAAAGAGAAATGTGGCTTTGGGTGCTCATGAAATTAACATTCACTGAATTTATATCTCCCTGGTTCTGTACATTTTCGAAGTTTGGCAAAAATTGAAGATCCACTTCCAATAACTTTAAGGCTATTAAGTCAATAAGACCAACCTTTATACAATATCTACTCCATTTACAACAATTTGAAGCCCAGGTCAGTTAAGTTCCAACTCTGTAAAAAGCAATCCATTTATAAAGACTCCATCAAGGAGATTGTCTGAATTCAGCAGCTCCGTTGAAATATGAGAGCTTTAACCAGACGACGTCTGTTTTTATTCTATTAGCACGAAGACTTTTTACGTACCTACTTTGCACTTTTGTCTCTGGTAAATTATGATTGTGGGTATATTTTTAAGGCTTTCAAAAATCTACATCTGAATTCGTATCATGACCGAGACATTTCGTTGCAATGGTTACATACAAAATCATAGGTATATTTTTATTTATTTTTGATAATACGTTAAAAAAACAGAGGTCATTAATTACAAAACCGATGCAACGTCAAATGATATTACACTGTAATTAATCTAACCACTCAAAAGTGTAGTGAGCTAGTTACCACATGAGTAGTGCGTAAAATAGTAGCACAATAATTGTAGTGACAACCTGGCAGGCCTGTGGGTCTGCTGATTGCCCACATAATCACGGAGCTTGGCAGGTAGATTAGTGAGGGATATACATACAAACGGTACTATAAGGGTAAGTATTAAAATTTTGTCATAGAGCTATAAACAGGTGCGGAAAAGATGTCATGGCAAAATGTTTTACAAAAATCAGCACATTTTGAGCCAGTGCAGGTGGCAATGTCTGTGTTTAATTACTTTCTAGACAGCAAAGTTACTGCCAATTAAATATTCATCAGATGTAAAATGAAGTCGTATAGGCACATTGTTATATAATGGTAAGCACACGACTTACTGAAGTGTAAGCAAGGGATTGTTGCTCTTCCCTCAGCGTACAGTCAAATCCTCTTAGCCGATAACTTGTAGCTCTAATGAAAATTTAGTATCGACGTAAAGTGCTAAACAATGTTTTTGAAGTTGATTCGAGGGTCAAAAAGCTCCTAAAAAGCCAGAAAGTTGGTGAAGTTGTTAATTTTAGAATAGTAACTAATTATGTTGGTTTGTTTACCTGGACGATTTATCATGCATTATATACCACGAACTAAGGAATGATTTATTTAAAGGTTATTAATGATTGTTGTTATATAACACGCTCTTTGTTATATGAAATGAATTCACAATACATCATAATTTAAAAGAAAAAGTATCAGTGTATTCCATCTTGTGTAAACTTATTGAACTCGTAATGCATTTCACGGCTGCCAAAGTAACAGATCGATTGTCTGCGGGATGACTCTATGGGGATTAACCCTTTCCACGCTGACACTGCTATAAAGTTTATTGATTTAATATTTACTTCTTCGGATAGGATATATAAAAGTGAATGTACTGGTCTTCTCTTTATAATATAGAGGATATTCGAAACAATCAACTTACTGCATTTACCTATGCATGCAAGCTATTCAAGTCATATAAAATTCACATGTACATTATGTAGGTATGTATTAGTATAAGCCAGCAAGCTTATACGATTATGGTCAAGTTAGGTGATTAATAAATGAGTAATTAGGGATTATATGGAGGAAACGACCGGCGGTCCACCTGTGCAGTTACGAGACCACGATCACCATCAATCAGATGACCAGGTGAGAGTAAATTAAGGTATAAAACTTGGGATAAAGAGTGTTATGCAGTTAATTAAGTACACAGCAATATTCTTCGCTATAAAAGTATTTATTAAAATACCAACTTGCTTAAATAAAAATACGAATAACTTATAGATAGTTCAACTCAGATTTGCGCGCGGCCCTATGTGTGCGTCGGCATGTAAATATACAACTTTCATTCGTGTGACAGTGACGTCGTCCGAGCATGACGTGTTCTTATCGCTTTTTGTTATGGGTACAGTCGTTTACGAAAATGTCTAGTTCTTCACGGAGAAATTATTAAGGAGTCAGGTAGAGCGTTTCAAAAAATGAAACAACATTCAAAGCTTTTTATTATTATTAAATATGGTTTTTCTTTATTTTCTCATACGTCTTTTCAAATTGAAATTGACAGCATCTAAGAAATAAATGAGGTGTAATATCTAAGATGAATTAAATACTCCTTACATATTTTCTAGCTCTAAATAAAAGTGTGGACTAAGAATGTAAAAAGAGGTATAATCTAGTATAATAATGTAAAAAAAATGTGTGGGGAATTTTAAAAAATTAAATTGCTTCGCATAATGTCGACCAAAATAAGACGGAAATAATGAAACTCATAAATGACCGTTTAAGTCAAATTGATGAAGGGATGTGGGGTAATACTTGTCGACATGTACTTACAAAAGAAAAAAGAAGAATACTATACACATTTTGACATTTAGTCAGAATTTATAATTCACCTTGGAGAGTAGGGAATCCGAAAATTCATCATTTGAATTTTCAAGTAGCGATTCATAATCATTATAAATAAATAAACATTAAATTACGTAATAACTGTTTTTCTTTAAACACCCGTATACAACCCCTAAATAACTGTATTGTACCCGACTGTACCTCTTGTCACGCATACAAAGTCACTGTATATGTACAAGGGTTACCCACACATAAGTCCGCGCGCACGACTGAATAGGGTTGTTTCCAATTTTCGGAAATCTGTTTAGATAGCTTCTAAATAATTTTAAGATCACCCTCTCTTTCATTTTTCGTCTCAAATCTTTTTATTTTTTATGTATTTCATCTTTTTCTATTTTTCTTAAAATATTGCTCAGAAAACGCTAGATCACGTGACTTTGACGTCATTATCTAATGTCATTCCTTTACATTTTAAAGCACATCTAACGAGAAAAAAACTAAAACATAACTAATCAATTTCTTAATTTTAATAATTTATTTTAATAAAATAGCTACAAAAACTAAAATATTTTATACATGTAAATTATTTTTATACATTTAGCACAAAAATAAAATACCTCAAATGTTGTGAGTTGTGTACGCGGAAAAATGAAACGGTGCAAAGAAACGTAAAGTTTGTGTATATTTATATTGAGGTTATGTTTGTGTCAGCGTTCGAAACATGTTCGAAAACATTTACTTATGCTTTTTCAAAAAACTAAATTAAATGAATATCTACGAGGTTTGTGTTGTGCGAGACTGTGGATATACGACCATTAGTTCTCCAAATAAATTGTTCATCCACGTTCCGCTGAATAAAAATCTTGGTTATTGGCAAAGAATTGAGCGACCGTAAAAGAGTCTACTCTTGGCAGATTGGAACTATTAGCTTTCATAAATCCTTTCTCCATAATTCTTTAGCAGTTGTATCACTTAAATGCAATTAACACACAGAACTTCACAGAAGCAAATAAACAAAACATTAATTCTGAGGTTATTTCGATATATCTATCACTGTCAAATACTTGTCATTGTCAAATATAGAAAGGATGACGTCATCGGTCTCTTCTCGTCGTTTTTAATGGCGTGACGTCATAGGCTCTAAATTAAAATTTCATAAATGAATTAAAAAATATATGGTCAGTTATAAATAATATAATATAGCTTATCGTGTTTCTAGTTTTATGAACTTTCGGTGCATTCGTTTATTTTTAACTAAATGAATAGTAGGAAACAACCCTATTGAACTTACTATAACAGGGTAATCGAAAAATAAATAAAAATACAACAAGCGGGAACGTTTTTAAAAGATTGGTTTACTCACCACAATATTATTACTTAAACATTTAAACGGTTTTCAAATAAATCAATAGGATTCATAACATTCGTATCTATGTATGAGATTTTAATAACGCTCCGAGAGGACGTCGGTCTCTGTGATTTTTGAATTAATTTATAGCGATGGTCTCCTTTATTTGTAATGGTTCCAACCCGCATGGGAACGGACCAAATGAAATATTAAACTTAGTCGTAATTGAAATATCCTGCTTAACCTAAGGGTCGCAAACGAACGTTCATTTGAAATCGTTCATTACTTGATTGAATGCGGCTTGGTCGATTGCATACTGTTTGTTTTAATCTCCAAGGGATACCGATATTCATTAACTTTTTCTGACCTTGGTTTGTCATATTTTATTCCTATTTAGTAGATTTCTTAAATTTTATTAGCTTTTAGTTATAAGTCATCATGCTATGTACATCTTTGGTAAACCCTTTTAATTGGTACCCAAGATACAAACTTGCCTAGTTTGGGGCCAATGTTAATATTGCAAACTGTAGGTATTATTCTTATTTTTTTGTAAATAAACATTTTATTTATTTTATTTTGCAATGACTAACTATTGGCAAATTTGCTAACTAGAAACTGGTTTTTGATACCAATGCATAAGTACCTTTAGTTCAGTAGGAGAATCGCGTCACTCGCTGCGCAGGAACCATTTTTTAGGCACCAGAGGGTTGTAGATTTGTTATACACAAAATAAAATTGGATATCTTGCAAAGAAATCTACCGATGAATATTTCAAGTAACATTTTTAATATGCTAATAATGATTGCCTAAAACAATATTGAGAAGTGGCGAACGTTAATTAAATTATGAAGTCGAACGAAGAATATATTTTATGATATTCTGACGTAATATCTAAAATATATAGGCACATTTCTCAGAAACAATATTTTGATACAAGAAACTTGAACGAAATTCATATACTTACATATTAAATTCTTAGGATGATTGTCTGAGCTATCCTAATATTAATTGTTTATTTTCCACTAGTTACCTACAGAAATCTGAAAAAAAATCTGCTTTGAAATGGTAATTGTAAAGGATCTAGGGAGGATTTACTTGATAACGGTAAACCGCTTTTTATAATAGAAATGCAATGATGAGATTCGTATGATGACGTACTTATAGAGGTTTTATCTTAACACTGCAAATGAAGCAATCTTTTTCAAATGATTCCAACGCAAACATTCGATTTCAATAGCTTCTTAATTTACCTTTATCGACACTAAACCGCTTGATTCAATATTGGAAAGTTTAATCCAATACGTCTGCTATGGAATATTTTCAGGCAACGTCCACATCCAATGAATATCATTTACGATATCGCAGATTCTTTGAAACTGTTATTATACTTCGTCATCCGGGAAAGTATCGGAGGCGAGCTGTTTTGAAAGCACGCCGCCCCGACCGTATCCCCGGCCGTAGTTACAGAATGCCGTAAATCATGACTTACTTCAAAATTATTGTACCAAAGCCGATGTTGGGAATTTTAATCCGAAAACTTTTAATATTCATACTGTAGTCGAGTCACGTAATAATATAAATTATTACTTAGGCTGCCAATTTCATGGGTTTTATAATAAATCCTGCCTGCTATGTAATTGGTGGGTTAGTAAGTTAGGAGATGGCAAACAGTTACTGCTAGATCTATTATTATTATCTAAATAGCGTTTTAATGAAATGTGGAAAAATATCCTGAAATAAATAATATTGTTTTTTTTTTATCCTAAAACTTTAGCAATCGATTTTCAATACCTCTGTGTTGGTCCGATTATTCCGAGATTTGGTATGGTACTTTCTATGGAAAGAAACTGGGGTTTTTCCAATACCCGTCCTTTTTACAACGGTTTCTCGTAAATCAGGTGTCATACCGCATAGCAAGCAGTTCCTTCGTGCCAATTTATTCCATATAGACTTGACGGTTTAGCTTATTTGTTGGGAAATGAAGGCTGAACAGAAAGTACGATTTTTCACTAGGGTTCTTTCTTTGTATTAGATCAAATGGGGTAGCTTGTTATCTTGTACTGTTGTATTGTGCGTTGGAAATAGAGTTGGATCATCAAATTGAATAAACTTTAGAAGAACTGTTTCTTATTACCTAATTATGTTCCTCAGTAATGAATACATATATCAGTATTTTTCAAGACGTTTTTATTTTACTCGATGCAATAAGTACCTATGTAATTATTTTTTAACGAACTTTACATACAATTTTTTTTAATTCGTTTTTGGATTGATGGTTTAGGTATACAGCTGGCACGCCCACGCAACTTGGAGTTAGAATGCCTTCACCCGAGGGAAAAGTTTAGCCTTTACAAATTCACTTTGCAACTTTTTAACTTACTTTTTGTTGAGTGAGCCTGTTTGTCAGATCATTAATTCTTTGTTGATTGATGCCATTTTATTTAACGTGACCCTTTTACTTTTCCTCAGTGCGTGGCTATCAGATAATTCACCAGGTACTGTGCTAATAACTAACGGCAGCTCAGAAAATAAACCAGCAAGCAAAATAAAAAAGTTTGCCAAAATAGACGGTCATCACAACAAACTTCTTGAATAAGATGTCATAAAGACAAGAACATAAAGTTCCCGAATGGCTAGGTATCTTTATCTCGAGCATAGAGACACCAGCCCTCCTCTACTATAAATGAGACTTAAAAGAATTTTTCCCTGTAAATTGTAAAGTTTAGAAGTTTTCCCCGCATCGGAGGGCGTCGTTGAATAAATATCACGGTACATAACTTCCCGCTTTTGTCTCATAGCCTCCGACAAAGTGCGCATCTACCTTTTTAAGACAATTTGTTTTAAAAATTCAGAGGTACTCGCGGTAATTGAAGTCGGACCAGGGTCTCGCACAAATATACTTTGTTAAGGCACCTACCTAATTTGCAAAATAAAGAATTTGCACCGAGATTTTGTAGTAGGTACACGTTGAAACATTGTGGCGCGGTTTGCTACAATTTTAATTGTAATGGACTTGAATTATTTAAATAAGCTTTGCACTGGCGAGAAAGAAAACAGAGTAAATGTTGTTCATAAAAGTTAAATATCCCACTTTGAATTTTCACCTTCAATAAAACAAGGCATTTCAGTAAATGAGGTGCATTAGCTGATTCCATTCGTAATGTTTGTTGACGGAACCCCTCGCATCTATGATCAGATTCGCTATTCAAGCAAACCAAGTCATGTTTGGCTGAATGCGCAACCGGATTTAACCGGTGTATATAACCGGTTATATGCGGATATAACCACATAAGCGAATTCGCTTCGGTTCCAAACTGGATTACAACTGCGATGCACATGAAAATAATAGAGTTACCGCGTTGTTCTGGACACCGTTTTTGTTCATTTGCTAACGAACTTCCCCAAATACATTATGTCCCTCTAACATCACTTCTAACTGACAAAGTTTAGATATTATCATGATCAGCTTTATCGCGGTGTATGTGAGAAGTCAGTAAAACCATAAAGGGTTTTGTTTCAAAACTGGTAACTTTCCACCATTCTAACTATCGATGTTCGCAGAACTTCCAACCGGTAGTAGTTTCGCAGTTCATAAAATGTTGCTCGGAATACAGATCAACTAAGTATACCAAGTTTGCTTTTAGTTTCAATAAAATTGCTCGATAGAATACCTACAATCTGTTCCTTTTGCACAACATACGTACATCTGTAGTCGTTCAATCAAGCAGCCGTACATTGAGAAGTATTGAAAAACATCCAATTGAAAACGGACATAATAAAGATGAGATGGGCCGGATGCTCGGCATTAAAGGATGGAGTTGTAACGAACTGAATGGAGTATTAAAGGATGTAGATGATGCTCAGGGTCGCGGAATACAAGTACTTAGCGAAATGGCCATGTTTGGGTAAGAGGGGCTTGAAACCTCTGATGGTTTTGACGAAATAGGGAATATTAGCGGTTCTTCAGTTAGTAAAATAAGCTGTAAAAGGGTTCTAGTTTCGATCGTACACTTTAAGGACCCTTAGCGGTCTGACACAATCTTACTCACTTACCACGACATTTAAGGTTGAGTACGGTTCCCCTATCCTAGTATCAACACCTAAAATTAGTCCCTATGATTTGTTAGACCGTTTTTGCCAAACGCAGTATGAAATATGTACTTATAAAGCGGTTGAATACAATCTACAAAGAATCCCCTGACCGTCGTCAATGTCTGACTCAAATCGCTGAGTCCAAATATATTTTATCATAAAACTGGCTGAAAAGTGTTATCGCACAATTTTGAGCTACTTTATACTCTGTGGTAAGTCGGACTTTGAAGTTATCTTTTATTATAAATGAGTTTGCAACAGTTCGAGATAAAATTATTGTTACTTTCTGCATTAGTTTGATGGAAATTCTACTTTTGAAAGTGGAAGTTCAAATAATAGTTTTAGCTTGGAATCCATTTTAAATATTTACTGTTGTGGTCAGTGAAAACATTTTCATAAGTTTTGTGACTTATTTGCATAATAAAAATAATTTGAACTTTCTTTTGTTTAAAATTAATATCCTTTTTTGCTGAAATTCTTATGCAAGTACATACCTATCTACCCAGATTTAATTTAGCAGAAACAGTTTCGTGTGTAGCATTTGTTTCTTTCTGTTAGTCTTGTATACCAAGTAATAAAAACACATTGTGTTGTTAATAACATTGTTTGGTAAAACTTTTTACTTGATTTTGTTATTCAAGTAGTTTTAATATAATAAAACCCGGTGATTTCTCGAAACTTTTCTCTTTGAAGTGACTCATGATGGCACTAATTTATTTAAGTTTAATCGTCGAAACTACAAATAGCCTTGTTCTTTTGTTTAAAAACCAAACAAATAAATAGGTACTTAGCACACGAATGATGTTTATGGACTATAAAAGAGCTATAAACTTAGAGCATCTTAATGACGGAGTCCCATTAAAGTATTTTAATGCTACTGCACTATGGCCTACTACACTGCTAAGTTGGTGGTGGTCGTAAACCACACACCTTGTGATCGACAAGATTATCCCAAAACAATAAGGAGGAACGGAGCTGCATTCTTTCTACTGTTGAAAACCAGAACGGTCTTTAAGTAGGAATAAAGAAAATCGTTGACCTAATTTAAGTCCGCAACAACTCAGCGCCCCTGAGCCTCAGCTATAACTTAGAAACTTAAACTTAGTGCTTACAAGTGGGACCCAAAACCACGTCATTCTGTCAAAACAATGCGACAAACAGTAGCTCGGATCTTAATCCAATCTGCAGCTTTAGTAACATAAGTTTAGAACTGACTGACGTATCCCGGCCATATTAGTTCCGAGTTGAGTGCTAATACAGTTATGACGGGCATCAAAACTTTGCCAACATATTGCTATTGTTCCAATGTATGCATTATTAATTCAAATAGTTTGCCGGCCTACGCTATATGCTGGTTTGTTTGACTTTCGAATACACAATCGATTTTGATAACCTATTTACTTTGAATGTTAATATTTATGTTGTTAGTTGCGCTGATTATTATCTGTAACACGTTACGTGTTTAGTGCTAATTTTGGGTATTTAGTACGTTAAAACCAATATTTGCCTAATTATTAATTGGTATCTTTAAAAGCGCTTCAATGATGACGGTTTTCACTAGTGATATTTTCATGAACCATAATTGCAGCTTTTTACAATAATGTTGCCAGATTATGATACCATTCCCTTAAGCTACAGCCACAGTTTATCCTTTGTTACCAGGTTAAAGAGAACGCAAGCAAGGAGTTTGTATAGCTCCGCTTCAGACGCCGCGCCGCAACACAAAGCATTGTTGTTGCAGCAAGTTGTTGATGTTCCTCGTGACATATTGCTCCGTCTCGCGGCACTCTTATCGCGCAAACTTTTAAGGGCTTTGCATATTTTATGCCGAAGCACCGCAATCTTCCTTTGTCCCCCAAAACTCCTTTTAGCGGGACGCTAACATGTTACATTAGACGTATGCCGAGAATCTCTGAATGAAACCGCTATATGAATTGTTACGCAACTTATATTGTTTTTCAGTACAAACATGAAAGCTTCGAACATAATCCAAATAAAGGATAAACTCGCGAAATGTTTTTTAATTTCAATAACACGTGTTATGTTATTAAACAGCAATCAAAAAGGCTCGATACTTATATAACACCTGCTTTTGATGTGATTTAAACAATCCTTAACAGGGCCGACCACCTGCACGGTCCCGTTTAATAGTCACCGGTGCATTCCCGTCCGTATTTTTACCAATAACGTAGAATTATTCTACAAAATATTTTTTTAATCTCGGAATCCTAATAAGGGTGCTAACCCTTAGCGTTTTTTGTCTATGACGGCAGCTGATGACCTCTTTTCAACATTCCACGACGCCACTAAATTTAGAAAACTTGAAAAGCAAAAACTAAACGTAATACTGCTTGATTGAAGGTGGGGAATGCTAGCGGAAGGACTGAGCTCAACAGGAGCGGAAACTACGGTGCTTAAATTTCATATTTTTAAATAATAAAGGGCCTCAGTTTAGAGCTAAAAACCTTATTTGTAATTAGGTTTAAATTATTCGGGACTACAATAAGCGTCATTAACACTTTATTCAGTGAAAACGTCAGATACATTTTTATACTTAAGAAGTAGAATTTAAGGATATATTTATTGGTGACAAGTTAGCCAGCACTCGAGACCGTCATGTATCAATTCTTGGCAGCAGCTGCGTACAAGTGCGGATGTTATAGACGGAGCCGCGCGCCGCGAGTATAGCATGTGCCGCGCCAGCCGAAGGGTTAGCTGACATAACATGTAAGTTGGCAAAAAGAAGGAAATCTTTATGGGTCAATAATTAACTAATGTAGGTAAATAAAATGTCTGTGGATTTTTATTATCTATGTTTTAAGTTTTACTACGGTCTGGTGTAGATATTCTTCGTTAATATTAACTTTTTTAGAACATGGTTTACTGTGGAGAAAGTTGATACTGAAATCAAGATACTTTTATATCGTTACTGTAATTATTTAATGACCTAACTCACAGATAAGGAAAAAGCCCTCCAAAGTTAGAAACTCAGATAACAAATTGTTGAAAGCGTGTTAGTGACACGGTCTGTCGTCCCAAATCGGGAACAATGATAAAAATGAAGGAGGTGGTGGCCGCGGGTTATCGCGCCCCTGATACAAACGCACCCAGTCATAAAGCACCCTATGCGCTCGACTTGCCATAGATTATATCATACGGGAGACAAGTACCCATGTATAATGTTTTTTTTTTATGAATGGAGAATTTGCGAAAGAATTTCCATCAGCGTAAAAATATAATGATAAACATACAAAACTGTATGTTTTATGTGGAGACAATAACAAGGAGAAAAAATATAATCATGCAAAAGAAACAATGAAATTGTTTTGAGTAGGATATCAGAATCAAGTTAATACAAAATGAAAAACGACAATTTTTTTACCTGGTTATGAAACAATATTGTTAAGGAATTCAACATACTTAAGGTACCTATATATTTCTTTGCATAAAGAAAAATAAAGAAAGTCAAGTATTAGTAAAGAAAGAAATTATTCTAAAACTAGCTGTTGCCCGCAACTTCGTCTGCGTGGGCAATATAGAATAGTCAAAATACTACTTATCCCGTAGGTGCATTCTTTCACGTGACAGTATAATTAGGATTAGCACTTAGCAGTCGCATAGATTCATTGATCAAGGTTGTGTTGTGGATGTGACCATTTATTTAAACAAAAGAAGTAAAGTTTGTGACGTTGTGAATATCTCTGGATCTAGTCAGCCAATTTGGAAAATTATTACGTATGGTGCGTAAGTAATTTTCACAGGAAACAGTTATAATCTATGTCTATATGCTTTGAGTCTGACAAAGCTGTCATTTGTACATTTTCTGCAACTGCTGCGACTAATCAGAAGCCAGAAAGTCTGTCAGTTTCACCATGGGTATCGTCTTGTGTAGTGAGACTGGATTGAAGATAGGTAGATAGGTAGTCGCTCCAAGCAAAATATTGGTACTCAAACAGATTCGGTGACTGGAAGGCAACACCAACATAGTTGGGGAATAGCTGGATGGATGATAAAATGAGTCATCATCATCAGCAGGTGCATAGGGTTGGATAGTTTCACTACTGGGGAGAAACACTTGTATGACGGGGATTTTCTGTGCACTTACTCACTATGGTAAGGCTGACCCCACATTAGGCGTTCGTGCGATCCTCGGGCGTGTGAGTAGCGCGGGCGTCGCGAGCACGCTGCATGAACGTCGCGTTTTGCTGCCATGCGGCATGTGTGAAGAGTGCAAGCGACGCGCTCGCGGCGAGCACGCGGCGCTCGAGTTGCGTTCTTACCCCTTCGCCCGCTATCCCCGCCGCCCGCTAAACGCCTTAGCAGTTAAACGTCAAGGAGAGCGGCGCGTGCGTGCCGCGAGCGCGCTGTAGGTAAATGCCGCAGGGCGGCAAAACGCGACGCTCACGCAGCGCGCTCGCGACGCACGCGCGGCGCCCGCGCTACTCACACGCCCGAGGATCGCGCACGCCTAATGTGGGGGAGGCCTAAGCCGGGACTCCACCGAAATGTTTGCATTAGTTCACGAATAGGCAAAATGTACCTACGTATCTGTGAGAGTCCACTTCATGTGTTCGTACTTGAAACCTGCAGTTTTGCCAAGATTTTCAAAATGTACGCTTGCAATTTGTCATTTCTTGGTGGAGCCAGCAAATCGAAAGAAACATAAGTGTTGTATACTGTGCGTCACTACCGCACACCGGGAAAATTTCGCTCTTGCGGAGGACGTTTATATACCATATTTTGTGTCACACAGGACGACAATAAGTATCCACCGAAACACTTTCAAAGATCTGATGAACGAACAAATCAGACCTGACTTGGTCACCTGGGGCCAATCAGAGCTCTATGAAGCGATCATATGCTTTGGCTCCTACTGTTATTGTGGTTTCTGAAAATTTATTCACCTCATTCAACGATGAATGTAATTCTGATGGTACTATTAAGAACACTTGCTTAGCGCAGAAGCTGACGTTGGCAGGTCGACTCTTTTGACTTCTCGAATAGGATACCATTGGTTTTTGTGCAATGCACACCTGCAATGCATGCTGGATTAGGATAGGATACAGGTGGATAGGATTTGCAACAGAAAACAATTCTGTCTTTGTGATTGAATGACATCAAACGTAGTTTTATATAAAAGGTGTTTTTTTAGACTTGGCTCGGGTCTTACTGAGACTGTTCGTAATCGTGACCAGTGTATTTGCGATCAGAAGTTGAAAGCGAGCATGTCTTTGGTATGCGACGCGCAATTTGTACGTTTTCAGACGCATAAAGCATTTTACGTGTGTATGGTATTAAATCGAGAAAGCTCCCATTTCTTATCTGCACTTTGTATCTGGGCTTGTTCTTAAAGCTACAGCATCCTACATTACCTACCTACCTCACGCTTAGCAGCGCTTGCGAGAGACAGATCCTCCTTTCTTCTAGGATTAAGTTTACATATTTTGCATCAGAAAAAATAATTAAGGTCTACTTAATACTACTCACTCAAAGTAATTTGTTTTAAAGCCACCACATTAGTGGAAGATAAGCTAAACTATGTTCATGAAAAATCCTGATATGAACTCCATCTGTAACTTTAAATGATAATTAATTTAAATTAATTATTCCACTAAAGTCATCATTTTTTACATAATGTTCAAAAAATAATTTAGATGGCACCGATTTAAATTTGGCTGAGAACTATTAATTTTCCTTTCATCAAGGTAATAATTATAATTGGATTTTGATGTGGCACGGCAAACTGACAAACACTATTGAAATGTCTATCGAAAAATTACACTACGTGTTAAAATATGGTGAATTACGGAAAATACACAACTCCATCTGTTGAAATAATAATCCTCTATAAAGAATGTATGGTAATTTATTGTCATTTACCACCTCGCTCCTTTGACAAATTTTATGTATTTTATTTAACACAGATTACCACAGATGGAGCTACTTTAACCTTGGCTAAACAAAATGTTCATATTTTTTTTTTCTTCCGAAGATACTTATGAAGGTGTGATTTTCTGTGTAAAGGTTAATAATAGGCCGATCAACTAATATAAGTACAACATTCAAATGTACAGTTTTGACAAACAGATTGCGTGTCATAATATTGTACATCTTGAATTCACAAAATTAATCATATCTTTTGATAGAGTGAATCGATTTCGATGAAACAAAAACTAAGTAATACCCCAAGTTACGTAGAATTTTTGTATATAAGCATTGTCTGCATTGAATTCGTAGATTTTACGTGAATCCCGAACGAACAAACAGATAAACAGACAAACAGACAAAAATGACAAAAATGATGGAAATGGGTTCTGTTAGTTATCCTTTAACATGCTGGCTATTTTTTTTGTCAATTTCTTCAATGTACAAAAATTACTTTTCTACAGATTTATTATATGTATAGATGTCTTATTTCTTCCTTACTTCCAACTTACTAAAATAAATCTCTGCTGAAGTGACCAAGAGATAACAAATAGTTATCGATTCTACATAATTTACCAGATATCGTTTATTACTGAAGGGCCGTAAATTATTATTCTTAATATCTTCTGCCCTCTGTCTTATTATAACGTGTTACGTATAAACAGTTCGAGAAAACTTGTGCAAGACATATGTGACGGACACAAACATTATATCAAAAGTATATCATTTGATGAAAGCTCAGAAAATCTCTCGTATTTGAAATAAACTCAAAGTGCAACTAAAACTGGTAATTTCAGAAACTTTTATTCTAGAATATACTATGGTGGAGAAGATCAACTAACTCTCATATAAAATTATTTAAAATGAAGTTGTAGTTTTAAAGGTCATCAATTACAAAAGGTACAGTGTCGTTCGAAGTTGGTTTGAAAGCACTCGAGCCACTAGAAGCTCTGAAACTATAGGGAAACAAAAGTTATTTATCAAATCCCGTGACAGTTGATATAAGGCTGTTTGACATAGTTATAAAATGACTTAAAATTAATCTTAGTGGTTAAAGGATATCTTAGATTCCGACGGATATTTTAAAATATGTAGTAGTCAAATACATAACATAAAATTAATTATGATAATTGCCACATAAATCCTCTCGTCTGAGAAACCAACATTAACGAGAAAAAAATCTTAAGTTTAAAAAATCGAACCTTAAAAAGTAGATAAGTCGCAAATATTCGCGCATTTTTACGATGAATTAGTCCCATAATAATAAATAATGTATACGAATTGTCGCAATGCGGACTAATTGAGTGTCAATATTAAATGGCGTCCAGTTATTTTCCGGCTGTATATAAAATCTGGCATGTGCCACAGACGAGAGTTATCAAGTGCCAAGCTTTCGTCACACCCGGCTAGCGTGCCACGAAAATTCAGCTTTTTTAAAAGCAACCATAGACAGACACAGTTATAAAAATAAAGATTGAGTTCACAAGTGATTGTATACTGTTTAAGTTGGACCTACTTCAATTTGCCAGAAAGAAAAAACAGAACATCTTGACAGACAAAAAAATTGAATTCGGCCTGTTTTAATAAAGAGATCTGCTTAAAAAATATACGGAGATAACATAAATCACCAAAAATCTTCGGAATTAAACTGAAAATTATGCACCTAATTAGCTACTACTTTTTGCTTTACCCGAACAAAGCCTACTTACTATGTAACAATGCAAATGAAATTAGCGAATATTTTAAGCAATTTGCAAGCGCTCAACCATAACGATTATGACATCGTAATTAAATCTAATTACCTCGAAGCCGTTATTCAAATTAAGTTCCGTTTTGTTCAATCTAGTTCAATTTGAACTTGGACTAAACTGTTCGGATTCATGAACATTAATGGATTTCTCTATTGACCTGATGAAGTTGACTTTTAAAAGTCATTTTTGAAGAAAGATTTGAAACGAGGTAGTGAAGACGAGATGTCTTCAATTCACGAGAAATGTAACTGTAGTAATGAGCAATATAAAAATGTCTAAATATGTAACGAGTAAAAATGTGTCCTAAATGAGGTGGCCTGGGGCCGCGTGAATAGCGTGCGCTGTGAATGCGCGCTGAAAGGACCGCGCGACAGCCTCGGTGACGTATCCTAGTTCCTCGCCTCCTGCCTCTTGCCTCTTGCCTCCTCGCCTCTTCGCCCGCGTTGCCAGAATGACATATATTTGTGCCAGCCGCCAGAAAACGTACAAAAAATGTTTCAAAATTAGAATGCTCCGCTAATGATGGAGGCGCGTCATAAGATTCGGAAATGGTTTCCAAAAAAGATGTATAAATATGACGATTCAAAATCTTGATGAATTTATTTAATGAGTCTAGCTTAAAATAGCTCAAGCCGCCCCAGGAAAGTATAAATAGTAGGTAATAAACTTCTTACGTCATAAAAGTAAACGCCGAGTGCCTTGGGAATATTATGAAGAATTTCTTGTCTTCTAGATATTTATCTACCAACCCTTATTAATAATAATATCTGTTCGTATTTGAATGTCAAAATTTTGGGCAAATGTAATTTTGTCACACAAATTCTGTTAGCCTGAAATAATATTACCCGTTTGAGAGAACGCGAAAAATTCATACCAACGCTTTTCCAATAAGAAAATGTAATAAAATATTCGAATAAACTGAGAACCTTTTGGAATAACTGGAATCACAATTAGTCGACTCGACTATAAATCAAGCGTAGTGGATATTTAACTCTGAAATTCTGGAATGAATTAGAGGGGGGCTATTAAGATTTTTAATAAGAGTAATTTGGAATGAAATTGTAAGTTGGTCAGGGTCGGCCGTTCAATTCGTTCCGGCTCACTTCACCGTGAGCTCTTAGAGCCATCGAGCACTTTTATAACCGCTTCACTCAAACGTGCAAATAGAAGGAAACTTTGTTTTTATTACCTTCCCTGAACGTTACGTGAGTGTTCTAAGCTTCGGAAACACGTATAATGTATCAGCTGCTAAATGTTCTGATATTTGTAGTTCAGGAATAGTTCCCAAATGTGTTACTGCGTCGAAAAATAACTTCTTTTGAAACTTGCTTGGAACAGTTCTTAACTTTAAAAGGAAATGCTTTGGGAGTATGTGCTACGTGCCGAAAGACTTCAAAGGAAAATAATGCTTGTTTAACATTATTACTTACTTTAAAACGAAAAAGTTATTAAACATATATAAAATATTAGGTATCCTCTTTTTTGCCAGAATTTAATTAATATTTCTCTACCAAATAAACCGTCTTCACTCCCTAAGTTCACGGTGAAAGTACCAGGCAAACATAAGACATAGGCGATGTTATCTCAAGTAACGAGCTAGACCGCTCGATCAGCAGCTAAGCCACAGTTAATCTCACCATCATTTGGGAGTAAGCACCGACTTCGCTGCGTGCATCTTAAGTCGGCTTCTCAATCCGATTTATCTTTGGATGTCATAGATCTTTTTAGTCTTTAGTTTCGTCAGCCTAGCGGAATTTTCTTTGTTAGATGCCTCCTTCTTTTAAGGTAATAAATAAACTGGTATTTTTCTAACCCTTGAAGAAACTATTTACTTCTACGTATCTTGAGTCCCAATTGCGTTGCTTGGTACATGAATATTATAAGTCTCTAAGTGAATATAAAAACACCATTTATACCAGCTATCCAATTTTTCTTTTTTTCCTTGACAAATGTATTCTGTTATTTTCCTGTTTCTGATCACGTAGCCATGACAAGACTTTCCTTGGTGAAGAGTAACAAGGCATATCAAGTGTAGGGTACCCTTGTAATACATTATGTTAGTGTAAACAAGGAGTGCTCCTGACAGATGCTCTTAATAATAATAATAACGTCTCGTGTGATCACCGAGCTGCAACCGCACTTAATTAATTAACTTTGAAACTAAATGCTGTTGAACAGAATGTAAACAGTAGTCTTAGTATGCTTGAGTTCTGAAATTAGTATGCCATTCATACATTCATTATCTAATTCCCTTCTGAACAAATAATTTCGTTTTCAACTCAAACTTTCATGACTTTTTATGTAGTAATAATGTGTTTCAGGAACGCCATTATTCAAGTTATACATTCTTTTAATAAAGGTTATAAAATACCTACACAACTTAAATCTTTTGGATGATCAAAAAAGCTATATCTCCACCACCCAAAGGTAGACTGATAGAAAAAGCATAAGGCGTTAAGTCCCCATGCGCATAAACTATTCAATAAATAAATAAATGATAAAAACAAAAGACCAACTGAAGCCTTAAGTAGAACTTCCTCAGTGACAGTGGGTGACCCAAGAGCCTACTTAGCTGCATCAAAGTTCATTAAGGGAGACCCTGTCTTATAAGATGTTTAGTTTACTCGCCAGTCTTCACGCATTGTTTGTAAGTAGTTAGCAGTTCGCCACACTCACACTTAAAGTAATTAACGGGGATAGTTTATGGTGTTTTGTAGCTGTTAAAAGGGGGCACAAATTACTCTCCCAATTTTTACTTTTTTTAATAGTAGTGGGCAAACGAGCAGACGGATCGCCTCACGGGTTGTCAAAGTTTTGTATTTTATATATATAGGTAACTAGCCGTTGTCCCGCGGTTTCACCCGCGTCCCGTGGGAGCTACTGCTCGCACCGGGATAAAATATGGCCTATGTTACTCGCAGATAATATAGCTTTCTAATGGTGAAAGAATATTTAAAATCGGTTTAGTAGTTTTTGAGTTTATCCATTACAACCAACCAAACAAACAAAGTTTTCCTCTTTATAATATTAGTATAGATCTATCCAAGGTTCTCTCGAAACTTATTTTTTTATGCTTTCATACAATGCGTTTTTACAAGTTCAATAAAGGTACATGTTATTTGGAAATTCACAAGCTCTACAGAATTTTGACTATTGATTTTACGTCTGTATACATCTAGCAAATAAATCCCCAGTGGGTACAATATCAACCTAGCCAATACTAACGCACGTAACGGGAATTGGAAAAACGTTTAGGTATTGACTGAAAAAAGTTTACAATTTTGAAGCACTATAAAATATCACAGAAGGTTTAAATGACACCATTCATAAGATATAACATACTTTTACAAGATAAAAGAACTTCACGTATTTTTTTACCTTGTATAGCAAGAACCACGAATATGATTCATTATTTAAAGACGCCTTAGGTCATGAATTAGATCCACCTAGCTAAGAACTGATCAACTTTTTCTTCAAAGGACAGTCCTCAAGCTTGAAGCAATCAAGAGCTTCCCGTCATTAGCATGTAGTGTACATAGTGATGCTTCTCGCTCCCTTTGTTGTGTTGTGAAACTGTAACAATTTGCGACGCACTGAGCCAGATAACCGCTTGGTTTCGGCTCCCGAGCCCCGAGCACCCAACCACCCCGGTCAGCACATTTTCACACAACTTTTATTCATTTTATTCGCTCTAGTTTACCCTCAAAATTGGTTTGCAACCTTCCCCATCGAAATATTCCCTCAGAATTGTATTGTAAAAGTTCCTCCGTGTTTTCAGAGTTTCTTATTCCACAATATTGCACGTTGAATCCGCTTACTGTGTCTGATTCACAAAGAAAATCACGCTTCATTGGCGTCGATATCGTGTTATCCGTCACGCGTACGCACTAACGCGGAAACTTATAAAATTTTCACGTGTTCACTTTGAAGCCATTTTATATGACGTCAAGGTCAAAAGCTTCGTGTCTTCGTGTGACCGTATAGTTTCACTTTGATCTAGTAGTGGGATGGCGAACCTCAGCTAATTAATGCGGTTACCTGAACAGGGCACGGATCAAATTCTCGAAGGTAATTTATAAAATTGTGCCGGCTTGTCCCAAATGAACCGAAGCAAAGTCACTAACGTGGGCTGTAAACCTTTTTCTTACATTCTTTTTATATAGGTACTTTTTGGACCATCAGCTTTTATGAACAAAGTAGCGGTAATACAGCCATACCAAATAGTAATTTGGGAACTATGCCTTATTTAACAAATTCGAATCGGTCCCACATTAGCGGCATAACATTCAAGAACCATACGGACTTAATGACCGAATGTAAATGACATTTTGGGTGGTCCACTCACCACATTTATTTGATTCGCATTCGCCGAAGCCGCTAACGATCAAGTGTTATGGAACCCTAACATATCCTCGTATTTAGGGTAATCACGCGTGAGCATCTTTTGTTTACAGTTCAGTGAATATTGTATCGCCCTTTATTAGGTGTAGGAGTTTTCCTGTCCATATCCTAGCTATGTTTTTGTACTAATAACAATCGGTGTAGGCCCAATATTATTTTTCCCGTATTTTTTTCCTGTTGCCAAAATTGTGGCTACGTAGAACAAAAGGCCTTGGCTGCAAGCTCCCCCTTTATTTTCATATATAATATACGAAGAAAGTTATTTATGTTGGCGTATATGTCTATAAGATTGTGTTAACCTCAAATACATCAACAAGGCGTCAAGTCCTTTGATATTGACATGAACCATAAGTGGCCGTTTGAAACTCTATCCGCGGTTAGACCATATACAAATAAATACTAGACGACTGCATCGCGGCTTATGTTACAAGCACATGTGCGGCACATGATGAAGAAAAATAATCACAGCCAGTTTTGTTTATGATCAGCCGGCCATCTTCCACACGTTAAGCTTTTTAAAATAAAATGTCTATATTTAACGATAATCACAATGCAAATAAGTATATAACTAAAGCAGCTTTATTTAATTAAACAACAAAATAATGGTTATATAAAATTGTACGTAACGGCAGTTTAACTGCACTCGTTATCTGTGGATTATTTATGTCAATAATGTCAAACGACACGGATGACATTTTATCGAAAATGGAAACATTCGCAACTCTACACGTTCCTTTTTTAAATGGGATTGTTGTTCAGAAAAAAAGTATATGATGTAGTACAACAGGGTAGGGTGTTCTTTGTCGGTTCTTTAGAGGACTTGTGACGTCATCTGGCCTTTATAACGAGTAGACAGGGCTCCTTTCAGTAGGTAAACGCTATAAGAATACAAGGGCCGGCGGGGACGCGATAAAGTGAATGCCTAAAGACTGTTACTCGACCAAGTAATTTACTAACTGGATGAAATCTCAAACTTTTAGCTTAAGAGGAACATATTTTTAAAAGTACGGATATAAATTTATAATTAGGTGTGCTCATCAGCATGGCGGAATTATTTAAAAGAGCTTTGTGTTAGGGTTGCCAGATTCATGATTTGGGTCACAATTACTGCAGTTGCTAAGGACCCACAGCTTATTAGAGTGGTCAAGTGAAGTAAGCATAGAAAACGACTGGTTCCCATGTATCTTATACTAGCTATAAATAGCCTTTAATCCATGGAAGTAGCTATGAGGAAATAGCACACAATGTTTATGTTATTACCTCCCGTTCCACCTCTCACACAACGTGGGGTAATATTACCACATTTATGACGACACAACAAACTACAGTCACCAAGCGAAAGCCCATTATTTTTAACGATAATTCATATTGTTTTAAACAATATTGTGAAAAGCTATCTGTTAAACGATATGTTTGTCCATTGTTGCGATACCTTAAATATGTATGAAGTGTTTTGTTTACAAATGATTTTCATTAATATGTACATATGTTACCGTTTCGGCTCCTATGAATTTCATACTAAAATAATAAACAGAACATTCGAGTGTGTATTCTCAGAATTGGTTCGAGCTAAGGATCTATGACGTCATAATTGGCAGAACTGGTTGACGCCAGCACTGCACTGCAAATTGGTTATCGTTTAAAGTCACGATAAAGTCGTCCTCGTTACCCGACTGCCACCAAACTAAAAAGGAGGACATATATTTTCAAAGAGTTCGCGTTAAACTTCTTTAGTTGCTTGCTATGTGTAGCAAACTATACACGTGTTACGAATACGTGAAAACTTGGTACAGATAAACTTCTCGGCTTGCACATCTCGCTTTCAAAGAAGTCGTTAATATCTATGTAATTAGGTACATCTGTTATACCCAAGGCGTTTTTTCGATAATGACTGCTTGAATGACGAAAGTCCTTAATAAGAAAAAAGGTGTCCGTTTCTCTAACGTCAATAGCCGTCATCCCTGTCGTCAAACACAGCGTTACGCTCCTCCTGTCCAATATTAAATATTCATCGCCTCCACGGGGTTATTACCGGGCTATGATTGCCAAACGCCTTGTTATACTTCCCACTTTTCATTTACTCTGACAGACAATCGATAAAACATCGATACTCATGAAAACCTATTTTCGGACTCGGAAATCGATTTACAAACAAAAGATTTTAATCGTTCAATTACTCGCTTTGAGGTTTTGAATCGTCTGTGAGATTGAATTCTCCTTCGCCTTTATCAAAGATGGCCGTTTAAAGGCCTACTGCCGCGTTTTCGATTAAAATTGCGGCTTCTTGTTATCTGTTATAAAAATCTAAGTAGGTTGCAGATAAAGGAGAACATTCAATCAAGTCGTCAACGGGAAATAAACTGTCTCAATCTTCAGCGGAATTTTTATATCGCGGCTAATGGAAGAGGCACGATGTGGCGCGAAGTTGGGTTGGACTTTCTAAGAAACTTTGCGTTCTAAGTAAAAATAATATTATTTACCAACTACCGGATTACTTTCTTAGTATGTCTTGAACTGTGTCACGCTGAAAAACATTCTGTAGAAACCTGGAATTCGAAAATCTGAGATCACTAATCTTGGTTTGCGCGAGCGTGGTGATCAATGCTACCTTTCTCGCCATGTAGGATATATAGAGCTAAATTTATTGTAGTTAGAGCTAATACTAAGATTCTATATAAATAATCCATGTTCAATACCTAGTTCCAGCACAATAGTACCCAGAACCGAAGGTACCTTCGGACTGGCTGTACATGAATTATGGGTGCTAAGTAAACAACATCAAATATTCATGATGGATGCCGACTTCGGTTAAGCACCTTTACTTGTAAATTGAACATGGAAGGGTGATGTTCCAGAAATAGTGTATATTTCGTAAACAACGTTCTCAAGGTCGTAAAACCATTCAGAATGTCATTAAAATAAATTGTATGTTGTAATTCTTCGCTAACAGGTCAACTTCTATCTGCAGTCTTCTACAGACAGCAGAGACTTTCCTACACCGCAGTTACCTATTCGTAATCTTCTCTAAACAGCTTTATCTCATCGGTTATCGACAGCAAATACTGACCAAACCTAATTCCATGAATTATGCGATTATTTGTGTGTCTAATCTCGGGCCGCTGTCAGATAAATTCATATCTCACGAGTCCCGTACTTCATTTGAATAGTGAGTCACAGAACTAGAGCAAGAAGTTCTTAAACCAATATTGATAGATCCACTGGACGATATGTGAAATTAATTTTAATGTATTCACAGCACATACAAAATCCAGTTTTCAGTAAAGCGCGTTACTATAAATCGTAATAAAATGGCTACGGGCGTAGCACCTGCGTAGCACACATTATTTACTCTTATATAGGAAGAATTGAACGCTTTAAATATGCATGCCATATTGCAAAATATAAATTTTTCAGTAGCCCTGACGGATACATGTTGAATATATACATAAAATATGATACACGTATGTTTTTCAATCACATAAAACACGTTAACTGGCGAATTTCTCAAAAATCCCGCGTAGGCTCATCGAATATGAAAAAATATTTTTATATAGGTATGGAACATAAAACAAATAGCCCCGGTTATATTCCGGAACAGAGAGTGTTGAAATTCCGCTCCGGTTTGTTATTCGATGTTCAGTTTTATTTGTTTAATGTCTTTCTGGAATCACTGGCTTGTGGACGAAGTTATTTAACTTTTGTTTCCACTTACTGACTTACTTATGACTCGTACTAGGTCCCAGACTTATTTTATTCTAGCTTGAGCAGTTTCACCCGTGAAGATGTTAGTAAGAATTTTCAGTAGACGGTAAGCATTCAAATTTTATGGCAAAAGGTTGGTAACATGATATTTGATTTGGAAGAACAAGGTGACATTGTGTTCTCATGCAAATATCATATGTAGCTGCGAGCTTCTTATCTGATTTCACATGAAGCTCTAAAGATTAACAACATGATCCTCTTAAGGATTGAGACAAACGCAACAAAGAGCATATCTACTCAGGTTCTCACCGTCACCAAGGTAAAGCAAACTCGACTTTATCCCTAACAGTTAAAGCTGTTATTTCAGTGGTAATTAAATCTGTGCTAGATCTAGATGGGACAGAACAATAATAATAGTGACCGAGTGATGAAGGAGTTATATAGAAGCATAGAAGGAAGCTTCCATTCATTCAGTCATTCGGTCATTAAAGTTTCATAATAGGCGCAATTAGTATGAATAATTGAAGGTCGTAATATAACTGTTGACTCGCTGGATATATCTATTAGTCTCGCGAACTGTGCGAACATTCCTTAGGCGTTGATACGTATTATATAATTCATATATGAGATATTAGTGTCGTCATGTTACTTGACTGTTAACACTTATTATCAGTAACAAAAGATGTCGGTGTCGTGAAGAAATAAGATGCGCTTTACGCACGTTATAACTGGCAAGCTGGTACATAACTGTGATTACATAACTGGAACTGAACTTCCCATACCTGAATAAAAGATCAAGCCTTCCTCGATATTTTATTTACAAACAAACTGTTCAGCGTCATAATATTGGTCCAGTAAGGATAAAATCTGTGTCATTGGATGTACACCTCTCTTTATAACCCTTCATTATAACCATTCATTTAAAAACCGTTGAGATATTTTTAACAAGACATTTGTATTTTCGAAAAATAAAAATGAACTGAAAATTTCACAATAACAAAAGGACAAATGGACCAAATTCATCACAGAATTGCAACCAGGAAATGATAAATGAAAGGAGGAAGACTGGACTTATCTTGTCATCTCTTGAGATATCTGACGGATGAACTGACGACTTGAAAAGGAGCAAAGGAAGACATGATTATGCCCACTGAAATTATGTATAAGTAGCCTATAGGTATTTAACAGTAGCTGATACTAGCAGTTCACCTGCGACCCCTCCGGGTCGAAGTTCCTCCGAACTTCTTCTAGTACCTGGATAAAATATAGCTCATATAATCTGGGGATAGTAACTTTTAAACAGTGAAATAATTTTTCAAATCGGTTATTTTGTCTCTTTATAATATTGGTTTAAGTGTTTCGTTGTATTAAAACCGCTTACTTTAAATATTAAACCGTCGTTAACTCGTAATAATCGGAACTTAATCAACACCCATCAAGCACACTCGAGTACACTAGCCTTTTAATTACACTCGCGAGAAATAAATCTGGGTCGGGCGCAAAAATCTTAATTAAATAATTCCGAAACTGTGAAGGCTAGCTGAAATAAAATTAATCCGACAAAGTTAAAGTTTATTCATCGATAAATTAAATTGAAGGAGTTTAACGTACGTTGCTGCCATAAAATAGTTTACATTTCAATTTTGATCCCGATTCACTGCTGGCAAATGTATTACTGAGTTTATGTCACATATAAAAACTTTTTGATGTGGAAAATAGAAAAACGTTTTGTACTTTTTTTAAGATGCACTATAAAATAGCTGTTTAAAATTCCTTCTAAAACCAAAAAGTAAAGTTTTCCAACTGAAAAGCTATTTTGTAATGCGTCTTATCTGTATTATAAAGTCGGTATTTCGCGTGCCTAAAAAGTGGTAGATACCTAAGTAAGTAAAATTATTCTAACCACGTATTACAGGGACCTCAAAAGCACTTGAAATTCAAATGTAGATATAAACACAACGGTTTCCCACTAATTGCTATTACATAGGTACGTAATGGCAGAAATAGAATTCCATGGCAGCCATGCATTGCTTAAGCGTGCAAATGGAAGAACAATTTATGCAAATGAAGTAATGTTGCAAAGCTTCTAGAAACGGGTTTTAATTGTTATCTCCGCAACTTTGAGGTTAGGTTTACTTTGTACCTTTGAAAACAATGCTTTAGAGCTCTGCTCATAGAGTCAGGCATTAAACAAAAATTCAATTAAAATAAACCTATTCCTGACTAATCATTCCACAACAGAAACAATACACAAAGAGAACATAATTTATAATTAATTTAGATAACAGATAAATTCGTTTACAAACAAACAATTTCCCTAATTATACAAGCAATCTATCCTCAGCTGTATTTAAAGCAATCAACGGCTAAAAGTGTTTTGTTCACGCCAATTAAGAACTTTTTCTTGCGTTGTGCAAATAAAACTTAATTTAATTGAAACAAAACCTCCTTTAATTAAAGCCTACAAACAAAGGACGAGTTACCCCACTTTGGACGCCTTAGAATTTATTCGTAGACGGCCTTCTTATTTGCATAGATAACTATTTGATGAAAAATGTTGCCTTTTGCATTTTTATTTCCCAACCTAGGTTTTTAAACACATTTAAAGTATGTGGTATAAAACTGAAAATTATATTGGTGTATGCCTCAAAGATGCTGGTACTGGAGTAAACTTAATTATGCAAACTAGTAGAGGCGTGTAGGCACATAAGTCGGTCGCACGTCGCTCCTCGTCTGCATTAGCGTTAGTGTTTGAAGTGGGCGAGGTGAGCTAATGGTCGAGTTTATTATTATTTGTTTAGAGCAAGTTCGCGGCTGCACGCGTCCCGCCGTGGGAACCGCTTCCCAGCGCATCGTTACACATCGACTTCAAAACAAATCGATTGAAGGACGCTCTTTTTTCCCTATAAAAGACTTCATTAGCAAGAATACAGACGGTCTTGTTTACTCAATAAAACGTAAAACAAACAAAACTGTTTTTCTTAATAGAATTACTCTTCTCTTAACGTTGGAGTTTATTTATCGTTTATTTTAGGTACCTATTCGTTTGGCTAGCTCGTTGTACAATGTAATAAACAACATTAATTCGTTTCGTTGGTAATTTGGCGCGGCAAAGAAAGACAAATTACTTCCAAATACCCGCAGATAGAATGCAAATTTACTAAGCATCACCATAAATCTACAATGCCTAACAAAGTGTACGTTACAGACCGCCCCTAAGTACTGAAATTAAGTTTTTGTCGTGGGAAATAGATTAAACGTCACTCAGCCTCTGCCGCTGACGGCGGAGCAATTTTTTTATATTAAAAACTCAATGGGAGTAAAAATGTGAAATCAGTCGCCGTCGCTGGCTAAACAAGGACAAAAGAACTCGCAGTACCCTCGTGGAGGAAACAAGCCAGCCTGCCAGCGTCGTCCGCCTTCGCGCCACGTCGTGCCGAAACTCGCGCCAACAATAAACTTTGTTCGCGCTTTACATTGAAAATGTATTAAGACTAATTAGGAACTTCGCTCGTCCCTCCAAGATAGACATAATTAGCTATTGACGAAACTGACACCATCTTAACTTACTTCATTTGTTTTCTATTGAAACTTTCTGAGGTACTTACAGCCGACAGTGTGTGTTGTCTTTGAGTCAAGTTCCCAAGCTGTGCGTTAACAGTTTATTTACCGTCTTTGGATAGCAAGTTAGAATAGTATTTGTAGGTTGCATAGAACCGCGTTTCTTTTATGGAGTTCTGGAAGCTGCAGTATTTTCCCAAGAGCTCGCATGCCCACGCTCCTCCCACATTTAGTCCAACACTAACAAAATATTCTCATGCGCGTAGTTCACACGACCCACCCAACGTACTATACAAACCGAAACTTTTAATTATTCATCAGAATAACACGATATTCTGTGCGATAGAAAATTTTAATTGGGAAAGTTCATTAATGTGCAAGTGCACGGGCCGCGAAAGCAAAAAACATAACATGAAAAATTGTTTTACGGGAAATACATGAACTAAGGGTAGGTTCATATCTGACCGAACATACGTCGCGTATTTTCGGTCGCGTAACGCCGAGACAGACAAATATACAATAAAACATTCAATCATTCACACCTAACCGATGATGCGTTAGTGCGTCGATCATACATTTACAATACGCTCGACGTATTTTCCTTCAGATGTGAACCGACCCTTACTGTACATTCCAAGTGACACGAAAAATAAACAATTTTTATTTTTTAAATTACTTTTTCACAATTTTTAAATTTGAAAATGCGAAACGCAAGTCCTCCGTAAAATATTGCTTACTCGCGCAATCGAATCAAATAAGACGATCGGCGGTCGGGCGGACGATTTCATTGCAGAAAATGCAGAAATGCAGCAATACCGATTCGTGCATTACGTCGCAGTAAATTACACGGCTGGAGCAGACGATGAAATCGTCGTCAACGTATATAACGTGCAATCTTATTATTATTTGAGTCGGTCGCCACGTAATTTAGATAGTTAATGAAGGCGCGCGTCACCGCTCCAGCGCGCTGCAGGCCCTCGTTAACGTTATTCATTACAGTTGAAAATGTTACGTTTCACCCAAATTAAGCTTAAACTGAGCTCATGCACGCTGCGCTGTGACTGCAAACGACAAGCTAAATCGAAACATAAACTTACTTAAACTCAGATTAAGAGCTGCATATACGAGTAGTTTCATAACTAAACAACGTATTGTTTAATCGCTCTTATTGTATGTCTGCTCTAGTTCTCTGAACGACGGTGACGGTGTTGACTGTAGCGTTTATTCAATAAAATCATAAATATAACAGCAATTGCTTTATAAGCATCGCTTTTTTTCTATAAACAAACTTACCCTCGATGCCTTACGTTTTTCTCATTTTCCTCAGCTACATTTTCCAATATATAAACAGAAAGTCCATGAAAATTGGTAAGAAGATCCTTGTCTGGATAAGTAAATATTAGGGTTACGTAGGTATGTGTTCATGATTTGGTGAACAAAGCCTATATTATTTCGTAACTAGGATTTTTCGGGTCCTATACGAAGTCGTAGGCGGCTAATAAGTTCGTTCTTTTCGGATAGTATTGTGGGTAAAGAAAGTACTGTACGGTAACAACACAGATGACGGGCTACATTTTATAATTTTGCTATTAACTAGATACTCATTCCAAGTTCAGCAATTAAAGGTACTCTATGTGTCGCTCCTGAGACTTTCTTAAGGCTTCAACTACGCCTGATTTGCTTGGATGCTAACTTGTACAACAAAGGATTCGTCAAGTTTCGTGCTAGTTAGCACAAAGGCTTGTTCCGAACTCCAAATGTTTTGGAAACTGAAGACATGTATGTCTACGCGACAGCCATTTATCACTGCTTGTGACGTGGAAACAGATATATCGTCGTCATTGTTAGTGAATAGATTGCCGCTGGCCGGGTACACAGATTTCTCAGACGTTTGTTATATTTCTAAGAACGTTTTGTTTGTTTGGTATCACACAATACATATAAAAAACATTCTTGATTTTTAATCCTGTCAGAACAGCGTCCTCGCGACAGTCCCGAGGGCTATGTCCGGAATGCGAAGAAAACAATTTCGTTCCACTACCTTATTTTTAAAAAGTAAAGAAAAGATAGTAATCTAGTAAGTGGCTCTGCAGAGACAGTTGAAAGTACGACTAGTTGCAGGGAGATAGTTAATATTCTGGACGAGTGTAACGCCCACCTGACTGCTCCGTACGGTGCGATTTCTTAATCGGGGCCATTAAGCACGACATTTATTTATTCCCTTTGCCACTGCGGCGCAATGAACAAAGGATTTAGCCGGAGTTCGGGGCATTCGCGAGCACCAGCGACGTAAATACGACTAATGAATAAATCACCGGCTCGGTGGCTCCACAGGTTACACAATATTTCAATGAGCGCATTCTGAAATCCGAACAATTCGAGAACATAAGGGGGTGTGCAGTCTGTTGTATCGATCCGGGCCCGCCGCCCACCTGCAACCGTATTTAGTTGCACATCGAGCGAGGACTTGCGAAATTATTTTGCCACTTTATTAAAAATAGCGCTGACGCGCCACGGATTAAGGGATTTGGCGCGCTACGTAAACGGAGAATAAAGAAAGCTTATGAAACTGAGTTGAGTTCACTTTATCATAGTTTTTTCATCAAATCTTTTACAAAAAACTTCGATATTAAGTGAAGAACTTTGAAGTGGAAATACACAGATCTGTATTGCAGCTTTTCAACGGCGTTCTAGCTGTCAAAATGTCCTTCAGGAGAAAGGATTTGTTTTCCAGTGAGGCGCGCTCGAAAGCGTTGCCTCGCCGAAAGGTGATTGTTACTGCAAAAACAAAGAACCGCTGACGCTCTGCAAAACAGCGTTAAACTTTGCGTTCAATTTCTTTACAGACAGGTAATAAATAAAGAAGTTGAAGTGGAAATTATGAATAATCCAAAGCATCTGGCGAGTGGGTTTTGACGTAGGAACATTATTCATTATTGCAATATAAAAATATTACTGCAAAGATATAAAAATGAATCCATTTTCTTATTTGAAAACATGAAAAGAGAATTCATTCAATTTTCACCTCTAGACACACCAATGGCCACTACACTATTCAATAAAGCAAATCAGTGCGATTTCAATAGCACATAGCGACGTAACCCAACTAATCAGTGACTGTCTGACCCGTGTGACCCTCTAACACAATTGATTTGCCCGATCAAAGTTTCATTACGCCGGCAAATGGAATCGGCCACCTGTAAATGCAACTTGGAACCTCCCTCCCCCCAGTCCCGACAGCGAATATTTAGACTTACTGGCCGGAATATCTATGGAACGTCACTTCTTTATAGCCTAGCGTATTATAATTAAATTATTATTTTGTGAAGTTTATTTGACACGGTATAAATTGCTTGAGAGTTGCGCTAGGCTTTTGTTTTACAGCTTACTTATTAGCCTAGGTTCTTATTCTTATTTACGACGGTAAATTGTGGCGTTACTGCAATAATGGATAAAAAATAATAAATTAGATATCCTTTTGACTATAACTTACTATATATTTTTTGTATTTAACACGAAGACAATTTTCGAAAATAATATAAAAGTACTTACACAAAGACCTAACAAAGCATCCCTTACATCCTACCTTTGTCAGCGTTTGGCTAACGTTTATTTTTAAAAACAACGACTTCAGCTTTGATATAAAGTAAATACTCCAGCTTTTTAATACCAGCCAGTTTCATTCTTCAGATACATTGCCAAACTCTTTAGAATCAATGCAAACGCTTTGCTTTGAGGCACCAGAGACCATTAACACAAAGCTTTTGTATCAACTGCCTCCATTATGAATGCAATGCCATATTTAGTCTGTGGTCTGCGCTCGGTTTACTACTAACTCTTAATGCATTACTAACGTAGTTGGTTTCATGAAATATATTAGGTAAATATGAATTAATTAGGTAGTAAATTAATGATTGTAGTTTTGTAGCTGCTAACTTCATATGTATTATTTACAAACCAGGAACTAAATCGTAGCCTCGTCGGGGCCTTTTGAGGTGAAATTACAGATTTCAATCAATTATATATTTCAGGTCTTACAGGTGATTTATTAACGTAGAAATCAGACCACACCTTCAAACGTGTCTATATTAAAATAAGCTTAACGACATTCTTTAAATTAACCTATGAAATATAAAAAATATACCTCAAAAACTTGAAACGGCAACTATTTCTAAAGTAATAGAAACCCATGTAATATCAACTCTATACTATACACATATTACGAATAATAAATGAAAGTTTAACCGTAAATTACAATACTCAGTTTACCTGGGAACGTTCGGGAGCTATCGGAATTCAAACTAAAAGCTACGGAACTCCTTGTTCAATAGTTCATTGGTTGCGCAAACACTAGCCCGTTTAACTATTGCCTAATGTTGTGTTAATAATGCATACTTCCACTAACTGTGGCTAAAGTAATGTGAACGCCTTTATTTTTGGGGGTTGACACATATACGTGAAACTATATGAATGAGTTTATTATCCTATATACTCGGATAAAATATACCCATAAAACCTACGTTACTTGGGAAGAGTTCAGCGAAATATTTTTTCAAACAAAAAAATATTTGCTCCCTATTATATTAGTATACAGTACAGTATAGATAAAACACTAAAGTAGTGTCCCAATTTTATGGCAGATATCTGCTACTGAAATGCTAGCTCAGATACAACTTAGTTCTATTTAAAATATAAATAACTTCACACAAAAACCAGGATAATAAAACTGTACGCAAATAAAAGCCGACCGCAGTACAAACAAAAAGGCTCCTTATTTAAAATTTTAATCCCAACGCATCGACCGTCTAACAAATAATAAAGTTCCTCACCTCATACACAGTGCCATATTTCCTTTTATTTGTAAAAAATCCCGTGTGTGACTTCACGGAGGCGAGAAATGAAGACAAACGGCCAACGTGCGCCGCTCACAGTGGCCGGTAACTGATGTATTAGACACACATACGTGCTAAACATATAGGCCATGGAGAACAAAATGAGTAGTGGAGATGCCATAACGGGAAATCTCCTAAGAAAGTAGCGGGGGACGAGGAACGTGACTGTCTCCGCCTTTACATTACACGCCGTCTTTGGACCCGATCATTTTTTACACGCTTTTTATTAGCTTCACCTGTATGTTTGTAACCGACTTCTTTGGGCGCGATTTTGACCCACTTTAAACGGCCAGATTTCGTTCAAACTTTGTAGATTTATTGAGGACCGATGACAATACAATAATTTGATAAAATTATTCCATTTTTAACCGACTTCCCAAAAAGGAGGAGGTTACACATACACATCGATTACTCCGAGGTTTATAGACCGATTTACATGATTCTTTTTTTGTTCGACTCGGAATAGTTGCCAGTTGGCCCCATATTCATCAGGTCAGGATCTGATGATGGAAACCCTGAGAAATCGAGGGCAACCTTCAAAAGTTGTAGGCATACATAGGGTAAAAACTTGACACTCAGGTGTACGCCTAAAAGCACTATTCAACTGTGAAGATTTGGAGCTGACCTGATGATGGAGACCAGAGAGGGTCGAGGGAACTCGACAACTGAATATGTAAACTACCTCGTGTTTGGGCTTAAATTATTTGTATTGACAAGACCTTTGCAACAGTGAAGGTTTGGAGCTGACCTGATGATGGAGACCAGAGAAAGTCGAGGGAACTGGACAACTGAATATGTAAACTACCTCGTTTGGACTTATATTCTTTGTATTGATGAGAACTTCCCACTTGTATGGATAGTGACAACTATTCGTATCACTGAAAAGCTTTAAATAAAAAACTTTTATACAAAAAAATTTAACCGACTTCCCAAAACACTAAAAAGCAAAAAAAAAAACTAATTTTAGGTGCATCGGTCTAGAAGTCGGTGGCAAAATTAACTTAGTAACATCCATTAGACACCGACTTCTAGGCTTTTCAATTTGCAAAATATGATTTTTGTTAATTTATATAATTTTCATCTATAGTCGATAAGGTAAGAAAATTAATTAAATTTTTTTAGAATTTTTCTCTACAGTCGATAAGGCAGGACTCGATGTTAATTTTTATTTCCAATAATTATCTTTAGCCGTTTTCTCTAATATTGACAAATTTTTGTATACTAAAGAGAATTTTAATTCTACAAAACAAATAATAGTTTTAAAACAAACTAAAAAGTAGAAAATAAATAATAGTTTAAATAAACTAAAAAACACACTTTTTATAGAAAAACGAACTAAAAAATAGAAAATAAATTTTAATGAATTTAAATTAAGAAAACAGTGTTAAAAATTTCAATGAATATAAATTAATAATAGTGTGAATACAAAAAAAAATATTTTAAAAAAGCGTGGGGTGCTTTTTAAGATATTATCGAAATGAAAATCACTGTACTCATATCTGTCAATAAAATATTTATAACTATTGACACCATGCACCCCACGCTTTTTTTTAAATATTTTTTTTTGTATTCACACTATTATTAATTTATATTCATTGAAATTTTTAACACTGTTTTCTTAATTTAAATTCATTAAAATTTATTTTCTATTTTTTAGTTCGTTTTTCTATAAAAAGTGTGTTTTTTAGTTTATTGGAATACCAAAAATCGTTGATGAGATGTCTCAAAGAAACCGAAAGCCTCGTTAGTTCACTCGTAACTGAACATATTCTTCATGCCAACCGTACGTTTTTGACCTAGAAAAAGATGCCTGACCTACCTGCATTCGCTCATCTTTCCTTACTCCGTGATGTAGGCGAATATACGTGCCCTATATCTCATCAGAAGCAAGATAACTGTTTTTACTTGAAAACTTTCCTTAGCACTTAACGACCCATTAAATAAAGGATAAGTCCTTGCGTGTGAGCAGACCTTTACGCACCAAAATTATCGATCGTTAAAATACAGTCGTTATAACCAACTTTTTTACGCGTCCCCAAAACTTTACACATTACGGTAATTAGCAATAAACGCGGTAACTCCAAAGTAAGACGTAAGTAAGTGACAAACAGCTATAAACGAAGTACAACATCGTAAGTGACATAACATGGATTATCCAATTACACTAGTGTTCACCTATAAAATGTAATATAACCAACGCGTCGCTCATGGCACCATCTACAATAACAACATTCAATAACCGCTTATACGTCGATTATATCAGTGTAGCTGATTTGTATAACGTGTTACTGCATCTGGTTAGACTGTAACACAAAGCCTGTGTAGTAAACTGGCTTGGTAATTATAAGGCTGTGGTTACAATGCAGATGTACTAACTTGTGTAGGTATCGCGAAGTTTGTGTGTGATAAGCATTATGTAACTTAACAACATTGATGGAACTCAAACATATCCATAGAGTCGAAGGTATGTAGTTCATGTGGCAACCTATTTTGTTCGTAGTTCGGCGTAGACAAAGCGAACGTTCATTCTACGCAACATCTGCTACGCGACTACGCGGCTACGTAGAATCGTAGAATAGTATTAGAATGTATTAGAAAATCATTAGTTTTCATTTCAATTGTTTTACGTGTGAAGTGTTCGAAAGTGTTACAAGGGGCTTTTCCTTGCACATGTGAATATGTTAAACTGTTTAGGATTTGTTCCACATTTAAATACCAAATTGAAGTTTTTTTTTAAAGCCCAGCTGCTGCTTATAAAGAGACAGTCGTAAATAAAAATTTACTACCCATAAACTATGGGATTTTATATAATAGTCTCGGCTTACAGAACGCAACAGCTAATGTAAAAATTTAACCCAGTCAGCAAAGTTAACTACCTTGACTATGCCAGGCACACGCTTCGCTATAACCGCCACTCATGTTCAGTAGTTTAACTTTATTACAAAGTTATATTATATTGAAAGATATTGATGATCCGGATTATCGCATAGTCGCTTCTGTTTAATACCGTAATATAATATTCTGATATAATATGCACACCTGCAGTGTTAGACGATGCGAACGTAGCGACATAACCGGTGCTTTGAAATAGGTATTAAGACAGAGTTTATATACCTATCTCGTCTTATGATTAAGATGGTGAACTAAGTAGAGAAAATGACTTATAAGTCCTTACTAATTATAATTGCGTAGGTATTGAATATTTTATATTTAAAGCCGCTAGTTAGAAATAAGAAAACATTTTACTCACTTAAATCAGTACTAGAGGTACTTCTAAAATAAAACAAAAACATTTTTATTCGCGGTCATTTTTATAACCATAATTGATCTCAACCAATTCATCTATCTAGCAAATACTTGAATCAAAGCATTCTTAATAGACTCAATTAGATAAAAAGCTCTAGCGAGATCAACAAAATTACTAAATAGGTAATTTATTTTTAAAATGATCAAAGAGTTTAAGAGCTTTGATCTTAATATTATGGAAATTTGCGATATTTTATGTAAAGCTAAAGTTTGGAAGGATTACTTTCGGTCCTGTCAAGTTCGATTCTTGGAACTGTATAATGATTTAAATAATTTATGAAACCTAATCTCGTTATTCTAAGTGGGCACCTACTTCTATAACCCAAGTGGGTGTTAATGTTAGATATAAGAACGAAATATAATTACAATCTTTTGAATGCTTACTTTAGCAATTTTCAAGATGAATATCGCTTTAATTTTTAATGTAATATTCTTTACTTCCTCTTCCTGGTTCGTACTCATTTGGTACCGGTTATGGTCATTCTAATCTAAATTGAAAATCGAATGTGGCTGTTGTAAAAATATGGAGTTCCGATCAAGTCTTGAATGGCCAAAAATATTTTATATCCGTCATCAGTTATTTTAAATAGGAAACAAAAACTTGGAAAAATATTTCTTTTTTATTTTATGTTCAAATAGCTGGACATATGTATGTCTTCAATTCAAGCTATTGTAATTACGGCATACAAAACAGCATCTGCCGTGACATTATCAAAGCACATGTTCCTACAAGGCAATAACCTTACCGTAACGAGGACCGTTTACTTCTTGCCTATTACACAAAAGGAAAGAAAACTATGCCATTTCCTTTATCTAAGACTGTATGTCACCATCACGGAAGAAGTTTCTTATTGTAGTGTTTCTTTGTTGTACTAATTGTGGGTTGTATTATGGCCATTAGTGTGTGCGTAATTAATTGACGCGAATCAGCTGAGTACATGTTGTTAATACCGCAGAACACGTGATAACTATTTACTGGGCTAATCATTAATCGCTGCGAATAGTGGTTATTACACTTGTGGACAATGTATGCGGGTCAACAGTTTAATTCAGTAGTATAACCACGACTTAAGTTAATGACAATGTATGTAATTCTAAATCAAAAATAGATATGTACCTATCTCTCGTGTTTTTATGTTTTTACATATTTCAGAAGTTAAAAATGATTATGCGGACGCGGAGTATAAATTTTCCCTTTACCAATTTGCGAATAAAAATAACGCAAAAATTCAACAGAAAAATCTGAACAGATTATGAACACAAAGCCGTGTAAATCAATCAAGTACGTAATAATAAAAGAAAGGTGGAAAGCCTTGTAAGGGATAGCAAGCCTACATCGATCACAGAAGATGTATGTTCCTCTGTATCGATACATTACCTTATCACAATGTATTACCGAAGGTGAGAAACGTATGGTGATCAATTATTTACGTTTAGAAAGCTTCGGAACGTTATAACAAAGGTTTTTGGGAATAATGATTTTGAGGCCTGGTTGTGGCAATATTTTGACTGTATGCTCTTTCTTAGTAATGTTTGAAACTCCTTTTTATATTTAAAAAAAAACTTTTAGGTGCAGTGGTACAGGAGATGTTGGCGAAATAAGCGTAGCTGCATCTATTTGACTCCGACTTCTAGACCGATGCATAAAAGATTTTATTTTTAGTGTTTTTAGAAGTCTGCTTTTCCAAGATGCTGTTGAAGGTATTCGAACGTGAATTCTTCAATTTTAGCTTTTTAAGACGAAAAGACAAATGAGGTCATGCTAAAAAGTTATTAAGTTGAATTTATCAACTTCCCTTACACTTAAGTAATAAATAATTTAATATCATGCTGCTATAAAACTTATTTTATGACTGTAGATCTAATCTAATATAGTATTTTCTTCAATTTTGCTCAGTAAATAGTTTCATTTAAGTGAAACTATTTACTGCAGCTTTATGAGTTAATAAATCAAAATTATGCTTATCTACGAGAGTATTACTTTGAAATTCGTAATCAATTTGCTTCAATAGGTTCAATATACCTAGATGCAAATACATATTTCATGCCCCAATGATTACCGGAATCATTAATCATCATAATCATTAGTATTGCTTGGTAAAACCACATCAGTTCAATAGATTCTGTAATTAAAGCCTAAAATCATGGCCTAATTAGGTGCTTTAGTTACTACTTACTTGTTTTAGGGCCGATTTTTCAATCATCAGTTATTTTTTATCTGAGGAATAAATATGATGATATACAATTTTCTATACAAAAGCTGTCAAAACGTCAAACATATTCTACAGATAAAAAGTTATCTGACTATTGAAAATCAGTCCTTAGTTTTCCTACTTTTCACAAAAACAAGGTAAGATAGGAACTCTTTATTCAAATGTTCATTTTTAATTAACGCTTCAATATCCTGCCTAGTACAGTTGACAACTGGCTTCCTCCACGCGGTGAAAGCCATTCACAAACTAACACATTCAATTTTACTACTTATTTTAAAAGCAATAAGGTGCACAAAAGTCGCATATGTAAGTTTGTTCGAATCCATCGACCTTATTATTTGATTGCATTCGATTTTCGACTTTATTGTTTGAGATATAAAGTTGATGTTAGTGTGTTGATGGGGTTAGTATCTGCACGTGCGGTGACGTCACGAGAGCCGGTGCACGTGCATCTTGCGCGCGCGCATCTGCCGGGTAAAGTTCACTGCACCCCTCCCTAAAGGCTTCTCAAGATGTTTAAGGTCTGTGGATGAGTCTTTGTGTCATGATATTTATGTTTTAAGTTTTTTTTAAGTTTCTAGATTATTTTAGACTTATTCTTGTGAGTTAAGATTGCACTATACCCATTATTTGAAGTAAGAAAAAACATAAGTTAACAAAACCATTTTTATTTGAATTTCTATTTATAGGCTTACAACGTAGCATCCCTTTTCTTAGAACCACCAACATTCCAGAGAAACACCTACTTCTATTTAAATTGTTCAACTTGTTTTGATCAATCTCGTAACAAAAACATTACAGCACGTAAAATAAAAAGAAAAGAAAGCCGAAACAATTCCGTTAACCGCCACAACTTATATGGGAAAAGGAAAATGCTCGTGGAAAAGGTTTTATTCGTAAAGTTTAGTAACAAAGTTAGTTCTGCATAGATTAGAACGGAAACTTTTAGAAAAATAGTGTTTGCATTTGAAAGAGGAATATCACAAAAAATACATAAGTATTTACTTGATTTTCTTAATATTAAAACGTATCATCTTGTTGCAATTCAGTTTTTAAGCATAAAAAAGGTTGTAAACCATTTTTTCTCACCCAAAATTATTGAACCGCGCAAATCGCCTGCAGGTAAAAATCCGTTGCACCACAAAGGAATTCTTACAAACGAGGTTGGTATCCAAAATGCGTATTGTGTAAAAGTGCTTTTGTTATCCAACGTCATACCTATATAAATCAGTATGAAGGTGTAGTTGCGTGGGACAATACAGCAGAACAGTTTCACGGACAAATGTCCGTGTGACAGACGGCATCAATCCTCTTTGTTAACGATATCTTCACAGGAGAAATGCTTTGAGGCAATGCTATACGAACTATTTGTGTTACTTTGACGCTCTGTTTGAAAAAGGAATATGTAACTGGCTGGCATTATTTACTGATTACTCACACAGGTTTTCAAATTGGGAATTTGATGCCTTTTGTTTCTTTTTTCATATTTTTATTTCATTCCTCCTTTTTATGCCAACCGATTAAAAATAAATTACAAAAATATTTAACCTTCAGCATGACCTACAGTTTTTATCCGACTATATGAATTATTTCCAAAGATTAATTGTTCTAAGATCGCTTCGAGTTTCGAGTTTCCAGTAAAAAGGAGCCTTTTCCGAAAGTTCGCAAATAAAAAAGGTCCATTTCTTACACGTTCTTAGTAACATAATAATTCATGTGAAACTTTTTACTCTCGCACTTTACTCGAATGAGATGTGGCTCGATTCCTTTTTATCGGAGTTTTCTTCCTGCAAGTGTTTCTACTAAAAATACTTGTTTTACCTACCCGAGATATATTGTAATACCGAGCATTTTTATTTAGACACAGAGTGAAACCAAACAAAGCAACCACATGCAGCTTTTTGTACTTTTTTTAAGCGCAAGCAGGAATGAACTTCACATTATACCTACATTTTGGCTTCTATAAAATATGTAGATGATGGATAATGATGAATAAAAATGAAATATGAAAGATGTAGATCAAAATCTAAGGTGCTTGTTTTATGATACAACGGGCAAATTAACGCCTAAAACAGCAATTACCAACTCCCATGATGAGATCTGCAACACCAGAGGAGTTACAAGTACTCTGAAGTCATCGTCCCCTTAACTTAACCATCAGTAACTTAGCCACTAGCCACGAGCCCCCTCGTGGAATCATCGTGGAATCATGTTGACATTCTCATGATACAGATACGTAACTAATCCCAGCAGTAAAGCCGTCAAAATATTTCTTTGTCACACGATATTCCACGCTCGTATCTGACAGCCAGTAAACAGTATTCCGAGCCCAGTATCAGTTGGAACTGTATCGATATATCACTTTAAAGCAAACACGTCACTATGTTGGTATTAGTTTCACCCTGTCTGGACATGCAGTGTTGCTCTTATCTTATTTGGAGATTGGATTGGACATCACTATCGTAAATAATACGACGATGGTTGTGTTTTGATAGACTAGAGAATTATTTATTTGTTTAATAAAGTTATATTTTATCACCGTTTTGAGTTCCTAGCAAAATAGACTTTTCGAATTGAGCAACTGCGAATTTAAACCTCTAACGACTCAAAAATGCCAGATGAATGATGAATGAACCTTGTGAACATATTATTATCACGGAAAGAGTGTCCAAGGAGTTCCTAGCTGATTCTTCTGTGACCAACTTTTTCAAGCCATACAACTAGTGTGACGTTTCATAAGAGCCTGCAAAAGCCTATTGGAATTAATAAAATACTACCACTTCTAGAGATTTATGAATAAAACAGTTTACGTGATTATTTTGCAACAAATTAATATCTAAAGACAAAGAAAACAAACTGGTTTTATTGGCTTTTTTAAAGTTTGAATATTAAAATTAATCAGTGCACTGAAATCACTAGGGGAGCCGCACTACGCAGAAACAGCAGAAATGAAATTTCTTCAAAATTCGTACATTTTCATATGAGCATGAATTTTGAAGTGAAACATTTTGGTAAATTCGCTCGCTTTTATTCAAAGCTGTGAGATTGGGAAGCTGGATATTACCCGGTTTGCGTTACAAACGAACACTCAAATACTGGTGCTGGTAGTGATGTCTCATTATCTGCGAAGCTATTTAAAATGTTACTAGCTTTTACTAGTACATATCTATGTAAAAGTGGTTCTTATTTCATTTAATTAATTGGTGCATCATTCTTTCTGCCCCTCGTCACCTCAATGCGTAGCACTATCTGACATTCTTGACTTGGCACCATAAAACATACTAATAAATCAATAAGATTTCCATTTTATAGAAAAAGGCTGTTAAATCTTAATACATATGAGAATAGCAATCACATAAACTCAGGAACTAGGAAAAGAAAAATCGTTCCCACTGCACTTGTACACAACATTGGGCCATTTATTTCCTCGCTTGCCTCCACCAACGACGATAAGAGGATGACACAAATTCTCTCCCGCTCCATTTATTTAAACGTCCAAATAACTGCAGATTTTGTAAGTCAATAGCAATATTGAGAATATAAGTAGTTGCTATAGAAGTTTGGCAAAATATTCGCGCTGAATTGCACCTTTGAATATGACTATGAATAGAAGAAAGGTTCAAGCTTTAAGCTGCTATGAATATTAAAGAAGTTTTGTCTGGTATGTATGTAGTAGGTAATTACGTAAATAATCCTCTTCAATAAATTGTTGGTAGGTACATAGACATACATACTCCAAGTTGTACACAATGCCTACGAAAGCTCTATAAAATAAAGAAAAGTACACAAACTGCGATGTCGTAACAAAATCTCATTATTAAATATTCATGCTCCAATAATAACTTGTCTCAAGCGAATAAACCTCACGAAATATATTGCATGGATTTAAATAAATGAATTACATTGTGCTGGCTGATAAAAAAAACCGCAAATTAATTCGACACCGTATATTGAATTGGGAAAGAAAATTCATATATTCATCCCTATGGAACAACGAATAAATTACATTTCGAAATACATATAAAATTATTGAACGCTCGAACAACGATTCGACAATCGATTAATTCTGCCCAATCGTTTAATGTAGCTATTAATCTCTTTTTTTGCTAGTAGCGCAGTTTTATAAATATATTGTTATTTACAGCATTAATCATGTAGACTGACAAGATTAATGCAAAATAGTTACGAAAAATATGAAAAAGTCTGAAAATGATATTTAAAATAATTTATTTTCATTTAGACACACAATACGCTTTTAGTAAATTATTTGCTAAAGCTTTTATTTTAGAAAATTGTATATTTATTTTAGAGCGAGCATTATAATTAATGAAGGCATACTTTGTTAAATGACTGTTAATAAACACCTATTTATTTTCAGTTTATTTGCGCAAACAATGGTAACGCATTGTTTGCAATTGTGTTGGGCTCCATATTCAAACTTATTATCACGTATAATTAATGGCATTGATTAACCACATCAATTATTATAATCTGCTGTCACTGAGTGACCGACCTCATTACTACGATGATTTATAATTAATAGATATTATCGAACTGGCCATCAACTTGAAGAACCATGTTTTCATGAGAAAGAAATTAGGCCCAAAGGAGTACGAAAATATCTTGTTTTTGCATCACATTTTAACCTTGACATCAGCCCTCCGGCGGAATATCGGTCAACTTAGTATGGGATAAAAATAATTAGGTTAAGAAAAAATAAAGGTCGGGCCTTAGGGTCGGTTTGACCACTGGGACCACTCACATTATTCGTATTTAGAACGACATTAATATGAAATTAGATACCTGGCCTGTTTATCGGGTGGTAACATAGCGCAGATGGACTTAAAAAAAGATTCTGATTGCTATCGTATGCGGGTTTGTTAGTGGCCCGAATTCCGGCAAATGTATGATGACATTTCTGCATCCAAATACGTAGTGCAATGTGGGTAGCAAGCAGTGAGGCGAGACGAAACTGCATCGCCTGCATTGGAAAGCTTATTCCGAATCTGTCATCTGGATATACGAAGTTTCCAATTTTTAATTGAAAACTGAGAGAATTGGATACACGTCTTCTACGAAATTTGTATTGAACGCGCTACTATGTATGCAGAAGAATCGAGTTAGATAATAGAATGCTAAACGAAAATTGTTTTGGTACTTTCTAGCTACTCTAGGTAAACCGGAAAGAGAGAAAATACGTTTTAAGAATAGAAGTAGGTAAGATCTAAGAAATTAAAGGTTTTGTCGGTAATGTGCTGAAAGGTAATATTATATTTCATAAAAGTAATAATCTGCTGTTCTTTCAATCTCAGTAGGACTCCGTCCCGTGAATCATCACAAGACATGCGACTGATACCATGTCTAGTCTACGTCGCGTCGCGAGCAGGGACCACATATGCAAGGCCTCGAACGAAATCTTTCATTTTTGAAGCGGCACTTGACCAAGTATGTATTTACTATCTATTTATTCATATTCTAAACTTACCCGTAAATAGCGGCTGCGCCCGCTATAGCTCCGCCGCATTGTGCTGCGACGTACAACGCAGCCCGGAGCGGCGACACGCGCCGCCGTACGCATAACGCTGCGGACACCGCCGGATTCACGTGCGCTCCTGTGCCACATGTAACAAAAAATATACTTTAGTATCCTTATTCTACTTCTTTCTGTATGCAAGTCCGGATTATACGAAGAAAATTAATGGATATGTTATTTCAGATCAGCGAGTCTTTTCAGATTAGATCTCTCAGAAACGTCAGCTGAAATGTTTCGATGATCTGAAAATGAGTTCGGTTCCTGTGCTTTTAGAAAACTTCAAACCCCTTATTTTAAGTATTGGACAGCTTCCCCGTATATCTCATTACTAGCTTCTGCCAGTGGTTTCACCCGCATCCCGTGGGAACCTCTGCACGAACCCGGATAAAAAGTAGCCTATAGCCTTCCTCGATAAATGGGCTATCTAACACCGAATGAATTGTTCAAATCGGACCAGTAGTTCCTGAGATTAGCGCGTTCAAACAAACAAACTCTTCAGCTTTATAATATTAGTATAGATATCCTCTACATACTAGAGGATATTAAGGCACCTGAATTTACGGGTCATTCGTCATTTCGACACACTTAACTCACGAATGTGTCCACTTGGTGAAACTCAACATTTTAACATTTATCATGACTTGGCAAGCAGGTGGTATATAACCTGCAATATAATTCCTTGTAATTTTTAATGTCTTACAGGAATAGTAGAGTAAAAATTCCTATCGCTGTTTCTTTCAAAACAATTCAATAACCAAGAAACGTAACCAGACACTTGTTTGAAGTCCGCGTATCAACAAATGACAAAGTTGAGATTGTCCCCCGATTCGCATCGAAATGTAGGACAAGCCGACAACAATGAGTTCTGTTCACCGCCCACAATTTGTAGCAACGTAAGCCTAATAAATTGTGATTCATTTATTTGAGAAAAGTATTTACTGAATCATACAATGAGCCTTTACTACAGGATTAGAACGTTGGAACATCTCGCTTTGTCAGCGTTGACAAATCAGACTCGGCTTGCGATGCGATTGCCAATAGAAAGCCACTCGAAGCTGAAAGATTTTTGATTAAAAAGCTTCAAAATTGAATTCTGTTATTTACACACTTTTACTTTGTTGTTGACTACTTTATTCGTTTCTGCGTGAAAGCGATGGCGTCTTAACTTGCTCTTTTTGAAATTTCTTGGTGTGCCAAGTCTGCAAGTGTTCACAAATTGAATTGAGTGCAAAAACGCTTCAAAAACGGTACATAAGGTGCCATTTATAAAATATTACAAAAAACAGCCACGTGTCAATGCTATTTTCCTACCCATCTTGAGCGGATAAGCAATTTGCATAAACAACAACGATCATATTTCGACACCTACGAGATTCCGTGATGAATTTATAATCTTCGCATTTCTTTTTGGAGCAAAAAGCTTCGTTTATGAAACACTTCATTAACTATAGCAAATTATACCATACGGGTTTCGAAATAAAACATATTATCGCATATCCAGAGTATTTAGTCAGTAAGAACGTAATGAAATCCGGCCCGTTTGGCCAGCTGTTACGGGGCTAAGTACTCTACGATTATTCCCTGCTACATTAAAATATTGTTTTCATAAAATCTGCCTTATCTGCAGAGCGTACGTTCGGAATAACAAATGCTGTGACGAGATAAAATCACGCTACCTTAGTATTCGCGGGGAGTATTCGTCGGTCCCATGTCGGAGGAGAAATCACCATAGTGGCTCGCGATAATGGCTGGCCGGATGTTTACCTGCGTTCTGGGTAATATAATAGCGAAGATACAGTGGATAGCCTTGAGGTGTAGCACCCCTGGGTATTGGGGAGAAATGCGATATCTAACGTTATTCAGTACTACGTGCTCAGATGTGTCAATACGAATTTCAAGCGCACAATGTGTAGGCTGAACATTATTGCTTTATCAGTCAGTGGATCGGGCGGCTTCAGGCTGATCAATATTCAGAATCAATTTGCACGTTAAACATAGAATCCTGACATTTATAAACTTGTGTATGTAGGAGAGAATGGGTAAAAAAAGGGAACAGGTGGTGGATAAACGATGCGACGCGACGCAGATATATCGAGTGCAAAGCCGAACTACTACGCCTATCGATTATTCAGATTGTGTTACCTACCTTTCAGCGAGGAGAATATTACCTGCTGTTTATACAAGCCTCAACTGCGATACGATATTTCAAAAGGAAATATAAATGTCGTAGCGTAACATTAGATTTTTTGTGAAACTACGCAATCTTAGCAAAAAATATAAAATAAAGCTACTGGTTATTAAAGTTCTTTAAAAGATATTCTTAACCTTTAAATTTTTTGTTGCCGATCTTAGTTAGAAATTAAGAAAGCAATATAAATCTCAGTATAAAATCTAATTAAAAATACAACTTCTCATTCTAAAAATGGCTATAAAGGCGAATTATTTATCGTCTTTAAAAGTTAAGACAAGTTTTAAAGGAAGCTCCGTTGACAATACAACTTCGTGCAGTCTACTTCCTGAGTACGCATTGATAAATGAATACGGCATCGAGCGGCCAAAATAAAAAGACGACAAAACGAGAATACACCGAGTACTCAGTAGTAAAAACTTGAAAAGGACTTTACAATAGTGGCTCACTAAATGCCAGCGCCGACGTTCCCAAGTTGAAAAACTTTAAATGTGGATAGAGCTGAGCACATTATAATTCATGCATCGATTAAAGCTGTGCATTAGTCCGCGCTCGAAATAGGGATGTCCACTTGTCCAGCCATTAGTGAAAATTAGGCCAGCCGCGGTCGGGGGTGTATTCTAAAAATTCGTCACGGTTCGCGTACATTGTAGATGCAAGAATTGGTGCTTGATTGTGAACGAGTAAGCTTTCTCCTAGTTATTGTTATTATGATATAATTTAAAATGTCATTGTCCCCGCGTCATGTGATCGCCATTATAAAATTGTGTTGAGGGGACAAAGGGTGAAGGGTGCACGTGTTAGCTTATAATAATCCCGCCCAACGTGCTTAATGCCGTGTAGTATTATGGGAAGTGATGTCAAACTTATGCCTCTGAAGTTTACTAATCAATGCTTTGTGTCATTAGATAAAGGCAATAATAGTCCTATTTGTGTTTACCTTTTCCTGACCTTACTTAAATTTGATCCTGCATAAACAGCTAATTTTAAACTTAACGGTACAAAGACACGTAAACTGAACAAAAATATCAACGCTAAGAGCCTGCTTGGCGTAAAAACTCAAGACTTTCGCCTCGCAGCCGCCGATCCTTTTACAAAAAAAGCGGATAATTGTGAACATCTGCAGGCTGCGGTCCGGGCGGCAAGGCGGTAACTCATCCGAGCCGGGCCGCTATCAAACGCGTATAAATTACCAAACGGTGCACGGTTAATTGGCCCCACAACACAACACGAACCATTCCGACCCCAACTATAATGTACTAAAAACACCGATACTAAGAACACTTTTTACGGTTACAGTAACAAATTCACCAACAAAATGAATCGTAAAAGAAAACGCGATACTTTCAGTATAATATTGAATGTACAAAAAGAGATTTTTACAGCTAGCTTATGCGTGTACGAATATATCAATACTAAATCCTGGATTACGTCGGTACAGGCATATGCTGTAATATTTTGTGGGTCATAAAGACCGAGGTGAATTTATGTGTTGAAAACGTATTCACAAAAATGTTTTATAATAAAAGCATATTCTACTACCCGGTACTCCAGTTACGCTCGATATATATCAATGACATCTCGCAAGTTCCATGTAAACCAGTTCAGCCTTATTCGCACTGACAACAAAAATACCCCTTTACCTTAATTTTAAGTAAGTAAGGACAGGAATAAATCACGCAAATGTAACCATCTGCCAGCAAAATGAACAAAGGAGTTCTTATCCTCGAGGTAACCGTAAAACCTGCGTTCAACGTGAAATCACATTTGCAACCAAGAAAAAGAAAAAAGGAATAAAAATGCAAATGAGGCATCCCTGTCCCCACGGACCTATCCCACGTAACTGAACATTATAAGCAGAAATAACATTGTTACTCACGTGGGTGTTTAACTCTTCTTATTTATTTTATTTTTCTAGCCAATTACGGTTGCGCATTCCTTGTAACTAGTAATTTAGAGTTCTCGCGCAGTCTCTTGTTTTTTTTTTATCTTTCGAGCTATTTTAGGACAACCAGTTCGATATTATTCTACTTGCTGCATTGACTCAGCCGTTATTGTTGTGTATTTAAACATTTAAACGCTCTGTAGGTAAGATTGTGTCCAATGAAACTAAAGTTTATTGAATGTGTTCTATACTTTTTTTAAAACATTAAACACGATGTATCTTCCTACATATTTACGAATCTAATCGAAATTCCATCGAGTTTCGAGTCCACGAATGCCGCGATAGTTTTAAAAGATTAGAAAATGCTTTGTTTAAAGGTCTTAAGTACCTGCTATTCTTAATTAGGCAGGGGTGAAGATTTGACTGTCAAACTGCTGACTTATACAAGGGATGCAGCCGAATTCAATAACAGTGATGTCAATAATGCAGGTACCAAAAGTTTTGTAAGTGATCGGGGTTCGTCAAGTAGTCGTAGTCATTATTATATTACGAGTTTGAAACCAATTTGATATGGATAACTTTCAGTAAGTTTATTTACCTATAATTCTTATTTAGTATCTTACCAGATATGTTAGCGAAGCAGAGCGTGAGGGTGGCGATGGCACAGCCGGAGGCGAGCGCGGTGGCGAGCAGCACGGCCGAGGCAGATGCGCCCACGCCCGCCCCGCCAGCAGCCCCGCACACGATGAACACATACAGAAACGAGGCCGCGCACTCCGCCACCACGGCCTTCCACAACGACAGCGTCCGCACTTCCACCCGCGCCGGAACTCGCCCCGACAAACCCCCATCACCTGAGTTCGCATCCTTTCGTAAACACTCCAACTTTTCAAACAAAGTAATTATATGCTGTTCCAGATTCTCATCCGATATGTTAAACGCCTGTTCCCCCATTTTTTAAAAAAGTAAAAAAAAAAACTATAAATCTCTATGCATTGTTCGAATTTGGAATCGCGCGCGATTTAGTTACGGTCGCGTTCGGTATAAAGGCCGATAAGTGAGACGACGCGTTCGGCTCGGGCGTCGGTCTCGCAATGCCGGCAAGCCAGTGAATGAACAGCGAGTGAATGGGAGGCAGGCGGGGGCGCCGCACATGTCCCGGCGCCCGACACTTGTTACACCCCGCCCCCGAGACCTGCACTTTCAGCGAGGGCGTCATCAAATCGCTATCTTGGCAGCCACTATCACAATAGCCTTTAATTGGGTGATAGTTTTTGTTTCGAACTTTTCGATAACAAACTTCTGTTGACTTTTCTTTTTTGGAATAGGAAAATTCGGATTGATATTATGTATAAGCTTAGCACTTACCTATATAAACAAATATTAGCCCCTCCGTGGACTAGATTTAATTAAGAAACAAAGGGAGTCATTCAAAAGGTAATTAATTAACTTGAAGAAAAAAATAAAATTACAAAAAAAGTCAAGCCAGAATCTATCTCTCATCAAAGTTTTAAATCTCTGCTGACTGATCACTATCTTATATCGGCGCAATCAGGCAACAAGAACCTATGAATAATTAAAACAGCTTCTCATTAACAACTAAGTAAAGCTTTTACTCGCAAAACTTTATGGAAACTTTAAACGCTGCGATACAGTTACCATCCTTTATGTCGAAATAAAAGCGTTTGACAAGATAATGGGCCCTTTCTCGAAGTGCTTACATTACACTCGGGTTGCGGGATCCCAGTTAGCGTACGAGACAAGCCTCGTAAATACTCCACAACTGCCAGTTCGCCAACCATAGAGTTTCGAACCTCGCTTAAATGATGTAATCCTCTTTGATCCTAATCCGCGCCTTTGGTAAGTCTCTAAGCTCCAAGATATATAGATATGGAGGAAAACCAGATTATGCACGAACCTATCTTAGTCCTAGTGACAAACAGCCTGAAACAGTTGTCAGCTCAATAGTTAGGCAGAAAGCTCAATTTTCTCAGACTGAAACGAGGTCATTGTACAAAGGAGTATTGTCTAAACCTCACATTAAATTGATTAGGCCAGTAGTTCACCGCATCGGACGGGCATCGCTCGTAAATTCATTATCTAATAATTTAATTTGTTACTAAATCTTACTAAAAGTCTGAACTGAATGGTTAGTCTTTAGTCTTTTCTTTGTTTCAAGCTCTTATTCATCGCTAATGGAATTAGATCTTGGACAATCTTTGGAAGAATTGATTTTGATTTAGATAAGCTACTTCGAAAATAAAATAACTGGGATAACTGCTCTAAGTTCAAACGCATTTATTCTATCTATACGATTGAACAAAATCTTCACGATTGACTGAAATTTTTATGTACCTACCTACTTATCTATTGTTATAAATAAACTTACCGTAGGTACAAAATGTAAGTTCTATAAATATCATATTCCTAAGTACTTACATGAAGCCTTTGTTTAGTATTATATAAACAACAACATTAATCATATTTATAACTCCACAATGAAAATAATTAGAACTAATATTTCGTTAGCATTGTTATGAATAAATTCAGCCCACACACTGATAAGCTCTGTGAATCCCTCAGGATTGCGTGGGATTGTCATTAACCTAATTCTATTTCACAATAAAAAATAGAGGTAAGGTAAGGTATGATAAAACGCGCAGAATAGAATCGCCATGCTGAGTATTGCTGAGGTATTGCTCAGTGCTCCTATTTTTTGGTGTAATGTCGGCTTTGTATGAAGAAAGTCAAGCAATTCCTCTCGAACAACTAAACACTTTTATACTATTCCACACTAATTTATACTTATATTTATAGGAACTCACTTATAAAATCGCCGAGTTCGATTATATGCGTACTATAATTTTAGGAACTGCTCGATGTTTGACATATCACTCATTTGTATATAGGTTACTTTCATTCAATTCCGCAAAACAGTTCCCACGAGTCGTGAGCGAAACTTCTAGAGAAATCTAGCAGGTTACAATATGTTTACTCTGCTCTGCATGCAACGTTAGCCAAGCTGTTGCTACGAATCTAATGAACTAATTGCTTCCAGGACTGGAGTCGCTAAATACATGTCAGTAACAGGTGACAACCCTACCTAAAATCGTACCCACAAACTGCAGACTAGACAGTGGGCCGACAGTTGACTTGTTGATTAGCTTTTATAGAAAATCTTGATTCCAATTAAAGTCTTCAGTTGGTCTGATACCGGCTAAAGACCTGATCTTTGTTAACGCGACACTGAGCAGTTGTAATGTACTAGATATTACGGACGACGACGTCACACAGAGCCGTCCCGCTCGAAGCGACGCGACGCGTATTATCTAGTACATTACCTACAACTGCTCAGTGTCGCGTCGCCGTCCCTTCCCGCCGCGCCGCGCCCGCTGTGTGCAGAGACCTTAATGTGCGTACCTAATACCATCGATCTTCATACTGATTTATAAGCCCATACAAATTATCGGCCGACTAAAAGTTTACAGTGTGCTCTTACGGCAATGTATTTAAACATTCAAAACAAACTCATAACACATTATTAACGATCGAAAGACAGAGAGATTTGTTAACTCGCATCTCTCGCAAGCTATTTTCATTTCGAATTCATAATATAAATTTAGGCCTAATAAAATAAACCCCTTTTTAACTTTTACAAAATTAAAATATTCAAACGATATTTCATGCTTGCTGAAGGCCATATGGCGAACTTTGAGAAACAACTGTTCATCTAATTGGAAGTTAAGCAAATTAATTAGATAATACATAGTAAAATTACATAGACGTACGTAGGTACGGTACAGTATGAAAACATATGATTGAACCTGTGTCATATATACCTATGTAATTACATGAAGGTACCTACAACTACAACGTAGGAAATACAAGCCGTTATGCTTGATTTTCAGTGTTTCACATCTGCCGGGCACCCTGGCAGACATGTGTCAGAAAGCGTGTTCTTTCCTCATAATTTAACTGAAAGACTAGTCGTCATAATAAAGAGATTCACTAACCCTCAATGCAAATAAGTCTTCTGATAAAAGCGATGATAAAGCATGAGAACTTCTACAAAGTCATCAACGATAATAACTCTTTCATGACCGAATCGAACCCGCAATTCGTAGCACGTAGCGAACCGTAGCACTACTACGCATAAGCCTTTTAGCGCCATCTATCAGCTTAAAAGTGAAAATTCAAAGTAAAGATATATATATTCAAAACTAGATGTCACTAAGAGTAAGTATAAGAAAATTTAATCATGTAGTACGATAAAAATACCGTTGAAAATTAAAAAGAGCTATATTTAATTTTATCGCCACATTTTTTTAAAAGCATTAGTTCTTTTTTTTAACTTAAGAATTTTCTGGATGTGGATGTAGTCTGAAGTTTGTTAAAAAATGAACGAACCTTTTTTCTGTCATGCATGCATCTTCTTGACATTTGTGTTCACACGTGCGCCCCCTATCAATAAAAATTGTAAACTTATCGTAATGGTGGTGATTCTAGTAAACTGCCGACTGATTGCTTCTATTTTTATTTGTATTTTCTAATTAATTAGCAATAATCGTAATATTTAGTGCTGTGGCTGCGGCCATATGATGCTTTCTTATGTCGGGTATAGCTAAAACGCCAGTTTTGGCCGAGGAGGGTGGTAACAATCAAAGTAGAAAACGTTCTCTTCAGACCAGCGAACAGTGCAATAATAAAAGAACAAAATCCGACGAAATGAGTGCCAATGAGAAGAAATCAAACTTTTCCTTGCTGACTCCCAACTCCAATGGGACCATAAAGATGACGTCGTCATCAATGAACAAGCCTGGTGCAGCCACCAAGAAATTGGTTATAAAGAATTTTAAAAGTGTGTTTACGCTATTATCTCAATCGTCATGATTATAACCTATTTGACATCTGCAAAGGTAATGGCTGGACGTTGTTTTCAGGTAAGCCGAACCTTCCAGAAAACTATCAGGAGACGACATGGAGCAAGTTGCGGGAGGCGGTGATCGCCATACAGACGTCCAAGGCGATCGCGTACTCGCTGGAGGAGCTGTACCAGGCGGTGGAGAACATGTGTAGTCATAAGGTGAAGTACACAAACTTACTTGAAACCTCACACACACTCCTGTCTGTTACACTTTGATGATGTAGCTCTAGAAATCTGTTCTCAGTCCATACTTGATAGGTAAAATTAGCATAATAAGCCACTTGGACATTTTTCTGTGTATAGTTCACAATGTCAACATCACTGCTAATTAATCAAAACAATACAAGATTTGTATTGAAGTCAGGTTTAGTTTGTTCTCTTTCATTTTCAAACATATGGAACAAATCGTGTAATAATTTTCCACAGTTTTTTTTTTCATATCTATCAACAAACTGCTGATTGACCTTAATTAATCAGTGTCTGAGGAATGATACTTGGCACAAGAAAATAATTTTGTTTTAAACAGAGTTTGCATTCTGTAAAATCAGACGCAGCATGGATTTGCATCAAGTTTAAAATTATTTAAACAATATACTTCATTATATTTCAAATTTCTTACAAATAATTGCACAATCATGTCTAATTAAAGATAATAAACAATGTATTTACATATTTTTTTGGATAATCACACAAAACTTTGATTACATAAGCTAAGGTAATAGCATATTACCTTCTTTCTTATTGTCAGATGGGCATCTATTCTCATAGAGAGAAGATTTGCATATGATTTTCTATTGTCTTATAATTGCAAGCCTTAAGAACCTCGCTCACATCCAGGTTTCCTCAATATATTGCCCAGCACCTTATTTATATTTGCAAGTAATTGGTGTCAAAGATATAATCAGAAACTACATAATTACTTTGAAAATATACAAATAAAAATACTAATACACATCTTATTTCTAATCAACATGTAATTTGAGATTCATGTCCACTAAACTGGTGAATAATTACTTTTCTATTGTGATTCTCTAAATCAAGATAAGATTTATATGACAAAAAAAATGGTTTGAAACTTGTAAGTTACATTAATTTAATAAAAATATTATAACAAAAATGATCTTATAATACCAGATGGCATCCCAACTATACGTGAACTTAACAAACCTGGTGGAAGCCCACGTGAAGGCCAACATCGAGCAGTTCCTCTCCGAGAGCATGGACCGGCAGGTGTTCCTCAAGCGCATGGACGACTGCTGGCGAGCGCACTGCCGCCAGATGATCATGATACGTAGCATCTTCCTATATCTTGACCGCACATATGTACTCCAGAATCCTAGTATACATTCTATATGGTAAGACTTTTAATATTGATCATTCTATTGCTGTACAAAACTATCAAAGTTCAAGTCAAAACATCCCAATACAATTTAGACTTGCTAGTTCACTGAATAGAACATGACCTCTGTATTGGTTCAGAAATATGCAAAAACAGACACTAAAGTAAATATACTATGCATGTTAAATCACTGAACTAGGTATTTAATGGATAAGTCTTCTAAAACAATTATGAATGAATTAATGAACATGTAAAATTAATAAATCAACTTATGTGATTTGAATAATGCCTAAAGTTACACCTCCTCATACTTCATACAATCTGGTTATTTTGGTTTGGTGGTTTGGACCACAAAATGCTGAACTTAACAATATTTGTTTAAATCTTCTGTATTGTTCCAGGGACATGGGCCTAGATTTATTCAGACACCACATAGCAATGAACACATTAGTCCAGACACGGACAGTGGATGGCTTACTAACGCTTATAGAGCGGGAACGTGGAGGTGATGCTGTAGACATATCCCTTCTCAAGAGCTTGCTTAGGATGCTGTCCGATCTGCAGATTTATCAAGATGCTTTTGAACATAAGTGAGTACAAGTCTATTTATTTTTAGCTGTTCCCCATAAGTCCATCAGCATTACAGAGACAATACTTTAAGTTTTCATTTAAATCAGTTCAGTAATTTTACTGTGGAAGGGCGATAGATAGAGTTACTTCATTGCTGTAAATCGTTAATAATTTGGAGATTACTTACAAACCTAGTTACACTTCACTTCAGTTATATTTAAACTCTAAGCAAATGCCTGGGTTTCATAATTGAAAACCTATAACTTCATAGTAAAGAAAAATGTATAATTGCTCCATTTCTTACTTTGCTCACGACCTACTTTCGAAATGCGTAACAACAAATTAGCTATAGATTTTATCCAGAGATGATCACGTGTCGAAATCACGGGGCTCCAGCTGGATGTTGCGTCTTAGCCGCGTGATCAGCCACCAAGTAGGCGGGTGGGGGAAACCTATTGCAAACCCATTTTAAATATCGAACAATTCACCCTTGTTTGTTCTTATTACTGAATCTATGAACTGAAGTAATTTTCTCGTATTTTTTTTTTATGAGGCGCGTATTTTGCTAAGTTGAGTTATGTCGAATGGTTCCCTTCTGAAGGGTTATAATTGAAGAGCTTTACTATACCAGGCTTCAAGCAAGAAATAAACCAATCCCACATAGACGCAAGTTGAATATATCTCATTTAATTTTAAAACTAAATCTTTCTTTTCCACCTAGGTTCCTGCAAGCAACAGAACGTCTATACGCGGCGGAAGGCCAGAGACTGATGCGAGAGCTGGCGGTCCCTCAGTACCTCGCGCACGTGGAGAAACGCCTCCGAGAGGAGAACGAGAGGCTGCTACATTATCTAGATCCTTCTACCAAGTGAGTACATTGTTGTTCAGTGGGTACAGTAATATTGTGTGTCATTTTTTAGAAGACTAATGAAAAAAATGGAGAACCTACTGATAGTTTTCAAAATGACTACGAAAATTTATTGCAAAAAAAATTTAGGTATGGCATCAAAGTTATTATGAAAAAACCTTGACCCGAACAATCCAAAAAGAAAACAACGATATTTTTTTTATCTGCCTTTTCAAGATTTATTGTATCTTCAAAATATTCATTTGCTTATATCTGGACAAGCAAATCAATATTTTGAGTTTGAGCTTTATTTTTTCTAGGTTGCAATTTGCAAATCATACTCATCTAATTCTATAGTGCAAAACTTCCTCTTTTATAATTCTGAAAACTGCCAATATGACTAAATTCCATATATTTCATAACAAAAGATATATAAAAGGCTCCTTTTTATAACCACATCCTTGTCTCCGTACCCAGATGGCAATTAATCCACACGATAGAACGTCAGCTGCTGAGCGAGCACCTGTCGGGCATCCTGGGCAAGGGGCTGGAGGCGCTGATGGACGGGCCGCGGCTGCAAGACCTCACCACGCTCTACGCACTCTTCAGCAGGGTCAAGGACGGCCTCAGTGAACTCTGTAACCACTTCAATGCTTATATTAAGGTTAGTATGAGTGACTTTCTTTACCAGTCTTACCAAGGGGTATTGGGTGGCTCGGGTAACTGGGTAGACAGTCAAACACTCCTTGTAACACACTGGTAGATACTCAGCTGCATCCGGTAAGACTGGAAGCCGACCCCAATGTTCTTAAGAAAAGGCTCTGGAGATGATGATGATGAGACGCATTTTTACCCAACTGCCAAAAAGGATTATTAAGAGTTGTGAACCTAGCTATTCCTAGTCAAAAGATGGTTTAAATGTATTTATAAGTGATCTTGCCATATTAACGTACTTTTTATCCCAAAATTTTGCAAAGATGTTTTGTGCTTGCTGTTCTATACAGATTGGATTTAATACCATTGTTTGACCAAGAATTATTTTATATTACATCATATTTTACCAATCATTTACCTCCTCTAACCTTCCTTTTACAGAAAAAAGGTCGCACGATAGTAATAGAACCGGAACGCGACAAGACCATGGTGGGAGAACTACTGGAGTTCAAGGAGCAGCTCGACCACGTGGTGAACACGTGCTTCCAGCGCAACGACAAGTTCCTGTACTCCATGCGCGAGGCCTTCGAGTACTTCATCAACCAGCGACAGAACAAGCCCGCTGAGCTTATTGGTGAGTGCTGGACATATAATGATACAGTTAAAGGAGCAGCTAGACGATGAGGTGAACATGTGCTCTCCCTTAGATTCTACGCCTATATACTCCCCTATGTGATACCTAGGTATGTACTCCCTTATAGATACGTATAGTACACCTATTAACTTCTTTATGTATTCCTCCTACATCATCGTGTACCTGAATTGAATTAACATACTCTTGTGAATTTTCTGCCTTATTTGATTTATTTATGTACCCACAACCTTTTATGACATCCATATCTCTTCCCCGTCAAGTAAAACCATGCATTATTTAAAAAATGCTGTATTTTTTCCTGTACAGGCAAATCTGTGTAAATTCTTTATCCCAATCTAATATGTTTCCAGCTAAGTTTGTGGACGTGAAGCTCCGCGCGGGCAACAAGGAGGCGACGGAGGAGGAGTTGGAGCGCTTGCTCGATAAGATCATGGTGCTGTTCCGCTTCATACACGGCAAGGATGTCTTCGAGGCTTTCTATAAGAAGGTTTGTAGCAATTCTGTATTCTTTCGTTCAGTAGTTCTGTAGTTCAGTGTTTTTGCTCAATGATTTTGATATGTCGAATTATGCTAAGCGTTAAAAAGTTGTCAATTTTACTATCCTTCTTCTTTTTGGTATCCTAGCTAGATGTTGCCTTTTCATATTTTAACGTTGCAACTTTTAGACCTGATAATGATTATGAATAAGACTACATGTGCTAATGTAGTAGCCTTCTCATTTTCATAACAAAATGCCATCAACATCGTCCCCTATCTACTTACTTATAAATAAACCTTTTACAGCAAAATACACTGTAATGAATGATACAGTTCTGAGATTAAAGAAACTGCCGGGTTAAGAAACCCTCCACTTTGGTCATACAATGGTTAAAACATAGTATTTAATTTGTGTTTCAGGACTTAGCAAAAAGGTTACTCGTCGGCAAATCTGCTTCAGTGGACGCGGAGAAGTCGATGCTCAGTAAGCTGAAGCAGGAGTGCGGCGGCGGCTTCACCTGCAAGCTGGAGGGCATGTTCAAGGACATGGAGCTGTCCAAAGACATTAATATTACTTATAAGCAGGTATGTGCAAAAAACGAAAAAAAAAACATATTAAAAAGTTTTTTGAAAATGTAGAAAAAATGCTATTTGGTTTTGTTGTCATGGTGCAGTCATGTATGTTTGGACTTGATATCCTTGAGTTTGTTCCGGTATGTCTCAAGGTAGTAGTAGGTACGAAATGCGGACTTGATCTCGTTTTTAATTTGAGGTGTAAAAGTGTTGTGTACTTATTTGCAAAATAAATATTGATTTATCATTTATCGCTTATTAAACTCAGAACGAATACGCTGCTAATCGATTCTATTGATTTCCTGATCTCATAGAACATTTATATATTCTTTCAGCACTTAGCAGCGTCATCAGAGAGCTCCGGCTTAGAGCTCAGCGTGTACATCCTGACACAAGGCTTCTGGCCGACATACCCGCCTGTCGACGTCCGTCTGCCCGCCGAGCTGACGCGGCACCAGGAGCACTTCAGCAAGTTCTACCTCGCCAAGCACTCGGGCCGCAAGCTGCAGTGGCAGGCCACGCTCGGACACTGTGTGCTCAGGGCACACTTCACACAGGTACACCATGTACTGCACACATCACAAGTTCTACCTCGCCAAGCACTCGGGCCGCAAGCTGCAGTGGCAGGCCACGCTCGGACACTGTGTGCTCAGGGCACACTTCACACAGGTACACCATGTACTGCACACATCACAAGTTCTACCTCGCCAAGCACTCGGGCCGCAAGCTGCAGTGGCAGGCCACGCTCGGACACTGTGTGCTCAGGGCACACTTCACACAGGTACACCATGTACTGCACACATCACAAGTTCTACCTCGCCAAGCACTCGGGCCGCAAGCTGCAGTGGCAGGCCACGCTCGGACACTGTGTGCTCAGGGCACACTTCACACAGGTACACCATGTACTGCACACATCACAAGTTCTACCTCGCCAAGCACTCGGGCCGCAAGCTGCAGTGGCAGGCCACGCTCGGACACTGTGTGCTCAGGGCACACTTCACACAGGTACACCATGTACTGCACACATCACAAGTTCTACCTCGCCAAGCACTCGGGCCGCAAGCTGCAGTGGCAGGCCACGCTCGGACACTGTGTGCTCAGGGCACACTTCACACAGGTACACCATGTACTGCACACATCACAAGTTCTACCTCGCCAAGCACTCGGGCCGCAAGCTGCAGTGGCAGGCCACGCTCGGACACTGTGTGCTCAGGGCACACTTCACACAGGTACACCATGTACTGCACACATCACAAGTTCTACCTCGCCAAGCACTCGGGCCGCAAGCTGCAGTGGCAGGCCACGCTCGGACACTGTGTGCTCAGGGCACACTTCACACAGGTACACCATGTACTGCACACATCACAAGTTCTACCTCGCCAAGCACTCGGGCCGCAAGCTGCAGTGGCAGGCCACGCTCGGACACTGTGTGCTCAGGGCACACTTCACACAGGTACACCATGTACTGCACACATCACAAGTTCTACCTCGCCAAGCACTCGGGCCGCAAGCTGCAGTGGCAGGCCACGCTCGGACACTGTGTGCTCAGGGCACACTTCACACAGGTACACCATGTACTGCACACATCACAAGTTCTACCTCGCCAAGCACTCGGGCCGCAAGCTGCAGTGGCAGGCCACGCTCGGACACTGTGTGCTCAGGGCACACTTCACACAGGTACACCATGTACTGCACACATCACAAGTTCTACCTCGCCAAGCACTCGGGCCGCAAGCTGCAGTGGCAGGCCACGCTCGGACACTGTGTGCTCAGGGCACACTTCACACAGGTACACCATGTACTGCACACATCACAAGTTCTACCTCGCCAAGCACTCGGGCCGCAAGCTGCAGTGGCAGGCCACGCTCGGACACTGTGTGCTCAGGGCACACTTCACACAGGTACACCATGTACTGCACACATCACAAGTTCTACCTCGCCAAGCACTCGGGCCGCAAGCTGCAGTGGCAGGCCACGCTCGGACACTGTGTGCTCAGGGCACACTTCACACAGGTACACCATGTACTGCACACATCACAAGTTCTACCTCGCCAAGCACTCGGGCCGCAAGCTGCAGTGGCAGGCCACGCTCGGACACTGTGTGCTCAGGGCACACTTCACACAGGTACACCATGTACTGCACACATCACAAGTTCTACCTCGCCAAGCACTCGGGCCGCAAGCTGCAGTGGCAGGCCACGCTCGGACACTGTGTGCTCAGGGCACACTTCACACAGGTACACCATGTACTGCACACATCACAAGTTCTACCTCGCCAAGCACTCGGGCCGCAAGCTGCAGTGGCAGGCCACGCTCGGACACTGTGTGCTCAGGGCACACTTCACACAGGTACACCATGTACTGCACACATCACAAGTTCTACCTCGCCAAGCACTCGGGCCGCAAGCTGCAGTGGCAGGCCACGCTCGGACACTGTGTGCTCAGGGCACACTTCACAGGTACACCATGTACTGCACACATCACAAGTTCTACCTCGCCAAGCACTCGGGCCGCAAGCTGCAGTGGCAGGCCACGCTCGGACACTGTGTGCTCAGGGCACACTTCACACAGGTACACCATGTACTGCACACATCACAAGTTCCACCTCGCCAAGCACTCGGGCCGCAAGCTGCAGTGGCAGGCCACGCTCGGACACTGTGTGCTCAGGGCACACTTCACACAGGTACACCATGTACTGCACACATCACAAGTTCTACCTCGCCAAGCACTCGGGCCGCAAGCTGCAGTGGCAGGCCACGCTCGGACACTGTGTGCTCAGGGCACACTTCACACAGGTACACATAATGTACTGCATTACTACTGTCAAACAGCGAATAATTGCACACTGACAAGAAAATCTCAACGAAAATGTGGCCCAATATCTCCATGAAAACAAGTCACGTGAACACTATTTGTCACGCGGGCGTCGGTATTCACGGGCTCGGTAACACGCTTGTGGCGGACAAAACTTCGCTCTGCACCGACACTCCGCGTCGGCAAACTCAATGAGATTCATTTTTGTAGTTTTCGCGACAATATCGCTGAACTGTTTTACTGATTCCATCTTCTGTGAAACTAGTTTCGTATTCTGTCCTATCAAGTTTTTTAGGTTATTTTTATACCAACAACATAATATTTAATTATAAACCTAACTTACTGTGATTCTTTTGCGAAGACTAACTATTTATTGTGATTTTGCAGGGTAACAAAGAGTTGCAGGTGTCGCTGTTTCAAGCGCTCTGCTTGCTGCTCTTTAACGACGGAGACAATCTCTCTTTCGAAGAAATAAAGGCTGCCACCAATATTGAAGTAAGACCATACCGCAATTTCTTTTTAATATTGACTCTCTTTTACAATGTTTGTTTTTTTCTTTTTTAGCAATGTATAAATGAAGAGCTATTATGTATTAATTTCTTTGTATTCCCTAAGCCCTAAAGGCTTCGACACTACTGAACCGATTTAAAAATTCTTTCATTGTTTTAAAGGTACACCATTACCGAGTGACATAGACTATTTTTTATCCAGGTGCGGGTAAATTCACATACCTGGCAACCCGATAAACAGCTAGTCAATAATATTTTGATGTAAAACAAAACTCTCTCATAAATATTAACCACTTGTATCTCTCTCCAGGAAGGCGAGCTCCGCCGGACCCTGCAGTCGCTAGCGTGTGGCAAGGCGCGTGTGCTGGCGAAGACGCCGCGCGGGCGCGAGGTGGACGACGCCGACCACTTCGCCTTCAACGCTGACTTCACCAACAAGCTGTTCCGCATCAAGATCAACCAGATACAGATGAAGGAGACTGTTAGTATACATGTGGATTTAATTTGTCTTTGTAAAAGTCTCTGCAAAATTTTCGTCGTCACGTAAGATTAAGCGAGTGTCTATGCAGACAAATTCTGATATCAGTGGGTAACGGGGTTGAGGGGGGGATGAACAACATCAAGTTTACATTGTAATCATTTGTGAACAAACCTGTTCCTATATTTTTTTTATTTTATGAAACTTATAAGTTTTCTATTTTATATGAGACAAAAAATACCTCTGTTGGACTACATATTTTCATAACCTATCATAATTTAAGCTGTAGACAAAAGCTCAGTGCATCATAACTTTTTTTAGCCTTACCTTTACAAAATAAATATTTTTCTTTTTTAATTTATACAAAAATAAAGTACTTGCTCAAAATAATTACAAACAAATAAGCCAGCACTCTCCATAAACCATATTTTTCTATATTTTCAGAGTGAGGAGCAGAAGGCGACGGAGGAGCGCGTGTTCCAGGACCGGCAGTACCAGATCGACGCCGCCATCGTCCGCGTCATGAAGATGCGCAAGGCGCTGTCACACAACCTGCTCATCTCCGAGCTCTACAACCAGCTCAAGTTCCCCGTCAAGGTAACATCAGCTACCAAGCCATTTTACTGCAAACCGGGGTATAATTACACATTAGTTTGATGCTCACTAAAGTAACCCCATTTCTCATCTCCAAGCTCTACAACCAGGTCTCGTGCCCCGTCAACGTAACCAGCTGTCTAGACATTTATTTACTAGCTGGGATCGACTTCCAGTCGAATCAAATTAACCCCATCTGATTTTGATGCTCACTAAAATTCACATCGCATTTGTGATTTGGAACTAGCAACATTTTTTAACCGACAGCTCTAAAATGTTTGTATTTTTGTTCTTCAGCAATAACTAACTTAACTCTCTAACTTTTTCTCTGTATCCCCCAGCCGGCAGATCTGAAGAAACGCATAGAGTCGCTGATCGACCGAGACTACATGGAGCGCGACAAAGACAACCCCAACCAGTACAACTACGTCGCGTAATACTCACACGCACACTACGACACGAGCCACTGACGTCACAACACCCGCCGGGGGACGGAGCCACGACAAGAATAGACGAGCCGTCAACACCTACCACCAGTCAATATAATGTCTACCACGACCAGCCGGTCAGTCTGTTCGCGACTTCGAAGGTTAGACGGTCGCTCTCAATACTGATTCAGCCGCAACGGCCGACCTACAGCAGTGAATGTAGCAAGCTTTGTTCCGTGTCGTAGTGTCAACGCCCAAACGCTTTGACTTACAACTTGTATATACAGTCCATAGATCGAGCAGTACATACTGCCCATGCTCATTTAATCCATAGACATAATAAGCGCAGGTTAATTCAGACTGGCAGGGGTCGATGAACTTTTTTACTTATTCCCAACAAGATAAATTGGGCTTGAAAAGACAAGGACGAAATGAGTAGTTTTGTTACAAAATGCTGATGTAGAGCATCCAGGAGTTTGTAAAGATATGTGACGAAAAATAGTATAGAAAAGCTAGGGGTCTATTTCTAGAATAGTATGGAAGGCACGCAGGTGCAAGGCGCAGTGAATTATTGTTCGCGATATAAATTGAAGGAGTCCGTCTAGATTTAACCTGCGTATAAAGACTTCGTTTTGCAGTCTACTGTAATACATTAAATTTTGAGATGCCTTCGAAATGCCCTTAGATAATTCTCATTAATACCGGTTTTTAATTAACGTTTATTGAATGGTAACTCAGGGATACTTATCCGAAATAGAAAGTGTTACATGATGATGAAATATTTCCAGAATGGCTGATAGTTTATCTAATAGCTCGTAAGTACATCGCTGTTAACTAGATTTTCTGCGCTCAAAGATAACGGAGAAGCTACTTTATGGTGAGATGAAAATCTGAAGAAATTCTAAAATAGTACTTTGAGAGTAGAAAAGCTTTTCTTATTTTCGAGCTAACGAGGACAGACAAGAGGTATTCCGCTCTGCGTCCCGACTCCGCTATATATAAATATAAATTAATGATTACACCTTAGAAATATAAAGTGTGATATTAGAGAATCGAGTACCCTCCGCTTGAAACGGACTAGTTGTGATTACACGATAATTATATTCATTCGAATTTCATATAATTTTTTAGTTGAAAAATCTTTATTTTGTGAAAATTGATAAAAAAATATTTTACCGTGTGTAATGATTGCAGTGCAAATGTTTTAACAATAGAGAAATGATTGAAATTACTAATTGAACGTAATGTTTGTTATGTCGTCCATTATTTGATTTCCTTATCAGTTTGTTTTTAGCAGGATTTAGGAGATCTGTCAGCTTTGCTGTGTCCCAGGTTTACTTATTAATATTCGTGTAAATTAATAAGTTAAACTATCACTTTTCTAATGTTATAATGTAATCCTGTTATTCGTTAGGGAGTGTTTACATTGGAACTTAATAGCATAAGAGTTTCTTCGTTATTAGCGCAGCTTAGCTGACAAGCTCATTTTACAATGACATATGTATAGTTTCATAATTTCATGATTCATGTTAGTCTTTCTTTGTTTTGTGTCGTGATATCAGCTTGTGTTTCCACGTCAGTTTCAGGAGGGATCACTAATTAAACTATTTATAATTTTCCTTCATTGTTTTATTTGTCCTTCTCTTGTATGTACATTGGGCAAGAAATGTCTGTGATCACAAAAGGAGTATTAGAAAATGAACCTATTTCAATTTTTTTTAATATAAATTATTCTATTGAACAAGCTAATCATGGAGATATCTTCAGTTGGTTTACATTTCTATGTATCAGAGATAGAAGACTATTCAGTGTAATAAATAGTAATTTCAGCCACATAATACTGAAACAAATTTCTCCCAACGAAATAAACTAAAAATAATTTATGAAACATTTACAATATGTACAATTATTTAATTACAGAATAATTCTTTTTTATTCGCAATCATACAGTTTCAAAGGGAGACGTCACACGCCGAATGCTAAATGCGGAAATCTTTAAATTGTGTGTTGCCCTACACAAAAAATATCACAACAATATTTGAAGCCGCCTAAACACTAACCAATCAAATTATTGCAAACTATAACAGATCAGATCAGTCAATAAGTTGATATGATGGAAGCATTATTCTTATCATAATTTTAAGGTCTGTTTTTGTCGTCCGATCTCCGAACCTTTCAACGAGCACTGCGTCTATATGAGTATATGTACACTCACACATGTACAGCTGCCGTGTTATATTCCCGAGTGTTGCGTATGTGTGTGTGTGTGTAGATCATTTGTTGAGTATTTTGAAGACGGTGTCGAGGTGGTCCTTGTGATGGTCGAGTTCTTCAGCGAGCGCGTTTGCTAGTGTGGTCGGCGTAACCTCCTCTTGTAGGTAGTCGCGGAGTAATATCTGTGGGAAAATATCCATAGCTTAGAAGAGTGGAACGGAACTGTTCAAGAATTACCGCAGCCGTGGTACATAAAGGACTCTAGAAGGAACAAAGGGGAGTGTTTTGTGTCAGTAAAAATCCAACATCCCTCACACCCCACACTCCCAGAGGGGTCATCTGATGATGGGGAGTCACTTGAAAAAAGAAGTGGGCAAGAAAATATTTAGCCATACGCTTTACATATTTAGCTTCACCACATACAAGCAACATACATACATAATTTGATTGTTGTCTAATAAATCTATTTCTGAATCATAAATATAATCTGACCTTAGGCGGCACAGCCCCTCCATGCCTTAACAGCTGATGCCTCAGGTTGTCGCCCGCAGTGCGGCACAGCGGCTGTTCCTGGAAGTACTTGTGCCAGATGCTCCAGGCGATGCCGCGCGAGATCAGGTACGAGTAGTACTTCGCGCCGTAGCCGATCAGGTGGCTGAAGCGGTGCTGCCATGCCTGAGAAAACATAGGATAAAGATATAATTTACCAATTTTATTTTATAAGTAGAATAGGCTAGTTTCCTAAAAAATAATAATTAGTCCGTCTTGTAGATTGTCCAAAATTAAGCGATACGTATTTTTTCTTTTTTAAATTGGATCAGAACTTGTTAAGATATAGCGTGTTAAAGTTGAGTGTGACGTCACAAGTTGCTACAATTTTCAGGAATCTGTGACGTAAAAGGCCCCCACTCCTAATTTTTGAAGTGTATTATCTTTGTCATTTTATGTTTAATTAAAAAAAGAAAAAATACGTATCCAAAATTTTTTGATTATCAAAAAAGCGGACTAAATATTATTTCATTATTTCGACCCTGGACACTACCCTATTATTCTACATCACTCACTCATCTAACACTCATTTTTATTATTCTCTGGTCCATGTATACCCTTTACTTTATGAGCAATCTAAATAATTATATAGGTGATTATCTATATTTCAGTCAGTATCTCGTGAATTTCATTTAAATTATGAGGTGTATTTCAGACGTGAAATAAATAATTTACTTACAGTATTTTCAACGTAAGGAAGTCCATAGTACTGTTTCTGCACTTTCTGCAATACTTCTGTTGTACTACCACGCCACGATGCGTCAGATCCGTGGTAGTGTTGGTCCAGCGCTGAGTAGAATACCTGAATATAAATATATTTAGTTACAAACATACTTTAAACAACTTTGCTTCACAGAAGTTTGCCTTTAACTATCGTGAAGACTAGTAGCCAACATTGAACAAGCAAAACATATTCACAAGTTGTTCAAACACATAAGTAAGTAGTAACATAATGTGTTGTTTAAGTATACAAACCTGAAGTTGCATCTCGCTAGCTCCAAACAGATGCTTTGATGCACATAGTCTGTGTAACATGTCTTCTGGCATAGGTTCCCGTGTTTGGAAGTGGCGAGCAAAGCGACGGATAACCTGCAATCGAACCAGATTGTGAGTATTAAAATTAATATCATAAACATAAACGTTCGATTTTTAAATGGCAAAGGAAAAAAAAGTTTTTTCTCATGAATTTATGGGAATTTAGCGACAAATCTTTCCACGTTTTTTTTTTCTGGAGTCACAGATGACCAGGCCCAAGCCTGGCTCGTGGCCCACTAGCAGCAGCAGTTACCTGCGGGCTGCTGGCGAAGTACTCCATGAGCACGGAGGGCACCTCGGCGAGGTCGGTGGCGCAGCGCGTGCCACTAGTGCAGCAGTTACCTGCGGGCTGCTGGCGAAGTACTCCATGAGCACGGAGGGCACCTCGGCGAGGTCGGTGGCGCAGCGCGTGCCACTAGTGCAGCAGTTACCTGCGGGCTGCTGGCGAAGTACTCCATGAGCACGGAGGGCACCTCGGCGAGGTCGGTGGCGCAGCGCGTGCCACTAGTGCAGCAGTTACCTGCGGGCTGCTGGCGAAGTACTCCATGAGCACGGAGGGCACCTCGGCGAGGTCGGTGGCGCAGCGCGTGCCACTAGTGCAGCAGTTACCTGCGGGCTGCTGGCGAAGTACTCCATGAGCACGGAGGGCACCTCGGCGAGGTCGGTGGCGCAGCGCGTGCCACTAGTGCAGCAGTTACCTGCGGGCTGCTGGCGAAGTACTCCATGAGCACGGAGGGCACCTCGGCGAGGTCGGTGGCGCAGCGCGTGCCACTAGTGCAGCAGTTACCTGCGGGCTGCTGGCGAAGTACTCCATGAGCACGGAGGGCACCTCGGCGAGGTCGGTGGCGCAGCGCGTGCCACTAGTGCAGCAGTTACCTGCGGGCTGCTGGCGAAGTACTCCATGAGCACGGAGGGCACCTCGGCGAGGTCGGTGGCGCAGCGCGTGCCACTAGTGCAGCAGTTACCTGCGGGCTGCTGGCGAAGTACTCCATGAGCACGGAGGGCACCTCGGCGAGGTCGGTGGCGCAGCGCGTGCCACTAGTGCAGCAGTTACCTGCGGGCTGCTGGCGAAGTACTCCATGAGCACGGAGGGCACCTCGGCGAGGTCGGTGGCGCAGCGCGTGCCGGCCACGTGCTGGTGCGACGCGCGGCCCAGCATCGAGTGCAGCGCGTGGCCGATCTCGTGGAACAGGTTGTCCACGCCGCCCGCTGACAGCAGCGCCGGCCCCGAGCGGTGCCCGCCGCTAAGTGATAGCATCACTACCACGATTGGGTTCTGGAAAAATAGAACAAAGTTTTAACACATTTCAAAAAGTTAACCCCACATGATAAAAAGAGTAATTACATAACTAAATGTTGATCAAAATGACCATCTTTTCAATCTTCATACATACCTGATAAGAGCCATCAGGTAGCAACTTTCCTCCCTGTATAGTGAAGTGACAATCTTGGTGCGGCTTGCCAGGCCTCTCATACAGGTCACAGTAAATATAGCCCAGTAGACCTTCAGATTCATGCACCACCGCCAACTTGTACACGTCGGGAGACCATGACTCGCCTGCAAAAGTTATTAACTCTTTTATGTATAGATTATGTGTGGAAACTGTTATCTATTTGATTGTAATTATTTTTGTATAATATCTGTTTGTTTCCCAAATAAAAATAAAATAATAATATGGATATTCAAACTACATGATAGAGTCCAAGTTCTATACAAGACTGACCTGGTAACATCTCTTCGGGCTTCAAACTGATCCCATACAACTCTTCACACAACATATTGAGCCCTTCCATACAGCCTCCAAGTGAGAAATAAGGGCTGAAATCTGAGTTAGCAACGTTCAGTAGCTGTGTCTTCGCCTTATGAGTGAAGTATGGAGTGTCCCAGCACATTAACCGGTCCAGGTAAGGAGTTTCCTGCTTCTTCATTTTGAGCATAGCATCGAAGTCCATTTTGGCTCTGTCGTACAGATTATCTGAGAGGATGTCGAGGAATTGTCGCACGTTTGTTGCTGTTTCCATTGTACTTGCTTTTATTGCTCTGCGAAAATAAATATAATGTGGAATAAACTGTCCTGAAGAAATGTGGCGCAGGCTTTATGTATACTTTTGCAGTGAATGTTGCCTGATTTCCAAACAATAGTGGACAATCGTACTAAATAATCATATATTTTAATTTTGTTCATTATTTGCCAGCTAAAATGTTGCCCTATTTACACTTTATTCAATTATTTTTCAACTGAACATGAGCAAATCTTAGCACATAGTTCCTCATTCATTACTTTACCTGTCAGCATAACTGGGGAATCCACAAATAGAGGCCATCTCATGCCTCGCCTCCAGGGTGACGGACAGTAGCTGGTGCTGCTGCTTATCAGGCGCGAGGTACAGACGGTAGGCGGCTTCCCGCGCCGCCGCGTCACCGCATTCCGCGTATACTCCGCTCACTATTATATCGTCACCGTCGCTGCTGAAGCTATGGAAGAAATTGTGAGTCTTGAGAGGGTTTTATTGTGTAAAATCTTTTTGACGTGATATTATTGTATAGCTTTTGCCGTTAGTAATCCCTCAAGAAAACGAACCTAATTCGTTTTCACACATCACACTGGTCCCGGTGATATTGGCTAAATCGTTTGTCTACTAATGGGGGTTAACTTTGCTGAAAACCGAGAAATTTATATCGGACTTAAACCAAATATTACGTAAAATGTAGCCCAAACGTACTTAACTTTTTGTTTGTTGACAAATGCAAAAATAAGGGCATATAGTTTCTGAATACGCGAGCGACGCGAGCGCGAAATTTTTGTCGGACTTCAACCAAATATTACGTAAAATTTAGCCCAAATGTACTTAATTTTTTATTTGTTGACAAATTCAAAAATAAGGGTAGTACCTACAGTTTCTGAATACGCGAGCGAAGCGAGCGCGAAATTTTAATAATTTTTTAAGACTCAAAACCAAAATTACGTAAAATGTAGCCCAAACATACATACATTTCATGAATGGGGGGACTAGGTACGACACACCCGATATACGTCCATGCGAAAACCCCCGCTCGCAATTATAAGTCGATAAAAATTAAGTTAGATAACGTATAGCAACGTCGCGCAGCTAAGCTTCGCGGACCACTTGGAATGCCTCCAGGGACCACCAGTGGTCCGCGGACCACCGGTTAAGAACCACTGTTCTAGATAATATGGCGTTCCACTTGTACATTATAGAAATTATTATTTAATTACGAACTTTAAAATATAGAAGCTACTCACAACTGCCTGACATTAGCGGGCACAGCTGCCCTTGGAACTCTCCTCGGCTTCGCAGCTCCTGCCATGAACCTCTGCCCAGTTTGCAGAATGAGATCATTGAGCGCCACCACCCTTCGGCGTCGTTCCTCAGCCAGCTGTATGCCGCTCTGCTCGAAGTCAAATAGGAACAACTCGGCAAGGTGCTGGTCTCCCGATGTGCCGCGCTTTACTGAATCTCGTAAAGCTTCGTAAAGGCCCTTGTGTGTGTTTAATCTGTGTAATAGTTTTAAGTAGTTATTCCCCCTTAATAATAAACACGGCGTAAAAATTGGTGTAATATTAATCCATATTATTAATAAGGTGAGTTTTGAATAGTATGTATTTTGATCATTGATGAATGAATATTGGTAAGATAACATTGATGTATGATGAAGGAATGATGGCGAAATGACGGCCTTGGCAATAGTGCCTAATTTTATGAACTCTGAATCTTTAAAAGAGTAGTCTTGAATTCATTGCATTCTCGAAATGGTAATTCATCATGTAAAATTTACTCACTTCTCAACAACCCCACTAACACTGATACAAGCATCTTCTGCAGCACTCGCAAAATGTGACTGAGGGTGTGCAATCCTCACAAACTCAGCAAGGTCAGCGACCTTACACAGGGTGTCGGATAGCTCATCAAATATCTCCACCATGGGACGGTTGGGGTTGGAAGTAGCTTCTTCTATCAAGCGGTCAGTTGCTGCAATGGCCTGCTCTTTCAGTGTTGAGAAGCCTTCAAAACTGACCAACTCTGGTTTGTTGAAGAGTCCCTGGAAATAAGGTTATCATAGGTCTCTTAAAATGGACACAGTACTGCCAACAATGAAATCTGTTTGCAAATCAGGTATATTACTCTTCATTTATCATGCAGTAATACAGTAACATAAAAAAATATTTATTTATCTATTTCATTTTCTCAGTTAAACAAAGCAGAACTTATAAACTGTAGCCAGTATTTTTATTAATATTTTAGCAACCCCAAAATACAATATACAATGTACTTACTGTCCTTTCCCTCAAAGAATCAAAAATAGGTCTTGAAGTAGGTCTGGTGTTAAATGCAGTCGCTAGTGGAGACCAGGTGCTGACACAGCGGCTCAACTTCTTCCGGTGACCATGCCGAAGGGTCAAGGTGTTCTTTAAGAGCTTCATTTTGAATTAGTTTGTGTCTAAAACAAGAATATTATTTTGAATTATTATATGGGTCATGTGAAAGTATGTACTTGTGTTTAAATGGGACTTAGGAAAGTATCTGTTGTTTGTTATGAGAGTGAATGCTTGATGTACTGAAACTTCTTGGTACCTCGATACAATCACCAGCCTTAACTTACCTTTCACACAACTAATGAATAGAATAACAAACTTATCAGGACAATTTCAAAACAATATCTAAACACATACTACATGCCATAAATCTAGACTAAACAACAAGTCTAATCTAAGAAAACATTCCACGGCCTGATTGAATTCACTTCCGACACTCACTGGGTCTTTAAACGATATGCACTACAGAACAACTTTCACATGCAATAATGCATTTTATTGCGTACGCTTAAAGGTTACATTAGAAAGGACGACCAAGGTAACGGTATAACTTCGATATCTCAGCTAATGAAACTGTTTTTCATGAAGCCAATTATATCAATATTGGAATATTCCTTAGCGCAGGGCCATTAATGTTTTTCTAATATTAATTCAAAGTATTGCTTTCCTATTGACAAAATATTTGTAGGTTGTATATGGATTGTAATGTAACATACCAATTTATGTAGAATGAGTCCTCAAGCGTATCGGTTGTTGTATTCACAAATAATATAAAATAAAAAACATCTAAAATAACACCTCTCAACTCAAAATGATCATTTTCTTGAATCCCAAATTCCCCCTTTCGAATCGAATTCTGTATTTATTCAATTTTTTTTGTTATCTGTGGAATGAAAACTGAAAGTGGAGGGTTGTTTGGATTCACGTACAGATAAATAAAGAAACATATGCTTATTTCTTTGATATCACGTTAATATTGACTGTGTCTTTTATTGATGAGTTAATTGAGTGAGATTCTATCACGGATTTAAGAAAACTATGAATCAATAAGAAGAAGAATTAAAATCTATTAATATTGCTTTTTCTGATTTCTTTACTGAGTACGAGTATCCGAGTGTCTTAAACAACATGTTGACATTGACTGAATGTCGCCTGTCAAAACCATAAGCAAATTCACTGGTCATTGGCACCGCGTATTTTTGGAGCACCTGATTTCAATTGTATTGTTTTGACTATGAACATACCGCAATAATTAACAATGACCACGTAGTTCGCAGGTTATTGCTGCGAATGTGAAATCTTTTGTGAACAATAACTTAAGTGGCTTGTCTTTTCTGTGACCATGGTGAGGTTAAAATCATATTTTGTGTATATTTAGAGTTGGCGCGCTATACTATCGAGCGTGTGGAAGTTTGTTAACGATTTTGGTAATATTTTAGTCAACCCCACCGCCTACGCAAGCGCGCCGTTCGTCTGGAGAGAGTAAGAAGGTGACACCGCCTGCTTCAAGCATTGTGACCAGAAATGGTGCTCGCAAGGCCAAGATACAGACTCGTGCTATGTCTGCCGGGGCTAAGGTAATAAATTAATCATGCAATGCAGCGCCGCCTACACAAGGGCCGCGGCGACCACTGCGTCATTTATTAGCATAATAGCCTTATTGATCTGCACCTCATGTAGGATGAATTCTAAGGGGAATAATATTCAAACAAAGAACAGCCTACAGTCATAGAATAAAATCTGAATCATTGTTAATAATGTAAAAAAAGTAGACCGGGCATTGAACCTGGAACATTGCACTTCTAACTGCAGAACTATAGCGTTATCACCTGAAATTTTATTTAAACGTGTATGAAAGATAACAATGCAAAACAAATACAACTTGGATAGTATAAAGAGTATTATCTTTATTGCGTTGGTAAATGAGTATTATATTGTGAATCTGTAGTATTCTTATCAGTGTGTACGTAATCTACAATTGTTACACATGTCAAGGAGTTTTAATTAGTGAGATTGTAATATAATTCCTATTTTCCAATCAAAACTTGCTAAAATTACTTTTAAACTCAATAGAACAATTTTAATTTAGCACAGTAAGTAGATTCAATTTTTGTATATATTTTTTTGCATTTTTGAATACAACATACATATGCTACTAATAATAAAACAATTGAACAATGATTGTAATGATGCCTACTTTTTAATATGGAGGTTTATTAGTTTACAGTGTAAGATTATGTTGTAATGTTAGAAGTGAGAAATTTAGAGTAGTTAAAACCTAAATATATTTTATTTTATCAGTAGGCTACTAACGAATTTTGTAGTAATTTTTTTAAAATGGTGTTTCCTATAAATATTAATGTTTTAATTGTTACAGCCATCAGCGCTAGTGATTGCTGCTAAACGTAAAGCCCAGCAGAAAAAGAAGCACGGTTTTGACACTGAACTGCGAGATCATTATCAAATTGTAAGTACTGAGTATATAAAAAATATATTTCGTTTTATTGCAGCCTCTAAAAAATGCCAAATATATCACTTAATTTTGGTCCCTAATTTTCTAAACTTATCACATTTTTTTTTGAAATTTTATTCATTGTTTGTAAATCGGAGCTTAAACTATAGTCCTATCAGAAAGAAACAAAATATCATCTATTGACACAACACGACAAACAGGAATAGGGAATAAAAAGTACAAAAACCAAAGATGCTGGTTTTCAACTGGACCTTATCAAGTCTATTTCGTAACCAGTTACAATGTGTCAATTTAGTGTGTACTTGATACAGCACACTATTTGCTTACACTGAGTTTTATGGCATTGTTATGATGAAAGCAGTGCCTTATGTTCACATTTTGTTTATGGGTATCATTAATATTAATTACATTTGTTTGAGCTTATTACCACACCTGTAAAGTAATAACAGTTCTTAATTTTAGAAGAGTGTCCATGAAGTTTCTTCCTTGTTCTTACCTATAAAACTACTTTTTGTAGCCATAATCCTAACTTCTTAGGTTCTATAAGTACCTTTAATTTTGCTTTTCTCAATACTGTCGTGTTTCAGGCCATGGATTCGAAAACAAAAGTAAAGGGTCCAACGGGCCTGGTGACGGAGCCGCGCATGGCAGAACATCGATGTCTGTGGGATGATCAGTACCCTGAGTGTCCAGAGCGGTTGACCAGCGTTATACAAAGGTAACAATTGTACTTACCTTTGCCTTTTTTACATAAGACACATATACCTGAAATGCAAGACCAAGACATGTTTGACAGCTTTGCAGTAGCCTCAAAATAAATAAACATGAATCTGAAATTGAAGGCAAATATTCGTCCTCTTGAAGTTGGCTAATTACCCAATTAATTCGTTTATTTTTAGTCATTTACAATCTTCTTGTAAAAGTCCTGTGGCCCGATTCTCCTAATTTTACTTAAGCAACATACCATTCACGTTCGATTACGATTGAAACGTATATGGCATTCTGCTATTTTTTCTTTGAAATAAACGTTTTTATCTTTTTCTGTCAAAGTAAATAAATTTTCTGTCTGTAAATTAAATTCATACATGTTAGCACACTACCGCATTTCGAAACTATATACCTGTATTTCTGATATATAAATAATTAAATTCAGGGTATCTAAATTCCAGTATATAAATTCACCTTCTTAAAAAAGAGTTTTAATATTCATTTAATATTTCAGGTGCCATGAACTAAACTTAATCGAGCAATGCAAGCAGTACCCACCTAGAGCAGCCACTAAGGAAGAGCTATGCGCCCTCCACTCGCCATCCGTGTACGACATGATGGAGACGACGCATCAGAACAACGACCTTGAATATCTGGAGGAACTGTCCGCTAAATATGATGCAGTTTATATACATCCTGTGAGTTCACTTACAAATATATCTATTGGGCTACATAGGCATGTCAATCTATCACAAATGAGTAGGTTTATAAACTGTAAAAAAATGTCTTTGTTAAAATTTTCATTGATAAAAATAAGTTCAATGAGTCTATTGTAGATGCCTCTTAGCTACGTAGTCAATAAAGCGTTGTTTCACGAGTGTTTAACACATAAGATGTACCAATTTAATTCGTATTATTTTTCTTTTTAAAAACGACATACAATGTGGTTAAGGGTGGTAATTTTGGGGGTTGTCTTTTGTATATAATTTGGACGTTCAAAAAAAGCTATTTTGCAGCCAAGTTTGAGTTTTAATGACCTTGGCGACTTTCCACAGAGTACCCATGAGCTAGCGCTCCTAGCAGCGGGCTCCACCATCGACTTAATAGACCGCATAGTGTCTGGGGAGCTACAGAACGGCGCAGCGCTGATCCGGCCTCCCGGACACCACGCCATGAGGGCGGAGCCCTGCGGATACTGCTTCTATAATAACGTGGCTTTAGCTGCCAAACATGCCATCGATGTTAGAGGGGTTAATAGGTATGTGGATAAACGTGACAAAGACAAAAACAGTTGTGTTATGTACCATTTGCGAATTTCCTTTTGAGTTGAAATCAAGTCAAATTCGTTTTTGGTCTGGATCTGGCACAAATGCCTCTACTATTGAAAGTTAATTTTATAACATGAGATATGAACTGATTCTGTTAAGCTTATCCCCATTTGTAAGTTTTGTATACACCCAACAATAAATGTATTTCTGTTTGCAGGATACTAATAGTGGACTGGGATGTACACCATGGACAGGCTACACAGCAAATGTTTTACAATGACCCCAGGTAAGCTCATTGTGTGTTACCCAAATTAGAGACGAGAGAGATTTATTTTTGCGGATTCCTCAAATTTAAAAGAAAAATGCTGACCCTGCACTGTTACTGCTCCAGACTGTTACTGATTTTATAATCTTGTAGAAATATAACTCAAACGGACCATATTCAAAAACCACCAATGAAAATAAATAAAAAAGAATTTATTAATCCAAAGTAACCTTACAATGCTTACATTGACACTGACCCACAATCTAAGCACAACTTGTATCTTGTGGCTCGAAAAAAAAAATACACAGATAAAAACATATTTTTCCTAAATTTCCAGAGTAGTATACTTCTCAATCCACCGCTACGAGCACGGCTCGTTCTGGCCGAACCTGCGTCAGTCTAACTTCCACTACGTCGGCGCCGGCCGAGGGAAGGGGTACAACTTCAACGTGCCCCTGAACAAGACCGGCATGACGGACGGCGATTATCTAGCTATATGGCATCAGCTGTTATTGCCTATGGCTTTTGAGGTAAGTTCTAAACTATAAATTAATTAATTTAAAACTGATGAACATTTTTAAAACTTTATTTAATGGAATTCATGACCCATTCACCTTATGTGACATAGTGTGTGAAAGAGATATTTATATATTTTTTTTTATATGCTTTGATATTACAGTTGCAAATTCTCCTAAGATTCATGGTATACATTATTTTAGGTTTCTGCGTGTATGTCGTGTATCTACACATATACCTACATGCATAATACCGATAGTCATTATATTACATAAATATAAAGTAAATAAAACTTAGGATTAAAACAAATATATCAATTTTTTAATTAAAAAATCTGATGCTATTACAATAAAACTTGTATTTATCCTGTATTTTGTTAAACTTTATACTTATTCAATAAAATATTAATTTTCCCGACTATACCTACCCAAATCTTTATAAAAATAACTTTTTGTCACGACAGTATCAGCCGGAGCTCATCATAATATCGGCCGGCTACGACGCGGCCTACGGCTGTCCTGAGGTACATATGTTCATCTCTCTGTAACACTAGCGTTTTGTATGTATCTGTCTCTTTCAGTTCGCCCCCGAACTCGTTATCGTGTCGGCTGGGTACGACTCCGCGTTGGGAGATGAAAAGGTTGGATATTTGTGAATGTTTGTGTGTTTGTTTGTCTGTATGGAGGCTTGTTTGATACGTATTAAGGCAAGGTCTACTTTCGTCCACATCTTCAATGTGTATTAGATATGTGAACATACGCAAGCATAATAAGTCATTTAAAAAAAGATACGCACGCTCCCTTATGAAAAGGGTATGTTTAAAATTGTGTCTGTATGTATGTGTGTGTGTATTTCTGGGAGTGAGTTTATCCGTGTGGGTGAATTAAATTTGTCTACTTCAGAGTATGTTGATGCTACATTTATTTAAACTGAGTATCTTTTGAGTCCAAAGAGAAAGAAGTGAGAGTGTAACTATGCTTTGTTTGTCAACTTGTCACTTTTGGTAAAGCAAACTGATTTGCCGGTAACTGCACTCGCAAAAAAAACCATCAAACAAATAATAACCAAATAAATTCCCCAGGGTGAAATGGAACTAACACCAGCAGTATACGGGCACCTAACACAAGCACTGATGTCTGTATGTCCGCGAGTGGGCGTGGTGCTGGAGGGCGGGTACTGCGTGACGTCACTGGCGGAGGGGGCGGCGCTAACGTTGCGGACGCTGTTAGGCCACGCCCCTCCTAAGTTGGAGGTCGTACCGGAGCCTAGTGATGAGTGAGTATCGATAGATATGTGTCGATAATAACGGAGACGGATAGATGTTGTCGATGTGTTGAAACAATATAAGTTGCTTATTTGTGTTGGCATATAGTCAACGATAAGGCAGAAGTCAATTATTAAACCGTGGTTCGATATAAGCGATTTAAAATCAAAAGATCCAAAAAAAAAACTCAGAAGATCCGCTATTTTTGAAAGTCGGTTAAAATATTTTTATCCTCAAAGTTCTCTATGTACCTCTATGTTCAAACTAGCTATCATTTTTCGTGAATTACACAATTTTCAATAAATAAATGTGGCTTTCAACGAACCAAAGTAAATTATTAGTGCAAATCGCTGTAATTATTCCTCAAATGAAAGATGACCCATTTGTCCACAGAATTCGAGACACGATACTAAACTGCATATACGCCCAAAAACCCCATTGGAATTGCTACAACTTTCAACCAACGTACTCCACTAGCGGGCCACCCAATGTCTGCGATGCCAACAGGCTGAAACATACAGTCACTGTCAAGTGGGAAGGCGATGAAACCAGGCCGGATACCTTTGCGACCAGAAACTGCTATCCAGTGCAGGATAGTAAGACGATAAAGAGGATAGCTGAGCGGTTGAACCATTTGAGATTAGGTGAGCTATAATAATTTTAAGTTTAAAGATTTATAAAGGTATATTCATCAAACATAATGGTTACTATCAAGTGGAAGGGTGATGAAACCAGGCCGGATACCTTTGCGAGCAGAAACTGCTATCCCGTGCAGTATAGTGGGACGATAAAGAGGATAGCTGAGCGGTTGAACCATTTGAGATTAGGTGAGGTATAATAATTGTAAGTTTAATTATTATTGGGTATTATTCATCAACAAGTACAGATTTACGGCACAGTGTAGATGTACGGTATTAAATAATTTAATTAATACTTTTATAGAATCTACAATCCATTTTCTGTGTGATAATTTTATTTCACAAAAGCCGGCGATCCATTCTTAGTAATTTTCAATAATATTTTTTTATTACTCGGACTCCTGCTGAGCTTACGCATACAAAAACGTAATTTGAATGTACTGTACATACATCACCAATACACACAAGTACGGTTTACCCGCTTTCGTGAAATAAAACATGTAGGTATATATAATTAATTAACAAAAATGTATGTTCTATGACAGTGACGGATCTCACAATACCGCAGCAGGCAGTGGGCTATATTTACGACACAGCCATGCTCAAGCATAAGAACGTCTGCGAACCGTGAGTATCACTTCATTTACAATACACTCATTTAAAATATCCCTTAAAACACTGCAGTCAATAATTTACTCTATTTCATTTGGAATAGGACTCAAATTGCTTAACAGTCCATTCACTTACCACTATTTGACTTTGAATGTTATCGTCATGACAAGATGGTCACGAACCGACCGAGTCAAGCGTTGCTTAACCTTATGATCGGTCGATCCACGCGTCTGACTTAGCCACGAACTTACTTACCTATGCAATAATATCTATATGCTAATATAATAAGAAGGAAACTTTTCTTTGTTCGTGCTACATAATTTTTTCACTTGACAGAGGCCATGTAGAATGTCCGGAGCGAATCCTGCGCATACACGAGCGGCACCGCGACTTCGCTCTGCTGGACCGCATGCGGCAGCTGTCCGCCCGGCCGGCTACCGACGACGATATACTCGCTGTACATACTGAGGGACATCTCAACAGGTTACAAACATTTTAATAGGAGAATATACAGGGTTACTGGTAAGTAGACCGCATCCTTTCAGTAGGAGATAGTATAGGTCAATACGGACAAATTTTACCATGGCATACACTGGACAAAAGTTAACCCGTTTCGAGATAATCGAATCTCAAGATCGGTCGTCTAGGTACACGTATTAATTTTCATTATTAGTCAAAAGTCTCGTTTTTGAGGATTTTTGTGTGTTTTTGGATAGAAGATGAATCACTTCATAATAACAAACCATAAAACTGTACAAATCACAGAGGAAATTATAGCGAACAGCAATTACTTTTTTAGTAGCTATTTTCTCAAAAATATTACTCTTCATTTTTTTGTGCAGAATACTTAAAAAACATCTACATTTATCTAGCTATCCAAAAAGGCACAAACCTCACAAAAAACCGCAAAAACGAGACTTTTAACTAATAATAAAATATTTACGTGTACCTAGACGACTTGTCAAGAAAAGATCTTGAAGTTCGATTATCTTCAAACGGGTTAACTTTTGCCCAGTGTATGCCATGGTCAAATTTGTCCGTATTGACCTATACTATCACCTCATGAAAGGATGCGGTTTACTTACCAGTAACCCTGTATACTTTTAAGGAGTAAAAATAACAGGAGAAGAAAAAAACTCGCACGTTTACATGCATTTTTAAAACGTGCGGATCCAGCGACTCGCGCCTGTACCAAAGCAATATACCCGCGTGCTCTTGTCACTTAACTTGCTCCCGCTAAAAGCACCGTGTAAACGCACCCTTATGTTAATATATTTTCAATATTATATTGTATTTCTAGGCTAAAAGAGCTGGCCACAACGAAACTAAGAAATCTGAACATTCAAAAGGAGGACTATGACTCCGTGTATTTCCATCCTGACTCGCTTGAAAGCGCTACAGTCGCTGCAGGATGCGTTTTACAGGTATGTTCATTATTTCTACACTTTTTTTTATTCTACAGTCAGAGTTAAAGCCTTATCACGTTTCCAAATAAAAATGGTTGGACCATTTTAGATGGCATTTCGTAAGAAATATCAAAATTGATTTGTACAATTTTTCAAAAAAATAAATGTATTTTTTTTATCATTATTTCATTTAATTTACCTTTTTCTGGAGTTGGGAAATCATTAGACGTAGGTAGTTAGAGTGTCAGACTTTTAACCACTAAAACTTTCTTGTTTCTTCTGGTATACTCTGTGTACTAGGACAAATCAACTCTTTTGAACAGTCCCTAACCTAGGAATTCATGAAGAAGCTTATTATTTATTAAGAACTAGCTTCTGCCAGCGGTTTCACCCGCATCCCGTGGAAACCTCTGCACGAACCCGGATAAAAAGTAGCCTATAGTCTTCCTCGATAAATGGGCTATCTAACACTGAAAGAATTTTTCAAATCGGACCAGTAGTTCCTGAGATTAGCGCGTTCAAACAAACAAACTCTTCAGCTTTATAATATTAGTATAGATTGTACCTCACACCCACAGATGGTAGACGCCGTCCTATCAAACGAAGTAGGCAGTGGAGTGTGCGTGATCCGTCCGCCCGGACACCACGCCGACGACGACATACCGGCCGGCTTCTGTCTGCTCAACAACGCAGCCGCCGCCGCTAACTACGCCATACATACTCACGGGCTGGACAGGGTGCTCATACTGGACTGGGATGTACATCATGGGAATGGGACGCAGAGGATCACTTATGATGATAATAGAGTGAGTTTTTATAGATAGTATGGTTTATTTGACCGTGATTTTCTGGCTTTTGAGTCATCCTCATCATCCAAGCCTTTTCTCAACTGTGTTGAGGTCGGTTTCCAGTCTAACCGGATGCAGCTGAGTACCAGTATTTAACATGGAGCGACTGCCTGTCTGACCTTCTCGACCCAGTTATTAGACCACTTGATACCCCTTGGCTTCTGTTTACTAAACAACGCAGCCGCCGCCGCTAAGTACGCCATACATACTCACGGGCTCAACAGAGTGCTCATACTGGACTGGGATGTACATCATGGAAATGGGACGCAGAGGATTACGTATGATGATAATAGAGTAAGTTTTTATACATATTTGACCGTGATTTTCTGGCTTTTGAGTCATCGTCATGCTCCGAGCATTTTCCCTACTATGTTGGGGTCGGCTTCTAGTCTAACCAGATGCAGCTGAGTACCAGTGTTTTAAATGGAGCGATTGCTTATCTGACCTCGTCAACGCAATTACCTGGACAACCTGGTAGAACAGCCAAGCATACGATTTAACTTGCCTTTCGAAACTAGGCATGACATAGATGGTCACCCATCCACGGACTGGCCGCGCCAAGCACCGCTGCAACCGTTTCATCTATTAGCTCCTTTTATCTAAAACCATATATGAATATTGCAGATTCTCTACATGTCTATCCACCGCTACGACCACGGCTCGTTCTTCCCGCACTCGAAGGACGCCGACCACACCGCCGTCGGAGAGGGGAAGGGGGAGGGGTTCAATGTCAACGTGCCGTGGAATAAGGTAGGCATCTATTTTATTATGTGATGTAAATTGCACTAGCGTATCAACATTTCAGTTGATAGTTTTGGACAAAATATATTATCTTGAAAAATTTTGCCCAATGCACGAAAAAGGATGCTAAGAGATTTCGTAGTTGTATGTTCTATTATACATTACACATACACTTGTTTTTTTTTATGCAGCAGATAAATTAGTTAGAGTAATTTAAGCGCTTATCAATTTTTAAATTATTTAAAATAATTTCTTTGATTTCACATTTTGATGAAATCTTAAATTATTAGCTTTTGATTTTCGTTATAAAATAATATTCATAATAAATGAATTTGTCATATACAGCGCAACATGGGCGACACGGAGTATCTGACGGCGTTCACACAAGTGATCCTACCTATCGCTTACGCGTACAACCCGCAGCTCGTCATCGTGTCCGCTGGCTTCGACGCCTGTGTGGGAGACCCGCTCGGAGGTAACCTATATAAATTTAATTTAATGACTGTTGCCTGTGCCTGTTTCATTAAATAAAAGATATAAAAACGCTGGTTCGTATATTACTGGCCATTTTCTTAAAAGGTAAAACTGTTTTCATGTCAAATTTTCAAGTATAAATTAGCTATTTTACAGTCGTTAAATAAGAGACCGTAACTTTGATCATAGTTAGATGAAAATTAATTTCAATTTAAGCAATCCAAGTTTCACCAAAACTATACATATAAATAGTTTTTTAGTTTTTCTAAATCATATTAAAATAGACATTTACTTCAGTATCCCACACAAGGGATTTACATCTAAATTACATTACATTACAGGTTGCAAAGTAACTCCAGAATGCTACGGTAGAATGACACAACTGCTCCGGGGTCTAGCCGGTGGCCGCGTCATTCTCTGTCTTGAAGGCGGCTACAACATCACCAGCATTTCCTACGCCATGACCATGTGCAGCAAAGCGTTGCTAGGCGACCCAATACTACACCACTATGACCCCAAGACCCCCTGTCACTGGGCAGCCATCGACTCCATCAATGACGTCATCAACACACACAAACAGTACTGGAAGTGTCTCAAATTCCAAGTAGCTTTACCCTCAGATAATGTTCTAGAACCACCCTTACCTTCCAGAGGATTAGTCATAGAACAATCTGAACTAGAAGTCTCAGCATGCAGTGAAGATCTTCATAATGATTCAACTAAGTCCAGTGCAAGTCATTTGGAGTCGTCGCTAGAAGCTAGCATGAGCAATTTGAATTTGAATATTGAAAAGAAGTGTTCTGATGGCATCCACTGCGGCACAGACGATGAAGACGAGAAACCTAAACCTTCAAAAAGTTCTGAACCCTCTGCCTCCGGAAGTAGCAGTTCGCCGGATTCGAAAAAAGAACAATCGAATCCCATAAAGCCAGCTCAAGCAGGTTCTAGTGGTGGGAAAAAGCCGTCGTTAGTCGAGTATTTGGCCGAGAATATGCAATCGATAGTCGATGGCGATATGTTTGCGGTAATACCGCAGCGCTGGTGTCCGCATTTAGATTCGTTGTACACGATACCTGATGATGTGAAGTTTGAGCAAGGAGTTAAATGTATCGAATGCGATCATACTGAAGAAAATTGGGTGTGCTTGCATTGTTATGTGGTAAGTGTTGATACCAATCTTAAGTTTACTAAATGGGCCAGATTTTACAAATATTCTTTAGAAATCAAATTTAAATCAAGAAGAATAAATTCCATCCACTGCCAGATCACCATCCTCATCAACCTCCTGTCGTTATCTCAATTTTAGTTGAGCTTGGCGCAGCTTGTTTTTTTCTACCCTACTCTTCTGTCTACCGCATGTCACAAGCAATATTCCATCCATTTCCATAATACTGCCTGTTTTATGCAGAAAAATCTTTAAATGTAATCTTATTAACCGACTTCCCAAAAAGAAGGAGGTTCTCAATTCGTCGGGATTTTTTTTTTCTAGTTACTATTGTGTCATATTCCTATTTGTGCATCCTTAAAACTTTTTACTGTTTATTCCAGACTGCCTGTGCCCGCAGCATCAACGGCCACATGCAAGCTCACTGCGCCACCACCGGCCATGCTCTCGTACTATCCCTGGTCGACCTGTCAGTATGGTGCAATATCTGCGACGCTTACGTGGACAACTCGCTTCTCTACGATGCGAAAAACAACGCACATAGGTGCAAGTTCGGGGAAGACATGCCCTGGTGTTATAAGACTGATATACATATGCAATAATGTGGTTTTTTTTTTAACTTTTTTTGTAGTAAGAGGATTGAAGGTGTGTTTTGGTTCGTAGCGAGAATTTTAAATTTAGAAGTGGTTTTCGTAAGTAGGTATGATCTTATCGATTGCGGTAATAATATACCTCAAGTCTCAAAGATGTACATGCTTGCAGTGAATCTTTTGCAATCTGTATAGGAAACAAAACAAATCTACTTAATTATAAAGTTCTTGAGGTAATTCGACAATAAGTATTAAAACTTGAGAACTGATATTGTTAGTAAGGTTTTTGAATGAGCATTTATGTATCATTACACTCTTTAAACTTGGTAGAAAGAACATCAACGAACCACTTTATATTTGATTTCCCCATTACTAATCAAACCATTCACTCTAAGATGGGTGTGAAAATTTTTCTGTTTCGATCGCAGTTAAATTCATTGTAATTTTTAATTCATTACGACCTAATGTTTTTACTAAGATAAGGAAAATTAATGATTTGCCGTATTTTTTCATTAATCTTTTATAAGTTATAGCCATCGCATTCGAAATGTGCAGTTAGTAGTTATGTTTCTCACTTACAGTATTGTAAGTTTTTTCTTTATATTCTTATTTATTTTTAATTGATTGTTATTAACTTACTAACGTATATGATTTAATTTAAATTAGTTATAGTGTTGAAAAACATTCCAGTGATTTTCTGTTGAGTGACAGGAATTTAAATAACTGCTGGGATTTAGACTTACTAATAAACTAATGTATTTCTTGATGATGGGCATTTAATGGATTAAAATAATACTAACATATCTAAAAACCACCGCACTAGTGTGAAACATCATCACTTCTTGCTATGCTATCCATACTGACTTTTGAAAGTCAAATCTCATGTTTAAGAGAATAATATAATCACACATTTGTGTAATATTTAATTTGTTACAAACAAAGTACAATAATTTGGCCATCTAGCACCCTTGTATATTTATGTAAATAGCAAATATTTATACCTATTATATACTTTTATATTGCGTTATATGTATGTATCTTAGAATAACTATCGGCCAGTTTTTTGTCAACATTACAGTAACTAAACCTGTATATCGATGTCTGTTTGTATGACTACAAGTACAAAATAGCACGCCTTATAAATTAAACTTGTGTATTCCATTAAAATAATTAATTTTGACTACATAATGCACAAACCACGTTAGCAATAAAATACTACACATAATTTTATATCTTACAATTATTATCAATGTTGCCATAGTTTATATCTTATATACAGCAAAACTACAAAACTACTGACACCTACGAGTCTGCCGAGCTATTTCACACCGAAATAGACTTTCACACTAGATTAGCAGAATGGACGATACGCTACTGTGAAACTGTTCTAATTCGCGAGACAAGCCGGCTAGGAATGATGGTGTTAGTAGGTTTGGTGTATAAAGAATAAGTAACTTAACTCATCCTAACTTTAGTTAGTTTTTGGTAAATACAAACTTTGTACCTATACAAGGTAGAAAAAAATACTTGCAGCTATGATTTTGATATTATAATACCCATAAAATCCAATTTTATTTGTTTAAAGTAATTGGTTGAAAAGAGATAGTTTTATCCAATTTAAAAATTGTAATCGGCAGTCTAGTGTGCCAAAAATTGCTCATAACTAATACCAACGATGTATTAACAAAACAATAATAAAATCATATCATATCTCTCACATTTGTTTTATTTTTGCTACAAATTATTCACCGTTTCTAAATAAAATGAACATTACTCCTGAACGAACATTATTTATTTGCTTGCTTTAAAGAAAATGGTACGGAACCACCACCCCACGCGCAAGTGACTCACACTTGGCTGTTTTTTTTCACTTCTACTTGTATATAACTAAAAGATTTACTTTTCGTCCTCACGGAACTTTGTGCGAGTCACTCCTCCGACATTTCTATGAAGAAGCCAGGCTCATCAAGCAAGGGTTCTGATTAGTGTATTATCCATGTATTATTTATCTATTCTGCTGATTAGTGCTGAGGAAAGGTCTAGTCTGAAAATAAAGGATCATAGGTTTTTCTTTATCTTGATAGACTTGGCGAGATGATGTTTCGGAACACACCGATATGTAAAATTGTCAAAGTCAAATCTTGTTTCAATGAAAACGTCAAAAATACATCAACAGAACGAACGAAAATACGATGTGCTTGTCCGTCCTAAAATGATTTTATTTCAATAATATAAATAAACATAAAATAGATAAAGGAGGAGTTTAGAATCTCAACTGTGTCGGAGTGTAAATATAATGTTTTTAAAAAGCGATATCCTTAAAGCGATTTCATTTAGGAATCCTGTGAAGTTACCATTCTCGTACTGGGTGTTGGTGGTCCTGAGGTTCGTGCTGACCGCGCTGCCGCAGCATGGTTACATACATCCAGACGAATTCTTCCAAAATGTCGAGGTTATCGCAGGTGAGTTTAGTGGAAAACAAAATATTGTTTAACTTGATTTGTTTTGCACAAACTGCGAACGCAAATCCAAGTTTTACCGGTGATAACTGCTTTATTATTTGAATTTTAATGTTATTCAGATCACATCTACGCGCAAAATATAAAGCTGAAGAGTTTATTTAATTTTCTGTTCAACCCACAACATAATCATTTAAATTCAATTATTTCAAAACAAGATGAGATATAAGTTTTGAGAAAATAAAAATATATGACGATTAACATTACACTAATACTTTTAACACTAAAGAAATGATAACATCAAAATTATAGTTACACACTGTGGTTATACAATCTGAGTTATGGTAAGCTGATATTAATAACAGGATTGATTTAGAATTTAAAGCCTCTTTGGATAGTAAATCCTATCCTCAATACACTAAAATTGTATCAATAGTATTGATATTGTACTATATATGCAAACACTATGACAAGTCATACATATAAATTACTTTTTAGTTTACTCTATAAATTGTAATCAACTAATGGCCTTGGCTTATCAGTAGTTATTCCAAAAATGTTTCAACAGGATGAGTTATTTATCAGAGATCTAAAACATAAATGTAATATGCAAATATGCTGTATCTTCATAAAAGAGTACATAGGAGAGTTCTTAATGGTAGTACATGAGGGAGTACATACAGAATTACAAACAAGTAAAAACTAATATTCTTTAATTAGTAATTTTTATTTTACATTTCAGGTGACATATTTGCAGTTGACATCTCAAGAACATGGGAGTTCAACCCAAAGTTCCCCATCAGAAATATTTTCATCCCCAAAATGATCCTGGGTCCACCTCTTCATTTTATACGATTAGTTAACCCTTATGCCAAACATTATCTCAATGTGGATTTCAAAACTCCATTCTACTTGCTGGTAATTCCTCGAATTTTTATATGCTTGCTGTCGCTCATAAATGACTACTGTTTGTACAGAATTTGCGTTATATATGGACAAAACTTTAGAAATAGACTAAAGATTTTCGCAAGCTCCTATGTTGTTTTCGTCTACTGCTGCAGGAGTTTCTCGAACACATTTGAAATGATTTTTTTCTCCATGCTCCTACTTATAGTAGCTGAATGCATGATGAAATCCGACAAAGTCATTCATCACAACGAATTTCTTAAAGAGAAATATGAGCAGGCAACGTCGGCTGTTGAAAAAGTTAAGATTTTCAAGATGTCCACACATCTTCCCAGTCATAGCTTGAACAAAGTTATAGTACTGTCTACAATTGTAGTAATAGGGATCTTCAATCGTCCTACGTTCGTAGGTTTTGCTTTCCCGCCGATATTCTTTTGGCTTCATAGAGGGTTAGGTTCAAAAGTGGTGGGTTTTAAGGATTTTCACTATAGGATATTTATGTTTATAATGTGTGGGGTTCCGACGGCGTTGTTGCTGATTCTTGTGGACTCGGGGTACTATGGGTACATAACGATGGCGGATATAGAGTCTCTGAAGGTGTCGTGGGACAACTGGGTGGTGACGCCGCTGAACTTCCTGCGGTACAACTCGGACATGCGCAACCTGACGCAGCACGGGCTGCACCCGCGCTGGCTGCACTTGGCAGTCAACGTGCCGCTGCTGTTCAACGTGCTGGGGATACTCGCCATCGTCACTCTGTCCGTCAATACCTATAGGTGAGAATGCAAAACTTAACTCAAAATTAGGCAAGTTCTTCATAGTTGGTCATACTTTGCTTTAGCGGTGTTTCCTATGTCATTATCATTTGCCTGTCCTTTTCCAACTAGGGTCGGCTTCCAGTGTAACCGGTATTATGTAATACTTACAACAAATATAATGAAACACTTCAGCTTTCTCAACCAAGTATGACTTCATGAGAAAGGAAAACGTGACCACAATAATAATGATATTTTTATTTCTACACCTTTCATAACGTTCACGAAAACAATGGGTGCTAATGCTTTGTCTTAAATAAGACAATGGTATTTTACATTTGGCTATATAATATATTTATATTTTTCAGCTTCATATTATGCTATTATGCAAATAAAATACACATTGAGGATTTGGAATAAGTTACAATGTCTTTTAATTTAATGTTATTGTTTGTTTCAGGTTTGTTCGCGGGCAATACAGCAAGTTGCCGCGAATACAGAGCATCACAGGTCTGATGTTATTCTCTCTAGTCATACCGATCGCCGCGCTCTCACTGTTTCCGCACCAGGAGGCGCGCTTCATCATTCCAGTACTCGTACCTCTCATATACCTGTTCGGAAACCACCTCCACACCAACGAGACTGACGGACCACGAACAAGAAGATTCAAAACAACGATTCGTTACACTTGGTATACATTAAACGCTCTACTTACTCTATTCTTCGGATTCATCCATCAAGGAGGCATTTACCCTTTCGCGAATAGCCTTTTCCATGAAATCAAGAACAACTATGGAGTCCACACTCATGTTATAACGACCCATAGTTACAGTATACCAACATTTCTACTCCAGTTGGAAAGTACCACGAAAGTGTACAAGGATAAGAAGACTGGACATAAGTATAGGCTTGCACCAACGACTTTTATACACAAGTATGGGTCTTTACCTATGCATCATCTATTTGTAAAGGTTGATGACGTTTTGACCAACGCTGAGATGATGTTGCATGATTACAAAAAGAGGTATAGGTTTTATATCGCATCGCCGTGCTCTTTGGAGCAGGATCTCCGGTCGGCGGCTGCAAAGTACCACTATTTTGAGCTTATCGAAGAGTTTTCCTACTACCCCCACTTTTGTACGGAAGCCTTTCCTAAATTCCCGTCGAGTCATGACCAATATTGTCTTGATAATACCTTTTTACGAGCAAATGAGTCTCGCGCTATAGATCTGAATATGTTACAAAGAATCTCGTGCTTTATGAAAAAGTTCTGTCTTAGGATTTATAGAGTTAAGCCTGTAACGAAACATCCAAGTGGTTATAGTTAATTTTACAATTCCAGTTAGCAATTATGTAATTTTATTGAAGTCGTATACACGCCGCCTAATTATGGTTACTTATTACATAATTAATGCTCAATTTAATTTCCAATCTCCCCATCAAAGACATTTTTAGTAGAATAATTATGTACCTACAATTGTAATTTTACTTATGTAAAAATATGCCTTCTTAGTAACGTAAGTGTAATGTTCGCAATTTGGCTGCCATTGAAAAACCCAGCGATTTAAGCGTTTTAATAATTTTATTGGGTATAGAGTAAGGATATGCTTTTAAAGTTTATGTTTAAGACGGTAACAATGTACCTTTAAACCCAGAGCACTTTTATTTTTATCGACTTTTATATTTAACCAAGATTGTTGTTAAGTATTTTAAATCACGTGCACTTGATACGTTACGTAAAATAAAGCTGGTAGCTTTTTAAATTATAATTTGCTCAATTTGTCTTAATTCATAATATTATTGATAAGATTCTGTCGCAAATATTATTTACTTATTTTGATTTTTTTTATTTACTTAGACTTATTTTATCTTTACACTTACTTTTTTGTACTTAGATTTTTAATGCAGAGGGATAAACCCTCTATCTTGCAAAAAAGTTTCAACGTCTTTTTAATTTTGAGATCTTTTTTATTTTTATTTTAGATCGGCAGGTATGTTTTTCTGTATTCTTTTCTAGTCAATACTTAGAGCCAAAATCTCCACAAATACTAAGTAATATTTTTTATATGATAACTAGAATTGGCAGTTTTTTTTTTATAAAACTGCTAAATCCGTGAAGTTTTTTGTTTGACCCTATTACTTTTTTAAGACACCTAGACTTGTATTCCTTTCATATAAGAAATGTTCCAAGTTGTGGAAGCAGTTGTATGGTTTCTCTACTGTACCAGGTTATAAGTAGGTAATAGGTATACTTTATGTATCAGTGAAAAGGTTCAATATTGCTTGACATCTAAACATTTAATAACAAGATAATTTAAAGCCTAGATACCTACAAAGTAAGCAACAATGTGTGTCAGAAGAAGCAGGGTTTTTTTTATTGTTCACCTAGTGTGCTTTGTGTAGCTGTTTAAGTAAATAATATAGGTAACTAACTAGGTTGCCTGCCCAGGTCAGACTTTGTGCGACAGATAATCGGGCCGATATTTTGTAGGACTAGGGTTTTCTCACCGACTTTATGTAGGGTGTGTGCGTTGCACTATTGTTCAGTGTGTTTTATTGTTCTCTTACAAAAATGGGTCACCGATTATCGGACGCTGGCGGGCCTTATCGGCATTTACATTTATAATCATTGTATTACCGGCACTTGCATTTGTGTGTGATTTTTTTTTCTTTGGCCACTACATTTTTCATAGGCACATGAATCTTATTTTATTTTTGTTTTATTAACAATGCATTTTGCGAATCTCGAACTATGATCTATTTAGTAATATTTATATGAATGGACCGCTTATTGCTGTGTAAAGCGTAGGCCTTAAGATATTGTGTTTTAATAAATACATAATAAAGACATTTTGTTAGTAAGTGGAATTTTTATTATTTTCTTATTTATATCGATTTACGCTGTAAGGTAATTTATTTTATTAGGTACATAAAACACTAATATTTATTTATTTATTTATAGAAACAAAGTAAAATAATATCTAAAACCATTTAATTGTATTCGAATTTCCCGCATATCGAAGTCAGAAATATTGACTAAAATTAATACACAATCGGATTAGGAGATTACTGGATATCATTAACAAATACATAGATTAATGCTATAAATACCAAATAATACTAGGCGGTTTGGTCTGCCGTCCGATCAGAAACAGGCCTCGAGATGGCGTTGTGTTGCACGCGCCTCTCTTAGTGGAGTTTGCTGTGGCCGCTGGGTGACGGCCACAGAGAGTGATGGGGCCCGCCTTTGAATATCTGGCGGGCCAGCGACCTGTCGGGGCCGAATGAATGCTTCGGCGATACCCGTGCCCTCGACAAAAGGTAATTGAAGGCAACACTGGGTGGGTTTTTAGCCGGTAAGAGTCCGGCACACCTCCTTCACCGACCCCAGGCGGAGGGAAGGCCATGAGGATTTTTCCTCTGACAAACAAAAAAAGGCGGTATAGTAAAAAGACTTATGCCTGTCCTATGAAAGAATAAAAAAAATACAGTGACAGGAATGACATTGACAGTTCTCAATTTGTAGCTGTCGCTGAATTCCACTTGCTACTATTTATTTATTATTAAAACCATTGAATAACATCTGAAAATGGTTCAAGCGTGGTATATGGACGAAGAAAAAACCGATCAGCGTTTGGAGCACCATAAGAATCCGCCAGAGTATGTTTCTCTCGAGGATTTGTTCAAGAAAACCGGCGTCGAATATTTCAAAGTGAGTAAAGCTTTTTGCGTCATTTGATCAAGTTTAATTACTCTGTTATCAGTTTTTTTAAGTAATGAAGTCTCTTTAAAGATAAAGATAATTAGTGGTTATATTGTGTCTAGAGATGACAATGATTTGGCAAAAAAATAAGTTATTGTGTGATATCTATCAATGTTACATCGTTCTAAGATACACATAGGGTCACTGCTGGGGTGGATCCAGTCTATAACGGTGGTTTATTAAAGGGGGAATAAATAAGGGAGTATATCCGTATGTACTAATGTTCATAATGGAGTTTAACATAAATAATGAAAAGCATACCAAAGTAAATATTAAAAATAATGGTACCATCTTAAAACTTAAAAGAATTATTCTTAGTTAAAGTAGGTATACATTTTTTACCTCAATTATTTACAATAGCAACCAGTATAAAACATTGTATCTACATATGCATAAAAGAGTCATGTTACAATATTTATCTAAGTAGCATCACTAATACAAAATGTATGTCAATTTCCAGCTGAACGTAGACACATACACCACTGACGGAGTACTGGACAATCTGAAGAAGGAGCGAGGCTACACGTATGAGGATGAGATGACCTGCTCCAAGGAGTGCTTGCCCAACTATGAGGAGAAGATCAAGTCATTCTTCACTGAGCATTTGCACACCGATGAGGAGATTAGGTAGGTAATTACCACTCATGAATGCAGGAGGAAACTGCATTATCTTTATAATATTATTGGTCATTTTTCGATATATTTTCTGCAGAATGTGACATGCAACCTCAAGAATGTTTATTCAAATTAGGCTGATAAATCAGCACTGAAAAACAAAAAATCCTAAAGCCCACCTTTCACCACTTCCTGTGTCTTTTTGCTGGGAAGAAGAAGTGCACACACCCCAGCAATCGTGAAACATGTAGATGTGTCAAGACTGTGTATACAATACCCCCACACTTGGTAGCAGTACACACTGTAGCCCTACCTCTTCCCATGTAGTTCCCAATAGATTTTGATTCATAGTAACTCATTACTTCACAATTGTTACAATCTTTTTATCGTCCCACTGCTGGGCACAGGCCTCCTCTCACAAGGAGAAGGATTCTACACAATACAAGATTATAAATAGCCGCTCCAAAATTCCAGGTTCGTGCTGGCCGGTTCAGGGTACTTCGACGTGCGCGACGCTCAGGACCAGTGGATACGCATCGCCGTCAGCGCCGGAGATATGATCGTCATCCCCAGCGGCATCTACCATCGGTTCACGCTTGATACTAATGTAAGTGTTTTGTTATAAAGAAATGTATGGAATAGGTTGTTTTGATTGTGAGAGTGGAGAAGCATCGTTCTTCCAAGTGCCTTCAGTAAGTAGTCACATTTATTGGTGTGCTTGTGCGAATAATGCATCTGTGCATAATTTTATAACTACAATCTCATAAGACAATGTTAAAAATGGCTATTAAACGTGTGCCAGAAATGTAACAAGTAGGTAAATGCAGTAACGTGTGATATAAATAGACAAAAATATAAAGTTGCTGGTTAAAGAGAAAAAGAAGAAAATACAAAATTGTCAGCAGTGAAAGTAAAATAATAAAGTATGCTCTTATAGGAGGTAGGTAAGCCTTATAATAAAAAAATCATCTTTAAAAACAACTTAAATAATCTTCAAAACTATTTTATAAAATCATTCCTTTAATCTTAATAATCAGCAGTTTTTTTTTAAATATCATTTTATCTACCATTTCAGAACTTCATAAAGGCAAAACGCTTCTTCATTGGGGAACCAGTGTGGCTGCCTTACAACCGGCCGGCGGACGACATGGACGCTCGCAAACAATATGTGGAGAAACTGGAGAAAGGTTTCACTGTCACTGCTTGTTAAACACGATACGGCGTAGATAGCAAATGAGTTAGGTAAAGCCAGCTGGTAATAGATATGTTGCAACCTTTTTGTAATTACTTTTATATTCAAGTTAAGTCACTATGGATTGAGTGGGTGTATTGTATCAGCTATTATAAATAGATTCGTAAAAAAATGTAATGTACCATACATATATTATCAAGCACAGATTAACGGCCAGTTCTTCTAAAAACCCATTTGTTTTACTTACAAATTATAGTTCTATAAAGCGCACTGCCTACTCCATTTGTTATCTACATTTCAAAACTTTGTACAGAGGAAAATGTCATGAGCAGTTACGAAAATGAGCCAGTTATGTTATTGTAAAGAAATGAAAATGATTATTCAGATAGATCAGTTTTTTGCTTTGCAAATAACCGGATAATTTTTTTGTCTATTGTTCAACAATGAATAAAAATTTGGTTGCTATAAAGGTCCTTAAAATTAGAAAATACTCAGAGCTATTTTTATTATGTATAGATCTATCTTTCGTATAGTTAAGTATGAAAAGAGTTAGTATGGGTACTAAGCACTCCATTAGCTTACTCATCCATGTTTTGTAATGTTACGTAAAGTAAGGTGTAAAGATTGAACATCCAAACTAATATTATAAATGCGAAAGTAACTCTGTCTGTCTGTCTGTCTGTCTGTCTGTCTTTCTGTCTGTCTGTCTGTCTTTTCTTCACGCCTAAACTACTGAACCGATTTGTGTGAAATTTGGTACAGATATAGTTTGAAACTTGAGAAAGGACATAGGATAGTTTTTATTACAAAAAATAAAAATAAAAAATAAAATTTATTACGGACATACAGTGCCATCTATTGGTCAAATGTCGAGATAGATGGCGTTCCTATGCTCCGTAGATAGATGGCGTTAATCGCGCAATGGTGTCATTACACGTGTTCGGTTCATGTTATTGTTTTAATTCATCGGAAAATCCATCAGAAAAATGTAAATAAACAGTAAAAAGGTGTAAAAAAATTAATATTAATAAAATAAAAGTTTTACTACAAAGAAAATGCTCTAACGGAGTATAGATAATTCGCGAGATCGGGAACTATGTGGGTAAAACCAAAAATCTGCCGGAAGTCACTATTCCACGCGAACGAAGTCGCGGGCAAAAGCTAGTTGTAATATAAATAATAAATGTCTAAATAGGTATGTGAATATTTGTCTCTATGAAATTCTAACACACTTGAAAACGTAAAGTTTGCTCAAACAAATGTGTATGAAAAAGAAAAATATAAAGGAAATGAAACTTGAAAATAGTTTTCTACCATTTCATATAATGTGATATATATTTTGTAATTTTATACATATCCATAATATATTAAGTTTTATGTAGGCCTTTGCCGCTGATTTATTTGTGTAGTAATACAATATTGTTATAAATATACATAATGTGGTTAAATAAATTATATTTAAAAACAAAAGGTTTTTTTCTAGTAAGCTCTTTTTAATGAATAGGCAGAATCTTTTAAAGTATAGACTTGGCCAAATAGATTTGATATTTCAACACGTTATGTCACACTAATAGAAATTTTGTTATATTCATCTGAAACGTGAGTTAAATTAATTAATAATTACGGGTTACTATATTATTTATTGATAAATCATTCAATAAGGCTGATAGAGTATGGTATAGCTTAGAACTAGGTATAGATAAATATTGTAGAGAGATTTTTGTAAAATATATGAGTATAGCTTGGTATTGTGACTAGAAATCCTTAAATTTCAAAAGTTGAATTTGTGTACTTATACTATGGTATTTATGTATAATGTTTGTGTTTAGCGAACTAAAGTATTTACATAGTAAGAGTCGAGTTTGACAGAGCATTCTCGATCATTGACAAGAAATGTGATGTAGTACATTACACACTAGAACCTTATTGGACAATATGAAACTATATACGAGGGCACTTAAAAAAAATACAAAAAGTCACACAAAAAACTATCAAAACATCTGTCAACATCTTCTGAAAACTCCATTAGGCATGTCAGCAAGTTTATCTTAAAATATAAAAAATTACAAGTCAAAATGTTGATCGGGCTAGCCCCGGTCTTTGCAAATAATACCTAAAGTTCAGGTAAATACCTACTTTTCGTACGGTATGTGTATGCTATGTGCCGCAGAATTCTATGGATTGGCTTTATTGGCTCGGTTTGTTCCTGAAGCCAATCGAAGTAATTCTATCTACAATATTTGTGCCGGACAAATTCCCCGTATTACTCTAGGTATGCTACTGCCTATCTCTTCGTAGTATGCTTTAGTCAGAAAAAATGAAATTAACTGAAAGTGTGCTTAAGTGCAGACACAAAATAATGTTGACAAACTACCTACTTGCATTCGAGTAGAAATTCACACGCTATTATGCAGTAGCCATCTTATCAGTGATGCGCAATTTCATTATATTGAAAGTGGAGACGTGTTGCTAATATAAATTCGTCTTTCAGACGTCTGCAACTAGAAGACGAAAGTGAATGTACCTTACAAAATCGGAGAAGCTATAAAAATAATACGTGACGAAAGCTGTGACTACAACGGTGGCTGTTTAAAAACCTTCTTTAGCATTTGCAATTGTGACCAATTTGAGGACAGCCCTTGTGACGACGCTGGCGCTTGCTCTCGCGGCAGATTCCGTGGTGGCGGAGGCCATGGCGGCCCTGGTGCCAAGCCCTCTGCTCCCTGTGACTATTATGTTCGACGATACACTGGCAACCAACGTGTCTCCCATGGCGGCTCAGGAGCCAGTAGCACTGTGTACCGCAGAAACGTCGGCCCAGCGGCCAGTGGCCTTTCTGGTGGCATTAGAACTGTTGCTGGTGGCTTTTCTGGTGACATAAACCGTGGTGCAAGTGACTTTACGGGTGGTTTGAGCAATTCTCCTGGCGACATCTCCGACGGCACAAATTTTCGCGACAGCAACACACGTAGTCATATAAGATTTTCCAGTGCCTCTCACGGGCACTCTGGCGGTACTAGCCGTTTCTCTGGCGGCGTCTCTGGTGATACTGGTCGTTCCTCCGGTGGCTTTTCTGGTGGCACTAGCAGTGTTGCTCATGGTTTTTCTGGTGACAAAACCGTTGCTGTATCTGGCGGCACTAGCGTTGTCACTAGCAGTGATGCCAGAGGGGTTTCTGGTGGCGAAACCAGTGCCCCTAGTGTTGGCAGTATCGCTGGCGTCACTAGTAATGACGGTGGCAGCATTACTGGCAGCACTAGCGGTTTGGCTGGTGATGATACCAAAACTTTTTTGGCTGATAGACAAACTAGTGACGCTAGTGATTCAGTTTCTGGTGGCACTAGTAGTGCCATCGATGGCCAGTTACGGGGTGCTGGCATTGTCTCCCAGGGCTACTCACGTGATACTCGCAGTATGTCTGGCGGCACTAGCAGTGACGCTAGTAGTTTATCTGGCGGCACTAGCAGTTTCACTTGTGACGTTTCTGGTGGCCCTGCCCGCGCCACGGGTGTAAGTTCTGGTGGGAGGAGCAGTGCCAACGTAGGCCATGCGCTGGGTGCTGATATGGTCTCCCGTGGCTATGCACATGGCTATGGTACTAGCAATGTCGCTGATGACTTATCTGGTAGGAAAACCAATACTGGCGGAGTATATTCTGGCGTCTCTATAAGAGATTTTGCTGGCGACTTTTCTGATGAAAAATCTGGTGATATCGGTGGTATTGGCAAAGCAGCTGGTAGCCACTCACTTCGTGCTGCTTTTGTCACCAGTGGCAAACTACATGGTACGGGCAGTGGCTTTCCTAACGGCCCTAAGAGTGACGCTGGCGGTTTTTATAGCGAGCCTGCCAGTGCTACCGTTGTTGACTCCAGTGGCACTAGCAGTGCCCCCGTTGCTCACTCACTAGATGCTGTGGTGGTGAGTAGTAGTGGCGCTGGTGGCTTTACCGGTGGCACTAGTAGTGCCATTGGTGGCCACTCTCAAGATACTGATGCTATCTCTCGTGGTTATGAACGAGATCCTAGCAGCATCGCTGCCGTCACTCATAGTGGTGCTGGTGGTTTTTCAGGTGGTACCAGAAGTGCCAGTGGTGTCTACTCACAGGATAGTGATGCTGTCTCCCACGGTTATGAAAGTGGTGCCAGCAGTATCAGTAGCGTCACCAGTAGTGGCGCTGGTGGTACCAGCGTTGTCACTCGTCGCTATCCTAGTCGTATCGCTGGCGTCACTAGTAGTGGCGCTGGTGCTTTCTCCGATGGTACCAGAAGTTCCACTGGTGGCCACGCAGTAAATGGTGATGCTGTGTCTCGTGGTTATGAACGTAGTTCTAGCAGTATCGCTGGCGTCAATAGTAGTGGCGCTGGTGGTACTAAAAGTGCCACTGTTGGCACAAGTGTCTCACTGGATGCTGAAGCTGTCTCTCGTGGTTATGAACGTGGTGCTAGCAGTATTGCGGGCGAAATCAGTAGTGGCGCTGGTGGCTTTTCTGGTGGTACCAGAAGTGCCACTGGTGTCCAATCACAGGATGCTGATGCTGTCTCTGGTGGTTATGAACGTGATCCTAGCAGTATCGCGGGTGTGACTAGTAGTCATCCTGGCGGCTTTTCTGGTGGCACTACCGGTTTATTTGGTGACTCTTCTGGTGGCAAAACCAATATTGCCAGTGTATTTTCTGGTGGGACTAGCAGTGCAACTGGTGTTTATTCTAGTGCCACCAGCAGTGACACTGGTGGCCACTCACTGGATTCTAATATTGGTGCTAGCAGTGTCACTGGTACGTACACCTACGGTGGTGATGCTGGAGTTCACTTCGATAACACACCGTCTACTTTTCCCGTAGGAATCATAGAAGGCACAGGTGCTCTTGCTGGAGGAGTTTCTGGAGGCACCGTGACAGCTGCCAGTGGCATCACAGATGGCATTGGCACAGTTGGGGGAGGCGTACTAAGTGGGGCTGGCCTTGTGATGCCACCGGTCGGTGGCGTTACTACTTTCTTCGCCAGTGCTATCGATCCTAGTGGTGCACTTTTGAGCCAAACAGGTGGCATTAGTGGTGTCACTGGTTTAGTCTCTGGCGGCATAAGTACAGTTGCTAGTGGCATCGCGAGTGGTATTGGGGCGGTTGTCAGTGGAGTCGCGAGTGGAATCAGCATGGTTGCCGGAGATGTCGCAGAAGGGGTTGGAACTGTTGCCCCTGGTATGTCTAGTGGCATTGTCACCATCGCTTCTAGCGCCACGAGCGGTGTAGGCACGGTTGCCAATGGTGTGACTTGGCCAGTTAGCACGGTTGTCACTGGTATTACAGGCGGAATAATAAACGTCGGTAGGGGCATTTCTCACGGTTATAGTAGTAGCACCGGTGGTGTTGCTAGCAATATTGTTGGTGGTGTCACAGGTGTTATTACTACTGTCACTGGTGGGGTCGCCAGCGGCATTGGGGCTATAGCCAGCGGCATCACAAGTGGTATTAGCAATGTTGCGAGTGGGGTGTCCGGTGCTGTTACTACTGTTGCCGGCGGCATCTCTGGTGGCTTAGGCAGTTTCCCTACAGGCATTACTGGTGGTATTTCTAACATTTCTACTAGCGACTTCACGGGTAGCCTGACAACTGCCACTGAAGGAATCCCTAGCAATTTTAGTCCGGTTATCATTGGTATCACGTCTATCACTATTGTTATTGCCGGAGAGATCTATAATGGCGTATCAACTATTGGTCAAGGAATTTCTAGTGGCATTGGCACTACCGCTGGGGGAATCTCTAGTGGAGTTATCTCGGTATTTGGCGGTGTCATAAGTGGCATCGCCAGTGCAGGATCTAGCGTCATTGCCACGGTCGCCGGTGGGGTCTCTAGCGGCATTGCCACGGTTGCCAATGGGGTTTCGAGTGGCATTGTTGGTGCAGCCGGTGCGGTATCTAGCGGTATTGTTACCGTAGCCGGTGGAGTCTCGAGTGGCATCGCTGGTGTAGCGGGTGGGGTCTCGAGCGGTATTTCCACGGTGGCCGTTGGGGTGCCGAGTGGTATTGCTAGTGCTGCCAGTGGGGTATCTAGCGGCATTACCATGGTCGCCGGTGGGGTTTCGAGTGGCATCGCCAGTGCTGCCAGTGGGGTCTCTAGCGGCATTGCCACAGTCGCCATTGGGGTCTCGACTGGTATCGCCAGTGCTGCCAGTGCGGTATCTGGTGGGGTCTCGAGTGGTATTTTCACGGTGGCCGTTGGGGTGTCGAGTGGTATTGCTAGCGCTGCCGGTGGGGTCTCTAGCGCCATTGCCACGGTCGCCGGTGGGGTCTCGAGTGGCATCGCCAGTGCTGCCGGCGGGGTCTCGAGCGGTATTTCCACGGTGGCCGTTGGGATGTCGAGTGGTATTGCCAGTTCTACCAGTGGGGTCTCTAGCGCCATTGCCACGGTCGCTGGTGGGGTCTCAAGTGGTATCAGCACATTTGCGGACAGTATATTCGAAGGCACTAAATGGGTTTTGCCCGACAGCTCTGGTGGCCTTGGTTTTTCCGAAGGCTTTGGTACTGGAACATCCGCTGCAATGGTTGAAAGTGCAGGCATCATTGTCTTCACAATCTGGTACATTGGGATCGCCTTCAACTATATCATGTGAGTCAACTTTGATATATTACTTATCTTTAGTAGTTTGTAATGCTTGACTGTTGCCTTTTTTATTGCGATTCTGTGTTTTAACTTTTTCTTTATACGTATTTTAAAGAAATTCGAAATTCAGTCGTACCTTTTCTATTTTTATATGCCTGAATAATTTAAGCGTCGATATTTCTTATTTCCATCGTTTTTTTTTTTTTTTTTCATAGTAAGGCAGTCTTATAAACACAATCTGCATAGATTTATATAAAAAAATGTGGCACTATTTTTTTATCTAAAATTATCACTCTATAATCGATTGCCTGGTTCCATTATAGTTATTAGTTTAATTAACTCGTTAAACATTTTAATTACAAGATCATGATTATGTTCCCAAGACCAATAACCAATTAGACCATGTGGCGACATATTGTGTGCATCTGGATTATTTTTGAACACTCGTCTGAAATATTGTTATTACTAAAGAGCTTTTTATACCATCGCTCTTTGGCGATATAAATATACCTTATGTATTTTTTTAAAGTTATTTTTTACTCCATAGCCCTCAGTTTTATTAACGTTACCCATTTATTAAATCCGTAGCTCATTTTTAAAAGACCGGGCTTTACTAATTTCTGCCTAATCTGTGACTATACGTCTTACCATCATCATCATCCTTCTGTCATTTATTCTAATTTTTGCGACAATTTGTGATCGGCGCAGTGTGTCTTCTTGTTGCATATAACTCTATCTTCCGTCATCTCACAAGTAACATTCTTTATAGCTGTGATCTTTTACCTAATTGTAAAATATTGGATTAACCAGTACTATTCGAAAATTAACCATTGAAATATACAAACGTAAATCAAAAGTTACTCCGTCAAATTACAAATCAAAACTTTATCTCATTTAAATATATATAGGTACCATTAAGTATTTGAAACATTAAAAAGGTTCGCTTTGCGTAAATGCTTTCAGCCAAATTATGAGCAGTTTCGTGTATGTAGGTCGCGTTACATAAGCTAAGGTCCCACTCTCCCCGGAGAACGGGTGACCTTTAAACACTGCGGACTCAGGCAAATGAAAATTATGCCTCTTTTATTACAGTACCACTAAAATGCTTTATTATCCTTTTGTTAATGAAACAGTTGGATTTGCCATTGAAAACTTGATAAAAAAACTTGCAATAGACCCTTAAATTTTTGACAATAAAAACTTTGTATCACTAAAAATCATTGACATCTGGAAACGTGTACTTAAGTATAACTTTATAAAAGAACAGATAAACATAGAGGATATTCGTAGTACCGCATTTTAAAATATGGAACAAGTAGAATGTTTAAAAAGTAAGTCATGATTGCATGAATCTTCAAGTGTACAAAAGCAATAAATATCGATTTTCCTGTAAAATGTGCTAGGTGACATTGTTTTTGTATAAAGTTTTCTAACTGCATTGGCATTGAAAATAGCATAACTTTCCAGCTGCTTATTCTCTCACGTATTTTTTCGAAAAACCTATTTATTTTTATTGATTTTATCGCAAACATAAATATATACGGTTCCTATATTTTGTTAAATAGATACATTTGATTAATCGCGTTTTTAACATTTTCAACTTACCTTAATAGTTTTTTTTCTTTTATATCACTATCTTGAACTAACATTTTCTTTACTTAGAAAAAAGCTTTACCTCATTCCAAAGCATTAGAATGCGCAAAACTTGACATTTAACTACCATCACCGTGAAGTGGAAAAGGTATACCTTCATAGTTCCCCTAAATGAGTTACCTACTGAAATAACAATTTTATGATCTTGATCGTTTTCTTAAGTTCATGTTACGTTCTCATCACAAACACTATTTACTGTATTTTCGTCACAGTTTTTGCTATTTCTTATACTTAAGGGTTCTTTCAAAAAATAAAAATAAAAGATTTTTCAGTATACACGTCTACAGTTTTACACTTCGATTTCCTTTCAATCATTCAACATCTCTTATTAGTCCACTATTCTGAAAACTAACATGAATCAACAAACCTGTTTACAAATAATCATTCAATAAAACCCACAAACCGTTGTTACGGCTAATTTCATTCTGCTTTACGTATACCAATCCGTTCATAAACCATAGCTTGTACTATACACAGACTATAATTTATAGCTCAGCAATAAAGTATGACTCGATATACAACTCCTGAATTCCAAACGTCACGAACATACAGTCTTTCATTGAGGATTTCAGAATTTATCGCAATATATTCGGCATATGTATGAGATTTGTTACTCTATTCGACGTGAATAGTATCCATGGCATATTATTGTCAGGCGATTTTCATATCTGCGTTGGAACTTGTAATACATTGTGCTACGCTGTGTCACTCGCTTTTACGTAACGCTTTTCAACTCTGACATTTTCAGGTCGGTTTGTTTGTATCTTGGTGACTATAGTAAACCTATAGGTTCTTTGGAATATTTTTTGCATATTTTTTGATCAATGCAAAGTTACAATGGGATGCCGTGATCGACAAACAAAACACGATTTTTAAGGTATTTTTTGCATTATGCAGATGTATATATGTATGCATATGTATTCCGCTTATTTTATGACTGTCGTGCTCACTTGCACAGTACGATCCTTTTACAAGTCCTGCATTTTTTTTTAGTCCCACTGCTGGGCACAGTTCTCTTCTCATATAAGGAAGGTATGACCATCAATCACCACGCTTGCTCGAGACCGATTGGCGATTTCAGACATGAAGTCCAGGTTTCCTCAAGATGTTTTCCTTCACCTTTGGCTGGCTGTTCCTAGATGAACATTCCTAAACCCCGCGAATTCCACAGAACCAGTCTACCTTATCCCATTCCTAAGTTTTCCAAAAGCCAAGAGATATACTTCATCTGTATACCTCGTCAATACCCGCGTTGTTACGCAAGCTGGATCGATAGCGACCTTCCGAGGCTGTACGAACCTAGATGTGGATGCTAAAGGTCTATTTCCTGGTCGTTACTGGTTATGCAATTCGCGCCTGCGCTCTCCAAGCAGAAATCTGGGCCAAATATACAAGTACTAAGTGCTGAATGATGCTGGGCCTGCAAGTTTTTGCCCTAATTTCGTTGAGAGGCGGTCCAGGCGCTTTGTTGCTTTTTTAGGCATTTGTCTTTAGGATTGGCTGGATAAATGATTTCAATACTGTGAGATTTAAAAACTGGGTGTTTTGAAAAATATTTAGTTTATAGTCTGGGCTTTGATGCGACTTACTTACATTACTCACAAAGTTACAATAGGTTTTGCTTTGTAAAGGCTGTCATGTCATTTTGCTACATGAAACTAATCGATTTGCCGATTCATTTTATTACATGCTCTTGTAGTGTAGGGCATAACAGTTTCCCAAATAATGAGAATGTTAAATATCGAGTATACATAGAGGCAATGTGCAGTGTTTTAATACATCCTGAGTCTTACACAAATTATTTATATTCAATTTTTCTGTAATAAAATCTTCCTCTTAGATTTGTTAAAAGGGTGTTCAATCTACATACAACAGAACTTTTTTGGGACACAACTCATATCCTTATTACACTCAACATTTAACATATCTCTCGTTATCTACCAAAAATAAGCTGCTAAAAGTCCAGGAGCATCTCCCGACAACAATACATTGCGAGTCGCCCCGGGTATGCGCGTTATATCCCTGGCTTCGGTCCAGGGCGCGCGTGCTTGCCAGTGTTTACGATAACGGCTAACAGTTAGCTCTACTATGCGTCCGCGCACGAATTGTTGGAGGTGGGTTGTGGTACAAGTATGAGGTGTAAGCGGGTAGACTTTAATCCTAATTTGAATGACGAATTTGTTGGTGCTAAATGTCTTAGCCAGTGTGTAATGATAGCTCACTTTTCAGACATTCCAAATCAAGCGTCATGTTTGATAGCTTTTCCATACACTCGTAGGCCCCTAACTGCGCGACCTTTCGAAAGAGTTACTGCAGCCCTGGTTTCTCAAAGTGTTCTAGAAGGAACAATGATGGGTTCATCATCTGATGATTACCCATCTCAAAACAAAAATAAAGCTTGCCCCCCCCCTTAGGTTGTAATAATTTTACAAAATCTACAAGACCCTTTAGTTTCTATCTTTACCTGTTTATTGATGTCGCCAGTTTCTCAAAACTTGGACAGTTAATTTAATAGCTACATTGGATGACGCCTGTAATTGTTCTGTTTGACAATAAATCGGCTGCGACTCATTTAAACTGAACATTGGACATGCACTTCTCATGTATCCGAGCAGTGCTTTGAAACTCGTTACTTGGGTTCCTTCGCTGTCTATAAAATTAACTATTTTCAAATTAAAAATGTTTTATTGGTGCAGAAAGTAGCGTTAATCAATTAATTCGATACCACGCAGCTTCTGTAAAGCCATATGTGTAGATAAGTACCTATAGCTTCACTTCTTATAAGTAAGAGTTCCATAAGTCGTAGTCAGCTTGGGATCACAAAAGGTCATACATATTTTCGTCCTTATGCCGACCTGTTTTATTACGGCGAAAATAATTACTGGAATACGAATTACCAATTCATGCAGATCATGAAAGTAGAGAGTACTTCACAAACGATAAGGACTGTGAATAACATTCAGAAGACATGATTGGAAGTCTTCACTATAAAATTCTTTTAGAAGACATGCCTGTAAAAAAAATGTATTTAGAAAAGGACCACTACGTTCAAGACTACTGGCTTTTGAACACATTGAAAATTCATCTCTATAGTGTAGGCAGCAGGAACTAAAATCAATATAGCAACTGACATGCCAAGTGAATCTTCTGCAGTATCTTTATTGTATCTCTGAATGCCAAGGATTGCTGTCTGTCTGGCTTCGAGTCTATTCTGTTCGCTCTCATCAGGAGACGTGCCAATTGGGAAGATATTTAAACTATATTGACTGGGATAGTGCGCTATAGTTGGTATCATTAAGCTGATGATAACATTAAAATGACTGATATTTGCAGTTTCAAATCATGCATCATTGACTATGCGTTTGGCCTGTGTATCGTTAGTGTGTACCTAGTGTCATATTTTTGTGTTCCGCCAACTTTTGGTGGTTTGTAACTTGCGTATCTTTCTTTTCATCCTTGATGTGTGATTTTTCATAACGATATCGATTCTCGGTTTCTTAAAGATTTATCGAATTTTGCTTAACATAAGATGACAATGTTTCAAATATTATTTCGTATTTGTTGTTTGACAAGCCATTACATGAGCGATTTGCATAAAAACATAGCGCGTCCTTCTTCACGCTGCATTGAATTGTTAATTACTCGATAATGAGTGAGGTTTTGTTCCATGTTTTTATGGCAAACTGATGTTTTTGCTGATGGTGTAGCCGTGACGGTGTTTTATTTTGATGAAAAACTTGTCTTGCTTTAATGTGAAGAGCATTTGGGTGACCAAAAGTGAACTTCAATTGAAATGCAGATTTCGATATCTATGACCATTATTCTACCTGAAGTATATCTAGAGATACAAGGCATAGTGTGCATCAATAATAATATAAGAAAGTATTGTTGGTATTATCTTATATCATAGTTCATTGGTCTTTTGTCGCACTTTCTCGAACTGTGTCTCCCTAGATAACTACTGGCCTTTATATCAACAGAAATATAAAGTCAACAACAGCTGTTGCCAAAACGCAGGGATATTTGTTTTATTGATGGACGAGTGTCCAATGTAGAACGATTTTACACGCTTTTTATTTATTTCAAGAGTTCCGAAATTACGAGAAATACTTCCAGTCTACATAAATACTTAACCAGTGCTAGGGTTCTCTAGCTAACTCTATCCTATTTTTCTTTCTTTCCAGCTTTCCTACCTTGTTTAACACACTCTTGGCTTAATACACATCGTCTCGAAGTATAAGACTACAAATAATTCGTAGCCTTTTTCACTCGTACTCTTTTGTCGTTGATCACAATATCGTGACTGACACTACAATGGAAACCATACTCTGCTGTTTACAGTGTTTAGAATTTTGGACGGTGTGCCGTCCACTCAACCCAGATTTATATCCGGCCTCGGCTTCATATAACGCAGAGCTACATCAGCTACACCCGAAATACAGCTCCGTCTTGTTGTGGTAGAACGCCCGGTTCAAATAATATCTTGTTATGTGATAATGGATCAACAGATCCGTATAGCGGTCTCTCGTCTCCATCATCCTCCTTCTATTTAGACGGGCTGAAATCCTCATGGATATCCTCCACTTAGGGAATGAAAAGGGGTGCCAGGCTCTTACCGGTTTTAACCAGCCTAGTGTTTCTCGAACATGCGGGGCCGCGAGTATCTAATAGTCCAACGCTATATGCAATGAAACCAGGGATCGCTTTTACAATTGTTTTAAAAGTGGTCCCTCATTGACGTCTTTATTAGGTTTTCTTTCTTTTGGTTATCTGTGAATTCAAAAATCTATTGATCTTTATGATTTCAGTGATGATAAACCACTTTGACTCAATAGCTATGCAATACTTGGGACCCAGTCGCATCATTCTTGTCAAAAAATGCTTACCTAACCATTCCATATGGGTACCTACTAGGAATGAATAGTTTGCAATTGTCCTCACTATGTTTGTTTATGCTGTAATAATAACTAATTCACTCATTCAGTCATGAATAATATCTCCATAAGTTCACACATGTGTTGCGTTTCAGCCGTCAAAACTATTCCAGTCTAATTGGTGTTTTATCAATTCGACCTTCTGGCTTGACCCACTGTCCAATGTCAATGTTATGACTATTTCTAATGAATATGAATCATTATGTTTATCTACTACCACCTGCACTGGACTAGACTGTTTTGCAAACTCTGATTTTTGTACTGAAGTTGAAGTTTGTGAAGAAAATGGTGCTACTTTGCTTTGTTAGCACTATTCTTTTCAAAACCAATTTGAAGCTAAAGCACATTGATTAGATATTCTTTCTGCTAGATGCCGGCAACCACTTACCATTGCCTGGGCTGATTGCCCATCATTCAACGAAAACCAACATTACTTAGCATTTACATTCTAAATTACACTCACAGGAAAAAATCCATCAAGATCTTTATATGTTTCAATCACCGTCAACATCCGATCTTTTTCATACAGCTAAATATTTATCTGAACTGCTGGAAGCACATCAAAATATTTACAAACGTTCACTCCAATATATTTATTGACGTAAACACGTTGATGCGGAGTCTTTCGATTCTCTCGAAGATTGCTATCGCAGGTTAATACGGATTAGATAAGACGTATAAAGATAATGATAAGGTTTGACTTGATACTGTCAAGATTATAGGTGTTATTCTTATCGTACTTGTTGGTCGTGTTAGATAGGTAAAGAAATTCATAGAAACTTGTTCTAGAATAAATATGCAAACACGGATTTGGTGTCTGTTGGTCATGGTTGATTACTGAATTAATATTGTATATCTATAATATTTCCGGTTCAAAAATCCGGTTCCGGTGTCAAACAGTAAACACCTATTGTTGTTGCTCTCTCAAAACTAATCAATTTATACAGCCAAATTGCCGGCTGTAAGTCTAAAACTGTCATCAACATTGAATACAGTGACGAATTCAAGTAGTGCATACAAGTTGGAGGCACGAAGCGCAAAAAACAAGCCAAATATCCCTCGAAACACACAGGCAAATAGGTTAGAAAAAAAGTGTCGTCATTCCTTCAAGGAGACAGCTGACAGATTTCAACCAATCACAACCCTGGTCATAGACACTGCAGATCATATCGTTCTGAGGTTGGTAGTTCTGAACCCGTGCTGTCAAAAATAACCCAGTGCTGTCATCTGCAATTGGTGTTGCCAACTAAAATCAAGTGTTACCAACTCAGAACGAGTGTTGCCAACTAAAAGTAAGTGCTGCCAACTACGAATTAGTGTTGCAATTTTAGAAAAAAAAAAAAAAACATCGAAAATGGAAAATGAGACGGACACATTCTGGAATAAATTGAAGGAAGAAATGGCAATGCAAACAAGAGAGATAACAGAAGCAGTCACGAAAAATGTATCAGAAAATATAAATGAAAAATTAACAGCGCTAGCTGAAGAAAACAAAATCCTGAAAGCTGAAGTTAAGACCCTAAATGACAAAATTAGATCCTTAGAAGAAAACAAAAAGAAAAACAACGTCCTGTTCTTTGGGGTTAAAGAGTTACAACGTGGTGAAGCCCCCTTAGAAACTGTATTGGAAGTTATGGAAAAGAAATGAATATCCACGTAAAGCCTAATGAAATAAACAGTGCTTACCGACTTGGCGAAAAGAAAGACAACAAAACGCGTCCTATTCTTGTTACTTTCACAACAAACTGGAGAAGAAACGAAGTGCTTAGGAACAAAAAGAAACTGAATTCCGAAATATACATTAAAGAGGACCTCAGCAAAGAAACGTTGGAGAATAGGAAACAACTGTTACCCCAACTAAAAGAAGAGCGCAAAAAAGGAAATGTTTGTTATTTTGTCAAGGATAAAATAGTCATCAAAGAGCCGAGAGAGGAGAAAATAGGCAAGAGGAAAAGTGACTGCATTAGTCCTTTAAATAAGTCACCAAACCAACCATCCGCCCCTGCGTCAAAGAAATGTACTAAAATAAACATGATGGACTATGTATCTCGGGTAGATCCACATCACTTTCACTGCCCTCAACGTCAAAAATGCATAACAGACACCGACAACAGGAAACCCAACTTAAGCTACGAACATGTATCCAAAGAAACAGCCAAAACACCTTCCCAAGCCGGCTGGTCACCGTGGGGAATGACGACCACTACCCTCCGATTATAAATTCCCTACCACAAATCAAAACATTAAGAAACAATAAACTACAAAACACCAAGCAAATTTATATAGCTACGTACAACACACGTTCTCTGAGGACTGAAGACAGGCTACAAGAACTTCTGTATTCATTAGAAGATATTAAATGGGACATCATAGGATTGTGCGAAGTGAGAAGATACGGAGAAGCTATCGAAGAATATGATAAAGTTACACTATACTATAGAGGCGATGTTCCCGGAAAATATGGTGTAGGATTTTTAATAAAAAATGAACTCAATAGTTCCATTGTAGAAATAATAGGAGTCACGGACAGGATCGCTATATTAAATATTAAAATTCCTCCAAAACAGGAAATATGGTCTATAGTGCAAATTTACTCACCAACAGAGCAGTCATCTACTTTAGAAATCGATGCATTTTACTCAACTCTCAACATCGCCCTAAAAAAGTACACATACAAACACTGCATAGTAATGGGAGATTTCAATGCTCAGATTGGAAGTCCACGAAATGGAGAAGATATTGTACTTGGCCCTTACATCAGAGGGAAAAGAACAAGGAACGGACAAAACTAATAGAAATGGCGATGGAAAATAACATGAGGATAATGAACAGCCTATTCAAGAAAAGAACTTCAAAAGATGGACTTGGGAATCACCAGGCGGCAGTTTCAAAACGAAATTGATTACATCTTAACAAATAGACCAAAATTAATTGACGACTGCGGCACCATTTATCTAAATTTTAATAGCGACCACCGAGTCCTGAGAGCACGTCTGAGCAGGTCAATGGGCACTATTAAAAGTCGACCCTTCAAAGTCAGAAGACCAACACCAAATAACAAACAAATGTTAAACACCATCAAGGACAAACTGAAATTAGTGACAGAATCATCCTTTGAGGGTATAAATACTCAGCAGAAGTACAACATAGTACATGAAATATTGACATTGAGACAAGAACCTGATACTAAAAATAATACGAAGGATAAGAAAAACTTGTCAGAGAAAGTAATTAAACTCCTAGAAGCAAGATCAAAACTGTTAAATACTACAAAGAAAACAAAAATTATCAGAAACAAAATAAGCGAAATAAGTAAAGAAATCAATAACCAAATAAGAAAAGACAGAGAACGCACCAGGCGTGAAACTTTTGAAAAACACATAAGCAAAACTGGAGGTATTAAAAAAGCTCTAAAAACTTTAAAAGAAAAGAAAAACTGGATACCCAATATGAAAGACCTACTTTCGAAAACGAAAACAAAAAGATATGATATACTGTCAATAGCAACTACATTCTACGAAAACCTTTACTCCAGCAAGAACCAAATAGTAAACACCGACTTAAATAACACCGACGCGGTTCCACCTATACTAATAGAAGAAATATACAAGGCAATAGAAACACAGAAGAAGGATAAAGCTCCCGGCCCTGATAATATCAGCAACGAATTACTTACAGATTGTAAAAACGAGCTAGTACCACTACTTAAACACATTTTCAACGACATATTGCACACCGAGGAAATTCCTGCACAGTGGACTACATCAACAATAATCCTACTCCATAAAAAGGGTGACAAAGGAGAAATTAACAACTACAGACCAATAAGCCTAATGTCGAACATTTACAAAATTTTGCAAAATTGTCTTAAGGCGAATAACCAAAACTCTTGATGAAAACCAGCCCAAGGAACAGGCTGGCTTCCGGTCAGGCTATTCAACATTGGACCATATACTAACGGTAAGACAACTTTTGAAAAGCCAAAGAGTTTAAAGTGCCCTTCTACTGTTGCTTCATCGATTTCAACAAGGCATTTGACTCAATAGAACACAACAGTATCTGGCAATGTCTGAAGAAACAAGGAGTCGACCAGAAATATATTAGGATTTTAAAAAGCATATACACTAACAGTACAGCAAGAATAAAACTAGAGAAACAAGGGAAACAAATAAACATAAACAGAGGCGTACGCCAGGGAGATCCACTGTCACCTAAATTATTCACAGCTGTACTGGAAGATATCTTTCGGAGACTGGAATGGGACCACTACGGACTTAACATAAATGGCGAAAATCTTACACACTTGAGGTTCGCTGATGACATAATAATACTGGCAAGGAGCAAAGACCAACTACAATACATGATCACTGATCTGGATAGAGAAAGCCGCAAGGTAGGTCTGACGATGAACACTTCAAAAACCAAAGCCATGACAAACGCACTGGAAGACACTATTCTTTTAAACGCCGAACCAGTAGAGTTTGTAAAAGAATACACTTACTTGGGCCAACAAATCTCGGTCACTGATATAATGACAAAAGAAATCGACACAAGGATTGGAAATGCATGGAAACGCTACTGGGGGTTTAAGGAAATAATGAAGAATACAGAAATCAAAACGTACGTCAAAACAAAACTGTATAACACTTGTATACTCCCAGTCTTGACATATGGCTGCGAGACATGGGCTCTCACCAAAGCGCTATATAAGAAACTCGAAACGTGTCAGACGGCAATGCAAAGAAGCATGCTAAATATAAGAAAATCTGATAGAATAAGAAACACCACTATCCGAAGGCGCATGAAAATTGAGAATGTCACAACTAGAATAAGAAAACTAAAGTGGAAATGGTCCGGCCACATAGTCAGAGGCAATGACAAGTGGAACAAAAACATAATATCTTGGTACCCTAGGGACAAGAAAAGAAATCGAGGAAGACAGTACCGAAGATGGGATGACGAAATTAAAAGCATAGCAGGGAATATATGGACTAGAAGAGCCCAAAACAGAGCAGAATGGAAGAAAATGGAGGAGGCCTTTGCCAAAGTTGGGCAAACAGACCAGGTCGTTGGTGTCATCAACTCGTCAGAGTTGTAGATTAAGATTGTATACTGTAAACAAGGTCTGAATAAAGGCTATTTTTATTTTATTTTATTTTTATTTATTTTATCTATAATATTTAATTGGTGATTTCTGTAATAATATAGAGATAACTTCCCTTTCCTCGCCATGATCTGAACTGAAGGAATAAGATTAGGCAAAAAACCCAACCCATCATTATTCCCTACAGTACCTACAAGTAACACCAAAAAAAATGTCGTAACTATTACAAAATTGGCAATATCATCATTCAGATATTTGTATATACTCTCCGATCGCCTGATTAAGGTCTTTAGACTGAGATATCTAGACAGGTTGACTTGAGATAACATTCGGTGCCCCAGTGAGTCAGTAGAGCGCAATGTTACGCAGGCGGATATGCTTGTTAAGAGCTGCACATTCCGACAGCCAAATTGCCTGATTGAAAATTTTCCATCCGTACATTTTTTGTAATGCTCGATTTTTGTTTGGGTTTAAGCAAAAGCGAATTTAATGCAACTTAAAAAAAAATACACGCAGATATTACATCTAAATAGTTACATTTGGAGATAAATAGAACATAATAAGTTCTTTATTTTAGGGTTTGAAGTAAATACATCATCATCTCCCGAGCCTTTTCCCATCATGTAACAAAATTAATAGTCATCATCATCTCAGCCATAGGACGTCCACTGCTGAGCATAGGCCTCCCCCTTAGATCTCCACAAATACCTGTTGGAGGTGACCTGCATCCAGAGTCTATCAAAAATAATAATAATGTTATATTTGGTTTTCTACTAATCCTGGTCTTGGGTTCTTGGGCTGCTATCCAAAAGCAATTGGAAATGCGTCTTGAATTATGGTTTTCAAAATCACTGAGTTATTTATTTTCAGCATTGAAGTAAATTATCTGTTCAGCAGATATTTGTGGAAAGTATTTCTAGTATCTCTAGATCATTATCTGGATATGTAGTTTTATCTTCTTATCAAATATGCTCAATGAAATATGTCAATTTTGCATTTCTAAGCATGATTGTAACTTTAGGGAAGATTATGACTTGCCATTTTTATTCAAGTACTATCACTTCCGTCTGCATGACTAGCTTTTACTGCATTGACCTTATTTTAAACATCCTTCTTGATTTTATTAAAAAAATCTCCTTTATTCCCACAATTTTCACATGAATCTGCCCTTGTAACTGTATCGGTTTGCCCTTGAACTGTAATCGTGTCTCCACACTTCGTTGGCTTCTAATATTTTCCGCTATGCACGGTTCAAGTGTAAACCAGATTGTTTGCGGTTGATAGAAACACTCTATTGTTTATAACACTTTCTTATCAGCAATACGGTTATGCGTGGATATGACGTATAATAAGATTACTACGACTATTGAACTAAGGAATAGATTCTGTGTAGAAAGATAATGTAGAATGACTGTAATGGGTTTAATCCGTCATATGTATGTGTTAATCTATCATTTCCTTCATCTTCACCTTATCCACCTAATGCTATCGAAAGCTGAATCCCTCAAAGGCCTGAAGGCCTCATCGCTGCCCTGTTATTGCATCCCCAATGCCAGTACTACTTGACAAATAAAAAGGTAGTCTTCAGACCTTAAAATATTCGCATTAAGTCAGATTTGCGACAGCGCAGTCGGGGCCTGGATGACCCCTAAGACAGGAAGCTTGGCAGGACATGAGTCAGCCGGACGCCTGGTCCACTAATCGAGACAGTCAACTGGAACGAACTGCATTACTTACTATTATTGTCTGGATGTATTTACTGGGATATGTTGACTGAAGAGACACTTGGAAGCCAAAATGTAGCTGGTTCAAATTGCGTCAATGTAACAAAATACCAGAGATGAACGAACATTTTGATGAACTTACTTGAAGGTGATACCTTTGAAATTGGTCTTAAAATCCCGAAATGATGCCGCAGGACCATTGTTCCACGTATCGTTTATTGCCTTAAAGCTGGGTAGATATAATTTGGAAATGTGGGACTTATGCTTTACATTAAAAATGGCCTGCACAACCCTCCACTTCTTTATCTCTGCAGCTTATGCTTATGTAACTGTATCGACTTCAAACAGTCCCTCATCTGCAAAGCTACAAAAACATTAAACGTTCCCAAACTGTCGCTTCGGGAGAAATTTTCCCTTTTGTATGTCTATAATGTGACAATGACCTGTAACTACAATTACCTTTAACGTCTGTAAATGGTTCCACTGGGCAAAATTCTTCCCTTTTAACAATTAACACAAATGACCCATTTTATGAATGAGTTCGTCCACTTAATAATCCCTTCGTGCTAATTTAAACGTCTGTAGGCTGTTTAAATGGTGTTGACCTTTCAACCCCAGTGAGGGAACTTTAAATAGACGACCCACTAAGTATAGCATGAAGCCTTGTAACTGTATTATTGTGTAAGGTTTAAACTGTAGAAATTACTTTGAAGCTTCAGCACTTATGCAAGTTACCTCATTCGTGTATGTTGCTGTAGTTTCTATGACCTTGAGTATTAGAGGTTGTAAATGATACAGATATTGGTATAGTTTTATTTTCAATCTGAGGGCACGGCAGTGCCCCAGCCAAGACTCGAGCAAAGCGGGCACGGCCGTACCATCTTTTCTCGAAGCGTTTCGCGGCTATTTCAGCCCCCTGTAACTTCCATGTGAACAAAGCTATGAGTTTAGGTTTTCGATGACCAAGAGTAAGTATTAGAACAAGCTCAGTCTCAAAATTACAAGACATTTGAATAAATAGTTTACGAGTTATGAGCGATCAAAGTTACACCATTTTGTCACTGACTCACTCACTGACCGATCATCAAAAGTCTAAGGTACTTCTAGCAAACTTAGAACCTTCAAATTTGGCACCAAGATAGGTTACTAGCTACATATAAAGGGAAAATTATAAAAACCTTAAAACTTAATAAAAAAATAGGAAACAAATTTATATTTGCGGTTTTTCAAGAACATTGTGTATGAATTTTGACTGCATTGATAACTTTGTTATTTATGTATGTACAAAATGTTACTATTTGTTTTATTGTTACGTAGTGTGGTATATTGTTATTATGTATTAAATATACATACATATGAATAAAAAAGCTAGGTTAAAATGAAATGAACAATGATAAAATCTTTCATATTAATGCAGTGCGATACATACTGCATGCTCGCTCGATAGATGGCGTTGTCCTGGTCTAAATCGCGCTATGGTTTCGTTACATAGCTTAGTATAAGTAGTACTTTAAAAAAAATCAAATAGTTACATGTGATAGCGCCATCTACCTCTGAAATAAATCTCTTTTGTTCTAAAAGATATTTGATTCAAAAATTCGTCAATTTCGAAAATTATTAGTTTATTTTAAAAAAATGTTGTTTACGTGCTAACTAGGTGTACATATTTAGTTAGTTGCATGTAAGTTAATTTAATTTGTTATATGTATACTATAGATAGAAGAAAGAGATACTTAGAGAAGAAAGAGACCTACAAAAAATAAATTAGATCCCATCAAAAACATTAAATGTAAAAAAAGCCAATCCTCTACGCAGTTCCTCCACCGTAAAAAGTTTTGAGATCGCATAGAAGCCAAGTCCTGTTCAACTTTAATTGTAATAATAAATCAACATTTTGTGACTTTATCAATTAAATAGTTTTGTTCATATTACAATAATATTGTCTTGGCCATGAGCACAAGTTAAAAGTCGCTCCTTGTAATAATGTGTAAATACCATTGAATTGATAAATTCTATATGGACATGATTTTACGATTGGACTGATTATGCACTGAAGAACTTAGACAAGGACTTAAAAGACTTAGAATTTGAGATCACCATGGACTAAACATCCGCCATAGTACATGTGCAGTTCAGTGATGGATGATACTGACTGTCATTTAGTAACGATTGAATAAACTAAATGTATTTAATTCTGTGATATTAAACTCCATGTTTGACTTTCACCTCTCCAAGATATGCCGTATTATATTTGTAGTTTATTGTGCTCATGGCCAAGTCAATATTATTGTAATGTGAACAAAACTATTTAATTGATATAGTCACAAAATGTTGATTTATTATTACAATTAAAGTTGAACAGGACTTGGCTTCTATGCGATCTCAAAACTTTTTACGGTGGAGGAACTGCGTAGAGGATTGGCTTTTTTTACATTTAATGTTTTTGATGGGATTTATTTTACCCTATAAGAAACCAACTAATTGTCAAAGACTTCTTTTGTTATGAAACTTAGGCTTCATTTTCCTGTTTTTTGATTGTTTTATTAGGTAACTGAGAATTTTAATAGGCTCGCAAGTCAGTAAGTTCTTTTATTACCCGATTTTCTTCCAGATTTTATCTTCTCACGCTGTTACTCTTGCGCAATTTTGGATACACTAACAGCACCACTTAAAATCCAAATTCTTCAAATGTTTTGATCATTTTTTGAGCGATATACTTAGCAATATCATTCGTGTCTGCATCTAACAGTGTTTTCCCCGGACTGGCCTTGAACTGAGCTATGATTTGTGACTCATTGTGATCATAATAACAACCATTGTGCTACAGCGTTTATGTCGTTCGTCATACGTACGGATGCTGAATCTAATTGTAGGTACGTAGAGGCACTTTTGTATGTTTGTCTTGTATGCTCATTATTGTTGGAAATTGTATTATTGTTTTGTAGTTTGAATTGGGGCAGTTATTGATTCTGTTTCAATATTCTTTCCTGTTGAGTTGTCTTCATTTGAGAGATATTTTCAATGCAAATTTTCCTTGTATAATTGTCCTTGCCAGACAGCAACCATTTTAGTAACATTATTCTGAACTAAGCAGAGAAATGGCAGGTATGAGAAATCCCACATACGTACGTTAAAAAAATACCAAACATAATTCAGATCCGAATCGTAAGTTTTAAAATATATTTTTACAAAAATAGCAGATCGGAGTGATAAAACTATAGCCAAACACACAATTCAAACCTCATTCTGCAGAAACCATGCTATTCTGCCAATTGCTTCATAAGATTTCATTAAATCCAGTCGGTACTGGCCAAATTGGCACGCGGCACTTGACCTAGAGCTGAACGATTCATTTGGTAATTTAATTAATACACACACACACTATGGACTCACTAGCCACAGGATAAGAAACATTGACTTTCTTTCCATTCTCCTGTCGATGGAAAAACAGGCCTTCTATCGTCAGAATTTCAGGAGCTAAAAATTCTTGCGCTTATTGTAAATTGTTCATTGATGTGTTGCTTGTGGGGAATCTCATTAATATTCGCTTCTTTTCTGGGCATCTTCCCTACCTACCAACTTTTCCTTTCCTAAATTACGCGTTATCTTTTCATCTTCCTGAATCTCCAGTCTATCTTCTTCAAAAGTGGTTCAATATTGCGATCCTTTATAATTTCGCATCCTGTTCTTAACATTTCCTCTTCGCAAAGTGACTAATGCGGTCTCAATTGAATTATTTGATTAACTAAATGATAAAGTGATGCTGACGGGTTTGCCCGGTCAATTACCAGGATAGGGGCGCACTGTTCTCTTGTCAAATGGCACAGTTGAGATGCGGGAAACAAAGATACTACCCAATAATTAAAACGTCTGTTATAGTTTTAATGAATGGTGAATTGAAGCAATAGTTAGTAATCAACGTCATAATTTCTTTCAAGAAACTGACATTCCTTAAATAATGATTAATTCATCTCGTAGTCTTTAGATGAGCGCCGAGGCTAAGATTCGCGACTATATTTAAGTAATCTTGCACTTGAACACCGGTCGCCTCGAAAACATCATAAACGTAATTTTTTTCTTTATTCATTTTGATCGTATTTGGATCCTAAAAATACTTTGATGATTAATGACAATTCTATTTTTGGTATAGCCTTAAAAACTTGTTTATTGTCCGTTGCTATTGACAACGCGAATGCCCATTCATATACACACGCCACTTTATTTATTACCGAACCCACGTCACAACGTAGGCATAATACCGTTCTCACAAGCCCATATCGCATTGTACGTCTGTCAGGCTCGCTATCATTGTACCCTTGAATAGTAAATACTTTGTATCAAGTTTATCGAGCATTGTCCTCCATTAGGCAGCAAGTTCAATGCCAATCGATGTATCATAATGTTAGCCTTTTATGGAAGGTTCGTGAATGGTACAGTAGACACCTGAATTGAAGGTGAATCGGGGTTTATGAATTTGAATATATACAAGGGAGGTAGGGCATGAATGATTAAGACTGTAGCTCACGCAGCTTACGAATCAGAATCACAGAGCTTGGGAAACAGATTGTAATAGGCACATTTAGTTGTTCATGATTCCGTTTTGTTGTGATTTGTTTCCTTACATTTTCTGCCATCATCAAACCCTACACTCTTGCATTTCTGTGCGCAGACTTCGACATTGTTATTAAAGCCACTACTATACTATAAAGTTGGTATTTCTGTCGAACAAACGTATCGTCGCGAACAATCCCCAATTAATTAAACACGTCAATTCCAATTGAAGCTAACATTGATAAATTGTATCTGAACAAATATAAATATAAGAGCAGGACCATCGTGACCATTGACCATCATGCAGCGTGTTATTATTTAGAGACCAATTTGCAAACTGAAGATACAAAAATAGCCATCATTATTGATGATTCACGATGGCTACTGCTGGTCATCCATCAATAGTCACATTATTGAAGCCGCGTCCAGATTTCCTTTAATTTCCAGAGCCATTTTCAAGTTACATGATTTTAAGTTCAGCTCCAAATATTTCTAGAAATTCTTCCATTTATCCGTGAGAACATTACAAACTGGCGCAGGTACCTTCCGCATGTATAATATTATAGTTTAGAGGACACCCCTCATTTCGATCGACCTTGATATCGTGGGAAGGTCAGGTGCCGTGACGGGGCCCTCTGTACGCCCACGTCTCGTCAATCACGCTTATTACTTCAAGCTTCAGGAAACTCATCATGTTTGGTCGTTAGGGATAGGAGGTGGATGGCTTTTTGGCATGTCTTGAGGTTCGAAGTAAACTCATATTCCGAAATAGGAGAGAAAATTCTCTTTTGTCTAATTTGGGCTTAACAATTGCAAAAATTCTTGAACTCCCCAATTAAATATGTACACTCATTTATTTGCCCGTTTTTAGCATTTTACAATCTCAGATTTAAAATTTGTGTCAGGCATTGCTCAACCTCCAACTGTATTGCCTACATATAAAATCGATGCTTGGAAAAGTAACTGCAATCTAAAGAGCAATCGATATTAGATTAGTTCAATTAGTTCTTCGAATGCATTAACAGACAGCCTTGCAAACAATAGATGTGCGTCATTGTATTCAGAGACTAATGGGCTTCCACCATATGTCAGGATCGTATGAGATCTCGCCATCTGTTCAGAACTTATTTATTTCTGGAAAGATCGATTATCCTTGGACAGTTACAATTATTCTGTGGCTGAGTAAACATTGTACCTATATGGATTTATTTTCTTCAAAGTATATACATAAACTTTTTGCTCCCTAAACCTCGTTAATGCCATAACCATGACCATCTGAGCTTCCATGACCTTCCCCATGATCACTCGAGCAAGAGATTTCTACTTTATGGTTTTCCGTTTATGGAGCCGTTAATGGGAATTAATAGCCCACACATACATAAACTTTAATCATTCACAGTTATAACATGTAAGATTTTTATTTTTTACGTGGTCCCGTATTACATCTTCATAAAATCCCGTCAAAATAAGGAAAGCTATTAAAATACTCAAGCACCTATCGTATTGCTAACGAGCGCAGCCATAGCAAAAGCCATTACGTTGGAAGTAATGGGCATATCTAAGCGTTGACACGCGCATGGCAACAGCAAATGTTTTGTAGTTAATTTTGAGACGGCGACGTTCATGCGCGGGCGCATCGCCGACGATCGCCATGTTTAACTTTATTTGCATTGGACGTGATGCATCAGGGCTGACACGTTACTGACTTTCAATTTAAGCTGACTGAATTTAGTTTGTACTAATCTTTTTCTGGTTTTAAACCACCTCAGTTGTAATGCACCTGAATGAATAGATATAATTTTACGTTTTGTAAACTATTTTCTACGTATATTAAGTTCGATTCTTTTTTCATAAAGATACCATAAATATTACAAGATTTCTGTGCAAATCAATCTTATGGTTTGGCTTACTACAACTAGGACAATATCTCTTGAATTTAACAGCTTTCGATCCTTCTTCTGTCTTTACCTCAATATTGTATCTGTAATTATATTTACGGCTGCCATTCAATCCGTTGTGTAGGACATTCTTTATGATTATTGCTATCCCTGTTATTATGTTTCCCTGTAATTATTAGATATGATAATAAAGTCAGGTATTGCAATCAAGCAAATTGCTCTTTAATAAACTTTTAATGACTGTGTGCTGTGTACATAAAGCCAAGTTGAGACCCTAAGCATAACATCCTCTGGAGTCTTTGAAATCATTTTTTCTCTAACTCTGTCAGCCAAATAATAAGACCATTACAAAGATACCATCGATTTGTTCAGTCTGGATATTTTGCATGTATTGGTTCACGGTTGGAGTGTGGAGTGGCGTGATAGTTTTCCTTTGTTTGTCTGCAACAAACATGAAGGTAGTTAGCTTCTTATCAAAGACTATGCAAGAAATTATATAATTGCTCCTACTTTCTCCATTTCTCCAGTTGCAAGCCCTGTGAGGATGCACCAACTATTCCGGTCCAGGGCGCTCCCGCCGCGCCTTACATGGCCACTCCCGATATAGACGTACATGTCTTTGTCCCACCACGGGGTTATTTTCACGTCACCCGGTAACGGTAGCTCGTGGCTCGTCTAGCTTATGTATATGCAGCTGGGGATGATGAACTTTTACTATTTTCGTATCTCCTTGGTGAATCCTTCCAGATGTGCTTTTGTTTTTTTTTGGCATGTGCAGGCGTTGGTTAAGATTTCACCTTCATATTTTGGTAGGATAGTGTATGCAGCAAATATCCTATAGGAAATCATTTCAGCCATCCTGATAAAACTATAGACCACCTAGGTACTAGGTAAATCAGGTCGCTCAAATTGTTTAATAGTATTCCCACTTTCACTTCGATAACACTTGTCACCTAACACTTTTCCCATAGCCAGGGTTTTAGCAAACATTTGTTGTTTACTAAGAATTATCCACATTACAAAACAACTGGCATCCCTAATTCAATAAAACTATTGTTTATATCTGAAATATTCCCCACTTGCAAAAAGACGAGGATACACATGTTAAACACTGGACAGCTCCAAAAGTTATCATTATGAGTTGATGTGATTTATATTATTTTATACGTGACATTTTTTTATTTTATGTATACTGACTAATTACCATCATCGTTCTGTTTTTACGATGAGTTGTTCCTTAATTCTGTAAATGGTCTACTAGCGACTGCGAATCTATTAGTATTAACTGTTTTCTTGTCGTGTAGCTGCAAGTCGTCATGCTCCCTTTGACGGTATTGCTTGCGGTAGCGTCGGTGGTCGGGTTGCCTCCCTCCCTCAAAAATGTGCGAGGGGGGCGATGGCTGATCCTCGCGTTATGCTCGTGAACGGGTGCTGCTTGTGGTACCAGGTCGTCTTGCTGACTACATAATTGTACACCCGTAATATACCTAATGTATATGATTTTGGTTTGAACGGTAGTCCTAGTTCACCGTTTTCATTGTTTATGATGTTATTTTATTTTTTTTTATTTTTTCATAAAAACTGTTTGACATGTCGGTGGGTGCACCCTAAACTATATCTATCTTCACTGAATGGAGGCTTTATATTTTTTATATTTTTCACTCTTTTTTAATAGATTTCTTTTGTAACTGCTTGAGTAATAGGTATGGGTAAGGTGTGTACTAGCCAACATGATTAACTATTTGAATTGATTTTATATACAAAGGAGATCATTCAAGTCTCGAACATTTTGTACCCAAAAATGAAAGTGCCGGCCAGAAGAAAAAAATAGTAGATTCTTGTAGAGAATAATGCCCTGAACATTTTTTACTACTACAAGAATTGTCTACAATTAACCCCCCGGCTGCTATTTGACTTTGAAAATAGCAAAAAATTCCACAATATTTGGAGCATTACATTACGGCCCCCGAGAAGGTAGCCGCTGCCTTCAAAGGACTCCTGCCCAATTTGGGAAGTCATCAAATGACCCCCCTCCCGCTGTGGGGAAGTCAGATTCTAACTGACTAAAGCCCATCATGGGGAAACCAGGGCCGGGGTAATTCTTTCGAACAATCCTGCAGCCCCGATAGGCTTTGTCCCCGCTAAAAATATCGTAGGATTCTTGTCGAGGATACCCTGACGATTTTGTACTTTTATAAGGAACGTCTTCGTTAACCCCCAGACTGCTATTTGAGTTTAAAGTGAATATAAAATGTATACTTGAATGTTACGACAAATGCGTCCACAGAATTTTTTTAACTAATTGAATGTCTACGATATGCCCTCCTGCTGCACACCGAGGAGACTTACTGATTTAAACCCATCATGTTCCTTCTGATAATGTACCAGGGCCGCGGTAACGCTTTCGAACAATCCCGCAGCCCTGGCGGGCCCCACTGGGGTTTGCTGACTGTCTGAGGAGGGCTTGGGTCAACGCTCGCCGCCGACACAGGCCTGTTGTTTCCAAAGAGGCAGAAGGACGATGAGCCTCCCTAAACTCACCGCCCACAGACCGGCGCCGGGAGTCTTCTCGACAAACGATGCGCGTGGCGTCTTCCACGTCCACGGCAGCGGCTGGGATGAGATGCGCGAACTCTCAGTTATTCCACCGCCTCCTTCTCTGGCATGCTTCACAGAAGGAGACGAAGGCATCCCATTCCCCCTCGCCCCTATAGAATTTCGGGATTGTTCGAAAGAGTTACCGCGGCCTGGCTACATGGTCAGAAGGAACATGGTGGGTTTAAATCAGTAAGAGGCTAATCGGAGCCAATCAGTGTAGCAGGGGCCGTAATCGTAGACGTTCGGTCAGTTAACAAAAAAATAAAACCGACTCCCAAAAACACTGAAATGCAAAAAAAAAAAACTATCCTTAGGTGCACCGGCCTAGAAGTCGGTGGCGTATAAACTCAGGAACATCCATTAAACACTGTGTTTTTTTTGTAAATAGTTTTTTATTTTTGGCTTTTCAGTGACAAGCATAGTTGTCACTATCCACATTTTTGGAAAGTTCTCATTAATACGAATAATATAAGCCCAAACACGAGGTAGTTTACATATTCAGTTGTCGAGTTCCCTCGACCTTCTCCGGTCTCCATCATCAGGTCAGCTCCAAACCTTCACAGTTGCAAAGGTCTTGTCAATACAAATAATATAAGCCCAAACACGAGGTAGTTTACATATTCATTTGTCGAGTCCACCTTCTCTCGTCTCCATCATCAGGTCAGCTCCAAACCTTCATTGTTGCATAGTGTTATCAGACGTACACCTCATTGTCAAGTTTTTAACCTATGCACGCCTACAATTTTCGAAAGTTGCCCTCAATTTCTCAGGGTTTCCATCATCAGATCCTGACCTGGTGATTATGGGACTACCTGGAAGGTATACCCTATCAAAAAAAAATCAAAATTGCAAATCGGTTCAGGCGTCTTCGAGTAATCGGTGAACATACATAAAAAAAAAGATCGCGACGAATTGAGAACCTCCTCCTTTTTGGGAAATTGGTAAAAAAATACTGTGGACGTTATTTGCCATAACATTCAACTATAGATTTTTTATTCACGGTTCTCCCATTTTAAACTCAAATAGCAGCCTGGGGGTTAACCGAAGAGGTTCCTTATAATTGTAAAAAATCTTCAGAGCATCCTAGACAAGAATCGTACGATATTTTTGCGGGACAAAGCCTATCGGGGCTGCAGGATTGTTCGAAAGAATTACCCCGGCCCTGGTTTCCCCATGATGGGTTTTAGTCAGTAACTTCCCCACAGCGGGAGGGGGTCGTTTGATGACTTCCCAGGTTGGGCAGGAGTCCTTTGAAGGCAGCAGCTTCCTTCCTCAGTTTGGGGCCGTATTGTAATGCTCCAAATATTGTGGGATTTTTTGGTATTTTCAAAGTCAAATGGCAGCCGAGGGGTTAATTGTAGACGATTCTTGTAATAGTAAAAAATGTTCAGGGCATTATTCTCTACAAGAATCTACTATTTTTTTCTTCTGGCCGGCACTTTCATTTTTGGGTACGAAATGAATGATCTCCTTTATGTACACAATGTTGTATAGTGATATTTAAATATTTGTATACGGTTCTTCAAACCATACAGACAGAATTGTGTTGCTGGGGAGTTTGTTGCGCCACTTCTTCTTCCCAGCAAAAACACATAGGAAGTGGTGAAGGGCGGGCGTTTTGGGGGCTGTCTTTTGTATTGACGTTCGAAAAGTGCTGATTTTCAGCCTACTTTGAATAAATGACTTTTGATTTGATTGATTTGATTTGATTGATTGACACAAATTGAATTATCCTTAACCCACCGAGGCATACGTTTTGCAGCATTTGCCTACCTATTGTTAAACCATGATACGTGAAACGCAAATACTATCCGCGGATTCGTTCCACGACGAGATGCGTGTCTCGTGACAAATGACGTCATCGCAAAACGAGCCGGTGGACATCCATTCGTCAAGCTGTCTGTCACACATCGCTGCAAGCGCCAAATGTTTCATATTCTGTCAAATTTTTCGCCGTTCCAAACTTTTTTCAGAATATTTTAACTGCGTCAATGAGCCTAATTGGATTGTTTGTCAACCTTTGGACCCGATTATGAAAACTTTGACTTCGTTCGCTATTTTAATCGGAATTACAAACTTTCCATTTTAAAGAAACAATCATAAAAATGTGAATTCAATATTAAATGTTAGACATGCAAACCTTGATGGCAGTGGTTGGTCGTACCATTTACGTGGTAGTACATCGATTTTCTATTTCTATAATGTCGCCGTCCTTTTGTTGCACTGACACATGATTGAATATTCAATGTTGTTGGGGTTTTTTGCATTTCACTTTGCTGTTATGCTATTTGCGTTTAGGTTTACGAAAATGTTTTCTGAAAAAGTACCTTCTTGTGAACCTAACATGTGTGGTAACAACCCAAACAGAAACTCTAGAATTATTTTCTTTTCAACCATTTTTCATTGTCAATCATGCCGATATTTGTTGCCGTCGAATTGAAAACATTTTAAAAGTACATTTCAGATTCGATTGAATATTATGCTAACTGAAGGAACGCCTGTCTTCGTCACGAATGAAATCTTATTTCCTGAGACGTTTCAATCGTAGACTGCGAATTGGTATTAAGTCTGCCTATCCCGGTATTCGTCCCAATAACTTGTATTATTAAAAAAAGTTAAACAGCTAACATTGCTTAATTTATCAAGATAAATGCCCATTCTTCTGTAAAACCCCCTAACTTTGGTTTGGTACCAAAAAAGGTTTTTAGTTTTTCATGAAACCATAATCTTTTTTATGGCAGCATAAATGATAACAAAATCGTAGTCTGCGAATTTCCGCAGCCATGATAATTTTCTGTCTAAAAGTTATTAGGTAGATATATAGTCAGGGCATCCCACAAACCCCAGCCGAGTCAGGGTCCAATTATTTGTTGGTAAGCGAGGGCGTGAGTGGGTATAGCAAAATGTATATCATTTGGAAGTCTCGGCTATCCCGCCGCGACAAATCGCTGCTTCCCGCCTCCTTCATTATTTCTTGCAAATACAATAACCCTGGGCTATTCTTGTCTCTACGCAGATTTTTGCTAAGACAGGATAAAAGGCATAAAAGCAAATTAGTAAAAATCAAATAGTTTATTTCAGAAAATGAAAGGAACTTTTTAAAGAACATAATATGACTGTTTAGGCGAAATGTTTAATACGTCATATTTTTCACACCTTCATAAAATATATTTGACATAAAGCCTCAAATGTTATTAGACAAAATATAAACAACGTTAACCGCAAATATGGTCAGTTATTCAGTTTCCACATGCCCATTGAAACCTATATCAATAAATCGGAACCTTTTCAAGTATTTCCCACAATAGTTGCAGAATGCATCCATCCCGTTGTCTGTGGGCGGATATCGTTACAAATGCGCATAATGTACTCGTTAGACTCCGTCCGTTACTGATTTACTAACAAAACCAATCACACTGTGAACAGCGCAGAAGTTTCATTCAAATTCTGCTATTGCCAAAATTAAATATCTATCCGAAAAATGCTCCAAGACCAAAAGTTTATTTTATGGATGCCAAGAAGTATAGGATCATCAGCCCATCAGAGCCCATTGAGCATTGAGCATTGGGTCTCTCCCAAATCTCTTAGCTCAATCCTCATCTACAGCCCTACCAATAGCTGCACGGTTACTTTACTATACATTGCTATGTAGTTATCATTGACTGCACGATTTTGTCACAACAGCAATCAAGTTTTAATCCAGCAGGCGCCCTTCGTTGAGCTGATCCCCTTTCAAACTATGACTCATCTTAATCTATTCCTTATTGTTCTTCTGGAATTTCTAAACTGAATTCTGCTTGACAAAACGCAAAGCCGTGGGCGTGCCGATACCGGCGGCTCGCTCCCTGCCTATTATGCTCAAATTCACTGCGAATTCCAGTAGGCCATGCTTTGATCGTAATCATTGATGTACGTTGTACGATAAACCTTCGTTCGCTTTACGATAATTGCACTCTATGTTCGAGGTGTTTTAAATAGGATTTGTCAATTTGCAAGAGGATTTAAGTGGTCCTTGATGGCTGTAATGTGAATTAGATTTTGTGTTAGACTGGGCGGTCTTCTTTTGATACTGTCGGGCTAGTTTTGAAGTGTAATTCAGATGCTGTTTAATTGGTTATAGGCATAATATTGAGGTTGAAGATTAACCCCTTTTCTTGGTCGTTCCATAAACGATCACCGTGTCTACATATTTGTCACATTGTTCGTAGTTTTCAGAATATTTCGTCTATAAGTTTTAAAGATACCTCTTTTTATCTTTCTAAATTACTTCGGCCATTATTCACCGTCCACAACAAATCAATTAGGACAGGACAGCGGAATAATTTGCATCATGCAATCTTCCGTCTTGCTTACCTACATTTTAGTTCATATCTAATTAAAATCTATTGAGATTCATTGCAGGGATGACTAACACTATCTAATATATTCAAGTGACGTTCTTCATAAGGAGATGATGACACTTTACTATGATTGTTACGAGATTTGCAGACAGACTTATTGGTCTAGATCACAGAGTAAGGAAAGATGAGAGGATATGCCATATTGTAGGTTGGTCAGGCGCCTTCTTCTATGTCCAATACGAACGGTGGACATGAAGAGCTAACGATTCGCTTGAGTTGTTTGAAATATCTGTCAACGATTTTTGATATTAAAAGAATGATCCAGTAAAAAGATGGCATATAAGGGCGAAGACAGCAATATCCCTCGTTCCCCTGCACACCCGCATTTTGGCGCGCTACTTTCTTTTCCGTTATGGCACCTCCGTAGTCATTTTGTTCTCCATGCTATAGTTACTCGTGATACTATGTACGTTGTATATGTATGTTCGTGGGGTAGGTTAGTGTCGTTGCACTTGTTGCAAATGTGTTGCATCTGCATTGCTGGGAGATTAGCCAAATGTTTCGAATTTTGTGGGACTCGCTTTTGATTGATATTGAATTTTTCATTCAGGTCAGGTTTTCTTTTATATTGCCTTGAAAATGGGTGTGCTACCACAATGTTATTCTTTTTAGTAGATATAAAAGTCATTGCTAGTTAATCTTGTGAACAAAAAATCGAGTACCTACACTTACCAAAAGCACTTAGGTAATTTTTGTATTTATCACGTTATTTTACTTGTGTTCAGGTAAAACTATAGCCGTTGAAAAAATAACAAGCTTGTTGACGCACTAATTCTTTCAAAAATAACCGTGTTTTAAACGCAACTCGGTTGTAATAACAAATGCTTATTTTCACCTTCCTACGTCAATTTACCACTAAAATAGATCGTAATCTCTCGAAAGCTTTAATATCAACACTTTAGATTAGGTTTAATGCATAATTTTGATAACGGAACTGTTTTTTATTACCTAGTCTATATTACAGGGAGATTTATAATGCAAAACATTATTTTGGTTATGACAGAAAGACTTAAAAAGTTAGGCGTACCCGGTTAAGTAAATAGCGATACAATCTGAAATTACCTAAAATACACTATTGAATAACTCTCTGCAATGTATAGCTATCCAGAAAAATATTACTGTGTCTATGCATTGAGTCTCTGAAATTAACTCGAAACTCTAAATCACTTAAATATTTTCAGTTTTAGTTTTTTTCAGAGATCCTTATAATAATACCACATTACTGAGCCATTTTTCAATCTGTAATTTCGTAAAATTGCATAGAGAAGGTACACTAAAAATAGCGGAAGTACCTATATTTTTGTAGTACGCAATTACTAGGCGATGTTAAGAGCATTTATGACTTGTCGTCTCTAGGCCTAAAATCCCGCTATCCACCTGAAAGCTGGCGACTACGCGGGGTTGTTGCACTTACATGCCGATCGGGCGGCGCGCACGCAAATAGATGCGCTTGCGTCGCGAGACGACTCAGCCCAGTTTAGTTCACTACGGCTTTATGCTAGATTAATATTCTAGCTCTTCCTGGATCCTTAGTCAGTCACGGTGGGTTTTTATAACCTGTCTATCCGTTGTTTACGATTAGAGATTAAAAGACATCATTCTAGGAAATAATTCAAAATTTAATTTCTAATCCAAAACAACGGATGGATAGGGATAAATCCACTTTATAGCTACTTGTGTTTGCAGTTCTCTTGTTTCGTTTTCAGTTGTCTACTCTAGTGTACCTACTATCTGTATTCCAAGATTATTGGCATTCCTGTAAAGTCCAATTTCCAAACTCTTTTTTTGCGGAACGCTAATAAACGAATTAAAAGCTAATGCAATATTAATGTCCTATTAGTTCGTTAAGCTACAGCCATAGATATTAAACTAATGTGTGAATTCCACTTATAAATATTCAAATGATGAGAAGATTTTACTCACTTGGCTTAGTGCGAATAATCCTAAACTTCTAGGTAAATACTAACGTGATAGTGTGTAGGTATGTGATGTCTAGTGCACATAAATATATCGTTGAATGCGTCTGCGCGGGATAACAGCAGGAAATGTGGCATCAAGATAGAATTACATTATGCATTTATTTTATTCCACAAGTATGCAGGATTATGATATCTAGTAAATTTGTGGCCTGTTTATTTATAAAAAGGTCTTTAAAGTTATTAATTTTTGACTTGAAAATAAAAATTTTGAGTTTATTGAAATATTGAGTTGAAGTACGGTTATTGCAGCAACTATAAAAATGTTTCGGCAAAAAATGTCCGTTCAGAAACTTAATCTTCGACTATAAAGTTTCCAATGTCTGGCTTTATAAGATTTATTTTGTGCCAATAGTAAAATAATACGGAAATCCAATGATTGTCTATGCCTTCAGATCTTCAGCACAAAAAAGTTCTTAATAACTTCTCAGATATCAAAAGACTTGTCTATGCCTTAGTATGTTCGAAATTCAAACCAAATCAGCTGACGCAAATCGCTAACCCATTTAAATAAATAAAACTATTTCTCTAGGTAACTGTAACGAAAGATAATAAACCGTTTGAAAATATAACACTTGTTTTTAGAGTTCGGATGTGAATATAGATCTGACATCAAAGATTGTTCAACGGCCAATACTGGCCTATAGCCAAGACGGGTGAGGAATATTATGCTTATTGTCTATGCCACTTCCCAACTTTTTCGCGCGTAAATTTTGGCTGATAATTAGAACTGTCATCTGCTAGGAAAAATATTATTAAGCTTGTTGTAATTAAATGAGTAAATAATCAATTCTTTGAATACAATCAAATGTAACGAATAAAAACATATCACTTTTCTTTAAGTATAGTATTTCTGTGGTAGGTATCATCAAATTAGGTACTTTACACGAATAAAAAAGATCATGAAAGTTAAAAAAATAATCCTTAAATGTTCAAGTTGCAATTTATTGTGACGAACTTAAATAACTGACCACGCACATACTTGAATGAATGAATGTTTAACTAATGAATGAATGCAAGGATGAGGAAGTACACAATTCTTGCTGGCATCTCCAGGAATGTTGTGTATTTGCAATAGGTACGCCTTCGTACAGCTATATTGAAATAAACGGCTGAACACGTCACTGAACGTAATGGATGGCCTGAGTACATCCTGCGTCGTACGGATGGGTGTACTCCTGCGCATGTTGGCCTATCACATAAATCTGCTCATCGTTTTGAATTGAGAATGTTGGTGGTTATTTGAGTAGAATAGGGATTAAATACATTTTGCAAGTAATATTATGCGATTGGTTCATTTTAAGGGAGCACGTAATCCACATCATCTTGGGTTTTTCAGCTCAATAGATTTCACCTTTCTCTTGCCAAAGGAGGTGGCCAAATTTTCATAGAAAAAAAACCCAGAATCGACAGCAACGAAATGGGTACCAATGGGTTCATTATTATTGACCTTTGATGGTGCCAAAAAATCCAGCCTGAAATCCATGGGGTATAGGAGCTATATCATATTTTCACAAAAATAAGTTCTGTTGAATTTATGTTGATTTATAAGATTATTGACATCAAGGCATATAAAAAACAAGGTACACTAACATTATACAAGCCAATGGTAATATCCCCATAGTTACAGAGTTTGCCTGGAGATTAAAAGGTCTTGTATTTAACCACTCCAGATACGATTAAGCACCGACCTTACCTACTTGGAGAGGTTTCGCAGTTACGTGCAACCTTCACAACTGGCTATGAAATGTTTTTGGAGAAATTGTCTTTGAAAATCGCGCCATGTGACATTGTCAAATATAACAAATGACTTAGCAATGCAAAACGGTCCAATCACGAGTCTGCATTCAACTTCTAACGAACATCAAATAGTAAAAGTAAACTTTTTTGTGAACTAAAATCTTGATCGAAAAAACGTTATTAAAAGAGAACCCCATGGTTTTTAGATGATTTGAAATTCTTTTTAAAATCCACAAATTATACTGAATCCAATCATACATATGAAGTTCCTGTCGATTCTGGGTGTTTTTTTGGCCATCTCCTTTCGAATACACTACTAGACACCTATTTTCTATGCTCACCTTCTCTTTGGTATCATCAATTCCTATTTCATAGAACTTACTTTTGCGGAGAATATTTTTGGGCAGGAACAGTCCTATTTATTGAGTAACAATTTCTTCTAAAAACTCCTTCCTCGCAGCTGCAGCAGCTACAAAAATGATAGAATTGGAGGATAGAATTTCATTATTGCAAATACTGTACACACCAAAATACCACCACAGCAGAGTAATATACATTTACTGGAACCCATTCAAGTATTTATGTGCAATATCTTTACTTTGTAAGTTCTGACATTGTTAGGGCCACAGAACAAGATTGCATCTGTTCTCCCTGGTATGTTTAATGCAAGGAATGCAAGTATTTATCTACAATACCGGTACATTATGGCCTAGGGGTCTAGAAATGATAATCTGTACTTGAAACTGCTAAGTGCGCGATTTCACATGGTGATAAATTAATAACGGGTTTCAGTTACTACCAAAATGCAAAAAAATTCAGATGCTAAAATGTTAAACAAAAAATAAAGAATAAGCTATATTAATTTTAATTTGATTTTCATTACTATACAAAAAGTATGTTGGCTACAATGGTTATGTTGGTCGTTCTATTTCACAGTGTATAGCGTGATAAGTCCTTCAATTTATTTGTCTAAGAACGATGAGGTATTCTATTGACTACAATAAACTATTAATGCAATTTAAGAGTTGGAAAGAGTTCTTTTTGTCTCTCATTTTTTACTTTTTTCAAATATTGGTACCAATTTTATTTCTTTATTGACAAAAACGGTTGTTGACAACATTTATCCAAGGAAGTGGAATTTTTGTTGCTCTTTGATCCACATAAAATAAAGTAAGTGGTGTAAATAATTTCATAATAACTTGGATACACTCCAGAGCTATTAATAGTGCATTAAAATCAGCTGATTGTTGCTAACCCAACCGCGGCAACGTTATTGCGTTTACAATGCCAATAGTAATGCTGTTGGCTTGAACCCGTATCCCCATCACGTAAACAAGATATTTCAATCTCTTTCAATGCTACTCTATCAATAAAATGAGTAGTTTAAAGTATCTTTTATTTGTTTTGTTTTCCCTATGATGTTTTTTTTCTAAGGTATGTAATTTTTTTCTTCTACATATTTTTTTGTTATTTTTTTGCGAAATTTTAAAATGCAGATGCTCTAATTAATATTTCGTTTACAGAGTTCCAATTCTCGAACGCCGAAGGAGACTCTTGTATTGCCCATGCAGAAGTTCCGACAATCCCCCGAAGGACTGTATGATTGGAGCGGAAGGTGAAGGAAATGGCGCGACTGAGCCTAAAGACAAGAATGGGTCAGCTAAAGAACAGAGTAACGGGTCAGCTAAAGAACAGAGTAACGGGTCAGCTAAAGAACAGAGTAACGAGTCAACTAAAGAAAAGAGTAACGGGGTAGCTCAAGAAAAGAATAACGGGGCAGCTAAAGAAAAAGGCAGTGCAACTGAGTCCAAACGAAATAGCATCGTGTCTGAGTCTAAAGATACTGCTCCTCCTCAGAAGTCAGAAGTGCCCAAGCAACCTTCTCTAGGCTCCGTAAACGATTCAGAGGAACTCAAGGACGCGGTTGACGATATGCCAGAATTCGATGAAATAGACGAAGCAGGTGATGACGAGGATAACTAGAAGATGACTGATGATATTTTGATATAAAATACACTAAACTTTTTACAAGATACACATTTTACTTTTTTTAAAGATACATATTATTATTTTACTATTCTTGTTAGCAGTTTTTGAGGAGGGTTTTGTTGTATTAAATGTTTTACATTATTACAAGGCATGGTTTTATTTCTGACCTACATTACGTTCAGTTTCCACAGCAGTTGCAGTTTTCCTGATAACAAACATTGGAAATTCAATATCGTATCGCATTGCTTTGACTGTGGAAATGTAAACATATTACAAAACGACAACTGAAATTCAACCGTATTACTAGAACATTTAGTTTTAAAATGCTTTAAAACTGATGATTCATAGGACTTTTCTTTCCATGGCTGCTTGATTGCAAAATCAGTGTTGACAATTGAAATTGTACTTTATTTCTTAAAGACTAAAGTATAATTTTGTGTAAAGCTGTTGTTTTTGCATATTACAGCATATATCCTAACAACATTTTGCATTTAGCGCATGTTTGTCTGTTCGTTTGTTAGCACTGTGTGACTGATGTACTAATTCGATTACTCGCCGGCGTCTTATTAGTGAAATTTATTTACTGACTAGCCATTTAGGTTATGACAGAATTTAATTTGCTTTGGAACAGACCCCTTCCGTATTCCTTTGATAATAAGTGTACATGGTCTAATATTTTCTCTGTCTAGTGTCTAGTGATAGTAGCTGGAATAATCAGAATCGTTGAAGAGGTTTCGTTTGGTTCAGAACATTAGTATCTATAATTTTTTCGAGGAAAACAAAAAAAAAATGGATTCCGTAGTTATTAATCACCACGTTTCGGTCAGTGAGTCGTCTTAGGGGCGGAGTCCCATCACCCAAATAAAAGGGAGCCTACGTCCGTCTCAAAGATACTACCGAAGTCTCGTGACTCTCATAGTATTTGGAAGAACTTGGCGAAAAGTTTGTAACACTATAGACAAAGACCATCAAATGGAATAATACCAACATCACGTGCATCGATGCGCTCATGAAAAACAAGCCACTTCACACATCAGTATGTATGAATCAAACTACAAATAAAGTATGAACCAGACGTCTGCTATCGTAGCGGTCACTGTCAAGTTCAAAGACAAATATCGTATTACTTTTATATGGAATTATATCTGTCATAATTTGTAATTTGATAGGTTGGTATGCATTCGTGATGTCTAGTGTTGCATTTTTATCACATTTTATGTAACTTTTTAATTGTTTTTTGTCCTAACCAGATTGTGTTTTTGTTACGTCTTTAAGCATCGATTCATTTCTTTTCATTTCTTTGACAAGGTGTTTTATTATTTATATTTTTTCCTGATATTTGAAACTTGATTGTTTCCTACAAACTTAAATTCGCAAACAAGTCCATAAGCTAGTTCCTTTAATAAACAGTATACTATGTTCTTTCTCAGGCTTTATAGTGTGTAATAAACTACATATAAATCAGTTTTGGCGTGAAAGCATTACAGACAGACGGCATTGTTACGCTATAATATTAACAAGGATAATATACAAGTATACTTGCATTGTAGCCTCATTAGTCATACCATTATTTATTCATTAATATTTTCCGCTATAACTTCAACATGTAAATACTTAATTAACAATGACCATAAATATATAATCTAATTATTGTGTTGTACGTATAAATCGGACAATGACTCCTGCGTCAATATTTCCTACACAAAGCGGATACTGATGCAAGAATAATATTTTTTTTATTAAATATTGTCTACAATAACATTGCTATTGATTATAGTTTAGAGCTGGGCAATCTGGTCTGTATTAGATACTCTATAACACTTCCAAGTTCTGTGCGGATCTAGCATACTTACTCCTAAACTAACTAAGGGTTGGTTGCACCATGTAAATTGTTATTTTTTTGGAAATTTGTTATTGTTTGGTTATCCTTACAGTTACTTGGTGGAACCCACCTACAGTTTTCTAAGAGAAATCTTGATAATTGCACCGTAGCCCCGCTGAAGCATAGTGCTAAGAAAACTAGTTAACGGCTTCCAGTGCATTGTATGCGCAGCTGGCTCCAAACAAATATTTACTTAATGCACTTTCCAAGGAAAAGTTGCAAGTATGAACAATATTTGCTGAAACTGTAGCGTCGTTTAGGAGCCATATTACGAATCAGTATTCTAGAACAATCCTCAAGTATTCAGATTCAGATCTGTGCTCATTAAAATGTCTATCTAGAATACTAGTCTAAGTTTTTTGTTGTAGGTGATGATAATGATTGTAAAGACCTCATTGAAAAATGATATGTCTTAAATACTGTTAATTGCGAATACAGAATGACGTACTTATTTTACGCAAGGTACGCCTTTTTTAGATTTTCAAAATGAGCTTGACTGAATTTTTGTATGCACAATGAATCTGCCTGACAGTGGGACAATAAAAGGCTGAGCATGACGATGGGTTAAACGGTGTACCTGTAGCGATAGCTATGGTTGACTCTTTCGACTGATTTTTTTTTTTATTTATTTTTGCTAGGGGTTGGTTACCTGCGCCACCTCCGCCTGCTGCCGGAGCGCCTCCACCAGGCCCCCCAGGGCCTCCCCCACCCGTGCTACCCAAGCCTTTACCGCAACTACCACTGCCTGACACCAGAGGCTGACCAGAAGGTACGTCATCGTCATCGTTGCAGCCAATACATGTCCACCGCTGGTCAATGGCTTCCCATAGGTTAGGGGGATAGATGAATCCCATGGGCATGCGTGTTGGTGAGCCCAGTGTAAGATATTTTTAGCTTCAAAGTGGCTGCTGCACATCTCCGAGCAATTAATATCCCACTTGGTACTGTCTGCTGGTTTTATGGCCATAAGTTGGTCACAAGGTTTGTACGTTAACTTGACCCCTCACAAAATTGAGTCCCTCACAAAATATGCCTCCAAAGCATTTGCCTGGTGAAGTCTGGCAAATGTCTGTCCTTAGTTATCTAAGAAGGCCGTTTAAATTGAAGCTTCTTGAGCAGCGGCTAGGACTAAGCAAATGTTATGAAGATTGTGTAGGTTCTTTTTCAAAATATGATGATCTGCGAAAGGCCGTAAATATTTCGTCAGCCAAAAGTCCAAGTAAATTATAAGTTAGAAGAGATGTGATTTAAAAAGGAGATTTCTATATTATGGTCTGTAGATTGCAAGGGCATCTGACCATTAGGTACTGGAATTCATTATTTACTTTTTGTATAGCTATGCACCTGACTAAAATGATCAGGAATTGAAATATGACATTTCTATCCCCCTTAATATCTAGTCTGTTGATCTGCTTGTCTCTAAAGGGTTATTACTGATAGCAGGATAAATAATACAATTGCCATTTTTAGATAAAGGTGTGTTCAAGAATGTCTTGGTGTCTACAAAACCTTGGTGTTTAATACCATGAGCTGAAACTTCGTTAATAGGAATGTTATCGAAAAAGGTAACTAAACTGTACTATTTTTTGTTTCCACTCTAAAGGCTTCAGAACTACTGAAATCGACTTGAAAAATCCTTTCACTGTTGGAAAGCTAACCTCTTCCCTTAGTAACATAGGCTATATTTTATCCCGGTAAGGGCAATAGTTCCCGTGGAACGCGGGTGAAACCGCGAGAACACGGCTGGTTTTATATGAGAACATTTACACTAATCCACAAGAAAGTTTAGGAGTGATTTGGAACACGGTTTTCCTTCATCCAAATTATGAAGTAGTATTAGCGATATTTTAAATATTTGTATTGCATATACCTAATGATGGATCTCCTTGAGTATTTTAAAGAAAATATGTACCTACCTAAAAGTTATGTAAACCGTTTCATGGCCTACGTGATCTTAGCGGCGTCTGAGACAAGTTGGTACTTATTAAAATTCAGTGTAAAATGTATGACAAATAATTATTAAAATGTTTTCCTTCACTAGTATGGGCTTAGGCAACTGTTTTTTCGTCATATTTTACCTGTAGATGATTTGGCGTTTCATCAGCCATTGTTTTTATTCTGACGTGGTTATGTGTCGTGGTTGAGATTATTTTCTGTTTTATCTACTTATTTCTACACATACATATAATAATATTCTTATAAGTATTTCCCCTATAGCAACAGCTTCCGTGCTCGTATTCTGAATTTCGTCATAATGATTGTGAGATTTTATTGAGGAATTTCCATCTCCTTAATTCCGTTAGTCAATAGAACAGGTAGATACATTCTAACTATCTTGCTTGAATTTACAACAACTGTTCTAACTATACATGCTCCGTTTGGTCGTGTTCCATTCGATTTTAAGTAGATAGCTGATGAAAAAGGAAAAGTTGGTGATGAAAAAAAAATAATTTTCAATAATACAAGGGCTATTGTTATCTTTAAAATTCAGTAGAGAAATCTATTACTGCGCAAAAAATCTCCGTAACGAAATGGCAAGCGATTCTTATTCGGCTGTAAACAAGTCTATTGTCGATCAGCGGCGCGCGCGCATCCCAGCCGTAGCCAGCGACTGATGACGCATGCGCTCCGGCCCCTCGGCCAATAGGGGCTCGGCTCGACACGTCAAACGTCAACACACACAGATGATTTATTACAACAATCATTGACAAAAAACTGCGCTAAACTCCGAGTTTTATTCACTTAACAACATGTTATGTAAATCGGTATTTCGGTTTTCATTGCGTAGAGATAATAAATAATATATTGTTGTAATACATTGCAGAACACTTTCATAAAATAGCACTCTAATATTTTCAGGCATTTTCAAAACTGTATGAATGCACATCCATCTTGCTATTTAATTTGTAAATTCGGATAAACTCATACTTTTCAGACCTAAAACAAAAAAAAAAGCAAAAATGACTGAATACAAATATATAGTAGCCCCAATATTTTAAAGATAGTAGCACCCTGTCCAAAGAGCTATATCATTTACAAAAAAAAAATGTGAAAGGAATTACTGCTACCATATCGAATAAGTTCGCAGTTTGACTTATTCGTAACTAACCGCTATTTATCATTTACAATGTCTAGGAATCATGATCAACACAATTTGGTGTTTAAGCACTGTACAAATTGATTCTCTTTGTCACCCAAAACTGCAAAAACCATTTATTTAATAGAGTTACGTTTTGTTGCAAAATTCTCAAAACTGGCATTTTTCTAATTTCCTTTTTTTTTAGGTATAAAATTGGGTGGCTGTAACAATGCCGTGATACCCGTGAGGTTAAGCTTCGGTTAAATGATCTGATGAAAGTAAAGAACTTTTCAGATATCCTGAGAGTATTCTGGTAACTGAAGGCAAATTATGCTGAAAGTGTGATAATGATGGATGGAATAATTTCTCTGATTCAGAAAACCAACAGAGAACCCCAAAGCTAGTTCAAAGAAAAATACTAAACCACAAAACATCAAATAAGGAATTTCAAAACTTCCGACGCAGATGACTAACATTGAGATAATTTTTAATCTAGATAATATAATAGCGTTATCGTTGATGGAACACAAAAGATTTTCCGTGACTCGTGCCGATAGAAATCGTTTGAAAAATGTGGCGAACTCGTGAAAGGCTCGGACTTTCACTGACAGCAATGGCGGAGAACAGAATGCGGTTTGGGCGGCGCGCGCGCAGGTCCGTTGCTCCAGTCAACTGAAACCGTGAGACGGTATAACGGTATGAGCATATTAAAAGAGACTTAGAATTGGAATTAGAATTGAAATTAATATCAGGTCCCAAATAATACTTCTAAAACAACTGAAGCGTATCTTTCTGCAAGTTACTTTGTTGAAAGCTAATTATGAATATTAACATCTCTGACATAGATCATATTTAGATGATGTTAAGAATATTTTGTATATTTTTAGGAGAAAAAAAACAAAATAACATGTCTTTTTTCTAATCTTACACACCAAGTTCAAACTTATCTATTTCTCTTCCCCTACGCTTCTCTTCTATTGCTCTTTTTCTTAAACTTGATGTGAATGGAAAACTTATCTTAACATGTCAACAGCCGCATAAGAGTCATCTTGACAATAAGATTCTATTGTACCATGACAGGGCTAAAGATAGCCCATATTTATCGACATAGCATATCTTTGGCTATCAACCGAGCCCCTTTAACTCTAATACAGATAAAAAATAACTTGACAACCTGTCAGCCGTGACCATAAAATTTTCTGAGAATTTTGCCGAAAGTGTTTCTCATGATACGTGCGTATCAAGATGTTTGTCTTATCATTTAAGTCTGAGATCATCGCGCATTCAAAAATTTGGTCAATTTTGCAGCAAAATTGCATACTGTTATAATTTTTATTATTGTCGTTCTGTCGACAGGTTTTCATCATTTTTTAACTGCCATCAAAGAGGCTAGTTTATGGTTTTTATTTATTGAAGGATTAGTCACGGTATTAAGAGCTTGCCTGTCATTAAATTGGTGAGTGGAAACCAAATGGGAGGTCAATGAAGAATGATACATTCAGGGTTTACCATAACACAAAAGCCTTCTTCGTAATACAAGTCTGAGAAACTATATTTCTTAGAAATATAGCGTTAGGTATTCATATTTGTTTGCAATACAGTATGAGTAGTCAACATTTTCAAACAGATTTAAACCGTCAATCATTGCTAAAATGTTTCATAGCAACTGTACGCCAGTCTGGCTACTATATCGGAAGTAGTGATGCATTATTTTCGGGCGTGCATTGGACACCAAGCGGCGCGAGTGCAGCGGGGTCAACGGCCGCGCGCCTTGAGCCTGACTCACCCGCACCTATTACGGTGGACGTGTCACGTCACTGTAGACCCGCTATGCTAATGTGGGAAGCAATTGTTAGACAAACAATCACTGCGAAATTATACAAATTGCACTCCTTCATAGATACACTTCGCAGATAGATCTTTTTTCTTTTGTTTTTCTTTTTCATGTTCTATGTTTGAAATGGTTTGTGTATCTGTGTTTGTCTGTCTGTTTCCGTCTGAGTCATTTGTTTGATCGTAATCGTGCAATGTTTTCTAATTGCTTCGTACTTTATGCATCTCTTCAGTCATACCTAGCTAGATTCTTGACAATATTTTTTCCAACAATAATTGTAGTTTGAAGTGTCATTTGATTACCCATTCATATCATCCCTTTTAAATACTCTCTCTACAATAATACGATCCCGTTTCGATCTCGTCAATCGATTACCATAATAAGGGTGGGGTGTCACATGTCTGCGCGGGAGTCGGCCCGCCCTCCCGTCCCCCCTCGCTGTCCCTTGTTCAACTAGATTGCGAAATCGTTCAGGTAATGTCACCGAGATTAAATAATTGTGTCGTAGTTGTTTGCAATATATTTATTCAATAACAAGCCTTTGTGACATGGACCTACTTATATTGTTTTATAAATCAGGGCTCAACGTTAGCTAGCTAAGGTAGGTTACTGCGTTTAATTTCTGACACTTTACATGTGATGGGTTCGACAAGATTCTGATAAATCGTAAAATAAAAGACATTATAAAGATAGGATTCTCTATGTTTTGTTGATTAAATAAATACTCCTTTGTTTTATTTTCCAGGAACAGGAAAAACAAGATTTACTCTTGGAGGTTGCTGATGCTACGAACAAACTTCATTGATAACCAATTGATTTTTTTACATTAAAAGTTTGAAAATTGTACCTAAAGTCAAATATATTTAGACTCTTAATTACATAATGTTGTAGGTTTTATACGGTAATAAAGCACTTTTAGATTAAATATCTATATTATTTTATTTATAAATGATAGATTATATTGTATTGAATAAGATGCGCCTACGCAGAACAAGTCTTCTAACGAACAAATTACCTACTAAATTGAACTGTTGTGATGTAGGTAGATATCGTTTCTTCTAGATTATTTTAATACCTAACACATATCAATAATCTATATTTAGAAAGTCCAGATTTTTTTTTATCAATAAATTAATATCATGTCTGACATTTACCTAGAAATGTCAAAACGTGTTATCTTAGATTTCACTCTAAATCTATTCTATTATCTCTCAATCTATTCTAGTTTTTTCTCAAATGGGCTAAAACAGAACACAAAAACCTTTTTTACAAAAATAAACTTCCTTTTGGTTTTGTTGAAAAATTGAATGAAATAAAAATGCACATGATGAAATAAAAATGATTTCACAATGGGGTCCCAAAATTACTAAAGTTCCGATTATAGTGTGCCCAGCATTCCTTATGATTCAATTTATAGTAGTGTAATGTATGAGTATGACTCATATTGACATGTTGCTCACGCGCAGACCATAAACGTTTAATGCAAAGTTTTCCATAGTTTGTAGCTGTCTGCCGATCGGCTGACTAAGTTGCTTTACCGACTATTTCAAACGACAATGATTTAAGTAATGTATAACAAAAAAATATACTATGACGGCTTTATTTTCCCTTACTACTCGATAGTAGCTATATATCGTCATCGAGGAATGCAAATTCGGTAAAGGGATGCCTTTATCCTACGACCTTTAATGGGTTATGACATACCGACTATCATCCAAATTAAAAATATCTCCTCATCCTTGTCCCCAGCTTTTATTCATCATTATACCTCAATAACTTCTACTTATGCACTTGCAATTCATGTAGGTAAGATATTTTTTTAGGTACCTACCTTTACCTATTCGCCGGCCAGGTGTTAACTTTTAGTACCTACTCAATTTATCGATAATTAGGTACCTATCAACTTATTTATAGCATTAATCCAAACACTAATATCAGGGGTCGTCGTGCAATTTTCAATTTAATCTACCCCAGTAACTTGATGATGATTGATCGATGTTTATTTTAAGCATTGATTAATTGCAGCTGATATTACCTAATCATTATGTACTCTTGCAGTCATATGACATTACATTACATCATGCAATATAACAAGTTCAATCACCACCGTCTACCGCCTACAATCCCCTGTACCGATTGTAGATGACATGGGTCGGTACGAGACAATCAGACAAGGAACTGATATGCCATAAAATATGCATCTTCCTCTGTTGACCAGAATACAAGTTCAGGAAATTCTCAATAGGACCGTTTATGAAACATTCCTGGAGCAACAATTTCATCGCAGCGGGCGAGGCCGGATATTGCTTGTATTCATCTTGAATGGCGACTGCGCCCTCCATCCACTCGCACGCAACAATGTATGAAGAATTGCAGTGCGCAGTTATACACCCACAATGGGTGCACGGTGGAAAAGAAAATTGCTGTTTTTGTTAAACGAAGGACAACACGACTTCTGGGTGTTTTCATTTCAGTTGCACTTCAATTGATCTAAGAAACTAAGTACGAATTAAGAATGCATACAGTTTACCAGATACCTACTAGGTACAAATAGGTAGACGTAGGTAGACTATCTAGGTTGAATGAAATAAGAATCAGGATGGCAGTTGGCTTTGATATGCAATCCCTAATGTCGTAGCGCTGATACTGAAGATGACCTATCTTCTTAAAGCTTATGTTGAAGTAAAGTAGCGTACTACTACTACGATATCTTCTGATCCCGAAGCGTTAATTGAATCTTGGTAACGATTGGTTGGGTCAAGTCGGGTCTTGGTCGCGAAATACGACCAACACCTAAGCACTTAAGTAGTTCACACTACTTATACGGATCCTTTTACAAAGTATTTCGCCCGGCTTATGTTACCTAGTAAGTCTTCTTTAATTGCCTTTACCTATTTTCACTAAATACCCAATTTTAGCAAGAAAAACTATCCTAGCTGACATGTAAAAATGAAACCTGTACTGTACGTAAAAGATATTTATTTAGTCGGTCAAGTTAGAATGTGAAGTTTTTGTTCAAAATGATAACATTGACACCGCATTTACAATTGGACCAAATCGTTGGGATCAATTCATGACTATGTGTTCTGAGCAAAAACGACGACCTAGTAAATGGATTACTTTCTCTTCAAGTAAATTGTTTGGATGAGTATTCGCCACTTTAACAATGGAACCACGATCTTTCATCTGCACACAGTAGGGAGAAGATCTTTCGAGATTGTTGTAGCTGCGGGAATGTTCTTAAGGGTAACTGTAGGACCAAAGAAGAACCCTAGAACCGCATGAAAGCAAAGGGTTCCAGAAGGAATATTGGTGAATTTTAATCAGTTAAGCGTGACCATAGAAATGCAATCTATGAGCGTGACACTATAAATAATAGGTCTGGTCAGGCTCCGACACTCCGAAACCATGGTATGGTTTGGCTTGGCAGTCACTCTTGCACAAACCCTTGACCCAGACCGAATCAACGCCGATTCGTACCTCCTTCTACATAAACTTGTATCATGACACAGCTCGCCTGATTTGTCATATGTTTATTAAGTAGGCTTGTCACCGATATCGCAATTTTTTTTTATCTACAAGATATAGGAGTTAGTAAGCCGTGAATGTTGCCCAATATATGTATGATCTAACGTCAGCTTTTCAGCATTTGCTGCATTGCAACAGATTATCTTAGCGGTTGATAAGGCATTATGTTCTGAAGCCAAATATAAAATTATTGATTACGATCTGTGGCTACTGGTACTGCTACCAGCCGTCTTGTAGGTACTTGAGATCAATATCGAGAAGCATGTTTAAGATAGAGGCTATTTTTAAAACCTCGTGACTGTGGCCATTCTTCTTATCGGGCATTTGGAACCTTCTCAAAATACAAATTAGCTGCAGAAGCAATACATAATGTATCCTAAAAGCAGTCCATAAAATGTGGCGAATGCTGTTCCAGCGTCATCATCCTAGCCGCAAGACGTCCACGTCCACATATGCTTCCAAGTAGCTAGATTGAATCACCAAGTAGCATACATAATAAGCAAGTAAAGAAATCTCCATAGTTTTATAACTAGGTATTAAAATTGCATCAACAAAATATTCCTAATTGATTAGCGTAATTTGTCAATTGCATTCATTAATTTAGCTACGTCAGTTCTAAGTGTCAAAAATGTGCAAAGCATTTTATCAAGACGAATCACTCCAGCAATTAAAAACGTGAAACACACCTTCACGGTAGGCAACTGTTTCGCCGACGTTGAAAAAAACACGTCGATAACTATACCTAATCCATCGATAAAAAAAAATACTGATAAAACTTAGTACAGAACCGAAGTGACCTAATTCTTATCGTTCGTGAAAGTTCCGTCATGAAATTATTGCAAACGGTTCCTAAAAAGTGGATTAGATTCATCGCCGTTTTAGGACTGATATTCCTAATGTTCTCGATCCTTCGACGGTATGACAGGTGAGTCTGATTTCTTATTCCGAAAAGACATTTGAGTGGAATTCTTTCTTTCAGGAACTGTGACACATTAATTATGGTGACAGCTGACAACTGTACCTACATATTAATGAAAACGAGTTACCAACTTACCTCTTATGACTGCGAAGTTCTGTCTCTTTATAAGGTCATCAATCATTCATTGTTGCAACAATATCACTGTCCGAGCTAAAGTAGCCAATTGCTGCAAGATGAACTTCGATGCACATAGGCGAATTTCATGATTTCAATCTTTTAAGTACAGTTAGATACATTACCAAATTGCTGTCGGAATAAAGTTTCAGAATTCATCTGCGACTTACTTTCTTTGGTATAATGCACATCTTAAATATGTACTTTCTCCGATAGCCAATAAGATGTGTGTCCAAGATTATATTGGCCATCACTCAAGTAAACAACTGTAGGTATAAATCAATCCGTAAACAGATAGTGTATCAGGTACTTTACGTACATAGTTACATGTATGAAATGTTACCATCTTGTATTTAATTGTTTAAAAGTCAGAAAAAAGGTAGAATGACACCAAAGAGGGCACGAAAGAGAAGAGATGAATGGAACACAAAACAATGCAATGGGTGTGTTGACTATGAATGAGTGTAGATGCAGAGACAAACCGAAGATAAAATGGTTAGATTGCCTGGAAGAGAGGACAGATTAATGGAAGCGGAAAACTGCGTTAGTCTCAAATAAATTGTCAATAGAACAGACCGAAAAAGAAGATAATATCATTCACACAAACGTGAAAGAAGCAAATTCACGAAAAGGACATAAAATAGGTACGTGCGAGTACACTGTAGCTACACTGTACCCACAGGATTACTTTCATTGCTTATCTTTAAGTATTGATAAAATATTGACGAATGCTTTCAAAATAAAAGCAAGTCGTCTTGTCTTGCCGTCGATGCGGTGTTGTCAAGTCGATTAAGATAATACCTATCGCCGATAAGCCGTCATGCGATTGATTTCCCGTTGCTAAACGATTTCATGTAATGGAATATTTTCTAAGTGGTTTGTTGTTTGGAACTTTCTGGAAGATGGGATCACGTTGCGTCGAATGGAGACGGAGATGGTGGCTTTTTGGACTGAAATAGAATGGAATAGTAGACAAACATGGGCCATGGTTTTACCCCTATCTCACCTTATGGTCAACGACGTTATTGCTGAAGATGGAGCACGCTTGCCTGATTCTGGTAAAAAGACTGCACAAGCCAATCAGGCACCTGATGATCTTTATAGTCTTAAGTCACAAAGTTATGAATTAGTCACCAAACTCTGACTATAATAATAATAGTGTGTCATTTAGTACAACATAACTAGGTCAAATCTAATCGTTTGGCTATGCATGTAAAACCTGGTAAACAGAATTGAACGACTTTACGAACATTTTGCATAATTATTATGGCTTCCCCATTACGTGCTGTTTGAGTTCATTCAGACGATAATTCTATCGTCCTTGTGGACAGAAACACTTAATATTATAATCTAAGTAGTCTAGACTAGAGATTACTTTGTAAGGCTTCGTGGTAAGCACTTACGTAAAGCCAGCAGGGTGTAACAGATTTCGGAAAATCCCATAAAATAATTGAGTCAATTTTGGCTTGAGTCACAGAAATGGTCACAGCCGGACACAGAGCTAGAGTCTTCGAACTCATTTCAAACATTGTTACTGAGGGATCTTGAAGCTTTTACATAGAAAGGTATTTAATTTCAAAAATCTGAACTATTTACATGGTAGAAGGTACTAATAATATCTACGTGGCACCTTCTATTGTCCACGCCTTAGTGAGCTTTTTACAACGTCCAATACCACAATAGATAGGTATAAAACGGAGAATCGTAAACACCGTAAACTTTTCATACGATATAAAAGTCAAACAATGAAAAATGCGTAGTAATTTTCAGCTGCCTACGTTTCTATTCAAACAAAAAGCTAATTCCTAATTCTGTGTTTATTGACAAAAGTTCAAAGGTACGAATACCTACTTCACTAAATATTTTCATATTTTTTTTATACGTCCACCGACCTGATTTCTGACGCATTTGCACCAAGAGACATATGACAACGTATAGATTCAGTTGCGAATTAGATACACATAAATCTTAAAAACTTCTATGTAAAAACTCGCTATATAACATCTGACCAAAAAACCTGTTACCACCTTAGCGTCTGAAATTAGCGAGTAAACAAAACATCTGTCTATGACGTCACGCGTCAAAAACACGAACCACGGTCTTGGACTCGACACTGACATTGGCCGACCATGACGAAAATAGGGCAAGGTCGACCCATGACCATTACGCAATGACGGGAAAAGGACTCGGAAGACGGGAACGGGGTACGGAAGAATGTAGTAATATGGAATAATTGCTTGGTAAATGGACGTTTTCGAGTTTCACGGTCACTTCATGGTGCGTTTCATGGGAATGTAGAAAAATTCGTTTCCTATTTTTAGTGACGTTATAGTGAGAATTGTTCCTTAAGTGGATCGTACCCAATGGTATCCCTAATTTCGATATCTCAAACTTTTATTACATGTTTATTCTAATTTTCTGATGGTTTGAAAGCATTTCGCTGGGATCCGTTGAAGAACAGGACAGCGTAAAACATGGCCCCAAAATTGAGACTGGCATTGAAAAGTAGAAAAAATCGTTGCTACGACTTTAACACAGTTTATTATTCCCCTAGCTTAACCAGTTTCTTCCTTGTAAAATAATATGGTATAAAATGACAGTGGACAGCAGCAGGAACGTCGTCAATACAACTAGACATGATGAGATCAACAGACGTTTATTAAAGTCACATGTTCTTAGTTCAAATGTACCTGATGCGATCGACAGCATGTGTAGACTGTAAACAGATTAGATCATAAAACTACCGGCAGCCTAATGGAACGTCATCGTCAGTACCTACCTAGACATTTCTAAATGTTTTAATGGAACTTTATTGTGACTGTTTTTAAACGAAGATCAGATTTAGGACAATAATTAGGATCGCTTAGGTATAGTTAAGACTTTTAACACTTTGAACTTATATTCTGCTAACCTCATGCTCATGATTTTTGTATTTTAGGAAATTCATCGTCATGTCGATTCAATCAATGAAATTAACTTATTCACGTAAATTAGAACATGACCAGCATGTTGATATCACACAAGCTGTAAACTTGACATAAAAGTAGGTAATATTATCTAATCAAATAAAATAGAAACAATGGATGTATTGTGAAAGGCTTATAAATCCTGTGACACCTCCTTAACTAGGCTAAGGTAAAGGTAGTTACAATAGGTATGTATATATCTATATCTACGTACCTCAGTATGTAGGTAAATGTTCTCTGAGTAAGTAATCAGATCAGATAATTTATTATTTATAGCATACCTACTATTTATGTCTGTCCTGCTGTTGGTACCACAGATAACAGAATAGACTATACCTACTGCTTTAACTAGCAACTTAAGACACTGATTATTTCTCAAATGAAAAAAAAAACGGTTATCATCAAGACTAAGGGTAAATAAGTAGCATTCTCTTTGAACCTTCCAGCCCTAACCCTCTGACAACTCAAGACGAACTTATCCGCAGCTTCTAAAAGGAACCTTGAGCTAATTGGGCCCTCCTCGTCTCACTGAGAGCTACAGCTGCTGGCTCCCTAGTACTTAAACATTTCTCTTTAAAGTAGGTCAGGGCTGTTCACCAGGCTGCCTTATATTCTGCAGTAAAAAAAAAATTTCGCTACTAGCGTTTTATCGGGAAATACAGGTCCTACCGGGATAAAATATAGCCTATGTTACTCGCAGATAATTTAGCTTTCTAATGGTGAAAGAATTTTTTAAATCGGTCGAGTAGTTTTTCAGTTTATCCATTACAAACAAAAAGATATTTTTTTCCTTTTTATAGAATTAGTATAGACAATATGTAGGTTCGATATACCTAAAGCTGGATAATGTTGAAGCCCTACATTTGTTGGTATGAAGTGTCGATAAAAATACACCTGGGAAATACTTGGCTTTTTCCGTATGTAGGTATGACGTCTCTAGTTTAGTAGGAAAACAGCTGGTCAAAAATTAACGTCATGTAAATTGTTTTGCACGCTATTTTTTATTATGTAGGTAGGTATAGCATTTAGGTAGGTAGTCGTATGCTCCTACATAGGTATATTGATCTACTTTTTACCTAGTCTACCTATTACATACACATCCTGGTTAAAGAGCTTACCTACTAACTTTGAATAAAGCCCGCACACTTTTACCCATAATTATTCATTTTGTACCTAACACATCTTTCATCAGTAAAATAACGATCATCATTACGAAAAACCTTGGTATTTAAAATAAATATAACGCATAGCTTTCGTCGAACAGATTAAAATACACTTGAACCAAAGACAAGGCCGCTTTCCGCAGTCATTGCCAAGGCTTTCTGGAAACTTCGCTTTTTTTTAATAGTGGCGATTGACAGTATTCAGATACAGCCTTGAACTTCATTTTTGAGATTAACAATTCTATTTGTGCTGTAGTTATGCAAAATACTTTATTGTTTAGTTGACTTGTTGTTTGTTGTTACGTCTTAGTTCCAAAACTATGTTCCAAAGCAATCCGGCCTAATTAGGGCTGCCATCTTGAATTTCGCCAAACCCGGACAAACATTAAAAAAACCCGGACATTTGGCGTAAATCGCATTTTTTCACCGAACTAGTACGATTTTTTGAAACAAAATAATACCTAATTTGTAATTCATTTACTATAAACATATACTTAAATTCAAAGAGGTGCTTTCTTACATGAAAAGTGTCCGGGTTTTCCCCGGACACTTCTTAAAACCCCGCCCGGACGGTCCCCGGACGGCCTCCAAACGAGGACAAATCCGGGGAAACCCGGACGGATGGCAGCCCTAGGCCTAATGCGAGTCTACTCTACATCAAGGCTATTTTGAATCTGTGATCAAGGGCTCGCCCCTTTCTTACTCATAAAAAAAAAGAAAACAAAAGCAAAGTCATAATTTATTTAATTAATAGTGATGTCGACTTCCTTTGACTTGACAGCTATCACACACAATAAATTATGCCGTTGTTCTCAGGGCGTAAACAGCAAGATAAGGCACAAAAACATTCCTACTCATATACCTAGATAGGTAGGTTCTTACTTCGTAATAATTAATGACACATCACCAAAGAACCTAGGTACCCATACCTACATATTTACCTACGTTTGCTTCTTATTTCTGAGTGAACCCCTACCTTTTCGTCGATCGATCAATATTCTTAATTTAAACCACTAATCCTAGACCATTTAAAAAAAACATAGGTAAAATACCTACAGCTACCTGCGAACGAAACTAAAATAGACTGAGAACCTTAACATTAATCTAATCAAATATTTAGGAGTGTATCATCGATCAAACAGTTCGTTGTACTTACGATAAATGACTTCACCTTGAGCCGAGGGAGTTTTATGGTTTCCTTGAATGTAGGTGAACCGATCGAGCGTACTCGCTACCCTGATTCTAATCTCTAGGTCAAGGACCAAGGACGAGGCGAAGGCCAACATGATTCAAGAAGGTTATGGTAATCAACCCCTCGGTTTTGTTTTTACGAAATTCTCTTAATATTTACTTTCAATAGGTAACCCAAAGCATTCATTATAATAAAAATACTCTTAATTACTTAATAAATAGATTGTAATACACTCTCGACGCCAAAGTTATGCAACGAAAGTGAAAAATAACAAACTTGACATTGGCATCGCCGAGATCGCTAACGTTGAAGTGTTGGACTCGATCCAGACACGAAAAGAAGTAGCAACGTTCTAATTTTAAACGCACCTAACCAATCGTTGATAGCTAATAGTGCGTCACGAAGAAAAACACAATCGATCGATTATGATTATGATTACATTTATTATTTTTGACAATTAGTAATTGAGATCTGTTGGAAAGTAGGTATGACAAATTAAATTGATTCTCAAATATTATTTTAATTTATATCGAACAAATAAACAATAATTTTCAGCTTTTATTGAAATCGTCATAAAAGTGCTATGTTTGGCTGCATTATCAGACAAAAAGTTTGCTAATTTTGTCTAGATAATTTGTAAACTAACTAACAGTTCTGACGATGTATGGTAAAAATTAAGCAGGTAAATAAGCACCTAGGTATTAGGAGCCAATTTTGGTGGTACCTACCTATACTTGAATTTAGAGAATTGGCTTACTTACCTGCTGATATTATGATTTATTTTACTCAAACCAACTACTTCTTGATTATAAGATTTTAAATGGCTGACTAACCCACCGGAATTTGTCAAAACTTTTATAGAGAAAAATATTCATAAAGTTAACAGATGTTATATTTGCCAAGGCATAGGATTAACAGATGACTAACTAATTGATCCTTAGTGTTTGATAAGATTAAATGACGATTGTAATGATAATAGTCCAAATCACGACTAGAAGCTAAACTGGCTCGCGATCTGCGGGCCAGGCAAGCATCACCAAGGCCAAGGTTGACAGGGAAGGGGGGGCGCGGGACGCTGCCGCGGGCTTAACGCTCCGCTCGAACCCGCACGGACCATTCTGCACCTCGCAGTCGACTCTGACGGTTGTACAAGCGCAAGGTAAGCGGTGGTCATTTAAATATTAATCTACCGACGACGTAAAGTTTCCTTAGTCCGCGTCGCCGAACCACACCACCGCCGCTCCTGAACTGTAGAAATGTTCCTTGCATATAGTGTGATAACTAAATCCCAATTCAAGATGTGCTTCGATAACGTTAAGTGTACAATTTCACCGATAAGATGATATCGCACTTGTTTGAAGAAGTTGGAATTGCATTCAAATAAAAGTCGCGCAGGTAACCGGTAGCATAAACCGGGGGAACTTTCCCTCCGAAAAGTTTTAAAGCTGTTCCCGAAGGGCGGGAAGCGTAAGGCCGCGTGCGTGCTGCGTGTCGCGCATCGATCGGGCCACCCCTCGCCCTCGCCACTCCCGGCTCCGATACATTCATTTGGACAAAATATCATTCCATCATTGCATTTAGTATCCTCCGTTTCTTTTATTTATTTGCAGTAGTTTTAGTGATTTAGTGCATGTTTTAGCGTCTAGTTAATAAATAGTATTTGTGAAAATGGGTGGCTGTGCAACGAAAGAAAACAAGGAAAACAAACCGGCTGACGATGCCGACGGGTGCGTATTACTCCGGCCGGCATTATCTCCGGTGCCCGCTGCCAAGTTATGATTTACAACCAATATATTGTCCTCAAATCATTCTTTCTGTGCTGTAATTTGCAATGTAATGTTCTAAATATGGGCACCGATACCTCTAAAAATTCTTTAGACATGATTAATTTTTGCAATGTTACCGTCGGACATTGAACTTGCACGGGATGTAAAAATTATGGCGTTTCCGGGTTGACCGGCAGTCTGAACTCCTGCCTGCTAGCTACAAAATGTTCTTTAGGATACAAAAGGATTATGTTTTCAATCCCGCAAATCACATATTGCTTTGAAATAATGTCCCGAATTCGTGTTCATAATTGCATTTTATTATTGTGAATTGTATTTAATTTGAATTGACAAGTTCTTTGATTTATCAGGTGTTTTTGGTGCGAAAAGTGACTTAGGCATACTTAATTTACCATTAACTACCTACGTGTAAAATAGGTACCCTCTATCTTTTTTCCTTAGTAGGTACATACATATCATCATCATCGTGTTATCATATCGACTCATATCCAATATCACGATAGGTGTAATTCATGGAACGATAAGTGGATTCCGTAATCTGACGATGTTTAATTATTGCATTACCTTCTCGAATAGAAATGAATGCAAAGTAACAAGAAACTCGCGATAACACGTTCGTTCGTTGGTCGCGAGTGGGAGGTACGGCTGCGCGCGACGAAGAAGAACCGGTGCGCAGTGAGCTGACACATCCGTTCGACTTGCGCGTGTCGGTCAAGGCGACCTCTAGCTAAATTACGTAATTCCACCACAAAACTGAGTGTATCCTTGGGTGTGTTCGGTCAAAAACAATCCTCAACCCGGTCCAGTCCGCGTTTCATCTCCAGTACCAGTAGTTGCTACCCCCTTTTTGATCGTACAGTGGCTTTAGTAAATTCTACCAATATGAATTATAAACTGAAAGTCACAATCCCTGTGGTGGTTTGCGGTGGCGCCGTTCTCGCGTATTACCTCATCAGGCGGTTCGTAATATTTGTAAAAATAACATTTTGATTTATTTCGTAATTGTGTTTTCCGTGTTGTTAATACTTATATTATATGATAAAGTAATAATGTAAAGTGAAATAGATAATATCCTCCTCCTGCCCCTCATGATTTATTAAATCTCGATTTAAAACTTTTTGGATGTTTAAACATAGGTTTACACTTCTACCGCTCGATTCTACAGTCGATGGGTACGTCACTATTTCTTTCACATTTAAAAAAATTGCGGTTGTAGTTGGCCACGGTTTACGGTGTCGTCTTTCAAATTAAAATTAATTATTAATAAAGTAGTGTTTTCAATAAAACTTATCAAAATGTGTACTAGGGCAACATGCGCAGCGTTGAAAGCGTTAGAATCTTTATTTTCTCATGTACTTGCGTCAATGAGATGTGATATTTATATTTGATGTTTGTGTCTTGCAGAAAAGCCGCAGCAATGGTGGACGCCGCAACAATCGAAAAGTTGGAGGCTGGTTTCAGCAAGCTCCAGGCCTCTGACTCCAAGTCACTGCTGAAGAAGTACCTCACCAAGGAGGTGTTCGACGCTCTTAAGAACAAGAAGACCTCCTTCGGCTCCACCCTCTTGGATTGCATCCAGTCTGGTGAGTAGACTTTGACACATGATATCATGCATTAAGATTATGTACTTACGAGTGAGACACGTAAGCACTTTACGACAATAGATAACTTGGAAACCTATATCTGATTGAATGCAACATTGATAATAGCATTAAGTTTTCATAAGTAGTTACGTAAAATTCGATAACCGAAATCCCTCTATAACTTATTAAGGAATTATGTATAATTTTTACGGACTCTAATACGGTTACGTAATCTTTTTCTAGGTGTTGAGAACTTGGACTCTGGTGTCGGAATCTACGCCCCTGATGCCGAGGCGTACACAGTGTTCGCCGACCTCTTCGACCCCATCATCGAGGACTACCACAATGGTTTCAAGAAAACCGACAAGCACCCCGCCAAGAACTGGGGTGATGTGGAGACCCTCGGCAACCTGGACCCTGCTGGCGAGTTCGTCGTCTCCACCCGTGTGCGCTGCGGCCGCTCCATGGAGGGCTACCCCTTCAACCCCTGCCTGACCGAGGCCCAGTACAAGGAGATGGAAGAGAAGGTCTCCTCCACCCTCTCCGGACTTGAGGGCGAACTCAAGGGTACCTTCTACCCCTTGACTGGCATGTCCAAGGAAACCCAGCAGCAGCTCATCGATGACCACTTCCTGTTCAAGGAGGGTGACCGCTTCTTGCAGGCTGCCAACGCTTGCCGCTTCTGGCCCACTGGCCGTGGTATCTACCACAATGAGAACAAGACCTTCTTGGTCTGGTGCAATGAGGAGGACCATCTCCGTCTCATCTCCATGCAGATGGGTGGTGACCTGAAGCAGGTGTACAAGAGGTTGGTGACCGCTGTCAACGACATTGAGAAGCGCATTCCCTTCTCCCACGATGACAGGCTTGGTTTCCTGACTTTCTGCCCCACCAACTTGGGAACCACCGTGCGTGCTTCCGTGCACATCAAGCTGCCCAAGCTGGCTGCCGACAAGGCCAAGCTGGAGGAGATCGCATCCAAGTACCACCTGCAGGTGCGCGGAACCCGCGGCGAGCACACCGAGGCTGAGGGCGGCGTCTACGACATCTCCAACAAGAGGCGCATGGGTCTCACCGAGTACGACGCCGTCAAGGAGATGCACGATGGCATCGCTGAACTGATCAAAATTGAGAAGTCGCTGTAAATCGGTTAACGATCTCGCGTTATCAGTATTTTTTGTATTATTTATCGTTTTCACGTAAGAATTCATTGGAAGTCGGATTGGTTGGGCCGGCAGACGGCACTAGTCAGCGCCCCGCGAGTGTGGCCGGCCACGCAAGCGGCCCTATATACTGTTTTTCGTAAAAGTATTTTCTATAAGGAAATGGAAAATAAAGACAGCTAGCGTTAAGACCAATATTGTCTATTTATTTCTACCTACCATATTATATCCACATAATTACAATACACACTCACATCAAACAAATAGGAATACACATTACAAAATAAAGTTAACTACAGAGAACTATAACAACTTATTTATAAATATCAAACTTAAAGCTTTTTTGTTGGTACCGGAAAAAGGTAAATAGATATTCCAATGTTGCCAATTGTTAAAATAATTTTAATGTCGGTGGTAAATTCTAGGTGTCTCAACATAATTTATAATAACTATCTTGCTTATCGGTATTAGCATGCGATTGAAATTTGAAATTATAACTATAATAATGATATATTCTGCTGCTTGACTAGTGAAAATAAGTATCAAGATGTACGTGCAAGAAGCTTCGATATTCAAAATTGAGTGGTTTTGTATCTCTTGGTCTAGGTAACGCGCATTAGTGAGCGCATTTTTGTTGCTACCTCACTCATTATATTTCCTTTTCATAAAAAAAAAACTCGATTCCATTTCGCTATAATAAATACTTTTATAAGTAGATAGTATGTACGTCTAATTTTTTATGGCAACACATCACAAAACGTCATAAAACGTCTGCTTGAAGTTTGAACTTGTTATTAGAATTCTGATCAGTTTTGAATTAAAAGTTGAAAATAAAACGATGGCTACTCCAAAAGGCGAAAAAGATTTGCATTTACCTTTATCTAGAGTGAAAACAATAATGAAAAGTTCGCCCGACGTCGAAGCAGTAGGGGCTGAACCTCTGTATTTAGTAACGAAAGTGACCGTGAGTATTGTATGTTTTGCCGCTTTTATAACCTATTGTCTGTAAACAATAGCTTTTCCCTGGCCATTTAATAAGTGAAAACCGTCTTATTCTTGCCTAACAACACTGTAATCAAATTAAATGTGCGCCTTATGCATTCCAGGAAATGTTTGTCACAGATTTGGCTAAAAGAGCATTCAAAAACAGTAAGAACTCGTTACTAGAGTATAAACACATTGCGGAGGTCGTTCAGGAAGATGATACGCTAGACTTTCTGAGGGAGATTATGCCTAGGAAGATTACTGTTAGACAGTTCAAAGAACTTATGGCTAAAAAGGCAGCGAAAGGCGGTGGATCTGATGAATCAAGCGAGGAATCCAGTGAAGAGGAATCTAGTGGAGAGAGCTCCAGTAATAATGAACAAGACTGACAAAAACTGTAGTTATTAGGATATTTTAGATTTAATTTTGTGGTTTGTTTCATTATATTTAATGGGCTCTCCGTCGGGTGCACAAAGATCCATTAAATTGAAGCTTCTTTAAATCTATTTCTGACTCTTTCTTTGTCAACGACATAGCAGTAGATTTGATGAAGTTTTAATTTTAAGGGATTTTTGTGCAACTGATGGTATGTTGATAGTCCTAAGTTAGTGATATGGTATACTGTGTTACAGGCTGCAACCTTCATTCATCAGTTTTAGCATGCAGCGATGGCAAATGCTCATGTCTATAACTTATTGCGGATTATGATGATTCAAGTACAAGAAACATTAAATAATGTACATTAAATGTTGACAAATGGAAGAGACTATTTGTTATGATATTAAAGAATAGTTAATAAATTCTCTTTAATAAAGTATCTAATATTATGTGAATGAATGAATGGCTCTGACAATCAAGATAATGAATTCTGGTGCCTTGGAACATTTAATTGTAAACCAATATTTTACAGCTTGTGATATCTGTTCGCAACTTAAATGAAATAATTCTGTGATTGTCACATTTTTGCAACAATTCAAAATAAAGTTGGTCAGTTTTATTATTCAGTTTGACCAAACAAAAATATTTTTTATTTCGCTACTTTACACTTCAGCTGGATTACCATTACAATTTCATTTCTTAACTTTACACCTAGTTTAATAAATTAATAACCAAAGTACTTTTATTCCTAAATAAGACCCACTTATATCATCATCTCCCGAGCCGTTTCCCAACTATGTTGGCACTATGTTGGGGTTGGCTTCCAATCTCATCGTATGTTTCTATACTAAAAGTGGAAGATATGCCATCTAGCGGTTTTGTTTGGAACTAGCTTCAACTGAATGTTCACCATTCCAGAAAAGCTACTTTTGTAGACGTACAGATGGCAGCACAGCAACTAGTATTCCACTAAATTTTAATTAAACCGCACTGCTATCCCACGGAAGAGAAAGAATGAATGAATGAATTATTGCTGTCCTCATAGCTTTGCCCAGTTTTTAAGTACATTTTGCTTAGTAAATCATATTTTTATTATCGGCTCGTGTAGGTATAGTTATTGTTCACTCTATGGTATCTACATGGTAAGCTGCACGACCTCAAATTCCTGCCTATGCAAGGCGAAGGTCTGTTTAATTTAACAGTTGACAGTTGTTAGTAGCTTCGTGTTAATGTTCACGTTGTACCTAGGAGCCAAGCCTGTATAGAGCATGACAGCCCTTCAACAACTGTTTATAAATTCATGATGATCCAAATCCTTTTCGCGAGGATGCTTCAGATATTTTTTTTTGTGAACTGCCGAGAAGATTCATGTTCTTTATTTGGGACTAGCCGTTTTCCCGTGGTTTCACTTGCGTCCCGTGGGAACGACTGCCCATTCCGGAATAAAATGTAGATAGCCTGTGTTACTTGGGAATAGTATAGAATAGAATAGCTTTCCAACGATGAAATAATTTTTCAAACCGGTCTAGTAGTTTTAAACCGATATTTTCAGAGTCTTCAGGGTATAAAGAAACAAACAAAACAATGTTTCTTAATCATATTAGTATAGGTGAGCGAATAAAAAAATGATGAGTTAAGTACTTAGGTTGTAAAACGGATTCGTGATCTACAGTCTGTATGGTGGAGGGCAGCGCCAACAGCAACTGTGCAACTGTGTATGATTGGAAGTAGGCTTTAGTGAGCCATTGCTGCAAGGCAACCTGTGAGGTGCGAGTCTGCTAGGTTATATAGACTTCTTCCTAATACATTTGACCTTTTTATAATTACCTATGTATGTGCTTACATGCCTATTGCCTTCCTAATATTTTGGCAATTCACACATTGCGTTCAATCACCATGTATGACGTATTTAGTCACGCACATTTGTGGGATTATGTCGGTAGCTCTGTGTTTAAAAATAAGTATGCATGAGTATTAAGTAATTATGGGAACTGTGGCTAATTGAACGCCGGTTGTTAGCCAACTTATTTTGTTTACGATGTCTTCGTTATGTTGAACCAAATAGGGTGCTTTTGTTCGTATTTGGACGATACTTTACTTACTGCCCAATCACTGATCCGCCAAATGAATTTTGAGTTAGGAAATCTTCAGATGACTGGTGGAGTCTCAGACTTTCCTACTGACTAAAACCCACCTTTGTTTCTTGTAGAGCCCTTTGTGTACCTACTAGGGACGCGGTTACTCTTGCGAATAAACCCACAGCTCTGGCAGGCATTCATTGGTACCTAGATTACCTATATACCGTACCTAACTATCTATGTAGATATTTAAAGATGCCTTAGCAATAGGATTGTGTATTACTCTAATGTATGTTATTACCATCAGCCTTCATACAGCTACCCATGTGTAGCGTTGACAATTCCTATGTTATACTTAGCGATGTTGCAACAACAAACACAAATTCATTAAACTTATGCCGTGCGCACGCACAATCTCAAATCTCATTGCATGGGGGATTTAACCGCAGAATCTAATTCATGAGTTAATTTAAGTAGGCATGTGTACCAGATTATAGAAGAAAGCTATGATCCAAACTAGATTTCTTTGGGTATGGGTGAACTTAGTGATAACATCGCTGACTGTGGATTAGTTTATGGACTGATGATCCTGTGTCAGTACCCCACGGTATCAAACTCTATTTAACCTAAGTAGGTATCTGCGATATATAGCGTTTACCTACGGTTTTGGAAATTGCAGTTGTTTGTAAGCCTATAGTCTTAAGCTGTAGATCCATAAACACTATTATTTGTGAAAATCTAACCTAACCAACGCAATTGATTAATTAGCCTAAGTATAAATTTGTATTTAGTTTCTCCTTCTTTTTTCGATAAACTCATGACTGTTGAAGTTTATTCATAGTATATAGCATCATTTTCATTAGGTAACGTAATTTTTAACACAAATGAGGATTCTGTCCAAATGCCATGTCCTCATATTTTCTATAATCCTAGATAATATGCTCCGTCTGAGTCCTGCGGTTGACAAGCTGCACCATCAATCACCACTCTGTAATTTGCACAGTTGTATCGTAATTATATTGTATTAGGTGCACACCTACATTGGAAATGTATGAATAAATAAATATTGTGTGCTAGCTAATTTTGTGGACTATTCGAGGAATACTCAAGCGACACTCAATTTTAGAGAATACGAAGTTCAAAATTTTCAAAATTAATCGTCTGTGTCTGTTCACCTTTTAATTAATAGATCTGCTAACTTTTATAATTTATATTTAGAGACACAATTACGCAAGTTTCTGATTTATGTACATACCTATTTGCTTATTTAAATTGCGGTATCTTAATGTGCAGATAGTTAGTTTAGGTCGCCGGCGCCCTAAAATAACATGTCTGTTTATTATCTCCTAATCTGTTGACGAATATGATAATTTTATTTGTTTATACACTTTTTTCTTGCATTAAATTCCAAACAGTACCTAATGTACCTACCACGTCTATTTCACCACCACCGTAGCGGTTGACTGGTAGAGAACGCCTCAGGCGTTAAGTCCGTCTCTGTACATTGTGCAAAAAGTATTAAATAAATAAATAGGGAAACAGAAGAAGGTTTTCCACTCTCTACGATATTTAGCAGCGATTTCTATGGTCTTCTGGCCGACACCTGGTTTTAGTAACCTTCTGGTTTATTTATCTGGTTTTTTCAACTAAGCGCATCTAGGAGATGCTGGTACCTGTAATTTTATAGGTGGAATAAATAATAAATGGCAACTCTTTTAGCTTTTGGAAACAAAATAACAGTTTCATACTCAAACTATACTAAAAAGGCTAAATTAACATAAAATATCAATTTCGAAATATAAAAAAATACACACGGTTCTCATTATAATAATTTAGCGTAAAATTAACTGAAGCATTTAGTTAGTTAACCCACTTTTTGAACCGTTATCCTGTTTTATGCTGCATTTTGTACGTGTAATGAGTAAAAAAAATATTGCAAGTCTTTCTTCGAGTAAATCCCGATGACTTGAATTTTATTATATTTACTTCTATGTACTCATTGGGGTCAAGATTTCATTCCGTCATAAATAATATGTTTAAAAAGTTAAGCAATTAAGAAAAAATCATGTAGGCACAGTTAAGTAAAGTGTTTGAGTATTAGGTAGGTATATGCTTTTGTTATGAAACTCTATGGTCGTGGTACAAACTCCTTTCGTCATCTTATGCTTGTTGAAGCGTTAATGACCTTTGTTGGATAATATGGAAGCAATCTTACGTGTGGCCACTCAGGCCTTAGGTCACCTGACTTTGAGCATGGCACTTACAAAGGTTGCTCCAATTTACAGGTCTAATAAGGCAATGAAGATTGACCACATTTTAACCTCAAGCCAGTTGTATTGACATTGAAAATAATTTTTCATCTGTTCTATGTAGGCTCCGGTTTCACGAAAAATTATGAACCATGTACCTATATCTTGGGGATTTGTGGGGATATTATAATTATGAAAAAAAAAGTTATGGCCGAAATACTTGCCTTGCCTTGGGACCTAAGGTTTGTTGTATTAGCAAACTGCAATTAGTCGCAACACATAGGAACCTACTTGCATCTAACGACTAAGATGAAAGTTTGACCTTTATTGCAAGGCCTCCTTGATTGTTTTGTCTCGATTCAAAATTAGAACTGTGGTTTACTTTTTTTTATTTGTTTGTTTCTACGAGGTTGTGTAACTAAGTAGGTATGATTCGGTGTCAATGAACGTGAATGCTTGACAGTTTGTTGTTAATGCACTATGCAATTCAAAATGGAGGTGGAAGTTCAAAATGTATGAAATTATTAATTAACAGCTTTCTATTTAAAATGTTTCATCTATTTACCTACCATAAATATAAATTATATATCGCTCTTTCAAAGCATTGAGTAGGAAGAGCTCTCTCAGCTACGTGAAATAAATTCAGAAATAATTCCCTTCGTGTCTTTACCATACACAAACAAGTGGGTACATAAGTAAAATTCTTAGTAGGTACATACAAATTACAGGTTAATTAAAGTGATGAAGAAACACTTAGGTATCAACTGTCTAAACGCAGTGGCTGTGAAAAGATAATGACGCACAAATTAGCGACAAACATGAAACGATGGATGCACTTTGTAATTGTCACGAAACACATCGAGCGGCAAACGTTATTAAGAAATTACTAGAAGCACTCGGTATTTATTTTCACGTATAAATCTATACTAATATTATAAAGCTGAAGAGTTTGTTTGTTTGTTTGTTTGTTTGAACGCGCTAATCTCAGGAACTACTGGTCCGATTTGAACAATTCTTTCGGTATTAGATAGCCCATTTCTTGAGGAAGGCTATAGGCTACTTTTTATCCGGGTTCTTGCAGAGGTTCCCACGGGATGCGGGTGAAACCGCTGGCAGAAGCTAGTACTTGATACAAAGGAAAGCAATGGACAGCAAAATATATAGAGCGTATTTTTAACTTTATAACTTCTTTCTTTCCACAAGGAATGCAGATGAAACCTTACAGCGCTTAATTGTAGGCAGTCTGAAAGGGCAGAGGGCAGCTAATATTTATTTAGAAGTTACAGATTGCTCTAGTGAAGTGAACTCAAACAGAATACACGCTGGAAAAAATGGTAATAAGAAAGAAGGAAATATCCTTGATTTACTTAAGTACATAACCGGTTGAATACGTCGCACTTATGCAGGAACAAACAACGAAAGTACATGCCTTTAAGAATCAACAAAAAGCCGAACAAAACCTTGAAAAAATGACATTATCCTGCAAAAATGCCAATAAACCAGTTTGAATATGAAAAAAGTGGGTGCATGTAGCATGGTTTAGTGAACTTTTAGGTCTGCGCGTTCAGGGCCATGGGCAAACTTGCATACCTACTTATAAAAAATGTATGCGTCACTACGTACCTAATATTATGCTCGATCATTCTGCAATTATTGAGTAAACTTAAAACGTCATCGATAAAAAATACAGAAGCAGAAATATCATCCTGAAAGAATGCAAGTCATCGACCTTCGTTAAATTCATCATGACTCCTGAAAAAAAAAGGTTCGATAACCTCAAAATAAACGTTTTTTTATCCGACTGCCAAGAGCGGTTATGTAGAAAATTATTAAATTAGTCCGGTGCAGCAAGAGGGACTGTCAGACTTCTACTGATTTAAACCCACCCTTGTATCGCTAGAACCTACTGCCCCGGTAGGAAGAAAAACGGCCTGGTTTGCTGATTTCCTTTGAAAAGCAGAAACCTTCAGAGGCCTTTCTAATTTTAACTCGTGTACAATGTTGCATACCATGGGTGATATACCTATACAGTTACAGTGCACTATTTATTCGGCATCTGTGTAGAATTATAAAACAACGTCTTTAGCTACCTATTTATTAAATCAGCTGTTTGTTACGTATCGGAGATGACTGTCCAGAGTCCATTTGGAGATCTTTTGCTGCTCAATTTCGAGAAATCATCATGAGTTATAGATTTTCATAATTTAAATGACTCATTATCCGGGCACATAAGTTGGCCTTAGTATAGAAAGATGTACAGGACCATCATTAGGCTTATAATAAACAAGTTAAGTACGAAGTATCTACAATCCTTGAAGCGCACACAAAGTTAAGACAAGGCGAGGTAACTGTATGATTTCCGCTTATTTGTGCAACGCCGCGTTTTGTAACCGATCGAACGGCGCGCTGCTTTCTTAATAGGAGTACATACAATAGTACTGGCCCTGTATGAATGAGAAGCGAATACTGTAATTATAGCTTTGTATGTTACGAAATTGAGTGCATTATTTTAATAGAGCATTTTAGTAGTCATAATGATAATGATCTACGTTAGCTCTGAGCGTAAGAGAGCGAGCTCATATTTTTTTCTCTATTTTAAATTAAAAGTTTACCGCAGTTTTCCGGTGTCCCATGGAAACTAGTTAGAAAAATATAGCAGCTTACATCATCCGGGGATAGTTAAACATTTCGTATATTTATAGTAGGTATATGTGCCACCTTATTTTTGATTCAGGGAAGAGGATTACAAATTACACTGGAATCATGCTAGAGACTGAGCTGCAAGATGCTCATAACTGTTGAGCAAAATATACTATAGAATTCTTGATTACCTATCTCAAATAGACTATACTGCAAATAGAAATTGCGTGTACAAAACTAGTTTACATCTAGCCCAGTATTTATGTGTCAGAAACATAAATACTAACTTATTATACAATTACAGCAGAGCTTTCTCAACACCCTGTCCCTACTTACGTAAGTCTAGTAATAGCAATTCCTGCTTCGATTACACGTAATACATACTTTACCGGCCGGGTTTGCATGGTAAATGCCTAAGTATTTACGACAGGCTAGCGTAACGTCTCGTGTGGAAATTAACTAACTAGATCTGAGCACTGATGCTTACTTTGTTGACATCTTGGAGTAGTTTTCACCGAGGAGGTTTACTTACTTTTTCTTGTGCGAACCTCCTTGGGCGAAAGGAGGTTTGGTAAAAAGTTATAATAGGTACCTATGGTTTTGTAGTCTTTGTAAATATGTATGTATGGTAGTTTTAAAAATGTCCTTGTTATTTTCAAGTACTTACATGGTCAGTAACCCCTTGAGAATTAAACGATAATAATTAAAAGGGACAAAAACTGTGTGAATATTTTATATTGTTAGGTTGGTTTATTATTTAGGTACTGCTGTTTTCAAAAGGTTTAATGCAAAAACTTAAAAAGGTATACAAATAAATTAAAATTCACGTAAGTGTGTAAAAAAAACAGTTTTTATTAAAAACGCAATAAATTATAAAATATTTTAACTAAACATTTACAATACAAAGTATAGAATCTAGGCTGACTCTACACTTGTACCTTTTATTAGTTCACCTTTATTGTTTCAGAAATCTGCAGTGGACACTACTTATAGTAACAATATGAATACTACTATAATTCCACTAACAAACCTGAATACACGAACAGGTATCATATTCCCGCACAACGTTAATTGCACAAAGGTAACACAAAACCTACTAGAACATGCAATTTGATAAGTTAAATTACACCTTACGTCCTAAATACATCTTTCGTTCAGGAAAATCAAGGTGAGTGGCTGAACGGCTCGCGCCTTTGCCGAAGGAAAATGTTGCTTGCATTCGTAAATCGAACGCGAAACGGAACGCACCGACCGGTTAAAAAACAATAAAGAGATTCGAATTTCGAAATAGTGTTTTGTTTTTTATTTTATCTGTGAGTAAAAATTTGTGGCGGGAAAATAAATTGGAAAATGACGATCTACAGTAAAATTGTTCAAATTATTTTAGTTAGTGTGTGATGTGGTTCGAGCAAGATAACAGGATTGAAGGTTTGTAATTATTTTCATAGCTATTTTTCATTTTCAGCGAAAACCCAATCCATTACCTAGATATTTTGTTAATTAATTCCTCCAACAAACATTACGGCGTGAGCAGCACTGGAAACCTCGCATATTTATGATATAAAAAATCATGATAATGCTATCCACAAAGAAATCTGGGCAAATAATATCGCAGTTTAAATATATTCTAATATTTATTAACATTAAGTAATTGTAAAAAATGTTATAAAAAACATAATTTTCACAGTGCGTCAAAATGGACCTGGATTCCTCAGCTCTTCTTTTAATCGAAATTATTTCGTATGAAAATCGTCTGCATGCTCGAACAAATAATTGCGATGTATCGATATGACTAGCAGCAAATATTAAAGTTAATTTTCAGCTGTAAAATTGGAGGCACTTTTCATAACATTTATAAATTAAGATTCTTAAAAGGGTGAGTTTCCTGAAAGCATACATTCTATGTAAGTATTATTGCCAGGTTGTTACAATGAAGATGCACGCACATTAGATGCAATAAATCCAAATATTAATTAAATACAGAAGAATATTTGTAGAAAAAAAATTGTGCATTATAAGAAAATGTTATAGTTGATTTGTGACTATGTAAAATATACGTAGATTTTAGATGTAGAAAATCTGAAAAAAGCTTGATGTTGTAGTATTGTATATGTAGTAGGTACATCCCAAGTTTTTTGTCAGTTTTTGAGAAACGTTATCATTATTTTGTAAGAAAATCGTGGGTGTTTTCAAAAGTCATGTGTCATACAGCAAAAAGCAAAACAAACAATACAACACCCTTTAAATTACTTAAAATATCAGTTTAGAGTAAAATAAAAGTATTAAGTATAAAATTAAACGTTATAAATTCTCCTCAGCATCGTGGTCACATTTAGAATAAATTTTAAATATGTAGGTAAGTATCTTCCAAATTATAAAAATCTTCCTAACCAAACAAAATGTTTAGTACCTTTAGGTATTATGTTATAACAAAATGTTTATTTTCCATTCACTTAATTAATATTTTAAGGTGACCTATTATTAATATTGAAATCATTTCCAAACGACCGTTTTAACCGCGACGGTTAGAGTAAAAAGATGCATTTATTTTTAGAAGAGGATCACCTTTCATGAGTTAAAAACTTTTATTTCGTTTACTCGTTTATTTAAAACTCTATAAATTAGTTCGGTCTATAAATAAAAAACAAGTTAGTTGACAGTTAAGTTATAATAATACTAACTGGGACCTCTTTCGATAATAGCTTTGTTTCTCTACCTTTAGCTAAAATATAGCTATAGCTACTAAATTGGTTCGTATAATACCATCCACCAACATTCTCGTGTTTTGTAGAGAAAAATATATTCCAATCTGTTCGTGCAATAAAAAGTTTAGAAGTTAAACATCTTGACGTCATCAAGGGTCTTTCCCAGCTCACAACAAACAACAACAGCCATTAGATAGATGATTCACAGATGAATAATTACAGAAGCTTTTTCTGAGTCTGGTTAAAGTACGACGTAGATTTAGATTTAGCTATTCCCCGCAGTTCCTCCTGCATCTGGAGTATACTACCTCCCTCAGCTAGAAAAAACTAACGATAGTCTTTGGGTAGTCGAAGAGAAAGACTATCTGTGTACCAAAAATTTTAATTAGTCACAGACACAGTTACTTTAGCATTTATTTAGGTAGGGCATTTGTGGACTAGAAACTTTTCAGTGTCCGATAACGTTTGTAGTAACGACTCTTTGGACTGGTGTGAACCTTTTACTGTTATACATATGGTAGCATTTGCTTGAACAATTAAAACCGATGTAACTCTAAAGAACTGATGGATGGATACATTTATGCAAAATGTTTAATTAACCTCCTCGACATTGTTGATTGCTGGCAGTCATTAGGTGTGGTATAACATCTGCATATGTAGGTACTGATTATTTTAATTTAACTGTGCTTTAATCTATGTTTATGTATGTGAAAAACCATACCATAATTGCCTTTGTAGGGAAGTCAACACGTCATTCTTATTGGCACAGTCACAAAAACAAAAGATGTGATATATGCATTATGGTCTCGGAGGAAGGAAAGATAGCGGAGATGCCATAAGAAAGGCAGGTCAGGCGCCTTCTTCTAGCTCAAAGCAACGTTTGGTAGGCGTGATCAGTTACTACAAGTATACAGAGACGTTCGGGTTCCTTGTCAAATCAAAACCAAACTGCCAAAGATTGGTCTTGATGTATTGGTGATTTTATTTTGAAAAACTTTCCTCGCTCTCGAACACCCTCATTTCGCACGCTACTTTTTATTCTGCATGATCTTAGTATAGGTACTTTGTATGTAATATATTAATACGATCATTTGTTGACGCTGGTCTTCTTTTTATGGTCGTAAACTATCTATTAATAGTCGTGGTGGCCTAGTGGGTAAAAGGACCAACCTCAAGTATGAGGGCGCGGGTTCGATCCCAGGTCAGGCAAGTACCAATGCAACTTTTCTAAGTTTGTATGTACTTTCTAAGTATATCTTAGACACCATTGGCTGTGTTTCGGATGGCACGTTAAACTGTAGGTCCCGGCTGTCATTGAACATCCTTGGCAGTCGTAACGGGTAGTCAGAAGCCAGTAAGTCTGACACCAGTCTAACCAAGGGGTATCGGGTTGCCCGGGTAACTGGGTTGAGGAGGTCAGATAGGCAGTCGCTTCTTGTAAAGCACTGGTACTCAGCTGAATCCGGTTAGACTGGAAGCCGACCCCAACATGATTGGGAAAAGGCTCGGAGGATGAAACTATCTATTAATATACCTAAGCTTGCGCGTGCGAGTGCGTTTTGCGTAGTATTCTTAACAAAGCTATTAGTGATATTCCATGCCTATTAAAAAAATGTGACTAACTTAATAAATAATGCATTGACGGTGTGGTTTTCCCATGAATCCCCAATGGAGTAACAAATATTTTTAGTTTATGTGTATAGGCAAACTCATTCTAGTAATTTCAATCTTTAAATAAATATTATGCAATATTTGATATTCAAAATTAAATGTAGGTATCTAGTTAAACCACCGTTCTAGCTAGTATTATGCATTTTAGATAAACTTAAAATCATGCGTGGGTATGCACTCCAAGTAACATGTTCTTTGTGAGGATATCACATGTCATAAGTACATGTTTACACATATCCTTGCAAATAATATAAATGGACCAGTTACTTTATCTAAACTTTCTGTATCTAAACTTCAATATACATATTTAATTTTTTTTTAATTGTTCCCGCATTTCCCTCGTGTATTTTCCGTGATAGGAGCATCAATCGCTTGGAAATTAAAATATGTAACAAAATAACTATTCTTATACCATAACAAATGTGTTACGAAATTATATAAATCGATACCAACATGGCTAACAATAGATCCTAGTCATTCTAATGAGCTAAAGCAACAAAAACACAGATAGCCTAAGACAGAGCTACATCCTTTAACATTCATGTACACTAGATAACAGAGTCAACTTAGAGTTCCTATTTGCTAAAGGGACGGTAAAATCGCCAATTCTAAACGTTGTTCACCTTGTGCAAACCCCATACTTAGATACTACGGATGTTTGGCACTTGATATATTCCACTTCCTTGCGGTTTTACTTATAACTTGCTAAGTTACCAAATATACATTGAATATGACGCATATTACATACCTACCTACAAAATGCTTACGCTCAGAACTTCCTGTAAGAAAAGGTTTCTTACAAAAATTCATGAATATATTTATGTTTTTGCAATGACACATTACATTGATATATGTAATCGCTTATTAGAAGGCACGTATTTAACAAATAATGTTGTATTGTATTTAGTTACATAAGTGTACATGACAATAGCAACAGCTACATATTTCATTATTAATATTTTCAAGGAAAATGTCATACCTAAGTACCGCCTTGACATCGGCTTTGGGATCAATACTTATTAAACAGTCTTACAATGAAACTGTAGCTACAGTATATTATAGCTACCTACTTCTATTGTTTTTGTAAAATATAGCAACAAGGATTCGTCTAATATCTACTGCCCGGTGACATTTTCGAGCACTGAAACTAAGAATGCATGTAGGATGCATGTAGGAAATGCAGTTTTAATATATTAATTTATGTAAATCTGTTAAGTTCTGTTGCTAGTGAAACAATATCCTAATTGACATGTACATGTCAAGGCTGGTATCTCATATACTAATTAAATCAGTGTTAGTTATTACCAGTGCATATAAGGTCGGCAACTGTCTCGTTTCATTTTTACTTCCTACAACTTTAAAAATGTAAATATTTACATTTCTACATACTACTCTGAAAGACAAATCTATCTTCCGCATAGAGATATTTTCGCTTTTAGTTATTCCAACTCTTTTGTTTATCAAACTTAGAAGTTATTTATAGATCAGGTTTTAAATAGATACGTTTTATGGGAGATTACGTGTAAACATCTTTAAGGTGGAAAATTACCCATAGCTACGCATTTACTACCTACAAAGTTTAAATTTAAATTCTTTATTTACCTTAAACCAGTTTAGGTGACCCTTTAACTATTTTCTCATGATAAGAATAAGAATACATCTACATAAGTAATTATGTTTATATTTAAAAACATTGACCTCATTTCATTTGTACTTCCCTGACCAAAATACATCGTACTTATTAAGCGTTTTCAGGGAGTTTTCCCATTCATACAATTATAGAGGAAGGAATTGTCCTCACATAATCCTAGACAACTAAGAATCAGTGCTATACTATACCTATTAGTTTTGTTGGAGAACTTTTATGAGTATTTTTTTTCCTAATAGGCACGTCAACGTTCAACGTTTATTTCTCATACCACCTACATCGGAACTGCATTTAAACCTGCGCTACAAACTATTTGACAAAATAAACCAAACTCGCCAAATTAACAGGAAAAACCAATTAACATCCACGAATAGCGAATTTATGTGCATAACTAGCCACCTTATTAGGCGCACGTGCATTGGGCTCTCACTTTTCAAGGCAAAGGGTTCATTAACCGTACGAACTCGCATTAAACTATAATTAAACACGCTTCTTACAAACTGATGCTATTTATTATATTTGGACAGGTAAATTAATTCATATTTGTTTAGAATTTTGTGTGGGTCACGGCCGAAACCTGTAGCTTGGAACGTGTGTGTGACAAGATATATACAATGTAGTGTAGGAAACTAGATTTCACTTGCTTGCAACGTTCACGTCCGAAGAAAACTAGGTACGTATCCTGCAAAAGAGTGTGTCTTACATAAAATAAATAAACCTATTAACTCTATCTATCATGACAATCGGTTTTGGCATTTTAGCATGAAAGAGTAACAAACCAATTTCCGCATTTTTATCTAATGTTAAAGAAGTTAGGATTCAAATAAAAAATAATTTCTAGGAGTAGTAATTGACGAACATCTAGACTGGAAAGCACAGGTAGACACTGTGTGCAACAAAATAAATAAGTTTGTGTACGCTTTGAGACAAATAAAAAAAGTGACTAATATAAAAACAGCTGTGATGACATATCGCGCATATGTTGAGTCCTCACTACGTTATGGACTTATTATATGGGGAAATAGTACTGACTGTAAAAGAGCATTTGTTGCACAAAAGAAATGTCTAAGAGCCATATACGAGATTCCATCGGACGAATCATGTCAACCTATTTTTAAGGAACTTGGTTTGCTACCGTTACCATCATTGTATATATATGAAGCATGTATGTTTGTTCGAAAGCACATAGTATTATTTAAAACAGCAGAAGAACTATTTACAAATTCTCGAAGTCGACGTGACCAACACAGGCTTGTGCTGGAAGAGCTATCTAGATCGGCAAAATTTCAAAAAAATTCTTTGGCTATGTGTATACGATTATATAATAAGTTACCAAATATGTTCAAAACATTAAATGATAAATTATTTAAATCGCAATTATATAAATGGCTCAATAATAATAATTATTATAATATTAAGGACTTTTTAAAATGATTATTATTTGTATTTTAATATTATCTTTATTGCTTGTGAATTATTTTGCACGCTTTAGTTTTAAGCAAAACATGATTGATCTATATGTATATTTTTGATAACACCTTTTTATACCATGTTTTAAGCAAATAAACATATCTTATCTTATCTTACATTTAGGTTAATGACAATGCAAACTCAAACTAATGAATTTTCATTTTGAAAATGCTCTTGAAAAAAATGTATTTACCAAACTTATGCAAACAAAAAATCTTCATAAATTAGATGAAGAGCTATTTAGTGAAAACGCCTAAAACAAAACGCTTAAACATAACTTGTTATTATTTTTCTGTTACAGCAATCCGGTTTTTTATAGATTTGCATTAGAATGACGTATACCCAGCATGATATGATAGACAACAGATCAAGGTCCGTTGGGTTTTTGCAAGTTTTGGTTTAGAGGAAATAATAACGGAGTCCAAAGTCCTCGGGTAATAAACTCGATGGTCAAAGTATCTGGTGCGATATATTTATATCGATATTGACTAATAGTTATTAAAAAAAAAAACTGGAAGTTCCACAAATAGATTTGGGTTTTTTTGTACGAGGAAGATAACATCTATTTGCGTGTGCGTTATCGGTTTTTTTTTCTATCAATACACGTGTTTTCATTAACTACATAAAAGAGAGTAAACATTTTTTGTTTGTTTGCACGTACTCTAGAGGCTCCGAAACTACACTGAATAGATTTGTAAAAATCTTTAACTTTTGTGAAGCTTAACATAGGCTACATTTTATCCGGGTACCGGAGGAAGTTCCCTGGGACGCGAATGAAACCGCGGGAAAACAGCTACTTTCATATTTTTATAGTGCATGTGCAGCTATAAAATACGACTTTTCCAAAAATAAACGGGTAGCGTCAAATTGAAACGTCATTAACTCCCACATCTCGAAATTGTTTGTTTTCCAATGATTCATAATTTATGACATCTGCATTTTTTACGGCTACTTCTGGTAATAAATAAATTGGACTCACAAATACATGTGCATATATTTTTAACAGTTAAGTGTGATCTACAAACTTACAATAAGACCTGTTACTTACAATGAAAGTTTCACAAAAGGTAAATGCCTCGTTGTAATTGAGCTGGCTTGGTAGAACATTTTATCGTTTCGATCTGCCATTAGTGTAGCTAAGCTTTATAATAGGGACCTTTAATACTGAGAATTGCAACCCTGCCTTGCAAGGTGCCCTTTCTGATATTTATCATAGACTTCGAACACCAATTATAGAAACTAGAATATTTATTCTAAAATTCTATAATAAAGTTTATCTAACCACAAAATTTAATTTATATGTATGTTTACGGGATTTAAAGGTCATCGAAGTAGACTTTGCATCTATCACGGAAGATTTTTTCATATGCTTTTGTTTTATTTTATTGATGAGCAAAGGTTGATTATAGAAAAAAAAACGGTTTTATGTTATTTTCAGAATTCCAATTTCCTTTTAAAGTATTCTATTTTGACATGGTAAAATTTTGCTGAAGTGATTCATGAAAAAGATATACAGCTTTCATGTCATTTGATATTACGCGGAAACGAAATAATTTCGTACGTTCACCTTTGTATTACTTTATAACTCTTACACTCGCGTTATCATATTGCTGTCACGGTCGCAGGATGGCAGAGGTTTACCGGAGGTCAACGAACGAAAGTATTTCGTTCCGCACGTGTTGTAAAACGTGCTAAACATAGCTAAAGTACTCTAGTTTCAATGTCAAAACCCTTTTGTAATGCAGCAGAAAATTGCCTAATAATCATAAGTAGTGAGTATGTAGTTTATAAATGTGTAACTCTTCCATTACAGTCACGCAGATCATTTAAAAAATCTCGGTCGTTCCAAAATGAGCCCATTATGATTTTCCACTTTTGTGACATTTACGTGTTTAAGTTGCTTATAGGAATAGTTGATTATAAGGAATAAAAATACATTCTTATTTTTATACGCTTTTAAAAAATAAAATATTAATGTCAATGATTTTTATTCGATGATGAGTTATTTACAAGGTTATAATAAAATAAAAAGAAAAAGTTAAACAATAGAAGCCTTGGAAAAATTTTAACTGGAAAAAATGTACTTAATATTTCACAAGTTACACTTTATGTTGTAGTTTAAAAAAACTCGATGGCCCCCAGATAAATAATGGTGAAACTGTTGTACAACGTCGAAATGTTTTAACAAGCCTAAAAGATAATGCTTTTTATTGTTTGTTTGTCTACGCCTTTTGTCCACTTACTTAACTACAAAATTATAAGTTTTTTTTTGTGTTTCTATCGATCTGTGTCAAAAATTACCCATAATTTCTGGGCCAGCTAGATTTTCAATCAGGACTCAAATCAAAGAAAAAGTTCAAAGTCAGCAAACATACTTTGTAATACAATTTAATTTCTTTAATCTTTTTTAAAATCACCCTCAATCTAACTATAGCAAACAATGCTCGTAGATTATACAAATTAAAAAGGTATACAAAGTTAGCCAATCCAAAGGAAAAAGAGCGGAACAGACAAGCATTGTCTCCATGCATGTAATGTGTGTTTGCTCGTTTCCTTGAATTAAAATAATCGCAGAACAGTATGGAAATGTCGTATACCATGGGAAACCACCATTATCATGACAACAATGGATGAGAATTACCAGTATTGTCCATTCAAAGAGTTTTTATTAAATATTACGAACTGTCGTTGGTTTTTATCGATACTCGGAAAATTACTTTAGCTACTATGCTAATTTAGAAGTTCAAAATAAGAGGTAAATAAATATTCTTCAATTGACTATTCTAATTTTATGTCCATTGTATTCATCCAAAAAACTACATTCAGTTTTCAATGTGCCTGATCATTAGACAGATGATGACTATGTTAAAATATTTAAAAACCAACACTATTAAAAATAAAATTACATCATCAATCACAACTTAAGAAATGCATTCTACAAATTGCATGAACAAAAACTAAGTAGAACCTTTTTAAAAATAAGTTAAATTTCACAATATATCCTAATACAGCAATGGTTGCGATGAACGCAGATTTTTTTGCGCTCCGACGCAATCTACTTTTAGGGATCTTTTTAATTTTATTTTTACGCCTTTTGTAAGGCTGTGTAGCAACAGTTGCAATCTCTCGACAAACTATTTACAAGTAACTCCATTCTTTGTTGTTATTATTTTTTGTAGCGTCGGGACTTATTACTCTTGCAAGGTATGTGTTAATAGCTTTTAAAAAAGTAATGAAGTGCTGTCGATGTCTTTCAATTATTATAATAACAGTTTTAGTGTGCGGCAGACACGATATGATCATGATTAACTTAGTACGTACAGTGTAGCTACACAATAAAATCACTGAGTGCATTATAAAACTCTTGATATTTTTGTTTCTACCAACTTCAGTCATTCCAGTTTGAAATAATGATTTAGAATTACCTAAGTAGCTTAATGGCGTCAAATCTGCATATGAAAACGAATGCAACACCACAATTTATCACGAAATATTTTACTCATTATATTTTTATTATTTTCCACATATTTCATCAGACAGTGCAATTACATATGATACAGATGAAGCGGTCGGTTTGTTCGGACAATCTAATGCCCTTAAGAATACCTGCATACTGCAAACTTTTTGTCGGCCGATAGTTAGCTTTTACTCCTTAATTGGTATGAAGATGAATGGAAGTATGCTCATCACAAAGACCAGATATTTTGCCGGTGTCAGACCGCCGAAAAACTTTGATTGGAATCAAGATATTCTATAGATAAATTAAAAATTGCTAACCACCTGGGCAACTCTTAGCCAACTGTTTAGTTTGTAGTGTGCGGGAACTATAACAAATCGCTCATAGTGCACTGATGTAATAATGCTACATTATTTTGTCCAGAAGTGAATGGCACTTTGTGTAAACACACTTAGGTAGTAGCCGAATAAATAATTTGCAACCTGCTGTAGATATTATTATAATTATAAAAAGTAATTAAATGCCACTCTCTTTGATAATGTATCTCTGACCAACCTAATTGTTATTATATTGTAATTGTTATTATATTGAACAGTAGACTGATTGTCAGAATTTCTGGCTTCTGACTACCCGTAACGACAGCCGGGACCCCACTTTTCGAAACACAAAGGAACTCGTCATGACTAAGATGGTCAGTTAGTTATCTAGACCGCGCTAGACATTGCTTAGCCTTAACATTTTACTAATCTAAATAAAATCATGCTTATATTATATTGTTGCTATGTTATAATGTATTAATTATTCACAATAACAATGCATTTAGCTAGGATATCTATGTTAATTATACATGATATAGCTTTTTTATTAAAAAGGTCAGTAAAATGCAGACTGCATTGTCTGCATCGTAAAGAAGCTATTAAGCTTTCTTTTATTTAAATAACTATCAACAAAATAAGATTCTATCAAAGAATTAACTATTTAAACATCTCAAACGAAATTATATGTATTTATGCACTTAACAAAAAATATCGTCCGAAATGAGAACTTCCTCCTTTTTTCGAGAAAACAGCTGAAAACGATGCAAAGGGTCATTTACAATGAAATATTCCTTCTCCTTTTTGTGCAGTCGGTTTGAAATATTAAAACGTACTAAAAGATAAGACTTAAATAATGTGTGTGAACTTTAAGTTCCACCGACAGGTTCCAAAGTGTGAAGGTAGGGTTAGATTTTATACGGTCTCAGTTATCTTTGAAGGTAATCCTTGCGATACCAGTTACTGGCTAACCGGTACCACTAACTGCTACTAACTAAACCTTGATCTACTTGAAAACCACTAAACGTTCAAAATAAATAACAAATACACACTTTTTAACAAAATTAAAAATAAACGTAAAATTATAGTAAAGTGCTCTCAATTTAAGTTAAAGTATATCTTCATGTTTAAAACATATACATACATATTCAAAATAGTTTGAGGTCAGGAAATAAATAGATTATAATTATTTACAGGTAGATATACCTATACTGTCAATTCTAAGAGTTATAATAGTGCACTTTACATAAGTATGTCATCCTGATTCTTGTGACAAAATTGTTCCGAAACAAATATACTACACATACAGTAAAACACGTAATGTATGTATAATACAAAAGCAAATAAATTCGGGGTCAAACTACCTTGAATATTCAATGTCAAAAATGTATCGTCAAATATTGCAAGATAAAGTCAAGACAATATATAAATATTGGTCGTTCCACTCATTTGCAGTAATACCACGTCACTTTAAAATGCACAAAATATTAAATTATGTATTACAAGGTCAAAGGTCAACACACTTTTCATTTCCGAGATTTGACTTCTCAAAATTTTATTTTGACAGAAATATGCATTTATTAACGTTAATTATTATAAAGACGTATTATCTAAAATTAACTTAATTAAATGAATGATAATAATTTAAATAATGCATCAAAAATTCCTCCTTATTGCCGTCCACCAGGAGCATACCCAAGCAAGAGCCTGAATTGTAGCGATTAATGCTTATTTTTTGTCGAAATTAAAAACCAGCTCTGAAAGTTTTGTAAAAATACTTCACAAAAATGCATTTTCGTCGAAAAGACATCAACGCGCGTTGTGTATAATTATAATTTGTATTAGCTGAACTAAATAAACGTATTTTTAGATTGTTATTATTTTCATTAAGATAAGATTTTAGTTTAAATTAGTTTAATTTTAAATACAGCGTTTAGATAAATACTGTAAATAGCACGTATTACTTCTTTAATGGACAAAACCTTATCTTTTATGAACACTAAATTCACCTCAAAATGGGCAATGACATGATATTTAGACTTGATAAAATCACTTTTTTATTCAGGCATATTTTTATGATAACAGATACATATCTACGTAAAGCGAATACTAGAGTACTACATATGAGGTCATTATAATTTAAACAAGGTCACATGAAACGTGAGACATTTGATGACAATGATAAACTCAAAACTACATAAATAACTTCACGTGTATGAGTTATATTATCATTATTACCACTTATGTTACTTAACTGTTATTTTGCAAACAATATTCTAAACTAGTTTTTTTATCCAGTAGGTTAATCTAGTTTTTTCCTAGATTTCTTAAATGATATAGAGGTACACAGATGTAAGTCGTAACTAAAATAGCTAATTAGAGAACATAGCTTAGATTTTTATATTACAAAAGCATTGCATTTTATCTACAATTTCAAACTAACTATAAATAAGGAAAATAATAAATAATAATTTTACTGCAATTTTACATCTCATTGGCTACTGTAGTTAGGCTAAGGACGAAGCAGTAATTATAGGTAATCAACCGATTACGCGCTGACAATTGTTTAAGTACTCTACTACTATCTACTTGTACAGGAAAGACAAAACTAAAGGCTGCATTATTTACAATAAAGGAACTGAAATTACTCCAAAAAGTGTTTCAATGTTTAAAAAAACATATAAGGGTAATTGCATTCTACACAATTTTCTTCTATTTATGTATAACTAAATTAAATATTATACATATCCATACACAAAAATATTTTTATTAAAAAGTCACCATTAGCGCTTTCGTGCCAATCAAATTCGTGCGAATTTACTACTAACCCAATTAAATTATAGCTCTTCTAACAAAGTGTAACAAATAGAGTAAAAACGTACCTATAATAAATTAGAATGAAACTAAGTGTTAATGAACACTTCAAGATCTAGATTAGATATAACGTTCCAGTCATTAACAAAGCACACAAAGTATTTGCAATCCTAAAAAGAAAAAAAAAATAACAAAAGGAGGCGAGCTATCATATAAGAATGTTTTTAGTTTTGAAATTTGACTACAGCAATAAAATTTAGTATTTTAAAGTATATAATAAAGTTAACATTTTGTATTTCGAAATGATTGCCATCTCAATGGTTTTCTTGAATAACTGTGAGATTGTGATTACATGTCTATTTTTCATACTTAAATAAACATGAGCGTTGAGCGCATTATAGCTGCCTACACTAAGTTGTGTTGCCAAATATAAACTATCTACTTATGTAAATATTTAAAGTGCGTATTATTGGTATTTACAGAAATACAAGCACTTGAGAAATATTCACAATGTATATAAAATATGTCCTATAAATGCCATCAAGTTGCATAATACAAAAAAGGCAATTTCTGTCAACCAAATAGACTAAGTACACAAAGAAGTAAATAATGTATTATTCTTCGAATAATCTACTAATTACAAGAACTAACTTTTTAATATACATATGTCTGCATTCAAAAATATGCCAATAAGACAAATCCAACTCTATCTTAATTTTGATAATGAGCAGATTATTCCAAGGCCGTTGTTATTAACTGCATTTTATTTTAAATTCATTCAGTTATTAATTCAAGATGCTTCCACCAACTTGCCTAATTTGCCTTCTTTACTTATAATATACTTAATTCAAGTGAAAGTTTGACCTATGCATGTAAAAATATAATGTTGTAAATTAATGTGAACCTACCTGCTAATGCCACGAGCTTCATAAATCATAATTGCATCACTGAATTATAGGCAGTCAAAACCACAATAAATAAAGGTAGTACAGTAGACTGCACATCAGTGGTAACTGTCATGCACCTTAACTCAATAGTAATAAGTACGATTTTCCTATAAAACTGTTACCACTGACCTGAGGTTGACTGTACCAGTCTACATCTAAGCTAACACGTTCCGTATTTTCTCGGGGAACTTTATATTATGAATTAATTATGAATTATAGTTACTGCTGTCATCTTTTATCTGAAGATTTATAGCCATTGTGCATCCTAGTTTCTCTTTATTTATTGGTTAGTCAAAGGACTTTCATATTTCTATTACAATTTCGAGCTTGCTCATTGGGAAAATATTTATTGCCACTTTAATTTCAATGTAAATGAAAGCGGTGAGAAGTTTTCGGCTGTCATGAATCACTTTGGGAAAAAATTGTGGATTTATTTTATTTAAAAGACAGCCAACCAGGATTTTTACATACACGTTACTTTAAGGAAAATATACAAACAGGACGTAAATTGTTAGCCAGCTCGAATGGTATGATACAGTTTTTTTTTGTAGTGCGTTATCTCACGTCTCACTGTCAGATCTTCACGTACAAGTTACCTATATTGTCCATAAGTAGACACAAGCCATTTTTTGTCCCTTGTTCATCCTTGAAAAAATAGGTATTTGCTTGACAAGATACCACGGCCACAAAACTTTTTGTCATGACTCAAAAAAAAACCTCAATTTTCTCAAAAAATACCAAGGTAACGTAATGACACTTATTACCGAATCCACGTAAACACAAGGAAATGATATGTACATATTTAAAAAACAAACATGCTATCAAAAGCGGTGTTATGCAACAAGACATGCCCGCGGTTGACTCACGGCCGTACTATTGAACTTGGGTTACGTTAACCTGGTCCCTGAACAATCAAGTTTATGTTACATCTATCTATTTATAGACTGGTTTAATTACGAAATGGTTGACAATGACCGATTCATTGATTAATGTTTAGAGTTCATTTAATTAGGTAATTTAAATATTTGAGAATAATGTGGAATGATGTCACTTTATGTAATTCAACAGATTTCAACGCATAATTAACTTCCCCGATTTCCTAAAAAAACAATCGACATTTAATGTTGGTTCGACAAACCTCTAAATAAGTTTTCATCTGTTCCAAATGATAGTGCGTGATATAAGTAGATATACAATTATTTTCGGTACCTATTGCTACTTACAGTAGTTGCAGTTATCCCAGGAGACCACATTATTTCATAGCTTAATCAAAAAGGTTTCTATTTATGTTAGAAAAAAAAAACTGAAACCTGCGAGCTGTTACTATCGTACAAACCATTGGCTTCGATTATTTTTAAATTCAATTTTACCATTATTTTCAGAGGACATGTCAGAAGCAGTGGAGGGTGGAGCAACTCTAGCTTGGCGGTTACTGGCCACGCTGGAGGGAGGCTCCTTGCTTCTGGCTTCCTCGGCACTCTTGGCTTACACCGTGAGGAAGAAGATTGCGGGACAGCATCGGCCAGGGAGGAATATACGGCGGGTGCTGGTAAGAAGAATTGGATCATATCATATCGTTCATTGCATTCAATAATGTACATTAGGTGGAAAATATAAAATCATGATGACTTAGACACCTTCCGTGCCTCCAAAATTCTACAACACTATTGTCTGACAAACTGTCAGTAGTAACAAATTTGGTAAATTACATAAATTGGATAAGTACTACTTCCTCTTCAGAAAATGACTGTCTTTAATACGAAGGAAGCCCTATTCTATTCTTGTCAGGTATCTTATAACAACGTACGACGTCTTTAAAGCAAAAACATGGTTTCTTTGAAGTAATTATCTGGCATGAAACTCAGTAGTGAACTCGACATAATTACGATGTCTTGTAAGCGATTACATCCTGTCGTTATTATTGTTTACGAGAACTCACGACTTTATTGTTTATTGTTTGTGGCTCTTTGTAAGGTATAAAACATTCCAGAAAAACTACATAAATATACGTACAATACTGACATATTTGGTCCATAAGCCGACCCCAACATGATTGGGAAAAGGCTCGGAGGATGATGATGATGACTGACATATTTGGTCCTAAATTCGTGGGTTGCTGGGATTCCCAAAAAGGCACCAATAACAAGATAATTTCAGAGATCAAACATCTGAGATAAAACTAACTAATGTCTAGTAGTAAACCAGCATTTAGAAGTAATTTAAGATACAAATTGTAATTATAAGTTTATCAAAAACATGATCACCGCAAATTGCATTTAGCGGTTTTTACAACACAGAATTATTACAGGTAACAAACACGACTAACACATTAGGAAGAGAGCTGAAAAGGCGACTAGAGGAGCGGGGATGTGTGGTGGACACAGTGACTCACACGAGAAGAGGGAGCAACGAAACGGCAAGTTTATCGAGCAATGGGTCGGCAAGTTCATCAAGCAATGGGACAGCAAGCCTACCTAACAATGAAGCAAGCATTTTGACTGAAATAAATGACGTCAGAACACCCAAAGTCGATGCAATTGTAGTAATAGGTGCAGAGCCTAAGGCCGACGGCCTAGACGGGATGGCGAGACTGGTCAATGAAGATGTCTACAATAACTTAAAGGTAATTATATAATTAGAGCATTTATCGTGTAATAGGTTGCCCGGGTATCAGGGTTGAGGAGGCCAGATAGACAGTCGCTCCTTGTAAAAAACTGGTACTCAGTTTTAGACTGGAAGCCGACCCCAACATACATAGTAGGGAAAAGGCTTGGGAGATGATGAGAGCATTTAACGTGCCTGTCTGTGATATCGTAGCTCTAAAATGGATGAACCGGTTTTCGTCTACTCTTTCTTGTGTTATTGATAAATATCTATCCCGATATCTCTTAGCGATGTTTGATGAAAATCGACAGTTTTAAAGTTATAATCTGTTCTGTCAATAAGTTAGCGTCTGGTATGATTGTTAACTTTGTACATAGCTTTTTGCGATGAGGGTTTTTATTGCATTTTTAATTACACGTAAAATCATTAAAATAATACATTATGTAAGTACCTTAGTCATTAGAATGGAAGGGAGAATTATGTCGAGGTTTTGTAGCATAATGAGGGTCACAATGTTAATGGCCATAATATTTAGTACTTCATTGAGTAAACAAATAAAGTTGGTAAACTACTTGAGGTCGCTGCGGCTAATTTAAACTTCGTGAGCGCGATGTTGACCACTGTGCATTATTTAAATTAGTGTTGTGTGTGGTCTTTACATTTACATTATCTACAATTTTTCAAAAGCCACCAGTCACCTTCTGGAATCTCGTTGTAAAGTCCTTACCTATTTATCATTCGCGCTAATAATACCTACCTCAAAGTATTTTTTGTCTTTTGCATTGAAAAGTTTTTCGACCATACCTTTATCAAAAAACTGCACCCTTTTACAATTTTCAATTCAGTTGATATACCGACCTTCATTTACCTACCCCTTAGAGTAAGTGAAAATTCCTCACAAATAGCTTGTTTTTCAGACATATTATTTCATCTTTTCAGCTTCCAAAATATCAAAACCATAATATCTCTTAATTTTTAATTTCAGTTGCTGGAATCTCAGTCGCACCGCGTCCGCGGCGGCGGCTGCATCGCGTGGGCCTGCGCGGGCGACGCAGGCTCGGCGGGCGGTGCCTTCAGCGACGCGGGTGCAGCCTTCGATACTGTGCTGCACGCCAGTCTGCAGCATGTCGCTAAAGTGTAACTGTCGAGCATATAGTATTTTATCTATAATAGTCTATACTTCTTCCTATGTAATATAATAAAAATATTTTATGTTCTTCGTTATTTGGTTTCCCTACATACTCGATTATGTGGACCTACAAGGGTCTCCCCTTATAAAATCCCTTGTGTATGTCTTACCTTATGCACTATCACAATCTACTTCATCTCATATCTACATGTACACCCCCTCCTAAAAACTCGCTTATGTACATCCTTGTATATTCCTCCTATTTACTCTAGTATGTTTTTCCCTGTGGACTCCCTTGTCACTTGCCCTATATACTTACATACTTTCTTTGTACTCATTACGTGCTTCCTTATGTATTATCCCTATGTGCTCTTTCTTCTAACTGAATTTTCAGCCATATCTGGGGCTCGATTCCCCTAAGTTAATAATGTCAAAATCGAATTGCAATATGATCGTAATAGCAGTTTTAACCATTCTGCTACTAATAAAAGACCAATCGTATTCGATTGACATTTGATTGGTGTGCGATTGGTCTGCTAATTTGGTGATTTTGGTATATACGGTAGTTTGCTCTATAATCATATTGAAATAGTTGTAGCGCGGACCTTGTCTATTGCCCCTCCGCGCCCCTCTAGGTTAAGACGCGCGCCGGCTCGCTACCGAAATTAAAAGTGGAACAGCCGCGCAGCTTTTGCGGCGCGCGCGGAGAGCCGACAGTGCACGACAAAGAGTAAAATAATACTATGGAAAGTGCACGACTAACCGCGAAGCACGACGCATGCGCTCCGTTGTTGACGGACGCCCGCGTCGGTCGCTCGCGTGCCGGTGTTTAAGCTCCCTAGTATTAAATAGTTTATATTGTGTTTTGTGTGTACGGATTATACGTTTATTTTACCACCAATCTTTTTTCAATAAAACTCGGAACGAAGCCCAACTATATAGTTAATCATTTGCAGACAAAATGATTCATTATTGAATGACAGAAAAGGATAAAAACGTTTATTTCAAAGAATGCCACATACGTTTCAATCATAATCGAGTCGGGATTGGATCGCAGTCGAACGTGAATCGTATGTTGCTTAAGTAAAATTAGGAGAATCGGGCCCCAGATGTGCCTATCTTATTTTTTTTTAAAAGACTAGATCCACCCCTATTATAAACAATGCCTTGTTGTTTCAGTTGTCACTGTGAACCTATTTGGGTAGGTCGGTGTGAGGGAGTGGAGCAGACGGCACAGCGCGTGGTCTCCGCGCTCCTATCCAGTCAAGATTCTACACAAACCTCTAGGTTTTCTGTCAGGTAACCAGTTCTCATGGTTTATAATATTTTTAGTGTGATACCCACCATTTTGATCGGCTGGGAAATCAACAATTTAGCTCCCACTGTGAGTGCAGCGTGACTCACGTGAAGGAATGTCAGGCTATTACAGACTAAAAGCTACCATGTTCCGTATCCCTTTGTGTGCCAGGCCCGTGGTTACTCGCGTAAACAATCTAGAAGCCCCGGCCAGGGGTGTAAGGTTGGCATATTGAGTCATCATTATGAATACATAGAATAGAAGAGTGGTTGTTTTTGGGATGGAAAAAAATAGGCTTAAAGCACTTTAGTGGACAATGACATTGTCATTGTTCATAATTCAACATTTAGAAAACTGTACTTTTTCACGTTTTCAGACCAAATATGTGCACCTATTCTTACAGTTTTTTTTTTTTTATATTTAATAAGTCCCTCTTTTATGTTCCAGAAATGCTGCTCACAGAGTAGGGGAATACCTGTGCAGGTGGTTGAAAATAGTGACGTGAAACTACTACCTCTTCACATTGTACAACGTGATGGCCTATTTGTATAGCTTTAAGTTTAATATTGGATTTCGATAAAATTATGTATAATAAAACGTTTGTAAATAATGTTGTTTTATTTATTTATGACTGAAGGAGTATCTTGCAATCATTATAGCGGATGGGCCTACAAAGTAGAGGCATAATTATGTTAAAATGTAGAACAAATCGGATGTCTACAGTAGCGAGTTGTAAGCGAATCAATTTACTGGTTTCACCAGAAAATTACAGTTCACGTTCCCAAATTGCTGCACATTGCTAGGTTTATTTGAGAGAAATTAATTAAATAACAATTTTGATGCTAAAAGCATTGGTCCAACTAGAACTGCTATGAATATAAAGCTTTTCTACGAGTAAAGTCTGCCATTTATCACGCTGTGATGCGGGAGCATTGAATAGTGTAAGGGGCAGTCTCAAACAGGCAATCATTATACAAATTTTAAATTACGAATTTTGCTGAACGTTTAGAGTTATTGAAGATTGTTTATCTATAGAATTTGAAGTTAGTATTTTAATAAACAAACGAATTAGTATGTAATTTTCTATTTTAGTAACAAGGACATCTCTAAAAGTCATGTTGCAAAAGAAAAAACGAAATGCTACCACGCTTTCTATTTTTATTTATTTCGTGCGGCAGCCCTGAATAAATCTGTCACCTTTCGCAATGGAGTGTTGGACGTGTCCGTAATAACAAAAAATACTTTTTATTTACTTGTAATGCTGTCACCACTTTAACAGTAATTCCAAATACCATTTACGATTATGTTAAGTTCGTGTGGAGGTTTGTTTAGTTCAAATTCGCTGCCGAAACATGGAAGAGGTACGTTGATAGGTTACCAATGTTACCATATTTTTGTTGTGTCACAATACAGCGCGATATTGTTGGTTATTGTGCAATGCTTTGTTTTTAGGAACTTAACGAGCATGATTTGGAGGAAAGACTGTATGCTATGCTACATCATGTGGACGAGACGGAGGGTAACTTAACAGCGAGCCACAGCGATGGGTTGAACATTGTGGAGAGCGCGCCCAGAAGCACCGTGCGGCGCTACTGGCGCACCAGCGAACCCACTTCTCCGTATCAAAAGGTGAACGTACAGAAGGAACCCGCCGCGCCATCACTCAACAGCAACAAGCCTGACAACAACATTACCCAAACTAACCAAACACCAAAGCCCAAAGAAGAAAAACGTGATTCTCCTAGCAAACTTCCCGCTGTCGATCTATCTATTTTCCAGTCTCCTGTACCACAAAATATTAAGAAAACTATTGAAATTATTGAACAGGATGAAGACAGAACTGTTTTACTTGATTCTAGTGATGAGGATGAGGTAATAGAAGTGGCACTGCCTCCCAAACCTACCATTACTATTGAGAGCTCTGATGAAGATGAACTGCACATTATTAACCCTGTATCTCCAACTAAGCCACAAGTTAATGTGGAAAAAACAACAACTAGTGCAGGACGAGATGTTACCGCCAGTCCCGCACCCTCAGGGGTATCTTCAGTTTCTGATGAATTCATGCGTGGTGATTGTATAGCTTTGAATATATCTTCCCGACACCAAGACAATCCCAGCTTTGATTTCAGTCTGCATGGATCTGACCTTCTTGTTCAAAGTACTCCTTCAAAAAAAAAGAAAAAGAAGAAAACCAAGGAAGCAGTGACCTCTACACCAGTTGTTGCTGCTACCCCCGAGAAGGCTACACCCAACGATGAATGTTTTGCTACACCTAAAAGTAAAGCCAAGAATAAAAAGCAGAAAACTAAATTGTATGCAGTTACCGAGAAAAGTATTCCTAGTGCCGATGTGTATGACTCTGACAGCAACCAGTCTATTGACACAAATAAGAACCGAAACTCATACATAGTTACAGATAAAAGTTTTCCCAGCACTGATGTTTACGAATCTGATTCAAATCTGTCTGAATGCGCAAAGGAGGCACCAAAGAGGGCACAGAATAATGACATAGAGAGTTCAGACAGCAGCGTGTCCCTGGATAAAGTGAGTGAACCACCTTCTAAAGTCTCGAAAAGAAATGAATCTAGCCATGCTAACGAGACCGAAACCACAATTGTTGACCTGACAGAGAATGAAAGTTTTGTGAATCTTGACGAATCTGACATCCAGGAAAACATTGTTATGGGTAATGTGTCCGGATTCACTGAGTATGAGGACTACGGAGATGAAAACGTGCCCGACAACAATATTTCTAAGTTTGGCTCAACGAACATACCTTCGATATTGAACGAGAACCTTGACTTCGACAACTTGAAAGGCAAAGACAAGGTTTGTAAAAGGCGAAGATACTCTCTGACAACTCTTCGTGCTGAAATGGAAAAATTCTACAATGAGAGCTGGGGCGGAGAGAACTTTAACCACAGGGAGATACAGAAAAGCATGTCACGTAAGTTGGAATGTTGTTTTATTTACATTTCACTAGAAGTTTGTTTGTTTGTTATATTTGCATGATAAAACAAATGGACAGTATACATTGAGCTGAAGTTTGGTATAGGTTGTGGCCTTCTAGTAAATACTGGAAATAGTAGATGTATGTGTGGTACTTCTTGCACAAAAACGATAGTAAGTAGATAGTAGTAAGATTAAACTTGATAGTTCTGTAGCTTTAGTAGCTTACATGTCAGATTATAGGCTCCTTTTTAGGGTTCCGTAGCCAAAATGGCAAAAACGGAACCCTTATAGTTTCGTCATGTCCGTCTGTCCGTCTGTCCGTCTGTCCGTCTGTCACAGCCGATTTACTCGGAAACTATAAGTACTACAGTGATGAAATTTGATGGGAATATGTGTTGTATGAACCGCTACAAAAATATGACACTAAATAGTAAAAAAAAGAATTGGGGGTGGGGCCCCCCATACATGTAACTAACTGAGGGATGAAATTTTTTTTTTCGATGTACATACCCGTGTGGGGTATCAATGGAAAGGTCTTTTAAAATGATATAAAGTTTTCTAAAAAACATTTTTCTTAAAGTGAACGGTTTTTGAGATATCAGCTCTCAAAGTCGTAAAAAGTATGTCCCCCCCCCTCTATTTTTATAACTACGGGGTATAAAATTCTAAAAAAAATAGAGGTGATGCATGCTAATTAACTCTTTCAACGATTTTTGGTTTGATCAAAGTATCTCTTATAGTTTTTGAGATAGGTTGATTTAACTGTAATTTACGGAACCCTTCGTGCACGAGTCCGACTCGCACTTGGCCGGTTTTATCGTAAGATATTGTTCCTTCAAGACGTGGGTAAAACCATAGCAGCTTGTGAACTAATAAAGTCAAGTAATTACTCGCAATATCCTGACAATAGTCATGCTAATAGCTGTAATTACTTCCAACAATCATTAAAATAAGATTAAGCTCTGCCTCGTTAGGAAGTACTTTAATTAGTGAAGGAGATAGTGTAATTATGTCTTATATTTGTTAATTGCTTCTTCTAGGTGATAAGAGCCTGTGGGTGATTGATCCTAAGGATAGAATGCCGCCGCTAGCCAAAAGAAAAGTCACGTAAGTATTTTCTTTTAATATTAACCTTTACAATTAACTATTACATATGTTCCTAATGTATCTACACTACATAGAATCGTGAATGGTACGATTCGAATTCGCAAGACAGGAAACTGAAATGCGAATTGTTGTAGGGTTCACAAATTCAATAATTATAAATGGAAACTGGAACATAAAGCTGTAATAATAAAATTAATGATGAAAACAAAAAACTCTAAAAGCTAGACTCAACCAGAGCGTAATGTTACTTTTGGTCTACTTGCCATAGCAAACAGTTAAATTTCTTGGATATATTTTTAATCTTTTTATACTTATTATTATATTATATATTACAGGTGCAACTACTGCAACCGTGCGGGCCACCGCGATGACACGTGTCGCCTCAAGCCGGCCGTCTGCTACATGTGCGGCTCCACCGGGCACTACGAGCCGCGCTGTCCCAGGAAGATCTGTGTCAATGTTAGTATTGTATTGTTATTGTGTGACTATTACAAGTAGTGAGATGACACGTGTCGCCTCAAGCCGGCCGTCTGTTACATGTGCGGCTCCACCGGGCACTACGAGCCGCGCTGTCCCAGGAAGATCTGTGTCAATGTTAGTATTGTATTGTTATTGTGTGACTATTACAAGTAGTGAGATGACACGTGTCGCCTCAAGCCGGCCGTCTGCTACATGTGCGGCTCCACCGGCCACTACGAGCCGCGCTGTCCCAGGAAGATCTGTGTCAATGTTAGTATTGTATTGTTATTGTGTGACTATTACAAGTAGTGAGATGACACGTGTCGCCTCAAGCCGGCCGTCTGCTACATGTGCGGCTCCACCGGGCACTACGAGCCGCGCTGTCCCAGGAAGATCTGTGTCAATGTTAGTATTGTATTGTTATTGTGTGACTATTACAAGTAGTGAGATGACACGTGTCGCCTCAAGCCGGCCGTCTGCTACATGTGCGGCTCCACCGGGCACTACGAGCCGCGCTGTCCCAGGAAGATCTGTGTCAATGTTAGTATTGTATTGTTATTGTGTGACTATTACAAGTAGTGAGATGACACGTGTCGCCTCAAGCCGGCCGTCTGCTACATGTGCGGCTCCACCGGGCACTACGAGCCGCGCTGTCCCAGGAAGATCTGTGTCAATGTTAGTATTGTATTGTTATTGTGTGACTATTACAAGTAGTGAGATGACACGTGTCGCCTCAAGCCGGCCGTCTGTTACATGTGCGGCTCCACCGGGCACTACGAGCCGCGCTGTCCCAGGAAGATCTGTGTCAATGTTAGTATTGTATTGTTATTGTGTGACTATTACAAGTAGTGAGATGACACGTGTCGCCTCAAGCCGGCCGTCTGCTACATGTGCGGCTCCACCGGGCACTACGAGCCGTGCTGTCCCAGGAAGATCTGTGTCAATGTTAGTATTGTATTGTTATTGTGTGACTATTACAAGTAGTGAGATGACACGTGTCGCCTCAAGCCGGCCGTCTGCTACATGTGCGGCTCCACCGGGCACTACGAGCCGCGCTGTCCCAGGAAGATCTGTGTCAATGTTAGTATTGTATTGTTATTGTGCGACTATTACAAGTAGTGAGACGACACGTGCCGCCTCAAGCTAGCCGTATATAATTATTACCGTTTGCCCTCTATTTCACCCGCATTCCGGGGAAACTTCTTCTCATACCTGGATAAAATATGAGGTTCACTATCGTGATAAAGTCGAAAATCTACACAAACAACAATCTATCTATACAAACAAGCAACAAAAATGTTTTCTCTTTATTGCATAAAATATTATAAATTATATTTATAAATAATTTATTTTCCCATTACAGTGCGGCTCGCCCAACCAGATGTACTCGACGATGTGCCGCAACTGCTGCAACTGGGGCTCCGTGCGCTGCGGCGAGTGCGGCCAGGCCGGACACCCCCACACGCACTGCCCCGACCTCTGGCGCCGGTATCATAACACTGTGAGTATTCACGTTATTTTAAGTTGACCCTACTATACCTATAAATGTTGTAAAATTTTAATCACTAAAAATGATTGCGCAATCTTCTGTAGGGTCAATAAAGCGCAGCGCGTTATATTTAGCAATTTCATTGGTCGTCTATGGAGCGCCTACATATAGATTTTGTCAGTGGCATCACCCTCCATTTTTAAGTATCACTAAACTGTAGATTTATTTTTGAAGATATCTCTACTTCTTTCTGAAAATAAGTACTTATGGACTCCGTCAAGATTAAATTTTAAATCCTAAAGATTGACCATGTAGCAATAATTTCAAAAAGTTCAAAATTGCAGAATCCAAGCAAGAGTAAATATAAAATTCCAATTACCTAGAGACACACCTCTTATTATGAAAAGTCATCTAACAAAAAACCTTCTCTCCACAGATTGACATGACCTCAACACTAGAACGCTGCAACCAAAACAAGAAGCATCAACAACTGTACTGCAGCGGCTGCACTCGGCGTGGCCATCTTGTGCACACGTGTCGCGTCACCCTGCCCTTCTCCGGCCTGCCCATCAACTCGCCCTACGTCTGCATCTACCGACCTCTGTACCAGCCCAACGCAGACAAACAAACAGGACAGCAAAACAGCCCCCCACCAACCACACCTCTCAGAATCGAACGCAATAAACGCCAGTCCAAGTCACCTACAGCTCACGAAACTCATGTCAATAAGAAAAGAAATCTCTCCACCTGCGAGGATAGTGAACGACGTAACACTAAAAGCCCAGGACCGCAACGAAAAACTTCTATCAGTAAAGAAGCTGAAGAAAGCAATAAAAATCAAGCTAAAACTACGCAGGAGAATAAAACACAGGCTGGACAAGAAAAAGCACCTAACTTCATCCCCATCTGCTCAGCAAACCATGACAAAAAGGGTAACATTATACAAGATAATGAAGTATCTGATACAAGTGATATTGTCACTTCTGCCAGGATTTACATCACCAACGATGTTATTGAGAAACTCAAATCTGATGAGGGCAAGGCCTGGCTGAAAGAAATCACAGAGAAACACAGTGTTGAAGTGGAAAACGCAGAAATAAACTCGTTTTTGAGTATTAAGGGCAAGCTTGGAGATCAAGAGGCTTTCCATGCGGAACTAAGAGATTGGTACAAGCCAGCTGACAGTGCAAAACCAAGCAACGATGGCGATACCAAAACCGAAAACAAATGCGATAATGCTTGGAGCGCCCTGCCTAAAAATAGAAACAGTTTGTTGAAACAACTCGACAAAGCTCTCAACTCATTGAAACAGGACATAGGAGACCCCAACGCGCTCTACAAGGAGTTGACATACCTGCAGAATCGTCACCAACAACTGCTTAAACAGAAAGTTATTAGTCCTAAGACATTACATAACAACCGCGGAAACATTAATCAAATGCTCAAGAAGCTAAACATGGTACTTATCGGACAGGCTGGACTTGCCGACGGGTCCGCACACCTCAATGAACTGTACTCCTTCCAGGAGAAACTCATGAATTTGCGACAGAAAACTATATCCAATGACTTACGAAAGGAGATCGGACAACATTACTCGCTTATATTCTCCGCGCTCCCCAGAGACGACTACTCAGACTTACTGAAGATGTACCACAACAATGTGAAACAACCCTCAATGATGAAAAAGCAGAAGAAGAAGTTGAAACTCAACCCTAAACTGAACAGATTGAAGATAAAAGTAAACAGCATTCCAACACAATCAATACAAAACGGCATTAAGGAGAAACGCGAGAAGCGAGAGGAGGGTTCTGTGGCCTGCAGCGATCCGCACATGATACAGAAGCTGGCGTTCTACCACAAGCGGCTCGTCAGCTCGCGGCCGGCCGGCGCCGCGCTCAAGAAGACGCGCGGCGAGCTCGTGCGGAGGCTGCACTCCTCCATCGCCTCACTATACAGGAAAGAGAAAATGTCTTCTAAAAACAAGAAGAAGGTCAAAAAGCTGCAAGAACAGGCGCAGTTGTTCTTGTCTAATGTATAAAATATAATTTAGGAGATAAAGATTTTATGTTGGCGCCAATCAGAGGCGTGCTCGGCAAGAGACGAGCCGGCATGTACCCGTGGTCCACGTGGGATCACTTTTATGTTCGTCTTAATTGCCGGTTTGGTGTAATGCACTATATCGTGCGTGTGAATTATTAAACTTCTTAGTGTAAAGCATTACTTTGTTTACTTTTGACAAAACCCTATCCCAATAGACGATGATATAAATCATTCGTCCATAGTTGATATCGCACACTAAATTTGAATAAAAATCCATACTAAATATGAATCTATGATGCCCATTTTCACCAACAATCTCTTAATCTAAGTGCCACTTAGAATAAGGGCTCTCCCAATTTAGACATAAATAACTGGATAAGGGATACCTAAACTTTGGTGAAAACGAAATTCTTATTAAGTGTTCCGTAAATGCTCTTAGGGATCCCTTAATTTAGGTATTTGTTGGTGAAAATGGGTATGAGTGTCCTAATGCATGCTGAATTACTCTTCTGCAGTAACAATAGGTAACATAGAAGATGCAGTCTGAATCTGTGTCCTTGAAAACATTTTATTCAATTGAGTTCTTCGAATTGTGTAGAAGCAATATCTATTGTGTCCTCAATTGGCTCGGACCACACAAAGATATATTATATTTTACTGTCGCGGCTCAAAAAGTGAGGATTGCCTTACGAGACGGTCATCTGAGCTAGGTGGTTAGATTCTTTCGTGTATGAAAAGTGTTATTTCCCTTGAAACGATTGTGCATCCATACTCTCCATGCGTGATAATTTACCGATAATATAAACAACACGCGTGTCGTTCACGAATATAGTGGAAATGTAAAACTAATATTTTCTTTGAGTGATTTAGTAAGTTTTCCAAAGGCGCATCACTAGTGGTATACGTCATCAAGCACCACGGCCGCGACGTACGTCATTCAGTGATAATTGATAAGCCAAAGCTTGGTACTTGTTGATTTGATAAAATCATTAAGATCAATAGCAAAAACAAAAGTTTCCGCCAGTGCAGCTTACAAAATAAAAAATGAAGGAATTAATGTTTAGAGTCCTACCAAAGTTTGAGTTATTCGTATTAATATGCATCATAAATTCTATTTGTTGCGGACGACTGGTAACTAATCGGCAATTATTATTTTAATGTTGTTGTTTTATTAGAAGTGATGTTAAAAAGCTTTTAATTGTGTGCAGTTTGGTGAGGAAGGGTATTATCCTGCCGGGTACTACGACAGCCAACAAGCTCAATATGAAAAAATTAAAACTGCGCTCACTAAATTGGAACATGGTTTGTATTCATTTTAACTCGCGAGTTATTCAAGTTCATATTATTCACGCGATTTCTACATAATTAGCTCGTATCTTGCATGCAAACAAAAACAAACAGATATAATTTATTCATGACATTTATACCTAATTATGCGTAAAAACAATTACCTTGAGAGGGGTTTTCCCAACATAAAATATACTTGAAAGCTTTATTATCTACTTAAAAATTAAAAATAACATCAAAAAGACAATTTTGCGAACCTCTTCTTTTTGCTTTGAATGAACCATAGACATTTATTGGAAAAATTCTAAAGCATAAAACCTCTTTTCTCCAGCGCCCCAATGGGTGAATGACTGGCCAGACCCATCCATCAGAATGGGCCAGGTATCAGGTGTGGCTATAGACAACTCTGGCCAAGTGCTGGTATTCCACCGATCCCACAATGTGTGGGATGCCACAACATTCAATAACCGGGATGTATATCAGGGTATCGGAGAGAAGGCTATACCGGAACCCACAATATTGGTGCTCAATGATACGGGGGAACTGGTGGATATGTGGGGGCAGAACCTGTAAGTAGATTTAAACAAATTCCATTTACATTTGTGTACGTTGTCAACAGAAAATACATCGTCCAAGTAAATTGGTACAACTTGAGAAAATGTAGCTGCAAGTTGTTCATTTTAAAAGCAAAATATGTACATAGTATTAAAAAATAATGGTATAAATTTATTTTACTGTTTCTTGTCTCAATTTTAGCAATTACTTAAATATTGAAGTACATACATTTTTTTTTAATATTCAAAAGTTGTAGCTACTCTAGTAAAATCATGTAAAATTTTTGTCTAGGTTCTATATTCCTCATGGCATAACAGTGGATTATGAAGGCAATGTGTGGGTGACTGATGTGGCCATGCACCAGGTCTTCAAATTCACTCCTGACAACAAACTGAAGCCCAACTTGACTCTCGGAGAGAAGTAAGTTATTTCATTTATTCTTTTATCAAAAGAGACCTACCTACTTGATATTTAAAATTAATTTTGAACAAAGCAAAGGTTTATTTATTATTGTATCATTTGTTATTGTTATATGTACTTGTTTATTCTAGACAATAACAGTGTGTTGTTACATCTCAAATTGTAAGCTGTTATATAATTTTGAAGCCCAGAAAAACAAAAAAACAGCCAACCTAACAACCTTCATACAAGGAGACCTTGACCTGACATTGTTCGTCTACAAACTAACTACCTTATGTATAGAAGAGAGGGATATAGGTATATTATACACTAGCTGTTTCCCTCAGTTTCACTCACGTCTCAGGGGAAGTTCCTACCTAAATAAAATATTATAGCCTATGTTACTTGGTTGGACATTTCAAAAGGATTTTTTTTTAAATTGGTTCAGTATGAAGCCTTTAGGGTAGGTACAAACCAACAAAAAATGTATAATAATATAATGTATAATACCTCTTCATTATATTAGTTAGTAAGTATAAAAGTATAGACAGATAGGTAACACCCAGACATAACATACATGCTCATCACACAAATGTTGACCCACTGGGAATTAAAAATTTAGTTCAGTCGACAATTGCGACCATTCCTTCAACTATTTAATTGGGGTAGTAAAATATAAAAATAACCTTTTTCTCCCAGGTTTATTCCCGGTAACGACGAAAAACATTTCTGCAAGCCTAGCGCGGTTGCTGTGTTGTCTACCGGTGATTTCTTCGTAGCTGATGGGTATTGCAACCACAGGATACTCAAGTTCTCCTCCAGTGGCAATATTATACTGCAGTGGGGACTCAGTAAGTACTCAATATAGTCTTTAGCGTCAGGTGAAAGTAAATTTATTTGAATACATATTATCTTAGCCCAGATCCTTTTAAATCGGGTAGGTGACCCATCATGGCGTTTTTGATTCTGAATATGATATCCTAATTCACAAGAGTGCAACGTATCTAACGCAAACAATATTTAGGTTTGTCTCTTATAACCTTCAACTGTAACCAGATTCTCATATATACAACACTTCTGCCAGCGGTTTCACCCGCATCCCGTGGGAACTACTTCCCGTACCGGGATAAAAAGTAGCCTATAGCCTTCCTCGATAAATGGGCTATCTAACACTGAAAGAAATTTTCAAATCGGACCAGTAGTTCCTGAGATTAGCGCGTTCAAACAAACAAACAAACACTTTTCAGCTTTATAATATTAGTATAGATGTTGTCTAAACTGGTCAGACGTTTTATTTTGAAAGCGTAACAACAAGTTCACATTCGGATTTATAATATTTTGAATAGATAAGGTTGAATCCTAAATATATCGATCGATATTATAGTTATACTAATTCGAATTTCCTTAGGTCACGGTAACTCCCCGTACGCGTTCAACGTGCCTCACGCGCTTACGCTGGCCGAGGACCGCGGGCTCGTATGCGTGGCCGACCGGGAACGCGGCCGCATCGCCTGCTTCCGCCACGACAACGGCACCTACGAGGGCAGCTTCAGCAGCTGGCTGATGGGCGGCCGACTGTTCAGCGTCGCGTACGCTCCGGTGCACGGTGAGTGACACGGCGACCTACCTGCACAAATGTGACTATTGGGCAAATCTCGTGAAGAACGATATACTGCGTGTAATCCAACCACTCATCATTTATAGCCGTTATCTCAGTGTGACATCCCTATTGAAACTTAATGACTCGGATTTCGTTACAACAAAACATATTCTTATATGTATGTCCCTATTATAAAAATTCAATCCTGCCAGGGAATACTAGGTTGCCCGGGCAGATAACTGGGTTGATTAGGTCACAAATGGAGTATCTCGCATGTAAAACCGTTGAGACAATGCTAGGCAGATGATGTACTACTTTAACATTCTCTACTATATTTAGACTTCCTCATCACAATCTAACTTTATTTTTCCCACCAACAGGCGGTCGCCTCTACATCGTCAACGGGCCGGACAGCCCGCTCCCAAACCCAGTTCCCGTTCGCGGCTTCGTCATCGACTTCACAACGGGCCGGTTGATCCAAACCTTCGCTCCCGACGAGGGTCTGCAGAACCCACACGATGTGGTAGCATCAGCCGACGGTTCTAAAGTGTATGTCGCTGAGTTGAACCCTTTTAGGGTGTATAAGTTCGTGGATGAAATACTGAGGAATGAAAGCCGGTTGGAGAAGAATGTGACGTCACACGTCAAGCCTACGGCGACAGTTGGTGAGTAGGTTTGTGTCTGTTTGTTTTTGTTTTTTGTTGATAGTCTTTTTAAGTTGAGCTTCGTTTGTTTGTTGAATTTATGCTATTTCAGTTGTTCTGTTATGTTTTTGTAAGTTAAGTATGTTTATGTATGTCCATCGTTTTCTCCGATATTTGTTGACTAATTTTAAACATATTGAAAGTGAATAAGTACTACCTAAGAATAGTATTCGTAAAATTTGGAGCCAGTTAGATATAAGATGACAGGGTTCGAAGCTGTATATAACAATCACTTTGCGTCAATGATAAGAGTCTGAAACTCCCCTTTGCTTCACCCATAGTGGACGTTTTAGACCCCACCCACAGAATAACAGTTTTATACGAGACTAATCCCTATTTAACATTTTTCTATTTCATCACTCATTCCTCTTCCCTCCTCCCCCTACAGAGGTGGTGGGCAGGTCTAGCTCGGCCCCCGGCGCGTGGGAGTGGTGGAGCGGCGCGCTGGGCGGCGCGGGCGGCGCGGCGGCGGCGGCGCTGCTGGCGCTGGCCGCGCTCGCGCTGCTGCGCGCGCGCAACACCGGTAAGGGATACGAAGCTGAGCCTCTAGTGCATTGATACACACACACATACATACACACCTAGCTACATATTTAGGCTGCCCGACCACTGTCTCAGAATTTGGTGACAGATTTTTTGTAGGAGAAAAATTGAAGTATATTACAACGCATAGTACGTCCTTTAATTTAGAAGCCGAGCCCATGGAGTTTTATTTCATTGTCAAAGAACATTTTAATTAAATTGCGTCTAATTTACATAGGCCTATTACATGCCTAAATTTATGCAAAGATTGTTAAGTAACCCCAAATGAGCTAAAATTCTAAGGGCTAATAACTTCTATCAAGTTGAGCTAGTAGTTAGAATTTTATAGAAAACAAAAACAAATAAGTAATTTTGTGTTTTCTGGTAGTAAAATAACCTTTAGAAAACAAATAGATTTTTGCTGAAGCTTTGTAAACACATTTAACGTATTAAGCTTATTTTTATGTTTCTACTGGGTAAACTAAATACTTGCCAATTACTATAGTAATGTTCATTGATTGACATTGGTATTAAACCGTCCGATTTGTTAAACATTATATAAATACGTATATAAAGTTAGTAAAACGTATATAAAATACTAAGTATTTATCTCGAATTATATTTTGATCTGACAACTAATTTATAAGTGATATAGTCACAAAAATATATGGCAAGAAAATCAATGGAACTTATAACAATTTGGGTCCTAACTATTGTAATACATAGATCTCTTCCTATATGGGTTTTTATATAGGATATACCTATATATACCTACCTACATATAGATAGGAACATCTTTCCCGCCCAGTATATCAATTAGTTTAATAAGTATAAGTTATAACTATGCTATTTATTCAAAACAAAAAAGAATATCAATGCATAATTATTTATTTTGAAATGTAATTATTTACAAAATATAGGTATACTATTTTAATGGTGGGCAACCCACAATAAGAAAACAAGAAAAAAAAAACACTAATGATTATTCTATCTGTGATGATTAGAAAATGACAGTTATTTTTTAATACAAAAGCATTTTAATAGCTGAAAAAATATTTATTTGCTATTTAATGTTCAAATAATAAATTAAGAAGTTTTTTAGTATGGCTTTTAACAGTGACTGATTTTTTAATCAATACGTTTTTTTTTTTTAATAATAAATTTAAAAAAAAACATTGATTTTCATAGTTCAAATGCGATAGATGATATCTTTATTTATTTTTTGTATATTTTGTTCTGTATTAGTTTTAAGTTTTACCTTCACGAGATTACGAATTATTTGTAGTTGTAGGAAGTTGATATATCACCTACTACGTGTAAGTTAAAATTAGACTATTAACATTCCTTTTAAATAAAGGTGCCTGCATTCGTCGCAAAGAAAAGCGAGGCTTTTTCGGCTAATTTAAGGCACCCTTAGTGTTATGAAATTATGTTACAAAGGTTCGTTTACAAAGAAAATAGTTATTATTTGGTCACTCTAAAGACACAATTTTAAGAATATCCAGCAACGTTTCACTGACAACAAAACGATGTTATGTACCAAAAATAAAATAAAAAATCCCGACGAATTGAGAACCTCCTCCTTTTTGGGAAGTCGGTTAAAAAAGATAATCCTCTACCTATTAAAAAACCAGTGAAAATTAAAACTCAGTTATCTTTGGTAATTTTACGCCATGTAATCGTTTCGTTGTCAGCGATAACGCAGATTTGATTCGCTAGTTTATAATATCACTATTTCGTCCTGTTATTTCGTTTTACACAATCTCACTTTTAAATTATTTTGCGCTTTCAAATATTGTGATTGTAAATGTGCAATGATATCGTTGGATTGTAAAAATATATTTATTGGAAGCAGCTTTTTGTATTTTTATTTCCGCACCGCATGTTTCACCTTTTTTGGTTCAGCTTTAGTAAGCATTCACTCGCTAAAGCACAAATTTTTAGTAAGAAACATTTCATTAGAGCTTTGGTCATTCATATAAATACACGTTTTTACTATGTTTAATATTCTGTAGTGTCTTCAGCCTAGCGAAAGGCCTCAAGTTATGAAAAAGATACTTTGAGATGTAATATAATGTATAATAAATTGAAGTTCATGGTAAGTTGAAGTTCAAGTACATGGTAACATTGTTTTCCCTGAAAAAGTAATAATTCCGAGTTTATAATATCACATCTAAATATTAGAAATGTATAGTCTAACCAGGAAGTGACCGTCAAACTCAGTCAGTGATCATTAGGAATATCTTATGGTACCTGTTTACATCAAACAGAATTATTTCTTCAACCTAAAACAATTTCATCATCTCAACCAAAAACAAACCTAATTCTACCACCCTAAGGTCACAAATCGAATCACTCTAGGTCGTAAAGGCGTCACCCGTCGCCGCTGGGAGTATGGCCATGGCGAATTCAAGCTGCGACGTCTGTTGGAACGCCGTCGCTTCACGCGCGTGCACTCCGATGACTCTGATGAGGAACCGGCGCCCATGCTGCCTCACGCCACCCCGGCTAACGCGTGATGCTTAAGCGATACTTGTTATATGTAAAGAACATCTGAACTTAGAACATCTCAAAATCAAAACGTTTATTCAAATTAGGCTGATAAATCAGCACTTTTCGAACGCCAAAAACAGCCCCCAAAACGCCCGCCCTTCACCACATCCTATGTGTTTTTGCTGTGAAAAAGAAGTGGCGTAACAAACTCTCCAGCAACACATGTCTGGCTGTTAGGATCTGGTATTTTATTGTAAAACAGATTCGAGATTCAAATGAATTGGGTGCAAATAAAAGAAAAAAGGTTGACCACACTGCGCCACTAGATGGCGTTATATTATGGGTAAATGTGTACTGGATTTAGTATTCGGTTTATATATTATCATCTTGCTTCGAGATGATGGTTTAATCCGAGCACTAAAGCCGGTACACGGCGGTCTAAGCCTAGTACTAGAGCCAGTAATTTCTTAAGCTTACGCTACAAAAAGAGCCTGACAAGCTGAGCAGACTATTTAACATGCTGATTTGGACTCCATTACTGTTGAATAAACCAATGCTTAATCCTAGTATGGTCCTAGTCCTAATTAGTTTGATGAATAAAAGAATGGTACAAGACGACTTTTAGCCTCTAAGAGCTAAGTTCAGATGTTCACGAGCATACTTTTACCAGAATTTCCTTCCAGTTCCTGCACATTTCAAACGATCACACCAAGATTTGGTGCAATTGTAAGATAAATTATAAAAATGTTGAAGCACACTCGTACAATTATCACTAGTCTAATAAATATGAGCTTTGCGTGAATAAATTGGAAATTGTAAGTATGTGTAACTACGTAATATTTATATTATATAGTAATAATATTGTATTTTTGTTAGACCAACCTGTTATACAGGCATTGGTCGAGGTCAGTATATTTCAGTGTTTTTCGGTTCGAGTCTTAGTGGTGTGCCGCATACTTATAGCTAAAATTTTAAATGTCTGTATTGTGTGGACATAGTTTTTATTTAGAAATATACATGTATGTATAGGTTATGTAATTTAAGTGTTGTACAGAACTACAGATCCAAATTAAAAATACCTTTCTTGTTCAGGTGTCAGTTTATTTTTTCATACAACATAAATCATACTATCTTAAAAACTACTACCTATAATCTTTTTGCTATAATAATATGGTTTCTAGGCGACAGTTTTGGATCGAAGACTGGCCGAATCTCACATGATATACCTGCAAAAAAATAAAGGTGGTTTTAGGCACTGATAACGCCAATTTAATTGGTGCATCTATTGGTAGACAGATAGAAAATGTTTAATTATTGTTTGCCATTTTAAAACACTAATATTACTGTTATTTCCACAAGATACATATTTAGCAACGATGGTTTTAAAAGTAAGCCATGAGTATTTAATATCTGCATGAGGGTCAAAAATATTTTTACATAAAATGCAAATTCGTTGAAATCCAGCTCTTCAGCGATTTACATAAATTAATAATAGACAAAATTCTTGGATCAATTCCAAAATCTAAACTACAAAATTAACCAGAGTGAAAGCGCTCTTAAAGCTCACTACTCCCTCCTTTTAACTTCCTTCCAACATTCCAGCACATTCTTGTAAAATATTAAGTACTTATAAAGTGCCAAAGATGAATACTAGTCTATACTTATTTAAGTTTAATTTTACGTATTCTTTATTTACTTATGTATATTGTGCGTTGTATGTATGTACAAATTGTATGATGTGTACAGTTATTCGATGTCAAATAAGTGTATTTTTGTCTCCACAAATAAATGTAGTTAAGAGTAAAAAGAAGTGTTTTAATTTTATTTCCCAGCCACAGATCCTTAGGCACCTAGACAATCAATCAAATTGCGCAATGTTACAAAAATATATTGCGCAATAAATAAGATAAAAAGTCGCTAAACATCATTGCGCAACTTTCAATGATAGCTCTATTACACAATGCGTAATATTGCGCAATTTAAATGATCATCTAGGCTGCCTCTTAAGGTATTATATCATATTACACCTTATCAAAATATTGGTCAGTGTTAGTGTCTCAAATAAATATCAAACTACCCTTACCGTGTTCCAAAACATACAGCACTCTATCCAACAAGACGACTGTCTCGACAAGCGGCGCGAGCGCAAGCCTTAACGTGTACACGACGACCACGCGCCGCCATTGTGCCAAGTCTTCATAACCTCGTGTCAGAACCGCTGGTGATGTCGGCAGTGGCACGTTAATGCGTTCCAGAGCTTGGAGGCAGTACCTGGTTGCCCAACAGGCAAAGGAATTTAGCCATTAGGCACAGTTCATAAGATTAGCGAGTAGATGATGATGAGATAGAGAGTAAGGCTAGTACATAAGGGAATACCTCAAAAGAAGATATAAGTGGGGTCACAGTTAAGTAAGGGTTAAACTACATTAAAATTTACAAACTATCTTACAAATTATGTAACATTCTTACTTTTCAAATGTCATGGTATCTGAGTGTTTGATGCTCCTCACTGGTGCATGCTTTAACTTAGGGTCATGGTCTACTAATATCCTTTCTAAAGCTGCCCTGTATGCATGTATCTGGAAAGAGTTATGATATCAGCAGAATAAATATTCAGCTACTTTATGTAATAAGTCAGTTTTGAAGAAATGAAATACATTTACCTTCAAATCTTCATAATTTCCTTTACACAGCCTCTCACAATACACCTCAATAGCATGACAAGCAATCTCTCTACTTGGGTATGACAGCTTACTATCCAAACTCTTTACATATTTACTCATTGGATACCCTCGATTCTCCCCATCACAGCTCAGCTTCATAAAACAACAACCGACCACACAAATAAACTTAATATTCTCTGAATTTATAAAGTGTTTAAGTAATAACGGTCCTAAGTCACCGCAAGGGTGTAGACCGATCAGACCATAGTTTTTCATGCAGTCTGGTAGAGGGAGATTATGTAGTTGGTCGTGGTTTGATAGTGTCATGTTCAAGTGTAGAGGGCGCCGTAGTTTGCTTAAAGCTTCAGCTGATAAATGCTTTTTAACTGTGTATTCTAGTTGCAAGTCAAGTTTTCTGCAAAAAAGGATTAATATTAATTACTATTTTTTTATCCTATTAAACCCCATCTGAACTTTTTATTGGACCAACTTAACAAATTACAAAAAATGGAGTGTGGGTAAGTTATTGACTTAAGTATCAATTTATTTTCATACCTACCAATGGTACAGACCTAGCCTCCTCCGTGAGTTGTCCCTGGCACTCTATCCCAGCTGCATACAAGTCATCTCTGTATGCCAACACTCGTACCAAATGTCCCAAGCCGGAACCAAAGTCTATCACAGAGTTACAATTGCTTTGTAAAGCTGTGTCCACTACCACATCAGCCATCAAGCTAATTTCATGTCTCTTCTTCAATTTAACGTGTTTTAAAAACAAATTCTTTAATTTTGGATGGCTTTTACAACTATCTAAATTAGTTGCAGTAACTTTATTGTTTATAAATTCAATTTGTCTCCCTCTAGGTATTGTTAATGCTTCTATAGTTTTGATTAAAGCTAAGAATGATAGTGGAAGTAATTGCTTTGTGGGTCTGTTGCTAAGAATGTGTCCTAATTCTTGTGGGTCCATATGTTCGAAAGTTTCGCGCCACGTATTAGGCAATTTGTTCCAGTGATCATCCACGAAGAAGTCCTACAACAATAGTCATTAAATACTATAATTTCGAAGCCTCTTTGGTCTCTTTCTAAATGGTAAGTTTTTCAAAAAAGCAGCTCTAAGAGAAACTGTAGTAAATGAGTTAGTATTCAAAAGTGAATGTTCTCTTACCAAAACATATAAATCCAAAAGCCAGTCGTACTTCCGTATAACTTTAAGTGACATTTCGAGATTGGATTTAACGTTTTCTATTTTAGAAGTCATGGTAAAATAAGTATTAATGTTTTATTTCATATAAATAGCAATTCGATATCAACAAATCCACGTTTTCCTCTGTTATGACAGCAACTGTCAAAGTCACTGTCAGAACAGCTGTTTTTTTAGTGGCCTAATGCCTAGTGCAGGCTTAGTCTTTTGACTATACCGCCTAGTCGAATGTCTTTATTTCTCCCATTTTTAAAAAATTATCAGATAAGATAATAAATAAGCTAAATCTATTGAAAGGTCAATAGATTTAGCTTATTTAACGTCTTGAATGCCGCTAATTAGAGAACAATAGATAATCAATTATGCGGCGTGCGTAAGGGTCGTGGTGGCTAGTGGGTAAAGGACCAATCTCTCAAGTATGAGGGCGCGGGTTCGATATCAGGTCAGGCAAGTACCAATGCAACTTTTCTAAGTCAATGGTGTCTAAGATATACTTAGAGAGTTCTATTTACTCTCTAAGTATATCTTAGACACCATTGACTGTGTTTCGGATGGCACGTTAAACTGTAGGTCCCGGCTGTCATTGAACATCCTTGGCAGTCGTTACGGGTAGTCAGAAGCCAGTAAGTCTGACACCAGTCTAACCAAGGGGTATCGGGTTGCCCGGGTAACTGGGTTGAGGTGGTCAGATAGGCAGTCGCTTCTTGTAAAGCACTGGTACTCAGCTGAATCCGGTTAGACTGGAAGCCGACCCCAACATGATTGGGAAAAGGCTCGGAGGATGGTATATCTACGCACCGTCATACAAGGGGTTAATATAGGAGTTTGCTAAAACCGACTCTTACGAGTTCGTATCTGCAGGTGCAGGTAACCAACTCTCTTCCAGATTTGTAGGGACATTCATTTCCAGTGCTACTTTTAATTCTAACAGCGCCATAGGCGAAATTTCTACTTCGCCCTCTTACTACAATTTAAACCCATACGACAAAAAAACCGGCCAAGAGCGTGGCGCCGGATAAAAGGGGCGCCGCAAGCGCCTCAAACCAATCCTTATAGTTTAAAGTTTACTTAATCGTGAATTCTCTAAATAAGCGAAAAAATCTCCAAGTACTCACTCCTCTTATGTATTCTTTGTGTGATAACTGTAGTGTCCTATATTTCCTATATAGTATGAAGAATTCTGTTCATCATCTTTGAATTTATCTTGAGTCCCTTGTTGAGTTGTTATATTTAGAGAGGGAATTCACTCTTCAGTTCACTTCGTGATCATCATCCGTCTACCGCCGCGATCAGGGATTCGGTAGGTGGCCATTGTTTCAAAACATAATAATAAAGAAGTAAAAGACAACACGTTCCAAGTAAAAATATATTTAATGATACTAAAGTATTACTATATTTTGGCTTATAAACCAAACACATTACTGTGATCTACATAAATTGGGGGTTCTTACGTTTCAATCTACAGACATAAAATCTCCTAGCACCTTGTACTGGGAACTTTAAATATTTTAAGTCCAGCTCACACTAGGGACAGCCATAGACATACATTCTTCATCTGAAAAGGAGGTATGATATCGGCTGTCTCTTGTATAAGCAGGCCTTTAATTTTCACAATTAAAACAAATCTATGGCATCTATTATAAGTACAGGTTACTATGGATAGTTTCAAAAACTATTAAAATATGTATCTCACAACACATCAGTATTAAAAAAATTAAAGTACATTAATATTTTTCTTACAAGGAATACGGTGCTGGTAGTTCCAATGACATATACTTTCAAACTAGAAGTTATTCTCACTTTTTAATACTTCATTCTAGTTACGAATATATTTTCTGATTAAGCTCAAAATTACCTAATCTACGCAATTCAAAAGTGGCCCTTAGTAGCGTTCCATTGATAAACCATTTTCGTGAATCTGGATAGATTGGCATGGCTATTAAGTTACTCAGGGCTAAGAATATTCCTATATCCCTGGATATGGTTTAGGTCTTACCAATGGAACGCTAAGTTAGTTCATCAGTAATTTACAAAAGGCATCGGAACTGCCAGACTAAATAATGTTAAATATGTTATAAAGACTCCTTGAATAACTTCACACGACATTTATTATTACACACATAATATCAGAAATATTATTTACATTAAATTGATATGACTGATGATGAGAGATAAATGCGTTGCTTATATTTTCAATTTTAAATTCCGATTTATTGGTGGTTCAAACATTGCCAATTAATAAAAACAAAGAAAACAATCTCAATCAATGGACGGACATACAATCACAATTAAAATATTCATAAAACCATAAAAACATAGACTTAAAGATTTGGAAATGTGTCAACATTAATAATGAATAAAAATATACATATTATCAGATTTGTTAAAACATTGAATTGCAATATAATCATTTCATTAAATTATTAAAAATAGAGAAAAAAATGAAAGTTTTGAAATCCGAATACACAGATGTCGGAATTATGCAAATAAAAAAATTCAATGCATATGTATGCTTTAAATATTTGTTTACAGTTTTGATTACATTATAAAAAAGTAAATTGGAGATTTTAAAGCTAATACACACAGACATTCCACGCTTATTTAAAAATGATATATTGAGATCACATTCTTACGTCTAAAGCTATCCCATTCACGGTAAGTCATTCTTTAAGTGACAAAAATAATCACTCTTTTTATGCTTCATTATATTTTTTTACCAAATATTTTTGTGTAGCATAAAATTTCGATTGTCTTACCCATGAATGGTGCTTATAAACTATGTTACATGAATATTGATGGTTGAATTTATTTGGAAAATCTTTAAAGAATAGTAATCTTCAATCTTACAACCTACAAGTATAGTACATAAATCTGTATTAGAAACTTTACTACAGACCAAAGCATGTTGTGATTAAGACAAAGGTTCAATTCATTAGTTGTTTTTTGTAGCGGAAACTTTGTTCAGAATGTTCCAAAAAATTATTCAAGTCATTTTTGTGTGATTATAAAGCTCTAATACAGTATTTCTGTTTAAACTTCACACAAAGGGAATATTACAAAAATATCAAATTTTACACATACATGTATATTCTACTGGGACAAGATGTACTACCGAACACACATTGCGATTATAATGTCCAGAATATAATGTATAAATTATTCTCAGCGACATTTAATAGCAACGTCTGTACGTCTCTTTATGCAGTACTTTTTAACATTTGCTCATTGAAATGTGGTTCTTATTGTAATGGCAAGAACGTCTATTTTCCCATAGTCACGGCAAATGTTAAAAATTACTGCATTTCATCTAAAAAGTAACGATCTACCGAAAATTATCACAACAATTATTATGTATTTACAAGTTTATGACAAAAACATAGACTAAAATCTAGTATAAATTAAAAACTACATGTATGTATTTATTAAAAATATTAATAACTTTATCTTAATTGCATCATGCCTATAAACTATTTAAAATTTACACTCAATCAAATATAGAAAAGTTGAAGATTTTTGTCATGTCTTAATTTAGTCCATTTAATTTTTTTTATTTCATCAACAGTTTCTGAACGAAAAATCAGATTTTTTTAAACATGGCGGTTGGTAATTGGCGCCAATTGTCAGAAAAAAGTGGGAAGTAGGATTTATTGGCAAGCTCTGAACTAAACTCAGTTTAGAACAGGTAGCTTCATACCTAAATAAATCCTAATGGAATCTACAGTTAATCTTTATATCTTGTAAAATTCTGTTGATGATGTCAAACCTCTTTTCTAATTATTGCTGTCCAAGTCCATTAAAAGTAAAGTATTTGAGAGTCAATGTACACTGGTCGGTATCAAGTCGGGGTTATCATTCAAGTCCTTTCATATAAGTTTCTAGGCCTATTGAGGTTTTCATTAAGATTGCTTTCACTAATTTGTCACTTTTTCATAAGTCTTACAACTGTCAAATTATGTCGATATTCAATCAAATAAAAATGATAATTCAAGATTATGTAATTTGTTTTGTTGCTTTGGTTATCAAGATTTTAAATTAGAAATTTATATATTTATTAATATAATAAAATAAGTTTCAAATACATAATTACGGAGAATTATAAAAATATTTCTATCGACGTCTTGATCAAATTAAATGTCATCTCATGTCATATTTCAATAATTTAAAAATGTCAAACCAATCAGACGGTGTCATCGTTCACACGAGGATTTGTCTATCTTATCTAAACTGTGATGTTAGATATATCATCTGTCAATCTAATTTTAATCATGTCAATTCCTTTCTAATCTTTGACAGTACATAGGAGTAAAGTCGTGATGACGTCATAAGTCATGTCACCGCCATCTTGTAATCAATTCCTGGTCGCCATTTTGTGACGCCACTAGGTGCGGGATCACAGCTTGGTGTGTTTGACGGTGTCCGTCCAGTAGTTCTGAATGGTCATCGCTTCTAGGGAATTGAGGAACGAATCGTTGTCCAGGCTGTACATCTCTTCGGAGTTATCCTGGAAAAGAGACGAAGAGTCAGTTAGGGGAGCGAAGAATCTGAAATAATATGGTATCATATAATGATAAGGGGGGCTCGTTCATGTAGTTTTTCTATTTATAACTCGACTGATATTTGCATAATCATTGAATATCTACACTATGATTATACATATCAAGTTTTAGAATGATAAAATATTGTGAAACAATACAAAATCGATACTTACTCTTATAGTACTGTCATCAAGATATCCACTCGAATCGGGATTCGAGCACTTGTCATTCAAAGTCTGTGGCTTGTTCAGATACCTCCGTCGATACAGCACGAAGGCAGTGCTTCCAGCTAAAGCTGCGAGAACCAGCGCAGCAAACGATATGCCAGCTATAGCTCCAGTATCCATCCCCCCTTCACCCTGGTCTATCACCCTTCTAGAAGATTCTACGTTCGGTGGTATCCGAGTCTGCAAGAACGTGGTCTCCAATGACAAAGGTTTCTCTGTCACTATTCGACTTTCTGCCACATTCCCTCCACCGTCCTTCACGAAATCTGGTCTGGTCAGATTCCTCTTCTTGGACGCGAACGTTGTGTTCTGCGTGTCCGTCAAATTCGTGAACGGAGGGACCGTCACGTTTATACTAGGGGCTTGAGTAACGTTACTCATATCTGTGATGTTAACTGCCGTCCACTGAATGGCCGGGTGTACTATTTCTTCCGTCTTATTTGGGTCTGTTGTGTTTGTGACTATAATTTCTGGTGGTCTGTCTGTTTGGTTGTCTGTCGTGTTTGAGGTCTGCGTGGTGACTGGTGTCTTGGTGTAGTACATGGCTCGGCCTTGGCGCTCTGAGAGTCGTCGGTCCAGCTCCGTGTCAGCGCTAATGTGCTGCAACTCCTCGGATTGGGGCGCTGCGAAGCTTCGCCCGCTGCTCGCTGGAAAAGATAACAAGTAATTTAGCCAAGTGCTACAAGTATTGTAGGTTGAGATTTATATAGTTAGAAGATAATAAAATCGATAGATAGCACAATGTTGCGTTGTTTGTCGATTGTGTTACGTGAGCCAAGACACAAATGGATCATTATAAAAGTGATGAAACAGGTGCAATCATTTGATCATCAATATAATTGCGGCAGGAAATATAAGTAGGTAAGACGTGTTTGCCACACAAAAGTAGGCCTTGAGTCTAGAAGGCTTAGGCGCAGATTAGGCAAGAGTTCTAGCTTCGTTCTAGATTCCCTTTGTAACTTCAGACAAATAGTCGTTAGCTTAAAAAAATAAATGTTTAAATGGGAAGGCTGAAATTAATGAAGGTGGCTATTAACATAAACGTAGGCACTGTAGTCGCCGGCTAAGCAAACAGCGCTGAACAAACTGAAGCGTTTTACACAGAATTTTAACAAGGCTACTCCGTAATTGGATGGATCCTATGATGTAAGAATTGAAGCACTCATAGGTATTGGCACGTCACGAAAAGAAAAGATACACTACATTTTGTGAACCATCCTGACGGCATCAGCACGTCCCGATACAAAGAAATAAAATTGTATGGTTAACCAGAAGAAAACTCCAATTAATGTAACACATATTTTTTGGTACAAGTCATGGCAGTGGCACCTGCCTTTAAATCTTGTTATGCGAAGGTTTTCTCAATAACATGAAAATTGCTTCAAAGGCAGTACGAAACAATTCGATAACAAACTTACTTGGAATGCTTTTAGGGAATTCTTTGCTGTCGACTGAGAGCGGGGACGAAGAAATATTCATATTTGTAGAACAGTCTCGAATATTTGCCTATAACTGTGTAATATAGCTATGAAATGAGTGGCAGTGGCGGCAAAGTATTTTTGTTACCCAAAATGTACTGAATATAAGAACATTTCTTTGAATTAAACGTTACGAAGAAACGGCTCAGAACAAACAAAATGATACGGGTGTTTACGCGGAAGAGGTAGGCGTATTCACCTGTGTATAGCACGCCCACACAACGTCAGTTACGTCGAAAATCACCTTTTTATTATATTTAACGTTTCTTTCAGAAATTGGATCTGAAAAATTACGTAAAAACCCCGTTTCATATAGCTTTAATAAAAGGAATTATTCTTAATATAAGTAGTATTTTTAAGGGTAATTGAACCTTTTCCTATAATTTTCTCCTTACATTTTCCCAATTTCAGATCCAGCCGAATTCTGCTCGTTTCCCCAAAAAGCTGAGAATACTCGGTGATTTTCCATTGTGTCTGAATATCGATATTCAGTCGGTGCCTCCGTATATTTTATAGGCTAGTCAAGTTTGGGGGTACAAAGTGAGTGTCGGATTCGATTAGGATTTCGTTGCCGTCTCCGAAATTCGTTCGTTCAGGAAATGAAAACTTGACGACTGTATTAAGAAAAATCGATGTCAGGATATGTTTATTTGTTTGGCGAATAGGCTCAATGTTGCTAGGTTTCAAGATGGTAATAAAATGGGAAATCTCGACCTGTCTATTACAGGTTACCCTTTACTTCACAATATTTTGATTTTACGCCAACGTTAAGAAAAGAGGCATGGGGCTTATGTCACAAGGTTCAGTGAAGCAACCATAACTAGTAAATGCATTTCTGCTTTAGAATAAACCTGTTTACCAAGTAACCTTACATTCACAATACTATTCAAACATGAAACTGTGATATTTCAATATTCAGCTTAACCAGACCCTAACCGAACTGTTATAGGTCATTAGTTAAAGTTGAACAGAGACCGAAGAACATTTCTATGGTGTTAGAGTAGGGCAGAAAGTGTGTCTTTGTAAGGAACTTGCCATTTATTTAGCTTGAAATGTCAAGTATTCGTAAATCAGCCTCAGATCGACCTCTTTAAGCAAACCTCTTCCGTGTGGTACCGTCCACGATTGTATGTGGTTTATAAGATAACTGACATTCTAGGGCGAATGCGGCATTTAAGCCATGAATCCGCTATTGATTTTCATCGTATATGTATCTGTCTATAAAGTCTTTAATATATTGCATGTTTGAAATTGCTGGCTTAAAAGAATCCGCTAGCGGATACTCCTGTATGAAAATGCTTTGAGATGCTTATAGTAGTAGTTATGTTTCCATTTACATTTTCTAGTATGAAATCCTCCAGGCATATTGTTATACTATTGCACATGCATTGATCTAGCTTCTTGAATAAAGTTAGATCCCTGGAGTATAGCACGAGATAGACATCAGATCCTACCAATAGTATAAACGCGAAAGTTTGTAAGAATGTAGTTTGTTACTGTTTGACAAAAACTGACGGGAACTTATCTACGTATGGGAAGAAGTTCCGATTCTCCATAATCAGTAAGCATCGAGTCTAAAAGAGATGGACCAGTTAGTTTTAACAAAAGAAAAGGCCCCAATTTTTTCAAGAGCTTTAGCCAACTCCATCAATTCTAGTAGCGGGGTTCGTTAAACTGTAGTGCCACAACGAGGTCTCGTGCTTTATCAGAGCTGCAAGGTTGGGTCATAGCAGGTCGAGGACGGCTTTCATCGAAAATGTGCAAAAAATGCTCGATACAGTCCAATTTATTCGGCTTGTACTGTCGTAAAAGAGTAATGAGAGACTTTATTTGTTGATAGAGATTTGCAAGGTTCGGAGCTCGGAAGGTCGTCCGTCTGATAAGTTGCTTATGCCATATTAGGGAGTTACGAAAGATTGGAAGTTCTGTCGAATGGTATTAGCTTAGTTGCTTAGGGCTGCCATGGATTCCCGTATTTTTTGTTGATAAAGTTATTTTGAATTTGGAGGGTGTACAAAATATAGATATAAACCAAGGTTATATTTTGAGAGTTTGGTCGAACTTTGCAGTACAAAATTAAGTGTCCTTTATAAAAACTGGCCTAGTTATATTTCTCCCGATTTCCCATTTGTTGTCCAACGACCCTATTGTTGCGAATAAATGTTTTCTTATGCGATTTGTTAGGATCTTCTGATAAAACAACCCAAGTTCTGATCTAATAAAGTTCGTGAAAGGTATGTGCCGTCTTCGGGATTTATTTATTTCGTCGTCACGGCGAAGTATTGGTTTTTTATCTAGATCAAGTTGGAAACAGCCTTTGTACATGAAAAGGCATTCATCTTACTTGTCGATAAATAATCCATTTATGTCATGATATTTCTTCTTTTCTTATGAAACAGACGTTGTTTTTAGGGCTGATTTCTGGGTCTATTTTTAGGTCGTGTCAGCCAAGACAAAGAGGATGTAACTTGATTGTAATTTTATCGGATTTCTGGAATGTGTTAGCGGATTCCATGAAAAGTTGTTTAGAACCAACAGACCCAAAACTAATTTTAAACTAAAGTAAATAACAAATACCCAGCGGTATTCAAAATACAGTTATGTTGAGTTTGCGTGGGAGGGTCTCCCGCAAATTGTTCCGGTCGCAATTATAGAAACGTTTAAACTAAGCGGCCAGGACTCCGAGGGTTCATTTCAATATAAGAGGAGAACTAAGCCTTAATGTTTCATCCCTAAGTAACAAATCACTAATACACATCCATCTGCATATTTTACATATCCATGGAGTTTCTTGCAAGTTCCTCTTTTTCAGAAATTTTTTTGGAGCTTCCGTATTTTCATTGGAATCTGTGATAAGTCCATTTACTATAAAACCTTTAACCTAGAAAACAGAATGTGTTATTTTCTATATTAAAACTAAATTTTGTGTTCGGACAATAAGTATTTCAAACTCGTAACTGAATAGCTTTTTATTAAAGGGAACTATATTTTTTGTCACCAAAATTTATATTTGTCATCAAGTTGTATCACCTAATAAATAGATCTATCGCCACGAAATATTTTCGTTCTCAGATAAACAAAGAGTGTGCCCAGGTATGAATTACCAAATTATTGTTAATATAATGTGTAAAATATGAGATGGATTACCAATAAAACTGTAGTGCATTACATGAATATAAACTTCGTTCTTATAATAATAGTTTTATTACTGAAATAATAGCTTGGTGCTCAAAATGGTAGATCTGTCACCAAATAAATCGATTAATCGATCCCTGACTGCGACTCCTTTTTATTTGTTATTTTGTCACCAATACAGTAGTTACATTTTATTTCGTTCAGTTATTAAAATAATGTATTCGTTACCAATTTTATACATCAGTTTATAATTTTAATGAAAATATGTTCAAAGGGAAGAGGAAGGGAAGGGAGACAAATTGGCGCGCTTTCGGGCCTCACCGAATGGGTTGTAGGTTGGTTGTAGGTACGATCATACGATGCAAGCATATTATCGGATTAGCCATAGGCGTAAAGGTGCCCAACCCCCCACCAGAAGCAAAAAAATTACTTATCGGCCAGAAAAAAAAGGGCGCCCTTGAAAATCCAAACCAGCGCTGATTATTCAGTGATTGTTATTTTTAACAATAAATATTGATTATTTTGACTTTAATTAAGTGTTTTATTTACTATTCAGCTAGAAATTTAATTTAAATATATTTATACTACCTGTAGAAATTATTTAAACCCTTTGGGGGAGGCACATGACCAGTTAAGTAGTAGACTCTTTTGGCTGAAAGGATGATGACGACCACCCTACATTTTTAGACCTTCATGAAATTTTCTAGTGATATAATATATGATTTATTGGTGATCTCTTTAAATTAGTTTGCTTAAAAACTATTGGGACAAACCTGTTATAATACATACAAAACCATTTATTTGGTACTTGACCCCATATCTCCATGATTTTCGGTAATTTATTGTGGAATTGATTTTATATTGTTTGGTGACTACATTTGGTGACAAATCTACTATTTTGAGGGCAAACCCTATTATTTAAGAAACACAAAATGAATTAAATTGGTGACAGCTTAAATCATACCCTTTATTAAATGCAGCCGCAACTGTGGTAACCATTAAGAAAACAAAATTTTGAAAGACCTTACTAAAACCACGACTTTTCAAAAGCCGACTTCGCTTTACTAACCTCATTTCAGTACGTCTAAAAGCAGTAATAATAGTCTAGTATTTACAGTCTATTTTTACAGTGTACGTTGCCTCAAAGTCAACAAAAAAAGCTGTGGTATTAAAAAGTGCCCTAGAAAACCTAATCCAGTTGAGTGCACGTGTGAAAACATACGGGATAAGAACACGCACTTTAACGCTGCCTGGTTACTATTGATATTATGATGTTTACATTAGGAAAGTTACTCGAAAGTTAAAAATGAATACTTCTATGCTATTATTATAAAGCTGAAGAGTTTGTTTCCTGAAGTGTTGCTAGTCTCAACTGCTGGTCCGATTTGAATTCTATCAATGTTAGATAGCAAAATTATCGAAGGAGGCTACAGGCTGATTTTTATCAGGGAGTACGATGATAATTATGATTCACGCTAGGCGGGTGAAAGTGCTAAAATAAGCTAGTTTCAAATATAAAAATATTATTATTATGAAAGAACGAACAATTGTCGTAGTCACTGGAAACATCAACCAAAAATACAATAACCGTAGTACCGTAAAATAATAATCAAAAACACAAAAGTAAGTTCAATAGGTGCGCATACGCAACGCGTCGCGGTTGACGTAACTAATAGTGGTATGAAGTAACCAGATTAATTACACGTCTATACTTATGTTAGGGATATTCTCATAATGTTCATGTTATGTTACAAATACGCCTAACATTATGTTATTATGCTAATTAATAATGCTGTAAAGCTATTATGATGATATAATTTTAATTGTAGAGGTGAGAGTACTGTTTTTCTCATGTACAGAAAATAGCATCTTGGTGTGGTTTCAATTTAATTTTCAACCGACTTCAAAAAACGCAGTTCTCAGATTGATCTTTACGTATATAGTAACAGATTTTGATGCGATTTTCAGCATAGTATTTGTCAGACTTGGGTGAAAGATTTATTAAAGTCGGTTTTATTTTTGTGAAAAAACTATTTCCTTAACTTCTAACGTCTATATTAGTGACAAATAAGTATACTCTAGAGCGGGTCTCTGTCTTTGTTACAATGACAAAAAAATAAAGGCGTTCCCGTACACAACTGCAGGTCCTGTGTATTCCAACATAACTTCTTACAAAAACTAGATCACCAACAAGATTAAAATGTGTGTGGACGCGGACACAGAAATAGAATTCTTTTCGAGTTCCACTGTAAAGGTGAAATCACATTTGTTAGGAAGCGTGAGTTTTTACAATGCATTTTTACTAATAATTTTAGAAAATACAGGTGACTTTTTTTAAGTGATTGGAGCAGTTCTTACAATTTATAAACATCACTAGCCGTTTTCTCGCGGTTTCACCCGCGTCCCGTAGGAACTTCTGCCCATACCGGGGTAAAATACAGCCTATGTTATTTGGGAAGAGTGTAGCTTTCCAGCAGTAGATAATTTTTCAAATCCGTTAAGTAGTGTCGGAGTCTTTAGGATACAAAAAAAGAAACGTTTCAGCTGTATTATATTAGTATAGATTATATAATTTTATGATTATTGCCGGACTAATTAAAAATGTAATTGCTGAATTATATCGCAAGAACTATAAACTAATAAACTGTGACGTCATATTATTGCACTTTTAGTGCAAATTGTAAGTATCTGCAAGTACCTTCATGATGGATGGTGATATAATGTCAATAATTACAAACAAATAAAATTTAAATAAACCCAAAATTATTTACGGCCAGTTTCTTCATCAAAAGTTAAAGTTAAAGTAATGTCTTGCGGTAGCGTCGGCGGTCGGGTTGCCTCCCTCCCTCAAAAATGTGCGAGGGGGGCGATGGCTGATCCTCGCGTTATGCTCGTGAACGGGTGCTGCTTGTGGTGCCAGGTCGTCTTACTGACTATATATAAGTTTTTTTTTGTTTTTATTTGTAAACTCTTTTTATTTTACATATGTTCTGGCTGAGCGGTCTAATTTACTAGTTTACAAAAGAATAGCACATGTAGGTGGGCACTCCCTGGATATACTATTAAGTGTAAATAATTGGAGGCTATAATTTTAATTTTCTGTTCATCAAACATATTCAATGCTTGAGTTAGTAAAGGTATGTAGGGTGAGTGCTAGCTAGCATGTGGTGTATAAATTATTTTACTGTATTGTCCTCTAATGTAATATACAAATTAAATTGTATACAAATGTACATATCAAACAATGTTTAAGGTTCTTCTAACCTAACAGACAGACATGTGTTGCTGGGGAGTTTGTTGCGCCACTTCTTCTTCCCAGCAAAAACACATAGGAAGTGGTGAAGGGTGGGCGTTTTGGGGGCTGTCTTTTGTAAATTTATTTTTTGACGTTCGAAAAGTGCTGTTTTGCAGCCAAGTTTGAATAAATGACTTTTGATTTTGAAAAAAAAAAAGTAAAAGTAACGGTCAAATTCGTTTTTTCAAGGCTAAAGTGACAGCAAAATTCATAGAAAAATTGAATTTAACCGTTACTTTAACTTTAGACATTACTTTTGGTGAAGAAACTGGCCGTTAATCCACTTACCGCTGACGTAAGATACAAAAACTCTTTTTAAACGTCAATTGTTTTAAATAGAAACTACTATCAGTTAGCATGTTGCAATACATTTTGAATACCAGTGACTTACCCGTATCGTTTCAAGTACTCATTCAGTATAGAAAGTGAAGTAATTAACCCAGAATAAATTGATGATACGCATGGTATTAAACCACTTGAAATTGCTCTTTTACTGTTGCGAAACATTCATTTAGTTTTTCCTTATTACTTGCCAGATGGAGTAAATGCAGCTATAGTTCACAAAATAACTTTGCATATCTGAACTTAGCGTCTTCCCCATATGCAGTAGTGTTTGGTAAATATTTTTGGGTATGATTTAAGCTGTCACCAATTTAATTCATTTTGTGTTTCTTAAATAATAGGGTTTGCCCTCAAAATAGTAGATTTGTCACCAAAATGTATCACCAAACAATATAAAATCAATTCCACAATAAATTACCGAAAATCATGTAGATATGGGGTCAAGTACCAAATAAATGGTTTTGTATGTATTATAATAGGTTTGTCCTAATAGTATTTAAGCAAACTAATTTAAAGAGATCACCAATAAATCATATATTATATCACTATAAAATTTCATGAAGGTCTAAAAATGTAGGGTGGTCGTCATCATCCTGTGCCTCTCCCAAGTGTCTTAATTTCCACAGGTAGTATAAATATATTTAAATTAAATATTTAGCTGAATAGTAAATAAAACACTATTAAAGATCAGATTCGATATTAAAGTCAAAATAATCAATATTTATTGTTAAAAATAACAATCACTAAATAATCAGCGCTGGTTTGGATTTTGAAGGGCTACAACCTACAACCCATTCGTTGAGGCCCGAAAGCGCACCCATTTGTCTCCCTTCCCTTCCTCTTCCCTTTGAACATATTTTCACTTATAATACCACAAGAGCTTCAAAATTATCGGGTATTTCCCGATAGGTTCGTTGCAAACAAATGAAGGAGTCAACTTTTTCAGGTTAAAAAATCACGAGCGCGAAGCGCGAGTGAATTTTCCTGAAAAACTTGACGACTTTATTTGTTTGCAGGGAACCTTGAGGGAAATGCCAGATAATTTTGAAGCTCGTGTGGTATTCGGGGGATTATTTTTCCGTCCCAAATGTCGGCCACAACCTGTCAGTTTGACGTAGCAACGACCAGAGAAAATATTCAAAAAAAAATTATCAGTATAATACCATGTAGGTTGTACCACGTGACGTCGAATGGTGCAATTCTATTGGTCGATATTTGGGTCGGAAAAATAATCATTAAAATTATAAACTGATATATTAAATTGGTAACGAATACATTATTTTAATAACTGAACGAAATAAAATGTAACTACTGTATTGGTGACAAAATAACAAATAAAAAGGAGTCGCAGTCAGGGATCGATTAATCGATTTATTTGGTGACAGATCTACCATTTTGAGCACCAAGTTATTATTTAAGTAATAAAACTATTATTATAAGAACGAAGTTTATATTCATGTAAGGCACTACAATTTTATTGGTAATCCATCTCATATTTTACACATTATATTAACAATAATTTGGTAATTCATACCTGGGAACACTCTTTGTTTATCTGAGAACGAAAATATTTCGTGGCGATAGATCTATTTATTAGGTGATACAACTTGATGACAAATATAAATTTTGGTGACAAAAAATATAGTTCCCAATATTTTTTATGACTTTTGTACAGCCAATTCTAATGCGGCAGGAGTTAACATAATGGCTAACTTCAAAGTTGCAAAGTTATTTAGCACGAGCAGTATTTCCGAACCCGTAGTTGTTTAGTACTCTAAACAGTCTAAACAGATTACGTCTGAGTTCGCTTTGGAGACAATCGCTAGACATTTAAGCTAGGTGTGGTCTAATTGCGGCAGTCAATTAAACTTTGTTCAGACTTCTAGCCTTTGAGACAAACTTTCCTTTATATAGTTACCTAATTTATTTATAGATATTCTAAAGCAAATTCAACATTTGCATGCGTTTGTTAGGTACAGACGCCAGCAAACTCACTCCATTCGGTAGTATCCTTGAGCGAGACATTCTATTGGTTGTTAAAAAACTTTTTCACTCTGCTTTGGTGTAGTCTGGGCCTTAGCATACAACAGCAAAACATTGTAAGAGACATTCGATTAAAAATTCTCAGAAACCTCTGGGAAATATACGAGTTGACACGACCCCTATTCCAAAGTCTTTGGAAAACGAAGAGAGAAACATCAACATTATTATATACATGCGTCAGTCCCCCTTTATAAATGTTACATTAACGGGAAACATGAAAGAAAGAAAATATTGTTAATGCAAACATGAGAGACGTCAAATAAATTGGATCAACATCAAAAACATGATACACAATTGAATTTTCATCTCGAGTTACGTGACCGAGCGACTGACATGGAAAATAAAACCGCGGTCTGGTATTGCAGATCGAATGAGCATTTATCTAGGCTACCATATTAATTGCAAGACCTGATTTTCTAAAGACTTAGGTAGAGATTTCAAAGAGGATACAAAAGCTCTACCTCTTGATTACAATTTCATTTGTGTCGATCAGAAGAAGGTCAGCATTTATGTGATTAAAGATCCTAGATCACGTTCCAGAGTTCCAGAATAATCTAGGGGAGCGAGAACGTAGGTAAGCAAGTTTACCTACGAAAATAGAAATTTCACCAAACTCCAAACGAAAGCCCAATTTACCAGCCATCCAGTAAACACCATTTAGTCCCCCAAAATATCTATTAGGCGAAGGTAAACACGGTTAAACCTTAATAGCCGTCGTCCGACCATTACTCGTATCAAGTAAAGAGGTGATTGGCCTAATCACTGGGCTTAAGCAACAATTAGTGAAGATACATGAACGCTGAGGATGAAATGGGCTGCGAAAATTGGCCTAAGCTTTATGCTAGATTGATGTGACGTTATGTCTAGCTTGTGACGGTAAGCATTTGGGGTTATCCTGACTGATATTACGTAGGAATGCAAAAGATTCGGCAATATTTTGTACGAAGAACCAATTTTGCAGTTTAAGATTATTACAGTCCAGTAATTTCTCTAAGGATCTGGAAAAATGGAGTAACAGCTACCTGTTGTAAATTTTGTGTGTCATTTTTAGCTGATGTGATACGTAAGATTCTATGAAATCATAGTTTCGTGTGACTCGAACGTCCGATGAGATCACAGCAGGCTAGTCGACACATACCCTAAACATATTACGACGTCGGCACGTTTAATTTGTGTGATGTCGAGAGAGTGACATTTTTAATGAAAATCCTCGTAAGCCATTAATTGCTTTTGCTGGTTCAATGGGCAACTGCGCAACAATGTAACGTTTTGTTTATAGGCTATTAATTTTATTGCAAACAAGGCCTAAAAATATTGAAAGGAGAAAAACAATTTTGGTCATCAAAACTATAAAGGCATGTAAAATACAATTAGTTCATGCTCTGTTAATTTCGATATATTACGGGCTTTCAAAGCTTTTAAAAAAGATCTATTCTAGACTAGATCGTAACAAAATGTTTGCGTCATATTTATTTTTCCTTCTACTTTACTTTCACGGGACATGATACATTGTATGGATACAGTAGATAAGAATTCAGTAGACTAATATCAGGTTGTTATCTGCTTTCAATAGTGTTGCTATCCCTATAAGATAAGAGAGAATCATTAATTTATCGGTCCTGCGCCTGATCTCTCTCCAGTCATGTCCGATTGCCATCCCATCAGGCTACGTTAGTGATTTAATAGAGTGCACCTGTGTACATATGTGCACTAAAATATGTCTTAAATTGTGTTTACATCAACGGTAAAAAAAGCAATATTAAATGGTTATTTCAATTGCATCTATATATCTTCTTTTATATCAAAGTTAAATACACGAAATAACTAACAAACGCACCACGTATTCCATCGTAAAATGTATGAAATATGACGCTAAAGACACGCTTGAATGGCCGAGACCAATGCTCTCTAGTGTACATAGACAGATCAACTCTTGTATAATAGTAATAATGATTGATTTAGTGACACATTGCATGCACACGCTATTTAGAAACAGCTATTAATGTTCGCATTGTAATAAGAAATTGGCGCCGGTTTGTGAGCCATAGATCAAGTTATAGATACGGCATTAAAATGTCACTTTACGTCGTTTAATGCTGCTTTTATACAGCAGTTGCTTTTAATGCAGTTAAGATTAACTGCACGAATGCAAACTCCAAAGTCCTAGACAAATATTTTAAGATAAAGAGAAGATCAAATAGCCAACATAGTTGGGAAAAGACTAGGCACATGTCATGACGGATGAGTCAAATGAAAATTAGACGCATTTGATTGTAAAACATTAATTTTGAAAAAAATATACATAAGAAAACTTTTACGTGACATGTCTTTTACTGAATGTCAAAGAATTCGTCAAAAATCCATCTGAATGACCACACTAGCCACAAAATTAAATTTTTACATAAGATACCCAAATACAAGAGCTCAAGACTCTACAAAGCAGATGTAGTAACAATAAGTTTCTCGCGACACTCAAGCAAAACAGTGTCACATCTCACATAATTGTCAACTCTTGGACAATGTACAAGTCTAGTAGTGTATAAATAAACATTTACAAGCAACTTAGAGTTGGCGCGAGGGCAACGACCCAACAGACTGCGAAATTATCTTAGCAGTAACGAAGTATGAACTTAATAGCCGAGACTACAAATAGAATACTGAAATAAAATGCCTGAAAATGTCATAAAAACGGCGCATTTTTTGCTTAGCTCTCTTTTATGCTTTAGTGCTTATGTTTAACAATGGAATTTTGAGTTCAATCTGTATCTGGAAGAACAATGACTGTCGCAGACACTATGGTATTTGTTACCGAAAAAACTACGCTGTACGTTGAAAACCTAAAAGTAAAGTCTAAGAAAAAGTTTATGGGTGGAATGATAAAAGCTATATCAGTACATATAAGACTATGCCTTAGTGCTATGAAGTAATAACAATATGTATTATTTGTGTATGCAATCATGAGACCCAATGCACTAATCAAGCTGGATTTTTTCACAAAGATAGATGAAAGTGATGTACAACTGCGTCGTGAGTGAAACTACAAGCGGAAGATAGTAACATTTATTTGAAAATCTTTTCAGTGATTTTCGGAAGCTTAAAGCAGTTGCATTTATTTCAAACAATGAACTCGTTTAAACATAGCGGGATTAATTAAAAGGTCTTGTAAAAATGAGGATAGAACGTGCTGGCTTCTAGTTTTAAAGGCCAGGCTTTGAGGTCGTGCTTTCTGGAGCTTGAAGTGAGACTGGCGCGCGCGCAACAATTAGGCGCTATGCTATTTATTTATGTATGTTTATACCGTATCTTGAATCTGGGTAGTCAGAAGCCAGTAAGTCTGACACCAGTCTAACCAAGGGGTATTGGGTTACCTGGGTAACTGGGTTGAGAAGGTCAGGCAGGGCAGTCGCTTCTTGTAAAGCACCAGTACTCAGCTACATCCGGTTAGACTGGAAGCCGACCCCAACATAGTTGGGAAAAAGGCTCGGAGGATGATATACCGTATCTTGAGGGAACTCTCCTTATATCGGAATAGACAGTATTGTATGTTATTTTGATGATCTATAATACTCAAAATTTTGATCAAAATCCGTTTAGCAAATACTGAAACTAGCAATGTCAAACTACTAACCCTTCGGCTTTTCATTTATATACCCTTGAACCATTCTTACAGCTGGATCGATTTTAGCAGACAATGATATCGATTTCATAATTACCCAACCGATGGTTATAGGCACACCGCTATAAAAATAAGGTTTCATAACTTCGATATGTACGTCCTACATGCTATGATAGCTGGGTAAATATAAGCCTATGCACGTGCTACACGTGTCAGGATAATCGCCACAAATACCGTCTGAAGAGGGCTTATCGTGTGACGTCATTAGGAAGCCTTTCACAGTAATCTATCTCTGCTGAGTCACAGGTTACGGTGGACAGGTGGCTTCTGGCCAAGGCTGGGTCGAGTGCGACAATTTATTGTGGACATACGATAGTTTGTTTTCTGTTTTGTGCAGTTTTAAGGTGTATGAGGCCGTTGGGAAAAGATTGGATTGTCTAAGAAGAATTGTGTTTAGATTTAAAAGCATTGATGCCACGGCTTGACCTGTTTTCTGAATAGCTTATTTTCCACTATTCCCAAATGCCATTCATCATTCTTTGTTCCCTTTAGGATAATCCTTCAGCTAGTCTATAATGCACATTCCAGATAATTCAATTATGGTAAGATGGTAAGGATTAATCAGTTCACATTGTGTCAGTTCATAAATGTACATACAATACCTACAGCCTTGGCCAAAAGTATTGAGCACCCATGACATCTTTCAGTTTTATGCGGAGTATCAAATAGAAATAAAACAAAACGTTTTTTTTTATTTGTAATTTACTATTTATTAATTGAAAATTAATATTTTGTGGATCCACCCTTTGCCTTACTTACAGTAGAAATTCTTTTTGGTAAAGAGCTAACAAGATTTTTACAGTCTTCAGCAGTAATCGCGTTCCATTCTAGGCACAGGCAGCGTTTCAATTCTTCTCTGATGTTAATTGTGTGGAGCCTAACTCGACGCTTTAATAAACCACATAAATGTTCTGTGGGGTTCAGATCTGGCGACTGGGCAGGCCAGTCAAGAAGCTCTATGCTATTTTCCCGAAACCATGTCATAGTGCGAGCAGATTTGTGGCAAGGCGCGTTATCCTACTGGAATTTAACACTATCCATGTTCGTGTCACCGAAAAGTTTCGTGAATGAAGGCAGCAACGCAGTTTCTAGCACATTTATGGACTTAGAAGAGTCCATGCGGCCCTCACACACGAACAATTCGCCAACTCCAGAATCGGTCATGCAACCCCAGACCATTATACTGCCGCCACCGTGTTTTACGGTTGGGACCACACACTCTGGCTTAAATTCTTCGACCACCCGGCGACGCACAAAGGTCACACCAGGTGTACCAAAAATCTGCAATAATGTGAAAAATATTGAGTTTCAGAAATAAAAAGAACTTCCTCTATGCGTTTAGAATTTAAACCATTTTATATTATTTTGTGAGGGCATTAGATTGACTTACTCACCTCAAAGTTTGATTCGTCTGACCACACAACATTTGACCAATCTTCAGCCGTGAAAGTTCGGTGTTGTAAGGCCCATTTGTACCGAGCTTTTTTGTTGCTCTCGGAGAGCCATGGCTTCTTCCTAGCTTTACAGCCTTTCAGACCAGCTTCCTGAAGTCTTCTACTAGTAGTTCAAGCAGAAATTGTTTTCTTCATTTGTTCTGAAAACTCAGCAGCGAGCTCTGAAGATGTTTTTTTCATATTTCTTAATGACTCTCTCAGTAACTGACGATCCTGGCGGCCTATGGTGATGCGTTTGCGCCCGGTTCTCGGTCTATTTTGATGTGATACGGTAGCAGGGAATCGCTGAACATCATATTGTACGGATCGGCGCGAACATTTCACAGTTTTGGAAATCTCTACTTGTGATTTCTCTTGCTCGTGCAGAAGCTGTATCTGCACTCGTTTTTCTAAAGAAAGTTCGTTTCGTTTTGGCATATCGCAACTATAACACTTAAAACTTTGAAATAAAATACCAAAGACGCACTAGATCACTGGATGTTGTCACAACGAGCGATGGTAGCGAACTAAAAAATTAATACAAAAATTGTAAAAGACGCATTTAATTGCACCCAGGTGTTTTATTGCCAGCTGCAGCATAACTCATTGTTTTAAAATCTTTGTAGATAACCGATAAAAGAATACTTCAACATTAGATTCGGGTTTCTCCCATAATTACCGTATTCGAGCGAAATTTGTAAGGTGCTCAATACTTTTGGCCAAGGCTGTATGTGGCATTTATTTAAGTGGCTCAAACTTCATGTGAATGATGAAAAAAACTTTTGGAACCTCTCACACATAAGAGCCTGCCAACACATTCGATGCTTTATTAATCGATAACTACGTTGCACGTACATAGACACGTTTAACACGAGTAAAATCGCCACCGCATAAACAAACAGCCAGCTTTTTGTATCCCTGCTAATTAACGCCTGCCTCCATTATTTACATACATTAAAGTTAATGAAACATTCCACCGCAAGCACGTTATATTATATCATGCACGTGCTATCCAGGTTAGCACTACCAAGGTCGGGGCCGTTAGCAAAATATAGGGTAGAGGTAAATTATCGTTTTTTTCCTTTTTATAGCGGTATCTGTTTGTTAATAGGTATCGATTGTGCGGGTGTTTGTAGGCAGTAATTGGGTTCATTGATTTGTTTGCTGTGGTTTGCTTTTAAGGGTTGTTTTAGTGAACGATGTTTCTGAAAGGAGTCTTTAACTGCTCAGAATTGCTGTAGGTATATTTTATTAGCCTAATTTTCCGTTACGTTACGTAGATGAAATTACTAAGCCCAAAGGGGATATATAACTATTTATTTAGTTAGCTAATATGCCGATTGTATAGACTCATTGAAGCGAATGTAACCACGTTACTGATGATATTAATCATTCGTGCTCCGCAAGCCGTTTCCAGACTAATGTCAACGCATGACCGCTTACAAATGTCTTCATATCATACTGTAGAATGTAAAAGGATTATCTATGACATACAAGTTAATATTTTCTTTTTAATATTTAATATGCCATAGACACACGTGAGTCATTAGGACAGTCATTGATTGTGATTCATTCCTAAAACCTCTCTAGAAAACTCGCTTATCCGCTTATTTAATTAGTGACGTATACTCCGTTCAAAAACTTATGACTTTGATGTGGCATATCAATAAAATTCAATACAATATAATAGTCAGATTACACTAGTTTACAAAAAAATATTTTTTTTTTGTTCATGAAATGAAACCTATATTATTTAAGTAGGCTATGGACGGTTACTAAAAAAATATTTTTTTATTTTTCGTAGCACGTCACAATTCGGAGATATAGATGACTTTTTTTTTATCTACCCGCAATTGTTTAAATGCGTTAACGTTCTGTTTTGTAAACAACTGTGTGAATCAAAAATCTCATTTTTATATAAAAATGTCATCTAGAGTGTGTAAACTACATTCAGATCGATTTTGTTATGTTTGTGGGAAAATTGTTCAGTTAAATCGTGGTTTCCCTTTAACAAAACCATTGCAAGAAGCCTATTTACAATATTTTGGATTTCCGGTGTCAAATCAAGATAAAAATTGGGTTCCTCATGTGATTTGCACTAATTGCAGATTGGTCCTCAGCCCCTGGTATTCAGGTAAAAATAGATCACTGAAATTTGGTAAACCAATGATCTGGAGAGAGCCAACTAACCACGTAACCGATTGTTACTTTTGTTTAACAAAAACTTTTGGTTTTAACTATTTACGAATCTTTCTGCGGCTTAATTAAAGGAAGGAATATTTGTGGGTCCTCAAATTAGGAGAATATTGGACGATACAAAATTCGAGAGCATTTTAACCGATGTAGAAACAGCAGCCTGGAACTCTTTCAAAAGTGTCGTTAAAAATTTTTTAGGCAATAAAAAAAGTGATAATTACAAAGAGATCGTTGAAAATTTATTGCATAATTATGAGCGTATGGGTGTAAATATGTCACAAAAAAATCATTTTTTGCATTCCCACTCAGATTTTTTTCCAGAAAATCTTGGTAGTGTGAGTGATGAACACGGTGAGCGATTTCACCAAGATTTAAAATTATTTGAGCAAAATTATCAAGGTTTTTGGGACGAAAACATGCTAGGGGACTATTGTTGGTCTGTTGTGAGAGATACAGATGAAAATATTTATAAAAAAAGAGCAAAAATTACCCATTTTTAACTGTCTATCGTTTATTTAGATGTGTTTTTTGTAAAAATCTTCTTAATAAATATTTCAAAAACCTGACGTGCTGGATTTTTTTAAATATTTTTTCTGAGATGTAGATACCCAAAGTAATGTAACCGTATGTATTCCATTTCATGAACAAAAGTCATGTAAACTAGTGTTATTAACCCCGATTCTCGTTTTAATATCTCTCCGCCAGTCTATGATATTAACATAAGTTTCGCATAAACGCGGATGCCTACGTCCTATATTTGGCCGCTTGTCAAATTCTACACATGTAGATTTTATAGTTCCTGAGGTTTCATTATTAGCTGCTGGTAGTTGAAAGGATCAGTTCATATGTGCAAAGATACTTATTTTATCATTTGTCTGTACTAATATTATAAAGCTGAAGAGTATGTTTGTTTGATCTCAGGAACCACTGGGAAGATTTAGGAACATATTTAAGTGTTAGATAGCCAATGTATATAAAGGTCATAGGTTAATTTTTATCCGGATGCGCTAAGTTTTTCGACGATCTTAATATTAATCTTATGAACTTCTGTTCATGCAAACATTATTCCCTCCAATTGACTTTGGAGAGAACTAAAAGCACGTGACGGGGCTCAATCTTCGGCTATCCCCTTTGTATTTAGCTAAGAAACCAAATTAAACAAATCCACCAAGTTTGTTTAGGATGCTAGTTTGATTTTCAATATACATAAAGAAGGACGTTATACATAGTCACGACTTACAAATACTCACGAATAATTGTGCAAGCAAAGCTCTAAGCTTGCGCAGTTGCAACATAAGATACCGACACAACCTTTTGTATGTTGTGTGGGACTTCATAGTTTATGTAACTCTCGATTAGATTAGTATGGAGATTTTGATGAGCAAATCTGAACTAAAAGAGTAAAAGTGAAGAGTTTGTTTCCTTCATTAGATACTACCTGTTTGATTAGAAAAAAAAATTCAGCGTTTAACAGTCCATTTAGTAAGGAAGGCTATTTACGGGGTAGCTCCCACGAGATGCGAGCGAAATTGCTCACGGAAGCTAGTATCCATATAATCCTATTATTAGGACGCAAAACCCATCTATCAAATGGATACAAGCTTCCTTATGTTGCAAGATGTTGAAAATGAAATTCCAAAGCTTCATATCAGGATCACAACCTTGAATTGTAACAATGACTAAGAGGTTAGGAACCAGGGTATTAAGTTAAGCTAAACGTGCTTCACCTTCATATCTTTCCAAAACATTAGTAGGGTCTCCTAAAGTTATTGTCATATCTAAACTGTGGGTTACATGGGTACACTGGGAAGTAGTTCGTATGTTTGAGAGCACAACTTAGCACTTACTGCACGGCACGATAATGGTGTTTGCGGAACTTACATTTTATTAGGTTAACTGTATTTCCTACTTCACGATAATAGATAAAGATGTGGTTAAGTAAATAATACACACCCAGACAAATCCCAATTTTAAGATTAACGTGGCAACTAGTAAAATAATCTTTCTAAAGAGATGGGATACGAAAATTGGTGACGTAAACCAAACAACCTATCACAAAGACATTCTCAAACAAATTAAAAGCGATGATAAAAATTCCCAAAAATACTTCTTTTATTTTCGGCGAACATTTCATAAACAAGATGGCTATTCATTATTCAACAATGAGGGACCTTTTTTAGAAAGCGGGGGCTGCGAAAGATACTGGAGAGCGGCTTTTAACGTGAGGACTAGAGGAACGGAGGGCGTCAGGGCGTCAGTACGGATAATGGTTTTTTATACCTATAGGTACGTAGTCAGTAGCTTGGTAAACCACTGAGTGGTGTTATTTTGGGCCTGAATAATCTAGGACACTTGGGCTCATCCTGTCTGTTGAAGTTTGCTAAAGGCCAAAGGATGTAAATAAAATTCTTAATATCGATGGTATGTTCACCATTTCCAAAAAAGGTTCATAAAGAATTCACCTTTATTGATTGTGTTCTTAAAATCAGATTAAAATTAATGCCGCAGTTAAGGAAAAATTCCGATGATCGAAAGAAAAAATAGTTTCAAAGAAAACGGTTTATTAAATTAAACCGTTCTTCGGTTGCAAGGAAAACTTGTTAAGGACAAGTTATAATTGAGTTGCTTCCTATGAAAAATAACTTTCGTTCGGAAGCTGTTACTAAGTATTTGTAAAGTTTAAGATAGTTAAAGTATTGAAGATTCAAGAAATTATACAAAATTGTTGTTCTTGTATTATGATACAAGCTATTCTTTGAAGTTATTATGAGATATCTTCACGTATGAACGTATATATAGGTAAGCACCTGTATTATGATGGAAACTCTACTAGTTTCTTAGCCTGTCTTATGGATATGAATGGGTCCCTTAACAATCTACATAAACCATATTCAAACGCAAGACCAAATTCGTGCCAAATACTACAGAAATCTATCAGCCATTTTCGACATTAGTCTAAAGCTTGAAGATGATTGAAATAGCGCTTTAGAACCCACATCGGCGTTGGGATATGGAATTAATACCATAATAACATAACCATCCATCTTACATTAATACGCCTGGTAACTGAATCTACGGAAGGGATAAGAGGTTAACCGATATCTGACCTGACCAAAATTTTGATACATGTACATTTGGAATTATGTTTCAGGAAAGCATTTATGTGCGTGAATTGGGGTTAAGATCACAATACCAAACCTAAAGGAAGCGATTAGAACACCTAGATAAATATAGCCCCATTTTCTTTGGTAAGAATATTTAGTTTCAATTTTACTTTTAATTATTTTGGGCTATCATGTAGATCATAATCTCCCGAGCATTTTCCTAACCGTGTTGGGGTGGGCTCGCAGCCTAACTGGATGCAACCGAGTTCCAGTGTTTTACAAGGAGCGACTGCCTATCTGACCTCCTCAACCCAATTACCCGGGCAATCCAATACCCCGACATTCTCACAACACACACACATTCTCACATGACTTTTCTTGGGCTATGTAGATATTTATACTAAAATGTTCGTTGCTTACCTAAATATACTTTGCCATAATGATAATGGATAGTTTGCGTATTATTGGAAACGGGTGAGCCTTGACCCAATTGGATACATTGTCGATTTGTCTTTGTTATTGATTCCGATGTTGCTAACAGTCCTATTAATTGCCTTTCAATCGGAAGTTGAATGAGTTTCTGAAGTAACTATATAATTATTGATATGTTGCCTTTAATAATTGTTCTCTCATCATCATCATTGCTGTTTGGATTTTAATTTAGTTTGACTTAAGGCAATGTCTTATTCAACTTCTTTGCAATCTTTTTCAAGCCGTGTTTTAGGTCTTTAGTTCAGATTATAAATATTTAAGAGGTCTTAATATCTTCACAACATTTAAGAACTTTTGAAACGTGGGAAAGTTTTCTGACTTTTAAGTAAATTCCTCGTAATGAGGAGATATGCTTTCGCTGAAATCTAGGTTAAATGTTCAAAGTTCTTGTTTTGCTGAAGTAGTACCTAAAGAGATTTTTTTGTTTACATTACCTTGTAGATTCTACAACTTAGTAGTTTTTGTTTCCCACAAAAACAGAGTATTATAGATAGATAAGAAGTACCTTATCACAGTCTCTTGTCAGTCCATACTTAGCAAACAATCAGGTCGATTCACTGCGTGCGTAAAAGAAGGCTAAACCAACAAGACCAACAAACACACTTTGTAGAGATAAAGTTCTACATTTTTTATTCTTTCAACTATCGTTGGCACGTGCAAAGCTCAAAGCATTCCACAATTTTATACAAACTTTCTACATTTATCGAACTGTGTGGTTCTTCTACCTGACACCATGTTTGGCACTTTGCCCCAACAATTCCTGATTTGGCAAATTTAATGGAATGGTCCCAGTGACTTGCGATATTGCCAATAGATAGTCGTAAGTGAATGTTAGTGGAACCTTGAACTTCTCGTACATCAATCCTTTGGAAAGCTTTTGCACTTACGTTGATAAGCTGTAGTGATATGACATTTTAAAATAGACTAGTGTTATCTTGTCATACCGTGTTACTCGAGTGGCTACATGTGTTGACACTTTGTTCTATGTTTCTGCATTCCCTGGGCAGTTGATTTTGATAAGAACTTGTTGAGTATGGCATATTGTTGAGATAGGAATAAAGCCATAGAGAAATGGTATTTTCCAATGTGACAATTCTCTGGTGCACGTAGACAGAGAATTTAATTCAATTTGTTTATAGGGAAGTTTATATAAAATGCAAACACCAAACAGAAGGCAAGCAAACTAGATGAGTCTTTATTAAATATGTTCCACTTTATAAATGTACGAAAATAAAATGGCACAGGCAACGTGCAACGGGCGGAAGGTTTTGTCGTTCCACGTATATTACTGAGGAAACAAGACCATATAAACTTGAAACACAAACAGTTAGAGGAAATATGAAAACAGACGTAGACGCAGAATGTGACTCATAGTACCGTGCACAATTGAAAACAATTTTGATTGAAATAACTTTTCGTTTTATTAAAAGTAAACAAACACATACTTCTGAGATGACTGTTGGGAAATGTTGGGGTTCAGAACTAGTTACAAAATTATTTTTATTTGCTTCTCGAATTGCAATATGAACTGATGCTGCAAAAAAATTATATGTTCACAAACGTCTTAACAACTCAGGGTGCAATCAATGATAAAGCATTGTCAATCAAGAGAACTATTTCAAACTTCATGGTTTGCAAAAAAATACCAACATTTGTAATGTACTTTGCAAAATATTTATCAAACTCTTGACCTAATTGATATTCAAAGGTCCATCAATGACCCCGAAGGGTCTGGGATGATGACTCTGTTATATCTCTAGTGGCTGAGTGGACCTTGACCTTTGAGGTCTAATCAATTATGAAGAAAATGAAGGACCCTCAGGTTCAGTTGAAGGAGTTGAAGTGGCTCAGAAAAAGCTTAGTCACGTAATATTATTGGAAAGAGATAATTCGGTGGATAGGCACACTCAATGTTATTTAATATTATTCGACACACAAAAATATCTCAGCTTAGCTAGGGTTTTCTCTTTGTATTTTTTTGTTAATTAAAAGCTTAGATATTATATAGCGCCCGTGTTAGGCTGCCGTACTTAAAGATGTGCTAAGGTCAGGTGGCGAGTATAGCTACGAATCTGAACTTAGTGTTTCTTTCGCTGAATCAAAGGCAAGTATAAAGACATCGTTATTATTTGATCCTTACCGTGGATGGTGAGCAGCGCTGTCACCCAGAACCAGTGCATCCACCAGTGTAGTGTCATGACGGCAGTTTGATAAGACTGGCTAACGATTTCGACCTGCAACAAGAACAATTTTCATATCAGTATTATGTTTTAGAAATGTTTATTACGATAGAACTCCATATATGAAACAGAAACATCGGAGTGATAAATAAACAAATAAAAATACAGAAATTCTAAAAAAGTCATTCGTTATATTATTCTGTTTGCTTACGAATAAACCGTTTCGCCTTACACGAATTTACATTGAAAACCATTAATAATAAAAACATCAACAACACACGTTACAAAGTCGACCACATCCCAAAAATACACCATTCATATTAATTTTATTCCACATGCCGCTGTGTGTAGCTGATATTCCCGATTTCAGCTGAATGTTCACAGCATTTACATGTTGAGGTAGTTATGTACTTATATATAGGTGTATGGATGGTAGCTAAAACAAAGGGTATTAAACATCCTCGCGTACTCCGCGAATACTGTCTCATTAACGAGGTCGGGGTTCCAAATTGTAAGCGGAGCAGTTTTGGGTTCAGTAGGCATAGTTTTAGTAGTTTAGAGACAATATTCAATAGCAAATGTACACAATAAAAATGTTAGGGACACCAAATTCCTTCTTAAATAGGCAGTTCAACTCGTTTTTTTTGTCAAAGTAAAACTAATTATCTTAGCAATGGCTGCAAATTGCTTCATACCAGCAAAAAGAGTCAACTTACTCATGATTTTGCACGAAACCTTGAGACGAACAAAAAGATCGTAGGTAATTTCGGCAAAAACAGCATTACCATGTCGAAATGACGCCAAATTTCCATTCTAGCGTCGCTTGTACCCGTAACTCACCGAAAGGGATTTGCACGGAACTGTGCAATTCATATTACCTGAGTTTCAGGTCGTAAATTTTCGTTCATTAGAGTGAGAGATACGGCATTACCACGGCAACTGTTGGGTTTAATTAAAATTTTATCAAAGTTATTTTTGACGCACTTTTTCTGGGAAATAAAAAGTAGCCTTTTGTTGAGTTTGAGAAGTTTTTAATTGAGTACCTTTTACATCTTTGAAACGATGGTAAAATTTTTCTGATCCTTTACTTGATTTTCTTCTGGGTCTTGCGTTGATTAATATTATTTCTAATACCAGAACCGAAACGAAAAACAACCATTTAATTCTACAGCGAAATTATATACTAAGCTCGACTTTCTTTGATCGTAAACATGAATCGTGACAAATGATCGTTAGCCGAGCATATTGCCGGAGCTAAAGCAATAGCAAGCTTCGTAACACCCTATTTGCCTCAGCTCGTGAGTCTAGCAGTAATTAAAGGGAACACGCCGGAAAATAATAGACAAGCAACAAGTCTTATAAGATCGTAGATGTTGGGGTGGTTTATGAAGTAATAGCGGAGATGTGGCGTGGATAGGGCTGCCATCTCGAATTTCGCCAAACCCGGACAAATTAAAAAAAAACCCGGACATTTGACGTAAATCGCATTTTTTCCCCGGACGGGTCCGAAAATAATATTTAAAAAAAGAAATTTAATTTAATTTTTATTTTTTTAATTTCACACTTCACACATTGTGTAATTTTAGCAATAAACAATTACTAAAACAAATCATTTTTTTTACAAATAAATACTATATCTGTGTCTAACGACTTTCTGTCTTTCGTCCATTGCTGATTAATTAATGAAAATATTCGCTCTTAATTCGCATTATGAGCAGGTATGCAGAAAAATATTGCGCAATCCTACTTAATTCAGTGTACAGATGTGCATTGTTTGTTTTAAAAAAAAATCAGCCAAAGCTGGTTAGCGCTCAAGTTTTTCTCTTCGCCTGAAAGATTTGGGCTAAATTATTTCAAATTGACCCACTCGTCAAATAATTCCGAGTCGCCTATATTAATGTTTCTTTCTATCAGAAATAGATCAGTTTTTTTCTACTTCAGGCCACGATGAATCTACTGAAATATGTTCCAACATCATCCAATCGAAGTGGTTGAACTCGCGACGGTGTGGCGACGAAGGGCAGTCTGTTGTTATTTTATCGTGTTACTCTTACACCGAATGAAGTTATCGTTTTGTATAATAATGCCGATAAATACGTAAATACAGTAAGGTGCTTTTTTACATGAAAAGTGTCCGGGTTTTCCCCGGACGCTTCTTGAAAACCCGCCCGGACGTCCCCCGGACGGGGTCAAAACGAGGACAAATCCGGGGAAACCCGGACGGATGGCAGCCCTAGGCGTGGATAATCCCTAATTTTGCAATATTCTCTGCCAGCTTTAGCTTATACGATATTTAGGTATATCTCCATAAATAGAATCGGATAATACAGCTACGATGAAACATGCGTTTAGAAGAATGGAAAACCTTTACCTACAAATGGAATATCTTTGAAGCATGGAAACAGTTTTGCATTATTCTATAAAGGAGGACTCTCCGCTCGCTTCTTGCATGCCAGACCTATATTGATGTGCACTTAGGCGCTTTTCTGCAAAGATTAGGTTTGTTATAGACCTTCGGGCACAGGGATATTCTTTTGTTTTCCCTTTTCTTCCTTGTATAATTAAAAGCCGTATTTCATTGAAAAAGGCGAATTCCTACTTGAAGATAATAAAGTTGAGTCTTACGCTGGTATATTCTGTTATTTCAAGTACGGTTTCTATGATGATAAGGTTTACCAAAGGACGTTTAGAAGTGACCCTTCGCAAATCCCTCTCTTCTTTAACGTGAGAGGACGTGACACAAAATTAAAGGCGAATAGCAACTCTTATGAGAAAGTAGTTGATTCTGAAGGGCACTTAGATCCTGTTGTGCGAAGATTAGGTTTGTTTGAGGACTGACTGGGTTGACCTTGGGTTTGTGGAAAAGTTCTATTATTTTTCTTCATATGATAAAAGATACGAAATAATACAGCGAAAATTATTATGTAATTATTACTGTGCTAAGTACGCTTATGAACGCAAACTTAAAGAGCACAGATATTGTTTATGATTAGTAGATACTCTGTTTTCTAGTAACAAAATAAACTTATAAGCACTTTTCAAGAAATACATTTGCCTATTGTATGGCATTATGTACGCCACCATAAAAACGTCGAACAATAAATAAAAGTTCGTACTTCAGAAGTTTCTGACACACTTTCCAACAGCCAGTAACAAGAAGTCTTAACTTTTTAAATCGGCTAACGACAGTTTTTTGTTTCAATAAAGTTTTGTGCCCGCATTAAAAAGTTGCGAATTTTGATCGATTGAGGTTTTATTTGAAGAACCGTTTTGTACAATTTATGGACAAGCAGTAGGTACCTAGGTCTGCAAAGCTGCAATTACAGAAAGTGGTATTATCCTGATATAATTTTAGTAGATGTGACATATGTGAAACCAATTACTGACGGAACAATATAACATTCTAATGAAAGACCTCTTACTTATGTACGTTTTAAAGCGTCATATGAATGAAAAGATGTTCATATCCTACACGGCCTTTGTCACAACGAATATTGATAGATGACTGACATGGGCTTTGTTTGATATCTACACGAGTATAAAGAATGACGGGAGATCGATTTGGTGAAGATCGGATGAGATCAGAGTCGTGGTGAAAATAAGTCTTTTAAAAGACAAGTTTCATGATGCTAGTGGACATTTTTTAGGCGAGTTATTTCAGAATACATTCAGGAGCTAAATAATTTTATTCTACGTTCCATGCTACATATAATATCCCAAATATTTGTATAGTCTACAGTTTCGGGTCTAACCGTTTGCGTATGTAAATGGACTGAATGCAAAAGAAATTCCGAGCGTGGGCGAACTTTTGTAATATTAGGGTAAAAAAATACAGCCGTTATTTTAGTGAAAAAATAAAGGTCAGATATTTTTATTGTTTCTTTTCTGGAATGTTCTAGGCAGCCAAAGGAAAATGTGAATTTTAGTTATCTTTTACGACATTCTGAAAAAGATAAGCTTTCGATTTATTACGTCGTTTTCAGCTTCAGCCTTTTCCATTATTCTATATTCTATCAAATTCGTCGATAGATGATACTTACTTAAATTTTCTTTGGAGCTTTAGAAGTAAATAAGTTTCTAAGTATAAAATCAATTTATCCCCATTAAGTTTAAGTAAACGTTAAGTAACAAGGCGTAGGCTTCAGAGATAAAATAAGAGAAGTAGACATTATCAGCAGATAAAATGTATTGTATTTTATATTAAGGTGTTTCCAGCAATTCTTGCTGAAAGAAAAAGTGTCTCATTAAACTTAATGAAGAATAATAATTCGAAGACATTGTTAATGTTACGAAATGATTGTTTTTTTTGGGAGATATAATTTTTCTTGGACATTTTTCTTTATGACTATCGTTTTATAAGGACATTAATTTAATTAGAAAGTGAGTTATTAAATGAAAAAGCTTTTACGTGTATTGTTTCAATAAAACATTTTGTATTTCTTGAACCTTAGGATAGGAAATAATTCAAGAAATACAAAATGTTTAAGTAACGGTTAAATCTAAGAACACAGTTTAATACAGCCTTGTATAGAGGTAGATGTACAAAGGATATACATTATACATGGTGTTGTGTACCGTAAGCTTCGTATCGCTAGTACGCGAGCTCTAGCGGTGAGCTTACACTTTTATTGTGTCTCGGAACCATTTATTTCAGTTAGTTTACAGAATACGAACCTCTAATAAATGGGTTTAGCGGTCGCAAGCTTTGCTAGTGAGTAGATTCACACCTTCCATTAATTCGATTTTTAGGTCGGAAAGTATGTCAGTTTTTCAATAGTTCACTGTATACCCAGGTGATTAAATGGACGTTATAGCCTTATCTAATAAAATCCTTGTGGTGGCATATGATATTTATATTCCTCATCCACATCCTCCTGTCCTGTTCTTTCTTCTTCCATGCTTCTGTCTCTGAAGCCATTAGTACCTATTATAACATAGTTCTTACTTCCAGAACTCTATAGAGCTCTTAGAAAATATTTCAAAATGTTAGAAATAATACACCAGCAGCATTAGAGTCTATTCACGCTTCTCCGCACGTAGTCGGACACAGTCCCAACTTCTTTCACAAGAGTAAATACAAGGAACCTTGTGTTTGTGAGTACACAAAAGCCTCGTGAGTTCACGCGTGCGGGATTCGGCAAGGATGAACGTGAATCATTCTGTATCTTAAATAATTTAGCCAACTGGAGACGCCCCGTTGCTGTACCTTCCTTCTGTTAAAGGTACAGGAGCATGACAGTGCTCATGCCTCATATACGTATGTATCTGCACAAATACTTGTGCACTATAAATATGTCCTGTGCAACGAGTGATCTTCTTATTTGAGAACAGGCACCGTGGAAGACAATCGGGTAGGAGAACATTATATCTGCTAAGTCTATGTTTGCATTTGTCAATGTGTCTTGTGCGTGAGTAACGATGTGATCGAAAATTTACAATACCTATCTGTTGCATTGTCTCACCCCAACTAGACACAGTAGCATTTGTAGTCATAGCGGCTCCAGTTCATTAAATGCTCTAAGCCATGTATACGTGGTCGGCGGGATTTCAGGATAAAAGGTGTGTTTTCGTTGCGTCATTACGTGTGGCTGAGTCAGCAAGCACGATTAATTCTTTTGTAGGGATTTTGTGAAATTTTATTGTGTTTTATATTGGGTTTTTATTTTATCATGCAAAGTAGATATGTAAAATGGGTATTATGTTCGATCATTATCAAGCTGAAGAGATTTTTTTGTTTACTTGAACGACATTATCGCACTCAGCACTATTGGTCGGGCTTGAACAGGTCTTGCAGAATTACATAACCCATTCGTAAGGAAATGCTAGTTTTTGTCAGGGTGCGCGAAGTAACTTCCATGGTACGCAGAAGGAACCGCAAGCGAGAGCTGGTCTTTAATAACATAGTCTTAAATATTTTTTTCTTTTACAGATGAAAAATCAACAAACTTTATTTTCAGTACTGTCACTACCCCGTTTAGTTACAACCTCGAAACTTTATTCATCCTCAACAATACCTCTTACGCAGCATTGTACTAAAACCGATGAAGTGCAAGTGATCACCGCCGACTACAATGAACCTATTATTAAATTCAATCTGAATTTCTTCTAGCTCAGCGGTTTTATTGAAACTAAATCGTGCGAAGCTTCACTGCATATGACGCTTTTAAACCTTAATACCTCTATAGTTCAGAACATTTTCTGTTGAAGACACTTTGGAAAGCATTTTTCCAGTAACCTTCGGTGGTCTTTAAAGGTAGTTGAGCATCTAGGCGTCAGAATAATGCCTGATGCTTGTTGAGAAGGCTTATAGTGCCTTCTTTTCAAAGCTCTTTAAGTCTCTCTTTTTTGAGTGAAATAATTTCGTTAATATGGAGCGCTTTATTAACTAACAGGTCGGTTTTACTATAAAAGCAAGAGTTCAGAGCGAACCTAGGTATCTTATTTAAAATAATAGACAGCGTCACCTTCTGGCACTAAAAGATTAAAGGCAGCCTTTGTTCTAGAAAAGCCAGCAAGATGTTCTCATCATTTATTTTTAGTACTGTCATTGTTTGCCCTGGTTCGTATACTTCTATATAAAAAGCGCAATCCACCCGAATATAATTGCATTATTACGGCCAAACAATAATGCACATACGTCTTAAAGACGTACAATTGTAGACGCAAATGGTGGTACAATTACAGTGCATTTGTTTGGGAGAACAGACCGTGAAACTATTATCTTTTTGGGTGTAGTGAACGATATGGCTCGGTGCGCTTGACCTGGTCTTAAGGAGGCCTAATCAACTACTTTGGTTTGTCCTAAAAAAAGTAAATTATTGATTGAATATACAACGTTATAATCACGACCACCTTTAATGCGTTTGATCGCCTCGATTTAAAATTGTTACGTTAATATCTAATAGAAGATTGTTATGAAAACTGTATTTTAAATTACTTTTTGGCGTACTTGTCTGTCGTCAAAAATTGCCTTTTGCCTTCGAAATCTCATATCCGAGACTATCTTATTAGCATAAAAACAGTCTGAAGAACTAACATTAAAATGGTTTCCTGGAATTTACTGTTCTTTCTTTAAAACGTGTCCACATTTGAGATGTCGAGTAATTCAAGTCCTTAGTCATCCGTCTATGTTTGCTCTGGCATGCTTCGATACGCCTGACCCGCTAGAGAGCAAACCTAACCAGCTAGCAGTCTAGACGCCAATTTTAGCACAAAAAAGGTTAAACTTGTTTGGAGAATGGAGCGATTTTGACAAATAAGGTTGCCACTTTTTAAAGCGTAATTTGATGCCTTTGTTTGGTTCTGATGTCTGAGAAATAAATAACAATTGTTCTATTTCCATTTGTATTTCGAGACGGTATCAATTTGTGCTCAATTCTATATCATTTTATTTGAATTGTGTATTACATGAAAAACAGCTTTCCCAACCATACACTCGGTGGAGGAACGTAGTTAACATTTTTCGAATCCGTATACTTAGACAGTCAGCATCAAAAGTAGATGACCTCATTCAGATTTTCAAAATCGCTTAAACTGTGTTATACCCGCTCAACACGTAAAGGGCCTACTAAGACTATTTTCATATACAGATTTGACAACATTGAATGCCATGGGTACACTAGTATTTTCATTAAAGGTAAAAGCAGCAGAAATAGGCGCACTCCATACCACGAGGCTGACGAACACAGTGGGAGTGCAGCCCTCAATCCTATGTCTTTGACGCCATGCGCCCGCATGCGACTCAAAATAGAAGAGTTGTGAGATACCACTGCAACTCGAAATAGTATTTAAGATGGTGTTTTAAATTATTATTCCAAAATTTTTGCTACTTCACTGTCCACGATGCAGACACAATAGTTAAACAATTGCTGTGTGTGTACATATGACTCATAGGATATGGAAGTTATTAGTTTGATGTTTGTCAGATTTAGCTCAATAATGTATGCTGCCCTATACGGCTTATACGAAAGGCTTGACAATTCACCACAGCAATCTGCAGTGTTAACCTCGTTGCGAAACTGGACAATGCTGCAGTGTATTTATGTATGTTTTACAGTCAGTCATTGAAATTTAAAAATCCACAAAAAGTCTTAATCTATCATGAAAATTATTTTGACTATCATAAACTTAGGTACAAAATTATTTGCAACGTTTTTTGCTATACTCTTTATTTAATTTAATTTACAACGCCAGTGAGTCTATCCATCAGTAGGGGACATCTTGTTTGTCGAAGTAGTTTCTGCGGCTGCCGTCGCGCTATGATAACTGCAGACTGAAGATGTGCCGAATATAAGTTCACGAGACGTATTGTTTGCCGTCTTTCTTTGTACAGGTGGCTTCCTTGCCGAGTACGCCTCAGGCATGTACGGAGCTAGCTTTGTTGGAAGTTTTTTAGTTCTAGGATTTTTTGTGCTCATGTCTTGCTGCATGTCTTCATGTTATGACAATGGGACTGGAGGTATCAATTATATTCCAGTTGTTGTGTACTGTGCATGTCAAGATTTGTTTCGTCCGTAGTTTCGTAGGTAACCAGACAATTGTACAGCTAGATTATTTTGTATTTGCTTCCACTACTATTGATTATGAAATAGTATTCTAGCACGGTAATAATAAAACTTACATTTACTTACGGACGTTAACAAGACTGGTCCTATAATCCACTTTTCTCTGTTAACACCAGACACAAATCAGTGTTAAGTCTCCTTAGAGTCTAGGGTAAAGAGTCTTCACCTTTATTAAAGAGGGTGCAAATGAGAAAAGGTACAGCACCTAATCCCCAAAATGTTCGGCAAATGTATTAACACCCTCCATTACTGACGTAAGGATTACATCACCGCAATTATAAGATACTGGAGGGTAGATCGATAATCCTCCCAGCTCTTATGTCATTGCGTGGAGCGTCCATCAAATGAGATCGGTCCCTCCCGAGTACTATCGTAATTAATCCTGGTATTTTCCAACGTCCCAGTAACTGGATTAGACTAGTAATTAGTTTTGTAGCAGCTTTAATGCCTCCTTCAATATGTACTTTCAACCAATGATATGTTTTCGGAGACCATCAAATCCAATTACAACGAAATTCAGCATGCTATGTAAATCCGTTTTAATCCGACCGTTTTAAACGATTTTCAGAATCAAAGTATAATAATACATGTCATTTATTGATGATACATTGCTACAAGTTAGCTAGAACAGTGAAACATCGCCAGTCGTATATTTCAAGATTTTCCGACGAGTTCCAGAGAAATATTATATCATAAACGATTATAGGCGTGTCAAAAACGTATTAATCTCAGCTGATGAACACACGAATTAAATCACAATTTCTGGAACAATTCCAAGTCGCTATGGCAACGAACTATTACTGGAATATGTGGAAACACTGGAATTTTGCGATGTGTGCTTTTAGTCGCAGCAAACAATAAGAAATGCACTGAAAATTATGATATAACTTGCAACATATTTGGGGATTTATGGGCAGTTATTTTGCATATTATATGCACAAAGGACTCAACATTCTGGAGTCCACAGAATATTGAATAACATTCCAGCTAGATACTCTGTGGATATGAAAATAAATTCTCCTTGGGAATTGGGACTCCCAAAGCCTATTTGCAGGTGATATGGGTATTTAAACCTGTCATTGTAGGATATGTTAGGTAGACTGTCACATGTTTTAATGTGTACCTCTAGTATCTAGACAGTTTCAGGACAAGTCTATTCATTTCTAGTATATTAAACTTGAATGACAAGGGTTTGTAGAACAACTAGGACTTGGGTACATTGAGAACATGTATTTGTTTGCCTTTAATATGACATTGGGATCATATTTGATGGATTGTGGTTGATTTGTGAAAACTTACCATAGCTTGGTCTAACAGTTTCAACGTATTATGAAGAGTTGATTCTTATTTCAATTGTAGTCGTCTTACAGATTGACTTATAACAACAAAAGATTAATATAATGACGTTTTTGATGTAATGAAAATTGCATCAATGACGAGTAAAAAATATAAATACTTACCGACTACGATCGGCCGAGATCGCTCACCGCACGATCATACGCCCGTATCGGAGATGTTCACACCTAGAACAAAGAACGAGGTTCATTAATATGTTAATTGTTAACTAATTTAACATCTGTTTCTTTCGTGTTAAGATGGTACGAGTGTTGCACGATACTTAGATTACAATCTGTTGGTTTAATATTACAATCGCTTTGTTTAAATTTAAATGTAATTGGTAACAGACTTGATCTAGTTAAGTAGTGTATATTTTTAAAAATAATTTTGTAATGTTTCTTTACGTTTTAAATATCTTGCCAGCGGCACTAAGTAGAAACGAACTTTTAATGAGGTACATCACAGTCTATAATGTACTATGTAATGATAAGTACAAGTAAAATATTGTTATACCGTCAACCGCCTTATCTTATAAACGAAGAAAGATCTCAATAATTTTTATTTTTACTTCCAATAAGCCGACCTTACAAATCAATCTTGTAAGTCAGGAAAAGGTTTACCATTTCTGCCGGCGGTTCTCACAAAAGGTCAACGACCTTCTCAAAACCTTGTGTAGGTGTTTACTTAAGTAATGTGTTAGCTTTAATGAATAATTTCATAAATAACTTAATCAACTGTTATGTGAAAAACGAAGGTTAAAAGGTTCGTGACTGTTCGTCATTTTAATGGTGTCAAATCTTTATAATGTCAACTAGTAATTAAATAATGGAATGAAAACTATTCATCATGAAACTGACGTTTTATAGTTTTGAATTACCTAACATAAAATGTTATTGTCCATTAGGTAATGGCATATGTAGTTATTAATTTATAGGCTGAGATAGTTCAACAGTAAATACACAAAGATGCCAGAAATGTATAAAACATAAGGTAGTTCAGGTAGCGCTCACAAAATATTTCGACCAGAAACTACACGAAAAACAAGTCTCACTGTTTCACGTGAGTTACAAACATGAAAACCTTCACATGCGATAATATTTCAAAACGCAAAACCGACAAAACGGATTTGGGTGAAACGTGGTAAGGCTTCATAGGTATAATAGAACTTGCTAGTTCTAAACATTGCTAAGAATTTGTTATAGCGAAGCCGAGCCTCTCATCATCAACATCATCATCAGCCTTTTTATCGTTCCACTACTGGGAACAGGCTTCCTCTCATACGGAGAAGGATTGAGCGGTAATCACCACGCTTGCTCAATGCGGGTTGGTGATTTCAGACTTAATAGTCCACCTTTAATCAGCCATTGGTGTCCAAGAAATTAAAACTTAGAAAAGTTGCATTGGTACTTGCCCGACAAGGAATCGAAACCACACACCCTTACGCGAGAGGTTGGTTTTACCCACTAGGCAACCACGACCAGCCGAGTCTTTACCAATTCAATGTTAGACCACGTCATCCTTCATTGAATATCGATGCCCTGTCCTTGATCGAGAATCGGAGACTTCACACAAATTATAAACGACAGCGGCAACAGACAAAAGGAAACAAAATAATTAGATGAAGAAACTCCTAAACGAATTAGTCGTGGTAGATTTGAAAATCTGATTTCAAATCGATTTCAATTGTGGCTTTGGTGATTAGAGGGATACGGTTCTGTTTTTTTTACAATCTTGTTATAATATTTGCAATAGAATTGCGAAAATGAAAATGATGTTGGCGTGGTTGCAGTTTTTTAGAATGACGCAAGATATTAAACACCATTGTGGGAGAGTCTTCCTTTAAAACAGAACGGGAATTCTAATTCTAATGCTTATTTATAGTTACTTAGTAATGATATGGAAAGCCATTTTCTAAAATTGGATAAGACTATGAGCAAAAAACAGTTAAAATATTGTCTTCTATGAGGATAAATTCAGTTTGCATTTTCGACGTAAGGCAATTCAATGGATACCGTAATTAAAATTCCATCTGCGTTACATAGGTCGGTAATTTACCACGCGTGGAAAACAAAAAGTGGCCATCATAGTAACATATTAAGTGACGTCAGATTTCTTTACAAATTGGCCATCTTTGCAAACTTTACTAGCGAATAATAAACACATTTATTATTTTACGAGTTAATGAATACTGAAATATGAGAACAAAGTTATATTCACAGATTTACAGCAGTCTTTTGTCTTAAAATTTTGTCAATTTCAGCAATCATTTCTCAAGTGCCCAAATGAGTTATTTTCTTCACTTCAACGACAAAAGGTATATTCATATTGCTTTGTTGCTTTAACTAGCAAGAATATCGGCCGAACAAAGCCTTTCAGACAAAAAATGAGAGCAAAAGAAAAATGATTTAACGACGTATATCTGAGCTATTCTCTGGAGGCTTGCGGTCGATCTCACAATACAAAGCTCAATACTTACCAACTAAACAACTGCCAAGTTGTGTGTGCAATACCTAGGATACAATGTTACCACCATGTAGCAAGAACTAGAAGGTCTACTGCACTAAAGAACAGTTTTAAAAGAAGCTAAAGTATTTTCGAAAAACAGGGTTGGTTTGAGTTTCAAATCTTCTGTCGCATTTAGGGATGCAGAGTGCTTAAATGCAAGGAGGATCAGCTAATTTTACATAGGTTTATTTTCAACACTGAGGCAAAACTCGTAATTGCAGCAAAAAAGGCAAAACCTCAATTGTAACTGATATCCCTGTTTATCAAAAATATTTATGCCTTCGGATATTACAGCTCTGCTCAGTTTCAAGCATCTCCGTTACACAAAGAAACACAAGGCTAGCTTCTCAAACATCGTTGTTCCACGGGAAATAGGTAACGCAGACGAGTTTCTCAGGACCCTAAGCAAACGGGGAACTGTTTACCCATACTGTGTGTGCACGATGAAATGTATGAGGATACTCCATCACTTTCTCTGGGGACTGGAGAAGATTAGGTTTGCAGTCATTTGTACTGGGTTATATGAAGTTTATTCTTTGACAAATTGATTTTTATTGTAAATCAGCTTTATCTTCTTATTATTTCTGCCGTAGATAGTTACGTCTTCAATACGTTTTTTCTTTTCCTTTGCGGGCTCGTCTTCTTATAATATTGCTTTTTGTGGTGATTTTTGGTTATGTTTCGATATTATGAATCTGTTAGTAATCTAAAATAGTTCCGTTTTCTAACAAGCTCTATGATTCACGGCTGTGGTCATTGTGATCTCATATTAAATCAACTTGCAATCTAATTCGTCATTTGCGTTAAGAATTCTCCCACTCACTAATCAGTACCTCTCAAACATTTATGTATTGCTTTGTAGGAAACTGCTACATAAAAGTAGATAAGCGTTCTATTTTTCTACTTAAAAAATAGAATTTAAGAATCGCTAGGATGATGATACTAACGTTAATGTGTTTTAAATGTCTACGCGGATAGAAGCAGTAAATCGGATGATGACCGAAGCGGATAGAAGTCGTAAATGAAATTGGTAACCAGAATAGAGGTCTGACTTTGGCTTAGCATTTTGACTACCTTCTTTACCTATTTTGGCTCTTCATTACCTTCCGATACTGCGATCCTCCACCTTTCCAAAATACAGTTTCAAGTACCCAAAGGGCAGTAACTAACCAGTCACATTATATGAAGGCTTCAAATAAAGCCAGTAAGTTTTGTCAGTGTAATACTTACGTCATAGTGTAGGTGTACCTTCAGTAAATATTTGAACTTGTTGAAGTTCGTCCAGTATTTGTTTAACGCAACTGTCAGTTGTCTGCTGGGTTAAGGACGCACTGTGTTTCTTTATTAGGTGTTATATTGGTTTAGAGTTAGTAATTTTAATGTATTGTTACGAGTTTTAAAGGCTTGATACGACTAGCTGAGAATTGAAGAGATTGCACAGTTAGGAATATCTAAGTAAATTGAAGGAACCGTATATCCCACTTAGCATTCAACAATATTTTTTCGCTTCTTATTTATATTTGTCTAATGAACATGAACTAAGGATTCAAAACAATTTGGATTAATATGTTCGGTTGGATTAGTTTCTAAATATTACCGAAAAAAATAAAAATAAATAAGAGTACGTTGCAAAACAACATTTTGCCTCAGATCATCTCTAAATACAGGTATTTGATGCATGCTCAACCAAAAAGGTAACGAACAAAGAAAAACCTTGTCTGATATTACAAAACATACACTGACCATATTCGCCTAAGTCCTTCAAAAAGGTTTGTGTACTACAAAGTTTTTAACTATGTACCTATGGCACGCACATGTCATTAATAAGAAGCCCTTCCGTAATCGGCTAAAGGAGAACAAAAGAATTTCAATAAATCCTTGGAAGTACAGGTCATAAAATAGGTTAATCTTTGAGGAAAAAAGTAATATAATAAAAAATAATAAAAGAGGCCTGTATTCGAATTTTTCCTTTCTTTATAAACTGGTAAGATAGTAAAACAATGAATATAGCCCAAAGCCTATAGGAGTTCAATACCCGCTTTACCTTACCCAGTCTGTGCCGGCCATTATATAAAGGTCATCGTTCAATCTAGCTGGAGGGATCTTTCGCTATGTTCATCCAAAAGAAACAATAGCAAAATAAAGTATTCTTCACTAAGAGGATAAAGATTCGCTCTTTTTAGATGAACCTTTTGGAATCCATTGTCCATTGAAATCCTACTTTCAGCGGTGGGCCGCAATTGGCTGATATATTTAGCAACGATAATCAAACACTTGTGTTGTTGACTGTACACGATGGAAAACTCATTATCCTGCTGTTTTAATACCCAAGATGCATGTTATGTTTTAATCATATAAACAAATGACGTCATACTTGACTGGACCTCTGTGAAATTAATCTCGACGGAGAGTAGTGAATCAGCTACCTATGACTCATTTGTCTGATATCACGTATTTAGAGATTACCTACTGGTTATATTTATACAATCAGTTTAGTATCTAATTGTTTTGATTCAAGATATAAACAGAAGCTACTGGATTCCTGGCCTTTCACAAAACTGTACGTGCCAAATTGTAGATTTAAAACGTGGATTTGGCTTGGCCTCGTGAAGTTGAAGTTAAATTGCACTTGAACTGTTAGTTGACATTTAGATTTTGCGTAGCTTTCAAAATCACTAGAACAATTTTCATATTTTGACAAAAATATGCAAATGTTTCATAATCACGGAATGGTTGAAGGATGCGTCAATAATATTGGTACGGTAGACTGCACATCAGTTGTAACTGTCATGCACCTAACTCAATAGTAGGTAATAAGTACGATTTTCCTATAAAACTGTTACCACTGACCTGAAGTTGACTGTACCTACCCAATATTGAGAAAGGCCTGTGGTATATATGGTTGAGACTCTCGAGTTTTTGGAAGTAAGAACACACAAACCTCCAAAAAACATATGTACAGCGGTTACCCAATGATGACGCATTCTAATTAAATTATTAATTTCAAAAACATTATACCATAGGTACGTTATGAACTCCACATTAACATGAAGGGCTGTCTGACGAAAATTACTGCCTAAAATTATAGAACATTATAGTACCAACTAATTAAGCTAGGGACCAGCAGACGTGTTCCACCGGTGTTTGATCAAGATATTACTTCTGTACATTTAAAGTTAAACTACCCGGAGCTACGTCAGAAACTTAATTATTTACTATCCCACGGGAACCTAGCGAGAATTCCTCGTAGAAATTTCGAGATTAATTAGGTACAACACGTTGATAATTAAGTAATGTTTTTTCTTTGCAAAAGAAAAAGATAAAATAGAAATGTCATCAAGGTCTGCAAAGCGCGATAATAAATCTAAATGAATTCGCGCCCGGTCGTGGCGGATGTTTTGTGAAGCTGTTCTTTTCTATCTTTTTCGTTTCTTTGCATTTATGAGGCTTTAAAAATGTTGTTTACAATATTAGATTTAACTTCGGGACATGATAAACAATGATTTGGAATTTTTACCAGAACCGTATACAGAAAGTTCCACTCTTAACATTTATCGAATGATTATAACCTCTAATTATTACTCATCATTTAAATCACAGCCAATAATTACTTAGCTACAAGGTCGAAAAACATTCAATTCTATCTGGTTCCGTCATCCATTTTCAATAGAAGATCGAAAATAATTTTCCATTTCTTTGGTAGATCAAGTGTAATTATCGCTCGGGAATAACCTACTAACTACAACGATGATTTTGAAGTAACTTTTGTGTTATCATGAAGTATTTCATTAGTACAGGTTATACATAAACCGCAACTTGATCATCTTGTACCTATCTATTCGCTACAGTACTCTTGTGCTTCTGTAATTTATGTTTCCCGTGACGTCACAAAAACCTTCTTGCGTCGATTTCTCCTACCTATAAGATACCACAAAGTCTATGACTCATTGACCAATAAAAACTTACAAACCGGAGTTTCCGAGCAACGTCATCAACACATCACCCTTAGGGTACGCCTTAAACACGCAATGTTTGTAGGTACACAGATTTCATAGAAACGCTCACGGAAATTCATTGATGATAATTGGACACATTAAATAACAATAAATAAATAATAAAAATGTTTATTCTCTCATCACAAACATTAATTGTCTTGTGTCAAAGCAAAAGCCAAATAATATTAGCAAATTAACAATGCACATGATGATGATGATGATGAAAACAGACGTGGATATTGGGAATACTCACGAATAACTATTTAAAGACGATATTGACAAAGTATTTCTGAACTAAGTAATAGTTCGGCCTAACATGGATATTGCTTTTGATATAAATTAATTAATTCCTATCCATCTAAGATTCTAAGACAAAATATCAGCATGTTTGACCCAACCGACACTTAAGAGAAGGTTACACAAATTCCATACATTAATGTCTTATCGCAAATTCTAGCTTCGGCCAACACTATTTCAGACTAGTTGTGGACGTTAATCTTCAAGATACACTTTCAATGGGCCATAAAACTGAAAGTATCGACCTTCGACCAATTTGTAACTTATTGCTACTGGGACAGTCAATTGCAGGCTATATTTGAACTGAGTTATTAGGTAGCTGTGATTAAATGTATTTTTTTTCCAACCTTATCGAGTAAAATATCTGGTGGATTTAAATTATTAGTTGAAAATTGAATGACGTCGTTTTAATGGCGCCGCGATTAATGGTAGATAAAAAATTAATCATAGTACTTATGCAAGTCAATTATGTAATTTCATTAATTTGTTTGCGGCAAGATAATTTGAAGTGAATTAATGATTAATTTCATAAATCATTTATAAGCAGTACACAAACAACTGTTTTGAATTGGACATACAGATAATAAGACAGCTCCAAGTTTTTACCAGTGAAAAGGAATATTTTCTCAAAAGATTACACAAGTATTGGAACTTTCAAATCCTCATCCCTCTTTCATGAGAGCAACGAGCCCAAAAAGATATTTGAATTTTATATGAACGCTTCCGAAGATTACTCCAAGTTTTTTTAGCATAAAGAGATAGGTTCGTACTTACAAAATTTGAGGAAGGTGTCCTTAATTTTGGGATTTGCATATCGAATTCCGAAGTTTTTTATAGTGTTTGAAACTGCTTTAATTTTGGGCTAGGATCTCGCATTTTCCTTTTTTGCCTATGAGTGGAATATAAGAAAAATACTTCATGTGATATCTTGACATGTTTACTAGATTAAAGGGACTGAAGAATATGCGATTATTATGAGCTATGTTACGAGTCTTGTGAACAATACAGAAGCTAGTTCTGTTTATTTTCGTATACCCCTCAAAATCATTGCACCATAGTTGCTGAAGAGCAAAAACGTGACATCCTTAAACATTAGATAAAAAATCTGAAAGGATTTGATTCAGGATGACATGTATAATAACTGCAAGCAAATAGGCAACTTATATAAATAAATATTTATAAACTAGCTTCTGCCCGCGACTTCGTACGCGGATCCTGTCCCTTATGCCAGCGACTACGGGGTCAGCAAAATCAAAGATCTGAATAGTCTGATATTGAATTTTAAGGGACCGAAGAGAAACGTTCTATATACTTAATTTTTGTACTTTAACAGCAAAAGCACAGCAGATTAAACAAAACGCTGAGAACTGAACCGCAATAGACGTGACCATAGGGATAAAAGTAGTGATTCTAATTAGTCCGCATTTGTGTGTGGCAAAAATATTACACAAGTATTATTACGTAAAAAAACATTAAATAGATGTCAAAGTCGTGGTGACTTAGTGAAAGTCGTGGTGGTTTAGTGGGTAGAGAACCAATCTCTCAAGTATGAGCTGAAGGGTGAGGATACCTCGGTGGACTTTAAACGCAGATTTCGCGCTCCCTGTGCTTACCATGAGGCACCTACCCTCCGAGCAGGGCTACTAATCCTGTTCTAGCGACTCCACTCTGGACGGCCAAGCCAAACCAGAGGCGTGAGAGCTACCCCCGTCATGGTTCTAGCTGGGCTCCTGGAGTTCCACATCAGGTGTAGGTGTGGTTCAATTTTTATAAGTCAACAGAGAGTGCTTATCAGATTGAACAACTTTTTCTAAAACGTCATACCTCTATATGCTATAGTCTAGCTGGGCCCCTGGAGTTCCACATCAGGTGTTTTAGATCTTCAATTTGTGTAAGTCAATAGAAAGTGCTTATCAAATTGAACAACTTTTGCTAAAACGTCATACCTGTATATGGTATAGAGAAGCTGGGCTCTTGGGGTTCCACATCAGGTGTTCCAGATCTTAAAATTTATTATCTCAGCTGAAAATGCTCATCACATGAAACAATTTTTGTCATGGCACCATTTTTGTATCTCTTATAGTTTTGTTGGTCTGTTGGAGTTCTGCATCAGGTCTTCAAGTTTCGAAGATAAATTATAGCCTATATGTTGACCAGGCTTAATACTGATACAACAAAGAAAAAATCATTGAAATCCGTTCAGTAGTTCGGAAGATTAGCGTGTACAAATCTAAGAAGATGTATACAAACTTTCATCCCCTATTTTATCCCCTTAGGGATGGAATTTATCAAAATCCTTTCTTAAGAGTTGCCTACGCCATAGTAGCTTTATGCATGCAAAGTCTCAGTCCGATCGGTTTAAAATTGACAAAGTTTCATACAAACTTTCATCCCCTATTTTATCCCCTTGGGGGTAGAATTGATCAAAATCCTTTCTTAGCGGATGCCTACGTCATAACATCTACCTGCATGCCAAATTTCAGCCCGATCCGTCCAGTGGTTTCAGCTGTGCGTTGATAGATCACTATGTCAGTCAGTCAGTCAGTCAGTCACCTTTGAGTTTTATATATTTAGAAGTCTCTCGAAATAGACACCCAAGACGATAAAATATAGAATCTAGATAAGTTCTAGTCACACAGGATACGGATAACATAGACAGGAAACACGGCCAGGCAGGATGTTAGTCCACATTCTAGTTTTAACTGCGGACGTTGAAAAACATGTATTTGCGACAGTTTGGATATTAAATAACGACAATAATTACGGAATAATAAGATAACTATTAATCTATTTTAGACAGACTGATTATATTATGATTAATAATTAGCTTCAGCATGACAGAATATTTGGGACATAAATATGATCCAATTATATCATTAAATGATAGGCTATTCAATTTTAACATCAAATGATTTCGCTTTCATGACAAATAATAGTTGACCCTAAGTACAGAGCGCTCGATTTTTCCAGTCGAATAGGTTTGCCCTTTACATCTTTTTTGCCCACAAAAGGCTCCTAACTCGTAATGGTGTTCCGGTTTCCACAATAGAAAGATTTAACGTAATCGCATTTTCTATAAACGGTTCCGTTTCTTTATTCATGGAGTACCTCGCTTTGTCTCAAAATATATTTAACAAAATATAATAAAAATAGATTTTGTTTGAATTTAGTATTGAACATCGGAAAGTATGATAAATTGTCTTTGAAAAAATATTCGTCCATTTTCGAATCCATGTGGGATTTAGAAGACATGCCGTATAATTTTACTTTCTCTGAGACAATTATTTCGAAAGTCGAAGTTTGTTGTGTCCTACAATGTTATTCTCAATACCATGATCTACTTTGGCCCTTCGTCCACATGCCTTCGACCGAATGACCTTGATGTGAAACTCAAACATTCTGATCAACGTAAATGCTGCAATAGCATTGTTACAGTTAGGTTCGAGTCCACAGTGTGTGGTCACGACTGCTCCTATTGCAACCAGCTATCGCATGACAGCACAACTACAATAACTGGCTTGACGAGAACAACCAACTTTTCATTTTACCCATCGACTATATTGCTACAGGATTTTCAACTCTATTTTGCTCCTATTACAGGTTGTTTGAGTCAATTTTGTGTGAAACCATAAGTTGGCGAAGGAAGTTACTCCGTAGCAGTTCAGGGAGCGGTGTCTATGACAGCTTCAAGAACATCCATTGTATTAAAACATAATGGTCGGTTATTTTCGACATGATTGTTAATGAGTATGTAGCTGTCGTAAACTGTGTAATAGGCGAATGGCGCATACAGTATATCTTGGAATGCGGCAAAAACTACAATAAACTCAAATCTACAAGAAATAAATTTGAATATATTTAATTAGACACAGTTGACATTTGCATTTGAAGTAACGCCGCCGCGGTATGTCAAGATACACTGGGCACTCTGTATTATTTTAAATGGCCAGTACGCCCATGCCGATTTTATGAATAGCCATTTATTTTGGTACAATTATTACGGTTAGCACAAATTGTTGAAACAATAGGGCTATTGTAACAAAAGTACAGTTAATACTGTTTTCAATGTTTTTTGAATAAAAATGCCTGTTTTCATTGTTTTTATGTCTAAGATTGACATACATTTTTACTGCCATAGGACTTCATTGTATATTTTTGATTTGCCTCAGGTCAACATATCATTATAAATAGCTGACTGGATTTCACTTCTTCATCACCGAGGTCTTAGTTTTTCCATTTATGATGCCTTTATCATAAGCAAAATCTTTCTCTTCTATCTATAACAAAAGCAGCAAAAAATATGCTAACTAAGGCACGATTTGTTTACACAAACGCCCACGGGTGTGCCGCGATGACACACAATGATGCAACTGGCGAGATTGGCGGGCACGTCACGAACTTTACTGTTAGGACTAAATTAGGTTTTTATATCGACAGGTTTTTGCTAAAACTCCGCATTCAACTCGTGTTCAAACGTGACTGGAATTTGTAATGTTAAAGAACCACCTCTTTTTGTAGTTCCTCTGAGTCATTGAAAGAAGTTGTTGTTGTTGTGAGGATTAGATGATTGGGATGAGATTCTAAGAATGTATCAATTGATTCAGCATTACCTAGTATGTATTAAGTACTGTCAAGTCAGCATTTGTCTTGTAGATGCTCAATTCATATGTAAGCTTGAGCAAGATGCATCTAGACACACGGCAGTGTGTCCGCCAAGTTCGAGCAAAAAAGGCGACACACCGGCCGTGGGTTATATTACACGAACCATTTCGGGCCAAATTCGACCCCCCTGTAACTCAAAATCTATTTTATTTACGCATATCAAATTTCTAGTATCTGTTGAGACCCCCTCACTTATCTAAAATACAAAATTTCATTAATATACCTATTGTAGGTCTTGAGATACTGACGTCAGAAAATCGCTATTTTTACTATACACTGATTCACTTATTCACTGATTCACTGATTCACTGATTCACTGATTCACTGACTCACTCATCAAAAACCTAGACCACTTCCAATGGTCGTATTGACTTGAAATTTGGCATGGAGGTAGGTCTTTATGTCAAGGTAAAGGAAAAAATCTGAAAATGGCCAAGTGTGAGTCGGTTTCAAAATAATGAAGGTGTTTTATACCCGGTGTAAATTTATACCCCTAAGGAACTAAAACGAACTAAATTTATCTATATTTATATAATATATCTTCGAATGGTACAAAGGTTTGTATTTAGTCAAAGTAAAGTAAAAATCTGAAAACGGCCAAGTGTGAATCACTTTCGAAAATAACGAATGTGTAACTTTGATCCACGAACATAATATATGATAACATGTCATGTCAGTCAGTTGGTAAATCTAGTCATAGTTAATCTAGTTCATTTCTTTGTAAGAAACATAGTGCATATTAAAAAAATCTAAAAGATAGTATAAATGAGACATTTCTTTAACTAACTTCATCATAAGAAAAAAATAAAATAAACAACCTTACAAAAATAAATGAAATCCCACCCAAAACAAAAATGTGAAAGACTGCCAAGTTCGATAATATGGGAATGCTTCGCCTATAAAAGAAGTGAGATCTGAATAAGTACCAAGTTCCATACACAAACACATACCTCAGTTAAAAATAGTTACTTTTTAATGATGATTACTTGGCAAGTTTTAATAGAAAATTAAATACTTGATTCATTGCGTTTAGTAGGTTTATAACAAGGTGTATGAAAACTTGCCAAGTAACATCATTAAAAAGTAACTATTTTTAACTGAGGTATGTGTTTGTGTATGGAACTTGGTACTTATTCAGATCTCACTTCTTTTATAGGCGAAGCATTCCCATATTATCGAACTTGGCAGTCTTTCACATTTTTGTTTTGGGTGGGATATCAATTACAGATCTTGCAATAGAGAGACTGTAACAAATGCAAATGAAATATTCAAATCATATTTGATGCGAAATCTATGCCACTTAAGCAAAGGCAGTATACAATGCTATCAAAATTGCTTTAATTACAATTTCTCAATTGAAAGTTGTTCAGCTTTCGGTACTTCAACACGAAACATATTGCCCTCTTTTTACGTCAAAGTGGAGTAACAACAAACGATAGTAAGATAGAGAGTTCGCGTGTCTCCTACCAATTGATCCGTGTAGCGTGCAGACAAATATAAAATGTTTGGAGACAGCCGTGCGTGGTATCGACCCTGGTCGTACGGAGAACGTAGTATGTGCGTCAGGAGTCAGTGTACCTACGACATCCAGTGTACTCACATATTCATTTGGAAACCATGATTTATTTACGAGACAGATAGAACCAACAACACAAATCTTAGGTCTGTCAGCAAAAGACAATCGTAATAGAAAAAATGAATGAATTGAAAAAATCTCAGCAGAACTTGTGTTTTATTTTAAGCGAGCCAGTCTTTATGCAGAAATATTTAGACCTGCATCTCTAATAAAGCAGATAAATTACGAAGCTTTATATAACTGTTACTACTTTTTTGATACAACACCATTCACATTTGTCGATGCAAAATGACCATGTTTATGAACCCCTTCACTTGTGCCAAATAGTCTAGCTTAAGATCAATATTAAAACGAGTGGGGTTTCCAAGCCGGTGCATATTGCCAAAGTTGTTTACATTTAAATTGATATGATTAACTATCAGAAATTGTCGTGCTGTGTAGGCGTCGAGTTTGCATTTCCGTTCTACTGAGATCCAGTTTCCATATCCTTGTGTTGATGGAAAGTCGAGTGTATTTCTGTCTTCATGAGAAGTTTGTATGTGTGTTCGTACAACATATCGACACTGCAGTTAAGTATGTGATTCACATATGGTTTTGGCATGAACACTGTTAAGAAAATAATAAACTAATTTGCAATATGTAGCTTCTTTTAATATTGAGAGTTGACAAACTGATGACCTTGTCACCGTTTAAACAACCGTTTCATATTTTGCTAATTGCATGAATTCAGCTACCAAATTATGAAATATTCACCAAATATAACCTCATTAATACCGTTTAAAAGGTCCAACTAAATAATTCAGATCCATCATTTCCCGCCTCCCAATTTGGTGAGAGCGAAGTAATTAGGGCTCCATTTTTTCTGGTGCCACATTAATTAAAGCTGTGTCAACGAGCAAAGTTCTTTAAGCTAGTGCAAAGGACTTGGGAAAACCTCTTATTAAATGTCTGACCTAGATTTGTCGAACGAAGTCACCCCTCAAAGCAGTATGTTGAAATTTCGAAGCCAGGTGAGTGTGAACGAAGGTGCTCTCGACCCAAAATCAATTTGAACTGAAGACTTTAAATTATTTGGAGGAGTTTCAGTTCGGAGTGCTTCAGAAAAAGCAATTAATTATTAAAGCTTTTGAGTTGATAGGTATCGTATGTACTGAAATGGCGTCTCATTTACTCAGTATATCCTTTACGCACGTGTAATTTTGTACAGTTCAAAGGCAAGTCTAGTAGCGTATCGAGCAATCAAATGATAAGAATCTCTCATCAGCTTAGCAATCTAGACTGGAGTCAGTGTCTTTCTTTTTCGTTGTTAGATTGTGCCTTTCAAGTTTTCTCATACCTTTCTCCTCAATAAATCCAGGAGTATGCAGAAGCATTTTATTCTGGTGTACCATTAATTAAACTCGGTATTCACCGCAAAGGCCCCGTGCAAATTACTTCACATTTCATACTCGCTGACCTACATCGTCAAATGCTTTCTATGAATCTAAGCTGTGTGAACGACTTAGTTCTTAATACTTATTAACAGAAACAGGAAGCCGTACATGAGACTCTTATGTCACTCATGTTTAGGTAATAACTGGTTAGATATTTTTATTTTTACTTCAATAAATATTTGCATACGGGGTGTTCCAAATATATGCCTTTCATATTATTGGCAACAGCATGGATACCTCGATCAGTACAATTGGTCTAAAGTAGATAACAAGATTTAACGGTACCAGAAACTGGACACAGCATATTACAAAATAATGTGAGAACAAAATTATATAGTCGAAACCAAATCTCGAAGACAGCTCAAACATAAATTACTTCAACCATAACGTTAATTACTACATCTGCTAAACGCCATCTTAAATCAAAATTAATAATAGCAAGTTTTTTTACCATCAAAGTGAGTTGAGGTAATATTTCTGCTCCGTCAAACACTAATTTGATTGATCACCTGCTAAACCAGCATTGTGTTGTTATTAATGGAGAAATGGTATCTACAAAGATCTCAGGTGTTTTTAGTGTAAAACAGATTGCTCTGTTAGAATTTCGTGTTAAAGAAGTAAAGAATTGTGATAAAGAAAAGATAGATTGAAAAACTTCTGACGGTTTTGCCTATTAAATAAAAGATTTTTCCAAGCGTCACGTCTGTTGGGTCCTAGGGTTTGTTTCAGCCTCAAATAATCCTGACAAACATTGAACTTAATATGGTGGCTCGTATGTTTAACAGGCTATACAAATAGACCACCAATACCGATTGAGATAAATTCCGCGTTAATGTTGATAGAAAACAGTTATACAGTAAACTACACACAGTAACTTTTATGTTATTTAGGTTTAAAACAAACAACGATAGCATAAACGCCAACCAACATGGTCAAAGAAAGCATAGACAAAGTAATACCGAACAACAAATAATCCTTTTCCCTAATTTGGTGGTTCAGGAATGCCCAGAACTACAGAAAGTAATTTCAAATTCCAAGTAGAATCATTCATTCCAAAACAGCAAAATTCAAGTGAATTGTGTCTAAAATACACTTGATTCTGTATGCTGATAACATTCAAGGTCGATAAATACGCGTGTCTAAAAATAAATAATTCATGGAGGATTACCTGACCCCAGTCAAGGTCACCGCGCGTTGGTAGGTACTTACATTAAGCTTGGTATAAGGTCAGCTTGTGAAGACAAAGTCGATTAGTCCACGATTGTGGTCGAAGAAGAGGTCAGATGACTCCAAAAGTTATTTTGTTAATCTATCAACATTTTGCCTCAAGGAAATATTTCGCGGAATTTTACGTTCTTTATATTATATCCTTACATTGTTTACGGAAGGAAGTCCATCCATCCTGAACATGAACAAACGTGGCGTACCTATAGGTTATAAAGTCGACCAATTCCTTAAAGGTGGAATATGTAACCTATAGCGTATGGATACCTTCTTCATTTGCTCTCTTTGACTTTCCTCAGAAAGGATGGTCTTCTGTAACACTAAAACAAATCTATTGTGTGTAAATATTTACAACAATAACAAAATATACGATCCTTTCCTCTTCCGTATTACTGCTTGTTAAAGAAAACGTAACAGGACTAAATAAATAAAACATAGAAGTATCTTGGCTTGTTCCATGCTTGTTTTCTATGGCAATAACCCTAGCGTGTTTCGAGGAATACTCCTGGGATAGCACACCTCGTTCTAAGGCAATAGCATCTTTAATATTTTCGTGAGCCTCACTTCTCCTACTGATTTTCTACCGATATGTATCATTTTGTAGGTTATATTGTTAAAAGAACATGTTCTTAGGGTACGGTGACATAAAAGTTCCACGCCCTCGTTTTAGTGTTAGATCAATCTGGTACAAATAAACTTCTTGCATTAAGGCATTGACCAGGAACATTTATAAGCATTGTGGCATATTGTCTGTGAGTTTTATGTGGATTTATTTGTTATTGAGGATTAAAAACCCCGGATTCAATAAAACCATTTTCCCCAACTACTTCCGTACCTCCTGAACTACTGCACTAACTATATTTGCTACAGCTACACAGTACACTAAGCCATATTTTGCGTGTTTCCCTATAACAATAAAAGCGACACTGGAGAACGTTACACAAACGTTATAAACGCGCAGCGATCACGCAACGTCATCGTCGGCTGTTACAAAACGCTCGTGTGAAGCGCAGTTTCGGTTTCAAACAAATATTGACACTGTATGTGAAATATTTTGTGTTTGAACTACTATTTTTGATGTGAAGCATATTTTTGGTAATATTTGAATGAATGGGTTCTTTTTTGGTTGCTTTTATTTATTTTTTTTATAGCTAGTGTATATTCTGTTGTATTTTATATTTCTGTATTTACTAAAGCTATATTAGCAACATTGACCTTTAAGATTAAGGATTTACATACTACAACAGAAGTTTTTGCTCAAGAAACATTAAACATTGCGAATGAAGCTACTAAGCCAATGTTTGATGATAAATAAAAACGTGTGAACTATCGTTTTAAGTGAATTTGCATTGCTAATCTCCAAGGAGCGTCGTTAAGACGTCGTGTGGCGATAACTGCATTTACGTACAGTTAGTTTTAATTGAGCTTGATTTGATCGCGTGAATATTGTTGACCATGCATTCAAAGTGCTAATTGAATATTATGTTGGATATATTTGTCATATGGCTGGATTCTGAGAACTTCTTCCAGGAGTTTATGTTTTCATTTGTAAAGGAAAAATAGATAAACCACCAGTTAAGGTACTTTGAGACTTTTGTTGATTTAACTAAGTTTGACTATAGCCAGTTTTTACCTCATTTATGTTTCTTCAAAAAACATTTAAATTAAATATTTAAGACTGAGTGTTATTTTCTCACACGAGCCTAAACAAACCAGGGATCCTGTTACAGCCCAAGCCAGATTTCTACACTGTACAATTTATTTGACCGCGGGATCAACGCTATTCAAAGGTCACAAGGGACAGCAACGAGAAGTTTTATAACCAAGCCATTGGAAAGCGAACCGAAAGACATATTCTTTGAACGAACCGTGTTGAATCTAAGGCTTAGGTCACATCTAGTGCGCAACGAGAGATAGCAACAACAATAAATGGTACCCAGCAAGAACAGACAAACTTGTAGAAAAGAAGGAGTAAGAAGGAGTAAAATGATAGTATTTGACTTGCCACAGACACGAGGCGATACAGAAAAAAAAAATGAGAATGCAAGAATGGACACTAGATATGCCATGCCTATGTCCATCTACAAAAGTGTATGAAAGAATGATTTTTCTCAACTAAGCTATGTTCGGCACACTCAATGCCTGCAGATATGTACAAACCCTAACACAGTAACGGGAGTCCCCGTAGACCGATTCAAGCGCTCTGTATTGAAGCGAGAATTCAGGGAGCCCTTTTAAAACTTTCTTACATTGTGCAGAGGAATATAGCTCTTATCGAATTGCAAATTTGCTTGTTGTGAAGTCTCTTCTCGTTTGAATGCTAACTTTGGGGCGATCAAATCGAACTTATGCGAATATATTCCTTTACACGAAAGTGTATCTAAACAAAACATTTTATTGTGATTGTTGACGTTAAAAGAAGATTACATTACCTTAAATCTACAATCTTAAGATAGTGCGTAGTAGCAGTAAGTACTTGATACAGGAAAATATATTATTATTCAATTTATTTAATTGTACAGTACAGTTTCCTGATAATAAAAGGGAAAGTACATTTACCAAGGAAGGAAAATTATACTAATTAGGTTTTAAAACAAATACATCCTGTAATAAAATTAACGCTACGATTAATAGGGTAATAAATAATGGATGTTGTACCCACGCTTATAATTATCGCACCATATAATTCTTTAAGTTGCCATATCAATGCACCACTTATGACTATTAAGATAATTGAAGGCATTTATGTAAGTAATGGCAATTATGATGATGATATGTGTGCTACGAGTGTGATTGATAAAGAGGTACTTAAGGAAGGCTGTCATATGCAACATAACGGAACTGTTCCACCAAGTAAATTAAATAAGACGAAGATAGATATTGTTAAGACTGAAAATTCTAAAGATTTTGTGGTCTAAGAATAGTGTGGAAACTACACAGAATATGAAGACAGTTAAACTTAAGACATGTTTATATACCTACGCTATTTGAGATGTTCCGAGTTTACCATCACTCAAAGTATCTTTATCTTTGGAAGCACCAACAGTCAGTCACACCACAGAAAAGATATGATACTGACCTGGTCACGTCTCAGAGTAATTGTACCTTAGAAGTTGTATAATCACAGATACAGACCAACAAACCTATTTTGGACCTATAAAAATTATTTGTTTCGGAATGATAGAAAATTATAGGCTTGAAACATCCAACTGTAAGTTCATTAGTTGCCACAAAGAAGAATTTGTTTTCTGTGAAATACTATATCATAATCTAGCTTTACCATTAGTTAATACTATTAGACTGTCTGACCTTAATGACTGGGTGTCCCACTTTTCAATCTTAAAGTTTTTTATTTCTAAATTGCGGCACAAATGTCTTAGTGGTGTCACAACTTTGTTACCGAAGTCATTAATTTTTAATTACACTTCATAACTATCAAGTTTCTCCAGGTTACAGTAGCGGACATAAAAATCGTTCATGAAAAAAGGAAATATGTAATCTTAGGTCCCCCTTGAAGCGGAGAATTCAATGACTAATAACCAACTACAGCGAAGAGGTGTAAAAAAAAACAAATAAGAAGGTTTTAAAAAACCTGCAAACAGGTACAAGGTTATTTAACTTTTACCTGTACAGATAACAATAGTTGACATTGAGTCAACAGACGTTATCGAAGGAAATTGTTAGTCCCACCCTTGAATTTAAGGTATTATTCGGAAGACAATTATGTAATATAAAGGCGTAATCTATTTAATAAACACAGATATACAGACTGCTAAAGACCTGTTTGTCCGTTAGTATGTAATAATATTTGAACTTGGATCTAGAATATTTAAGGATTTTTTTGGACTGTTTCCAAACGCTTTCTATAACACTAACTTTCATTTCAAGAACCGCAAAGGCGAGAAGACGAAGAAGATTTCAGGAGCCAATTAACAAAAGAAATACGAGGGACGATTGATACAATGCGGAATTCAAACCACGAGAGATTGGAACCACGGGACAACGCCAGTCTATACGTCATCTGACCTCTAAGAATTATAACTAGGAATAGAACTGACCTAGTTGGGAAAGGATATTATACTGCGGTCAGTGATGCGAAACTAACACTACATATATCTAGACTGGCCGATCTAGTTGCCAAGAGATATGACTTAAGACATTTGCTTCCGATATAAATTACGTAAAAGAAATGTAACGACAGATTTAACGGTTTATTGTATGATGAAAAAAATAAATAAGGAATTGAAAATATGTCAAGGTGGGTTGCCCCATGTAACTATAACGCTAGCCAAATTATAATCAGCCGTCAAATTGCCGCCAATTGGTCACATCAGAGATTGAACAGCTGGTTATTGTGTAGTGATCGTCATTATATGGTGCAACGTGCAACCCACCAAAAGAATTTAAATTCCATACCTCAAAGTCAAAATATTAACTTAAAAATTCAAGAGCAATAAACCGTTTTAATGAAATTCCCAAATTCTTTTGGACTTTTTGCAAACAAGACTTAAAAATATATCGTTTTCGAACTTATAAATTCAATGAACCCTATTAATGTCATTGACATCGCGAATTCAATGAGGAGTTCATTGAACCATGCGTAGGAGTGGCTGAAATCTATCGTGTACATTTCGTTCGGTAATTAGTTCTTTATTTAAAGTGGTACGGTTATGTCAATTTGTTAGTTCACAGTAGGAAGTGTCAGCAGTGGAGCAATGTTCCACTTTGTATCACTTTGCACTATTTACACGAATCTATTGGCACCGGTTGTTAAACGAGTCACGTTAGAGAAACCTGTTTTGAGGAAGAATACAAATGTTAACATACAAACATGCTTCGCCGTTTTATTTGAGTAACTGGCTGTTTCTCGCGGTTTTACCCTTGTCCGTGGAAATTAATTCCCTTACCTGGATAAAATATAGCCTGTCGCTTCACTGAAAGTGTAGCTTCTTAGCTGCGAAATAGTTTCTCAAATCATTTGAGCACGTTCGGAGCTTTTATGTTACAAACAAACAATTATTTTCTTCTTTATAATACCCATTATTGTAGACATAATGTTAATGCATCATTTTGCGGCAGAGGTAAGGTCTCAGCGAATGCCAAATAAAACGATTAAAAAGTTTACAAAGCAATGAGTAATCAAGCACAGGTCGTTGGCATTTGAGTACATTTTTATTGTACTCGATCAAGTATCAAAACTTCCTTTCTTCATTGAAATAAAAATATTCAAAGAAACATAATATAAACAATTTGTAAGTGTTGCTTTTGATATGTTCTTTCAATAAACATTGAGATCAAAGTGTTAGTCCGAAGATAAATAACCGGACAAGTTAATAAAATTAAACTGTGCAATACCTAAGTACTGTTTTCAATCAAAGTGAAGACTTCATTGAAACTGTATTTAAGATTAAGGTAAATAAACTAACTTTTCGATCTTACTCATCACAGGATTACATGTGCCTTGCCTTGGATATACCATGCCATAGGATTATACGTAAATAAATCGATTTTTATTTAAAAACAAAAGATAACGTGACGACAGCTTGACGCGATCCAAAACTGGTGTTTTTTTTTTCAATAAAAGAAAACCTCAGGTTAATTATGAAGTTCTCAAAGCTATTCTATTGACTTATCCCCTTATTTATATTTTCTATTGTTCTATGGGTAGGGTATTGTCTTCTTACCAAGTAGTAAATATGCTTTGAGGGCTGGTTCACCGATAACATAAACGTCCGTTTTTTTCTTAAAACAATTGTTTATTTTGAAAATGGAACGCGAAAATTTATAAAAGTTCTTAAAAAAAAACTGACGTTGTCAGTGATTTTGGACCTAAATAGCTATTAGATCTCTTATCCTAAGCTTAGGCACTTTGAAAGTCTTTTTACGATAAGCCTTTTAATTAAAAGCCTAAAACTACAGAAAAGTCTTTAACATAACTAACGTAATATAAAGCCCATTGTTCAAAGCGAAGTTAGCAAATAATTATATTGATAAAGGCACTTAATCAAGCTAATCTTTGCATTGTTAGTCATGAAGTATGGGACGAAAATTGTTTAGTTAACTTTGTGAGTTTAGAGGTCTTTTTCAATGAATTAAATAATGGTTTAAGATAAAGTAATTAAAGAATACATAATTTTTGTGAAGGTCAGTAAAATGTGTGTTTAGATTGCATTATTCTTTTTTGCAAAATAAAAACGTAAACTCTATTTTTTTTTTGTCTTATGTAATTACAATGATATATTATATTACAATGCAAGAACCCTAAGGCAACGGTGAAAAGAGGTAGTCTGTCTAGTTTAGACGCTGCATAAAGTCATCCAGCTATAAATATCGGACTTAATAACAAAGAAAAAAATTACAAACGTAACATCTAATAATATACCAGTAAATAAATTACCGATTTAACTAAGTACCACGTGTGAGTACGGTTAAAAGTTAATAACATTAAAAACGCGCAGAAATTCTAATTAAACTGCATCATATGATTCATGAGTCACGAGCAATCATTATAAGTTAATTTAACGAGTACCTGCACACGAGTTGCATCATACGTCTACGTATCTTTGGCAGGTAATACACAAAGTAGGTATTAATAATACATCCATTAAAACATTAATTAATACGGAATAGGTAATTTAGCAATAAACTTTTTTTTCTTATAATGGTAAGTATTTGAATTTTTTACGGTGTATACTTTGTGAAAATCGTAAAAAATATGAAAATGCGCAATAATATGACATTCAGTGCGTAGTTTATGAAGGTCAATGTAAACAGATCGATTAAAATACATAAAAACAACAATAAACATTGAAAAGATAGGAAATAATTTAATCGATAAGTAACCATAAATCATTTATTTATTTGTTGAAGGAAAGTCCTTCTTAAAAAACACAAATTTAATGATTTAGCTTCAAGAAGAACTTCCGTACGATAGCAGTCACCAAAGCAGCTAATAGATATAAAATAGCAATGAAATTGTTGCACATAAAACATTCACGTATAAATTGTATCATATTATAAACTCAAAAATAAACGTCATTATTATTTTTCAACAACAAACGAACAAAATATGGAAGCCAAACCAAACAAAAACGGGACTTAATCCTCTTTTTCACGGATCCAATTTCAGTATGATCCAGTTCAAATATTGTGTCGTATGGAGATTAATCACCTGCGTAATTTTATTTTGTTTTACATACAAACAAACGTAAACCTAAAGTATTAAAACATATTGAAAACATATTTTGCAGAATAAGTGTTCATCAATACGCAATTACATTCATACGTTGATATTAATTATGAATGGATGGAATCATTAATATTGATTTGAAACATAGCTTGCTAACCCCTTCACCTAATCCCAATAACTTTTTTATATGCTTTATTAACGTAACAGGGTATAATTAAACCAATATTTCAGTCAACCAAAACCCGCAACAGATTAAAGAATGTCATAGATAAATTGAAAATAAAAAGACTCCCCAACCAGTACAAGTAACCCGCTTCATTAAACTTGTTTAAGCGGCGACTTAAAGTTACGAACTAAGTTCCTTGAAATACTTTTTAAACTACCATCAGTAAGCCCGTAGTTCAGTTACATTGATATCGCTAAAGAATAAAGAAAGACTGTCAATGTTCAAGTTTTATGACGCAAAAAGAGCTTGACTACGGCAACAAAGTAGTTCAGATGTTTATGAGTTTTTTAGCTCCTTAGAATATGCAGACAAACAGTTTAATTGTTCTTGAAGGCTTTCGAGCTCTGAGATGATCAAATCAGATTTGAATTTGGGTTCATAGTACAAGGTAAGCCGTTTGCAACACAGGAGTCTTAGAATATGCCAGCATTAAGATACTTAATAAACAAACACAGTAAAGTCTGTAACGAAATAAAATAAAGACCATTAAAATCGAAACCAATGTCAGGCATCATTACTCATTACCCCCAGAGAATAAAACAAACAATCCCATAGTTCACCAATATGATCGTCATTCACATTGACAACACTAGCAACAAAAACTAGAAGTACATCAATCTATCTGTATGTATGTCTGTATCGACAATGACACACTCTGAATACTAGGGTAACTCGACATGAACGATTGTCACCGCTTTTTCTTTTACACTAGAAAGGTCATGATGGTTGACGGGATTCCATTATCTTGTCAGGTCAATGCTTTGAGACGCTTTTGAAATCCTAAAGTGGCTTTAGGCTTGAGAATACTGTACGTTTTATTACTAGGCAATAAATAGGTACTTTGTTAGGGATATTTTGAGAACAAAATCGTTAAGGAATCTTTTGTTATGAACCAATGAATATTTTGAGCATACATATTAGAATTGCAATCAACATACACCAGTAAATCACATTTAGTTGAACCATATAAAATAGTGATCTTGTACATATTTTGCAAAGATTTGAGAAAAGCCTTCGATTAATTTAACCTTATTTCATTGCTAGTATTTATTGTACCAGTTATTCGAATCCTACAACTTCATGGTGTATACTACGGATGTACTAAGTAGCCGACATAATGCATTGACGGACGGATGAAGCCATATACGATCGGCTTATTGGGTAAATATTGCGATACCGCAGAGTTGCAAGGATGCTATAATTTCAAGTATCGATTTCGTATCGATTTTTTATCTAGGCTAAAGTATCAATTTATAATCAATTCATTCTGCTTTCACGGCAGTTTCTGCATATTTAACATCATAATTGTTGGGTGATCCCCAAAACTAGCTTAAGGAATTTTGGCATAAGAATAGGAACGTGTATGAAATCGTAATTTAAAGTAATTCCTTAAATACTCAATTTATTGCAGACGATCGTGTTGCAATAACGAAGTTTTACTGAAAATATTTATGGAAAAGTGATACTAAAAAGTAACTTCAGTAGCTATGATTATATTGAAGGAAACTCTTCATTAGACCAATTTCTAACCACAACACTAATCTTCTGAACCCATTAAAGCACCCTTTAACAAGCCATCCAATTAGATGGAGAGCATCGTGAATTTGAGTTAAGATCCTCAAAAATAAAGCTAAAATACATTTAGAGGTCCCATCTAAAATACAATTTTAACGCTGTCGGGAAACACCCACACAATGTCACATTTTGGGTACCCCAAATGGGATAGCTTTTCTACTATTCAGAAGTGAATTTCTTTTGATGTTGTGGTCCATTTATCATGTGAACGAAAAAAAGATAGAGGCGTCTAAATTCTTTATCTCTCGAGAATGCTTGAGTATTTGCAGTTAATGGTTGCTCCATATTCACTTATTTCTTTCCTTTTGTCTTTAACATTTTTGTCTTTAAAATAGCATTTACAGTGATTTATTGGCTTCCCTGTAAGGAAACTCGTACGTTAATTATTCAAAACGTGACACCTACACGCTTAGTTTGCATATGTCACGTGGAGTAGAACTAATCCCTCCCTCTCTGCTTAATGTAACGAATGTCATCAAGTATGTCGGTAAATAATAAAAGAGGATTATGGGTTAGTAATTAGGACAGCCAAATATGGTATGATGAATGAAGGAAAACCATTTACTAATAGCTAAGGAGACTGACCAGTAGAAAACAATATCACGGATGCATAAGGAGCAAAACAAACGACACCAGTTGAACTAGATCAATCGAATCTCAAGGTTGTACTAAACAGGTGTCCAGTTTATACTTAGATCAGGTATTAGAGCTGCAGACATAATAGGTAATGGTATTATTAGTGCTAATGTAAGTAACAACGCAATAGAAAAGACGAAGTAAGTAAAGGACTATTTTTTATTCAGATCCGTGTAAATAGTTTCTGCAACGAACACAATAAAGAATGAGCTCAATTATATTACTGTAGACTTAAAAAGGAAAATCACTGAGTAAACACAAGCAAATAAAACCAAGGTCCGCTTTTAAAGGTCCGAGAAAAAATACATTAATACAAAGCGTGCAATTCTTTTTGCAATAAATGCTAGACAGATGCAAAAATGAAAAGAGAATTTCTTTGAGAAGCTCGTATTTGCTTAGTGGAACGACCTCAAGATTAAGAAATCCGTATCGATTAGAATGTAAGTGAACGGGAGAGAGGTTGTTGATACACAAAAAAAAACATTGTTTGACTTTGAGTGAAGATTTGACTGTCTTTTTGCTATTGAAAGCGGTGATATTATAATGCTGGGAGAAAAATTTGGAGCAGTCACTTTTTGCCGGCAAGATTTTCATTTCTAAAATACTGGCATGAGAATATGAAGGAAAATTGCAAGTGAAACCACAGGTCGTGACGCAAGTAAAGATGTGCACATTCATTTGGCCGAGCCCGAGAAAACAATGAATCATTGAAAAATCCGATGCAATTTACCTTGCGGTATCCTTGAACCTTTAGGATTATTCTAAAGGTTTTTTAGTAAAATTTTTATAACTCGTAATAAAGAAGATGAATGTATCAAAACTAAGTACTGTACGTGATAAAAGTGCCTTGAGTTATTAACACCTATAAGAATGAAAACTATCTACGTGCAAAATGAATTATAGCCTAATACGCAGTAAATTACAAATTCCTATGCTATAACTTCCTATTTAGAAAGTTATAAATACAGGTAACTTTACGAGAAGGTAAAGGGTTTGTCTTGAATGTTAAAAAGTTTTTTTAGACATGTTTTTTTGCTCCCTTCCAAGGGGTCCACGGTTCTTGAATCATCCCTTACGGTAAGGTCGACGAACGAATAGTCTCACGTTTTTATTGCACCCATTTAAATATCTTCAAAGGCTATTCTTGAGTATTGAGGTACAATAAAATAAGAACTTAATATGAATAATATCTGGTCATTTTGGCGATCGACCTTCAATAAGTGAATGATGTTGTTGTCTTTTTTTCATATTTAAACACAGTGCGTTCTTTAGATCCTGTTCACAATAATGATGTCCTTGAATACTTAGTGCCACTAGACTTAAAATTAATAAAGAAACTTCTAATCAAAGTTTCTAATTACAAACACATTGAACATACAATCATCCAACGCAACCGCTACTACAAAAAATACAGCAATAAAAATTACCTTTCAACTTTTACGTGAAAAGCCAATTACGTCCACACGCGATTCAGTCAAATCCAATTCACTATTATTGTAATCATTCACACAACACAAAATTTAATCCATATTTTCTAATACCGCGTCGCGATACGAAATACTACGACACTGATGACACGTCCGTTCGGTTTGCGCGCCAAACCGCGACTGGCAGGCTGCTGTGTTCACAGTGGATTCGCCGGCGACAAGGCTTATCGAATGAACCGCGGCTATTTAACATACATTACGATTATCTACGTGCATTGTTAATTTATTCGATAAAGCACCAGCAATGCGCTTCACGAAAAGAGCAACGTATAAATAATATTATGCAGTAAGACATTATAGTCTGTTTTTTAATCTCGTAGACTAAATTGACACTTGCAAAATGTCAAACTTTCTAATAATTTTGCTAGCTCTGTGGTGCAGTGTTGTACTTACGATACCGGTTCGTTGAATCGTAACTTTTTATCTATAATAGACGAATTTAATATTCATTCAAAGTTTTATATTTAAAATTCACGTACGTACACATGGCTGTACGACGTGCTACAAACTGCCAGGGATATCTGACCGCGCAAAGCCATGCGTAATCATCAAGGATAAGCCCATTATTTCAGGATGACTTATTGAAAAAAGTTACGATTCAACGAACCGGTATCGTAAGTACAACACTGCACCACAGAGCTAGCAAAATTATTAGAAAGTTTGACATTTTGCAAGTGTCAATTTAGTCTACGAGATTAAAAAACAGACTATAGTTAACACAAACGAGGAAGCACCAGTTTCACGGGACCTCTAATTTATCGTAAATCTAGATGACATAATAGTTTCCATAGAACAATGGGACGAGCCTGTTAATGTCTGCTATCTTAGAAAATCTTTTAACAATAGAGTATTAAAGCTTAGATCTTGGCACGAATGAATAGTTAAGAAAATATAATTAGTAACGATTTCCCATAACAAGAATGTCGCTGAACACGGAAACTGGGTGTGCGTTGGACAGTATTTTGCACAATTCTTTTGAAGTAGACGAAATTGAAACTAGAAACTCTGCAATTGGAATAAAGTATGACATTGCGTGGTGTCTTGTTTCTGTACCGCGTTCGAGCACTAGAGTAAAAGTGTTTTGGCGCTAACTCTATGCGGTGTCCCTGACCCGGTTGGTACAGCCTTCGTGTTTTATGTGCGCCTAGTACTTCTCTATGCGGACTGAACCTGAATGATATTATGAATAAGGCATAAACGCCTGGGGTAACTCATTATTGTAATGAGGAAAGGACTCATCAGTATGTATGTAGGGTACCTACATTTTATCCATAAACATTTCCAAATAAATAGTTTATGTAGGAACCTAATATGCATTCGCACAAATTAATCTTATACACACTGCAATAAAAACTGATAATTATTTATTTTTAGATTAATATGTCTTGCGAAACATTTTTCATAACTTACTTATTGATTCTGGTTGTGACTTCCATTACATAAGAAATATCAACAAACACGGAAAGGATACACGTAACCATCTATCATGAACGTGCAAACTGTATAATGCTACCTATACCTTTCCGAATGACGTCAAACGAAACTAATCGTTGTAATCCATTCGCCCACTGTCAAATACTAAAGCCCCAGAATATGCGATCACAAGAGCAGCGATTATTTAGAAAGCTGAATTCAGTTTCACGCTATGTGACTGACTGATACCATCATCCTCCAAGCCTTTTTCGCAACTATGTTGGGGTTTGGAGGTGACTGATTGATGCCAATGGTTTTATAAAGGAAGGTGAAGGTGGAGATCTCAAAACAAGTTAAAAATACAATGTAAACAGGAGGAAACCAAATAAAAGATTTATGTGCAACTATCACGATGCTTTCCAGTTAAGGTAATTCCATATAGCAGCTGTAGACAACGCAACGCAATTAAACTATACAACAATTTCAAATGACAACGTTACAATTTAGGTATTTTATTAATATCTTAATGACTTAACCCACTAAACTTAACTTAATTCTAGTAATAACTTAACACATGTGGCATTGCGGTTTACCTTAAGGACAAACACTGGTGCAAATATATTCACAGAAATTGCTTTAAGCTTCGGCAGACCGGGCAGTACTAAGTAATCCGTTTCTAGCAAAACTACGGTAGACTAAACACCTGATTCTCTGTAAGAGCTTTTATCAATTTGAGTACATAGTTTATTAGATAAGTTGTTAGCAGTTTTAGTTTGTTAGTTCATTAGTATAATTGCTGGCAAAAGGTAAAGTTTGAGTAGTCAACTTGTATTCGCCTACGGGTATTTTAGTTAAGTGAAGTTGTATGCCAAATTAGTGCCTGTGCCAAAAGAGGGAGCATCGAGACACATTTATCGTATAGCTACCATAGGTCAATCCAGTTAAAAATAATTATAATTTTTTATAATGCTACTGTATCAAGTGTTTAACATAGTCAAACGTTAATAAATAATCGAGTATAGACTACTAATTTCTGTGCTGTAAAACCGTGTGGTAAACAGTATTGAAATGTCTATTGAATAAATGTGTTGTGTGTAACTTATTCTGATTAGTTACAGAGCCTACGCGTTCGTTAATTAAGACTTAAACTACGTTAATGAAGGTCTCCAATAAAAGTCAAAGCAGTCTATACTCCGAAGTTGTATTGTTTTTATCATCGTTCCGCTCAAGTGGTGCTCATAGATCGCTAGCTTCCAGTCTTCCACTACGATTAATTAAGCATTCGGCGACGCTCCAACGGGCTCCTGAAACCGTTTGTTTATCGGAGCGGGCGAAAGTTATGCCTGTCTTGTTTTTATGCCTTCCTGGTACCAGCGCTCTGGTGGATGCTTGTAAACTAACTGTGGATTAAAGGAAACAGTTAGTAATTAAAATTATCAATTTGGCAATTTGATTTATAAATCGTTTCAAAAATTATAATAAGCCAATTAGAATTTTGATTAAATCAAAATATATGTTTTTATAATATGTTTTATTATTTATCTAAATATATAAAACTCAAAGGTGACTGACTGACATAGTGATCTATCAACGCACAGCTGAAACCACTGGACGGATCGGGCTGAAATTTGGCATGCAGGTAGATGTTATGACGTAGGCATCCGCTAAGAAAGGATTTTGATCAATTCTACCCCCAAGGGGATAAAATAGGGGATGAAAGTTTGTATGAAACTTTGTCAATTTTAAACCGATGGGACTGAGACTTTGCATGCATAAAGCTACTATGGCGTAGGCAACCCTTAAGAAAGGATTTTGATAAATTCCATCCCTAAGGGGATAAAATAGGGGATGAAAGTTTGTATACATCTTCTTAGATTTGTACACGCTAATCTTCCGAACTACTGAACGGATCTCAATGATTTTTTCTTTGTTGTATCAGTATTAAGCCTGGTCAACATATAGGCTATAATTTATCTTCGAAACTTGAAGACCTGATGCAGAACTCCAACAGACCAACAAAACTATAAGAGATACAAAAATAGTGCCATAGCAAAAATTGTTTCATGTGATGAGCATTTTCAGCTGAGATAATAAATTTTAAGATCTGGAACACCTGATGTGGAACCCCAAGAGCCCAGCTTCTCTATACCATATACAGGTATGACGTTTTAGCAAAAGTTGTTCAATTTGATAAGCACTTTCTATTGACTTACACAAATTGAAGATCTAAAACACCTGATGTGGAACTCCAGGGGCCCAGCTAGACTATAGCATATAGAGGTATGACGTTTTAGCAAAAGTTGTTCAATCTGATAAGCACTCTCTGTTGACTTATAAAAATTTAACCACACCTACACCTGATATGGAACTCCAGGAGCCCAGCTAGACTATAGCATATGAAGATATGACGTTTTAGCAAAAGTGGTTCAATCTGATGCACTCTCTATTGACGTATAAACATCGAAAATCTGGAACACCTGATGTGGAACTTCAGGAGCAATACTACACTTGAAATGTATAGAAATGAATGTTATGAAATAGGTATGGTGAATCAAAAAAGTAATTAGTCCGTCTTTTAGACACGTATTTTTCTTTTCTCTCTCACAAACAAATAATAACAAAGATACAACAACGCTTGAATTCACTGCTTAGTACAAATTTTACATACCTAGACGTGGCGTCACGAGCCCCCACTCTCCGACTTTGTTGCGTTATATCTCATTATTATATTGTATGTCTCTTCCAGACCTCGGGACTATAGAGTTCCGAATTTTGGGAGGCAAACGTGGGGCCGAAGCCAACTCGCTGAAGCCCTTTTGAGACAACTTTAATGAAATGGTGACACAAAACCGACGATTATCCCTTTATACACCATAGAAAGGAACCCAAGGACAATCCCCGGTAGACGTCGTTAAAAAAAGACAATCCCCGGTTTTGTGCTAAAATATTGCTAAATGTAATATAATGGATAATGTATAATGTTTACGTAATAACACTTGTGTAATATTTTTGCCACACACAAATGCGGACTAATTAGAATCACTGTTTTTATCCCTATGGTCACGTCTATTGCGGTTCAGTTCTCAGCGTTTTGTTTAGTCTGCTGTGCTTTTGCTGTTAAAGTACAAAAATTAAGTATATAGAACGTTTCTCTTCGGTCCCTTAAAATTCAATATCAGACTATTCAGATCTTTGATTTTGCTGACCCCGTAGTCGCTGGCATAAGGGACAGGATCCGCGTACGAAGTCGCGGGCAACAGCTAGTTTTAAAATATAATTTCAATTGATTGCGAAAATACGACTAAATTCTAACTTGAGAGCTTCATTTGCTTTTACTTTCTGCGTCTAGAAGGCCATTCTTCTTGATTTGTTTCCTTATTTTTGTTTACGGTATATTGGTGATATATTGTTGGAAAAGGCTCGGGAGATGATGATGAACAACAAAATGAGCTGAATACTAGCTAATACTGACCTCGCAACAATACCAAAGGTAAACAGCTAGAATTTCAGTCTATATCTAAAACCAGTATCGTCTGCGATGCACAAACGCCATGCGTGTTGATCAAACGTTTTGCATTCATGAATATTTTGTAAAACCAGTGAAAACTGCTCGTTACTTCTGCCAGTAAAAATAAAACTAAGCTTATATCAGCTTCGAAATATCCAGCGGAATTTTACAGCGTGAAGTTTATTTTGAAATATATTTGTGTTGTTCTATTCGCTTAGGTGTTAAAAATATTTTTTGCTTGCAGTTTGAAAAATGTTGGATTAGAATTAGAAAACTCTTTCATCTGGTATAGCAGGGGTAAAATGAGGTCCTATTTCCTGGAAGTTAGGGCACCGACCTCGTTATTGGCGCCCAACGTACATATGTAAGGGGGATATCTGAACGTTCAACGTAATGATATCAGCTAGTTAATGTTTAACTAGCTAAATTATTCAGACCTCAGTTCCCCCAGCGCGTGGAACCCTGACATAGTTGGTAATGCGACACTGCAGGAAGCGACCCAGTTCTGACTATCATCCAAGTGTAGTAACTCTTCTACAATTCTTTCAAATGTGCTGTTTCGAAGATGTATATTTTATTTTTATGGCACTTCTAGTTTGTGGGCCGAAACTCAACATTGTTCTAGCCCACTATTTACATGACTTACATGTTCCTATGACTTCATAGTCCCATTTACAGAAAGCGGCCATTTCTTCAGATAATAATCATAGTTTGGATTATTGTTAGGAACTATCATAACAGCCATACATTGAGGAAAGTGTAGCTTATCAATATTATATTATGATTGTGACATTGTAGGGGTAATTTCTGGATATAAAGAATGAATTTTCACAAAAACACATATTTAGAAAGCTACGTTATTTGTGAGTGTCAAAATCATTCCTTACGGTAAGTAAGTAGTTCCCTTGGGTGAAACCACTGGCATCACCCAGCCCTTACAAATACATTTAGATTGACAGTTCCAGATATTGTCAGCTGCTCGGTTCAAACAAGATTGTGACAAAGTTAGACGTTTAATGGTGAGTACAAAAACAATGCCTATTGACAGGTGATCGATCAATATGGATAAACTAGTCTGTTCAGCTAGTTACTACTGTATAACATAAGGGTGCGTTTACACGGTGGAAGTAGCTTGCACATGTTAAGGCACATTTTAAAAACGTGCGGGTCGACTCGAGCATATGCCAAAGTAAGGTACACACCAGCGAGCGTGCTCTGTTGCGTGCGCGCGGGTCACTTGCGCATGTTAACTTGCTACATGCACCGTGTAGACGCGCCCTTAAGGATAGTTTCTGACGTAAAACTCTATCGTAAAATAACAAGTAACAGCTGACTGGGTATTATGGATTAATTCAGTTCATCACATGTTCATGAATATTAATAACTATACTCTTAGTGTTATGGTACATAATAATAGGAGCAATTTATTCTGTACGTTATTGTTATACATCAGCTTCAATGATGGAACTTGGGACACGAAGAAGGTCTATTATTCACGTCTCTTAGCAAGTGCTGGCAGATAGACCTCATAATTCTGGGATTATAGTCTAGACACACGGCAGTGTGTCCGCCAAGTTCGAGCAAAAAAGGCGACACACCGGCCGTGGGTTATATTACACGAACCATTTCGGGCCAAATTCGACCCCCCTGTAACTCAAAATCTATTTTATTTACGCATATCAAATTTCTAGTATCTGTTGAGACCCCCTCACTTATCTAAAATACAAAATTTCATTAATATACCTATTGTAGGTCTTGAGATATTGACGTCAGAAAATCGCTATTTTTACTATACACTCACTGACTGATTCACTTATTCACTGATTCACTGACTCACTCATCAAAAACCTAGACCACTTCCAATGGTCGTATTGACTTGAAATTTGGCATGGAGGTAGGTCTTTATGTCAAGGTAAAGGGAAAAATCTGAAAATGGCCAAGTGTGAGTCGGTTTCAAAATAATGAAGGTGTTTTATACCCGGTGTAAATTTATACCCCTAAGGAACTAAAACGAACTAAATTTATCTATATTTATATAATATATCTTCGAATGGTACAAAGGTTTGTATTTAGTCAAAGTAAAGTAAAAATCTGAAAACGGCCAAGTGTGAATCACTTTCGAAAATAACGAATGTGTAACTTTGATCCACGAACATAATATATGATAACATGTCATGTTAGTCAGTTGGTAAATCTAGTCCATTTAGTTAATCTAGTTCATTTCTTTGTAAGAAACATAGTGCATATTAAAAAATCTAAAAGATAGTATAAATGAGACATTTCTTTAACTAACTTCATCATAAGAAAAAAAAAAAAATAAACAACCTTACAAAAATAAATGAAATCCCACCCAAAACAAAAATGTGAAAGACTGCCAAGTTCGATAATATGGGAATGCTTCGCCTATAAAAGAAGTGAGATCTGAATAAGTACCAAGTTCCATACACATACCTCAGATAAAAATAGTTACTTTTTAATGATGATTACTTGGCAAGTTTTAATAGAAAATTAAATACTTGATTCATTGCGTTTAGTAGGTTTATAACAAGGTGTATGAAAACTTGCCAAGTAACATCATTAAAAAGTAACTATTTTTAACTGAGGTATGTGTATGGAACTTGGTACTTATTCAGATCTCACTTCTTTTATAGGCGAAGCATTCCCATATTATCGAACTTGGCAGTCTTTCACATTTTTGTTTTGGGTGGTATATTTTTCTTCTAAGATATGACACTTTCCTTACTATGCTGGGGGGAATGATGAAACATAATTATTATAATAAGCCATTCTTCATTCAATGTCTACACTGCGTTAATAGATTTTCTTTTAATAAAAAAAAATTGAATCTTCAGACCAGTAATCTTCCAGTTCCTCAAAGAAAATAAATTAATAAACTATGCAAAAAAATATCGGAGAAAGATCCGACGGTGTTCAGAATTTTTCACGGCAATGTAAAAGCATAAAAATCGATTATATCGAGTTTATAACGTGGCTCAAAAGCAAGTAAAAGGTGCAGATGAGTATCAAATGCTAGCTTAGAATGTAGCACAAAGCTGCAAAAATATGTATATTTAGATAAACTTAATATTCGTAAATATATGATACTATCTCGTGGGTAACGGTATTCAAATCAAGTTAAAAGCTAAAAACAGCAAAAGCCTCTACTGATAATATGCAAGTTATAGGGATGTGAAGTCGTTTTATCGATATTTTGTTATATTTTTCGATTAAAATGTTTTACTGACAATGTTTATCCGTATCTGTCAGCACTTAATTTTGGACTGTGAAAAATCGTGGGCCACTCTATCAAATAGTTTAGTTTCAATAAAATATCGATCACTTGGCTAAGCTCCAAAACTGTAAGTGCTGAACTATCGAATCAATCTACTACTGACAACTGTTTATCAATCATACTCGACAACAGCAGACGTTTTTAAATCAATCTCATCTTTTGTAGATGATGTTATGTCAAGTGAAAATACTGATTTAACAAGAGAGAGCAATTTTTATACATTTCTCTTCGGTGCTTTTAAGATAAAGAGCGAACACACATATAGGTGCATACTCAAATGAAACTATATGAATATGTACTGGCGTTTTTCACATACGGCCTTTAACCAACTAATACAAAAGTAATAGTAACCTTATTTAAGTACCCACAAGGCAAGGCTTCATACACCGTCGCCTGCAATAATCGTAAGGTTGTAACTATCGACTACTGACATCGATAATTACGTGTCTAGCTCTAATGCACAACTCGGTAATGTTAGCTCATTTGCTCGATCTTATGTGTGTAAGAACGATCGCAAAAAATATCGATAAGCAATCGATTAAGCTAGTGGGTTACTAAACATTCATTGTCTTGCGAATCAAGCTTTTTATTCAATTAGAATTCTCATGGAAATTATTACCGTGTAACTAATAGGTCTTATTAGAATAGTGTAAATTCCAAACGATTGCAAAGAGATAAATGTAATTAGTAGATTGTTTTTCTTAGTCATTTTCCATTGAATAATTTGCTGTGGAAATCATTTTGCTTTATGCACACAACATGCCGTGTTTTAGTGGTCTAGATTGAATTCTAGTAATGCAATTACAAAACGTATGTAGAGAAAAATAACAGGTAGGTATTGTTGATATCTCCATTTTAACAATCCAGTATTTTTTCAGAATTGTATTGTAGAAAAAATATAGGTCATATTTACCAGATCTGACCTTATTACTTTACGCTTTTTTCAATTTCAAAGCTTATTGCCCATGAAAACAATGACCATGCTGGACCACCGTGCAAAACGTCAAGCCAATCCTCGTCCATCAGTTTCCCTTTTCAGTTCCGGCGTGAGCGCATCAAACACGATACAAACAAAATGGACACAAAAGTGAAAGACGCGTGTTACTGGCACTTCGAAACAATCAGAGCACAGTTTGTACGTACATATGTGGTTTCTGTAAACGGTAAAAGGTGAATATGGAATGATTGTGTGTGATGACGTCTGATAGAAAGAAGTATGGAGGAAGACATGTTACAATGAAATCAAACAACGTTTGAACAAGACTAGGAGGATGATGACGATGATGGACACACTAGTATTAATATATAAAGATTTTCATGACATCAAGCTGCCGTCAGTGTGTTTACAAACACAAACTGAATCTCTAATTATGTAACGAAAAATGGTTGACATCACACACATAAGAAGTATAGCTTACATTTATAATTACATAATTAAACGAACTTACCTGAAGTGAAGTTCTATTGTAATTATACGAAGAGCTTAGTCCGAGATATCTTCTATATTCACTGTGTAGTTCCACAATCCTCGCATTGTGTGTGCCGCGACATTTAGAGAAAGCGAAAAGCTTCGTATCCAAACCGAAAAGGCAGCCCGCTGTCAACACTATATCTGTAAGTCATTCTTTTCAGAGCATTAGTAGTATCATTATGATTTCCAACCTTCCAGGGGCATATAATCTATGATTATGAAAAGGGTGGGTGCTAAGCTCTTCGTATAATTACAATAGAACTTCACTTCAGGTAAGTTCGTTTAATTATGTAATTATACTCAAGCTTAGTCCGAGATATCTTCTATATTCACTGTGTAGATGTTTAGAGAATTGTTGGGAATCATAAGGTTGTTTATTACGCAATCAAAACACAGAGTTTAATCAGTCTTCTTAATTCAGTATTTAATAATCAGTCTTATGTAATATTAGGTATCACATCATTAATCAACATCAATTAAATGTTTCACTACTCAATTAAAATTAAACTTTAACGTTACATATTAGAGATGAGTCCGATATCATGTCACATGTTAAAATCATCGATATTTTAAAATCATTTCATCATGCAATGACAACGACAAAATCATCAATGCTTTTAAATCATTACTCGAATCGAATGACAATGAATGAATTGAATGCCAACTTCGGTGATTTTCGGCCGTTTCGCTCGGCCCCGCTCGGGTGTGCTCGGTCGCAATCGCAATGCGCAGCGGCGGCCCGGCGGCGGGCGGTTCGAATCGCAACGTTGCGACACTTATGTGTGACTGTTGCGAGGCTTGCCCGATCGTATGACTGGGCGCACGGAACGGCAACAATTCTTTCACTTCGTTGTTTAAGTTTGCGCGCGAACTTGACTCGAAAGGTTGTTTTTTTGTGAATCATTGTTTTGGATTGAACTTTTGATTAGGAAAGGACGAGCATCCTTACCTAATTTTATTTTACGCGTACGAACTTACGAAGTACGTAGTGTAATTTGTTAATTGACTTATGCCGTAGTAAATATTGAAGTGTATTACAAATTTTAAAACCAAGTTAGTATTTGCAGTTTGTGCCTAAAATATTAAAAACGTATGGTAGGTACTTAACGTTCTTATTTAATGAGTGGTTACAGTTTACCTAAATACCTATTAATAAAAAATGGCATCAACTTTAAGAAAAACATCCAACGTCTGGGTACATTTTGACATTGAATCCGTTGGTGAAAAGACAGCAGTGTGTAAACTGTGCAGGGTAAAATTATCCTATAAAACTTCCTCAACAAATTTAAAAACATATTTTAAGAAAACATCCTACGGTTGAAATTCAAGATGAACGTAGGAACATGGGTATGCACCAAAACAGTTCAGAACAACGTTTGGAACAGGAAGCTGGCCCTTCTAATCAAGCAGGATCCCAAAATCTGACTCAACAGTCTGTTGTTGCTTCTTCTGCTAGTCACTCAGCCGAGGGTAATCCGTTGCCACAACCACACATTATCCAGCAGTCTTTAGTTCGACAACCTACAATAGCTCAATTTACACAGAGAAAAAAAATTACACCATCTGAACAGGAAAGGTTGAATAGACTACTTATGAAATTGTTCATGTTAGATTTTCAACCATTCAGTATTGTGGAAGACGAGGGCTTTGTTGCATTTGTTCATGGTCTAAATCCCATTTACCAACTACCTAGTCGTAAGTACCTTTCAAACACTTTACTGCCATCAATGTACCAGCAAGTTTTAATGAAACAAAACAAAATGACTGAAGAAGCAAAAGTGTATGCCTTACCACAGACTGCTGGACATCAAAAGCAAATGAGTCATATATGGCCATAACAGCTCATTACATCGATCAAAACTATATTTTGAAGTCGCTTCTCCTGCAGTGTGAAGTCCTCCCTGGACATCATACCGCCATAAACTTAGCAGCTCAATTAAGAAAATGTGCATCGACTTGGAACATTACAGACAAAATTACCATAGTTGTGTCTGACAACGCGAGTAACATAGTCTCCGCTATCACGACTGAGCTGAATTGGCGCCATTTTGGGTGTTATGCACACAGTTTAAATTTAATTGTCAAGAGTGGATTAAGCGTTGAAAATTTGCAACAGACAATCACCAAAGTGAAGAACATTGTATCTTTTTACAAACGTAGCCCTTTGGCCACAGAAAAGTTTGTAAAATATCAGGTCCAACAATCGGAGGCAAAACAGCAAAAACTCACTCAGTCTGTGGAAACTCGATGGAACTCTGACTTTCATATGCTGCAAAGGTTTCTTGAACTTAGAGAGGCTGTAACTGCAACACTTCCACTCAGCAACTTCAAAGGTACATATCTTGAAGACAATGATTGGAAAATTATTCAAGATTTGCAGTGCGTGCTTAAACCCTTCGATGAAGTGTCTACGCGTATGAGTGGAGAAAAATATTTGACGGGTGGAGAAGTGATTCCAATCACACAGTGTCTTTGCAAACATTAGAAACTCTAGAGTTGAGAGAGTTGCATGATGTTGTGAAATTGGTTTTAAAAAAGCTAAAAAAGGAAACTTCGGAAAGGTTTCGCAATTTGGAATTTAGCAGAACACTTGCACTATCAACTTTTTTAGATCCGAGGTTTAAAATTTTCATGTTTCCACAACATCTGGCTGAAGAAACGAAAAAAGTTGTCATCGAATTGGTAGCTGCGTCAATTGCAAAACTAAACAATTAACTACTCCAACCCTAGCTACGACACAAAACTCGGGAAGTAATACTGAACCATCCATATGGAATTTATATAGGACAGCAATTGCGAAAATAGAGCCTAAAGGAACCCCGTTATCAAGAGCGATAGCGGAAGTTCAAAGGTACCTAGACGATGACATCCTTCTAATGGGATCGGAACACGACACTCCACTTCAGTGGTGGAAAACCACGAACATGTTTACCCAAATTTGACGAAATTAGTTTTTACTAAGTGCTGTGTGCTGGCAACATCAGTGCCTTGTGAAAGGGTATTTTCACGAGCTGGTACCATGGTATCCGAAAGACGCACTCGCCTAGGAGTTTCAAAAGTAAAACAGCTTATGTTTTTAAACGTCAATTGTAGCCAATGAATAGGCACAACAGGCAAGAAAATGTAAATATTTGTAGATATACACATAAAAAAAAAAAAAAACAAAAAGCAAAAAAAACAAATAGGTACCAAGAAGTAAGTACCTCAATTTAATCATTGTAAATATACCAATCTTTTAAATGCGCCAAAGAAAAGCAAAATGATATTATATTTTTATTAGGTACCAGTATTATTTTGCTAGTCTTTGCCAGTCCTAAGCCTGGACAAAGCATGAAGGTAAGATTGGAATATTACTTGTAGGAAAGGTGCGTTGGTATTTACGCAACCAAGTTTTTACGCCTACTACTAAATAACAAATGATAAAGTCACTAAGCCTTTACACCGTTCCGCGATCATTTCATTTCATCTACTCATTCATTAAATCATTACTCATAATTGAAGTGCCGTGGCCCGTGATGTGCTCAAACAAAAATCATTGATGATTTTGTCATTGTTCCTGTCATCGATATTTTTTTGTCATTGTCACGCAGTCATTGATACAGAAAAATCATCACTCAGCCCATCGCTATTACATATAGCTTTAGAAAAATTATAATCATCCTTATCTATACATAACGGTCTATTATAGTGATTAGCAAAAACACTTGAACCTGCGGACCAACCAGCAGCCTTAAATATGCAGTCCAAAGTTACGCCTTCTCTACGCGCCAAAGACGTGGACGCGTGACGCGTGGAGTGAGGGGTAAACTTTTTTACATCAATCCCACACTCGGCCATAACTTGCCTGATCCAGCGACTTATGGTTTGATTGCTGGCACAGTTATGTGGTTTTCTATAAGAAATAAGTAGTTTGTCAGAGTCTCCTTCTCTAAGTGCACTAGTGTAGTCTATATAATATCGCAGTGTCGATACGGGGCAAATTTCTGGATTTGCTTCTAAGGAAGGAAGCTTTATTATGACTTGGTCCTTACACGGCGTCGTTGTTTTTAATAAGTCGGTTATTGCTATTTTGACACCGTTGTCCGTGAACTCAATGTTACTCAATCGAATAACGGACAATGTCTGAATACGTTGAGCCGTTGTAAGGGCTAATAACATAACTAATTTCTTGGTTATTTTTTCTAAGTTAAGGCTGCTGTTTGGTGACCAATTCTGGATATAATTCAACACAACGGATGGATCCCATGTATCGTTATACTTAGGTCTAGAGGGTTTTAGTTTGAAAACTCCCTTAAAAAATCTCTTAATTTGTATATCAGATCCTACTATTGTATCTATAATAAGCGAGAGCGCTGAACGGCATGTATTTAGAGTAGCGTACGAAGCGCCTTGCGATAACATTTCTGTGAAAAATTTTAAGATTTTAGGTATTGACAACTCGTATACGTTTTCTCCGTTACAAAATGACCACCATTTTTTAAGCGCTGTTGTGTATTGTTTTATAGTGTTTTGTGATAAGGACGCTACCATAACTTCTATTGTTTCGTCAGGAGTTAGTTTTCTCGGAACGCTTCCCTGATAAGATGCAGGCTCCCAGGGAAAGACTGTTGTACAGGGGGTGTAGAGTTCTGAAAGGTGATAGTAACAAATCTTTTGATGGTTCAAATTTTAACACTTCTGAGGCTGCTAGATCAGCTATGAAGGGATACCAGGGTTGGGAGGTCCATAGAGGGAAAACTATGATACCTGTTGCCTTATCACAAATAATTTTTTGTACACATTTAGAAATTAAAGAGAATGGAGGAAAAGCATAAAATAGGTTAAATGTTGACCAGTCTACAGTAAAAGCATCAATATTCTCTGCATATGGATCTCTATGCCAAGATATGTATCTCTGGCATTTTGTATTTGCTCTGGTGGCAAACAAGTCTATATTGGGTTCTCCCAGCGACATAGTAATTTTTTGAAAAGAATTTTTGGCCAATTCCCATTCTGAGTCGATATTTTTTATTCTGGATTCTTGGTCAGCTTCTTTATTTTCTTTTGACTTTATATAAGAGGCAAATAACCATATTCTACGGACCTCACACCACTGCCATATGTCCCTAGCCAAAGAATTTAGTTTTGGAAATTGTATACCTCCCATTCTATTTATGTATGAAATTGCTGTGGTATTATCTATTCTCAGCAATATTTGACAAGATTGTAAATCTTTTGCAAAACATTGTAAGCCCAAAAAAGCAGCTAATAGTTCCAAAAAATTAATATGGTTTTCCTTATCACTCAGAGTCCAAAACCCATTGGCAACCTGACCATTACAGTATGCTCCCCAGCCTGTTCTTGATGCATCAGAATTTATTTCTAGGGAAAAATTGTACTGTCTTATTGGATTTTTTGATATATTAATTTGATTATGCCACCATTTCAAATCCTTTCTACAATTATCATTAATGTTCATAATTGCATCAAAATTATTGTTATTTGCATTTAAGGCCTGATATTTTTGCTGTTCAATTATTTTAGTGTATAAAAAACCATAAGACACAGCTGGGCAACATGCTACTAAGGTGCCAATCAGTTTGGCAAATTCTCTTATGGGACATTGCTCCATATTTATAAATTTCTTGATTAATAAGGAAATAGATTGTCTTTTCTTTGAAGTCACTGACAATGTCATATCCTTTGTGTTAACTATGAAACCTAAAAATTCTACAATCTTGGTTGGAACAATGACACTTTTTTCCTTATTTATGATAAAACCTAGACATTCTAATAAACTTATGGTCATCTGACAGTTCTCTAAGCACTCTTGGTAAGAATTACCAATACATATAATGTCATCAAGATAATTAACCGATTTATAGCCTTTACTTCGGAGAAAATTTATAACTGGCTTCAGTAACTTAGTGAATGTGAAAGGAGCAGTACTTAGACCGAATGGTAAACAGTTGAATTCATACATTCTATTTTGGAACCAAAACCGTAGATATTTTTTATCTGTACCCATTGGGACCAAGAAATATGATTCTTTTAGGTCAATGGTACACATAAAATTATTTTTTGAAATTAATTTACAAAGAGTTCTCATATCCTCAATTTTGAAATGTTCTGGTGCAATAAATCTATTTAAACATTTTAAATTTAAAATAAATCTAACTTCCCATTTGACTTTGGTACGGTGAAAATCTTTGAGAAGTATTGACCTTCCACAGCTTTTTACATTTTGAAAGTACACCAAGTTTTAAAAGTCTATTTATTTCTTTTAATATTATAGTATTTTCTGTAGCAGTAAAATTTGAATTTTGGGAGCAAAATCTTGGTGAGGGACCTCTAAAAACGGTATTTTATAGCCATTTAGCCATGACAAGACAACTTTATCCTGAGTTATTTTTAACCAACATGAGTAGAAAAGCTTAAGTCTACCAGCAAAAGTATTTACCTCTAAGACTGTCGGACAGGAGCCTTGACTGGAGGACGTGGTGGGGGTCTCGGCTTGTAGCTCTGTGTCTGCTGGTATCTGCCGCCCCTCCCTGTTTGAACTGTGTCATACTCGCTCGGGACGGCCCTTGTAGTTTCCCTGCTTTTTAGGGAAACTCTTTTGGGACTGAGTCGGCCTGTAGTTGGTTTTCCGATTGGAGTTTTGTTTTAAAATGGTCCCAGCAGATTTTTTAATGGCTGTGGCCGACTTCACGTTCTCATTGAATTTTTCTCCAAAGAGAAATTCATCGCGTTCTTGGTTCTCCACCGTCCTCCCGACATTTTGGTCCAAACTAGGAATCACCAGCTTCTTCCTAGTGATTGTATCCTGGTAATGCAGATCTGTCAATAGTCGTGTTACATCACTGATTGTTGAGATCAGACTTATCTTGTCGACATCCCCTTTAATTAATTTGTCTGTCGCACACAACAAAGCCGCTGTTGCAATGCCTATTTGTTGTTGGCGATCTTGAACCCGCTTGTCACGGGCCTTCATAGCGTCATTTAGTAGCCCTTCTAGCTCTTTATTAAGTTTTGGTGCATCTAAAAGCTTGAGGTTGGAAGGTACTAGGTACTTTTTCACAAGTTCATCCTTAGTTTCTTGTTTAAGGTCATTTATAATTATACCTTCAACCCTCTTTTTTAACTCCAAGTGAATATCAGGCCCATATTCTTTTTCACTGGATAAGGTCTGCCCTAAGGCTTTTATTATAGTGTCATCCAACACTTCTGTTGAAGGGTCTTTATCTTGTGTGTTGATCACACATTCAGCACCTAAAAATATACCAAACCCTGTTTGATTTTGTTAGTACTTAGCTACCAGCTGTACATAATCTAATCATAATGCCAACAGCTACCAGCTGTGTGAAATTGGTTGCTATGAGTATGTTTAATGCCACCCCGTGGCTGTTTAGTAAAGAGAACTTTACTGAAAACTACTTGACACATAGCCACCGGCTAATGAGTCAAGAAATAATAACTTTATAGTGCTGTCCACGGTAGGATATCCACGTGTTGATCTCACTCCACCGGAGTGCCCGTATAACATGTACCACATGTCATAGAAAGCAGGGGCGATCACTGGACATGCTATTTCTTGTAGAAAAAACGTACCTGTGGGGTCCGTGTCGAGTATTTCGACATCGGCGTCACTTTCTGCCTCGTCGCACGATGATACCGGTGATGGCGGCGAAGACTCGACTGGTGACGGTGATCGATTTTCGTTCGATCTGGCCTTATTTTTCTTCAATTTCCTTTTCAACCTCTTAATCTTCCTTTGGTACCTTTCTTCCTTACACTCACACTTTCTTTTCGGCATATTTGAACTTAAAAACTTCGAAAACAAAATAAAGTTTTTTATTTTAGCGAACACACGCGGCGCGAAAATAATGAATGACTTACAGATATAGTGTTGACAGCGGGCTGCCTTTTCGGTTTGGATACGAAGCTTTTCGCTTTCTCTAAATGTCGCGGCACACACAATGCGAGGATTGTGGAACTACACAGTGAATATAGAAGATATCTCGGACTAAGCTTGAGTATAATATCAACAATATTCGTACGAATCTTACCATATTTAAAATCCACCACAGTTTTTATTTTGCTCCGACACACAATTAAAAACTTATTCATCTATCTACATATTTTTCCTTCACCGCAAAATTATGTATGTACAAATAGAACTGTAATTAGATATACATATACATACATATGTACCGTACCGTATCCGTATGTTTACTTCGCCACGTCCGACAAGTAAATGTTTTGTTACGGCTTTATTCCAACTGTCTGTTATTATTCTATTAGCTGTTTCTTTTGTTGATGTAGATATTGTTTTTAACTGCGTAAATGTTGGTTACATGGGCATTTTAGTTTATCAGATGTGTGTGGTAGGCACTTTTCGGTCACTTTATAACCCTACATATGCCACGAAATCTCGAGTTTATGTATCATCACTTGAAGTTCAGCAAGAAGTGATAAGCTTTCACAGCATAGCACTGAAAATCTCGATAGTGTGATGCTTGCATGGTGTAGGTATCCATGTCATTTAATGGGAAAAGCCTCTGAACAATAATCACTCAAGATTATTATGAAAACAAAACAAGCTGTACCATGCAGTTTTCCGCGCGTCCATGCACACATCCAAACTATCACGGTCATAATATCAGAGTGATGTAATGTAAACAAATAACAACTTGCGAAAATTCACTCATGCATCGCAAGGTGATTCATATCACCTTCTTCAAAACAATTCTAAAACAATTGTTTATGTACCAGATACATAAACACTGAATGTCAAACAAGGGCATCCATCATCACTTGCTTAACACAATCATACAAATTAGCGAATATTAGCCGATAGTCACTAATATAACCTTCAAACATAGCACGGCCATTTGTAGCAATTCCCAAGAGGACCATTACTAGTTACTCCATGTTACGAAGAGACTGCATGCATCAGCTGCTTACAAGTCCCTAAGGAAACTCTGAACATGGTTGATTTGTAGGTTGGTTTTTTGGCAAAATATAGGAGTGATGTTTGTATTCCCGAAACAAGAATTGCCATACACATTTTGACATTTGTGTCATCCTATTTTTAAAGGACTAGACTGGAAAGTACGTAGTCGTGGCGAACTGCAAACATGTCATCGTCATTTCAGCCACGACACATCCACCGTGGAATATACCTCTGGGCCTCCTTCATTGACTGTCGAAGAACTAGTTGGAAGTGGCTTTCGTCCAGTAACATGGTCGTTGCCTTCGTCATATCGTCTGACCATCTCGATAGTGGATGGTGGGATGAACCTAGGTCTGAGTCTTTTATAGGCAAACGTTGTACTAGGACACTGAACAAACGTCTTACATAATTGTACTTCTGTTATGTGTAGTTTACTTTAGAAAATATTTGGAGAACATTGAAAGCTAGGCACCTTCAGCCTAACCCTTCATGTAGTTTTACCGTGACGAATATGTATGTCACTAACTACATACTACCGGTTCGGCACCTATCGTGTCAACTTCTAGCCGTAACAGTTACCAAATGTGGTGTTACGTTACTGAAACAATATGTGAAAATGTGTGGCAATGTGCGAATAATTGCAATAGCCACCGTGTTACTCAGTCGATACGGTGTTGAAAATATCTGGTTTGTGATATACCAATGTATTTATAAGTAACAGATTGTTATTATTATTGAGGGTTTTATAGACACGTGTAACGTTCTCTGACACGCTCCGGGTACAGACGACGCAAAAATAGGCGTATGATTGATATAATTTCGGGACATTAGATCGGGAACTTGACATTGATAAAAAGCCTGTTTTCCTATAGGTACTTTTGTAATTTATATGTCAATTTATTTTGCGACCTTTTTGTCAGCTACGTTCATGGTGTTATAATAGATGGTCATTTCTGAAGGGTTGTTTTTCATTGAGAAGAGTATCGTATATAAATGTTATACAAAAAGCAACTTGAGGAAAAAATTGTTTCATTTGGTAATTTGAAGCAATCCTTGAAGGATGTAACAGATTAGGATATGTAGATGCTAATGATATTACTTCACGAGCTATTTTTGCATATTTGCAAAATTGCTCATCAAGTTCATGTTCTGAAATCGATATCTTCGGGTCGATTTTCTAACACGAGACTGTGAAATAGTGCTAACGTAATTCAAAGCAGAATTTTTTTCATCCAGAAATAAAGTTGATAGGTACCTATTAAAGTGGATTGCATTGTATACTGTTAGTACATATGTAAAGCATTGTTGAAAGGTTTTTTTTACCTTCAGACAGACATGTGTTGCTGGGAAGTTTGTTGGGCCACTTCTCCCCAGTAAAAACACACATAGGAAGTGGTGAAGAATTGAGCCTTTTGGGGGCTGTCTTTTCAGAACTTGGACGTCCTAATAGTGCTGCCTTGCAGCCAAATATCAATAAATGATTTGAGTTTGAGTAGCTGAAAGTTCGTCCATTATACATTAAACTGGCGCAACCTCGTATCGAATCGTATGTGTTTTTTTATTACCGTGTCAGTTGGGCAAACTGTATATACACTCTTTTGCAAAAAAAGCGGGCACCTATGCGAAATCTTAGTTTTAAGGACTTTACGTGTATTTCAAAGGGTTTTAATGATTGTAGTATGTTTCTAGCATCAAAAGGGTTAGCCAAGCATGCGTGAGAGTGTATTCTAAATTTGAATTATGTACAATTGCTAAGAAATTGGTTAAACCTTGTTTTGGACTAATTGCTGGCAGAAAGTTCGTCGGTGTTTTGAAAAGTTTTTGAAGTGATTTTCAGGAAAATGATAATGCAGTTTTAATTAATGATTAATGTACTTTTTTATTAGATCAAAACATTTTTGAAAAACTATGCGTATTTGATAAAATTTTCACCTGCTCTAAATGGGCTATACTGATGATTGATGGCAATGTTAAGAGTTTCGGTATTTTAGTGTAAAGCGTTCTACTGTTTAGATATTGTACCCACGTGTTTTAAAATATCGCTTTTTCATAATTAAACACTATTTAGAGGAGTATCAGTACACTGGGCTGCGACAAAACCAATTTAAAGTAAGCAGTGCCGATCACAACTCCTCTCCTATCGGACTTTGACATTTAAAAAATACCAAATTTTGTGATAAATGTTAAAATTAACCATATGAAAAATGATGAGGAGGGTTTAAGCTATCTAAATAATCAAATTATTGCCGCGTTGAAGCTCTCGATAACTCCATAGGTATCGGGTTACTAAACGATGATTTAGCTGAAAGGGAGTCAAGAATTCAAAATTATTGGCCAAACGTATGTTTCTTAAGAAATGAGAAGATAGCTTATTATTGTTATGATTTAAGCAGGAAAGTGCTGTAGATGCCAGAAAATCTCGGTGCAGGCAAGTTTATTTAATAAAATGTCAGTGGGATGAAAACACGCTATTTGAACGCTCAGACTCGTAGATCTTCAGTGGTCTACGGAGTTTCCCAAGAGACGAGGTTGTTTAAAAATCAGTGATTACGAGACCTTAAGACCTCGTGCTCACAGTCTATGCGCTATTCTCTGTATTTTGTAGAATTTCAAGACTTTTAAAAATGTCAAAGTCTGATAGGAGACGAGTTGTGATCGGCACTGCTTACTTTAAATCGGTTTTGTCGCAGCCCAATGTACGGATACTCCTCTAAATAGTGTTTAATTATGAAAAAGCGATATTTTATAACACGTGGGTACAATATCTAAACAGTAGAACGCTTTACACTAAAATACCAAAACTCTTAACATTGCCATCAATCATCAGTATAGCCCATTTAGAGCAGGTGAAAATTTTATCAAATACGCATAGTTTTTCAAAAATGTTTTGATCTAACAAAAAGGTACATTAATCATTAATTAAAACTGCATTATCAGTTTTCTGAAAATCACTTCAAAAACTATTCAAAACACCGACGAACTTTCTGCCAGCAATTAGTCCAAAACAAGGTTTAAGCAATTTCTTAGCAATTGTACAAAATTCAAATTTAGAATACACTCTCACGCATGCTTGGCTAACCCTTTTGATGCTAGAAACATACTACAATCATTAAAACCCTTTGAAATACACGTAAAGTCCTTAAAACTCAGATTTCGCATAGGTGCCCGCTTTTTTTGCAAAAGAGTTTATTTCCGTTTTGCATAATATTATTTGCTGTATTCGTTACCGTTTGTAACAACTGTCATACTTTATTGCCATTTCGTTTCGGCATTTTATAATAACGGCGTCGCGTTTTAATCTGATTTTTGTAACCGTAAATTATGGGGAAAGTGATCGTTTAATTCTTTTCGGTTTGTTCAAGGTTAATTCATCACAATGGAAAATAACTTGGACATAATGCGTGTTATTTTGACCATAAAATGGAAGTTTTTGTGTGCAATTTACAATCATCATCATCATAAATCCATACGTTTATTTAATATTTTAACTTAGTTTTTTTTCGACCGATGGGATGATACGATTAAAATACGAACACTGTTTACAGGCTCAAACATTCACTAAACAAATTCTGACACCACTTAAGCATCAACTTGCTACGGAAATTAAATAGCCCGTGCCTTAAATCCGGGTTAATTACCACAACGAAGAGTAAAAGTAAATCACATATAAGCCTTATCACTTTCATCAAACACGCATGCGCACCATACATTTCTCCTCCTAATGCATTATTAATTGATGTCGCCCAACGACCGTTCCTAATATTTTTCTATCTATCCGTTCATTCGCTTCCTATTATAGATACAATGTTGACATAAGCTTCAATCCATTCATCGTTTCTTTGGTCGTCCCCCTTCATTCACGTTCATGCTTAAGAGCTACTTATTCTACAACAATATCACATGTTTACGGCCATTCATAATATTCTATACTATACTAGCTTCCACCCGTGGCTTCACCCGCGTCAAGTTCGGTTATATCGCGTTTCCAAGAGAACTCTTCAAAAGACCGGGATAAAACCTATCCTAAGTTCTTTCTCAAGGTCAACTCTATCTCTGTACAAAATGTTATTAAAATCAGTTCAGTGGTTTAGACGTGATGGCGTAACAGACAGACAGAGTTACTTTCGCATGTAAAATATTAGTGGGGATAACTGTTGATTTATTTCCTATACTACAATTTAACACCAAATTCCTATCTCTAGTAAGCTAAAGAACAGATAGATAGCTTATTGGCATCAGCCCTAAATATACGATAAATGAAAAGCGCCGGTGTGAATTGGGTCGTCTTTGTAATATCGTGTCGTTTTTATGAACGGTGACGTCATCCTATTGTGATTGTTTATGGGATGGGTGGAGGTACAAAAGAGGTAAATGTCATGGATTTGGAGGGAAGAGGAGCGGTTATGTATGTACATGGTCATTAACATTGGTGACTTAATTTACCAGGACAAAGGGCTTGAATGTATAAGTATATTGACCACAGAATTAAGTAAAAAGTTATAAAGCTTGATCTTTTTTATGTGTATTAGAACTATCTAATTGTAGTCTAGATTTTTTAAATCTTGTCCTACAACACAGACTACTATAATAAGGTCCTTTTGTTATTCAGCCGTTCGTTTGAAAGGCTATTTCAACAGCAGTATTAAGTATACGTATGACGGCCGCTCCCGAAATTCTATCCATCTTTTGTTTTTGTGAATATGAAAATTCTTCCATAGGGCTAATAAGAATCTGCTTACCGTTAATTACAAATGAGAGTTGTTCCACCTGAAACAATACAAAAATGGATTTATTATTTTGTTTGTAAGGCTTTGATGGCCAAATCAATTTAGATGAACTCTGTAAATGATTACGAGATTTCTTTATCTGCGTGAGTGAAAAAGTTCCTTAAGGAATAACTTATACAAACATAGAACGTATTTTTATAGTGCAATAAATTGCTGTGCGATTTTACATTAAGGGTAGGTATGAGATAAGCCGGGATCCTGTTCAAATTGAATTTGTGGGCAGCAATGTCGATCCCAAGGGGACTGAGAAATTAATTTATAATTGAAGGTCGGGCGCACTCCGTCTTTTTAAACAATTTGTTGTGATTAAAATATTTGAAGTTTGATAGACTAGGGAAACTCAATTTTCAGGCCACGTGTAAAATATCACTAGCTTATATATTTTACAGTAATTTATCTTATTTTTTATTTTTAGATCTAATCAGAATAATCGGTTCGAGGGACAAAACACCAACGCACAATTTTAAATCGTGCCCCGATATTACGCAACCTTTTTTTACTGTATTAATATTTTGTAGCGAGAGAAAAATGCCAAGAAGAGGAAGATCACGCTTTCCAGTACAAAATCACGATTTCACGACATTCTGAACGTCTAACAATGCAATAGCGGGCACCATAATTCTTTGTGAAGTTTAAGTATATTAGAAAAAAAAATATTGTCAAATAACTTTGCTGTTACAAAATAAGCTGCATGCGCAATACTGTTTTGTTCACAATTGTTTAACTATCGTGAAGGCACTAGTAGCCAAGGCAGAAGACACAAAGCTATTTGTCGGTAACTGGTAGTTCCTGACACATTGATAAACTAGCTTACCCCAGCAGTTCCACTCGCGTCCCGTGGGACATATTATATACTTGCTTCACAGTATCATAACATACTTACGATACGTTATCAATGCAGATTTTGGCCAGAGATAAAGCACTCATGTCGAATCCAATATCAAATGACCCAAGAGAGGTAAACCCTTTTGTAGACAAACGGCAAACGAAACCAAACATAGGGTAAATAGAAGACAGCTAAGTGTAGGATCAAACGGATATAACACTTTTAGTCATTCAATACGTGACCAGCCCACATTACCTCTATGGATAAAGAGAATTCATTAAAAGGGTGGATCTACATACACTGGACGGGGAAGCCAATGTCAAGGCAACGTACAGCTTTGAATATCGCATTCCATGTTATAGAGGAGACGCGTAAACCGATTATCTAGAATACGATTAAGGGGTTAGAATGTTTATTTTGATGTGCAATGAAGTAAAAGTATCTAAAGTTGCAGCTAACTTAAAGAGCAAGAATTTTGAACGTGCGTATGTACCCCGAGCAATACCATGCCGTCCATTTAAAAACACCAGAAGAGCAGACTTTTCTAACAAATCCAAAGACAGCAATAATGTGATGTTCCACCAAGAAGTTCTAGTTCATAACTAGGTAAATAACGAATGTAAAGGACTACATAATTCAAATAGAAAATAATAACAATGTAGGTTTCTATTGTTATGATCTCCATTATTTATTACATCGATGCTGCAATAACTAGCCATGATCTAATGAGAATACAGTTGTTATATCAACATGTTTTCTAACAACATTATTTACAAACATCCTATTGTTGTTCTAAGACCAACCAACAAATCTATCGACTCGATAAGAATATAAAATCGATTCTTCCATAATCAGTGACGCGATTATCAATTCGCAAATAGGAGTATGTAAGCGAATTGTAACTGCTATTCAGAAACGATCCCATTGTGTATATAATTCCTTACATTATGATATTTGCAATTCAGTTGACTCCAATGATGTAATTATAGTATACGAGGACAGAGGGGAAACCCTGAGTTTCCTTAAAGTCCCCGGAAACCCTACAGCCGGCGCGACGAGCCCCACAAAAAGTCCAACTGCGCAAAGCGGGTCTGAAAGAGCCCAGCAAAAGATAGCTGCTGAAAAAGCCGCAAAGGAGCAAAGGAATACCACCAGCAAAGAGGAGCACGCTCGTGCGCGGAATCGCCTTAAAGCTATCGGTTCTTTCCTGAGCGCCATGCTCCCATCGGTCAGTCGCAAATCACCAACATCGAAACAGGAATCAGCAGTGGAGCGGTTTTTCCGAAAAAAGCCCAAAGAGCCCGAGTCACCAAAGCCTAAGCCTACAAGAGCAGACAAGGGGCAGGTCAGCCCACCGACCCTCGCGATGAGTTTGGGCACCACGGACCATGTCAAAAGCGCTTTCCTGGAGTACGTTGCAGTCGTAAGGGCCACAAAGGAGGTAAACCTTAGAACTTGCAACAAGATCATGCTGACCTTCCGTCGAGAAAATGAGGGTCTGCTCCGGGTATTGCTCAAGGAAGCAGAGGCGGCGGTGTACGACAACGCCAACTCCCAAGTCATTGCGGGGGAAATGACGGGGTCGTACATGGCTGCCTACAGCGCAAAGAACGGTTTCGTGGCCCTGGACGAAGAAGCAACGGAGCGAACTGGCAAAATAAAATTCCAGACGCCACACGATGACCCGATAGTGGTTACCGCCAAATGTACCAAAATCATGCTGGAGGATAGTATCCTTGAAATGGCACAGACCGTTTCTGGGACCTCAGACACCTCAGCATCGACGGAACCTTGGGCGGTACCCAATATCAGATGGGTAAATGGGGTGCCGGGGTGCGGCAAAACTACCTGGGTGGTGAAACACTTCGACGAGAGGAGGGACGTCGTAGCCACCACGACAACTGAAGCGGCCAAAGATCTAAGAGGAAAGCTTGCGCACCAATTGGGCGATAGGGCGAAGACAAAGGTGCGCACTATGGCCTCAATTTTAGCCAACGGGTTCAAGCCAAATGAGAAATGTCACCGCTTGACGGTAGACGAAGCTCTCATGAACCACTTCGGGGCCATAGTCATGGCAGCAAAGTTGTCTGGTGCAAGCGAGGTGGTCCTCATCGGAGACGTGAATCAGCTACCATATTTGGACAGGGATAACCTTTTTCCATTAAAGTATACCCGTCCATATCTGGTGGCTGGCATCACACAGGAGCTGCTCTGCACCCACCGTAACCCGATGGATGTGGCCTTCGCACTCAGCGAGATATACTCAGGTATATACTCCTCTAAAACGTCGCTGTCTCATGTTCATTCCCTGAGCTTGAAGGGTTTTACGGGAGCGCAAATACCGACCACCGCCCAGAACACCCTATTCTTGGTTCATACGCAAGAAGAGAAATCTTCTCTTATTAGCCAGGGATACGGGTCCGGTGAAGGGTCGCGTACCTTAACCATTCACGAGGCTCAGGGACTGACATACGACAGCGTCGTCATCATAAACACTAAGTCCAGGAAGCTCCAAATTCATGACAGCGTCTCCCACGCGGTAGTGGCAGTGTCGAGACATACGGCTAGCTGCGTCTATTACACAGATGACGCCGACGATGCCACTGGCCGTTTCATAAAGCGAGCGATGGACGCGCCAATAAAAACGGTCGTCGAATACAACCTCAAGACGGCCATGCAACATCGAGACTCCACTGTCATGTTAGCCCTACTAGCACTCGCAAAGTCCCTAGTCGCTAGCGGGAAATGAGACCAATCCCCAATCCGTTCCTGTCCCAAAATCGTGTTTAACTAAGTTGCCAAAGTCCATGAATATAGTGTTAAGTATTGTGTAAGTAATAAAAAAATTCTGTATACATATATATATATATAAATATCAAAATAAAAACGTAAATACGCGGTGGACTCACATAGTCTTAAGACTAGACATAAGTTGTGAGGCCAAGACGGCAAAAAATTATAATTAAATAAAAAAAAAAAATGTAAATAAAAGCGCGGACCCTCAAGTCTGCGGTAAGGCTTTATTAATAAAAAAAAATGATGTAATTAATCATTATAGTGTCACAATTGGCTTATTACGAAGCTATGGAGGCTCAGTATTGTTAACAGCGCTTTCGTACTAGCAGATTCTCCGCGCGGCAACGTTCAGCTCGTAAGGGCGTTCGCACGTATACAAGCGACAACAAGCAATGGACAAATGACAAACGCACGCAATATGTGTGTTGCGCGTATAAAGCCGTGCTTATACCAGAGCCGCGCGGAAAATCCGCTAGTATAAAAGCGGTATAAACTGTAGCTACAATTTGCAAGACCTGACAGTAAAATGCGGTAATTGTGATGTCAGTCGAATTTAATTGCGTTATCGAAAACGAATTTGTGTGCAGTCGACCGTAGATAATTACCCACAGACAAGTAAGCGGAACATGGTTATAGTTTTTCTATTTCGTTCTAGTGCCATCTATGAACCAATTTTGGAATTAATTAAAACTAATTAGGCTTATAAACTGTATTGTTTTGTAAAAGGAGCTTAGCAGTAAATCAATATTTCGTATTGTACTTTGTCAGTCTGATTTGATTGCTAATATGTTGCAAAGGCCAACGAGTTTTGAGCACTAGAAAACTGTATTTTTAACGGCATTTATAAAGCATATTTTTTATTTATCCAAGAAATTCAGAATATTAAAGAGCTTCTTAAACAGAAAAGTCAACGTTTACTTTAATTTCAAGATGACATGAGAACCTACTTATGATACGGAAAAAGTAGTTACAAAATTGCATTATCAGCTACCAGTTAATTAATAAGGTATTCTAGACTTTGACTACATGCTGACGTGTTACCATAGACAAATGATTACCCAGCATTTTAAAAACCTCGTAATATAGCGCACGCTAGAAGAGGCCTGAAACTAAATTAGTAGCCTAACTTTTGAAGGTCAAGTTTACAAAAGACAGGCCCCAAAACGCCCACCCTTCACCGCTTCCTATGTTGTTGCTTTTGCTGGGAAGAAGAAATATGTAGTTACAAATAACAAAACATCACCCGCCTACATATTATCAGGACTGTTTAATAATGATTAAGTTCAAGGGAAAATAAAGTAGATCATTAATTTTGATCTTCCATTTCATGATGACTGAACTAAGTGATATTTATTGAGCACAATCTGTTTCTTGGAATTGGTTTTTATTTATTAGATTTTAATTAAATGAAAGAACAGCTTTTTTCTGTTCATTAACTGTATTTTATTAAATCTATTGGTGCGTGACTGTTAAGTTGAATTCTTTTTTTTTATTGTTAACTGATTTGTTGCCAATGTTCTTAACAGGACGAACCTTTCGAAGGGGTAGGTACTTGGCAATTATAACATTCACAGAATGAAATTAGCCTTTATTAAAAACTAGCTTTTGCCCGCAATTTCGTTCGCGTGGAATAGTGACTACCAGCAGATTTTTGATTTGACCAATAGATGGCGCTATATGTCCGGAATAATTTTTTTTAAAATAATAATAAAAACTATCCTATGTCCTTTCTCAAGTTTCAAACTATGTCTGTACCAAATTTCACACAAATCGGTTCAGTAGTTTAGGCGTGAAGAAAAGACAGACAGACAGAGTTACTTTCGCATTTATAATATTAGTTTGGATTTAAGCTAAAATATATTATCTAAGTTTTTTTAAAATAATACAATTATTAGATTTATTAAACTGTACAGTATACTCAATCATTGTCTACAAAAACCTTTTCCCATTGGAACAGATATCCCGTCTGTGCCACTTGTTCATGTTTAATGACGTCATTATTCTCACTGTTTATGACGACATAAATGACTGGTTTTATTTACTGATTGTCGATAGCTAAGTATTGGTTAGAAGCTTTGTCACTGCCATTTTGTATTCCCGATTGGATAAAAAACAAACAACAATTTTGTTCCTTCTTTGTTAAAGCCTTCAAATAAAATCAATCCACCTTCTCAATGTCTCTTCAGTCAACATTTATAAGCCTACATGTATAAGTTCTCGGATTTTACATCGTACAGTTGACGAATTATTTCTAAACTACACAAAAATAACACTTAAGAGCGTGTACGCTCGGCGCGCGATGTCAACTTTAGGTAATTCAACGCAAAAAACCGCGCAGACTAGCGTCGCGGCTGTGTGCGTGCCTATCATACTTCACGTATAGTCACACAAACCATTTCGATCCTTTCGAGTGAAATTGGTAGAACAAAAAATATATTATTTAGTAAATAAAGCATGAAAATAAGTCGTTAATACTTACACTCTTTTGCAAAAAAATCGGGCACCTATGAAAACCTTGGTTTTGAGGACTTTCTGTATATTACATACAATTTTCAACAGTACTAAATAGTCGACTGATGATTAATGACAATGTTAAGAGTTTCTGTATTTTAACCGATTTCAAAAAAAGAAAGGAGGAGGTTTCAATTAGATTGTTTTGTGATTGTTCTCAATTTGATTGTTCTCGATTTCTCAAAGACGCCTGGACCGATTTGAAAAATTGATTGTTTATATGAATGGTCCAGTCCATCCAGACCGAAAAATTGTGGTCAAATAACAACAATTGCCGGTAAGCCAAATATTGGTGAAGAGCTTGGGTTTACCATTGCAAATAAAGTTTTAAGTTATCTATCCTATATGCTTCAAAAGTTATTCGAGATCAAAAGTCAAAATTTGGGTACATCCAAAATGAAAAAAAAAAAAAAATTATAGCTCCATTGGTAACAGACATATGCAATAAGTGATTTCTAGCCTAAGGAGTCCGCCATATTGGATTTAGACTCGCGACACATTTTTTTTCGAGTTATTCATAGCAAGCCCTTTCATTTGATACCCATATCGTAGGAATGCATTAAAAACATTTTTTTCTCCATCTTGGGTATACCGCCATGTTGGATATAGAATCATACATTGTCATTAAAACTGAACATTCAAACAAAATTTCAACTCAATCGATAAAAAAAATATGCTTCAAAATTGAGCTTTAAATAAAATAGTAATGTATCAAGATTTGTTGGTCGCGCTTGAAATGTACTCTATTCTCGGTATCCACGGCAGAGGTTATTCACCCTACGCGATGTGACGGAGCGACACGTCCTCTCTCTGTGAAGCCTTGCGGCGGTCTGGTTTGAGTTGACTCGCGTGCAGCGTTTTATAGTAGTTTTAAATAATTTATAAAAAATAAAACGAGAGATTAAATTATAATATAAAGTTTATGTTTTAAAGAAAGAGTTATATTACTATAGTAAATAATTTTTATATTAAATTAAGTAAGATAGATAGGTAAAAAAGCATTTGAAATTCACAATTTTTCACATTGTTAAAATATTTTTTTCTGAAAGATAGAGACCTAAATCAAAAAATGTTTTCAACTAACTATAGGCATGGGGATTTCGTCTATGAGTAAAAAAATAAATATGATTAGATTTGCCACTGTTTTCACATGAATTTAAGCTTCGAAATAGACGCTGAACGGGAATTTTATAAAACATCTGTTACGTTATAGGGGTTTTAAGTATTTAAACTACACAAATTGAAATTTATGTTCAATTAACTATATAGACAGTGAAATTACCTTGCGTTATTAAAAAATAACATAGTTATAGGATAAGTAGTTACTGAGAAACAGTGGTTTGAAAAGTACCATTTTAGGCCAAATGGCGCGCGGTTGACGTACACGCTCTTAATATAATAAATAACACTATTTTAAACAAGAAATTATTTTCAGTTTATAAGCTAACTCAAGTATATTGACCAGACAGTTGAACAGTTCAACGACTCGAATATTGTTATATCTTTCAATCCACTATTATCTCCAATAAAAAGTTTCTATCGCATTTCAACCAACATCCTATCTATATTCGGCAATAAAGACTTCTTTTGCCACAATTTAGACACAGCCATGATTCTCAGAACATTTTTTGTCGATTTCCCATCGTTGTTGTTTTAGCAAAAAGCCTGTAGTTTTGGATCCATGACCAATGGGAGATAATTAGTAATCAAGGGGCAAGATTCTTCCGATCACGGCTCGTTGATTAGCTAGTCAAGGCCGTGCGTTGAAAGCTAGCTAACTTGGCATTTGTATACAAATAAGTGTTTATTTATAAATAAAAGTGGGAAATGATCTTCCGATTTAAGGAGTTATGCCCGATTCGTCATTTTAGTGATTTGGCATCCATAAAAAACGTGTCCCAGTTGGTCATTCAATAAAATATTTTCTTTTGCTTAGTCCCAATTGGTCATCCGTACTTTATTTTGTAAAAAGTACTGTCAACAAGATAAGCTTTACAATATTGTAATATGTTTTTTTTTATTTATTTTGGTTATGTTTTTTCCGAATATGGCAAGACGCTAAAAAATAAAATAAAATAAAATCGCGATTTCAACGGCGTCACACACCGCACGGCCAAAACCAAAATACCAGGATCGCATAAATCAGATGAGTAATATACCAATCAACGAGTGTCCATGGAACTGCCCACCGTGTACTAGGACCGCATAACTTACAGGAGTATAGCAGTCAAGAGTGTCAGTTACACCATCATTCATCATTTTTATGTATACAATCTCTTTGCTAGTTATGGGCCCCTGGTACTTTTGTTACCGGCACAAAAAGTATCGAGTCACATTTTCGGGTTTATAAAATGCCCAAGTTGTCTTCACCTGTGTTTTAATGTAAATTTTATTATATTTATATGAGAGCTATAACCTTTACCTACATCGAAGTTTTTCATTTAAAATTTCTTCTAACCCTTTTATTTCTGACGGTACTCTGATACGTGAAATTTTATGCGGGGGACGAATCGGAACTCAAAATTTAAATATTAAATTATTTATTTTGCTCGAATGACCAATTGGGACTTGGTGTATGGAAAAAATAGTTGGTGACCAATCGGTACTAATGACAAATTGGGAATAACTCGATTTAAGCTATGAAGGATAAAGATAGAGAGAAGGTTAAGAGTTTTCAAAGGACAATCTAGAGAAGAACCGCAGTCAATAATAGCACAAAACTGTGATTGTATTAAGAAATGAGCTTGATAGAACCATGATACTTACCAGAGTATCTTTTAGTAAAGTTCATAATTTAATCAACTTTCTGTTTTTTATGCTACTGTTTAGAAATGGTCATGTGCCTGACCTTTCTTCAGTTTCCAATCAAACCAGGTGTAGGTGAGTACCAGTGTTTTACATGAAGCAATTGCCTATCTGAACTACTGAATCCATTTGCCGGACAACGCGATGCCTCTAAGTATTATTGTAGCAAAACATGCTTTAACTAAGGAATACCATGTAGATTTATAAATTGATTTACTCGTTTAAATTCCTAACTTACATGCCAATTCAGTTAGGTAATATTGAACACAACACATGTTGTGTTTAATTAATACTGTAACATCGAACCCGGTACTAACAGATACAACATGTTCCTCATTCAATTTGGCACGAAATGCATTCAATAATAATTTACATGTTATTGAATTGATAGCTTCTGCAGTGTGTCCATCAGTTGAAGTGTTTGATTTGTACTGTGGATGCACTTGTTGTTATCAACAACATAGACATCAAACGAAAATATACTATCGCTGATCGAGTGATTTTTACAGGTCCATAAATTTTATTTTTTAGATTTGATAAAGTTTTGAAAAAATATTTATCAGGTTTCAGCTTCGAAACAAGTGAAACACAATATACAAAATTTTACAGCACAATTATTTGACTATGGAAACACGTTTGTAAGGACATTCGATATATATTTTGACTCACGTTCGATACCTCAACCATTGATCAATCATGTCTTCGCCTTCAAACCATAAGAAAATTAATTGCCAAAATTTAAGATAATAGAAGCTGGTCTTCTTAACCTTCATCAGAATCTATCTGAGTAAAAGTTTAATTAAGTAACTTGGCTTAGACAAATGATGTTGCCGAAATACTCAGCGCAGAACTTTTACAATAAAACTTAGATATGCTTTGGTGGAGTTCGAAAAGATTTCTTTGGTAACTTGAGCAACCCAAAATACAGGCTCAATTCATAGAAGCCACATAAAATTAATTAATAATAGGAAACAGACCCTTTCAACTTACAGGAAGGTTTTTGCTGTTTATAGACTTTAGGCTCTCATTGTTTCACACATTCACAATAGCGATGATGATCTCTAGATAGAAGAATCTTCAATTTTCCATCAGCAAGGAAGGTAAACCCCATCACCTCTTGTGCAACTCACAATAGTAAACAATCCTTAGTATCTTTTATCTCGCGTTTACAAAGAACGTCACGGCATTGTGTTGAAATCGCTGATTAAGGCGTTCCACCAATCTCAAATTGGTTCCAGATTAAGCGTTTTACTGAGCTACATGTAAAAAAATGGCTGTTTCTGCTACTTGATTTCTCCCAACACTAGTAGGAGTACTTTGATTATCTTTACATAAAATTCATCCAGGATAACCAAGCAAAGGCAAGCAGCCTTTGGTATTCGATAGTCAGTGGCTTTGTAACGGATAAGGTGGTTTCAAACATCGCATCTGTATAAAATTGGATTAATAACCTTGAATTATACAAATGATATAATTTATCGCCCACTCGTGGCATACGAAAATTAGAAAAAAGTGGAAGCAAGTCTAATTATTTTAGCTGTTCAAAAGCAACAAAATAATTTGCTGTAACCGTAATAAAATTCTAGGGCCATAATGTTTCCGACTGGGGCTATAACTCTGCTCACTTCTGATCTGGAAATATTTGCTCTCAAGATTTATAGTTCAAGTGCTTCTTGAATACGCAATGAGGAAACAGTACTAGAGTTAGATTTAATTCGATATTTTTAATAAAGTATTCTGTAATAAAGAAAACCTGTTACAGTAGGTAGGTACTTATCATCATCTTAAATACTGTAACATCTATGCTAGGTACCAGTTCGTTCCTACAAACTTTTTCCTATTTAACCTTATTCATTTACTGCCCCATAATCTGTTTCGTAACAGTTTTGACATGATCCAATATTTTACTACCGCAATACTTCATACTGCTAAGCTGGTCTAGTCTTACTCAATCATCGTTTCCTAAGACCTGAATGGTTTATGCCCTATTTCTATCCTATTTTCAATAATAATAATAACCGTTGCTCAATCTATAAATATTGCTGAAATCTCTTTAGCTCAGGCCTCAGTACTAACGATTGTTGATGCTATTGTACTAGTTACGGCTATTGTATCTGCGCAATAACAATCATTGAAAAGATGATGCCCCTTCGAAAATTTCGTAAGAGCACAGAAGGGTAAACTTATTTTGAAAACTGGTACATCAGATCAAGATCTCAGACTAAAACGGATACTGACATTGAATGGAACAGATTGGATTTTGGGCAAGTTTTATGAACGAACGTAAAATTGACTAACTGTAAATAAAACCCAGTCGCTATTCAATTAGATACGTACTAAAGTTCCAGTCGATACCATAATTTCGATTTTAAATCCATTGCAATAAAAATTGAAACGACAGCGCTGCATAAAAAATGCATTTTTATTGCGGGAAGAAAATAAAGTTTGCGATAGATCTAGTATTGTTGAAGCTTGTAACAATACTAATGAACATAACGGAAATATGTAGGTAGACTTTCAAGTAACTTTATACATTTATTATGTTTGAGAACGTACATTGTCAATTTTACCAGGAGCACAAGTTACGTAATGATCAGGAACATCAAAGTGAGAAAAATATCCGGCAGTCGAAGTGTCATTTTCAATTCGAATATGTCACAAAATGAATTCGAGCGAAAACCACTGACGTAGATTAATTAAACCAAGTCATACCCTAGCAAATGTGGAACACATTGATTTTAAAATATTAATTCGATATTCGATTGGGGATAAGGTATGATTGAAAACCCGTCTGTGGAACGTGAAATTGTTAATTGGAAATTATCGATAAAATAATAATACTTTTTCAGACATTTTGCGCATAAGATTCTTATGTCCAAGGAAAGAAGAAGAAAGAAAGAAAGAAAAACCATTTATTTTACACACAAATGACGCAGAAAACGAAACACACACAAATACAAACAAATAAATCTAGGGACAAAACTAACAGTAAAACAAAAATAAAAGCGCTGCAGCTGCTTTATTTAATTGTTTTACTTAAACAAGGTTAACCTTATTTCATGTAACACCTTTACTAACATAAATAATCATAGAATTTGCAATATAAGTTGATATCTTAAGCTAAGCATTTCTCAATAAATATTCGAACACAACTTCTTTATATATTTTTCATACCAGCAGAAAAGGCTGGAGAAACTGAATGACACGAGCAGAAACTAGGACATTATGTGAAATTACGCCACGAGCAGGTACCAGGCTCACAGAACGGCAAGGAGGCAGACTATTCAAATATTGATACTCCGTGTTCCCAGAGCAAATTTGTCAACGGTAATTGATTCTGGGGAGTCTACAATTATGTACCCCAAGGGCTTGTATTAAGGGGAATACTGAATTACAACAATGAGGAACTAAAATATTCGAAAACGTATTAACGGGTAAAATTATGCCCCAGGGGAATAAGGATCGTTCCAAAAATTTACGATTTGTTGTCGAGAAGGATACTGGTATGTTTAAGTACGATAAATCAAGATTTTTGGGTACGCCCCTGTCATCGTCGTGAATTTGGGTACAATAAACACATAACTTTAAGGGATCACCCTTGCGGCAGTTTGTTGCCGAATTTTGTATGCGTGATATAGGCTGAACATTATGCAATAAGAAAGGAATGTGCTGATAAGCAGCTTAGAATTCCGCCTGGATGAAATTCGATAGGTTTAGAAAGGGCGCCATGCATTGATTCTCGGTACTTAATCTCACATGTGATCAGCATTCCTTGTAGTCTGTAGTCTTGATTGCTTAGTTAGACCTACAGACATTCAAATCAGCTTGGATACGTAGGTACTCTCAAATACTCTCAAGATATAACTAGAACTTGTAGGTAGGTTTTGGGACATTGACTATTAACCCTTGAAACACGAGAAGCAAGCTATGGACGAGGTCGAACGGAAGCCTGCATCCGGACCGGTACGACCCGGCTAGCCCGGCCGGTAATGGGCTACTTCGCTTTCCGCCTATTTCTATGGCCTGAGAGCATTGTGGTTGTGTTTATCTACTTTATCTATTTACCCAACATAATACACCAACTAATTTGGGATTTGCTGCTATCCAACCTTTTGCGACGAATTTTTCCCCAAATTATTTCCAGGAAGCTGGGGTAAGGCTGAATTGGTGTTTTTATGGCTCATTTTACTGCCGTTTTCGACAGCTCGCGAAGTCTTCCGAGCTTATTATTTTTATAGTCTGATTATTCCCTTTTCGCGTTTTCTTGCCTGTATTTATTATGGAAGGGAGGAGTATAGTCAGCTCTTTATGACGTCACAAGATGGCGGGCTCCGCTGTAACTGAAACGATGCGTGTAATCGAAGCTATGGCAAATGGGTATGCGATTGACATTTCGATAGCATCCGGGAGTCACACTGACGTTTTTCAAGTTCAATGACATGGAACAAAGTGGAAACGTTTAAACAAATTAAACGGTTGTTGCATTTAACTGGGTGGAGTTCAGAACGCTCTGGGATTGAATTTGCTTTTAGGAAATGTACACATGGATATGGTTGACAGGATTCAATGGGATAAGTACATTTAAATGGTCCTGATTTTAACGATCAGTTAGCGATAGTCTATCAAGCTAACAAAATTTACAGGATTTAAAAAAATCTTAATTCAGACCTAACTTACCTCATCAAACAAAAAGTATCACATTCAAATTAGGCGGTAGACACCATAAAAAGTTTCCAACAGTCGGCTGTAGTTAATTACAACGCAGTTACAAGGTGGTTATGAATAAATTAACCATAATTGGCTTGTTAGCGGCACGAGAGGAAACCAAATATAATCATCCACCACGCAGAATGAGATGCGAGCGCCAAAACACAATCAAGGAAAACTTTATTACATTCTATTTTGCAGAAATATTTTGGGTCACACAAAAATGTAATTTGAATTTAAATAAGACTACTCTCTATACTTGTAAAGTTACCACAGCACAGAGGAAGGGCAAAGCATCTGAACTAGATACTGGAAACAGGAGATGGGGAATTCTGAAGCTGAAAAGCAAGACTAGCAAGTCCTTGAAACAACAATGATTCCATAATTTCATTCACACCTTTAATACTTTTAACTGCAGAAACAGGTGTATCAGTATAAAAGCAGAATGACGCAGATGCTAACAACATTACGCGAAAATCTCGTTAAAGAAAGGACTTGGGGTTGCGTGGGCGAAAAATACATATTTAAAAGGCTACTGTGGCTGCAGCCAGAAATAGAACCTCCAATTATAGAATTTTCAACAATGATCATGTAACAAGTTACCAAATCTGTGGGTGTTACTCGTTTTCTAGTATTTTCCTTTTTTGAGAACAAGGTTTTATTTTAAGAGAGCAAAATCTGGGCAGATACGTAATTTTTGTGCCAATATTTGATAATGTAACATTAATTTTTTGGATACGTCCCACTTATAATGAAGGTACACAAATAGTACTACTAAGAAACAAATCAGAATCCATTGTCCTTTAGGGAAAATTACCTCTATCATATAAACATCGAAACTCGATCACATTAATAGTAATCTAGTCACAAATAAAACTTACATTGACGACATTTTAACGATGGCAACATCTATAGATAATAACAATACGCTTCGTTTTTACAAGTAATTGCAATCGTGTCGAAATAAAATAGTCTATAATGCCTCTTTGATTGGCAACTTATGTTTCTAATGTGATGCGCATTCAAACGCAATCGTAATCAAGTCAATGTTGTTAGAAATTGAAGCGAAATAAATGAGATAATTTTCTAAATCATCACGTTGAAAAAGCTGAAAAACTATTCGAAGCATCGCATTGGGTAGTGTTGAGAAAAGAGAAGAAGAGTAAAAATAAAATAAATTGAAAGAGTAGGCTGCAAAAAATCAACTCAACATTCATCAAAAGACAACCACGTCACCAAGCTACAAGTACAAATAAAACAATTGAAGTCTACGCCTCCAAAAGGCCCTACCAAGAACAGAATAATGTCACAAACCCAAGCCACCGTACGATGCATAGCAATGATCGTTATGCAGTGCGTGACAAACCAACTTCCTTCCCCAATCAATGACGAACGGAATTGCGTGGGATGGCGCTCCGAGGAGCTAACAACCGTAGTGTAAATCCGACTACAGAATTCCAGATAGGATAGACTGTGGATAGATAGATGGATAGGTAGATAGACTGTGGATAGATAGGTAGGTACAGCTATTTCAAATCAACTAGGGTTCCGGGAAACTAGAAACACGTGTAATTAAGATACAGATCTTGACTGGAATGATCATGGTATTGTTATTGTTAAGTTTATCGATTCCTTCAGGCGTATATGAAATGCTTTCGCGTCTGGACCGATATTGTTCCGCGATAAGCATCGGAATAGGAATGTGATTATACTTGAAGTAGTTGAAGTAATTCAAGGCGGTAAGAAATTCTTTGCCTATTGTTTATTTACAATAGGTTTTAAAACCAGTGATTCTGTTCCGTGGAAACTAATAGATTCTGCCTGCAATGCGGTAGAAAATAAAAGTGAGTGATACATGCATATTTGAAGCAAAGGCGATGTAAACGTCGAACCGCAAATGTGGGAGAAAAGAGCTATCTCATATAGAATTCTGAAGATTTCAGTAAAGTGTTCCTTTGTCTTGTGCATAATACATTGATCGTAAACCGTTATTTTTTGTATTAGATGAGATTTAAACGTATTGGGGATTGCTTTTATTCTTTCGTATTCAGTTAGTAATCTACTAAATAATGCAAAGAAAGATCAATCTTAATTCAAAGTATTGATTTCACCAAATGTTTTTTTTTACTGTCCTCTAAGTAAAAAAACCTTGTTTTGAATCTGTGAAAGGCAAAATCGCAGCCTGTGCAAAAGTAAGAACGCATTCTACGAGGCTTGAAAATGATATTCAAATGAAACGAGAGATCTATTGGATAGGAACAAATAAAACATTCCTTTCAAAATAATTTTATCATGATTGTAAAGAAAGTTAATATACCTATCCAATGTTTGTATCTAATAACTAATTGGTTGCATTCACCTTCATTATAAATGGTAATTATTCAACTTTTATGAATGATACTGTAATAAAACACGCCTGCTGTAATTAGTTGAAAATAATTGCGATGGATTTACGAGGTTTTAAATTATCGTGTTTGCTTTTAATATTAATGGTCGGTTTCCATTTCTAGGAAGATGTGTTGCAGCTGCCGTTTGTTATCATAACGTTGCATGTAATTTGACTACCCGCTTGCCAAGCAATTCAGTAAATCTTTTGATTCTAAACAATACTCAGACAGCGATTCTTGCAAGATCGCTCTGTTGCCTGCCAAGCTCGCGTTATTAGGGTGCCAAATATGACTTAAATATTGAGATAGTACGTTTGTTCACGGCTTAACCAAGGTTACAATAACATAAACCATCTTCAATTTGTGCATTAGAAAACGTAATCATATAATACTAACCTTTTGGTTGACCATTTGAAGTAAGAAAACTGCCTTTGCCAAACAAGGCTTCCATCCATTGCTGAGCAAAAAAGCAATAATTAAACATGTATAGACCTCATAATCTTCAGTCACACTTTATCAGTCTTGTTAATAAGTGGCTGCCTACAATTTCCTAGGCATTGTTGACTTTAAAACTAGTATCTGATTTCGCATGGATACCGTGACCGTGGGAGCGATAATCCATTCTATTGAGTAACACTGATGGCCTTAGATTTGCGTCAATATTCAGGACAAGTGCCTTCATTATAAGAAGAAAATGATCTTTCAGAAAAACAGAAGCAATTTTTCTAGCAAGTATTGTTGTTGACATGAATATTTTAGCGGGTATTCAACTTTGTGCTATTTCTGATGTTGTTCATCATATCTTATTTTTGTGTGAATCATAGTGACCTGAATCTGGAATACTTTCTGGCCTAACAACATCTACAATACCTACAAATCCTACTGAAATAAAATCTAACCTAAACCGAGGCTTATCGATTGCGTCAAGCGGATTACCTATCCAATTACACGGTCTGTTTCAATAAGCCTTCAGAACTGGGACTGGGGTCCTTTTCAGGAACACAAAAGAGAATCCATATGTGTTTACCATAGTTTCATTCAGCATACATATCTTATAAATCATCTGCAATTATATCGATGACACGAAAATGGAACTTAAAAAATCGAAGGGCTTAATTATACTGGTTAAAATTTCGGCCTGGATGTAAGAAAGTCCTTGGTAACAGGAGAATCGAAGTCAGTTTACGTGGCTATGAATAAATTTTGGAACCAGCCGACGTAAACAGACATTACCCATTCAATTAGACGCGGAAAAGATCGCAGATATTTGTCGAGACTTGCTTTCGACAGATTTTAGCGGAAAGGACGTTTTATTTTCGGTTGAGGACATCGGGCACGCTAACTGAATGAAGGATTTTATTTTATTTCTGTTCGAGTTTTATTTGTCTTTCCTGATTCGAATCCTTAAGATATAAATATCATTATTCTATATGTGAGTGATGACATTATTTATCATATCCAGTTCAATTAATCGATTGATTATGACGTTTATGCCCTTAGATATACAGGTGTGAGTTATGTCACTTCAGAAATTATTTATAAGAATCCAACAGGTTGGAACAATAAACACAGCATATTATGTCCATAAAATTATTCATACCAGCAGAAACATATTCGGGTTATACTAGAGACCTCAAACCATTAATATTCCTAGTACATACATATACAATAGTGTGTGTAATACCACATAATACCTATCACTCAGTGCACGGAGCGAGTTGGAGCGGAAAACATATCAAGTTGGAAATCTCTCGTACATTACAGTCTAGAAGTGTTTAGTAAGCTACTTCAAGAGCTTTTATTTTAAAGGAAACTGAGTGGATTTGTGGGTAGATATATCATTGTTAAGACTTTATAGTCTTTCTTTTGAAATTGGTACAGATAAATTGGTGAACTTTAACTATCCCAGCGTTGAGCAGATAATAGCTTGGTGGTATTTTCATCGCCCACTTATGAGGTACCTATTCCACTTTTTGCCAAAAATATCTAACCCCTACCATTTTCTACATCATTACGTATTCTCGCAAACTGTTTCCATCCAAAGTTAAACTAAAGTTTCCACGAATCTGTTCATTGTCATTACGTCTAAACGTGTCGTTAGCCGAACGACAAACCCTATTGTCTCTAATCTACTTAGCTATTTTCCTTGTTAGTTTGATATAGTCAAAAGTAATTTTCAAATATAGCCTGAAACTAAAATTCTTTTCATTTTATTGCTTTGTAAGAGACATCAAACGAAAGAGATACAAACGCAACAAAGTTAATACCTTTTAGCATTTGTTATTTTAGAAACGCGTAAACCAAAAGGTACTCAAAAATAATAACTATAAAGAACACTCTGAAAAGTAGGACATCTTTTATCTACTCAAAATATAGTACCCAGCTGGCAGCTTCTGCAATTTTCACCCTTCAAACACTAGGGGTCCGCTCTTTTTGGCTCCGCTTCACCCAGCCTACAACTTTATACGTTTCGCACTACGATAGGCATATTCTGCCACGCAACAATTTATTTGCGCCTAGACTCTCATATATTTACGTCAGTTTGGTGTCAAGTATCAAGTATTTGCTCGGCTTTCAGACATACTTCAATGTTCACTGAGGGTAAACGTGAACCTACGTAACAGCAAAATATTTCTTTATTTTTTTGTGTCTAAAAGCCTGAGATGAAATGAAATAATGCTTGAAGTCCCCATGTCCCAAAGGAAAACACTTCGTTGGGAAGAGTAAATACAACAAAAGTAATAAAAAGAAAATGGACGTTTTAATACAATCTATTGTAACACAAAATACATTTATTTTGAGGGTCCACCTTTGACACTTAAGTGGATTTCACGTCTTCGTAGAAAGACGTGGTCAGAAATCAATTGGAGTAAGTACCTACTTATATAAATCTATAGGTAAGGAACTAAATAAATAACGTTGGGACAATAAATACTACACAAAAAGATCTTCTTAATGTCGAGAAGCTTTAATCATCTAACGAGTGTTAGAGCTTTTTCTCAAATCTACTTGACGACCTCTAACGTAGAATTTATACCTACAAAAGGATTAAATATTGTTTTATCCTAGGTATACAAAAGGATAAAACCATACAATAATCCTTCCGCAAATAGCCTTACGTAAAACAATTCAAACAAAAAACCTCACGTAAGCTATTATTAAAAGAAAAACTAGGAAACAGCGTGAACGCGTTACTAATCAATTTGGTAACATCAATCAACATCGTGACACGCGATCCGCTTTCATGTAATCACTAACATTGGATGGCCAACACCGAATACGACATCCATTGCTGGCCTTGTACCTCACCTCTTCCAATCTTAGCCATCAAAAGAGGCAATGGTCACGTATTTTATGTTGGGCCAATGTTTGGCACACGTTGGTGAGTTCGAGTAAAGGATGCGCGTAACTGGTCATCCATGATATTTGCTGCATGCTTTTTTAGACGCAGTGAAGATAAATGTTTGGCATAATGGCAGATACTTGGACGAGCTAGAGATTCATGTAAATAAAAGATGAATGAAAATTGATCGTATCACTGCTACTATTTACTATTACTATTATAAAGTTTAATAAGATCATTAATATCAAAAACTTTGTTTTAGTCGCAATACAGAGTGACAATGACTTATAGCCCGTAAACCAAACATTTGTTGAAGCGACTAATGTTCTTCTTTCAATCACGACCGTCCATAGCACACCGATTTTCCGCAAAATGTAGCACGGTTATGAAACTAAATTGCCGAGTCATTTGTGTGTCGTTACTGAGATTTTAGGGTTACCAAGATAAACAAGAAACAGTTTAAAGTTCGCTATCTGGAATTTTGCAAGCTAGCTGTTCAATTTTGGTTCAAATATTTAACTTATAAAGGAAGGACTTGCAGAATTAAAGGGCACGAATCTATTCTTGAACTCGCTCATCTCAGGAACTTCTGGATCAGCTGAAATAAAAATTGAATAGGTACTAGGTATAGAGGAAGGCTACCTGTTATGTACAGGGAGACGTAGCTTCCGCTACAACAAGACAGAGGTTTATTACACGCATAATGCAACAAAGTCAGCATATATTCTTGCAGTAAGATGACAATAACAATTTCAACAAACACATTATATTCAAATTAATTGAAGAATCTACGGAGCCCACCCAACTTGGACTTGGCGGTTTTTTCATCAAATTACGCCTTATTTTCGTAATGCCTCGTAATGACCCATTGTCTAGGGACTGTACACATTACCAGCAAACTGTTGCTCTCTGTTTTCTTGAGAACTTCTTTGTTAAACAACAGTTTTTTTGCAAAAGAGTTAATAGAGAATTACGTTGGGCTGTGATGCCACATTTAAGTGGAATTGATAAGATAGCGATCTTATTAACTGCAAAGATCTTAGGATTACGAAAGTGGTGTTGACTGCCTGGGAAGAATGACGAAAGCAAATGGATACCGACAATTGATTTTGGATAACTGTTGAACGGTTTAAACTTTTGCCCGCCACCTGCCATGTAGACCATTTTAAAACATCTAGTAGTTTAGAACAATTAACCTGCTTTTTAAAGTAAGTGTTAATTTTGATACAGACCCCGAGAAAATAAACAAAATTTTTAATGAGTATTTTCGAGAACTGCCATCAAAAGGAATTTCAGTCACGTTTTACTCGCGTCAACTAATTTGTTACGGCAGGTATGATAAGAAAGAAAACTAGTTAAATTCAGAATACCTAGGTTCAATCTAGACCGAAATATAAAAAAGGAAATACGAAAAATGAGGTAGCGACGCGACGGTCTAAATTATTTTCATTTGTACAAGGAAAACCAATTCGAAAATGTACAGGCTAAGGAGTAAATAAATAAATATTGTGCCTCCAAAGCATTAGTGTCACCAAACTATCCGTTCACTGATTTTCCTGCTTCAGCTCAGAAAGAAATGTCTCAAAAGGCTTATTAAACTTTTATGACATGAGAAAATCTTACTCATCTCAGAAATAATTTTCTCAAGTAAACTCTTGACGGCAAAAGATTTTAACACAAAGCTACCTGAACGCGAGGTAATGCGTTTAACAGCCACCATTATCTGATCTAACTTCCAGGCACGAACACCGGGAAAGAGACAGAAATATGCCTTTTAGACGAGTTAAAAAGAGATGGTGCTAGTAAATTATCCCCGTAACACCGGACGCGGTAATTGGAAGACTTGTTTCTCGGAGGATACACAACGTGAAACAGTTGACAAAAACTTGACTGATGCTATTCTGATTGCTCAAGATGAAGGTGATGTTAGATTAGATTTTTAATCACTTCCTTTTGCTGACAATTTTGATGCAAAAACTGAATTAATACCTATAATTACCACTGAAGAAACTAGGAAGTTGTAAAGTGAAAATAAATTAAATGTTGTATAAGCCAAAGTAAGGAACGATATAACTATCTTGAACTAAACGGATGAGATAAATGAAAATTGCTCTTATCTTACAAGTTGCGAAAACGAACAATAAAAGACTGAAACAAACGAACCAAGTAAGCAGAATAAACATAAAATGTTAACTTTGCAACGCTTTCTTTATTGAAAATTCAATAGCCATAACTTCAAGATGTTATCGCGAGCATTCAGCGAAAAGAAAATTTAAATACACATTAAGAATCTGCATTAGTAGGAATCCTTGACCGTTCTGAACCAGTGCAGGTTGGTAAACACAAAGTGGGTCACACAAGTTCAGTAATGTACCTCTAGCTAGGTACGTTGGTATGATTGTTCCAGCTCAACCCGACTGAACGGAGCCCAAGCCAAACGCTGTAATCAACGCAACACTAACAGAGTTAACTTCACTAACGAATTTCAATTTTAAATTGGAGTCTGCAATTCATATTTTGTTAGTTCAGGCTATGGGTTGTATAAAATTGAGCGAAGCACAGAAAGGTCTGTAATAATTTAGGCTTCTGTTTCTGGAAAATGCCTAAGGTTTTTCATTAGAAGTTTGAGTTTTAAATTACCAAAGGGTAGGAAAGTTTGTCGTTGTTTATTTTTGGCGGTGAAAATTTTCAACAAGATAAATTAACAAACAAGTCTCATAAAGGACAAAATACTTAATGAGGCGGAACTGTTATGAGGTTCCTTGTTTGTGCAAATGCTGGCATTTCCATTATCTAAGAATTTGTTGATTGCTTCATTGCTCCAGTCGCAATATGCACGGTTTTAGGGTTAATGGCCGTATTTGATCTGAAGTTATGCGAAGTTCAAATATCGGCTGGGTTAGGATTGTGGCATTTACATTCCCTGCAACTTTCAGATCTAATCCCGTTAGAAGCGAGCTGTGTTTGGTCAAATTCTCAGTTTTACCTCCGAGCAAGCCAACTATAGCAAATATAATTTGTCCACTACCCACCATGCAAGTACTTAAATGTGTTACAGCCCACGTTTGACATGGCAACTATCCGCAATAACAACCAGCCATATGGTACCTGAACATAGTTTGATTCCTGTCCCATGCGAAATACAGCCCACCACTTTGTGGTCGCCAACGGTTACAAGTTGACATTTCTGCGTGACCCCTGACATACACAAACGTTTTGTTACTGTAATTGGAAAATGTATCTACCTACATACCTACTATGTTGAGACTTGACCGCTGTGATCGATGTGGCAGTTTTTCTTATAGCCTTGTCTTGTTCATAATAATAATAGTGGAGGTTTTGGAAAAGAATCACTCGATCATGAGTGCTAATTTTGATGCTTGTTAGTGTTTGTGGCAATGCAGTATTTTGAGTTGATTTATTACATGAATGTCGTGCTAAAACTGTGTAAGTTCAGGTGAAGAGGCATTTTTCATAGGAGTTTTATTATACAGTGTTTATGTTGTTTCAAAGTTTAACTTTAGCATAAAATACTGCAGCAACACAAAGGTCAAACAAATCAGCAAGAAATATTACACTCGACTATCGGCACTAAATCCAAATTGCCCCAATATATTGTACAGTAATATCCAAAACTTTCTCTAGTTGTTAGTAACAGTTCAACAGTTGTGTTCAACCTTATCCTTCAAAGTTTCTCTCCAAACTGAGTCGATATTGCGCGAACGTTGTAGAACCTATTCCGGTAATAATTTGCCACAAGTGCGGTGCAATACGGAGGTTCAAGGACCGTTAGTGGCCCCATACCAGTTTATCCAGTGCAGCACTCAGGACAGGCCACTATTAGCCCAGCTGCCGCTATCAGAGGTTCGCCAGATGTTAAATAACTTTGAGGACTGTCCAAGTATTTTTGGAACTAGTTCTAGGAGTCTGTTGTAGATGGCATTTCTTTTTTGTGCGTTGGTGAAATTTCGTCTCGACATCTAGAATATATTGTTATTGCTACTTACAACATTCCAAATTGAATGTCACAAACCAACAAAAACATGATGACCAAAATATCAACTATTGGTATTTACTTTGGATACTATTGGATCTATAAACACTAAACAGGTTATAGAGTTATGCGCATTATCCTGTAGGTTATAGTTTGGCCGGACCAAAAACAACCATTCAAATTGAGAAGGATCTCTTTTTTATCAAGTCGGTTAAAAATCCACATTCTACAACCTCAAGATATCAAGTTTCTAAATTGCTCATACTGACGTTATATGTAGAACTGTGTTCATGAAACTAACTGCTAAGTAAATAAGAGTATGCCGAGTCAAGTTCAAAATCTGACAAAGGATTAACTTGGATTCGAATCGAGTAAGATAGACGAGGGAAGATGGTGTGACTATCTACGAAAGACTGATGAATCAAGAGTGTAAATTCAGCATAAAAGATTTTTTTAACGATGGAGGAGGCGTTTCTAAGAGACTGCATACATAGGACATCCATCGTTTAAAATATTTCGTCAAAGCAACTTTGTATGCGTAGTGCATTAATAGTAGTGCTACCTATTGTTTCTGTTTCAACTGATCTTGTATGAATAAATTATGCAAATTATATTTTTTTCATCCTTGGCCGTTACGATGCGTTTAAATCCAACAGTTTGTAAGGCTAACGTTTAATTTCCGAATTTGCGTATTTTTTTTGAGAGGATATCCATGAAGGAACTGAATTTATTACATAATACCTGATATAATTTTTAAAAACAAACACAATGAGATTAAAAAGCATCCAAGCAAACATTCGGACTACGAATCTTCTCCTATTTATGAAGTCGGTTAAAAATAGAAAAATAGTCGATTTCATAATGGTCTAATGGAAAACTGAATATTCGTAATACATAGTGACAAATATGTTCTAGTCACGCTGATATACCGCAGTTTATATACCTACATAATCAACCTTGGATAATCCAATAGCATTTTAACCGCATTAAGGAAACCTGAAATTAAATTAAAACGCTCTAATAGGTAGGTATATGGTCACTCTATCGCCTAATGATGTTTTCAGATAAAATAACTGAAAGCCAAGTAAATTGTGTTGCAATAAAGTCAATATTGAGCTACTTAAACCCGTAAGAATCGTGAGGTAACGTCAATATGAAGTACTTTACTGTAAATTACGACTGCTTAAGCTATGGTAAGTAAATGCTTTAGCGGACGTGGTAATATTTAACTTTAAATTGCTTAGTTTCAATGAGAAACTTCTTATAGGCGCAGCGTAGGGATAGAGCACTTTCAAACTAGCGGATTTTCCGCTCGGTTTTAACAACTGACAATGACCAGTTCGAGCAGTGACGCCTGAAATCATGCGTGTACTGGCGAGAGATTTTAGGCCGCGCGTAAGCCAAACCGAGCGACACGCACTAGTAAGGGTAAAAAATCTGTCTAAATGACTAAGAGTATTCTGCCAAATCTGTTTTTTCTTTTTACATTATGAATCTTTATTTGATACTGAAAACAATAGAAGTAAACAAGAAATTATTTAATTGCTTTAATGTTGGTCCCATTATTTCTTTGGGTTTTTAACACATAGAGGGAGGAGGACATGAAATTGCACCAGTGACAAACAAAATTATTGAGCTAAACTATAACATCCTGCTGTCAACAACTTACATGTTATCTAACTAACACTTTACACTATAAATTGTTCAAAATGATTATTGTATTTAAACAAACTTTATTTAAAAAAAATATTTTGATAACAGACACGCTACTGGTGCTGTGAGTGATTTGTACTAAGATAGTCAATATCCAATACATTAGAATTACTCATGTTTCTTTGTGATAAGATAATAATGTCCATGATTAATGACATTGAAATTATTTGCATGAGTTATAAAAATATTTCTTGCTTTATTACATAACATTGAGTTTTAAAATAATTTTTGCAAAGTTTTCTTGGTATACAGGTTGGCATCATGCTACATAATAGTCACTTAAATAAAAGTTGTCGACAGGTGGACAGACAACCTTATAAAGGTCACCGGAAGGTGCTGGATGCAGGTCGCCTCCAACAGGTATCTGTGGAAATCAAAGAGGGAGGCCTATGTTCAGCAGTGGGTGTCCTATGGCTGAAATGATGATGATGATGATGATAGTGAAAGAAAAGTTTATTTACTATTTCAGTTTTAAAGGTACTGCCATTGCTTAAATAAGCATTAGTATGTTTGAGATGTCATTCCTTTATAATGGATAATCTACACCGTTTGTGTAATGCTTTAGAATCCTTAAGTATTTGTTATATCAATATCAGGCAGTTTATTATTTAAAAGTAATGGGAGTGTTAATAATAAAATAGTTTGTGACGAGCTGTGGATTAATTAATTTATCAATTAACCTTTACCATATATGACCTGACCTTTATAACATTGACATGTAATAACATTATTTGAACACAAACACATTGAATAGAACTTAGTAGTTATTGAGAAATATGGTAACAAAATGTAATATTTTGTTTAATACACACTTGTTGATTGAAACTGGTGATTTTAGAGTGGTTTAGAGAATCCTTGAGATTTCAAAAGTATTTAAATTTTATGTAAATATTATATTCAATCAGATTAAGTAAGTCAAATAGATATAAGTAATAAAATAATGTTAAACAGTAAAATAACTTAAGAAGCAAGTAGTTCGTAGTCCATTGTTCAAAGGTTATTACGTTTTGAATGCCATATCAATTCACAATTTCAAATTTTATACGTTTGTGTTCATCGATGCGTGAAACTTAATTGATAACTTGATAACACATTTCATAAATTAAATTTTACTGTTTTTTGCGACTTAAAACAAATAATACCTTAATTATATGATCGTAAACAAACAGCACGCAAGTAAGATGTAGATACAAACATAAAATATCACGCAAATAAAAAATAAAAACAAAAATACGTACCGATACACGTTGTGTCCTTTCCCGTGAAGAAAACTAACAATAACCACCAAGGAACGGTTCCAATTTTCACTCAACACACTTACACAGTATTTGTTCAATTAACTTTGCCTAATCCATTCATGAATACAGTAATAAACACAACAAAGGAATTATTTAGGAATAAACACTGCCTCCACTCGTTTGTTGATTTGACATTTGGAAATTGACAGCTTACCAGTTGACAGCGACGACTTGTTGCTAACTTCAGGGTCGGTAAAACAGTTCTTCTGCGTTTTGTTGTCGTCAAAGCATATCGTTGTCTTATACATAGTATGTTTTTGGTAAAATTAAACGCGCCGAAAAATATTTTAGATCAATTAGATTTTACTCTAAAATAAAGCATATTATTTATATTTAATTAAAAATAACGTGCATTTTTATTTGGCAATTTACTTGACGGCTATAAAGCCGCTAAGCTATAAATCCCCCAACTTCAGGTCGAACTTAATAATAGTATTTGTTTTTCAAACTAGATGGAGCTTGCAGAATTAGTTTTGTCGTTAACCCATAGATGTCACTATTCTTAATATTAATAAACTAACAATCTTTTTCATAATGAGATTTATTGCGATTGTTTAATTATTCAATTGTATTTTTATGTCGTTTATAAAATGAATATTGAACATGTGCACAGTAAAATTCTTCACCTAAAACAAGCCGGTCATCTATTTTTTTATATGCTTACTAATCATTACGTTAAGTACCTAGGTGAAACACGGTCAATGTTTTACCACAGTTTTACTCAACCATTCCATCCTTTATTCAGCTGGGATGTCGCTATTTATTAGTGTCAATCGACGATTTATTTCGTCTGTCCTGACCATAATTCAAACATGACAGGAAAATTATTAACCCTTTTACTAACATCAGAATTTAACTTCTCTTTATCACGGAATGTTTGGTACCTATATACAATTTATCAATAAAAGTAAATTATTTAAATGGAATAAAAAGCTTACTGACATCCCTAATAGATATACGTAATTAGGTGGATAAATAGGATCTTCTTCATAAAAATACTCTCATGCTTAGATTCCTTGTTAGACTAGGGTAGGTAGGTACCTACCTATGTCGTACACAAATTATTTGAAAGAATCTACAACTACCCAAGTTTGACCCGCCATTCCACCAGCATCCTTAGGGATTTAGCACCTACTGTCTCCACCCGGATAAAAAGTCGCCTATACCCTTTCTCGGATTCAGTAGTTTTGGCGTGGTGAAAGGTGCAGACAGTACCTGCCTATTTTTTTCCATACATCAACGTGAACTAATAGGTTCATACTTCAGAGGTCATGATGAGGTTTCGTTGAGATAAATCCAAAGAGCTTTCTTAAAATACTTACCAAAGAAAATTGTACCTACTTCTACTTTATTTTCCCTTAGGTACTTGAAAATGGATAGTTAACGACTAAATCATAACTCCACCATTGTCATACAGGTACCACAGGACCACAAAAATCAATGACTATCCAAGAGCCATACCCGAAAATGTGTAACCAAGCAACGTGCAAACGGCCCAGTCTATACTTACCTACGAAACGCACTGTATCTATTATAAATCACATGTTTTGTATGTATGTGTTGTCAGGGGAATAAAGTCATAAATCACAGGTCAGTACATATGGTTAGTTAGATATGTAAGGCTTTTGTAGTTACATACATAGAGGTACATCTACTTTGGCGCTTGGTCGATTCTCGTGTTTGTTCGCAATGGTTTTTAGAACGCAATGTATGTTTTAGCCTTTCAGCAAATTGTTTTGTGTAAAAAGAGATAGTTTTAGAGAACGGTGTTTTGTATGGAAATAATGTTGAATAGAATGGTTTATTTTTTAGTTGTACCTATTGTAGCTAGTAGTGGTGGGAAAAGCGTACCTGGCCATTATTGACCAAATAGAGGCGTCGTGTTTCTGGGGTGGTTTTCACACAGCTAAATTCGTTCTTATCATAGGTAGATATTAGAAGGATGGTTTCTAGATTTCTGTGATCCTCATGAAGGCAGATTCAAGTTCTAAGTAATTGAAATGCAGTAAAGGCATAGATTTGAATATTAATGGTCCGAATTGGCAGGTGAAAATTTTCTCACAAAAATTACCTAATTAGGTTTGGGAAATTTTCCGTAACTTCACAAAATCGACAGCAAAATTGCTGTTAGTGTTTCAGAACTAAGTTGGCCAATGTGTAGTGTTTTAGACCTACTTACCTATGTATTTTTTTAACGTCCTACAAAAACTCATGAATGATTATAAGTATTAGGTAGGTACACTAAAGATGAGTTAACGCATAAGCATAATTATGGTATGTAATTGCTGGTGTCTGTTGAAATTTCTGTTGGAAAAAAAAAACGAAAAGTTTTTGATACCTAAATAGGTAATCGAAATAGGCTTTCGGGGAAAGGTAACGGATAGACAGACTTTCGAAAAAAACGGTATGTTACTACCTAATTGTACCGTATAATCCATCCCGAATCCTTTCTACCCCAGACTGTCCATGCGGCTTACCAACCTTCACTTTTATACCCGTTTCAATCCTAAACGCATAAACCTATCACACAGCCCTCCATAAAATACACAAAACATTTAAAAAACTATACAAATATAAATTTATTTATTCACATATGGGCACATCGCGTGCCTTATGCTAGCCATTTGTATTCCTATGCAAATCTTAGCATGCATAGCCATACGTGCATAGATAAAATCTATGCCAATACTGATCAATTGTTTATTTAAATATATTGGTATTTTACATAAAGAACAGGTAAAATAGCAATTTATTTGGGGGTTAACGACCTTTAACGGTCTTTTGGTTAACCCTTTGTATTTCTGAACGATAGTGAATCAGTAGTTCCGTGTATTATGGAAATTATGTCTTAGCCGGTTTATTCCATGTACAATGTTTGATCTACGATAATGGATAATGCCTGTACAGTTTGTACACATTTAAATTATCTATTATTTTTTCAGTTTAGGTCAATTTAATAGGTATAACTGGTGAAAATTAAGATTTTCAGATAAATAAATAAGAAGAATAACAATTCACGTTATTTCACATCCATAACACACAAACTGCTGAAAATAAATGTTTCTCTGCATGTTTTCACTTGTTTACCCTAATCGACTCATGCTCTCTATATCTAGGTACAGAATCCAACACAGGTTCAATACTTAACGTTTTCATTAGTAAAGTACGGTGTACGTACTTACAAATTACATAACTACCTACAGTAACATTTCAGTAATACGATTTTTCCTGTACAGGAAAACTTACACAGTTTACTCACCTACCTTATTCTTTCATTTCCTTTCTAAAGTACGAATAAAATCCGCATCTGAACACTCCGCCCTCACAGAGGCTCACGGAGCGCATATCCTACCTATTTTACGACCCATCTGTCGTATTGCGTGATTGTCTACTCTTTGACAGACACGTCTTGTATCGAGCTTGACAGCTAAAGAAATGGAACTTAAAAACACGTAAATAAAAGACACAATGTTATTTATGGGAAATAATTTAATTAATGGGAGCAAGGGGTTGGTAATGAGAAAGTTTGAATAATAGGTTGAAAACACGGAAAAATTAGTTTGAGGGGAGCAATAAGTTGCGTGAAGTATAATTTTTACTCGTCATTATTTCAATCAATCTATTGGTATTGCCATATCAATCGTAGATATGTACATATAGCGGCATTTTATCATAACTAGGTATCATTTTTGATCATCCATCAACATTCACGGAATTCGAAAAGCCCAAGCTATTTCGGAACAAATGTGATTTATCATTTTCATGTCATACACGAGTTACCAACAAAAGTCATAAATCCATGCGTGGTTTAACTTCCTTACATACCTGTAAAAACTTTCTGTAACCTGAAATAAAACTATGTAAAACTACTGTAATTTCCATACAAAACTTACGAATATGTTGTATATTGTTGTATATTGTTCTATTTCCAAATTGGAATTCATAGTGACGTTTAGCGTGTCGCTAACTTTGACGTAAAAAATATCTGAGTGACTTAAACGAATCATTGCAATCATGTTGTCGTTTTTCATTTGTTATCTTTCAAAGAAAATATTGTTAGAAAACTTTCTGAATGATTGCAGCTTATTAGAAGGAAAACGAAGGGACTGAAATTGTGGAAATAATTGCAACTTAAAAAAACATGCTATATCACATGACAGATTTAAATTCGTGACCTATTTTTGCATGATGCAAAAGATTAAATTTTTAAGTAAAACAAATATTACTTACGTTTTCATTATAATCAACAAAATAAATTATTTTTCAAACCTATGTTTTATGTACTAGATTTTGTATTTGGGGTATGCTACTATACATGAGAATTATTTAACTTGCGTACCAAATTAAATAAAGGAGGAATTATGCAATCTTCTTTTAAAACAAAAAAGGCGGCCACAGCCAAAAACATCTAATTTAACAACAAAAAAGTTTCCTATCCGAGAATCAACCCAACCTCTTTCGTATTTAACCTAACTTTGCTTTTAGCTTGATCTAATCACGTCACGAAGTCAGTAATTAAGCACAGTATCAGCTCAGTAATCAGCTTGTTCGTGCCTCGTACCGAAGTATTTGAACTGGGTTAGGTTAATACATATGTATGTTAACACATAGATAGTTAGGTATGTACTGAAGTATGTTTAACTGGCTAATGGGGTTGTGAAGTTCATGGTATGCAGATTTGCATTTTCTTGTTTTTTTTACTTCTTTTGTTTCAAAGTGTCTATGAAATTAGATGGCAATGACATCTAGCATCGCTAATGTTCTATACATAATTCAATCATCCCAGAGACAAGCTTAGGTTTTAACTGCTGATTGTAACCCATCTACAATTTGAACACAAGCTCTCACTGTTTTAGTATTACCTATACTTAGTTAGGAACAAATAATAAAACAATCGCCACCCATGGCCCAATCTACAGGCAATGGCAGCAGAAAACAAACAAATCAGCATGGCGGCCAGTGCTATAGCTCTCCGAGGAGTTCGCATCTTCCTCACCGCTGGCAGACATGGTGCTGGACAGCAGAACCAGGCAGCTGCACCGGTTCCAAGGCCTAAGCCGAAAGCGAAGAAAGCGGTGATCGGAGGCAAGCCGCCGCAGAAGGTGTTTGATTTGCTCCTCAAGACTACCAGGTTTAATAAGTAAGTCCTTTTTTATTATATTAGTATAGAAGTGCAGATTCGGATTAGCTATTTAATTCTTTTTGGAATTAATTTGCAAAAATATGTTTTTGTGAGGAAAGGTAAACTAAATTCATGATAATATTTTCACTTTTCGCAACTTAAACAAACAGGAGTTTCTTAAATGTTGTCTAGCTGCTACGCTCGCTTCAGTAAGAACGAGTGGTGAGCAGATGTCAAACAAGAACACTCCTTAACTTTTCCCATGTTAAATTATTCATGTATGTGACTGCGAGGGTAAAAAAAGCCTTGATTTGGCTTGAATTGCCGCCTTGATTACAGTTTCGTAATAAAAAAAATTACACCTCCATAAACACGTAAAACTCACAACTTAATAAAAAAACACGCATGTGTATTAACACCCTTTAACCCTAAATGAACCCATTGAATGGTAAGCTATAAACGATCGAAGGTTATTATTTACTTGACTGGTACAACCCTAAATCGCGTTCAGTAGGGCGAGTAGAGGCAGCCGGGGTAGGTCGCTCCTCGGTCGTAAAATACTTTCAGTGTTTACCTAGCAGTATGTTACGCGTGCCACGATGCCTGTCAAGAAATTGAAGGAGAAACATCTCGATGCCTTGTATAGACAAACTCATTTTACAAAGTCAGTGTGCAGTTTAGTGTTAACGTTCTTAATTTGAAATTTTATTTTTGGTGATTTTTGCGGTGTTCCATTTTAATTTTTTTATTTTAATTTATATTTGTTTATAAATGAAAAAGGAGTTTGTATATTTCTTTTGTGTAAAGAGTTTGCATTCAATTAAGGTGGAACCTTTTCGTGTCTACGTAGAAAATTAATGTATTCAAAATTATCACAATATAGATATTATGCATTAGATACAACCAACCTAAATAATGGCATCGTTAGTTTAGTAAATTACTATGCTGTGCAAAGTAAATTATAGTTCCCGACGTTAGTTTAAATTAGTTGCTACTGTGTTTTCATTGTGGGCCAATCTGTTTATAAACAATGTCCTTGCCTATGTTGAGTTAATTATACGCAATTAGGTAAAGCATTAGTCTATACGTAGATTTTTTTACGATTAAAGGGGTAAAATGGGACCTCATAAGGTACTGAGACTTCTTTGTCCTGTGATCCTGGGGCCCGATTCTCCTAATTTTACTTAAGCGACCTTCGATTGACGTTCGACTCGATTCGACTGAGATCCAATCCCGACTCGATTACGATTGAAGCGTATATATGTGGCATTCCGCTATTTTTTCTTTGGAATAAACGTTTTTATCCTTTTCTGTCATTCAATAATGAATCATTTTGTCTGCAAATGATTTACGATTGCAAAATGATTGTACAGCAAACTACCGTATAGTATACAAAATCATCAAAATAGCAGACCAATCGCACACCAATCAAATGTCAATCGAATACGATTGGTCTTTTATTAGTAGCAGAATGCCCGATATGGTTAAAACTGCTATTACGATCATATTGCGATTCGATTTCTATTCGATTTTGACATTATTAACTTAGGAGAATCGGGGCCCTGTCCGACCGTTTGTCTGTTGTCACCAGACTCTTGTACAAAAACATACGTGTACGACTTCAGCTCGTAACTGGCCGATTTTTTTACCATGTTTTTAGATATTTATCACAGTTTTCGTGTCACAAGAAAGGAACTATTTTCCTAAATCGCGTGTGTGTCTCATAGACAAGCATTAGGTAGGTACTAGGTATTAGGGTACTAGGTACAACATGAAGTGCGTGATACCGATCTTCAGTTTACGAGGGAAGTTGTACTACATTCTCGGTTATCGTAAAACGGATAAATTACTGTTAAAGTTCATTGTAAGGGATTGTTCACACCAAACGTATTCCGCCGCTGACTGTGAGTATACTCACTGTCTGCCCCAGTCTGAACGTCGACTCAATCTGCAGTACGCGTACTCACCAAGCCGACAATAGGCTATAGCGTACGATGCGCTACATGTGTGAACAAAAGAATAGGCTCGTGTAGGTTCACACTAGATGCGTACGCTGAGCGGCTGACTATTCTACACATAAAAGGGCTCAGTATTTGAAGTTACTCGTAGTATTTTATAAACGATAAAACTAGCGTAATTTATTTTTTTCATATCAGATGTTTTACTGATATTTCAATTAAATGATGCGCATTCAGATAGTTGCCATTTGCGAAGCTCTAGAGGAAGACGAAAATAATAAAAAGAAGAGATTGTGGGTACATCCCTTAAATTTGAAGAGATGTTTTCTTGGTAAATTTCATACTTTATATTTCGAATTTATTTTTAATTTACTTTATCCAAATAAGTTCAAGAAATATTTTCGTATGACAGTAAAACATTCGATGAGTTACTATCTTTAATACGTTTAAGTTTATATAAAAGGGACACTAATTATCGACGTGCTGTACCGAGGCGGAGCGGCGCTTTTCGGCAACTGCGTCCGCGTAGCCAATCCGCGTCCGCCGTGCATAGTCGCGTAGTAAAATAATCGGCCACTGAGAGTCAGCTACAACAGACGACGTAACAGCGTATAGTCGGTTCGGTGTGAACGACAATTTCAATATATATGGAAAAGCAATAAACTGCGTAACGCGCGCTCACAGTCAGCGGCCGACAATACGTTTGGTCTGAACGATGCCTAAGACGGGAAATGTTTTTTATGGGCACAACTACCTACTATTATAGTGATTGAGGGGTATTGTCCTTTGTGAAGTTTTTAAGAAGGATGATTGACCTGAAAATGTATGTTTTAAAGCGGTTTACAATAAATTAATATTCAATTCGTAGGAATCAATTCTAGAAATACTGCAATCAGTAGGAATGAAAGTGACTTAAATAAGTAATATTTTTGTTTATAGGGCTGAGATAGAAGCCTTGTACACGATGTATCGGCGATTGGTGATGAGTGCTCAAGCTGCAGCACCAGCTACTGCCATTGGACATTCTCCTAAAATTGATGTGAGTAAGCCAAATATTATTTAACAAATTTATGTACTAAGTAGGAATAATGACTATGATTTAAGTATTAAAATGATGAAACCCGTGAATCCAGTATCCATGAAGATTTAAATTGTATTAAAAATATACCTACCCTACCTTTTTCTTAATTTTGAATTTTAACTTAATTTGTCTGTTGTATGTACTTTTTGGTCCTGTTATTTATAAAATGTAAACAAATACAAACCAGTTTTACCCTAACATTTATTACAATCTAAAAATTTTCTGAAAATATTTAAACTCAGAACCTTATGAATAAAAAAATCATTAATGTTAAAGTAGGCTCAAAAAGAATTGTCGCCGTACCGTATTTCATCGGACACCATAAATAACACTGGCTAGACAATGCTATCAAAACATTCTTTATTTGAAAAACTTTGCTCGGAAAAAAACCGCTAAAGTGTGTAATAAAGATGGCGTAAATAAGTAACTGTTCAAATTGAATGTGAACCAATTTGCAAAGATAATTTGAACCAAGGATAGTTCTCTTGTGTTTAGGTACTTACCATCTATAAATTTCGCAATAAGCTTGAATACTAGGAAAAATACCTATATACTTATTTTTGTTTGCAATGGATAAACTCAAAAACTACAGGACCGATTTAAAAAAAAACTTTCAGCATTATCTGCAAGTAACATCTAGTAGATAGACTATATTTTATCCTGGTACGGGCAGTATTTCCTACAGGACGCGGCTAAAACCGCGGGAAAATGGCTAGCACAAAGTATATGGCACATGCCCTAAATACAGTCCCTACATATACGAACTCACGCAAATCAAAATAGTTGGAAAAGATAGATGGCCTCCTTGCCGTGTAGCAAACGGTTATGGTTATACCCACCGTGGTTACACCGTGATATTATTGCCAATAAAGAATAATGTTCCTCGTGGAACAACCCCATAGTTTTTATTCAAAGAAATTCCTGATGTATTTTTTTTATGTTATTATAGAAAGTTATTCTGTATTTGAGTTCGATTCGAAAAGTGAGGCTTTGATGTTTTATGATGAAGTTATTGACTGGCATTTTGAGGGCTGACTTATAATACTCGTAAATGACACCTAAACTAATTGAATGACGGCTATAAATTTCTATTATTCTCAATCGATTCTTTTCGTGTGTTAAAGGAAGACAATTACTTAGATTAAGTAAAAACATACACACATAATTCTGATTTTCTAAATACCTGTATGAGAACAAGATTGTGTGCCCTGCAGTCGGACAATAAAAATGGCTAATGATGATGAATCCTCTTGCAATTGATTCCTACCTATATAGCATAGTGCATCCCTAGGATAACTTATCCCAACCCATACTTTCTGATCTCCAGGGCATAGACCAAAGCACGTTCAGAGACGTGATGCACAATACCTTCGATCTGGTAACAGAGGAGAACATTCTAGAACGAATGTGGATTACCTGGGAGCGAGGGGCGGCGGGAGGGGAGGGGTCCTTGAGATTCGAGGCCTGGGTCAAAGGTCTTAGTGTCCTGTTGAGAGGGAATACGGAAGAAAGGATTGGGTATTGCTTCAAGGTGTACGATCTGAATAATGATGGGTTTATTACGAGGGAGGAGATGTTTTTGTTGTTACGGTAAGATTTACTTCTTAATTTACTTATTTAAGTAGTTAGACTCTATACCAGTTTAGAATAAATCTTTAGTTATCAATTTAAGATTCAATAGGAACAAGGATGTTCATTGTTCAGTTTTGAAGTTTCAAAGCAATAGAGGTAGTGTTATGCTTAAAAATGATTTCTTTATCTAAGAACACAAAATAGACTAGTCTAGACTTTTCCCGAAATTCAGTTACATTTCCCGAGGTGCCTACTGAGATTGTTTTCAGTTGAGTGAACACTCGACAATACGACATTATAACCTTTATCACAGAAACTCCTTACTGAAGCAGCCTGGTGATGAAGATCCCGATGAAGGAGTACGCGAACTGGTGGAGCTAGTCCTCAAGAAGTTGGATGTTGATAAGGATGGAACCGTGTCGCTTGATGATTATAGGTAAACAGAAATTGGCAATTTATTATGAAAAAGTTTAAGGAAAAATTAATCAAATCGATACTAATATTGCAATACTCAAGAGTATGCTTGAAGACGAAAATCTGAGGAGCTAATGGTCTGATTTTCAGTATTAGATGTTGCTACTAAGCTGCTAAAAGTAGGCTACTTTTTATCTGGATGCTCAAATTTTTTGACAATTGTAAGTTGATGACACTTCTGCTTATGGTCAAACTACTTATTTATTTTTCAGGCTAGCAGTAGAACAAGAGCCTCTTCTATTGGAAGCGTTTGGCCAGTGTCTGCCGACCAAGAGGCATACTACTACCTTCCTCAAGACCTTAACTAATAAGACATAAGATTTATTATGCTTTACTCTCCACCGAAGTATTATTAAGTTATACTTGAGGTAATACACCTATGCTTAATATAATATTGAAGAAAAAGAAGTTAGTACTAAAGTAACTTACATTTAAATTGTACAGATTAAATTAGAACTAAGAATAAGTTTTATAAATTATGTAAATATTGCAAGAGAATAAATATTTAAGAGAGATGCAATGAAAGACGTAAAATTATGAATACTTCAATAAAGGATAGATAAATAAAAAAAGAGGTTACGAAATCAACAAAGTCATTAGAATTTTATTATGTATAAAAAATAAATAAAAAATGTCATGTTTTATTCGTGGGGATCCAAACCGGTTCCAACGAAGTCTGTTAGGATCTTGGCTCCTGCTGGCGGGAACAGGCCGAAAATCTGGAAAAAGAAACAAATTAATAAGTTGCCTAGCTTACATATTTCTTGAGGAGAGAAGTAATAGTAAAATGAGAAGGTGATGATGATGATCATTATCCAAAAGTGGATAAAGGCAGTGGATGGTGGTAAGCAGAGGTAAGAATCAAATTAAGTTTTGCAAAAGTTATACACTTCGTAAAACTAGAAGAAAATGGATGTTTTACCTTTTTGTGTCCACCTTTCTTCCTTATATCGGGTGTGTCATTCATAATCACATTAAATGAAATGCGTTAATATACTGGTTAATATAAGTCGATTAACATAAACAAAAAAGAAAAATACGTAAAATTAAAAAAAATATTTTTTCAAACAAAGTAAATAGAATAAAAATGTGCGATAATTAGAACACCATGTAAAAGTCAGTCATCACAAACAACTGAAATTCTCCCTTGAAAACTGACAGCTGTCAACTGATCAAATCATTCGATAGTCCTAACTTTATCTCTGCTTTACACATGATGTTGTAAATCATAAAAACTAAAAATGACTCCTGTGGTTAAACCACTGAATGGATTAGGTTATTTTTTTTACAATTCACCATAGAATATCATATAGTATATGCGATAGGATTTAATGTGATTATGAACGACACACCCTGTATATTTTTATCTACCTCTATATCCGCTCTCTTCATGTTTCTTTATAACCTTACAAAAATTGTCTCCATAAAACCTTTTATCACCTCTGACACCACAAGGCAACATTTACAAAACACCATCTTACCTTATTCGTGTAATACAAGTCACTAGGAATGGTAATCTCATGGTACTCCTTGCGGATAGCATCAACGATCTGGTCAGCAGCATCACCGGGATCCACCGTCTTCATGAGGCCTTCGAAGCGAATGCGAGGGTTGTGGCAGAGGCCGGTGTTTACGATGTATGGGCAGATTGTTGTTAGTTTGATCTGGAAGAATAGGCTTTGGTGTTATTAGATAGCTCTAAAAATGCGGCAATCATGATGGCTAGAGCAATAGGCATGATGACAGGATTAAAAAATAGTGATTTTGAGATTATAGATACTTCCAATTTATTTATTTTTCAAGTACGAAAATCCATGTAAATGCATAGAAATCTTGACAAAGCAGATAAAAGAGGGCTCTCTTTTTTCCTCTTTACAGTACTTTGGTGTACATACCACATAATTCCAAAATGCTAGGTGTACCTACAGACTGCCTAAGTATAAACCTCCAAATACCAATTCGGGAATCATGCAAATACAATAAACCAATTACATATTTACTCATCTTAATATTGTGCATAACTTTTGATAAGCTTAGTGACCACAGACCACATCTTCTGTAGAAGAATAAGCTAGTCTCCATCAGTAAGGACCATACAGGCATACACAAGGCCACAAAATAACACTTACCCCATTAGTATCCCTGGGGTCTTCATGCAGCTCAACAGCGAGAGCCTCCATGATGCCTCTGACGGCATACTTGGTGCCGCAGTACGGGACCAGGTTGCGGAGACCCATCTTACCGGCCATGGAAGACATGGCGACGATGTGACCGTAGTTGCGTTCTAACATCGCAGGTAAGAACGCTTGGATCATCTGGAATTAGGTACAAATGTATTTTTAATATAAAGAAACTTATATTTCTTATAACTAATCCTTCATCTAATCATTCTATGCAAATATATAAATCTGTCTGTCTATCTTGCTTTGGGAGGCCTTTGCTCAGTTCAGCGGTGGGATAGTTAGGGTTAAGAAATCCTTGCTACCGACGAGGATAGAAAAAACACGTTAGGCTGAATCGATCGAGATGGAAAAGGCATGGGGAGTCTTCGTACCCTGCAGACGAAGGATGTTTACGAGATTTATGTTTTAATAATAATTTATTATTTGAGGAGGCTTTAGTTAAAGTTCCTGTTCCTGACTATTTATTGTCGCCTTCAAAAAACAATGAACAAGAATTACTCATTCAGGTACCTACTTCGGTAAACAAAAACCAACATTATTTAATTATCAAAAAGTTCAAGTACTAAGGTAAATGTTTTCTGCCATCAAAATTAATTAGGGTCCTTATTATGCAAAAACCTTCACAGTTTACATTGAAATTAATACGCTGAGTGAACAGTTAAATATCTTTATACCTATTTTGGAATTGTCAGTTTGTGCTTACGCAGATTTTGATTGACTTCTGTGATTTTATATATTTCTTAAAATATTTTGTTTAACCTCAAACTTTCCTATTTTCATCCTAACTCCTATTTTCTTATGTTCCCCTTGATCTGATTTTGATTGATTTGTAGTATTAACGGAATGATTCATTTTGGCGGTCGTCAAGAGTCAGCGCTCATCCATCCATTAATTGACCTTATCATGAACATCTCATAATCAACTTATCTCATTATCCAATACAGATAATTAATGAGCATAATATAATCCATGACCCTTACATTGAATTCAAGTTGAAATTATTTCACAGTGTCACCTCTTACTTATCCGTTTCGCGAATTTTATCATGAACGGTCTCAAAGGTTAGTCGTACTTTTAATGAAATCAGAATTGTGCTATGGTCATGTGGCCATGGCCGACCACTTGTCAATACTTGGTACAACTTACTTTTAATAATCCCTATTTACTGTTCAACAGTTGAATATCATTGAATGTACTACAAAGCTCGCAAAATGAAAGAAAACAAAATACTATCGTATAAAAGAAAAAAACAAAAGCCGTATGCAAGGTTTTAAAAAGCGTTTCCTTATTCCAAACACAAAACAAAATGGCGCATTGAATATCTTTGTTCGAAATCGGAACATTTCCTGCATTTAATGACTTTAAAAATTATTCCTTTTGGGACCAAATTATACTGAAGAAGTAATTATGACTTCAGGCACAAAAATACAATGTGCGTCATTATAGCATGCATATTCATGCACAATCATCCCAAATATTATAATCATATTTCTTTAAGTATGAGTGTCGGTAAGTACACTTTTAATTTGATATTAGTTTTTCATATCAGAGTTATTTATCACCTAAGCTAAGAGTATAAGAACTTCAAAATAACAATCTGTGTGTAAAAACTAAAAATATTTGTAAGTGTTCCTCTCGAAAGATTAAGTTTCCGCCTTAGGTCTCTTTCTTTTACTTTCTTAATTTTATATGTAATGAAAACTATAGTGAACAAATCTGTTTTCATGTAAAAAATAAATTAACCTATCCTCTACTATAAAGTTTTCAGCATTTTATATTATAAATGCTTATCTGACTCGTTGAATATTCGGACTATCAAATGTCTTTGTTTGCATTTCCATTACACAAACAAAATGTAAATAATGCACTTAAACCTACACGTGCCTGAACGAACCGAAGAAAAACGCGTGGGATCTCATCCATCAAATGTAAATGTACACTGTTATCATAAAGCTGAAGAATTTCTTTGGTTCGTTGCACGCGGTAAACTCCTGTTGAACCAATGCACTAATGTAGGTATATTAAATATAATTAATTCCTTTGCCTGATCTCTCTCCGGTCGTGTTGCATTGCCGTCCCATCGCTCTATGAGAGTGAAGGAATAGAGAGTACTACACTATAATATATCCTGCGCAGTTGACTAATTTCCAACAGCCGTGGAAGCTGATAATCGGCTAGGATGACATCATTTTTTTATTTCGCAAAAAGAAAACCTCACTTGACATGTTAAATTCAATGAAGATATTATATTTGCAATACACTTACCCAAAGATTCCCATTGACATTAATATCCACAAGAGTCTTGATCTCCTTCTCTGAATGCTTGAGCACCGGCTTGCAGGGCATGATACCAGCGTTGTTGATGAGGATGGTCACCACTCCCACTTCGCGTTCCACCTTCTCAGCTAGCGCTAGGACCGCAGTTCTGTCTGTGACGTCACATCTGGAGAAAAGATACACGGCATGTTACTAGGACAAAATTCGGCTAAGCATTTATAAGTGATGGTTTGTCGCATAGATAAGAAAGAATGATGGAACAAAGTAGGTATGGATAAAAAATGAGGGCTACAAAAAAAACTATCCTAAATTGGTTAAGGTATTGTCATAGGATTTTTACAAAGTTTTTTTTAATGTGTAGGTTTAGATAATTACAATTTAAAGTCATTACATTAAAATCAAACATTTTAAGGACGGGTAAATATCAGAATTTGCTAGAACTGGTTTGATTATAAATTTATTAAAAGCAAAAATAATTATATAATTATAGTGATGCTCAGTCCTATTTTTGGAATTTAACAAAGTATTAGAGAAAACGAGAAAAATATTACATCATTTACTGCTTATGTAAATAAATATTCATAAGTTGATACTGACAGGCTCAATTATTTATTGGTACGGATGCTGATAAAAAATGGGCGATTCCAGTTTAAGGACTAGCTGTTGTAAAAATGTGGCCTTGGTTTTTAGACTTGAACATAGATTAAAAATGTTCTGACAACAAGAATTTGCATGATCAAAAATAGATAAAACAAGCAATAAGGCGCCAAACAGGTCATACCTAAATATATTTTTTGGCCGTTGAAGTTTTTGTTAGTAACAATTTCTGCGATTAGGCCGCACACTAAAACAACTATTTTAATTGCTAAGTTTTAAGATAAAAACATATAAAACTGGTTTACCTGATAAATCCTATATCTATCTTTTTACATTAATAACATTTGTAGGTACAACTACAAAAGATAAAAAAGAAAAATACTCTACAGTGTTTTTTTATGATTTAATGGCGTCCAAAAAGTTAGGTATTAGGTAATTTACTATCACTACATGCTTAAATCTTTAAAACTACGCAACGGATTTTGATGCGGCTTTGAAATATTTGTAGGTGACTTTAATAAAAGAAACATAAAAGTTTATAGACTTTTTGGACGTTTGATTTTATTATTTTTCATAATTAAAATTATTAGGTAGCTATTTTACATGTTTAGAACTACGCAAAGCATTTTAATGCGGTTTTTTTTAATAGATAGAGTGATTGAATAGGAAGGTTTATAAATATCAGTACGGGGCGGGTCGCTAGTAACTTATAAAAAAATTGTTTATAAAACTAAAAAACACGCTACTCTTGCATTGTCATCAGAACTCGGAGCGTGTGTAAAATTTCATCCTAATCGAAGACCGGGAAGTGGGTCAAATTAAGATCCCAAGATTTTCTTACGTACAGTTACCAGTGAAGCTTATTTACATAAGCGTGTTAAAAAACTACTTACACATAAGGATAGGCCTGCCCCTTCTCCTGCTTGATCATGGAGACAGTTTCCTCATTACCCTGAGGGTTGATGTCCACACAGACTATCTTGGCTCCCAACCTGGCGAAGCGCAGAGCCACTTCCCGTCCCATGCCATGGCCTGCACCGGTGATCTGGGTGAAAATATGAGTTTTTATTCATCACTAGCTTCTGCCAGCGGTCTCACCCACATCCCGTGGGAACCTGCCTGTACCGGGATAAATATAGCCTATGTTACTCAGGAACATTGTACCTATCTATCAGTGAAAGAATTTCGGAAATGCGACCAGCAGCGGTTCCAAATTTTAAACTAAAACTTATAGACCTCTTTATAATATTAGTATAGATCTGCAAACCCCCTAGTAAGACTGGTTTTCTGATTTTCTGACTTCTGGCAAAAAAGTAGGTACCTAATCAAAATGTTGTCTACCTACAGGTGAGTAGGTATAATCAATTTACTTCAAATATTTGTAGGTGACATTGAATAAAAGAAACACAAAAGTTTATAGACTTATTATTACTTTATGTCCTGTACTTTTTGATCGTTTGATTTTATTATTTTTCACAATTAAATTGATTGTACTTTAATAATTTTATTGTGCCTTTGTTGTTATTATGTGCCTACAATGGTTAATATTCCCACATAGGTCACATCAGACCATGCGGATGTTTATCTGAATATGATGATTATGGTAAAATATTATTATCAAGTACGCGGATACAAGATTTCAAATAATTCCCAGAAGAAATAATCTTAATAAGATTGACTAAATGTAATACCTAACTCCTGTTACAGATTATTACAATATCCGCTATTTATCAACCAATACATTTGTTATCAATCTAATAATGTTCACAATCTCTATGTTTTAAGTAGGTACAACTAAGCATGGGTTTAGTCACCGTTTCGTGAAAATCACGCATTTATTACAGGCTCAAAGTCTGCTTGCCCTAAATATTTTATCTAGTATTAGTAATTTTATGTATTAGTTGTAATCTATAAGCTAAGCAGCATTTGGAAATCTTAAAACTTAAGAAAATATGAGCATCAGAGGTTGTCAAAGGAAGTAACTAAGCACACGGCAGGTATTTTGAATTTGATTCTACCAGCGTTTTCATATGCATTTTGTCTGTGGGAACTACTCTGCGCACCGAAATAAAACGTAGTTTATAGCATTTCTCATTCAATGGGCTTTCTAACAAAGCAACATTTTTTTTCAAATCGGAGCCACAAAACAAATGCAGCAGTTTCTGAGATTACTGTCCCTTAAAGCACACATAAAACCTTTTCAGCTTTACAAGATTAGTACAGATTTCTGAACTGAAACTTATTATTATCTTGATTATACCTAATTATAATTTCTGGTCAAAAGTCAATGTGATCAAGTTAACATCGTCCTTCAAGGCTCGTTTAATTAAAAACGTGTTGTTTATGTTTTTAATATACTATGTGCCTTTATAATAATAACTATAAAAAATAGCAAAGCATATTTGTCACCTGTCACATTCAGGAAGCAACCTATACGAGATAGAGAAGATATTTATCATATAAAATCATTTATGAATAAATAAATATAGGTATGTATTAAAGACTAGCCGTTTTCCCGCGGTTTCACCAGCGTCCCTTGGAAGCTACTGCCCGCACCGGGATAAAATATAGCCTATCTTATTCGCAGATAATATAGCTTTCTAATGGTGAAAGAATATTTAAAATCAGTGCAATAGTTTTTGAGTTTATCCATTACAACCAAACAAACATACGAACAAAGTTTTCCTCTTTATAATATTAGTATAGAGTATAGATGAACTTAAAATAAATATCTAATGTTATAAACTAACTAATGCGGGTAAATTTATTATTTTTAATTGGGTGCTGTATAAAGAAGCATAGAAGAAAACATGCTATGACAGCCACATTTTCGGAAGCAGGCTGATACTATACTAAGCAGGACATCACAGTTGATAATAATTGAGCTCACATTATTTCTGTGGATGCAAAAAGAACGAAAATTCTGGAAAATTCCGAATCTAATCTTATTATTGAAAACAAAACGATAACATATTGTCATCTGTTTTGTGGAATGTCTCTTGTCACGATATTACATACCATCTGCTCTACCTCAAACACATACCTTAAAATCTGTTAATTAGTGTATTACGTAAATAAAATTGTGTTATCTACAGATTATAATATAATATCAGAAGCTTATCTACACAATATTGATTTATCGTAGATGTTTGATTCAAAACATTGTTATGTGGACCCTATTTTTTTTTCATTTTTTATACGAATATAATTTTATTAGAAATAATGCATTTACTATCAATAGGTATTTGTGTAATTGAACAAAAGTTTCATTAGGAGTTATTAATTTAAAAATGATGCCACTTATAGAATAAACAGTATTCTTTAGTTATTTTTAATTTCACAAAACACTATTAAAGAGACTGAAAGCACTGAGCATTAAAACTTAGGTAAATGTAGACAATCGATTAGTTAGACGTACCTACCTTTTTCATTTCAATAATTAATAACTGCATACCAAACTATGCATTGTAAATGTTTTATTTATGCCATGTTCTTTATGTTCTTCTTTATTGTCGTAATGATCTGAATTTAATTTTATTTATCATCTCCTGGGCCTTTTCCCAACTATGTTGGGGTCGGCTTCCAGTGTCATCGGATATAGGCTTAGTGCTTTTGTGTTTTAAGTTTATTTATAAAATAAAATAAAAAAAACTTACCAAAATAATATCATCGTTGACATCCTTAGACTCCGGAGGGATCAGGAATCTGAACACAGTCTTGATAATTTCTACATCGACACGGATTATGGTCCAAATTATTTCGAAAAATATCCTCAAAGCGGTGATAATCTGTGGTTCTTCTGCCCTGGAATTTTTCATTTTTATTTTAAAACACACTATGATTAATTAAAAATTTTAGGACCTATTATAAAAGTATAATGTTAATATATATATTTATGACATAGGCACACGGCCGTCCTTTACGAGATCGCTAAAAGAATACAGATTTTGTATTTAATTCACTTATGGATTTAATTTAAGGTCCGTTCAGAATGGAGGAGATACAAGATGTTTTTATCTAAATAAGATACATAAACAAATCTAAATAAAACTGGTATATTTTCATCTCCGCCTAATATTTTTTTCATTTCAGGTCCTATTCGGTTTATAAGCCAGGTGCTAAGTATCTATATAAATATAAAATCAATCCATATCATATCTATTTATCTTTTATAATAAAGGTACAACAGCAGTAACAATTACCAAAGATAGGAACAACAACCTACTTATTTATCAATTGTGTAACGTAGTAAGTAGTATCATCCTTCTATCCTTTTTCCCAACTATGTTGGGGTCGGCTTCCAGTCTAACCGGAGGTAGCTGAATACCAGTGCTTTACAAGGAGCGTCAGCCCTATGTGACCTCCTCAACCCAGTTACCCAGTTGCCCGGGCAACCCAATACCCCTTGGTTAGACTGGTGTCAGACTTACTGGCTTCTGACTACCCGTAACGGCAGCTTTCCTTAGTTAAAAGTGGTTTAAAAAAAGTGCTATCCATGCTGTCAATATCCCACGTAATATAAAATGCTATAATCTCAGTGTAGACATGCCCTTATCAAGTACTTGTCTTACAGGCCACATGTCTTATAAGAACCTTGATACATTGAGCTAAAATTTAATCAGTTCTCAAACCGGCTCGTTATGTAAATTATGCCTAATATTAAATAAAAAAAGAACTTAACTTACTAGTTTATCGAGATTTTTATAATGTTTAATCATAAAGGTACGATGTTTTTGTATTCCTTTGTATAAGAAAACATTAATATCTGTCAACCACCATTACAGAAAATTCAAATCCTACTTATTATATGAATTATGTATATACGCCATTATATATATACTATATCTAAAAAAATATATAATATATGTACAAAGCATTGACAAACTCCTTATCACTGCTCACTGGGAGCATACCCAAGAGGCTGGCAGCATTTCCATGTTTATTGGCAATGCTTAACTTTTGACCAATTATTAACTTATATCAAATGTCATGTAAGCAACGTTGTCTGTCTCTTGCATATGATTCGATTGTTAATTAAACATATATCTATACTTATATCTATACATATAATAATGAATCCCTATGTCCCTTGGTCCATCACGCATGAACGGCTGCAATTATAGGGGAGGTAGTTTATTAGACCTTCAGCTTCTTGTAATTTCTCATGGCGACCATAAATGGACCTTAATTAGATCTGTTGAAATGGTCTTGACTCTAATCACCCATCCAAAATAATCAATGACATTATTTTGTAAAGCTAAGCCGAAAGTGTTCGCGCGGGAACATCTGCTAGAGTAGTTGAAAGCCCTACTAAACAAGATATATTAGTTATGCACAGAGGTTTCATCAATGTACATTCATAGTCATACAAATTCAATGTGCAAAAACAAACAAATGTATCGCTCACCTGCTTTCGAGAGACGGAACATCATACAAAAATCAATGTTTTTAAAGTTACCCTCGTTTTAAAAGTACAGAGGTTTTTCAATATTTTTGAGAACAAAGCAACAGGTACGTTTTCGTTTCGATCGTTCGTTCGTTTTCGTATAAAATCTGCTTAAGTAGGTAGTACACAGATCGCAATAACCTAACGTTCTATCTATTAACTACATGTGGCTAAAGTCAAAATTCTATCTCTAGTACCTACCTAAGCAAAACAAAAGACAGATGTTGATGCTGTTATTGAAATCAGCATTTACTTGGTTTTAAAAGGCCGACATTGCTTAATAATTTCGTAAAACAATAAGATATGAGAAAGACCGAGAAACCGATAGTACACGAGAGTTCATTTAGTACAAGATAATATTGGTCGAAGAAATAATCTTATCACTTAAGAAAAATACATGAATTCAAACTTACATGTTGTCGGGTCGTGGTCCCTGTTACTACTAAATAAAATGCGATTAAACTATATAACAGTGGTTTTTGATAACGACTGATAACGTGGGTATATTGGTACATGCTAGATTAACAGAAGGACTTGCACACATTTGCGACGTACGTAAGTACTTGCGACTGAAGAGTTTGGTTTTACGTCGCAAAATACATACAGCTACTTATGTATATTTTTAAAATTAAATTTTCATATGTTCATGTATTTGGTATGTATGTATGTATGTACCATTATTTTCTCTAGTAAAAAGTATAATGGTGCAAAGGTACAACACATTACGCACGGTGCATATTCGTACATAATAAACAACCATACAACAATCTCAGTATTCTTATTTCCAATGTAAATTATTATTATACTGAAAAAAAACAATGTGGCACATGGCGCCTATCAATCTAAGATCACAATTGTCTTAAGGACAATTCGTTCAGTCGCAAGTATGTAGCAGCCCTAAGGATAAAGAACAGACTTCAAAAGTGTAATATTATTCAGGTAATATAACGCTATTTCACTTAAATAATAGTACGTACAAAGGTTAAGGAATAGAGTACTTTCAGTAGTGAATCAGGTAGACGTGTACCAAAAGCACTTAAATGGACTTTGACCTATGTACTTAGGAAAAATACCGATACTTTCGCCCCCTGGTTATCGTGATTACAGTGATAATCATGCAATTTAGAGTCCCCACTCACTGCAGACTACCTAAATCTCAGATAACTGATAAATGAAAATTACTGCGTAGACTAAATAAACTGACATTATAATATGCGCATTGCCATAGTCCACCATACTGATTTATGAGTTCGATCAAACTATCGGAAATCGGAAGGCTCAAAGTAAGCAGAGTGGGTACTCTTATTAATCTTAGTGTCCTAGTACTCTTATTGATATTGATAGGCACTGAATCGAGTAATCGTCTAATTAAAAAAAAACAGTTTATTGTCAACATATACCTAAGTTTTTTACTAAGTTTTTAGGAATCCCCGAATTTCCATTAACTTCAGGTGATGCACGTTCTAATTGTGTTTTAAATCAAACACATTATTTTAACAGCCAGTATTTTAAAACAACAATTCCTTATGAAGTCTGTTCTAAAAAGGTTTTAATTCCTTCTTTAAGAGAGTTTTAACACACCACTATAGGTATTCTAGGCACAGCACAGAGTAGTGAACTGTGAATAACATCATTCATCATTGTCTAGTCTAGTAGGTACTTAATAACTAACGAGATAACACGAGTATAATCTTATTTATTGTCTAAGAACGAGGATACAACAGATGAATTTAGATAAAATTATTTTTTATTATTTACTAGCTTCTTAAATCTTTTAATCGGAACGCGGGTGTCCATATTAAAATATCACCCGAATAAAAAGTAGGTATCCTATGAATTAAGTTGGACTTCATTCTACATATTTGCCTCAGTTAATCAAGAAAGAAACATCACTTTATCCAAATCCTCAAACTTTAAGATTGATGAACTTGTTTTCCCTATCGGTCTTACCCGCGTCTCGGAGAAAGAACGCTATCCCTCAGAATAGCTAATAGTTCGAATAAGCAAACAACCACGAAACTCTTTAATTCGGTTATAAAAAAATCTAGCTACTTATTCTACATTATTAGTTTCGCATTTGTGTCCTACTCTTTAAATGATTGCAGTAATTTCTTAGCTATTATTATTATGTAATTATGTATTATTGACGAGACCAGTGGCGGCCCTAGGGGTGTGCGAACTGTGCCATCGCACAGGGCCTCGCGCTTGGGGGGGCCTCGCGCTACAACCCACACAAATATAAAAAATATATAATTAAAAATATATATCAGGTCCAAGAAAAAAAAAGTGAAATTCGCGCTCGCTACGCTCGCGACTGTTCACTTGCCAGTACTTTTCCTTCTAACTTGATTAGAGTACTTTTATGTCCCAAAGCTCAAAAATTTTCGCGCTCGCTACGCTCACGACTTCATCTTGCACTGTTCTTCGTTATACGAGTTTAGGTGCTTTAGTGCCCCAAAGCTCAAAAATGTTTGCGCTCGCTATGCTCGCGGTGGCTTTACTTTCCACTTGTTTAATTTTTTTCATCCTTTTTTAGCCGAACCTAGAAGGTAGCGCCGCTTTTAAGTCCTTTTATTAACGAGAAAATAACTCCTAGTTTCCGTATGAACTTTCTTATTTACGATGCGACGTTCGAATTACTCAAGTCACAATCTTTCAATACATAGGGGCGCTTGGGTCATGATTGCACCCGGGCGCTACATGAGCTAGAGACGGCCCTGAATCAGTTACACGAAGAGCTGAATATTATCTCGGTGCTGAAATATCGGTCCGCCCCGGGTGCCACATCAAAGGGGATGCCATCTCGGTCGGCACATATCTGCACGACCAGGATGGCGCGGGCAGAAGGGACAAGTCACTAAGGGTGCCTTTCTAATCTGCGAAGCCTAGGTTCACTACCATTTACTGCGCGATATTCAAATTTTAAACAAAAGTACAACAGTGCATATGTGAGACATCGAGGCGGTCACCCCTCTCAGTTCGACTGTCACCCTTCTCTTGTATTTTCTCTTTTATCTGATTACTTTAATTAATTCCTTAAAGTTAGAAAAAAAAATATCTTCATTTCTAATTTCTTCGCTTACGTTTTGAGTCCTCAATCTAGCAAAAAGAAAGCACCGAAGTAGCAAAACAAACTGACTCTCGCTTAAGTCACGGTTTCTTTTAATTTGTGCTTAATTCTAAGTTAAATTAGAGTTTTTTTTACTTTTTGTTTTAACTTGTCTGATTGTTCCAAAACTCAAAATTTGGCGCTCGCTGCGCTCGCGCCTTACACTTGACGGTAATTTTTCTATAATCTCTTTAGATATATTCTTGCGTCACAAGTATCAAAACTTACGCGCCCTTCTTCACTTTACAGTGCTTTTTTCAAACTTTTTTGGGAACTTCTGTTAAAAACTCAAAAATTTCGCGCTCGCTACGCTCGCGCCTTCCACTTTACACTATCTCTTTCTCTACCTATCTCTTTGCGTCTCAAAAATCAAAATTTCGCGCTCGCTTCGCTCGCGGGTTCTTCAGTTTTCGGTGTTTTTTTTTTTCAATACTACAATAATTAAAGATTTTAGTCTTAAGAAAAGTCGCAAGCATCAGATCATTTTAATATTTGTTAATTTTGTGATTCTTTAAATAGAAACTGTAGTAAAAATAAAATTTTAATAAATTGTTTAACTTGAGCATTTCTCCTCAAACATGATGATTAGCTAAATCAAAACACCAGCTTACTCTCGCAACACATACTTTTCACGTAGGACAAAGGGCCTCGCATAGACCTGCCGCACGTAGCCTCGCAATGGCTAGGGCCGCCGCTGGACGAGACCTTTGACATTGCCCTACACTGTTTGTATTTTAATTAAGTGCGTGCACACACTCCACGTTAAACAATCGGCCGACTGTAAGCGCTGTGGTAGGTTTCTTTTTTTAAATTGTGAATTCAATCAAAGTTTTTAGTCGGTCTCATACGAGAGAAATACCCGATCTGTGTCGTGTGTTCCATTGATTTCCATACTGACTTATGAGCCCAAACCAACTATTGGCCGACTAAAAGTTTGTAGTGTGCTTGTTAATGGTACAAAGTGATCGTAGGTATAAAAGATTACTTCATACTGTTGTTTTATAGTTGGTACATACTTTAAGAAAATCTTGTTTATTTGTGATTAAACTGCATCCCATCATCATCTGCCTTGCTTTTTCCCAACTATGTCGGGATCGGCTTGTGGTCTAGCCGGATGCTGCAGAGTATCAGTGCTTTAGAAAGAGCGGCTACCTATCTGATCTTCTCAACCCGGACAACCCATAAGTTATCCCTTGGTAAGACTGGTTGTCAGAGCTTCTGACTATTCGTAAAGACTGTCAAAGATGTTCAAACGACAGCCTATAATATAAGCATATGTAGCATTTGTTTAACAAAAGGATTGTTATTTTAAACCGATACCAAAAGGAGGAGGTTATCAGACTAAAGTCTAAGATGAATCATAATGCTTTGTACGAGATAAATACAATACAATGTGTCTATTTGTATCATCCGTTTATCAGTCAATGGCAGGTCAATAAGATAAGAAGATGAAGAATATTTTTTGATATTATTGGCGTATTTTAGTTCCAGTGAACCTATTTCAACAGCATTAGATATTATATAGGTGATCTAATCAATAAGCATGCATTATAAACTTTTTTAAATCTGTAAGTAGGTGCCTAATATTATATATAGGATATAAAAAAATGGTATTCGACCCTTGCTACGAGAATACAGTTGTATTTATTAGGCGCCTATCAATAAATTTGTAGCACAGACATAGAACGTGTTATATTGCAGTTGTAAGTATTAATTACTGCCACAATTGTGTGAAATGCAGCTGAAAATAATCAGGCGCTGCCATTAGCAAAAGTTTCTGAAGGATATCATTTTTTTTGAGCTTAGAATTTTATTTTTCACTAGTTACAGTCTCGTAAGGCAGGTTTTGTGAATTCCAGCTAAGGGTTGAACACCTTTTACAGTCGTTTTGGGCAGCCTGAATCTCTAACTACCAGTCTGACCACAGGGTATTTGGTTGCCGAGAATAACTGGGTTGAGGATGTCAGACGGGCAGTAGCTCCATGGAACCTCTTCCATTGTATTCGGATGGAATGAAAGCTGACTCCAGAATACTTGACAAAAGGCTAGGCAGATGATGATTCATCCATAGCTTACTATACTAGGTACCTGTTTATTCTAGATCGATAGAAGGAAGGAACTTAATTGTATCGTATTGAATAAATGTCTCAATTTCCTCACGACGTTTTGGTTACCGTTATGCCAATACACAGGCATATTACTTCTATCCTCTACCGCTGATTATACATAGGTAATTCTACACAATATCCGACTTAAAACGTTGTATGATGTATAACGGCAGTAATTTGATATTGGTTCAACTCTGTTCTGGAAGGTTCTTTAAAATTGTAAAGGATAAAATATGTCTTTCATAGCTCTAGAAGTATAATAATGAGTCATCCTCATCCTCCGAGCCTTTTTCCCAACTATGTTTGGGTCGGCTTCCAGTCTAACCGGATGTAGCTGAGTACCAGTGCTTTACAAGGAGCGATTGTCCTATCTGGCCCCCTCAATCCAGTTACCTGGGTATCATAGAGATCCGGGTGTCGTATTGTTTTTAATGTAAGCCGTATGGTATGTTTACACAAAAATCCATAGGTTATAAACCACTGTAGTTTGACAAATAAATAGTAACTGGGATATATGACTGCTGTACTTAGCGATCTTCCAAATATACCTAGAAACTAACCTTATTCGCAACTAGCAACGAATTAGACTCCAATTTGCATCAAAAACTTGCTAAAAACCACATTACGGACTTACTTGCAAAGAACCTTGATACACATATTAATTGCAGTTAAAGTGGTTCGCAACAAGCTCCCAACATAGGTATACATACATACTGTTGGATTATATAAAGCAAAAACTAATACCCCTAACTTTCGATAACATTGTTCTTTGTTCTATCTGAACAATCTACTGTTTATTTAACTCTACACACACTGCGTCACGGGATCTTGTTAGACGGACGTATTGCTTCCAAGTACCATTTAAAGTATAGAATAAATATTTCAATATCAAATAAGTATATTATTTCTTTTAATCCCATACCTCCTATAGGTTATGGGCCCAGTGCGAAAAAGGACATTTAGTAGTGAGAACATTCAGTAGTGCGTAGTGACAGTAAAGTGCATAGTTGTAAATAAAAATAAAGTTGTGACAATGGAAAAAGTGAAAAGAAACATTAAGCCTTTTAATGGAGAAAAGTACAGTGTATGGAAATTTAGAATTCGTACACTGCTTTCAGAGTTAAACTTGCTCAGTGTTATTGACGAAGAAATTCCTGGAACGCGATCCGCTGAGTGGGAAAAGAATAATAAGGCAGCCAAAAGTATTATAGTCGAATATTTGGCGGACTCATATCTTAATTATATTAATGAAAATGGGACTGCTCAAGCAGTTTTAAACATTTTGACGCGATCTATGAAAGGAAAAGTGTAGCAACTCAATTAGCGCTGAGAAAACAATTATTGGGATTAAAATTAAAAGCCGATATACCCTTGATCAAACACTTCTCAACATTTGACGATCTGCTGACAGAATTATCAGCTGCTGGAGCTAAATTAGAGGAAACGGACAAAGTAGCTCATTTATTACTTACTCTCCCGAATACATATGATGGCGTTATCACTGCAATTGAGACACTATCTGAAGAAAATATCACTCTCGGTTTTGTAAAACTAGACTATTAGATCACGAAGTAAAATTAAAAACGAGAGTCGTGATACCAGTTTAAAGATACTCCATGTTGAAGAAAAATATAATAAAACAGATACAATCGCACAAAACAAAACTATTTGAAGAATACAACATTCAAGAAAACAAACAAACAAAAATTTGTGAAATGTCATTACTGTGGACGCAAAGGACACAAGAAACAGGATTGTTTCTATTTCAAAAGACAGACAAATATACAAAACAATGCCCCAGAAAGGACAAGACAAGTCCAAACTATTGCCCTGCAAGAGGGAACGACCTCGAATTCTTCTTTTCAGGATTTGCGTTCATGACAAGCGCATACCATTATGAAAAGACCACTCGACAATTAAATTCCTATTAGATTCAGGAGCGTCTGATCACATCACAAATAGAGATAATCTCTTCACATCGTTTGAATGTTTAAATCCTCCTTTAAAAATTTCAGTAGCTAAAAACAATACATTTATTTCAGCAACTAAAAGGGGAAACATAAATCTTATCAGTCAAACAGGAGTGCAAGGAATACTTACAAATGTATTGTTCTGTGCCGAAGTACCATATAATTTAATATCGGTATCAAAGATGCAGCAAGCAGGATTCACCATAATATTTGATGACAAAGGCACACAAATTACAAAGGAAGGTAAAATCATCATGAAAGGTAAGACATTGAATAATCTTATAGTTCTAGAGTTTAAAATACCAGTAATAAAAGGGAATCCGCTTCCCAAGCATGTTATGTTAATGAAAATAAATATGAATTATGGCATCAACGCCTAGGACATATAAGTAAAACTAAATTCCTGCAGTTAAAATGTCATAATATGATTGATGACTTAGATGAAATAAATACCGTAACTCCAAATGATAAGTTGTGTGAAGCATGCATAAATGGGAAGCAGACTCGCCTGCCTTTTAATAAAGTTAAAGACAAAAGTTACATTAAACGCCCTCTGTTTATTGTGCATTCAGATGTTTGTGGTCCTATAACACCTCCAACAATAGATAACAGAAATTATTTTGTTTTATTTGTTGATGAATACACACATTATTGTGTGGTGTATATGTTAACTTACAAATCAGAAGTGTTTACAGCTTTTAAAGACTATGTCGCTAAAAGTGAGGCTAAATTCAATTTCAAAGTAGTAAATCTTTATAGTGATAACGGTGGTGAATACTTATCCACCGAAATGAAAAACTACTGTAGAGAAAGAGGCATAAGCTATCATTTAACAGTTCCTAGGACCCCACAGTTAAATGGTGTTGCAGAACGTATGGTTCGCACAATAACAGAAAAAGCTCGTGCTATGTTAAATGGCACTAAAGCATCAAAACGTTTTGGGGAAATGCAGTTTTAACTGCAGTTTATTTAATAAATATTACGCCTACGAAAGCTTTAAGTCAATCAAAGACACCATACGAGATGTGGCATGATAGGAAACCAAGCGTTAAAAATCTCAGAGTTTTCGGTTCAACTGTATATGTTCATAATAAAACCAGTAAAACAAATTTGACAATAGGTCGTGGAAAGGAATACTGGTAGGTTATGAACCCAATGGTTATAAAGTTTGGAATACAGAATTCGAAAAATATGAAACTGTAAGGGACGTTGTAATTGATGAGACTAATTTTATCGAATCTAGGCCTTCATTACGACCTGAACGGAGTAATAATACATATTCCCAAGACGAAACTGATAATGACTCCGTAACAAAATCAGTGTCTTATAAGTCTCATAGTTCTGGCCCTAAATCAGATAGCTCTCAATCTGATGAATGCAGTACAAGTAAAATTCGAAAAATCGGTAGTCATGAAATACCGAATGAACCTGAAAATGAATCTGAGAGTAGTTTGAAACACAAAAATCAGGATAAACCTGATGAATTTTTAAATTTACGAAGAAGTGAAAGACTGAAAACATGTTCGCGTAAATCATATAATGAAAATGACTATGATGTCTATAGTGCGTTATCCATCACAAGTAATATACCAAAATCATTAAATGAAATTAAATCTCTGAACGATAGGAATCAGTGGGAAAAAGCAGTCAGAGAAGAACTCAATTCTCTTAAGAAAAATAATACATGGACATTAGTACCAAAACCATTAAATAAAAATATTGTAGACTGTAAATGGATATTCACTATTAAAAATGACGTTTCAGGTCAACCTTCAAGATATAAGGCACGTCTTGTCGCTAGAGGTTTCAGTCAAGAATATCTTAGTGATTATAATGAAACATTTGCACCAGTTGCTAGAATAGCAAGCTTTAGATTCTTAATTAGCTACGCAAATCAATATAATTTACTGATTCATCATATGGATGTAAAAACAGCATTTCTAAATGGTACACTAAAGGAAGAAATCTACATGAAAGTTCCTGAAGGTGTAAAATGTAAAGATAATTACGTATGCAAATTAAACAAAGCTCTTTATGGCTTAAAACAATCAGCTAGATGTTGGTACGAAACATTTGAACAATGTCTCAAAGAAATAGGTTTTCAGAACTCCCCAGTAGATAGGTGTATATATATGAAAGGTAAAGGAGACATTTCTAAAAATATTTACGTAATCTTGTACGTCGATGATTTAGTTATAGCATGTGCAGATTTGCAAACAATGAATAATTTCAAAGCATATTTAATGACTAAATTCGAAATGACCGACTTACACGATATCAAATTATTTTGGGCATTAAAATAGAGAGACACCATGATAAAATTACTTTAGACCAAAGTGCTTACATTAAAACCGTTTTGAATAAATTTAATATGAGTGATTGCAATCCTATAAACACACCGATGGAGCTTAAATTAAACTATGAAGCTCTTAACGCTGATAAGAAGTGTGACGCACCATGCCGTCACCTGATCGGTTGTTTAATGTACATTATGCTTTGTACGCGTCCGGACTTAAGTACATGCGTAAATATTTTAAGTCGGTACACAAATAAGAACAATAAAGAATTGTGGTTATGCTTAAAGCGAGTTTTAAGATATATCAAAGGCACAATTGATTTGAAGTTAACATATACAAGAAATAATTACAATAACATCCTAAGTGGATATGTCGACTCAGATTGGGGTGGCCACGATTGTAATGATAGGAAAAGCACTACTGGATATGTGTTTAAATTATTTGATCAAAATACAATTACATGGTGTACAAAGAGACAAACATCAGTAGCGGTCTCGTCTACTGAATCCGAATATATGGCTTTATATGAAGCTGTTAAAGAAGCATTATGGCTTAAGTCTCTGGCAGAAAGCATAAACTTAAAATTAATAAGCCCATTATTTTATATGAAGATAATAACGGATGTATTAGCATAGCTAATAATCCAACAAGTCATAAAAGGTCCAAACACATAGATATAAAATATCATTTCTCTAGAGAACAAGTTGAGAAAAATGTAATAAAATTAAATTATATTTCCACAGGTAACCAGTTGGCAGACTTGTTGACAAAACCTTTACCAGTCGTGTCTTTTATAAGACTGAGAAAAGGATTGGGTATAGAATAAGTTTTAATTTAAGTACAATTTCATTATGAAATGGTCTGATCAGGTTTTTCTGGGTTTTCCCTGATCCTGTGCAGCAAATGTTGGACCATTATTGTACAGTTGTCCCAGACCTTACTTGGAAGTATAATATGTTACGTCGTATTTATAAGTTGGTATTCACTTTGTAATGTTGAATTGTAGACTAGATACTGTATAGTAAACTAACGAATGACTAAAAGTTAGGGATTAATTTTTGAGGGGGCGTGTTGGATTATATAAAGCAAAAACTAATACCCCTAACTTTCGATAACATTGTTCTTTGTTCTATCTGAACAATCTACTGTTTATTTAACTCTACACACACTGCGTCACGGGATCTTGTTAGACGGACGTATTGCTTCCAAGTACCATTTAAAGTATAGAATAAATATTTCAATATCAAATAAGTATATTATTTCTTTTAATCCCATACCTCCTATACATACCTCTATGTATATGTAAGTATATAGCTCATGGAGTAAAGAAAGGTGAATGGAGATGCCATAATGCAGGTAGGTCAGGCGCCTTCTTCTAGGTCAAATTAGTACGGTAGGCATAACCAAAAAACTATCAGTTATGAGTGAACTAATGTAACGATCGGGTTCTTTGGGACGCAACGCTTTTTGGGATTACATAAAATGGATGGCGTATAAGGGCGAAAACAGTATCGTTCCTCGTCACCTGCTCACTCGCATTTTAGCGCGATACTTTCTTAGGCGATTTTCCGTTATGGCACCTCCTCTAGTCATTTTGTTCTCCATGGTATAGCTGTATATATATGTAGGCAATATATATTAATGCATGGTGTTCACGGATCACCTTGTCTTCCATCGAGAGCAATCTAATGGGTACACGTTATGTAAGTAAAGATATCATAGATCTATTTATAGCTTTGGACTTTGATTTGTAAAGAAGATAGTGACTCAGAAATGTTAAGTAGATATGAATTATTTGTTTTCCTGTATTGTTTGGTTTGGTCGAGCGATACTAAACGCGATAAACCTAGATTTAATGTGTAGGATTATTAGAATTTAAAATTGATACCTAAGGAAATGTAGCTCAAATGATGTCTATAGGTAAATAATCATTTAAAATTCAATTTCAATGGTTGCACTGCTGAAACTAAAAAATACCTTTAAAAAATACTTTTTATTTGAGGCGCTAAAAAAAACAAATAATATTTACATACAAATTTTAACGTAATCGGTTAACTAGTTTCAGAGGCTTGATAGTACAAACAAGCAAAGAAGGTTTCGTCTTTATTATATTGTTAGTATAAAAAAAAAACATATCATTTCAAGTGTATTGCAAAAAGAGGAGGAGAGAGGAATTTACTTAAGCACAGCTAAGACATACCCATCCATCATTTCCATACTTTTTGCAAGCAAACCAGTTTACACCAGTTTGTTTACCACAATCGGGGTCAATGCCTCATGATTTGTGGAGTAATGGCGCTACAATGCCTAATGGCGCCAACTCATGTTAGTCGAAGTGGCGCAAACACATCTCACTTGGCGAGTGAGTTTGGTAACGCAGATCATCGTTTGCGTCTGCATTCACCAACCCGTGAAAGTATGGGTTGTCTATATTGTATGGGTGAAGTGGATTGGCGTAAAATTTAATTTATGGATATACGAATACGAGTTACTGAAAAGATAACCTATGTGAAAACTCATTTGATTAAATTTTTATCAACAGAAAACAGGATCCATTGTTACACAGCGGCAGGTACCTCCCAAAGGCAAAATTTTACGTTCATTCTCGAAAATTGGTTCGTTTTTTTTTTAGTTTTAATTCAGAAAAGGCCTAGATTTATTGGCTGAAAATTGTCACATTAGGAACCTACACATATGATCACAACGCCTATAAACCGAATATAACCTACCGAAGATATGTTGATTTCAGGTTGATGAGGATACTTCAACTGGACAGAGTCTAGAACCGACTGTATATCAAGAAGGTAAATAAGCGGCCACTTCACAACATCTTCACTATAGCTGTGTACAAATTAATAAGAGCCGACCTTGGACTAGAAAGCGCATGCTCCACCGTGCGTTAAGGTGAATGCTCACTGTGTTGCCGATATTTAAAAAAACATCGATATAAGTGTGCAATATAAGAGTTCGATCTATCATGCTCATATGTATAACTTTAGGGCCACTACTTCAACTTTGACAAGGAAAAGCTTCTAACATCACGAGGTCTTATTTTCCAAATTAGATGTGACGTGGCGTGTCAATTCCGAAATACCTCCGTCCAACGCTGCTAGGACATCCCTCTGGCTGCTCTTTGATCCCAAAAACCTTCCCCTCTCGTTAAAACAAAGTCATTTGACACACTTGGGAGCACCCGCGTGTTGATTCGCTAGAAATGTCATTAACTAGAATAACCAGTAGGACGTATATGGAATGCTAGTTATAATATAATTATCCTAAAGCAGGAATAAAAACTTCACCACACTCTCTCTGAAAATGTGAATGAGACACATGGCCAAAACACGTGCGTTTACCAGTTTCACCAGTTAACAGTTTTGAACGAATTTCTCGCAATACTTGCTCAAGAACCAAATGCTTGCAATGTTTACGGGTTTAAATATTTGTAATATGAGAATGGCACGGGGTCATTTGTAAACTGTTCATATTATTTGGCAAATAGCTATTAATAACTCAGTATTGCTGCCTGTGGTAAGCAAGTGGTCTATCGATCAAGCTTACGCTTGCCAAGCCCATGGATAGATGACCATCTGTCTTAGTAAACGATCTTGAAGAAACCTGGTATTTAAATAATGGAAACACGCGCTTTGAGCAGGCGAGGTGATTAAATGTGGGATTAGAAAAAAAGGCTGATGATTACGGTACTCCTAGCTTCAGAAAGCATTTGAAGACGTTAGTCTGGCTCGTCCCGACTTTCATTTGTTGAGCTCTGATTTGTTTTCTGAGTCATTCCGACTGGAAGCCAAAAAAGTTTGACTTCCATACCAGAATTGAAAGGAGGTCGTGTTAGATGGAAAGTTTCTTTAATCAGATTAATATTTACTAAAGGTTTATCTACAAAATAAAATAACATATATACCTATATTCCCACGCGGCCGGGAAAATCACGGGCATTCTATCTTGTTGCATAATGCGAGGTGACGAGGGCAATGAACTCGCATAGATATTATTAATTAGTGACCACAGATACCACAGATCTTGGTAATGGTAATGACTAGTAATGTAGTCAAAACATGTGTTTTGTTTTATTTTACATAAATAAATATGTAACAACAAGTCATTGTTTTCTGTCAGGTCTAAGACACTCAAAAAGGCTGGTTTTTCCAAATTAGAATTTACATTGCTATAATTAGGTATACACAAACTTAGGTATTGTCTAAAAATTACGTAATTCGGACGTCAATAAAGTTTATAAACGGCTGTATCATATTTTATACAAGTACTCCAATGTTCAGCTGTTTTTTTCTGATATATAATTTCTACATGTAGTGTGTCGGTTGTTCACTCAACAACACATGTTATCAAAAAGCCGGTAGTTGTGTGCATTCACAACACGTGTGAGATCGTTGACATTTGTGCTAGGGTTGACCCTTATATTCAGTGTAAAAGGTGTAATTCATTTTGAAAATAACCTTTTACTCTAGCGGGTTTTTTGTACAAATCGATCGGAAATTCCGCCAATGTGAAAAGGCTACTACATACTTTACTCATTCCCGGAGATTTCTTTTAAAGTTGAACAAACAATTTTTGTTTCCGCAATTTTAATACAATTAGCAAGGATTTTAGTAAACAATCATTTTACTTAACCTTGCAAACGACGACGCGTTGTAGGAAAAAAAATATTTTTTGTCTTTCAGACTACAGCAGTGTTTTTTCTTTATTAAATTATTTAAGAAAGCTAAATGACTTGAAACAGTCATTAAAATGGATTTACGTCCTATGTATTTTTGATGTTATAATTTTTTCCCATATCTCGATAAATAAAAAGGAATCAAGAAAAAGGTTGCAGCCCTAAGAGTTGAGCAGCGTTCTCAATTAACGATAAGCCGGAGCGACCTAATTTAGAACGCATCGCAAACTAACGACTCAACTCATGCGATGCTTGTAATAAGGTTTTATTTAGAACAAGTTCACGTCTATGCTCACGTCTTTTAAGAACGTCGTGGGGGTGGGGGTAGCCTAAGATAGCTAAATGACAGAAATAGCTTAATTATTATCAGCCTTGTGAAAAATATTGTTGTTCAGCTTACCCTTCACATTATTATTGTATAGTAATGATTTTTTTGTTAAGATTCTCATTATTGTGCATTATTGTTAAGAATTTCAATGTCTTTTTTTGCACATTTGTACAATTGCCTGCAGCTAAAATTCAATAACACTGTTTTTGTCAAGAAGCTACAATGATTTTAATTTTAAAGTCAGCTGAAATATACGTAAAAATTGTACTATTACGTATATTTTTGAGATAGTTGCTAGTATTATCTAACAAGTCAAATATTAGTAAAATAAAAAAAAATCATGGATGAATATTTTAGTAACCTTGAAACCAATTAAACATTTTAAAATTATTTCGTCTATTTATATCAGAAAACAAAAGAATATTAAAATTTATTTCCTAGAATTAATTATTCTAAAATAAAATAATCTGCCGAATAACCTGTCCTGTAGGCCACAAACTGGCTGAATGCAAGTTACCTTTGCGTACTCTAGTCTCTCGCGACATCCGACCAAGAGCGGACGCGGCCGCGCCATTGCGTAGCATTTCCCGCCTAATTTTGACAGTTATCTGTGAACGTCAAACGTACTTTTTAAAAAGATTTTTAGGAATTTATTGTAAGTAGATTTCATTTTAATTTCTTAATTTTAGAGTAAGAAGATAAGATTGCTTGTGCTTTTTAAATATTAGATTATTAACAATGTGCTCTCAGAAATAATTATCACAGTAGGTTTTAGGCTATAAGTTATATAGGTACCTAGTTACCTATAAACCATAACATATTTGAAATCCTGAAAAAAAATGTACTTAAGAATAATGTAAAACCAGTAGCTAAAATATGCAACAAAATTTAAATGTAACATTGATAGCCTTTTTAAATGAATGATAAATAATGCAAAATAATGGACTTTCATTAGGTAAATGAGTACATACAAAGTAAGGTCGCATTTTTGTAAAACATAACCTGAATTCAAAAAGAAATAGGTCGCCTTCATTATAAAGATTTAATTAAAACATTGTGAACCATTTTAAAGTTTTGAGAAATACTTACCTAAGAATTATAATTTGTTGTTAATATACCCTCTAATTCAATGGTAGTTAAACTAGAGAAGATTCGAATAAAACCGGTGTTCAATCCAGTGGTAATCTTAAGTATCTTAAGTTTCAGTATTTTATCAACATGTTTATCTCATCTGATATCTGCAAAATGTGTAACATTTGTGTTACCTTACTTAATGAAATTAACTAAATAGTTCAACGTTTGCGTTTAACGTTTGAAAAATCTATGATTTTGATATTGTATAACTTATTTATAACGTGATACACAAGTACCAGCTCAGTCGTTTACAAACAATTGATAAGCGGCTATTGATAGCCTTACCGAAACAAAACACACATTATCACAAGCACGTTTACACACTGGGAAATATTTGTGTGTTTCTGTAATTCAGTTTGATTGCCGTTAATCATGATTGGTAGGTAACACTGGACTCAAAATTAGAACCAAACATCCAATTTAGTGGAATTGTTTAGAAGTTAGGTACAAGACGGATATTTCGACTATTTATACAATTAGATATTTGTACGTGATCTAATGGTACGTAAACATATAGCTACATTTATTTTGTTCAATTTTCCTTCCGTGTTCCATTTTAGTCTATTTTTATTTATGGCAATCCGTGTCGATGCCACCGTGTTGATACAGCCGGCAAGTTTCTGAATTAAAACAAAATATCATCATCCTCCTGCCGTTATCCCAATTTTTATTTGGGGTCGGCTATTCATAATGCAATTCGGACCTTAACATACTGCAATTTGTTTTGACATAAGTTTTAAATTAAAACAAGACATGCTCTGCATTTGACGCCCGTACGAACTTTAATATCTAAATGGTTGAATTAATTAATCAGGTACCTAAGTATTTATTTGTCTGCTTCTGCATTCATGAAAGAAAATCATTAAAAAGTTGTCTACAAAAGGTAAAACACATTCCGAGCGATCCCGAGTGAGAACTAGTTTAAGTAAACTTGTAATGCATTAATAATATTATGCCAATTTATGCGCATGACGTATATGGATACAATTCGATTTAACGAAAAATAGGAGCATTTGCTTTAATTATTCTGGCATTCAAATAATAATAGTAAAGATTTTTATTCATTCAATAATTTATCTACACTTTAATTAGTGCAGAAGTAATTAGATACTGAAAATTTTATACGCGATTTTTACTTGACTTACCTACTCTTTGACGTTAAAACTGCTAAACGAATTTTGATGGTACTTTACAGTAATATACCTCTATATTACATAGCCGAATAACACATACTTCTGCTACGTTTTACCTGGGTGCAGAAAATATTTCTCTCAAGACGCGGATAGACCCGCGGGATATCTTAGTTTTACAATATTTACAGAATAAGTTTATCTAGATTATGTATAGAATTTAAATAACCATATCTAATTCTAGAAATACTGCAGACGCTTCTTTCAATATGGCCTTGACTTCCTTGCCGTTGGGTCAATATAAACCTATCTAGTGAAGCAAGCTTCATCTTGAATTACAAACAGTCACACAATACTCTAGGAATCTACTAGATAAATACTTGATTATGAATATTAAAACTATTTCTTGGGGGTGATTTGCGTTTTTCTGGTTACTCCAAGACTGACGTTGCTCTTTGGCATATCATTTAGACTCGGGCCAACATTGCTCAGTTATTGTAATTAATATTTAGTCTACCTGAGAGACTTGTGTTCTTGTTATGTTTCTGTCGTTAAAATTAGGCGTACTGCTAGCCGATTAAGTTTAATATTAAGCTTTGGTTACCTAAATTTTTATTTATCCGTCTTATACCGACCAATCTGATGGCTGTGATTTGCGCACTTCCATTCATTTCCATACTGATTTATAAATAAAAATAAAATAAAAACCGTTTAAAGCCCGGACAAACCATCGGCATAAAGTTTGCAGTGTTCCGGGTACTCTAAGTAAGGTTTCAGTTACATGAGTAAATATATATTTTTAGTTTTTAGCTGTCGTATTAGGATAAGAGATCCTGTAAAGATAGTTTAAGGTGTTTTTAAATAAATAAATAAATAAATAAATAAATAAATATAGGTAGATACGGTGAATAATACGTAATCGAAACATAACCTGGACTTGGTACTCGTATCAGACAGACTAATTGAATAGACACAATATAGGAATGAGTAAGTATTAGCATTATCACATATACGCTAAACATTATTAGATCATGAATATATTTTTCAGTAAATAAGTGCAAAGATGAATAAGCAAAATTATGCGTTTACAAATATTATTTTTAATTATTTCAATATGTAATATTTGGGGGCACATGGATGAATCTCTTACATTAATTTTGTAATGCGTTTACTAAAGACTTAGACCCAGTTGCACACCGTTACCCATAACGATAACCAAAATATAAAACCAGCCGTACACATAACCGACAACTGAAAATGGTTTTGGTTCGGTTATTGCTTAAATTAGATGATTCAACTTATCGTCAGTATCATTTGATGTTATAAACAGTAAACCACGGCTATTGTGTAGTTAGCATTTTTATTATTTCTGCAAATTAATTTCAATACTTTGTTCAAACAATATCTTTCGGATTTCAAAGTAAGACGCAACAGAGGCTTGGAATGTAACAGACATATTTTACAACCCACCTTACAGATTGTATAATTTTCATACTTAGATCATCTTTATATGGCTCAGATTACGTAGGTATTTGAAAACAAGTTATATAAGGTCTGGGTGCGTGTAACCAGTCATACAACATTACTTTAACCTTCAAATAGAATCGTCGGGTAAGACCTAGTTACAGGAGTAGCAAGTTTGAGCTACCTTACGTCTTCTATGTCCTGGAAAAAAAACGATTAAGGCATTTATGGTTTTAATGTGTTGTTCACCGTATTGTCTTCTCAAAAAGTATTGGCTTTCAGTAGGGCTTAAACCAGAAACTTTGTTATTCAAGTTCATGGTTTCATTCTAGCCGTAAGCCACCCGTTACTTTTTTATACTACTTTTCATTGAAGAAATTGCTAATTTTTGAGTAGGTATTTAAGTAGACACAGAAGAAATTAAAATATCCACTGTGAGTAACAAACCGTAGATAAAACAATTAACTAATTGATCCTTGTGTGTGTATAGAAATTAACTACAAGATCAATCCGAAATCGTGATACCTACTGACATTTTATATACATTGATTGCGAATGTGCTAAATTATGCAGTAAATATTTGGTAGGATTTTAGCTCAATGCAAATACATAGTAACTACTAGAACTACTAGACGAATCTATATTAATTTTATGACGACGTGTGAAATGTGATAAATTAATATCCTTCTATGAAATTCTTGATTGATCGAGACTTTGTCTTGTCATTGGTTGGACTTTGAGCATTCATTAGTTATTAATTTTATGGCAATTTTCTATGAAATCTTTTGGTTAACAATGTTATAATAAATCAATATCTTTTCCTCAATAATTAAGATATTTTCCAAATACAATCAACGAACTTCTGTGTACGAGTATAAATTATCTACCTAATATAGTTAGGTAGCTATTACAGCGCATCCTTTTAATATTGATTCCACGAATTATGAATCCCAGAATCCAAAAACTACAAAAACATGGAACCTTCTAAGATCGTTTCATTCAGACCAGTTATTTTTGGATAAACTCAAAAATGTACAAATTATAGGCATGTTACGCATTTCCTAGGCATTTTATAAATTCGTGGTTCTTGTTATTTTCCTTTTTTATTTGGTTCCTATTCTTATACGTAGTATCAATCATTTCTAGAACTCAGAAGACCGGTAGCATTACCACATTAAAAACATCTAAATTGTAACAATTTATGACACATAAAATATGCTTGAAGCAATTAAGACGGCAATACTGTCCACGCATTGGTACAACCGTCACAAATTGCTACATTAAAAGTTTCCATACCGTTCTATGGACGAAGGAAATATACTAGGTGGACCCGCTTGTTATGTCATTTCGCATACCAACAGTCTTACGAAGAAACTTGTTAAAGAAAGGGCTTGTGGCGTAAGAACTATGAAATGTTAACATTTCTCGCCTTTTGTTGAATGCCTATTAAATAAGTTTGCACTTTCTTGTTAATGTATAGTAATTCTTAGCACCTTATAACTAATGTGAATGATTGTTTGACCTGTTATGAAGGAAAGCTAACTTCAATCAATTAACTATTGATTACTAGCTGTTTTCCCGCAGTTTTCACCAGTGACCCGTGAGAATTACTGCTCGTACGGGGAAAAACATAGCGTTCCAACAGTGAAATTTTTTTTCAAATCGGTTCTGAAGTTTCGGAACATTTCGGGTGCAAACAAAAAAACAAATAATGCTTCCTTTTTATTATATAATTGTAGTAATATAACTGCAATCAATGAACTATTGGAGTATAATCTTGAATTGAATATTTACAGTATTTTTTTCACATTTCAGAAGCAAATATGGCGACAACAACGGCAGAGGCGAATAAAAATGGAGCGACACAAACTTTAATGGATAAAGCACCATGGTATGTCTTAATCCTTAATACCAACTTATCTATACTAATATTATAAAGAGGAAAACTTAGTTTGTTTGTTTGGTTGTAATGAATAGGCTCAAAAACTACTGGACCGTTTTTTAATAATTCTTTCACCATTCGAAAGCTACATTATCCACGAGTAACATAGGCTATATTTTATCCCGGTACGGGCAGTAGTTACCACGGAACGCAGGTGAAACCGCGGGAAAACAGTTTTAAATTCATCCTCGTGCACACTTCAGACTCGCTCCTAGCTGGTTTTTATATATACTTAATTCAGCCACAATTTAATGTCATAAAAACCTGCTAACAAGACAATGCGAAAAGTTTTTTTTTATTTTTATAGTAGATTTCACACGTGTTAATTTATGAATATATTTTATAATAACTCTTTTAATTACAAGGTGCTGAAGTTCGCAAGAACTTGCCAAGTATATGTGTAGCTCATTAAATAGTATATGACACCATCACACAATACGATCATTTGCATAATTCTATAATATGCCGCTACCCACTCGCATCTATTGATTTAAATGTTTTGTTGGTTCGGACACTATAGACTCAGTATTATTAGCTGGTATGTACGAGTATAATATATAGGTATATGCCCTCTCGCTGTGGGTGCACCGTGAGGGAGTGTCAGACACCACCATGTTCCTTCTTAAGCCCTTTATGTACCAGAGGGCCGCGGGAACTCCTTCGAACAATTCCGCAGCCCTGGCAGGCTGTGGGCCATGTAACATTCAAATAATATTTTTGGCTAATCTCTACCCTCACCACTACTTTACTACCATGTAGTAACTATGTCTTGGTGTCTACACACCAAAGCCGCTAATGCCGGCGGCACAGCCCGGCGGCCCAACCCGCCGGCCCTATTTTGTACAATCATGCCGCCGGCTTTCATAGAGTATTTGACAATTACTAGAACACCACATGCCGCGGCTGTCGTGCCGCCGGGCTGTGCCGCCGGGTCAGCGGCTTTGGTGTGTAGACCCCTAAGGATGCTTGTAACGACAGCTTGTTAGATTAAAAGTGCTCATCACTGAGTTACAGCAGAAAACATCATGACATGGCTATTTACGTAATAGCTGCAATTACTGAGACTAACTAAGGTTGACAGTGTTCTTATCAAGTAATATCCTGACTAGTTATTTTTTATTCAGTTGTAAAAACAAAGAAATGCGTAATTACATTGGGGTATACCTATTATTTCCGCGAAATTTTAGATCACACCTTATTAAGTATATTTGAATCATATAAAACTACCTATTCCTGTAAAAAAAGGTGAAGCTCATATCACCATTTTGAATCGCGACCACTTTGACAGCCTCCCAGTGATAACTTAACATTTTACTCACGCAAACTTCTTAAAAACTAAGAAAATGATCTCATTATACCAGGTCACCTTTAGCCACAAATTACGCAACTATCTTCACCAGCTGATGAAGGAACCTTCAGATCTAGCGGCTAGTTAGGGCAATTTGTTTGAGCACGCATGCGCCGTTACAAAACCTGCGCGGACGACGATCACGCGCCGACCATTGACCTTATACGTGCTGATGCGCGACATTGACTTTCGGGCTTATGGGGTATTTTCAAGGTTATGCGGTCAACTTTGATGTGTTAGATAAGGGGGTATTATGGTGGAGTGTCAAAGAAATGAAGTTATGAATGGGATTTGTCTTCTATCACTCGGGTTTTACATATTTCGGGCATCTAAACCCACTGTAGCAAAATCAAAACGTCAATCCAACTGACGCAGTTCGGTAAATTAAAAAAAAATATTGCATATTGATTGGGCCAGAGAAATGCGTAGGTATGTTTTAAAAAATAGAGATAATGTAATGGGTGACTGTGTAACTCACAGGAAAAATGTGGGCGGTTTATGATAATATTTAAACGCGATAGCGATGTCCTACACTGCAATAAAAAAGAAACAACAAACAAACATCTGAATTGAGAAGCTCTTTCTCCTTTTTAGGAAGCTTAAACAGATATGATAAATTATTTAGTCTTTTGCGCCAATTGTAGTGGATACACATATCTTCTTGAAGTTGGTCAATATATGAGAAGAGACCCATGTCACGCAGTCAGACAAAAAGTGCCATCGGGCCTGTCCTGAACGGATGGCTCGATCGGCGGCACGGGTGCCTCTCGATGCGTCTAGTGCAGGTGCTGTCCGGGCATGGCTGCTTCGGATCGTACCTGCACCGGATTGGGAGGGAGGAGACTCCACAGTGCCACACACTGTGAAGCCGAGGTGGACACGGCAGAGCACACAATCGAGGTGTGCCCATCGTGGACTGAACCCCGCCGCACCCTGGTGGCAGCAGTCGGGGACGACCTCTCGCTCCCCAGCGTGATTGCTGCCATGCTGCGAAGTGAGGAGGCATGGGAAGCGGTGGCCTCCTTCTGTGAGGACGTCATGTCACAGAAGGAGTCGGCGGAGCGCGTGCGGGAGAGCGACCCTCTCGCGGCGCCGCACCGCAGACGAAGAAGGGGTGGAAGACGGCGAACACAACGTCTGTCCCCATCCGCCCCGGGGGGTGATCAGCGGGCGACAGGCACGGGGGTGCCACCGCCTGCACCACAAGGACCGCCCCTTGTGCTCCGGCCATCATAGGGACCCCTCCCCACTGGGGGGAGGCATGAGGGGCCTGCCGTAAGGCGGGCAATCGCCGGTGGGGGACTGGATGCCATAGATTCCCAGACCCCCTCCACTCAGGCGAGGTCGGAGTGCCGCTGGGCCTTTTTAGTGGGTATACCGGGAACGTCTTTACCGGGGAGTCCCACATACCCCTCTCCCGTCCCCCGACGGGAAGGGGATGCGTAATAGCATTTTTAGCCCAGCGACAACAAAAAAAAAAAAAAAAAAAAGTCAGACAAAAAGTAGAATGATCAAGAAGCATGGCAGAGTTGTCTCAAATCAATCTGATGATTCTTTGCCTTGGATTTGTAGAATAAGCACTTAGAAATCAGTTACATTTTAAGCGGCTAGACAAGCTATCATAGCACCAAGTGGGTACTTAAAAATGATAATTAGATATCAATGATTATAATCATTAATCATGAAACATTAATTATGTAAATACATAAGGTATTACATAGTAGGTAGTTCTATTGTTGTATTTTGTTGCAGTGCATACATTGACGTATTAGATTCACATTATTGTCTCATTATTTTGGAAATTCATTTCCATATGTATTTGGCAATGGAATAATGAATGTTTTGTTAGTCATAAGCCTATGTTACTTCAACACCTCCGAAGTGTATTCTTAGTTAAGTTCATAAGTAGTAGCAGGTCAGTAGCAATATAAAGTGTTATGGGTAACACACCGACCGAAGCAAGCGTCGTAATTAACGCTCATTCCATCTCAAAAAAGAGAAAATTCCTGTGCTCTGCAGTGGGATGATAATTAAATTAAAAATAATATTAAAAATTTGCACACAAGCTAAAAAATTAGAGAGCCTTCAATACGACAAAAAATTGGCGTCCAAATTATTTTTTTGTCGCACTTAACCAAGATTAAGAGACTAACTGAGAATTGGTAAAATGGTCATAAATTGTACATTGGTATACATTCGTCGACGCTCGTAAATTCCAAGCAGTAATAAATTTTATTGTATCGGCGTGAAGTAACACGTGATATGCCTTTCATTGAAACTAATCCCATTTGATTGGCAATATATTCGCTGCATTATTTTTGGTTGATTCACATGATACCTAAAGATTTTTTTCAGTAGGTATCTATCTCAGTTTACATAATCAATTGTAAATTCTAGAGATATCATTATATTTTTTTATGATTAGCGGTCGCTATTTAAGTTTACCTAAAGGTAAATATTAAAAAGCCGTTACATTCCAAATACTTGTCAGCTTTTAACGACTTTGTAATGATGTTTTAGAAGGCGAGAAGACAACATGTATTTAAATTAGGCAGAAAAAACGAAAAAATATGTATTTTTAAGGCTAAAATAAAAATCACTTTAGCGTGGAAGACAAATTCCATGCATTAGTACCTACATTTTTTACATGCCATAATTTTGACCTTTTTTAGCGTCATTACTTGTCATAATATTTACGAATCAAGGCCGGATCAATAAGGCAATTTTCTTCGCTATTCTTCAACAACCGAACCATTCGGCTTTTGCGAGCACACTGCACGAACATACAATGTACACACGCACGAACCACACTAAACGCAGGATGCATCGCAGGATGCACTGTTGTGTATTATGCTGATTTTCGAAACGTTTCCTCTAATTATTATGCAACTGCATCGCGCTGCAACTGCAGCAGGCATACTAGTGAAAGTCGTGTAGTGTGCACGGCGTATTTAGCTAACATTTAATGTTTTATTAAATAAAATCAGTGTTCTATGGTACACGTCCCTCAATCTCACTTATGTTTTAAGTGATTTTTATGATCGGACTGACTGGGTTGTAACTGTCTGTGTACGATGTGGTTCGACGTTTCGTTCGTTGGAAAGAACGGCGGAAAGCAGAACCTCTTATTTTTCGAGTGAGTAAGACCTTTGTATGGTATGGCTGGTGTAGAAATGTAGGGCGATTGCATGTTTTTATAACTCAGTTATTAATACTTGGTGGTATAAGCACAGATTACTATAATAGTTACTTCGGTATAAGGGCTAGATAGATAAAGGAGGGATTTATGACAGGAGTGGTTTATAAGGTATGCATCAAAATAGCGTTAACTACAGTTCACATTACCTAAGCATAAAATAGCTGAACGACGGGGAAAATGTCGAGTAAGATTTTTTTTTCTTAACACTTAATAAAAATACCAAACGACTTAGTGGATGTTTCGGCATAAATAATAAGTTGCGTGAGCTGGTTTAGTTTCCTGGAAACATTTTTTTGAAAAATCTAAAAAAGCTTATCTCTAAATTCGCATAATCGTGGCACAAATTAGCAGTTTTTATTAGAATATTAATGTATTTTTATTCCCAAAAATAGTTCACTAGTGCACTTAACATACTAAGTTGAACTCAAAATATGCGCAAAAAAGTTAATTACCAGGATATTACATATTACTTATACATATTCTAATACAAACTAGACTTAAAAAGACTAATTAAACAACGAGTTTATGGCGTATTTTTCTTAATTTACGCGTTTTATTCATTCATTTTTTTAAAGTACCTAGTAAATACTTATGCTAGACAAATTGCAAAAACCAAAACGAATCAGTGGTCAGTAAGTATACATAAGCCCAAAGAACTTTACTATTCAGGCTCTGCAATATTAAAACATAAAACTAATTAAATAAAATATTCATAACTTGTGAGTTAAAATTCATTGTTTCATTGTAACAACTTACTGAAACGACCTTGGCAACCAAGCAGTCACCTTTTCTCTTTAAACCCGCAATTACATAACTAATTAATCACTGAAGGCGTTAATTACTCGTCCAAGGCCTGGTTTCTTATCAATTAACAGAATTAATGATATCCTTTAGTAATGTTTATCGGTACGATTGTTGGACAATAAGACTGGTTGCATCCTTGGCCTGACAGTAAATAGCTTCTGTAACTAATGAGCCAGTTAGTTCGTGTTTATGAATAAGTGTGTATTGAAATCTTATACGTATTAGAATTATTACTCTACCTACAATATGTATATGCAAAGTTACTTTATCGCTTCTTCATACTTATCTACTAGTAGTTTATTGATTAAGTACTCTTTTGTCTCCCGAGTGATACATAGACATATAAATGTGTATGTCTCTTTGTCGTGATACTAGACTATCTTATTTTACACAGGCTACACACTTATATGCAGTGTTTTCCAGAAAACCGCTTTTGACTGTCGCATAGACAATTTGCATTTTTAATTTCGTGTTTAACCAGTTTCATGCATGTAGATCTACATAGATCGCACTTACATAGGTACGCGTAGGTAGCAATATGTATCCTGAATGTTCTTATAAGTGGGTAGGCCTTGATTCCTTCAAAGGTCATCCAGTGTACATCAGGTTTCTTAGTCCTTGGAACAATTCCCTTCGGTCTTTGTTGTAAATCTGGTTCCTTTACGCTCTCGATTTCGCGATCTTATTATATATCAGCTTACAAAAATAACTTCACGTTGGCGGACATAGTATAAAAAATAAAAAAAGAGTACGTTTTGTGACTCATAAATATTTATTATTTGCATTGTCTGTTTAGGCACTCAGACGCATTTATTTCTGCATTATTTAAATAATTTTAATTTTGCACAAAGTTTGAGGAATGCGGTTTGCAATTTCAATTTGTAACTATTGAACCACCATCTATGTTACGAAAATTATAGCAACTGATTGTGCAAAAAGTTATCTCATCCTTACTGCTAACAACTCAATATTTATGAATGCTAAAGTAACTAAGTATACTATACTTACCGTCTTACGATGTCAAACGATTGATGTGGAAACGATAAACGAACGGACAAATCGATAAAATGAGATTTATCCGGGAATTTATTCCGTTAACTTTTCATTCCGTGTTAGTTTTTGTAGGAAGGTGCAATCGCGGGAAACTGCTATTAATCCATCCCTTTTAATAAAGAAAACATTGTTCGTACTCGCTGTTCCCGGCAGTTTCTTCCGCATCCCAAGTGAACTACGGGCAGTAGTTTAGTATCAGGATATAATGTAGTCTGATAGGTATTATTATCGGTATATTGCATTTGCGTGAATGTCTAACACATACAGTTTTACCCGTTTTATTGTGATTTTAATATGGCTTCTGATCTCTAGTTTTATCTCGCCTACTTTTTATGCCTGTAACTACTTTTTAACTCCTAGATATGCATGTAGTTATTGGTGTATGAATCTGGTTAAAACTACGGATGAGATGGCACTAAGCCATATTTGTGTAATTTAGCCACAAGCATCCATATTATAGACAGTGCAATTTAGCCACCTGCTAACCAAATCTGTGCTAGCATAGCAAAGCAAACAGAATCAGTGGAAGATCTCGCAACGCATGTCAAGAGGCGCAACGCGTGATGCAAACGTTGCCTAAACGTGATGCAAACTGCGCTATGCTTATGTACTATTACTAGATATATGTATCTAGACAGTATTGTTTTTAATTGACCAATTCTATAGCAATATTCTCATCATTAGGAGAGGCTTGCCGATAAGACAACAAGGTAGCTTGGGCTGGCTTCTTCAATTCCTACAATTCTTTGTTTTGCCTGTAAGTTTATAAATCTGACACAGGTTAATTAAGGAGTTTTATCAAAACCTTAAGCAAAAGCTCTTTATAAATAAATAGTGAATTATGAATTAATAGATTGTAAGAATTCTTAGGACGGTGATAATGTGATCAAAATAGTAATTTTCTTAAAATTTAGTTTTGTTTTTTCTACTCTGAAATGTTTCATTTTAAGAGTGGATATTGATAAGCAATATGCCTCATTTTTGCTGCCACGATGCAGTCTGAAAGTGATTTAAAAATCTAGCTTATCATGGCTTACTTACGAAACTAAGTGAATGGTACCTTATTTGTTTACAAAACTACGTGGAGCTGTAGATACCATGAAAAACTCGACCAACAATTTACCCACTGGAGCCATAATAATAATTTAATTACCGGGTATATCGTTCACTACTTACTACACACGCATGTCATGAACAAAACGTATACATACGTTGTGCAAGCAACCTCGAACTTGAACACGGCATTATTACCGGTCCGATTGCAACACGGCTTGCTTTACTGCTCGCGTATGTTGTGAAAAATATTTCCGAAATATGCCTTTATTTACATTGTAGAAAGGTATGTATTTCGCATGATTTTAGTATGTAAAATATTTTGTGTAAAAACTGTCTCTTATATAGATAAGTATATAGATAAATGTTTTTCCCAAGCACCAATTCGTGCCTTTGAATTGTGTAAGACGATCTTTCTATTAAATCATCATCATTTCCCGAGCCCGGGTAACTAGGTTGAGGAGGTCAGATAGGCAGTCGCTTCTTGTAAAGCACTGGTACTCAGCTGAATCCGGTTAGACTGGAAGCCGACCCCAAACATAGTTGGGAAAAAGGCTCGGAGGGTGATGATTTCCCGAGCCTTTCTAACTATGTTGGGGTCGGCTTCCAGTCTAAACTTTCTATGCAATGAATTTCTAACAATTATACATACATACTTGTATTATATACGTATCTATATTGCTGTAGGCAACAGTTTTACTAAAATTTTTATACCAGCATCTTTTTCAGTCTATCTAAGTATGTTTCAAACTTCAAAACCTTTTCCCAATTCTCTCGCCGGATAAGTGACTAGCAAAAATTTTGTCAACAACCGTTCTTACAAAACACACAGTAAAATCACGTAAATACATCATGATTAATAGTTGGCACTTCTGCTGTGTATTAATGAAGGTATGTACCTACCTACTAAGCCCAAATGACATTTTGGCATTCACAACACGTACAGTATCAAGTGTTTCCTTAATCATTTTTTTGAAATATTTTAATATAGGTTGTTTATTTTACTTGTTATTTTTTTTTTATTATGAGCCATTTACTTGTCACATGGTCTGAATGTATAATTGTGACATTACTTGTTTAACTTGCTTTGCGAGTATGTAAAACAAAATATGGTACCCGACTAGGTAGGTTGTATGCAGTGTATGCTTGAAGGCTAGGACATTTTATTTGGTTCAAACGCTCACCTGCCTAGCCATTTCCCAACTACATTGGCGTCGGCTTCCAGTCTAACTGTATGCAGCTGAAATCCAGTGTTTACAAGGAGCGACTGCATATCTGACCACCTCAAACGAGTTACCTGGGCAACACAATATCCTCTATCTGTAAGCCAGATTGATACTTGGACTTTATGGCTTCTGAATACCCGTAACGACTATTCAAATGACACAGCTGTTATTTTTATTTCTACTTAATATTCATGCAGTAAGTGCAGTTATTAAGTATTTTACGTTCACGATGTATGGAAATCTTTATCATAACAAAGAAATATTTTTATATTTGCATAATCAGTTGGGGCAATGATATCTTACCCAACTGGGCTGCGAAATAGGTGGTAATTGCTTAACTGCTAATCTCAAGGTCACTTGGTTGCGTTTCTATGTTTTCGCTATAAATGTTGTTTATTTGTTCAATTTAGTAATATTTTTCTGGGGGATTCTTTGGTAGGCAAAAATAATTATTTTATTTTCTATGACGATGGGACATTTACCTAAGTATAGGTATTCATGTCCAGTCAATATTAAATATTAATATCCTATACCTACCTGCTCTTCATCTGTCCCAGATGAACTATCTTCCGCACTGACATATGGCTTCATAAAATCCGCTGAACTCGTGGTGTTAATAGGACCTTCAACATTACCTATCTTCCTCATAGCATATCTCTCGTTTCGTTTAAGATAATTAGGAAATAACTTGCATCCCTGTATACCTAAAAATTATTCCAGCAATTATTATACCTACTTATGTTTTTCGCCCCGAAGCATGACCAAATGTCAAAAAAGCATACAAGAATTACTTTGCCTAATGTTTTCGGCACAAGAAATAATGTTACCTTAAATGACTTGCAATATTTTCATAATGTTTGTTCGCATAATACAGTACCTACATATTTTAGCGTATCTGTACCAAATATAAATTTTAATGTTGTTTATTATTTAAATTGTTCATACGAGTTCATGGCCATATGGTTCATTGTTAGTCTTTGAATATAATTTCCATATCATTGTGCAGATTACAGATAATCATGTATTTCCTTTTGTGTTCTACGGCTATGGAAAATAGGTATACAATTATATAAAATGCGTAGGTATAGGCATTTATTTGCGTACAACAAAACATTAATTCTTTGTTTACCTTGTCCATTTTTCAGTAATTTACCCTATTTTTTATTACTGTAGTTGAAAATTACGATAAAAGGAAAAGATAAATTATATAGATAAAGATAAAAGATATTTAAATTGATTTAATTAAATTGATGTAATAATTTTGCTTTTGTATGCAGGCTGAAATAAATTACGGAAACAATAAATAAATTATTATTTCAGTTAAAGTATACTTACCGCGACTTTGACATTTATTCTCTGTCGCATGTTGTCACAATTCTGCTGGTATGGTTAAAAAATGAGAACCACCAGAAAAGCTGAAATTATCGTTACATTAATTTATATGCTTTTTTTTATTTCATATTTTCCCCATGAGTCACTAGCTACGCGAGTCTGGCATTTGCGCGCACAAAACAAAAGCTCGTTACCTTTATAATCTCAGTATAATAATTAAATTCTATTAAAATAAAACGTAAAAAGGTTCCTGTAGTAAATAGGAAACAATAGGATATAAAATTTATGGAATTGCAAGACATGTAAAATAATTACAATTAACACTGAGGTCAAATCATAAGCGTAACCATTTTTTATAAGAAAAAAAGTGCAAATATTATTTTAGCTCATGCTTTTAACTACACACAGCCGTTATTGCTTTTTTTCTGCTCAAATCTGCGTTCACCTTAAAAAAAGCAATGCTTTTTTTTATACCACATGAACTTTAATTATGGAACTTATAACCGAAACAAAAAATCTTTTTGAAAAAAGAACGCTCGATCTATTTTTATTTTATTACACTGGCCGTTTATTGTTTAACATCAATGTACGTACACGTTTATATTTAGAACAAGTTTAATACTTGGACCTGCTTTATAAAAAATAAGCTGACCTTTTTCCTTTCGCTCCTTAAAACCTGATTCCATTCCTTACAATTGTGGTAAGGAAACTTCCATTTTACGTCAGTAAACCCGTTTCTTTATAAATACTGAGCACTATAGAATGTTGCATCGACTCACGACGTCATAAAAGTTGTTATCATCATTTTATATTTTTATTACTTTCAGGAATTCATTAAGCGTGAAGTACGTAAATTGACTCGAATAGGTTTTTAAAAGCCTATCTTATTCAACCGTGATAGTAACGTTTTCAAATTACTTTTAGTTAAAAGACAGTTAATGCATAATATATCCTCACTCTATGTGCTCGGAAGCTAATTAAAACATGTTAATTGACTTTTCCGCCTTTGTTATTTCCGTTGTCTCAAAGTCAAAGAAGTTGAGAAAGGTCAAGTTTACGTCGATTTGTTTTTACTAATTATAAGAATCATGTTCAACGTAATTAAGTTAACAACGGCCATCGTCTTTTGAATAACTTAACAACTTCCTACGCGACCTACATTTGACTACTTCCTTAACTCGACACATTTTTGACTTTTAAATTAATTATTCACGCGTCTTCGCGAGATTCTTGTTACACTGCACAAAATCTGCAATCAACAAAACAATTGCATTTAGTCATTTTCTACTTCTCATGGAACACGGAATTATCTTCCGCAGCTTAGTTTCTATATAGAAAATCCATTTTTTTCCCACGGTCGGTGATAACATCTGCTCCACCATTAAAGTTTTATTTAAGTCAATTAGATTATACCTGTACCATTTTAATATCCAACCATAAATTGTATCTTTCTCCCTCAGGACCGACGAGCAAGGCATAGCGATGAAGGTGTACAACGGCATCGCGTTGGCTCTGGAGATCCTGGTGCTGTACATCAAGATGACGGCCACCTGGCTGCACTGCCTCTACCAGTTCTTCGTGCCGCCCGAGCCTAAGAGCGTCAGCGGGGAGATTATACTCGTAAGTCATAAGAAATACCCTAGTTTGGATTGGGCAGCTATTTATCTATCTTTTTGTCTTTGTTATCGATTTCGTGGCTATAGTTACATGATCTTAAAATATAAAGAACAAACAAGTCCTAATCAACGCTAGATGGATCACGTGAAAGACAGAGATGATAGAAAGAAGGTGACGTCAGATAGGAAGGTATGGAAGAAAAAGACATTCTGTGCAGGCCCCAAATAATAAATTGGGATAAGAAGGTTCAACGAAGCGATGATGGTCCATTATGCCAATTTTATTTCTCATTTGCTTTCCCTTCCTACCTTCCTATCTGACGTTATCGACTGAATTCTGTTTACCTTTGTCTCACAATGCCGCCCTTATCATTCTTCTAGGTGACTCCCTCGTAAAATATTCTTTTGTTTTCCCCTTCCAGATAACAGGTGCAGGTCACGGCATGGGTCGGGAGACAGCTCTCAGGTTCGGGCGACTGGGTGGGATCATAGTCTGTGTGGACATCAACCCTACTGGCAACCAAGAGACTGTGGACCTCATCAAGGAACAGAAGGGAAGGGCCCATCGATTTGAGTAAGTTTTCTGTCTTCATTATCGTCATCATCATATCCCTACAAAGATCCCAGTCTTGGGCAGAATCTTACTTGTAATCACATAGCTTTTTACTATCCTGGCAGCAATTACTTTGCCTAGCATGTAGCTACAGTCACAAAATATTATGCTCTGGTACCTAATTTATTTTATTTTAACATTTTCGGAAAACTTACAGTTATAAGAAACAATATGACATTTGAAGGTCATGTCAAACTTAGGTTTCATAAATCAAGAGCAAGACCGACGCATTTCACCCGACGTCTTTAATCTATCTTCAAAAGATTAAGGTTCACTAGAAATGCTCATGGTCAACACATTCAGTTAGGACACGATGTTTAGTAACATACCTGGCCACACCAAATGCAGCTTGACCCAGAAGTTTGTTCAAAGTCCAATGTTGCACTATAGTGCTCTCGTCATCTTTAAACAAACTTGGTGTTTAAAAAGTTTACATAGGTCACGGTGGCCTGTCTGATTCTACATCAACGACTTAGCAATCTTTAACTCAACATCCTCCGAGCCTTTTTCCCAATCATGTTGGGGTCGGCTTCCAGCCTAACCGGATTCAGCTGAGTACCAGTGCTTTACAAGAAGCGACTGCCTATCTGACCTCCTCAACCCAGTAACCCGGACAACTTAGCAATCTTTAACTGGGCATAGACATATTGGGATCAAACCGATGTATGAAAGATGAGATAAACGTTCGCATTTGTCATTCATGTGGGATCAAAGAACTCATTGATCATAAATGTCGTTACGTTGGTCATGATATAACCACAGTTGAAATAAGATCTTACATAAATACACTAAGTATGTAGGTATCTGTTACTGTACCTAGGAATGCTCGTATCTTTATGTACCAACCCCAATTCAAAGTATCAACTTTATGAGTGCATTCTACTCGAGTACTCAATACTCCTAGAATAAACAACTGAAGAACGACTTAATTGAAAAACAAGTCAATAGTATCCGTGTAATATAAAAAAAGTATAAATGATTTAACAACTTAAACCGTTAAATGAACGTACATACATTGATTCATGGCCGCCCTTGATGGTCTTTGTGACAATACATTGGCAATCGCTGTGCATACGATTAAAGTTCAAATAGGTATCTGTGCAAATATTTATATTAACGTTGTGAGTATCTCCAGTTCTCTAGATAATTATGTAAATATATACACGTGTAGGCACATTGATTGAATCATCAGGTTTATGTATTTTATACTCCTGTCCATAGAAAAGATCGAATGCTTCTTTATAATTTTATGAGTACCTATCGTAAAATTTATAGACAGATTTATTCATAGTCTTCATATGACCCTACACGGAGGGCAATCTTTTAGTTGGATAATAGTTTCTCGGGCTCTTGATGAGTCTAGATATGTATGCGCACAACCCGATCAACGACGATCAAATAAGCAAAAAATCGGTTTCACGATTCCATTCCAACAGCTATCGACCTTAAAATAGTTGATCGATATTTAGTCTGTGAGGGGTCATAATAAATCCCATCTCAAAATGTAAGTTTTGATTTTAACCAACATCCCATAAAAAAGGAAGTTCTCAATTCGAATGTTTGTAAACCACATATGCAACTTCTCCATAGATGTGACGTCACAGACAGAGAAGCGATAAATGCCTTGGCGGAGAAGATCCGGCGCGAGGTGGGCGAGGTGACCATGTTAGTGAACAACGCAGGCATCATGCCCTGCAAGCCGCTGCTGCAGACCTCTGAGAAGGAGATCAGAACCTCTTTCGAAGTTAACATCATAGCTCATTTATGGGTAAGTAGAAATTTATACTTCAATATCTTTATATCTTTTATTCAAGGGTGCCTCGGGCCATTGACGGTCACTGTGGCTGATTTCTCCGACGGATATTATACAGTGTACAATTATTTATGCTACTGGTGCACTCTATATTCAGTATCTTTCATCTCTCTTGACCAGGCGGTAACCCGATACGATGGGAGAGAGATTATTTAATGTTTATGTAGGCATTATCAAAATTACGGCTTTGTTTGAAAACTTAAGGATCTCAGGAAAACACAGCTACAGTAGAGCTGTGTTTTGGGCTATACACATCTTATAACTAATAAATTCATTAAAATCACTCTCTGGAACCAATTTCATAAATATCTTTCCAGCTCCTCCAAGCGTTCCTGCCATCAATGATGGAGCGCAACCACGGGCACATAGTGGCCATGTCGTCCATGGCGGGCGTGGTGGGGCTGCGCAACCTGGTGCCCTACTGCGCCACCAAGTTCGCCGTGCGAGGGCTCATGGAGGCACTGCATGAAGAGCTCAGGGAGGACAAGCAGAAGGACTATAGTGGGGTAAGTTGGAGATGTAGAACAGGAGAACATAGAACATTAAGTTTGAGTTTGAATAGCTGGGGCTGAAAGTAATTTGGTGACATTTAGGAGAACAAGTGTGAGAATTAGCTATCCAAGGAAACTGTTGAGTCCTTGCAATGTTTTAGTGCATAATATAGTGGTAAATGTATTTTCAAGTCAGTAGCAGCGTAAATTAAAAAGTCTATGAATGCGTCTATGACGAACTTGAATGACTTCTATTTTATTTTTAAACATATCAAGGTTCCCTGAAAAGTTCATCTGAGAAAAAAAAACTAAAATACATCCTTTGGATCTTCCAGATAAAATTCACAGTGATCTGCCCTTACATCGTGGACACAGGTCTGTGCAAGAACCCGAAGATCAAGTTCCCCTCGCTGATGAAGATCCTGACTCCTCAGGAGGCAGCCGACAGCATCGTCGACGCCGTCAGGAGGAATTATTACGAGATCACCATTCCTAGCTCGCTGTATTATATTAATATGGTAAGTTGTTTCGTACTATGTTTTGATACGTGGTACACAAAATACGTGTAATGTGATACGTAGTATACAATGTTCGTATAATATGATACGTATATACATTCTAGGTACTTTTAATATCATATGCGGTTCCTTTGACTTGTACTTTTGTAGAAGAAGTATCATAAGAATATTCTTTTTAAATAACATCGGGAATCAAGATCTATATCGTAATAAAACTGGCAAATACATATAGCTAAATTGTCTACTTCTGCTAAATAATTATTTTATTTTTAAAAAATATTACACTGTTCTTATTTTATATGTTGACTGAACAGTTTTGTTATATAATAAACCAAATTATAAATAAAAAAATATTATGTTAACTTTTCTATCGAAAAAATAAAATGCCGTAACCACATGATCCCATATCACGAAGAAAGTCAAGGACCTCTCCTCAGCAGCATTTTCTACATAAAACAACTAGTTACATCAGAACCAGTTTCTTGTAAACCAGTTTGTAACATTCCCGACCTAAGTCTATAATTACCTATGTAGGCATTTGAACTACGATCCGGTCAATAACGCAGTTCAGGTTTATAACTTGAACAAGTAGAAAATTTTAAGGAGTCATGGGAACACATTATTACTTGTAGCTTATGTTTTAAGTACTTTCAAAGTAACTTTGTTTGTCTGCTTATCCAGCAAAGCTAACCTTTAGGTTAAAGTACTCTATGTCTAGGTTTAAACTTGATGCTATACATAGAGTATCCATGTGCGGTGAGTAGTTCTCAGATAGTCCTAAATATTACTTAATTTTTACTTAAACATATTTTTTTTCTTTGTTACAGATCTGCAGAGCTTTCCCGAGATCGGTGCCATTATATCTGAAAGACTTCTTAGATTCAGGATTGGAGGCCCATTCTTAATTCAAACAATCTGCCATTATTGTGTCTTTGTCAATGTTATATTACTGTCAAAAAGTCTGACAGAGATTAGGCTCGGTTTTGAGGACCAAAAAAGTAATTAAATTGAAAATGAGTCCTATACTCATGTTAAAAATGATATGATAAAATATAGGGTGAATTAAAATTCACTTAAAATAAAAATGACTCAAAGGATTTAAAGATTCTAATTTAATAGGTTCGTTTACCCAAAATTGTGTAGTCTTATCAGGAAATACACAAAAATGAAGTTTAAAAAGTCGCCAAATGAAGTTTAAAAAGTCGCCAAAGTGAAAAAAGACTTAAGGCAAATACATTTTCGATCTTAATATTCTCTTATTTAAAAACATAAAACCACATCATGTACAGATACTTATTTTTTTCATAGAAATTGAAATGTGATAATTAGAAGCATCACATTTTTGAAACTTCATACTTTTAAATGAAAAATGATCTTTTACTTAAAATCAACACTGCAATAAGATTTTTTAGTTGTTATTATTTTATATTTTTTGACAACTTGATTTTGCTCCCCTAAATAATAGTAGTATTTTTATAAAATAAAATAATCATGACTAGAGGGAGTCAGTTTTAGTGTGTATAGTATTTTTACATGATTTTTTACTTTTTGTAGTTTTTTGAGCAATTTTACGAGTGCTAAATTATAAAAAAACATTATTCAGTTTCATTCACATGCATTAAAATGCCGAAGCTCCAAACTAGCGACCCCACCAATATCTCTTTAAAAGAGGTCGCAAGAATAGGAAAAGCCTTGTAGGTCCCTTCTTAAAAATTAATTGACTTTTGACACAACTGAAATTGCTCATTAGACTGAAATACTGCTTAATTTTATGTTTATATGTATGTGTTAAATCTAGTTTAATTAGATTAGAATTTGCAAATTAAGTGATATGCAGTGCCTCAATCTTACACGCGTGAATTTATTATATTTTAATAAATCTTGCCTTTGAGTAAAATATCCTTATCCATATATTTTTATATACTACATATACTATTCCGTGAATTAGTATACAATGTAATATATCCTGTTATACTGTATATAAATTTATTAATATTTTATATACGTACGTATAATAAGTAATATCGTGTTATTAAATGTTTCTCATTATTATAGTTAAAGTAATTTTGTGAAAGTAATTTATTTAATAACATACCATAGAGCTAACAGTGTGTAACTTACAGGTTTAATATTAACTGATGTCGTAGAAGTTTTTCTAGGCTAGTTAATATGTTAGTTTTGTAATAGGTCCGAGATTTACAGAACATTACGAAATGTGATCAATACTGAATTTTTGAGTGCCATCATAAGTGAAAATGCAGTGGAATTTAAAACATGATATTATGTATTTTATCGTATTTTTTCTGCCGTCATGGTTTGTTGACTTTGTCCTTGTAATAATAATCTGTATTTTTTTTCACGTGTTAAAATATTCAGAAGAAATATGTCTTGATCCTATGCTTACTTATCGTATATTTTTAAGAGTAATTTTCATCTTAGCTTTATATATTTTGTCTGTTATGAGGCTTAAAAATACACAATATTGGCAAGTACGTTATACGATAAGTGCATTCCTAAAATACCTGCAAATATCGTTTTCATTTGGCAAGCTCTTAAAAAGCCTTTTTTTTTATTTATTTACACTTTTACATCTCGACAATGTTAGCAACCATAACGTTATTAGATTATTAATATTAATTTTGTGCAGAGGCCGTAGCATGACGTTAAACAATCATTTTTCTAACGAAACATTCCGTATTTCAGTTATACCTAACCTAAACTGAAAAAAAAACGCAAACTGATGACTCTTGACAAACATTTTATATGATAATTATTAATCCTTATTTAATGGACCGCATAATTCTGTTTTTTTTTTTGCAAATAATAATTCCAGAAATAATTATACACCTGATTAAATTAGACTTTACAACCTTATGGTACGGCCTTTGTAAAACGGCGATTACACTACTAACAAAAAATTTATAAAAAGTAAATAATAATTAAATTTGAAATAAAATAAAAATACAAACCCTACGCCAAAGCTGTTGTCATAACACAACATATAGGCGAACTCAAACTTTTGTAATTACATATTCTAAAGTCGATAGCACTGGTCGCCGGACTTGGACCATACGGTCGCCAGACTGGGACCATAGGGTCACTAGACTGGGACCATAAGGTCGCCAAACTAGGATGACAGGGGCGCTGAGTTAGAATTGTAGATAACTAAACCTCAGATTTCAGTTTAATAAATTGTATAAGTACCTACTTTGAAAGAGTTTTGCTAGTAGTGTAATATGCCTTTAAATATATTTGTGTGATAATGTTTGTCAATTAGTTTTAAGGTTGTGATGCCGACTGTTCTGCTGTGTGATATTTTTGAATGTGCTACTGAATGCATTAAAACTAAATATAAATTTTATTTTGCTGTTTCATTCAATATACACGACTCACAAAAATTTAAGAATTTTGTCGATTTTCTTAAGTGATCTTCGAGGAATATTATATCGCAGCAAAAAAAAACAACAAATTGTAGGCTCGGTCTAGTTTTGGAACCTGGCGTCAAATATTTTAATAAAATTCCAAAAAAATATAGTAAAATAAAATTCCAAAAAATCCTCAATCTATTTATTTCAAGTTTACATTTGATTATTCACATTTAAAATGTACAGTTACTGCTACATACACATATTACTACTGACATTTTGGCGTATAATCACCTTATAATAATATGGAACGACTATCCTTACCTTAAATACTATTTACTTAAAGCAAAATACAACAGCTTTTAAAAAATATTATAAATACAAAGTACTGGAGTGAAGACCACGGACTAGCAAGCGCAGCGTAGGACGTCCACCAACAAGGTGGACATACGACCTTATAAAGGTCGCCGTCGACGCTGGATGCAGGTAGGGCTGCCATCCGTCCGGGTTTCCCCGGATTTGTCCTCGTTTGGAGGCCGTACGGGGGACGTCCGGGCGGGGTTTCAAGAAGTGTCCGGGGAAAACCCGGACATTTTCTTACGAGTTGAATTACAATCGACACACAGGCTGCAGAAGTCGAAGTGTCCCAATATTCAAAAAATTTTGCGCTCGCTTCGCTCGCGGCTTCTTCACTTTGCGGATTTTTTTTATTATACAAGTTTTTAGTGACCCAAAACTCAAAAATTTTCGGCGACTTCACTTTACGGTTGATTGTATTTTTCAAAATTTTTTTGTCTAACCTATCAAAAAGGTGGCGCCGTTTTAAGTCCTATTACTAACAAGAAGCTAACTCCTAGTTTCCATATGAGCTTTCTTATTTATGACCTTCGAAATATTAAGTCATAATCTTTCAATACTAGGTACCTACTACTTGAGCTAGATATGGCCCTGACGTTCCATGTAAGGAAGCACCTCATTGAATTTAAGTATATATGTACATAACAGTAGTAATAGTAATATTAAAAACTAGGTCTTGTTTTGAAAAAAAAAAAATCGGACTCGTCCGGGGTAAAAATGCGATTTACGCCAAATGTCCGGGTTTTTTCAATATTTGTCCGGGTTTCGCGAAATTCGAAATGGCAGCCCTAGATGCAGGTCGCTTCCAACAGGTATCTGTGGAGATCAAAAGGGGTCTACACACCAAAGCCGCTGACCCGGCGGCACAGCCCGGCGGCACGACTGCCGCGGCATGTGGTGTTCTAGTAATTGTCAAATACTCTATGAAAGCCGGCGGCATGATTGTACAAAATACGGCCGGCGGGTTGGGCCGCCGGGCTGTGCCGCCGGCATCAGCGGCTTTGGTGTGTAGACACCTTAAGGGGGAGGCCTATGTTCAGCAGTGGACGTCCTATGGCTGAGATGATGATAAATAAATACAAAAAGAGGTTATTTTTTATTTGGAAGTCGGAAACCAGTGCTTTTTAGGAACTATTTTGAAAGCCGGTGATATTTTTTTTGGTTTAATGCTACTTAATTAAAAGGAAGGAATGTTTACAGTATGTTAAGGTCATAAAAAATTAAAGTTACCTACTAAGTACATTTTTTTATCTTCACTTAAGTACATGTTTTTGCTATAAATACACACATACTTATTTAATTAATACAGGTCAAGTTATATTGCTTTTTATTATATTCATAGCAAAATATAAATGTGCGCATTCTTTGTTCTTTTTTTCAGTAAAAAGCAATTTATTACGACGACAAACGGTTTCATGAAAACATACAAACTTTTTTTAAAATTTCAAATTAAAATAATTCAGACATACTTCATTTCAGAAATCATTATTTTCATTTTGCAAATAATATTTTTACGTACCTCTATCTTAGTAGTATTTCAGCTATTCTCTTATGACGAATCGTGTAAGTATGTTTATTAACGCTTAATATTATTTAAATTATATAGCAATATAATTCAATTAAATATCTTACAGTACGTTAAAGCATAATTATAGCAAAAGATATTACTTTAATCTTATCTTTGATTAACAAACGCAATTTTACAGCATCAAATGCTCAATTAACGATAACAATAATTATTTCTACTTTAATATATATATTTATTAATTATACAATTAACTGCATACTTAATTATATAATTAATATCTACTATTTAATTAAAAATTATTCATTGGTTTTCATGATTGTAGATTTTACAGGACACAGAATCTAACAGAGTCCATTTACTTTCGTATACGATACTATCAATGAATTTATTTGATTTAATTTTGCTGATTATCGAATATAAATTATCATACAGTCATTAATTAGATATTAAATAAAGTATAAATAAATACATATACATCACTGAAAATACCAAAAAAATGCTTCTGTATGTAATAGCTAGTCATTATATTAATGGAGCTAACAATTCGCGACATTTAGTTTACACATGCAAGCTTTTACGTCTACAGTATTACAAGATCTACTATAATTTCATGTTGTGTCAGAAAAACCGGACACGAAGAACGCTTTCACACTAACAGATTTTCCGTGCGGCAGCTATAAATCAAGGGAAATAGCATTTTTATACTGACGACAGGATAGTCAACTGCATGAAAGAAGCGCTTAGACCACATACACGATGACCTCAGAAACCGCCTGAGAGGTACTGCGCCTCGCGGAGTGTGGAGCACGACAATCGCAAATCCGCTAGTGTGCAAGCCGCTATAATAAGGTTTTAATAAGGTTTTATTTAGATGTATTATTTTGAAATTTCTCCTGACACAACATATTCAACGATACAGCTACATTGAAACTTTCAACATCTTTAACTAATAATTGACTTCACTTTTAAACATCGGAAGCAAAGTTAAAGAACACCATTGGAAATAAGGTCAAAATTTAGATCTTACTTTTATTGAAACACAATAATTTTTAAAACAAATATTTTTAATATTGCATATTCAAACTAAACCTCTTAAAAATAAAAATTAATTAAAATTACTTCCTGCAATAGGTAGACATTACCCAGACCAAATATTTCATTATTATAGGTATCCTTCAATATAATTTATATCGAGGCTAAAAAGTCTCAAACACTCATTGCGTCGCCTCTTCAGAATCTTGAGTAACTAAGTGGGTATTTATTGATTCTTAAATTAATCAAATATGTTTACAAAGTTGAGAATAGCTTACAAGCCTCAATATCATTTCTATTCTATCTTATATTTCTTAACTTCAAGATGAAAATATTAATCTTTCTTAAATCCATTCCGTTGTGGTCCACTACTTTATATAATCTTATTTAATACTTCTTTTCATTAAACTTCATATATATTTAATTCCAAATCCATTGTATGTTTTGATATCATTCTTATTTACATATTAGCTTCAAGCCAAATTAAAATAAATTACGATAAAATTAAGAGATCTGGTGCTTTTGGTGGCAATATATCACAAATTATAAAACTATATACTTGGTACACATATGTATTTCTTCTATCTTACTTTCTTAACACTGTCTCAATAACGAGTAATTTACTTAAACCGCCTTGTTTTTTAAACATAGTGAGACCATTCCTTGTCTACACGAATTTTTGTCGAGACCTATCATACACCCCATTTATCCTTCTCAAAGAATAAGTGATATTTTACTATTCCGTACCCAGATTTGAGAAACACCTCGCATAGGTAAACCCACTTTACCCCATCAGCAGGTTCCTACTCATCATCACGACTCTGCACATCATACTCATACCAAAACCACATGTTGGACCGTCGATCCTTCTCTAAAGTCAACCTTTCCTTTTGAGCTACGCCTTCAGAAATGCTTTCAGAAAAAAAAAATGACACAGTCGCATACAATATACATACTTTGGCACAAAAACATACTACAGCAGACAAAAAAATACCTGATAAACAAAAGCAGCCGTAAATATTCTTCTAAGATTCCCAGTCACAATGTTTTGTACGTAGAGTAGCAGAGTTAGAGGTAGCTTCAGAATATGTCCACGTCCTTCAGGTGTTGGTAGTTGCGGTCCCAGTAGCCGCCGTTGTACAACCAGTCTTCTTGCTTCGTGTACGGGTTCGTGCCCTGGCTGAACCATCTGGGAAACGAGACAGTAACGTATATAAACAATACGAAAAGATGTTACCATATGCTCTATCAATAAAATATACAGAAAAAATAAATCGTGTAAATCCGTATGCACTCGCCCAATTTCTATGCTTTTGGAAAAACCACAACCAAGTTTTGTTGATAGGTTCTCCCTCCACACTTCAACAAGTAATTTCAAAAATACGAGTCTTTTCTGGTTACTTATTCAGCATCATACTTAATTACCGGGTCAAATTTTGGCAGTCCGCCGTTGCTGTTTAAGCTTGGTCTTACTGCAAAACATTTCCTGGCAATTAATTTCTTATCCGCTTGGTTATGTAGATTTTTATTTATCTTTAAATTCCCTTTTCGTCACAATAAGTCTATACCAGGTCCATGCAGCTTCTACCACAACATCACATTACCCATATTTCCTTTATCTCCCTAATACATATCACACTTACCTTGGCTGCCAAGCCTCAGGTGACTTCTTCAACAGCTTCCTAGCAGTGCGCTGCTTCTCCTCAAGCCTGGTCTTCTCAGTGGCTGCACCATCGATATCTCCCTGCTCCAGAAGTCGGATGTCAGGCCTGAGTCGGCTGTCAGTGGGACAGAGCTGGCCTTTCATGTCCCTTTCGAGCTCGTTGAGAGACATCGCGAATTCCGTAAACTGGTAGTACTGTGAGTGAAAGAAAAAAACTATTGACAAAACAAACTTACATTGGCAGATATCTATGTACAAAACCGCGCCTGCTTTAAGTACCATGGTCCAGTTCAGCATTATACCAGTTCGTGTCTGGTGCTGGTTTTGAAGTTCAGGGCGCTTTGACTGAGGAAATCCTCTTGAAGTAACCTGGACTTGATGGTATGATATTGTGAATCTCCCTAACGCAGGGATGGTGATAAAGGCTCAATCCATTTTTAATAACTTTAGGTCGAAACAACATTTTCTAAAAATCTAAAGTTTTGATAAAGAAGGCACTTTTAGTACACTGGTAGACATGTTTCCTGATTCAAAAGTTCCTATGGATAATAAGTTTTACCTGTGCACTAGTGCTGGGTCGTGGCCTTGCCTCCCACAGTGTGACGGAGCCGGCGATCTCTATGTTATTCGTATCGTCTGACTTCGGCACGTCTTCTGAATTCTCCGCGTCGTCTGACTGTAAAACAAAGTAGGTAAATTGGTTATTCCTGTTCAGTAACCTTGGTTTCATTTATATTCTTAAGCCTTCTGACGAATAGATACTTAGGCGAAAGTGACCCAATCGTCACTCGGTTTAAAAAAAATGCAAAGTTTTGGACAGCACACAGCAAATCGAACCACATCATTATTTAAAGCTAGCTGTTCCTCGTGGTTCCACCCAAACCCTGATAAAAAGTAACCTATGTCCAATCGACAAGTCTGTCGTGCTTTACTTTTACAATAAAAATGTTAGTTGGGTTAACTACCAAATGGCCTGCCATAAGAAGTTTCTAGCATAAAAAAAGATCCACTTACATCCTGAATAGACATGGAGCGCAGTGCCCCGACCTTGAAGCTGTTAAGCTTGGCCAGCATCTTCTTGGGCGTGTGCGAGGGAGTCTGCGCCGACGCCTCCTCGCCGCGCTCGCGAGCCCACGCCTCGTACGCCGAAGCGCTGCAGCACTTTATATACTCCGTCCATTTGCCGTACAGGAATTTGAGGCGCTTTTTGCTGGAAAGGAAAAAATTAGGAGGTTCATTTAAGAGATAGTAATTTTGAGCCACCAAGCTTTTGGAATAGAAAAATTGAATGCTTTTGAGACGGATACGCATGTGGTGCCGATTTTAAAGGAATTTACAGGATCAAACTTTCATAATCTTCGTACTTATAGGGTTTATTTCTTACGTGTATAGGTAAGAGACGTTCAAAATTAAGCAGTGTATAAGTTACTAGTTACACATGTATGTAGTTAAAATCAATGTCATAAAGCCATCACCATCATCGTCAGGATTGAACGTACCTCATAAACCTTCCGCAGGAAGTACCTCATAAAGCAACCATTATGTTTTAATCAGATTTTAAATAACACACGTGTGTGACGTGCTTGTGTATGTGGTTTACTGCCGCAAGCACTTTCTTTTAAAGCTAAATAGGATAATAAGACACATACCGTCTTACCACAAAAATGCCACAAAAACTTTTAAACGTCAGTTTATGCCTTGTCTAAAAAAATGTCAAATTATGACGTTGACATATGGTTCATTTTGCAGCCAAAATTTTATTAGACAAGTGTAAAACAGGGTTTAAAGTTTTTGTAGTAAGGCTCATAACTTCTAAAACTTACTTGGCATCAGTAATGAACCCATCTACACGATGCAGGTCCCTATTATTGAACCCAGCTGGTTTGAACACGAGGTTCGCTTTAAGCCCGGCGCCGCCATGACAGGTCACCTCCATAGCTCCGAACTGTTCGATCCAGAGCTTGCCGACGATCACGTTGTGGACGCAGCAGTTGACGTTGCTCCAGGTGTAAGCCTCGCCCCATCTGGAGAGAAGGATTGTGAACTTTATTGTATGGGTGATAAGGATTGTTGCTGCCGAAGATTTTTGTTGGTCGGGTAACTGGGTTGAGGAGATAAAATAAGTAGTCGCTCCATGTAAAACACTGATAGGAACTCAACTATATCTGGATAAAATGGCAGTCGGCCACTCACTTATTTGGATAATAAATGATTTTGAATTGCTAGAATATCGCACAAAGTTGTTTAAGAAGATTCTTAGAGTTTTTTTTAATGAGTTTGATAGTTAGTTTGAACAAGGAATTTGAATGGTGGTGGCAACAATGGCTAACTATCTTCCCAAACTCGGTGATATCAAAATAAATCAGTCCACGTGTAAACAAAAGATCCCCATTATTACAGAAGCTAAACTTGGCAATAATACACTGAAAGGATTGCCAAACATCCGTACCCGAGCGGATGTGTAATTTGTCTAGCTTCAACAAATAGCAGGTTCGGACAAATGTTCTCCACGAGAAAACGTGTCTGGATAAACACTGGTTTTATTTTATTTTGACCTAAGCAGAGAAGGTACCTATTTAGTTAATACCCTATGTATCCTACTTGGTCGAAATTAGAACAGATTCCAAAAGAATAAGAACAAGCGAGCTTGGACACTGTCAAATTTTGGTGGTTCAATCTTTTGCAGAAATTCAAAGACCTGACAACAATTTTACAAAGAAGAAAATTACTTACATATTAGGCAGGAAAATTGGCAAAATATTTACATTACTGAACTAATTATTCTACTATCCACGACTACCTACACAGTCTCTAACTACAACTGATTTAAATAAAATGGGGTAGCTATTAATAGAACTCGTTAACAAACTAATGAACAATGGGAAAATAAACTGTACCTCTGGGAGTACATCAATCATTAAAGCTTTTGGGTACGTAAGTATATTACGTATTTCGGTCAGGAGTCCTAAATTATTCAATAGAATTGGGTATTTACTATTCCAACGTCCATTCATCATGAATTCATAATTAATGAAACGAAATGTGAGTACTTATGTACTTAGATAGGTAAACCTGTCTACCTAACTTATACCTACCTACATTAATAATATAGAAAACAATATAATTCATTTTCTTATTCGATGTTTGAGATGTATAATTATTAACTTGAAATGCGATGAAAAATATTCCCGAAGAAAACAGCTCAAACTATGCCGGTAACAAAAAAAAATGTGTAAGACACTATGCATCGTCTTTTCTACCATCAAAAGATTACAACCTCCAAACCAACAACACTCAAATCTCAACCCTAACAGCCCAAACATAAAGTCCACATCACACTTACCTCGGCAGCTCAACAGTGACGTGGCCCTTAGGCTGAATCTCGACGCTTTTGCCACAGAACTTCAGCTTGGGGTGAACTGAACCGTGGAACACGAAGTGAGGACTGTCGGCGTGGAAAGCCGACACCGGGGGGTGGTGGGATACCTGGGGATAGAAAATAATGAACTGTTTTGTAGATAAAAGAAAATGGTGATAGGTCATTTTATGAATAAGACGTCGTGTGCGAAATAGTTAGTCGTGGTTAAAAGTTCTATAAGAAAAGCCAAGCTGATTTTTAATAACGTATATCTGGAAATGAAGCCTAAAGAAACCTTTATCAAAAGTCTATAAAGGTAAATCGAAAAGACCTCACGTACTTGTAGGTGACACACATTAAAACATTATTCAATACTTTTCAGACTAATTTCTTCTTCGTATAGGTAGGTGATCTTCACACTGCCCCGCATCACGCTGCATCTTGCGTGTCGACGCACCTACGCGCGTTCCTGCGGGAGTGCAGATCTGCATCATCGTGCGGGTTTTTTGCGCACTCACGCGCGTAGGTGCGTTTAGTAGATTCACGCACGGCGGCTCTCATAGAGATCCATTTTCAAATATACACGTCACGCCCATTCAAAATCACGCGCGGCCTTGCGGGATTCAGTGTGCCATACCTTGCGTTTCGCCCCGCACCTACGCGCGGGGTGCATGTTTCTCCGCGTGTATGTGCGTGATCCGCATGAACGCGCGTGGATGCATTTTCAGTGTGTTGGACTATGCGTGTTAACGGAGATATTTACAAGCAACGGAAAAAAACGCATCCACGCGCTACGCTGCATCATGCGGGGCAGTGTGATAATCGCCTTACACTATCTGTATATTTATGTAGTTGAGTATTTTTTTGACCTAGTGGCTCATGAATTGTATGTAGCGTTGTGTGTAGTCAAATCAATAGCAGTACGGGCAGAACAAATATTATATTGTTTGATCCGGAACCGAGTGTTTATTGACACGACTTGTTTGTTCGTTAGCGAAGCCACAGTGCACACCCAATTACCAGGGTGAACTACTGTTTCAAAATAAAAACACAAGGTCTTATAAAGCATTGGAAAATGCAAAATACTATCCGTCGTACCACAAAAACTTTTAAACGTCTGTTGAACACTTGTCTAAAAAATGACAGATTATGACGTTGAAATAAGGTCCGTTTTGCAACCACACTTTTTTAAGACAAGTGTTCAACAGATGTTTAAGATTTTGTAGTAAGGCTGTATGTGTTTGCCTTGAATAATTTTATAGTAGTTTTTTATCATTAGTTAAAATCTATCTGAAACACGTGACTAACGCTATTGTATTCATTGCAAGAGCATTATACTAATACCTATACCTAGGTAAATACAAAGAAAGATCTTTTCATTAGAAAAAATGTGTCATTGTTCTAACTCAGCGACGGATGTCGAGCGATACAGAGACTGAATGTGGAGCAAGCTACGTGATCATACATACTATAGATGTGAGATGTGCAGTTTATTATCATTGTGCAAGTTTGAACATCATTGTTATAATTTAAGTAATGAACATCGAGAATTTTATATGAAACTGTAATCAAAAACTATCAATAATGTAATTAGCTATGCTGGTATTTTACTTTTTAAGTCCATATTAGAGTGATGTGTTTGTTAATTTGTTATCAACAACATTTTTTATATACGTTCGATACGGAATAGATTGTATCTTTAATATCCATAAATTATTTTTTCATTCCTTCACTAAGAGCTTTTCTTACCGTCTAAACCTCGTGAACTGTAACATAATTATAAATGAAGTGCTTGCTTTCTTGGACAATGTACTGGGTTTTATGGATGAACAGAGTATACATCAATTATGCACAACGGCTTTTTCAGCAGAAGATATAGTCAAAGCCAAATCGCTGATATTTGATGCAATACCTACAGCAAAGAAGATGCCCGTACGCCGAAAAGAAGGGAAGAAAAAAATGATAAGAGACCTGGAGGATATAATATGTCTGCTAAAATCAACAAATCAGGAGTTATTTCCAATATTTGTTGCAAAAGAACTTCATAAGATACCACCGGTTACATTTGATCATGTGGATGTAACGCGACTACTAAAAGATATGTTAAAGCTACAAAACCAATACAATTCGCTAGCAGAAAAAGTCGTTACAACAGAAAAGTTTGAATTACTAAAACAAGAAGTTGATAACATGAAGAATGCCTCTTTGTTGAACAACTTTGAATCTGATGTAAACATTAATAGCAGAAGAGGAGCCTGTTTGATAGATAGTCCCAGGGATAGCGGACCCATGGGTCTACATTATGAATCTATAAAAACATCGCAATTATCAGCTGATTCTGGTGATAACGACCGGCAGAAGGCGGTGAGTCATTCTTTAATGACATCGGCGAATAGTGAAGATAACTTCGTCTCTTTTCTACATAAGAAAATAAATGTGACAGACAATCAAGAACACAGTGAGACGCAAGCGAGCACTCACAGGTGTGCGAATGAGAGCAAAGATCACTCCAGCCAAGGACTCAGAGATTTTGGTGGAGTGAGCGAGAGAATGCATAAAGCAACAAGTGATGCAGCGCCGAGGACAACTAGCGAAGTTCCGAACAAACCGGTTTGCAAGACGGCTTTCTGCACGCTCGCAGGTGACGTGCAAGCAGACGTCGGTAGTCGACCGAAGGATGTCACGGTGGAACGATCGTCAAACGTTATTTCGCAATGTATAACTAAGGATGGTAGTATGTGTATGCAAAGCGTGTACGTAAGTGACCAAACGGTAGGTGACAAGTGTTCAGAGTGGACTGTAGTGCGAAATAAAAAGTCTAAACCCTATAAATTGATTGGGCAGAAGGGACGTGCAGTTATAGAACCTGAGGTTAAATTTAAAGCAGCTGATGTTAAAGTACCCTTGTTTATTAGTAATGTTAGTAAAGAAGCGAGTGAACAAGATATAATTAACTATATAAAAGAAAAAACGAATGAAAGTGTGTCTTTAAAACTTATCCATATGAAAAAATCTAAAGATTACAATGCCTATAAGTTGTTTGTTTCGAAAAGTAAATTAAGTAAGTTTTTAAATGACGAGTTATGGCCAGAAGGCATAACTTTTAGACGTTTCTTGCGTTTCTTGTTTGAACGTAAGAATGGTGAAGATGTACTGAATGAACAAACGAAACATGAGTAGTGTTAATAACAATAGTAAAAGCAATAAGTATTGTAAGTTAACGAGTTTTAATTGCAAGTCAGTTAAAAGATCAAAAGATAGTATTAGAGATATTTGTAAACTATCCGATATAGTAGCCCTTCAAGAGACGTGGCTTCTCCCTCAGGATATTCCGTTTCTAGGCACAATACATAGTGACTTTGAGTATACAGGGAAGTCAGCTGTAGATACGTCGGTGAGATTGTTGACTGGTAGGCCGTTTGGGGGAGTGGCCATTCTTTGGAGGAAGGGTATTTTTGAAGCAGTTTCGATAATAGAATGCACAAGTACTCGTCTAACAGCCATTAAGGCGACAGTGAAGGGACGATCGATTATTGTTATATCGGTTTATATGCCTGTGGATTTGCCCGACAATCTGCCTATTTTCACGGAGGTATTGGGTGAGATCAGTGCAGTTGTTGAGAGCTGTGATGTTGAAACCGCATTTATCCTCGGTGACTTTAATGCGCACCCAAATGAACTGTTTTTTAGGGAACTTAGTCATTTCTGCACTGATCAATCCTGGATATGTGCCGATGTCGAAAAATTAGGTTGTCTGACGAGTAACTACACTTTCATAAGTGAAGCTCACGGATGCAGACGATGGTTAGACCACTGTCTGGTTACTGCATCAGCTTGGCGGACGGTGATTAATGTTAATATTGATGAGGATGTGTATATGTCGGATCATTTACCATTAACTATTGATTGTGACTTAGATGTTGTAAAGTCGAAACTGTCATCACACGGTGCAGCACGGTGCAAGGTCACTTGGGGTGTACGAGATGATTCTCAAATTAATGAATACAGGAATATGTGTAATAATAAACTTCGTGACATAGATTTTCCCCAAGAGCTTGCAGAGTGTAGCCGTGGTGTGTGCAGTAAGGCTGAGCATAAATTGGTTTTGGATAGCCTTTATAACAAGATTATCCAAACATTACGTGAAGCTGCCGAGCACAGCAGTAGGAGAAAAACCTTGAAAAAGTCAGGGAGAGTTCCTTGTAAATGTGGTTGGAATGATTATGTCAGGGACGCTTATCGGAAGGCCAGGTGTTTATTTAGGATATGGGTTAGTAATAAGCGACCGATGACTGGATCTAGCTTTGAAAATATGCGTGAGGCAAGAAAAATATTTAAGAGTCGTTTGAAATGGTGTCAGAGAAATTTAGATAAAATTAAAATGGACAATATTATTGATTTCTGACACTTACGCGAATATTAGACATTTAAATAAAACTACTTTTACGGATTTTATCGCGGTTATATTATATTATTTAATCCCGACGCTCGACGAATTTAGACGCTCAACTGTGGCTGGTTTCACGCGTGAAACCAGCCACAGTTGAGCGTCTACCTGCTGTTCTTCCATACATAAGAGGAGTCACAGACAAGATTGGCTACATCTTGAAGCGAGCTTCAATCAAAACCTACTTCAAGCCGCTGAAGAAGATTAGTCAATTCTTACCACCTGTCAAGTGTCACATACCTCTACAAGATGCGGGTGTATACAAGCTTGAATGTGATTGTGGTCTCTCTTACATAGGCCAAACTAAAAGAAGCATAGGGACCCGCGTAAAAGAACACATCGCCGATGTCAAACACCGCCGTTCCAGACAGTCAGCAGTTTGTGAACACACACTAGACAAGGCCCAGCATTACATCAGATTTGATAAACCACAAGTCCTTGCAAAAGAAAACCGATTCCTACCTAGGATGATTCGCGAGGCTATTGAAATTAAAAAACATCCAAATTTCAATAGAGAAGATGGCTGGGTCATACCACCTGCTTGGAATCCCATCATAGAAACTATTAAATCAAAATCCAAGCCTACAACTGCTCGACCTAAGGATACAGTTAGCTCGTTTTGCGTGAATCGGATTGTCAATAATAATTAACAAAATGTAGGGTAGCTGTTTGTAACTAATATATCAAGACGACCAACACCTTAGTCTGCCCGTGACCATGGATGCTGTAAAGGATCCGAAACGTCGGGATTAAATAATATAATATAACCGCGATAAAATCCGTAAAAGTAGTTTTATTTAAATGGACAATATTGCGAAACAAAGAGCGACTAAAAATTTTAGTAAATTTTGGAAAGCTACTCGGAAACTAGATATCCGGCCTGGCTTGCCGGTGAGTGTGGGTGAGAAAAATGATTCAGAGGATATAGCCAACATGTTCATGGAACACTTCAAAGTACAGTCTCCTCTAGGTCCCTCAGTGACGGCGTTTGATGCTGAGTCAGATCATGTATCAGGAAACAACCTTTTGTACTTTACACCCAAACAAATAAGATCTGTTATCAAAAACATGAACAGAGGTAAATCTCCTGGTCATGATGGACTCAGCATCGAACATTTCAAATATGCAGGTTTTCATCTACCCAGAGTTCTCTCTTTGTTATTTAATTTGTGCATTAGTCACTCGTATCTACCAACCGACCTAATGAAAACTATTGTCGTGCCAATAATTAAGAACAGAACAGGAGATATATCTGATAAGGGAAATTACCGCCCAATTTCTCTTGCTACTACTGCGGCTAAAATACTGGACAGTTTACTTGACTCGTGTTTAAAACATCACCTACAACTTCACGACGCTCAGTTTGGTTTTCAACCCAAACTTTCAACTGAAACTGCAATATTGGCTCTCAAGAATACTGTTCAGTATTACACAGACCGCAAAACACCGGTATATGCCTGTTTCCTGGATCTCTCCAAAGCCTTCGACCTTGTGTCATATGATGTGCTTTGGAGAAAGCTGGGGGACAGGAATGTGCCAAACGAGCTCCTTAGGCTATTGCAGTATTGGTATGCTAACCAAACAAATAATGTAAAGTGGTCTAACAAATTATCTAATACATATAGGTTAGAATGCGGTGTAAGGCAGGGAGGGCTAACGTCTCCTAGGCTTTTTAATGCCTATATAAATGACCTCATAGACGAGCTCAGTAGCATGCGTGTTGGCTGTTCGGTTGGTGGTGTAAACATCAACAGCATCAGCTATGCAAACGATATGGTGCTGCTGGGCCCGACTCCAGGTTCTATTGCATCAATGCTGAAAGTCTGCGAGAGCTATGCAGCTAAGCATGGTCTCGTGTATAATGCGAAAAAATGTGAGTACATGATTTTTAAGGCCGCTGGTAAATGCCCTGATCAGATACCCATTTTTACCATGAATGGCATGAACATAAAAAGAACAAATAGCTTCAGATATCTCGGGCATATACTTACAGACGACCTTAAAGATAATGCAGACGTTGAAAGGGCGTAGGGCGCTGGCGGTCCGAGGTAATATGTTGGCACGTAGATTTCACCGTTGTACCGATCAGGTTAAAATTACGCTGTTTAAAGCGTACTGTCAAGGTCTGTACACGGGGGGTCTATGGATCAGCTGTACCAAAAGATCGCTGGACGCCCTGCGTGTCCAATATAATAATATTTTTAGGATGATGTTGGGATTACCCCGCTTCTGTAGTGCGTCGGAAATGTTTGCGGAAAATCGAACCGATGACTTTTACGCCTTAATAAGAAAAAAAACGGCATCAATAATAACTAGGATTCGGGCTAGTAACAACAGAATCCTAAAAACAGTGGCGGAGAATCTGTACTCTCCTATCTTTAGGCATTTTGTGAAGTTGGTAGTGAGGATAGCGTGAGGGTAAATTTGTGTAATTATGTTTAACTACTAACAATAATTTTAAGTTGTGTTTTTACTAACAAAATGGACTGTGTATTGTCTGATAAATAAAGATTATATATTATATATATATAAACCAACTATTAGGCCTCTCTAAAACCACTTAACATGAAACATAGAAGTTCACAAACAGCTCTGAACTCAGGGCGCTCGAGTTCATGAGTCTCCTCGAGCAGAGGATTGCACTCTTTAACTTAATACATATTATTATGTATATATAACTTTACTATCTCATGCCTCTCTACAATCCCTTATCATTAACCATGCAACACACCTGTTCACACACAGCCCTGAACTCAGGGCGCTCGAGTTCATAAGTCTCCCCGAGCAGAGAGTTGCAGTCTTTAACTTAATACGTTTATAACACCAATAACTGTGCTATATAATGCTTCCCTAATGAAGTCGTGGTTGCCTAGTGGGTAAAGGACCAACCTCTCAAGTATGAGGGCGCAGGTTCGATCCCAGGTCAGGCAAGTACCAACGCTTCTTTTCTATGTTTGTATGTACTTTCTAAGTAAATCTTAGACACCATTGACTGTGTTTCGGATGGCACGTTAAACTGTAGGTCCCGGCTGTCATTGAACATCCTTGGCAGTCGTTACGGGTGGTCAGAAGCCAGTAAGTCTGTCACCAGTCTAACCAAGGGGTATCGGGTTGGTTGGGAAAAAGGCTCGGAGGATGATGATAATGCTTCTCTAAAATGCCTTTACAATTAACTTACCTGTTCACAAACAGCTCTGAACTCAGGGCGCTCGAGTTCGTATGTCTCCCCTAGCAGAGGGTTGAACGGCTTGCCCAGGCGCTCCCAGTTGGACGCCAATGCACTCACTGCGAATGCTGGAATTAATAATGTATTTGTAATACTTGCGTATTTGTTATAGAAATAGATCTTTACTACCTTCTGATAATTTTAATGCAAAAACACCTCTCTCTCTCTGCCCGGTTTACACACTATAGGTATTATGGGATCGATTTAAGTGAGATAGACGTTGTCTGTGTTAAGCTGAGAAAGAACGTAGTTCACTTAGTATGTGGGTAGGAATGATTCATATTGTGTTTGTTAATTTCACGCGCAATGGGCAGCCCGGATTTCGATAAAACTTGGCAGTAATATAGTTTATACATCAGAAAAATATAAGCTACTTCATAACTAATCATAACATACGGCAGAAAACCCTTCTTCAGAAAGCAGGTGAATCCACTGACATAAGCTAGTTAATATACTCCAAAAACCCGCAACCGCCCACCGCAACAAATACTGATGAAATTACCAAGCGAAATACAAAAGCCTATCAGAAATAATATCTCTATACTCATATAGGGGAACGCCGGCATAATTCAATCCTATTACGAACAGGCTTCAAAGATGTAGGAAATAATCTTGTTTATCCCGTGTAATGGAACGTAGCAGGTTCAACTACTCGATGTAATGAAGAAGGCTTCTGTTTCATTTGGTTCTGCGTAAATTGAATCGCGGAATTTGGGGTGTTGGTTACGATCATATTTGGTGTGAATTGATGTTTATGGATCGGCAATTGTTTATTTTTACTATCAATGGTAAAGCAAATGATCCACACGTAATATCCAGTAAAAACCTAGATAGAGGTATATATAATAACTGCCTCTGCTTCAATTCTTTCTCAATTTTGGTAGGTATCCTTTTCACATAAATATTTTCACTGCGATAGCTAATCAAAAACAGCGCAATTTCCCAAAAAAACATTCCAAAATAAAACACGCTAAAACCCATTTCGGCCGACATTTTCGCACTCACATTTTCAAGCAAAAAGAAATCGACGCCTACATAAGCCGGGTTAGCTAATTAGAGACCAAAAGTTTTAAAGTGATTATTTTTCCGACCCAAATATCGACCAATAGAATTGCACCATTCGACGTCACGTGGTACAACCTACATGGTATTATACTGAAAATTTTTTGAATATTTTCTCTGGTCGTTGCTATGTCAAACTGACAGGTTGTGGCCGACATTTGGGACGGAAAAATAATCCCCCGAATACCACACGAGCTTCAAAATTCTCTGGCATTTCCCTCAAGGTTCCCTGCAAACAAATAAAGTCGTCAAGTTTTTTAACCTGAAAAACTTGACTCCTTCATTTGTTTGCAACGAACCTATCGGAAAATACCCGATAATTTTGAAGCTCTTGTGGTATTTTAAGTGAAAATCCCCTAGAGTGTTAGCATTGAAACGTATATTTTTCCTTAAAAGCACTTAACCACTTGGCTTGGTAAGTTCTTTTTTATTCTAAATTCTTTTAAACATTCGAGCATTCTTCATAATAAGCAGTTCATAGTAAGAGTCTTAATAGGCTACTTGTTGCCTCAATATACTTCAAATGTGATAGCATATATTGAGTTAAAACTATCCAGACTTTCTTCTATCTATCTGTAGGCTTTAGGATGGGGACGTGGATACAAAGCCCACGGAATCTCTTTGAGACTGAAATCTTTCAATAAAACTAGTCTTTCAATAAAATAAAGTTTAATATGAAATTGAAAGTAGAAAGGAACTTTTGCGTAAGACTACTAGAAAATTCTGCTTGAATGAGCAAACTGCTTCATTTGATAGTATTGCAGTTCTCAAATATGTAACATTGAATATGCTTTCAAGCTTCTTTTAGTAGACTTTAAACTCCAGTAATTCCCAGCAGGGCCAAGGCCTGCCGAGGCTGCGGGATTGTTCGAAAGAGATACCGCGGCCCTGGTACTTAAAGGCTTAAGAAGGAACATGATGGGAGTCTGACACTCCCTCACGCTGCTAACCCACTGCGAGAGGAGTCATTTGATGATTACGATTAGGCTCTGAATCAAGTCCTTACCAGCAATATACTCCATCCTGGCAACAGGATCGGTTTGCTCCGACGCCATCCTCAGCAGATGAGCGTACTCCAGGTACTCCAGCATCCTCTGGAGGAAGGACAGGGGCTCGTTGAACACCACAGGCATCGTGATCTTGGATAGCTCCTTGCCGACGCAGTTCTTCAGCACAGACCAGAGGGAGAAGTCGCCGCGGCTGAACTGAGCCACTGGGAGGGAGGTTCTGAGGACAATAGAAATAATTATATTTAGCTAAAGTTATAGTGATAGTCTTAGTTGAGGAGGTCAGATAAAACACTGGTATACACACTGGAAGTTGTATATGTTAGGTAGTCCAATGTTTCTTGGAAGAGGAAGCTTTTTTAACACGAAATTGACCACTTTTTATTGCTGTTTAATTATGTTGCCACTTGGGATGATATAAATGAATTTTATATTTACCTACAATATAAGGAAAAACGGATTTTGATGTGCCTTATATTGTAAATATGTACAAAATCCGTTTATTATTCAAACGGAACAAAGAAGAGGATAAGAGTTCCACTTGCTTCACAAACTCGAAATATTTACAAAGCAAAAAAGATTTACATTAGATATTTATCTTTTTGAATAGCAGAATGCACAGCCTTCTAGTATTTTAGTGAAATGTCATCACATTCATATAAGCAGCTTACAATATACTACTCAGTATATTGTCCACAATAATAAGTCCAAGCTTGTCTACTACATTTCTCCACAAAATGGCTTCTTAGTATTCAAGTCGTGGTTCATAATGGCGGCAATAATTACACTTCTTGTGAGAATATCTTTGTTATAAGCTTATTCTTCATAACGTAGTAGTTGTTATAAAACTTTCGGGAATTAAAGTTGTTGGTATTCGGGACACGAGTGTTACTTTAATAGGTTATTTTTATATGATAAGTTGAGATTAATTTGGGTCAAGATTTACATGTATTGTTGGGCTAATTTCATTATGTTACAAAAAAAAAACATTCAAATATTTGTCTTAATATACCTTCGTTTTGGCTAACGACCTTAATTATTATTTGGAATTTCAATAACATTGGATAAGTTTAGATGAAGAAGAAAATCCTGAACAAAACTTTTTGAATTAAGGTAAGACTTTCATTATATAACTTTTAATTAACCGCCTCAGTTGTTGTTTTTCAATTGAATTTTGTTACGATACGGACAAAGTTAAAAATTTAGGCCGAATAGGAAATATTTTATTATTGTGATCCAGACGAAAAAAACAATAAATTTGAAAGAGAAAATTAAAGATTCTTTTTGAGAAATAATTTTATTGGACTTAAAGTAGGATGTTTACCGACAGCTATATTTTAAACGTATTGTAAGGCAAAATTATAATAAGGATCTTCTGTACACTGAACAAGAGATGAGGGTTTGAATAAAGCTATTCACACTCAGTTACATAATTCGTGCACAAAAAGCTATAGGTACGCATATATCAACATAACGCTGAGAGGGAGAGATAATTTCGCAAAATCATTCATAACGACCCTTATAACCTTGACACACTTTTCAGGATACACACATTAAACATAACACTTTCATTGTCTTCAAAGCACTATTCCTTACACAAAATTCAAGAAGAAAATTCCAATTTTATCATTGACAAAAAACCTTACCTAACTCGACTGTTCGAACAATTTGACTCAGCTGCTAACCTAACCCATGACCGCCGAAAGATAAATCGGTAAGGGTACTATCGACCCGCGAAACTAGGCCAAGGGCGGCTTAGCTTCAAGTCGCTAAACCCTCCATTTGTTGCGTGCTGCTAAGGCTGCCTGACAACGTTCGTTAAATCGGTGACCGATTTTTTGTAGAAGAAAAATAAAATAGAGCAACACACACGTCCTACAAATAGTCGGTCAGAAAATCATAGTAAGAACGTTCTACAAAAATCAGCCCGATATCTACTCTCGCGGAAGGAGGAAAGATGAGCGGAGATGCCATAAAGCAGGTAGGTCAGGCGCCTTCTTGTAGGTCAAATAACGTAAAGTAGGCGTGAACTGGGACTAACGAGGCGTTCGGGTTCCTTGTGAATCAGGGCGGAAGTAACAACGTTCCTCGTCCCCGAACACCTGCATTTTGGCGCGCTACTTTCTGAGGAGATTTTGCGTTATGACATCTCCGTTTGTAATTTTGTTCTCCGTGTCTATCCTACAAAATGTTTGACGTGTGTAACCAGCCTAAGAATGTATTTAAGCCGAAAAGTCTGTCGAAATTACAATTGAATGCCGGCACAGCGCGCTAAGGGTTATATAATACCGCTTTTCGGAAAACGCTGTTATTAGTGACGGAAAACAGAGGTTGCTCGTGCTTGAAAAAGGTTTTTCTCTTATTTCTTTTCCTGAAAAATATTGCTACTGAAGCAAATTTTTTAATATTTCCGAGTTCTTTAAATTGAGTCGCCAACCAATTTCGATATAATTTCTTTAGAAATATCGACTTTCAAATTGATTAAATTGTGCCTTTTACAAACTTTTATTTATTAGTGATGTTGTAATTTTTAACAGAAAATAATTTTATTATGATGTCCGAAAATAAGTCTATATATTAATATATTTTTATAAAATGATTTAAGCAATTTAGCTCCGGTACTAATAATCCACACAGTACTCTTAGGTAGAAAGGTATTTAACATTACATAATTTTAAGATACATTAAAATCTATCTAACACTAAGGCTTGCAAAAAGAAAAACGAATATTCTATGCAAACAATAAACTATAATAAAGCAAAAGACAGTTTCGCTGAATCAAATCCAATAACCACAAGGCAACTAGAAATCACAAATGAAACAGAGACTAATTAAAACTTTGTAGTGCAAAACTAACATTGGCGAAAACTGAAATTATTTCCTATCTAACATTTTGCTTAATGGCTTTGACTCGCAGTTTCAGATTTAAACTCAAATATTGTTTTCGCTCATACGGTTCACAAAATATCAAAGTGCTTTAAGCTATCTTTAAAACAATGACCAAACTGGGAACCTACTCTTTTTTAAGTCAGTTAAAAAGTGACACCCGTTCTATGTAAACATGACTTTTTACTAGTTTCAGATTTTATCGCCCCTGACGCAGTCACTATTCAGTAATATGTGTCCCAACTTCTATAGGTTGGTAGATATTACAAGAAAGAATATATTCTCAACGGTTCAGCCGTTCAAGATCTTTGCAAAAAATGTTTTAAATGCAAGGACCTATAATATGCACGAAAAGCAGAGACAGAATATTTTGTCCCCAGCATTCAAGGTCATTTGGGGACGATCAATAGAGCGCTTTCCCAGCTGTTTACCTATAGGAAACTGCTCTAAATATACCTATATGTTTACTCCCGTGGTTTCACCCGCGTTTCGTGGGAACTACTGTCCGTACCGGGATCAAATATAGCCTATGTTACTCGAGAAGAGTGTGTGTAGCTTTTTTGCTTGCAGTGAAAGAATTTTTCAAATCGGTTTAGTAGTTTCAGAGCCTTTAGGGTACAAATAAACAAGCTAAAAAAAAATCTTCTTTATTATATTAGTTTAGATAAGTATAGCAATAAACTTTACAATTTATATTTAATTGTACTTTAATATTTGAGCTTGGAAAGTGTTAAATGTTTCAACTTCAGTTAAATGCGAAGTTTAAGAGTTTGGAATAATTTAGGCTTAATTTACGGTGTTAAGAAACCTTTTAAGTAGCAGTTTTGTGTAAGCGAAGCCTTAACAGTTTTATGACGATATTTATAATGAAGATTAAGTGAATTATACGTATTTATTAAACTCTTTTAGTAAGCAAAAATTCAGTTGAAATGAAAAGGTTCTTTTAATATATTGCCATTGAACCTTATATGATCACGCAGGAAAGTATTTATTTCTCGTTTTTATTATAAAATGCTCGTTACATCTACATCAGGTACTCAATCCGCCATTTTGAATTGATAGGCACATAACCAATAAAATATTCATGAATGAAGCCCACATCAGGCCATCTCAATATAATAGTTTATTCTGGGGTATAAAACAAATCCATATACAAACCTGCATGAAAATAAAACAACCCTACCTTAAATAATCATCATCATCTGCCTAGCGACTGCCTATGTGACCACCTGAACCCAGTTACCCGGGCAACCAACTCCTGCCCTACCGAAATAATCATGCAGCAAATAAATAAGACGAAAAAAAAATACATATTTAAAATCACATTTCCCATTTATTAAGTCTAAGTAAAATGTACTCTCCTATGGGACATCTCGGGAAACATTATACGGGTATACGCGGTACCTTTTCACAGGTGTCAAATTCACTCGCAAGGTACAGTGAGCTCCCTAAGGGTTTACCGGGTAAGACGGTCCTGGCATGTTTACTGAAACCAGATACCTATTTACTCACAGATGTTTACATTTTGAAAAAAAAAGAGTTTTCTATTTGGTTCCGTCAACGAAGGTAGGATTGCAAAGGCTAAGGGAGCCCGATGTTCATTTGTCCATCTGTCTATTATGGAGTGTATCTTATGAATCGTAAGTGGAATTTTTGTCAGGTATGTATTTCTATTTAGTTTTATATTAGGATCGTGTTCGAGGTGTTGAACATGAATGTGTAATACATAAAGGAAGAGGACGACCAAACAATGTATGGTGTGTGAAAGACGGTATGGTTGCAAAGGGCACTACTTGGGAGATGCCGTCAGATACGAAGGTATAAAAGAATACATGCTGCGCCTACCCCATATAAGAAAAAGGGCATAAAACAAATGGATAAGGACAGGGAATGACTTCAGACATCCGAATTAAAAACCTTCTACTCATGGGTAAGTCGGTAAAATGCTTCATGTTTTAAACAATGGCCTCTACAGAACCCAGTGACTTGCACTTAACCCTTTTTTTAAGCGAATCCAACTCTTTGAAAACGCCTTTGTTAAGATAATTGAGATTGTCCAACGCAGGGACTAATAAAGGAACTTGATTGGCGGTTGAATATTCATTAGAAAAAATCAGAGAACATTGAGTTTCATGTTTATTTATAACGTCTTTTCTAATTAGAAGATACTACTAACTGCTTCATAAAGCAATGTATGCAATTCAGATTTTAGACATCGCCATTGTCCTTCGTTAAAAAAACCTACAATAAACAACTGACAGATTTCTTTAGAAATAATAATAGAAAATTCTTTCTTTCCTGTCTTCTTTCTTTAAGTATTATGTGTGTGAACAAAAATTGAAAATAAATAAATACTGACTCCAAAAATTACAGGAATGCCCCAGTACTATTTTCCAAATGGTTATTTGTGAAACCGCTGTTGGAAGCTAGTTATAATATAATTATGTTCTGTTGTGCTCGGCGGCGCAAAGTGCAACAGTATGGAATGAATTTATGATGCCCTAGTGAACGCGATGTCCCGGCCAAATGGGCTGTTGTATTGACGAATATTGTGTTACATAGTCTGTGTACTGTTATAGCATGATAATATCATATAATATTAACATTTTTAAGTCTGTTGGGAAATGACGCACGGCAGGGTCGATCAAAAAGTTAAGCAAAGTTCGGCTTGCTTTTTGAGATAGTTTAGTATGTTAAAAATTATTGTTTCTGTAAATCAGTTGTTTTGCAGGAAAATCTTATTATCAGATCTAACCTATATGGCCGCTTCTATATTATAAAATAACAACAGCAAAACTTTAAATGACTTAATGAAATGTCAACACGAACCCCTGTTTGTGAAGTGCGAATATTAAGTTCAGAACTGAGCACAATTCATTTTAATTACTCGCACAGTTCTCAGCAATTATTCACACAAAGGGGAACTAATTATACATGAATACAATACCCGCATAATATACTAGCAATTGCCCGCGGTTCCACCTTCATCCCAAGGCTGTACCTTGTGCACCCAGATGAAAGAGCCTAAGCGTGTCCTTTGTCAGGCTTAAGACTATCTGTGTACCGAAAATACAGTTCAGAAGTTTTGGCGAGAAAGCGAGACAAACAGAGTTGCTTTCACATTTATTACATTTAGTAAGGACTATTAATGCGAGGAATACTTAATGCACGTATTAAAGTCAAAGTTAACAACGTTTACTGTAACTAGGCTAGTTTTTAGCACTTTTTCACGTCAAGTTTACAAAAAGACAGCACCCCAAAACCTCCTTTCACCACTTCCTAGTGTTATGGCTGGGATGAAGAAGTTTAAAGAAGATTAAATACTTTACTACAGATATAATGTATGTTAGGTACTATACTCAACGTACAGGACCAGGCGTCAACGTGAAACCTATTGTATAACACACAACATACTGTGTCCATAAATTAGACCGGACGGCGACTGACGAGGGTTTATCCGGATAAATCGGCCCGGATGCTCGCCAAGGACTGTCCCGGAATTATAGACTAAAATCTTGGTTCTCGCCAAGAGATTTTGTTTAGATCCGATGTGATAAACCAAAGTTAGGCCTTTAAGCGTTCAGTGGAAAGAAATGGTTATGAAGATAAATGCTTATTTCTGTATGATAAGAAACATTTAAATCGTTGAATTTATTTTCTGAGGGTTTTGTTTCTGTAGGGATTTTGGTATTGTTTTAGGTCTTATGAATAATTTATTTTTTTAACATATATCATAATAAAATGCGTGTAATCATAAAGATTTCCTGTTTCGTTTTGGTAATTGAGTTTAATTACGTAAGATTTTTCAATACGTTATCCATATAACACAATGGAAAACCTTCATTTACATCTACATAAATATAATTGTTATTAAAATTAACTCACTATAATGTTTAAAGACACGTAACAGCAAGTTGAAAAACTATTTCCCAAGAAGGGTAACGATAGATACAATACGAGTGAGAAATAGGAACTTTTTCCTTATAATTACAGAATAAAACAAAACACGAATTAATTCGAATTTCAACCAGTTTAACAAAGAAAAACAGCAGTAATCCGTAAAACCCGGCAAGTAAACAACACTGAAAATGTTTCAGCCGACCTCGCGTCGGTGGGGAATTCAATTCCAGGCTGGCAGCCAATTTAAACGTTTATAATTGATTTATACCAAGGTGCTGGGAATTTATATAATATTGACGTTCAGATATGAAGGTTGAAGCGGTTTTTTATTTTATTTTAGAGTATTTTTTATTTAAATTGTTTTTGAAAACGAGAGTTACTGGATGAGGACCGACCTCCCAAAAAGGTGGAAGCTGTTTTGTGAAGTCGGTTGACAAAAATTGATGGCCAATGTTTTATTAAATGATTAATGATACTCAATTCATCTAAGTTGTCAAAAGAAGTTCCATTCCAAAATTCATATTCTTAGTATTATCAATTACAAAAACATCTTTAACATTTAATCCATTTTTAATTAAAATTAATATATAGTACGATGAATTCCATTTCAAAAAGAAAGAAAATTCATACGACATAACATTCATGTCATGATAATGCAGCTGCAATAAATGCAGAGTGTAATACAGAAACTCGGATACTTCATAAGCACAATTTAACTTGCTCCAACCGAAGAGGAATGCTTAATTAATTTCAGTGGCTCGTATTTAAATGAATTATTCAGTTTTACATAATTTCTTGCTGGCAATATCGTTGTAGTGTTCTATTTTCAGCACTATTTATAATCAGTAAGGATGAATTTCATCATTTAACTATACGATAAGCAAACCATAACCATAGGTATATTAACCGCCCATTGATCAAATCGGCGTTTTGACAACTGAAAATGATTTAGTTATATTGATTATATTAAATGGCGCAACTCATCGTTAGAGTGTTTTCACACTTATGTATTTAGTCGCGCGTATACGCTCAGTTTGGGCTACACGGTCATACGCGGTTTTAGGCGCGATTGCTAGAACCGATAATTGTCATTTGTTGTATCTTTGCCCTCACCAACATCGTATAAAACCCGCTAGTTTTAAAGAACTGTTATAGAAACGATTTTGTTATTATGATCACAAATACTTTTGAATAATAAAATAAGGACAAGATTACCATTACATGTAAAATATCGTATGTACTGCTTTATAAAGAGCGCTTACGCCTTTGTTACTCGATACAGAAAAACAGTTCCATTAGAAACTCATTGGATTGTATATTGGAAAAAATATAAATTAAGTTATGAATAATAAATTGTTTGTTTTCATTATACAACTTAAAAACGATTCGGGACATTTTCTTTAAAGAGCGATTCGTCCTAGATTTAACAATAAACCAAAAAAAAATGCTATAAGTATAGGAAATAAATTAAGCCCAATTGGTTATGTCGTCATCAAGTAATGGTTTCACACACACTCTGCAGTACATTTTTATTCACGGAACAGTGATTACGATGAACTTGGGCACCATAACTTCACACTTCAAACACTTGAGAAAAAGGTCCATAAAATCTCCAGACCTTATTCCAATTTAAAACAAGACCAAAACAAATACGGAATAATTTTGTGAATAAAATACCCTTCAGAATGATCTTGTTAGAGCCTCATTAGACAAGCAATTTGGGCCGAGTCGGGAGAAACGGTAGGTCTAATTTGTGGGCTAGTTTAATACCTTCGCAAATATGGGGATTAGGCATGAAACTTGAATGTTATGTTAGGCCGAAGGTTAAGGGCTATTTTGGTTAATTTTACTATTTTCATTTATGATTTAATTGTGGTTTTGTAAAGGTTTTATTCGGGTTACCTACTAATTATATTTAGCCCCACGTTTTATCGGTATTTCATTCTAAAATGTTATGTTAGGTAAATTCTTATCCCTTATTCTAAACTCAGTAATCGCTTAAAAACTTTACCTACCTTTGAATAATAGAACAAGATTTAATTATATTATTATAAATTCAGTCGACCGTCCTTGAGTACCTACAATATTAGGATCAATATGGCTACCGACCTTGAATCATAAAAGGTCTCTGTCGGAAAATAAGGCATATAAAACCTCCTCTTATATACTGAAAGGAGAAAAGAGTTTTTATCACGACAAAAGATTGTATGATAGATCGGAGTATCGACGAATTTCAGCCTGAATGTATCGAAATTTCGAGAAAATGAAAGACGAAAAATAACCCGAATTTTATTTAGTAAAAACGCGACATGAAAGTTTACCACATGAATTTTATATTCGACACCAGAAAATAGGAATACGTTTTTTAAAAATTGTTCATTCTCGTTTGCAATCCGACATTTCTACAAATAAATGAAATGGATACATCACCCGCGAACGAATTGGGTTTCCGACAGCCAGTTTGCATGAAAATATTTTGTGAAAATTTTAAAACCGCTGAAAAAAGAAAAATATGTTATATTTGAAATTGGACCCCAATTATTGCTTTTATTTTAGAAACACAGACAAAAGAGTTTTGTGGGCTCATACACCGTGATTGGGAAGGACATAGAATACCGCAAGGTTGAAGCAACTCGAGAAAACACCTATACTAAAAACATTTATACAAGATTTGTCTTTTTTTCTTTCAAGGAAGCAATACTCTTTCTTTCTCACTATATTACAATCAAGCAGGTTGACGGATAATTAAGGCAATTTCCTCAAAGATTGCGCGTGGTTCGTAATGGTCAATTAGAAGCACCCATTAAACATAATGGACGATGGAAAGTTACGCGGTTATATGAGAAACCGATAGGTAACGTTCAGGTGTATTATAGAGCTAAATAGAAAATATATCATTATCCATAATAAGAACATCAGGAGAGAAGAAGATCTCAAAAAACTCAGACCAGGAATCCTACTGATTCCTATTTATCTTCTTTTCATCCAGGTGCGGGAAGCAGTTCCTTCGGAAAGCGGGTGAAACCACAGGCAAAACCTAGTATATTGTACAGGAAAAAAACTCGTGCCCTGAGCATGTCTGCTAATGTAAAGAAACTATTTCTATCACATAGATGTTTATTATAGATCTTTTACTAAAATTACCTCTGTATTTCATACGCGAATTCCACAAAACCCGACAGTTGAAACATCACAATGATTAAAGAACCTACCTACTTATTTATTCTCGAGATCTTCTTACATATTTATTACATCATTTCCTTCGTATTTGGCAAATTAAAGGCACATACCGAGATGATCTGCCCACACAACTTGTGAACTTAATTGGAAAAGTATATATTTCTTCACGTAGGCGTTGGAACATTACTCATGTAAGAATGTTTATTTAAAAGAAAGAAGATACTTAATTAGAATATCGAATTTGTATGTTTGGTTATTAGAAGTTATCGAGTGTCTTTGTTTTTCATTTAGGATAGCAGGTACCAAATTAACTGGCGTTTGAATGACCTATCTAGCAGTAAATTATGAACCTTACCTGATAAGGAACCGAGTTCTTATAGTTTTTCAATGAATGTCTTTGTTATCGAATTATGCAAAATTGGGTATGAAGAGAGAAATAGTACACTTTTTATCCAAAATGTCGTATAAAACTGCTCTCAGAAAAGTGAGTAAAATCGCCTGGTACAGCTAGCTGATCTTTTTAATCTTTCATCTTTAAAAGTTTTCTTATTTTCTAGGTTTACACTAAGTTCTAACACCCATGTCCGCAGCTCATTTATAGTTGAGAAGCAAGTTTTATCGCATCTGGATAAACTTAGGTATAGTTGAAGTTTATAAAATGTTTAATATTAATAGTCTTTGAAATAAATCAAGATGCTCAAATGTGTGCAAGAATTTTGTGCTGCAGAGTCCTCAACTCAAAACCAAAAATTTGATATTATCAACCAGAATCTATACTTAAGTGACCCAAAAAAAGAAATACCTGCTTTGTTTTGTACATTCCTTAGTCACCAATCTGGGTACCAACCTAGATGCGAGATGTTTCAATCAAGCAAGAATCAAAGAAATGGAGTAATTGCCTTTCTAGAATGTTCCTTAACCTATAAACGACTTTGTTTGCCTTATGTTTTCGTTTGTACAGCCAACAAGTGAGCTCTCAGAATAAACATTACTTATCTATATTTGATTAGACGTTCCTTATTATTGCGTTTTGTTATTACATCAATCATACATATTGAATTGCTTATAAAAGATGAAACAATTAGTCTTTCCCCAACTAGGCAATCAGTAGATCGAAAAAATCTTACAATATTAGATAGCCCATTTATCGAGGAAAGTTATAGGCTATTTTTTATCCGAGTGGAGGAAGTAGTTTTCTTGGGACGTTGGTGAAACTGAAGCCATGTATTCACTGAGAAACAATTGTTTATAAACACTGTTTCAGAAACAAAATCTACGTGTTTCTGAAACAAATAATTTTGTTTCAGAAACATATAATTTTGTTTCTGTAAACACTACGTGTTTATCGAATGTTTCTGTGCTCCCCACCCGTGGCGGGGAGCACAGAAACAAATCAGTTGCGCAACATGTGCATAGGTACAAGTGTGGACGCGTGTTTCATTTTTTATAAACGCCAAATAAATGTCTTCATAGCAAGTAATTTCTCTTTTCTTTTTCTTTTCTTTTTACTAGAAATGGACTTATGCAAATAAATGTAGGCACCACACAACAACACTACTTCCTCGGGCGACATATTGTAAACATCTGACGGTGTGGACGGCAGTTTCCGAAACATTGTTGCTGTAAACATCTACGTGATGTTTCAGAAACTGTGTATCTGAAACATTGTTTCCCAGTGAATACGTGGCTTAGAGGAACAGCTAGCCTAATTAATTTGAAACACTGGTCAAACATTTTGAACCTCAAATTAAAAGGCAAATCGAAACTCGCTCGGCTAAAGTCCAGTTAACTAGCTTGCTATGCAGTTAAGTTATTAAGTTATCAACTTGTCTACTAACTCATTTAGTAGTAAATAGTTTCAGCTGAAATATCTGTAGCTACCGAGGATTTCAAGAACGTACATTTAAAGATCTTACCTAATTTATTAAATGGTTTTGAAGTGAGAGATATGAGTTTTAATAATAAAATAGCCGGACACCAAATGGAACAGAGAAAAGCTGGACCCTGGGATTCTAAGATATTTTTATACATACAGAAGAGGACCGTCATCTTTACCAAATTTTAACACTTTAAGAAACTAGGTGTAACTTAAAAGCTACATTAGTACATGACCAACTTGGAATCGAACCCGCACGCACTCTTATGTCTCTAATATTTGATAGGCTCGTGCTTTAAACACTATACCACCACTACCACATATGACCACGATTCAAGCGTCAATTAGAAATCCTCTCAGTTAGTCTAACCTCAAACGTACATCCTACATAGCGAATTCATTAGTGTTACATCACTCCACGTCGAGATTCTCCGAGCTGCTAGCAGGTCATTATATTGCAACTCGATGCCTTCCATCATTAGAACGGCTGTCCGTCTATAGTGTATATGTCCGTTCTGATTGGGAAGGCTGAATACGAAAATGTAATAAACCAAATTGCACAAGAGCAATGAATTTGACTATACATTTTTGAATGAATTATATGTTACAGCCTTTTTTTTTATCGTCCCACTGCTGGGCACAGGCCTCCTCTCACACGGAGAAGGATTGAGCATTAATTAAGGATGAGAATTATATATATTTTTTTAATTATAACTACACATTAGAAACACCCTAGGCTTTGTTTTTTCTCGACAATTAGTCTTTATGCATATTTGTAAAAACCGCATGAAAATGTATTCGGTAGGTTTTGAGTTTATCGCGAAGGGTTTTTATTTTAAGCTCTGTATACACAAAAACACTTTTAAATGCAGAAAACATTTCAGTAAAACACACTAGAACAGACACAAAACAGCGCTTCCATATATTTTCCAATACCCTAAGGCTTAGACTCCACTAAAGTAGACTTGAGCGGAGTTATTAAAGAACCAATAGAAATTCTCAGCTCAGGGATACTTTATACTGAATCGATTGCAACGAGATATAGTGGAGTCTAAGGGTGCATCTACACGGGGCGAGTAGCTTGCGCATGTTGAGGTATATGCGCAGGTTACATGCATTTTAAAAACGTTAGGGTCCACGCATGTACCAAAGCAAGATACCCACTCGCGTGCTCTTGTCTCTTGCGCATGTTAACTTGCTCCAGCTATATGCACCGTGTAGACGCACCCTAAGTCTAAGTCTACAAAATAAAAAAGATAAGCCCACTTACCTATATTTACACTGCCTGTCAGCATTATCTTCCATCTTACTCCCACTCCACTCCTCTAGCGGCTCGTTCCGACCTCACCCGAAAATACACGAGCACTTCCGAAGTCGCAGAACCGTTAATTTGAACACTGGACACTATTGTATTGTGTTTTTGTATGTATTTTGTTTGTTAATATCACTATTTGATTTCCATTATTGTTTTCGTGTGCACTCACTATTGGAAATTAGTTTTTTTTATGGGTAAATGTCTTGAACAGTGTTTATTGTCTGGGGGAAAATTTTATTTAAAGCATTGTGTCAAGTAATACCCAGACTCCCACAAATTGGAGGGGAGTCGTTTTTAAACAACCAATAGAATTTCTCCTCTCAGAGACACTACTGAGTGGGCGGAGACAAGTTGTTTTGAATTACGAAATTCAATTAGTCCCCAGGCCGGCGAACAAATTTTTTTTTGATACATATACATTTAAGACTTTGTGAGTGCCTTCCTTACGATGAGTCCGACAAACTTTTCGAATGCGCAAATTTTGATGCCGCTGCGTTTTTTAATGCTTGACTCCTGAAATTGTCGTTATGACGTCACTATGGCTCTTCGTACATACACGTTTCATTTTTTGAGATTCGTTTAATAAAGCTAACTAGAGAATGGTGGTCAACTTGTCCGATAAAGATCGTGCTGCGTTTGGAGTGTCCACCATCCTGAAAATGTCGGTATGACGTCACTACGACTCTTCGTACATACACGTTTCATTTTTTGAGTTTTGTTTAATAAAGTTAACTAGAAAATTGTGGTCAACTTGTCCGATAAAGATCGTGCTGCGTTTGGAGTGTCCACCATCCGAAACATGTCGATATGACGTCACTGTGTCTCCCCATACATACATGTCAGACAAATACAACAATGATAGATAAGACTATTCTTATTGCAAATATCGACTTGTCCGACAAATGTAGTGAGTCAAATAGTCAGTTCGACAAGAAAATGAGAAAAAAATATTACAATTGGAAGAAGTTTATTCTTTTTGTCAATTTCTGACTTAAATATTCACGTGCATTATTTAAGTATATTATTTGGCATACTACTTACCAATTTTAATTACTATTTTAGAAAAAGTAGCCTGACTAAGACGTATTGTTGATAGTTTATATTATGTTAAGGAATAATATCCCACATCTATTAATGTACTATATATCAATCAAAAGGTCTTTTTAAGTGCAACATTTTGTCTCAACATACCACTTATCAATTCTTAGTATTTTAGAAGATATAGCCCAAATAAGGCGTATTATCGATAGGTTTTACTATGTTAGGGAATAATGTCCCACCTCTAGGTATGAACCATATGTCAATCGAAAGATCTTTTTAAGCGCTATATTCCGTCTTAACATACCACTTACCGATTCTTAGTATTTTGGAAGACATAACTGACCTAAGGCATATTATTGATACTTTACATTGTGTTAAGGAATAACATCTCACTTGAAGTTATGAGCCATATTTCAATCAAAAGATGTTTTTAAGCGCAAGGTTGTATTAGCATAACTCCGACAAATTGTTAGTACTTTAAAAGCTAGAGCTTTTCTAAGAATATATTATCGGTAGGTTCTGTCAAGCTAATCCATTACTTCTTTAGTAACAAATTATATATTATTTGAAAAACCTTTCCAAATGAAACATTTCGTGTTAACATACTTCCGACAAATTGTTAGTAGTTTAGAAGCTAGAGCTTATTTAAAATTATAATTATTGATAGATGTTTTCAATTAAATAAATCCCATCTCTAGCAATGAGTTAAACATCATTCAAAAGACGTTTTTAAATGCAACATTTCATATTAAAAAAACTTCGGCGAATTGTTAGTATTTCAGAAGCTAGAGCTTATATAAGATTATTTTATCGATAGGTGTTTTCAAGTTAATAAATCCCTCCTGTAGTAATGATACATATATCATTCGAAACGACTTTCTAAATGCAACATTTACTATTAACATACTTCACACCAATTGTCAGTACTTTATACCAAATCTTAAAATATATCTATATTTTCCGGACGGTGGACACTCCATATGCAGCATGATCTTTGTCGGACAAGCTTACCACAATTTTCTAGTTAACTTTATTAAACAAATCTCAAAAAATGAAACAGGTATGTACGAAGAGTCGTAGTGACGTCATACCGACATTTTCAGGATGGTGGACACTCCAAACGCAGCACGATCTTTATCGGACAAGTTGACCACCATTTTCTAGTTAACTTTATTAAACGAATCTCAAAAAATGAAACAGGTATGTACGAAGAGTCATAGTGACGTCATATCGACATTTTCAGGATGGTGGACACTCCAAACGCAGCACGATCTTTATCGGACAAGTTGACCACCATTCTCTAGTTAACTTTATTAAACGAATCTCAAAAGATGAAACGTGTATGTACGAAGAGCCATAGTGACATCATATCGACAATTTCAGGAGTCAAGCATTAAAAAACGCAGCGGCACCAAAATTTGCGCATTCGAAAAGTTTGTCGGACTCATCGTAAGGAAGGCACTCACAAAGTTTTAAATGTATATGTATCAAAAAAAAATTTGTTCGCCGGCCTGGGGACTAAATTGGTTGTTCAAAAACTTGTCCGATACGCTTTGTTGGGGTCTAGGCTTTAACACTGAGAAGAACACCGATCATGATTTGCACTCGATTATGGTCCAACCGTATTGAGAGATTTTCATAGTACCTGTACTCAGCTGTACCTACATAATACTCCTTTAACGAGACCATATTATATTGCTTGATTGAAAGGCGGACGTATGTCGAAAATTGTATGAAACCTTTTATGTTGATGGTGAAAAGGGCTTCTAAAGTATAAAATGGATTTGGAAAAGCAGAATTACATAGCATACGATAACACAAGACTTTCATGTCTTGACTGTTTAGCTATCATCAAATAACATTAACTTTTATTGATTTAGCTAATTACTTCCACTTCAAGTTATGTAAACAGAACGACCGTCCAACTTCTAATATGTATGGTCACAATAGAGCGATGAATTACTTATTAGCACAAATGGACCTATTGTTCCAACTTGAGACGGTTTGCTAAGTAATTAGTAGGTACATGTTGTTCCAATTCAGAGCAACTTATGTACCACTGTACCACTGGACCTGAGTTAGACAAACAATGTATGTATTTAGGTGATTATAGTTTCGGCATAGCATAGGTATTGTAACAGCTTTGAGTTAGTGATAGAGAATTTGCAATCGGACTGTTACGATATAACATACAAGTTGAAATGTAGATTTAGATACGAGAAAGATAATTGAACAAAAATATTACACAAAGCAAATATAGTTATAGGAAAAAGTTCTGACTCGAAATAAATATAACGAAAACACGTTCCAAAAATATTTCTCGTTTACAAACATAGAGAGCGGTTAGAAAAACAGTCGGCACATGACTCCGATAATCCAAAGGTTTTCTTTCCATCCAACTTTATATATAGAAGGAAAATATATTTCCTCAATATATCTATGTTGCCGTAACTATGTTACGATCAGAAGTGACTTGCTACGAGAACGCTACGCACGTAGTAACAGTATTTTCACGGCTACGACATTGCTACGCACGTAGTTGATGGGGAAAAGATGTTCTCAATGTGGACAAAATTGCTTGCGACATTGAATGGCATTTTGTGGTACATAGTTATTTTGTATCTCTTTTGTTTTGTCTCTCATTCTGCTTGAAAAACTTTAAGTGCTGAAATAATGTCCTTGACATATATTTTATAAAATAACTAGCGACCCGCTCCGGCTTCGCACGGGATATCAGAATTTGACCACAATTTAATAGATTATCATATTATATACCCTCCTCTTCAAAAACTCTGTCAATTAAAAAAAAAAACTCATAAAAATCGGTTGCGTAGTTTTGAAGATTTCAGCGTACAAAGGAGCATAGGGACAGAAAAAGTGTTTTTGTTTTACTATGTAGTGATTCACATCCTACTTTACATCAAATAGTACCTAAAAAACTTACTAACTTCATATAGTATTATTATACTATATACTTTCACGCGAACTTAGCAAAGAAAAATGCGGCCTCAAAACTTCAGCAAGTTGAAAACTAAAATGGCTCATATTACTTTACAGTGACGTCATAAGTGAGCAACACTTCAAAAAGGTGCGAACAATTAGCCAAGCTCCGAGAAAAGTATTTGTAGATAATATTCGCATTATTAAAAAGGCCTGGCAAGAATGTGATTGCCGTAAAGTATTCGTGGAACTAGTGGTGCTGTGAAATACTGACTATGGTTCATAAGCTATGAACAGAGTACCTAATAAAACACAATTCGTTTGTGTAAAAGTGGCGGTAATTCAAAACCATGATAGCCCCGCCGGCCTGTTACATAAGACCAGGGCAGTTTCTTGGTCTAAGAAAAATAACAAAACATCGAATTGAAAGAAAACATATACCTTCTTACGTTTAATATCCCTTATCCGTCTTTCCTCAATAATGTCAATGAGCTAATTCCTCGAACTTTGACTTTCTAACCCGTTGTTTCAACCTACCCCCACACACCCCCACACAAGCAAATATGTGCCAGTAAGGCATCGTTCAGACCAAACGTATTGTCGGCCGCTGACTGTGAGCGCGCGTTACGCAGTTTATTGCTTTTCCATATATATTGAAATTGTCGTTCACACCGAACCGACTATACGCTGTTACGTCGTCTGTTGTAGCTGACTCTCAGTGGCCGATTATTTTACTACGCGACTATGCACGGCGGACGCGGATTGGCTACGCGGACGCAGTTGCCGAATAGCGCCGCTCCGCCGCGTACGCACCGCCGCGCCTCGGTACAGCACGTCGATAATTAGTGTCCCTTTTATATAAACTTAAATGTATTAAAGATAGTAACTCATCGAATGTTTTACTGTCATACGAAAATATTTCTTGAACTTATTTGGATAAAGTATATATTGTAAATATAAAGTATGAAATTGACCAAGAAAACATCTCTTCAAAGGAGAATGGCAGATTTCGTACCGCATATTTTTGTCGTTGTTCAGTTATAGAATTTGTACCAATTATTAAGGTAACTAAGTCATTTATTTTCATGTTAGTGTAGTATTTTTAGAACTCCGGATTAATTAATTATACCAATTAAAAGATTCAAGTAATTAAACGTAATATAATCTTAAACTAAACGCAACTAAACGTAGTTCTGTTTTTAGAAGTTGCCATTTGTAAAATATCACGAGGCTCGAAATGATAAATAATTATTTAAACATAGAAATAACAGTAAATATAATTAACCAATTACATATTATACCTTAAAATGAATAATTATTGCATACTATCTTAATAATTAACAATTTAATTATATAAATTATTTTCACCATCAATGTTTTTATTTTGTATTGGCAATTATTTTATTGACAGGTAACGGATATCTTTCAGAGTCTAGTCTCTGTCTGTCAGTGTCTGTTCAGTTCTTTGTTGTTGTTTTGGATTGTGGTTTGTTACTGCATCTGAGCAATTTAAGCAAATTATCTGGTCATTTTTACGTTGAGTCGAGGAACTGCTCCTCCGTACTCTATCTGTTGATAGTACTTTCGCGAAAGGACGCTTTATTACTTGTGTTGTGTGTGTGTACGTGCTTTAAAATGACGAGTTTGCAATGCATCAATTGCAACGTTCGCTTGTCGCGAATACGAAGACACGCTTTATCCGATGAGAGTGAAGATATCGTCAATACTATTCGGCTGTGGACATATCCTAGAGATGTAAGTAGTTTTCAAATAACATTTTGCGTACGAGTGTGCCAGTTACGAAGTGAGAACTTTTACGTGTTAAAAAGTAGACTCACCATATAAACTACACGATTTCATACTAAAATAATATGAATGTACCTAAAACTAATCTTAACATTATTTGAAAAAATAACAAACATTGTTGTGGTTGTAAAAATATTTACAGTTTGTCCTGTAAACGATCATTGTTGTGTTTGTACATTAACAAACATATAAGTGATCTCTTACATGTATTGTTTACTTGCCTAACTTGGTTTGTGTAACACTGTTAAAATAGTTTTTTAAAGCAATGTTGAATCATACTCAAAATCACTTAAATATTTTCCAGATAACACCTGCTGACCATGTTTGCCGCACGGAGCAAATATTTGAATGATCTGCAAGTAGTTGTTCTGGGTCTGGGTATTTCTGCACATGAGTTTCTATGTTGATGAAATAATACTAAGAATAGATTAAATAATTATAAGAACAATAAAATAGATGTATATTCCTGCAAAAACAAAGTTGTTTTATTATACCACACTCGAAACCCGAGAACTTGACCATTATCAAACTGTTGCAGTCCGCTGCTGGACAGGTATCTCCTAAATGCACTCTGCTGAGTGGGTACGATCCTTATCTATCTATCTATTTACCTAATTGTACGTACCTACCTAAAACACACCCAAGATTAAGAGACAAGCTAGGTAGAACATTTATTTTATCATTACCATAACAATGTTTATGTACCTAGCTAAAACAACTTACATGGGTACACTGTAGTACATAACCTTAAAAAACAAAACTGGTTATACCTTTTACTTCCCAAGTTCTAAAAATCTAAGAATTTACAAAGGGCTTGCTTATCATATTACCCACCAATTATAACCCATAACAATGTTTATGTACCTAGCTAAAACAACTTATATGGGTATACTGTGGTACATAACCTTAAAAAACAAAACTGGTTATAACTTTTACTTCCCAAGTTCTAAAAATCTAAGAATTTACAAAGGGCTTGTCTATCATATTACCCATCAATTAAAACAAAAAATATCCCAAAACACGAAATTTTATTAGCGGTACGAAAGTCCCATACAAGCCTGCCATTCGCCTTTAAGGGATGTACCCACAATCTCTTCTTATTATTATTTTCGTCTTCCTCTAGAGCTTTGCAAATGGCAACTATCTGAATGCGCATCATTTAATTGAAATATCAGTAAAACGTCTGATTTGAAAAAAAATAAATTACACTAGTTTTATCGTTTATAAAATACTACGAGCAACTTCAAATACTGAGCCCTTTTATGTGTAGAATAGTCAGCCGCTCAGCGTACGCATCTAGTGTGAACCTACAAGAGCCTATTCTTTTGTTCACACATGTAGCGCATCGTACGCTATAGCCTATTGTCGGCTTGGTGAGTACGCGTTCTGCAGATTGAGTCGACGTTCACACTGGGGCAGACAGTGAGTATACTCACAGTCAGCGGCGGACAATACGTTTGGTGTGAACAATCCCTTACATGCCAGAAACCAAATTCTGACAGGCTTCAAACATTTCCATGATCGAAATTAGTTCAATCAACCGTCTTTTGAGGAATTTGAAGTCTAAATACAATTTGAACCATATTAATGTACATGTTACGGGTAAAGCTAGAAGGTGGAGTAAACCTAGGTTTACCCGGGTTGACTTAGTATTACCCAGGCTTCTTGGGTAAAGTCCGAATAATAAGTAAAATAAATTTTACATTCGGGGTTTACCCATGTTCACCTAGGTCTACCCAACTCTGACTGGGTAATGTTAGGTGTTGCGTAATTTTCGAGCCCGTGGCGTTATTCTAAAAAGGTTTAATTGCAGCAAAACAGAATGTGCCACAAAGAAGTGTTCATGCAAAGCTGGAGGAAAATTGTGCAATTCTAAATGTCACAGCAGTTTACGTTGCTCAAATAAATAATTTCAATTTGAACAACAACGACTGTTATTAGTTTTTTTCTATTTAAGTTAAAGTTTATGCTTTTCAAGCGATGACGATAGCCTGTGTATGTTTTTTAAAATTATAAATGTTTAAAATAACCTTGGATTTTCATTTCACTAATTAATTAGACAAATTTTTAACATTACCCAGTCAGAGTTGGGTAGACCTAGGTGAGCATGGGTAAACCCCGAATTAAAATTTATTTTACTTATTATTCGGACTTTACCCAAGAAGCCTGGATAATACTAGGTCAACCCGGGTAAACCTAGGTTTACTCCACCTTCTAGCATTACCCGTAACATACATATATTTACGAGTAATCAAAAGCCAGTAAGTCTGACAACCAGTCTGTCTTAGGTGTATTGGAATGCCCGGGTTAATGGGTTGAGGATCTCAGATAGCCAGTCACTCCTTTTAAAACACTGGTATTAAGCTGCATCCAGTTAGACTGAAAGCCGACGTAAAAAGCTAGTCAGATGATGATTTAATGTACGTACATATGTATGTATGTAGCATGATAATCAAATAAGTTCATATAAAGTGGCAGCCATTTTGTAAATAAGCGTGGGATGTAATCCAATAAATAAGATAGGAAATATTATATTAACCTTTACAAGTTATTTATTGTACTGTAATCTTGGTTATAATAAAATTTACATAAGCCTGAATGTTTCGTTGGCTTTCGCTTACCGTGGTGTTATTGCTAAGACTTAAATTAGCATTTTATCGTATCATTTACGCCTAAAAAGGGAATATTATGACATAAGTAGGTAAGTAAAGGGATGATTTTTTATAGATCTAGAAAGAGAAAATGCCATCACACTGTGTTAAGGACTTTGTCGTTCAGATTTCTCTCAAAATATTCAAAAGAGCTACCTAGCATTCTTAGGTATCGCCAAGATTTAGTCAGAATATGAGTAAAGTTAAATTACTATTTCGAACATAAATTCTGCTACTGGCAGAAGATCACTGAATGTGTGCAAAACAACATGATATCTACAAACAAAACAACAATCATAAGTCACAGCACAAAACACTAGCTCTGAAATATATTTTGACGTTATCTCGACACAACCCAAAAAAGTTGAGTAGGATTTGAACAAATTGAGTATATACAGGTCCCAGGGCTCGAACAATCTCTATAAACCGCAGAGGGTAACAAAAAAACTTGCCCGAATCGACGCAGAGATTAGCAAAGGCCATATATCAAACTTGAAGGACAAAATACACGGAAAACAAAATGACTAACGGAGATGCCATATACCCGGTCAAAGGCGCAGAGGCAGGCCAAAACTGCGGTGGTTGAATGTCGTAAAGAAAGATATAATAAGCTGCGAACTCGAAGAGGAAGATGTCCAGGATAGAGCGAAGTGGAAGAAGAAGATACGGAAAGCGGACCCCGTCACAAGACGGGATAAACGCTAAGAAGAAGAAGAAGACAAACGGAGATGCCATAAGCGAAAATCTCTAAAGAAGCGCTCCAAAATGTCGCCGTCTCCGCCCTTATACGCCTTTTTTAGATCCGCAATTTTTTTTTAATACCAAAAATCGTTGACAGATATTGATACTCGTAACTGATATTTTCGGTCATCGTGCGTATTTGACCTAGATGGACGCGCCTGGCCTACCTGCATTATGGCATCTCCGCTCAACTTTTCTTACTCCGTGGCACCGCCCATATATCAAACTTGAGGTACAAAATAACAGTTTTATTTCATAAATTTTGATATTATATGAGGTGTTATTAATCTTGAAATATGACTATTGTTTTGGGATAGTATTTTTTATTAGTTGGTTTTGTGAGACCCTTCTCTGAAATTCAGATTATAATCAAAATTATAATAGAACTATGTTCTTCTTGGTCTTGGAGTAAACTATTCATTGTGAGTCTTTTTATACCTTTCGAACGCAGATTTATCATAATAATTTCGTCAAATTTTGATTTATTATTTTGATTACAATCTACGTTACCAAAGAAACAATCTATAGGCGGCTTTTGTAACTTTACTAAAACTAACTTAATTTGAAATCTATCAAGCTAACAATGAACGCCTTATATATTCAAGGTTTACATACAAATAAAAGCTTCATCCAGATACCTCCATATTTCAGATATTTTAAGAACCATTTCGCTGTTGAAATCGTTTCGAATTGAAATATGACAAATATTGGAACGAATATATCGGCACGTATCGATCTGTCTACGCGTGAAGTAAATTCAGACATTTCCCCGACCGTCTGGCTGTTATATGAACATCTATTTCAAATGAAACCTTCATTTCAGCCATTTTGTAAAGAAAAGGCTGATGTTTAATCCTTACTAATATTATAAATCGGAAAGTGAATTTGTTTGTTTGTTTGTTTGTTTGTTTGTTCCGCTTTCACGCCGTAACTACTGAACCGATTGCTTTGAAATTTTGCAGACGTAAAGTTAGAAGTCCGGATTAAATAATAGGGTACTTTTTATCCCGAAAAAAATAGATATTCCCGAGGGAAAACAAAAATATTGTTTGCTTGATGGATGGATTGTAGATGGCGCTGTGTGTCGTTTAAAAAATGATACGATAATGAATCCTCGAATTCCCGAGGGATGACGTACAATTTGTTTTATCGTCTTAATTGTTTTTTTTACATCTACTTATCCTGAAATAACTATAATTCAACGAATTACTAATTGGTATATGTATTAGTTAAGTTATTTAGTTCTTGAGGTATGCGATAGATGGCGCTGGGTGTTTTTAAAACGTGATAACGATGTGTTTTTAAAATACGTAAGAAGTGGAATGATAGCTTTTTAAAACGTGGTGACGTTGTTTTTTTTAAGATACGTAAGAAGTGCAATCAGTGGCGGCCCTAGGGGTGTGCGAACTGTGCCTTCGCACAGGGCCTCGCGCTTGGGGGGGCCTCGCGCTACAACCCACACTAATATAAAAAAAATATAATTAAAAAATACATATATATCTGGTCCAAGAAAAAAAATAATTTTCTTTATTTATTGCTTATTCATTCTGCGTTTACTTTTTGAGTTCTCAATTTAACAAAAAAATTGGAACACCAACGTAACAAAAACAACTGGCTCTCGATCCAGTCACGGATTCTTTTTATTTGTGCTTAATTCCGAGTTTAATTTGAGAGTCCTTAAACAAAAAATTTTAAAAAATTCGCGCTCGCTACGCTCGCGGCTGTTCGCTTGTCAGTACCGTTCATTCTAACATGATTAGAGTACTTTTATGTCCCAAAACTCAAAAATTTTCGCGCTCGCTGCGCTCGCGGCTGTTCGCTTGTCCGTACCGTTCATTCTAACATGATTAGAGTACTTTTATGTCCCAAAACTCAAAAATTTTCGCGCTCGCTGCGCTCGCGACTTTACCTTGCACCGTTCTTTAATATACAAGTTTTGGTGCTTTAGTGACCCAAAGCTCAAAAATTTTTGCGCTCGCTACGCTCGCGGGTGCTTTATTTTTTTCATCCTTTTTTAGCCGAACCTAGAAGGTAGCGCCGCTTGTTAGTCCTTTTATTAACAAGAAAATAACTCCTAGCTCACAACAGACTTTTCACGTAGGACAAAGGGCCTCGCATAGACCTGCCGCACGTAGCCTCGCAATGGCTAGGGCCGCCGCTGAGTGCAATGATATCTCGCGCTTTAACCTGTAGCTCATTGTTCAATCGCGAGCTTCCCGATAGCTCGATAGATGGCGTTGTGCTTTTCTGTATCGCGGTGTTAAGGTTCGCCGCGAATTAGTCTTTTTAAGGTGTTTTGAAATCAGTGGGGCCCAGTAGGGCCAGGGCCAGCCGGGGCTGCGGGTTGTTCGAAAGAGTTACCGCGGCCCTGGTATATAAAAGGCCTAGGACGGAACACGACAATTTTAGTCAGTAAGAGTCTGACACTCCCTCACCGCTGCTAACCCACAGCGGGAGGGGTCTTTTGATGATTTTCTTATAGTTGTGATTTATACCGCAATATAACCGAATTCCACGCGGGCGAAGCCGCGGGCGGAAATTTCATAATAAAGAGAAAACATTTTTGTTTGTTTATAAAGAATTCGAAACAACTGAGCCTATTTGAAAAATTGTTTTACTATTGGAAAGTTGCACTATTCCCGAGTAACATAGGCTATATTTTATCCCAATACGGGTATCCCGATACGGGCAGTAGGGTAGTCCTACAGAACGTAGGTGAAACCGCGGGAAAAAAGCTAGTCAATATAATCTCATGTCGACAAACAAGTTATTATTTTTTATATGGTAAAGCAATTTCGATGAATCGCGTGTGAGGTCCGCGTGGGTAGTTTTAGGTTCAATTTCCGTTAGGCAATGATTTACGAGTTTTTCTTTATATAGTAAAAATGTGATGGAATGATGCAAAAAGGCTCTCTTTATAGTATTATAAGACAGTAATTCCCACAGGGCATGGGTAAAACTGCCGGAAGCTATCTTAATAAAGCATTTAAACAAAACTGGAAAAAATCTCTGGAGAAAACAGACTTGTAAAAAATAACTCTCTCAAAATAAACCCAGAATACCATCCATTTTTTATTACAAAGAAAAATGTTCTAGAATATTATTTCCACAAACCAAGAAAACAAATGAACAACAAAGGTTTACGAAGAAACACAAAAATTTCAACAAATTAGGTACATACAAGACGAACGTATCTTTGTAACGAAATGGAGCAAATGTAGTGAAACAATTTATTTTCCTTTCATTTTGTATTGTACCTCGTTTCCTGAATAAGTTGTTTATTTTCGTGGTATAAATATTTGCACGATGTATTCTAGATTTTATTCTTGATTGGTTGAAAAGCTTTTGTCTCTTCTGAACGTTAGCAGCGATTAACTCTTGCTCAAACTAACAGCTTAAGCTGGATTGCTCTAAATATGTTCTTTGATAGAAGTCTAATCAGTCATGTTCTGCCTAGCCTTTACCCAACTATGTTGGGGTCGGCTTCGAGCCTAACTGGATGCAGCTGAGTACCAGTGTTTTACAAGAAGCGACGACGCCTATCTGACCTCCTCAACCCAGTTACACGGGCAACCGAGTACTCGTTGGTTAGACTGGTTGTCAGGCTTTCTGGCTTCTGGCTACACGTAACGATTGCCAAACATGTGAAAATTACAGTGTAATCAGCGAAATCCTTAATTAAATACCAAAAAGACTCATTTAGTTCCTCTCTAATATCGAACCCACGCAATCGTACTTTCTATAGTCTTAAGCTAAAGAACTACTTGATACATAGGTACCTGAGTACAATAAATTCCAACAATTTAAAAGAAGAATCTAGTGCACAGCAAAGATTTAAAAGAACTAATTTCCGATTCACACGAGCCAGTGAGCCCCAACATGAGGTATTTGTGTCGCACTGTACTCTAATTGCCCTACTTTCAACGTCACGTTTGTAGCTGGTATTGTAGCAAATAACTTAGATATAGAAGTTTAAAAACTATCCTAAAAAACGTCTTTATATGTAAATGAATAAAAGTTACACTAAACCCAAAAAAACTATAGAAGGCAGAAAAAATTAATAAGTTATTTTAAACTTATATGTATATATAACATATATATAAATATATATAAACTTGTGTGTATATACTATTATATATTGCATTACTGATTTCATTATTTTATTGATAAAATCAGTACTTATACGGTTTGACGTGAAAAACTTGTGACGTCACTGCTCGCTTTTTTCATACACATTGCATAGTAACCGTTTTCAACAGTTGCAATAAAAGTTCACAATTTGACTCGTTAAAAACTACCATATTCCCTTATCTACAATGTCCACAGCTAAAATGTGATGACGTAAGAACCTCTTTTGAACAACAAACTTAACTAGAGCAAACACGTTCTAACTAACACAAATTGGAGTTAGTTTTTGTTGAGTTTACCCTAGAGTGCATCAATAACAATAAATGTCCTGTCATATAAAACTTCGACTGTTTGGATTGTGGATGTCATCGGTAAAGTCTAGAAAGTTCTACCAAAAAAACTATAGAGGAAAACTGTGATTAAGGTGTTGCCTATAAATTTTACTTTCTCCGTCTCCACCGCCCAGGTATCTTTCATTCAAAATGTTATTTATGAACTTAATGTTAATTAATATTTACATGAAACAACTTTGGGACCTAAAAAAGACATCAAGAATTTCTTTTAAAATGCTTTTAAAATGCTAACTTCGGTAAAATACTAAAACGATACATCCAGATTAATACACGGTCGTCGATGGTCAATAATTATAATGGGGCCATTTACAATCACTGTATCGTGGTTGAAACCGCAGGAAATCCAGCATCATCATTTAATTTTAAATACGAGTAAAAACCCTGCATTCAATTTAAAGCCTGACATGTCAATATTCTGTACTGACAGCCTCGTAATTTAAATGTCGATAAATTAATTTGTTTTCCCGAAAATTCATCGAACGTCGAGTAGGGTAAATGTTATATTACCCTTAGTCTCCCGAAATTCGATATCAAACACCAGTTTGTGATCGTTCCATCTTCTCTAAGTTAATTTAGATGATGACAGGCGGATTTGAATTATGTTGGATGTGGCAGACGCAGCCAGTACCCAGAAATTTCATTTTGCGTTATCATATATCAAAGAAACGTTTGCTCTGACGTGTAACAGCTGTGGGTTTATACTAAAAAGAAGTGTGTTAAAAATATATTATGAAAGAAAGGACTGTTTTGATATCATCATCTATACTAACTGTTTGTTTGTAAATGCTTCAAATTAACTACACCAATTTGAAAAAAAAACACTGTCAAAAAGCTAGACTATCTCTGGGTATCATAGGCTACATTTTATCCAGCAACAGAAAAAAGTTTCCACGGAAAACTGGTGAAGCCGCGGAAAACAGCCAGCAAAAATACACATTTAACAAAACAAATTCGAAAAAACAATTAAAAAAATATTCCTCAATTAACATACAAAACCTATTACACCCAAAAGAAACAAACAAAAAGGTTTAAAAACGTACAAAGTTACAAATCCAGTGACAGTCAGTCGATCAGCTGACCGCTTGGCAGCTAGCCAGCGCCGCCGGTCGATACAGCCCCGCCACCCCGTCTGGTCTAGGCTACCGACAATTGCTGCGACCACCCTACTTGCGACCTCGTTTGCTGTTTACCCTACTTGGGGTTTATTAGTACGTATTATTTTATTGGTTCATTCGTACGTGGGACAGGTGTGTTTTTGGACTTTTAATTGCTTAATTATGAAGTTTATAATTTAAATTGCGTTAACACGTTTTTGACCAGCGGCAGCGCCCAGAAGATACGTGGGCTGAGTTTTTACTCGAGTGTCAGCAAACCACAGTTGGACCGACCAGGGCCAAAGCCTGCCCGGGCTACGGGATTATTCGTAAGAGTTACCGCGGCCCTGGTACACAAAGGGCTAAAGGCAACGATGTTTAGAATCGTCTTGTTCATAAATATGAACATTGTCAAACCACATCAAACAGTTGATCCTATTCCCATACGCCGACAGACTAACACCTAATCCCATTTCACAACATACACATATCGACATTACCCTTCAGTGCCTAACTTTAGAAAGGTCAGATGTCATTCGCCCCATGAATTATTGATGTTCACTCACATTGAGACATCTAGGTAAAAATCTAGACTGAAATCTGTAGGAGTATGTTTGTCTGTTTATGTCTTAATTGAATTCTTTTTCAGTTTGACCCGTACCCATGAGACAGGGAAAAATACGAGCTAATAACCGTATCCAAAGTACCACATATAACTCAACTTTGATTTTTGATCTCAATTTTACCATTTTACCATTAAAGCGTTAGGACCAAACCTTCTCATTACATTGGATTGGATAAAGTCACTCCATAGTACTCAATTGCATCTGGTGAGATAGGGCTCTGACCCAAACATATTTGGAATAAGGTTAGCCAAAGGATGATAGAAAAAAACTTTTGTGAAAATAATATTTTCGAAAGAAAAGCCTTATTGATAAAGTTATTCGGTATATTACGTGCCTTCGGATAATCTTCTAATCGAGTTATCTCGTGGCAGTTTTATTAGTACCGAGGTTGAGAGGCTTTGCGAGTGCCAGATTGGTACTTGGTACGTACGCTTCATAAAATTTTGGTACGTTTATTCGGTGGACGAAAAGTAGTCAAGGTGTGAATCTTGAGAGTGCAGCAGTTATTCAATTTGCCTATGTAGGTAGGTATTAAGTTGCCGCCTGCAGTTTCAGTTATAGGCCGAAGGAATCACTCATACGTTTACCGTAACCGAATAAAAGTAAATATGTTTTACTTAAATATAAGGTTCCTACGTTTTTTGTTTGAAATAAAATTAGAAAATGAATCCAAAATAATCTCGTGTAACTATCTAAACTATGCTGTGATATAGATATAGCAACGTAACTTATACTAAAACATATCTACTAAATTACGTAACAAAGTAATAAACAGCTATGCAGTATAACTCTGACCTTTACATAGAACCACCAAAACCTATCCGAAAGGTCCCAACCACCGCATAATATATGCATATGCATCATTTATCGATAACTACAATCTAGATTCACAAATGTAGATACCCTAAGGTATTAACCTTAAGGTCACCAAATAATTCATTTTAAAAGGTTTCTCACGAAATACATTTGAACTGTTAGATAACCAATGAAATTCTTTTAAACGTCCTCGATACCACGGGCCATTTATCACTGGTTTTCTAGAAAATCCTAGGAATTGTGAAGTTTATCGAAGACATTAGTTACAGCTAGGTAAAAGTTGGCAGAAAGTCAATATTTTCGAGCCAGCCTTTTGATGGTATAAGTTTTTCAATTATAACTTTTGAACGATTAATTTTTGCGTTTTATTTTCTTCGAAAGGGAATAAAATTAATAAAAGATTTATTAGGTGTTTCACTAGTAAGATATACGATCAATTTCTTTCTGTGTTCACAATTCGGACCGCAACCTAAAATTTTATGGAACCCAGCGACATAGTACTATCCCTCTCTACTAAGTATCAAATTATCTAATAGTTATGTACCTATTGTACCTTTAGCCTGGTCGATCACGTTAAAATATACGCGGGTAAAACCGCGGGAAGTACGCCATAAAAATAAATTGTTCTTTCTTCACCGAACTCTCATTTATTTTTATCGAAATACACTTAAAGATTACGACCGTTCCAATCCAATTTCCCAAACTTATTGTTTGCTTCAGAAATTAATTTCTTAGGAAACCTTAGGAAACCTCAGAAAAAAACACTTGACTGAAAAAATGAGAAATTTCTTTTTAAAAAGAAAAACTTGGGTTCATTCGCCTTCATTTGAGAAGTCTACAAGATTGCCGCTAGCGTGTTTTGTCCGCCATATTTTAATTACGAAGAAAATAAGGCTTTTCATTCGTCACTGTTTATTTTGTATTTAATAACTTGTTTTTACTTTATGTGCCTTTTTATTCAAGAGAGGACTTTATTAATTAAAAACATCTGACTGTCGCTGTTGACTTCAAAAGCTTGGCTGAGAAGGTATAATGTTTTAAGTGGAATATTTTGCGATAAATATATTTTGAGAATATAGTAGATCTTGCACTTAAGTAGAGCAAACGAAGCCAAGATAAATATATCGTGGATTTCTAGGATTGATTTGTCGTGTCAAATAAATTATGCGCCATTTTCTCCAAGTTTTAACGGCCTTAAAATTAAACTAGACAAATGAGAGAGTAGGTAGACTTCAGCCCCAAAAATTAGGACTTCTAACAATTCGTATCACGTATTCTACTTCCACGCCTGTTAGGGTACAAGTAAGTTGGCATTACACTGCAGAATTTAAACAGTAGGTAACCCATGTTAACTTCCCTCTGAACAATCTTGGGAATGACCTCTTGAACTCGTTAAAGGCTCCCAAAACAGGCGGTTAACATAGTTAAACTTCTGCGACTTGTGGACAGTTTTAGTGAAATTATTAGCGGCTCAGGACTTTATAGTGTTCGCCTTGTAGTGGTTATATTGGTGTTTTACAAGTTAATGGTTAGACAAAGTTATGCAATGAATTTGAAGCAGTGTAGTGCTGCTTTTGTATCTGAAGTCGGTTGATTGATAATGCTCATATTATTGTTCATAAAGATTTCATTGTTTAAGCGTATGATATGGGATTGTTCATTATAGTGCTTGTATTTACGATCAATAGTTAACACAATTATATATGGTTATGTAATAAATACGTTTGCTTACTATAAGCAACACCAAAATGGACTTATCGGCATTTGAAGCTTTGAAAAACTTCAAATATTTTCAGCATTGATTACCAAAAAAAGGCAAGGTAATACAAATCCACAAAACCTTATACCATTCAATTTTTGCAAGTCATTATCTATCCTTACTAAGCAAAAAGCTAAAGTGACAAGCAGTGTAAATAAAGGTGAAAGAACCAACTCCAGTTAGTATGCGCATCGACTGCGGCAGTCGCATTATACCCTTAGCCACGGTCGCTGCATTAGGGTCGAGCGACACGTGTGAGAAGACCATGGAAAACAAAATGACTAGCGGAGATGTCATAACGAAAAATGTCCTAAGAAAGTAGCACGGCAAAATGGGGATGTTCGCGGGACGAGGAATGTTACTGTCTCCGCCCTTATATGCCTTCCTTGTAATCCGCCCTGCATTTGTGGTAAGACCAAAGAAAATCGGTGTCTCGAAAAACCCGAACGCCTCGTTAATTTACTGATCGTTTTGGTTATGCCCACCGTGCGTTATCTGCCCTACAAGAGGCCTGACCTACCTGAATTATGGTATCTCTGCTTATCTTTCTTTAATCCTTGGTGAAGACATACAACGCACTGCTAAGCAGTCGGTATTCGAAAGCAATGACTCGTAGTGTGAAACGTTCTTAATAACAGAAATGGGTACCTACCTACATACTTATATACATACTAGCTGTTGCCCGCAACTTCGTCTGCGTAGGCAATATAGAATAGTCAAAATACTACTTATCCCGTAGGTGCATTCTTTCACGTGACAGTATAATTAGGATTAGCACTTAGCAGTCGCATAGATTCATTGATCAAGGTTGTGTTGTGGATGTGACCATTTATCTAAACAAAAGAAGTAAAGTTTGTGACGTTGTGAATATCTCTGGATCTAGTCAGCCAATTTGGAAAATTATTACGTATGGTGCGTAAGTAATTTTCACAGGAAACAGTTATAATCTATGTCTATATGCTTTGATCTCAGTGGCGTGCACTTGGAGAGGCCTATGTCCAGCAGTGGACTGCGATAGGCTGATGATGATGATGATGATGATATGCTTTGAGTCTGACAAAGCTGTCATTTGTACATTTTCTGCAGCTGCTCCGACTAATCAGAATCCAGAAAGTCTGTCAGTTTTACCATGGATATCGGCTTGTGTAGTTGACTGGATTGAAGATAGGTAGATAGGTAGTCGCTCCAAGCAAAATATTGCTACTCAAACAGATTCGGTGACTGGAAGCCAACACCAACATAGTTGGGGAATAGCCGGATGGATGATAAAATGAGTCATCATCATCAGCAGGCGCATAGGGTAGGATAGTTTCACTACTGGGGAGAAACACTTGTATGACGGGGATTTTTTGTGCACTTACTCACTATGGTAAGGCTGACCCCACATTAGGTGTGCGCGATCCTCGGGCGTGTGAGTAGCGCGGGCGTCGCGAGCACGCTGTATGAACGTCGCGTTTTGCTGCCCTGCGGCATGTGTGAAGAGTGCAAGCGACGCGCTCGCGGCGAGCACGCGGCGCTCGAGTTGCGTTCTTACCCCTTCGCCCGCTATCCCCGCCGCCCGCTAAACGCCTTAGCAGTTAAACGTCAAGGAGAGCGGCGCGTGCAGCAAAACGCGACGCACGCGCGGCGCCCGCGCTACTCACACGCCCGAGGATCGCGCACGCCTAATGTGGGGGAGGCCTAAGCCGGGACTCCACCGAAATGTTTGCATTAGTTTACGAATAGGCAAAATGTACGTATCTGTGAGAGTCCACTTCATGTGTTCGTACTTGAAACCTGCAGTTTTGGCAAGATTTTCAAAATGTACGCTTGCAATTTGTCATTTCTTGGTGGAGCCAGCAAATCGAAAGTAACATAAGTGTTGTATACTGTGCGTCACTACCGCAAACCGGGAAAATTTCGCTCTTGCGGAGGACGTTTATATACCATATTTTGTGTCACACAGGACAACAGTAAGTATCCACCGAAACACTTTCAAAGATCTGATGAACGAACAAATCAGACCTGACTTGGTCACCTGGGGCCAATCAGAGCTCTACGAAGCGATCATATGCTTTGACTCCTACTGTTATAGTGGTTTCTGAAAATTTATTCACCTCATTCAACGATGAATGTAATTCTGATGGTACTATTAAGAACACTTGCTTAGCGCAGAAGCTGACGTTGGCAGGTCGACTCTTTTGACTTCTCGAATAGGATACCATTGGTTTTTGTGCAATGCACACCTGCAATGCATGCTGGATTAGGATATGATACAGATGGATAGGATTTGCAACAGAAAACAATTCTGTCTTTGTGATTGAATGACATCAAACGTAGTTTCATATAAAAGGTGTTTTTTTAGACTTGGCTCGGGTCTTACTGAGACTGTTCGTAATCGTGACCAGTGTATTTGCGATCAGAAGTTGAAAGTAAGCATGTCTCTGGTATGCGACGCGCAATTTGTACGTTTTCAGACGCATAAAGCATTTTACGTGTGTATGGTATTAAATCGAGAAAGCTCCCATTTCGTATCTGCACTTTGTATCTGGGTTTGTTCTTAAAGCTACAGAATCCTACATTACCTACCTACCTCACGCTTAGCAGCGCTTGCGAGAGACAGATCCTCCTTTCTTCTAGGATTAAGTTTACATATTTTGCATCAGAAAAATAATTAAGGTCTACTTAATACTACTCACTCAAAGTAATTTGTTTTAAGGCCACCACATTAGTGGAAGATAAGCTAAACTATGTTTATGAAAAAATCCTGATATGAACTCCATCTGTAACTTTAAATGATAATTCATTGTTATACTAAAGTCATCATTTTTGACATAATGTTCAAAAAATAATTTAGATGGCACCGTTTTAAATTTGGCTGAGAACTATTAATTTTCCTTTCATCAAGGTAATAATTATAATTGGATTTTGATGTGGCACGGCAAACTGACAAACACTATTGTAATGTCTATCGAAAAATTACACTACGTGTTAAAATATGGTGAATTACGGAAAATACACAACTCCATCTGTTGAAATAATAATCCTCTATAAAGAATGTATGGTAATTTATTATCATTTACCACCTCCCTCCTTTGACAAATTTTATGTATTTTATTTAACACAGATTACCACAGATGGAGCTACTTTAACCTTGGCTAAACAAAATTTTCATTTTTTTTTTCTTCCGAAATTACTTATGAAGGTGTGATTTTCTGTGTAAAGGTTAATAATAGGCCGATCAACTAATATAAGTACAACATTCAAATGTACAGTTTTGACAAACAGATTGCGTGTCGTAATATTTTACATCTTGAATTCACAAAATTAATCATATCTTTTGATAGAGTGAATCGATTTCGATGAAACAAAAACTAAGTAATACCCCAAGTTACGTAGAATTTTTGTATATAAGCATTGTCTGCATTGAATTCGTAGATTTTACGTGAATCCCGAACGAACAAACAGATAAACAGATAAACAGACAAACAGACAAACAGACAAACAGACAAAAATGACAAAAATGATGGAAATGGGTTCTGTTAGTTATCCTTTAACATGCTGGCTATTTTTTTTGTCAATTTCTTCAATGTACAAAAATTACTTTTCTACAGATTTATTATATGTATAGATAAATATTACTAGTGGGAAAATCGTGTTTGTAGATTTTATTTTAGACAGCTTGATTGATGGTAGAACCTCTCTAGAGTGATTGATGATTGAATTATTTTGTTTGGTTTTCAAGATAGCGACAGTGAGGAGTATGTTTTGGTTGAGTTTGCATCCTCTATATCATCATGTTATTTATGTTATAACCTCTATTTAGGAAGCTGCAGGTAATCAATTTTATAGGTAAGTATGTACGAAAAGTGCTAGAGTGGAGACCACGGACTAGCAAGCGCAGCGTAGGACGTCCACCAACAAGGTGGACAGACGACCTTATAAAGGTCGCCGGAAGACGCTGAATACAAGTCGCCTCCAACAGGTATCTGTGGAGATCTAAGGGGGTGGGCTATTATATTCAGCAGTGGATGTCCTATAGCTGAGATGATGTTGATGTATAAAACGCTGCCAGCGCGTTAAAAAAAAGCTGTAGGTACATGACAATTGAAAGTTCATATGCATAGTCTCTATGTATCATGAATATACTTTCACGAAAAAGAAAATATTTATATAAAACTACATTTTCTTTTCAAAAACATAATTACGCAGAATAATATTGCCCCTAGCTAATTTTCTGTCTACCTTAATATAGAGTTCAATGAGTGATTGTTCGAGTGTACACAGAGAAGAGCAATTTGGCGCTTGAACGAATGTTAAGGGTAAATTAGTCTCAAGTACAGCCTCGAGTATTGATTGAGAGTTTGTTCAGACCAATCAAGAAGGAGCTCTGAGCTTTGACCTTTAGAATCCAAATTAGTGTGGCAGATAACTGTTAAAAGGAACGTTATGTGTCATACAAAGTGAAAAAGGTATGTAGGTACTTAGTATTTTCTGAAAGTCACCTTAGCTGCTTAGCCTTTTCCCAACTATGTACGAGTCGGCTACCATTCTAACTGAAAGTTGAGTACCAATGTTTTAAATGGAGCGACTGCCTATCTGATCTCCTCAACCAAGTTACCCAGGCCCATAATCCATACCCTAGTAAGACTGGTTGTCAGACTTTCTGGCTTCTATCTAGCCGTTACGCTTCCAAAAATATTTTAAGGACAGCCAGGACCAACTAATTTAACATGCCTTCCAAAACACAGTTTTTTCAGAAAGTTTGCTGTAAATAATCTAGGTCCATTTTAGTACGTTACGAATTAACTTTATGGGTATTTCTTTAATTTCGATACATAAAAGACACATAAATAAGAGTAATTTTTAGTTTCATTACCTAACTACTTTATAGTCTTCTTTTCAATTAATTTTATTTGCTTCTCATTAACCGTATACTATCTTTTTTATTTCTATGTTAATGTATGTTGTAACCTTTCAAGTTTAATGAGACTTAAATGTTTCTGCAAAGTTGGTACTACTTGACTAAAAGGTTTTTTACTAGCACCTGCGTTTTGCCATTAGCAGAGTGCCAACGGTTCTAGAAAAGAAATAGACTTAAATTCTAGTATGATGGTACATAAGATAGAAAAATACTTAGGTTTATCTTTTTATTATTGCTTAAAATGTTTTTTTAACTGTCCTTATTAGGAATTAAATATGTCATCTACTAAACATAGAATTTAAGTGGCTTAAGCAACAATCAAATTGTTTTTTCACTAACCAAAAATTGAATGACCCTTGCATACAAACACTAAACTTTCACCCCCTTTTAATACTCTCAGCTAAGGGAAAATATTATACGAAGTATCTATTTCCTACTAAATTGAATATTCTTTATCCATTAAGGCCTAATAAGACCATTGATAGTCAACTGAACTATGTGAAAAGCATCCACGTTCGCCCACAGCCGATAGAAATTCATGCTACGTACTACGAAGTGCTACGGCGTAGCATCGGCTACGAGCTACGCCCTTTACATGTACCGAAAGTAGGTCAAGGGTAAACGCTGAGGAGAATACGGGTTCCGTATATATTGTGAGAATTAAATTAAACTTGTTTGTTTGATTAGATTGGTGCTGCGATTGTTTTATTTGATTTCTGAAGTGAAAAGAAAGAAGGAGTGTTAATAACGTGAATTAAATTTTATTTTATAAATTATTTAAGTATTTATATAGATCGTTATTTAGTATTTTTCTACAACTATTCTAATGACTTTACAGCGATACAACTCTCAAACCATTAAAACATTCAAAAGTAGGACATAAAGCATAAAAATGCTAATGTACCGCCTTAAGATATAATTCCGAATTGCCTTTTTATTATAACGACGTTTCAGTTATTGCTTCGAGCTGAAATGCTCAGACATGTTTGAGCATCTGCTGAAGACTTATATAAAAGTTTGAGTCTTACTTAGCTCTCGCAATAGATGTAGTTTGCAAGATGCTGTGTAGAAGGAGATGACGGTGATAAACTTGGGAGTTCAAAAAAGACGTCAAAATTTCACGAGGGTAACGGACTTAGCCATAAAAAATATATAGAAATAAAGTAAAGTAGCATATTATTAAGCAGCGCAATGCAGGCCAACAGTGGGGACTTACTTTTTTATTAAACCAAAAATGATTTTAATATTCACCAAAAACATTACGTGAACCCTAATTTTCGGGACTTTAAACTTCTAAATAACTTGATAACTGCTTAACAAACATATTTAAAGTACCCTTGAGTATATCAATGCCAGCCTTACAAACGACTACATTTAAAATAACGACTTCCCTACAGTTCTAAATTAAATTCCTTCTTCCACCCTTTGCAAATCAAGTGAAAGGGTAGACTGGGAATATATCTATATATGTATGTATGCAAAGTGAATACCTTACAAAGGAACAATGGGTAGCTATCAGTCTATGGGATTGCAAATCAATCTATACTAATATTATGAAGGTGAAAAGTTTGCTTGTTTTTTTTGCTTGAAAGCCCTAATATTAGGAACTTCTGGATCGATTGGAAAGATTTTTTCCGTGTTCCTTTCTGAATAAATGGGCTATCTAAGCATATTTATTCGGTTAGTTTGTAACCGTATTTGTATTGTATTTCCAGAGACGCGGCTGAAATCGCCGGCAGCCTTGAAAAATGTTGCATTTCTCAATATGTGGGCTATCTTACACTGCAATATTCCCTGAGATCAAACAAAAAAACAAACTCTTAAGTTTTAAGATACTAGTTAGACATAGACATTGTTACACGAAATCTTTCACAGTTTGACCTTTCCAAAATCCATATAACCATGCTCCATGTTTTATAAACGTTTTAGTTTAACGGAGTATAAGCCAGGTAAGCTCTATTCTCATCACGTAACAAACGTTCGAAAACCTCTATTTCCAACGGATTAAAACTATCGAGTATCTGTAATCGAGAACCATTCAGAATCGAGAAGAATCGAGAGCTATCGTGAGAAGAATCGAGAAGTGCAAATAGTGAAATCGTTTAAAGACGATACGCGATGTTTGTCCTAGTGTGTGCATTGTAAATTGATTTCTGAACTCAATAGCTTTGTGTGACTTTGGAAAATAAACTCCAGATAAGAGACTGGCTTTTATTGCTTTATGTAAGTGACAAGATAAAATATAGGTAGTTGGTGTAAGTGAGTTACTTTTGCAGTTCGTGTCACTTAAGTTTGTTTGAATTCGCTAAACTATGATTTACCTAATGGCTGATTTGAAACAAAAACTCGGTGTTAGATAGCCAATTTTTCGAGGAAGACAGAGGTTATTTTTTATCCGGGTGCGGGAGGTAGATTCCATGGGATGCGGATGAAATTTGATGATTTTCTTTAGCTAATAATGCGGTATATTGTGAATATTTTCTTATAACATAAAAGGCTCGCGTGCTCGCCTAGGACCACTTTTCGGTGAGACTTTAAGTAAAATTATTCATATCTCAGTTCTTTTTCAAAGAAGTGACAGCACGCTTGCCTAAACGTGGACTTTAATATTGAACGAGTTCCTGAAAGTCTGATAAAAACTCGGCTAAAAGGAAAGAAAATGTTGCAAAAGTCGTGTAAATCTTCAGAATAAATTAAAGGGACAGCTCACTTGGTTTCAAAAGAGATAAAACCGAAATTGCTACCGTACAAGAATTTCAAAAACGTCGGCAATCCCAAAACGGACTGTCCAAACACGAAAAAATATTGTAATCAAAGGGCAAAAAAAATTGTTCGAATGAATAACCGCGGCCTTACAACACAAAAAGGGCTAAAAATTACACTACCGAATTATATTTTTGACACATAACAAAATTGTTTTCAAAATAATAATCATCCACTTCGCTGCAAGCCACCTAAGCCACCATATTATGTAGGCAGCACCTCTACTTCATACTTTCCTTAATCACTACAGATTTGGCAAACATCCAGACTGAAGCAACCAAATGCAAAAACAATATACCTTCCAAGCAATATGTTAAGTATAAGAAATGTTAAGCAATATGTTAAGTATAAAATTTGTAGGGCTGACTCATGACTACCGCACTTTATGACTAATATAAGCAAGCTAGTGTAATTTGGTTGAAGTGGACATAAAATGGAAATACATACGGTATCGAATGGAAACTCAAAATTTTCCACATTGCCGAATAGTTTTGGTCATCAAAAAGCTTTATAATATGCTTTGTAAAACAAAAACTAGGTACTAGGTAACCAGAACAGTGTCGAATCTCCCATTTTATCTACAAAAAAGGCCTTTTAATTTTTAAAGTTCTGTTGAAGCTGAATTTCTAAGATCCTGGCTAGATAATGAAGTAAAACTATCTAGAAGATAGTAAACAAAGTTTCATCATGTTTATAATATAACGCCTAGAGGTTTCCAACTAGGTTGAGGTCGGGTTTTAGACCAAATGCAGCTTGATATCAATATTTTAGACGGAGGCATCTGACCTCCAACGAAATAACGTTATACCAGTATGTTCAAGGTATTGCATTCTTGTGCCTACTTGTATCAAACGGTGCATGACGGACTGTCTATCAACTTCCACTATCTGAACAAGACTGACATAAGAATACAAGAATAGCATCCATAATGAGAACTTATTCTGAAGCGCGGAGTAGTTCCACGAGACGCAAGTGAATCCGCTGATGGATGCTAATCCGCCTATAGCTTTGCTCCATGTATGGCTTGATAAGTAGGTATATATTTGGGATATCATACACTGAAAAACAAAACAAACAAAAAGCAATCAATTTCTTCAGCCCGCTAATCTTGCGTAATCTTTTTTTTCACTCTAATATAGAAAAAAAAGATTACGCAAAAATAAAAACCGCAAAATAACATCACCATAATGACAAAAAAGACAATAAAATCCACGGCAGAATCCAGGATTTAAAAACGCCAGTTGGCAACAATGGGACCGCCATTGTTTCTCCCAGGATGATATTTGTCACAGAAAATAAATGCCGAGGGACGGAATAAATGATGCTGTTTCCTTTGCCATCATTTGCGGGAAACGTAATGTACCGAGCACTATATTGTTTGAGAAACCTGCGAAGGATTGCAATTATGGCTGTGACAGTGAATGAGAAAACAACGTTAAATGATATGTGGAAATGCAATGTTTGAATTTACAGTTGATACATCTGTGCGGAACACTAAAGGAGTCTAATGCAAACAAGACCAGAGACAGATGAGAAATCAAACTAACAAGCCAAATCATCTCCTAAGCTTTTACCCTACACCCTACACTATGTTGGCATCGACTTCCCGTCCAACTGGAAGCAGCTGAGCTGAGTACCAATGTCTTGCCAGGAACGACCTTCTCAACTCCAACTAAAAGTGCCACACAATTTTTTCACATTCTTCTTTCGGCTTTTATTAATGTACGAACTATTGTCCCTAAGCAGATTCGCAATCTTGACATAACAGAAATCCAAAATTCCTCACCCAATCCCAGAAAATCAATATCAATCTATTGTTATGATGTAACAAAAACACTTACCTACCGCCATTGTTTCGGATCGACTAATGCAAAAGAAACATAAACGAAATTACCTCTGTTACCTCTTAGTGCGGCTGGTAATGTGGCTCTCAATATTGATGGAGATACTGATTTTATTGACGTTTTTGAGTGAGTTGTTGATTGAGTTTTCATTTATGTATCGAATTTTGTACCTACTAAGTACTTTAATTTTGTAGTCTAGACTTGTGCGACTGTTTCTAGAATTCTGCCTCCTGAAAATTAGTCTAGAAATAAACTATAATAAAAGTTAAAATCTTAATGAGCCCAACCATCTTTTGAATCTAAATGATAAAGAAGATTGTGAGTATTCATAATATTGCAATATAAGAAAGGTTGGACTTGCACTAAGACCCCATATTTCGCTCACGTATTTCACTTTAAAGCCAAATATTTTCTGGAAAATTCGAAAATATACAAAGTGCAGCGAAGCACTGTGGGAAATCACTGAGAAGTCACAGGAGACTGTATTTTCTTTTCAGTGTGAATAAAACAGTGTCGCAGAAAAGCTTACCTATGTTAGTCAATATCGCGATAAGGTAGGGTAGAGAAACATAATACACTTGCAAGATATTGAAAAAACTCATCAAAATTATTTAGTTATAGAACTTTTCCCAAAAAAAGGCCCACAAAAATGCAAATACTATTTGGACTCCCTACAAAATACTTTTTGCACGCCAGTTTACTAAAAAATCAAAAGAAAAATACAAATCAATTTAAATAAATTCCAGACATCATCACCAACTGTAAGTACCTACACGATTTACACGATTTATCTATGCAACCAACGCATAAGATGACCTGACACAAATTCCAATAACAATCTTAAACCAAAACTAACCTACAAGCAGCAAAGAAAGTCAAACAAACAAGAAGTACCAAAGACTTTCCCTTTTGTACCTCAATCCCCCAGTTTCCCGATACGGCTATAGTTATTAGCCCAGTGAACGTTGGTCTACTGAGCTGCACTAAGCCGACTGCACAAAGCCGTTCACTTACAAAGTCGGGAAAGCGCAGTTTCGTTCCAGTAAAGATATACGAAAGCTTTATATTGCATTTTTCAAGCGGGTTGGTTCAACTTTGAATATTGGCAAAATATTTAAGTAAGTCTTTTATTAGAAAATACTTTCGTTCCGCAACCTTGAAACGTGAAAAGTATTGATGGCGATTCACAAATCTCAAAAGGCATTACTGAGATTTTTCACTCGGTTAAGTCGCCCGGATTTTTCAAGGCTGTGCCTTATCTTAATCATGCCTAGAAAATCGAACATCATTAGTCTTTGGTTATTACTTTTCAAGGAAAACAATAATGTAATGGTTTAGGGCCTCTGCGTTTTAGATTGTCCAATTCATGACTTTGTCAAGATAAAATTCTTCCTACATTATTGATCCTAAATTAGTAGCTTGTCGGCAAAAGGCTGTGATTGTTCAGGTGTTTATATCTGCTAACATCCCTTTGTCCCCTCGGGATTTAAAAATAGAGCCATAATCCTGATTTCTTCTACCTCCCTTGATTAATACGGCACTGTCTCCGAGTTCCAACGTTCTAATGTTTCCCAAAGGACATCCGAGCTTTGATTTATTAACGCGATACCGATTCGGGGCCACTTCGTTAAGGTTTTATATATCCAATAGTATTTTCACGGCTTCCGGCGGTGGGATTTGCTTAGATCTAATTAATCCGGTGCAAAGCAATCAATTTATTTGCCTCTTTGCCTGTTGGAATCCTTGTATGTAGGTACTTTGGATTTCTCAAGTTAACGAGTGTACCAAGCATAACAAGTTCTACAACTTGTAATCAAAATTATTTTCAATTAGCGCTTTCGAAAAAGCACATAAAAACTTATATCGGCCTAGTAGGTAACTAATATGTCTGAGGTACCTATTTTTCTAGGAACAGTGCGGTTATTTGTGTGATTTTCCGTTTTATGAACTAATCTACAATTCTTGGCAAGCATTTTCATTTCCTGGACAATGCAGTTTAAAATCACTTATTGATTCTCAGTAAGAAATAAACAGGTTTATACTCAGAAATTCACAATAGGCGATCACTGACCTGTTTATGCAAAAAGAACAGATGGAAGAAGGCCAATAAAATTGCATCAAAATAGATAACCAGAAAACTCGTATCTGACCACGAAAAATCTACTCCATTTTGATAAAGATACTAAAAAATTCGAAGACTAATCCTGCAAAAGGCAATTCCTTTTTAATTATGAGCAAAGTATGTGGCAACTGGCTAAGTGCCGATAAGACCATTCAGCGATAATCCATCTTTACACCTCCTTAAGGATACCGCGTTCACATAAAACGAGGACTATAAAATCCAAAGCCTCCAGCCACCCCATCAGATCGTTATAAGCACTTCGTAAAATTCACGGAGAAAGGTAAGATAGAGATGTCATTAGGAAGGTAGGTCAGGTGCTTCGTTGTAGGTCAAAGTAACCTACGAAAGGCGTGTCAGTTACTAGAACTAGCGCGGCGTTCTGCTTCCTTGGCCAAATCAAAGGTTTGTTCCCACTAGTTCTACTGCTTAGTTCTACCGTAGAACTAATGGGAACTTTTTTTCCCACTAGTTCTACTATTTGAGGTGTAACAAAATAGTAGAACTAGTGGGAATTATGGTTTTTATTGGTATTCCCACTAGTTCTATTGAACATTGGCAGTAGAACTAATGGGACATTTTGTTCTACTAGGCATAAGAAGTACAGTCGACGGCCTGGGTGATATCTCGCCGTGTCCGTGGTTATCTGTAGTTGTGATTTTTTTCAGAGCTCAAAATCGATAGCAGTCAGAATAACTTAGATTTTTTTCATAACTTTTAGATGAAATGATGATGTTTTATAGATGTTTTTCTGTATAAAAGTACTAGGACAGCAGAAATAAACAGGAGCTAGTTTATCGTTTTTTGTTCATCTAATTTTATAACGCCTTTGTGGTGGTGTTTAAAAATCAGACATTGATATTCATCTTCAATACTACTAATTAAAAGACATTGTTAATAATATTTATAATAATGCTGGACCCACAGGGAGCGCGTGATCTGCGTTTAAAGTCATGTCGCTCATGTCCCTGTTGCCCTCTTGTTGCTTTTCAGTGACTGATTCCCGGGGGCCCAGTAAGTGAGTTGGCGAGTCTCCACCTGCCATTTTAACATGTATTTAATACATTGTCATCGGCAGGTGCCATAGTTCCCGTAGTTTCCCCATTCCTAGTCCATTAGCATCCCATCACAATAGCCCAAGTAGTTTTCATCCATAGTTAGCAATAGTTTAGCACAGAACCGGGGATTGTCCTTGGGTACATTTCTATAGTGTATACAGGGATAATCGTCGGTTTTGTGTCACCATTTCATTAAAGTTGTCTCAAAAGGGCTTCAGCGTGTTGGCTTCGGCCCCACGTTCGCCTCCCAAAAATCCGGGACTCTATAGTTCCGAGGTCTGGAAGAGACATACATTTATAATAATACACATTGAATAGTAATGTAAGTATACAATAACGCAAAATAACTTTGAAGAGTAGGAATACAATTCCTAATACATACTAAGTTATACATTATAAAGGACACTTATATTACAAGAAACATAACAACACTATTAATTAAAAGACACATTGTTTATATCATGGTAGATATTGTAACCTGTTGCCGGAGGTCTAATAGTAGGTAAACATATGTGAACGGTTTTTTTTGGTTACCGCTAACATTTGCTGTCAGCCAGTGAAAATAGAAGAGCAAAATTGAATCGCCCGTTATTAAAAAAGACCACTTTACCTTAAGTTGTTATTCTTCCACATCTGCAGCAAATACTTAAGTCAAGTTTAACTTTCTTTGTATATGCAGTATTTTACTATTTTAAGACGCTTTTATAAGCTTGGGCCGTATGTATGAATGTAACTATGTAACGGAATCTTTGAGCATGATTTTCACCGGTTTATATTTGCTGATTGACTATTTGAATTGCAGCCCTCTGATTTAGGCAACAAAATCTCAAATAAAAATAATAGTTTAAAAAACACGCTTTAAAAAAGTACATAATAATTTGGACATTTACCGTCGTACCACAAAAACTTTTATACGTCTGTTGAACACTTGTCTAAAAAACAATAAGTCAAATTATAATGTTGATCTTAGATGCCTTTTGTAGCCACACTTTTTATAGACAAGTGTTCAACAGATGTTTAACTTTTTTTAATAAGACTTAGTTGCAAACATAACACCCACATCAAAACTTTTTAAAGCGTGTTTTTTTTTTCAATGTCTGATTCCTAAACACCACCACAGAGGTGTTATAAAATTAGATGAACAAAAAAGAATTAACTAGCTGCTCTTCATTTCTGCTGTCCTAGTACTTTTATGAATAAAAACATTAGATTTTTTGTTGAAATTCATGGAAAAAAATTAAGTTATTCTGACTGCTATCGATTTTGAGCTCTGAAAAAAATCACAACTATCGGCTGTCGACTGTACTTCTTCTGTCTAGTAGAACAAAATTATGTCCCATTAGTTCTACTACCAATGTTCAATAGAACTAGTGGGAATACCAATAAAAACCATAATTCCCACTAGTTCTACTATTTTGTTAAATCTCATATAGTAGAACTAGTGGGAAAAAAAGTTCCCATTAGTTCTACGGTAGAACTAAGCAGTAGAACTAGTGGGAACAAACCAAATCAAAACTTTCTGCCAAAACTGTTAATTTGAAAATAATGGGTGAATTCCATAGAAGGCGTGTAGTTAAGTGCGGAACATTCCTAGTCAGTCGAACATACCGCCCTAACAGGGTAATGTATACCTAGGATAAGGATGCATTTCTGTAACTGTATACATTTTTGCAATAAATAAATAAATAAAAACATCCGCATTTTGGCGCGGTACTTTCTAATGAGATTTTGTGTCATAACATCTCCACTAGTCATTTCGCTGTCCATGGTAAAATGTCAATATAATTTCAGCGATCCCCAATCCAGTTATGATGAGAATCGGTAATGAAATCGATTTTGTTTCGAATTTCATCATGTATTGTTTGGGCGTTAAGCCGGTGTCGATATGAATTTCAGGATTAATGAAAGGGACGTTTTAGATGTGGGGGCGTTTCATACATGGCAAAATGTATGTCGTATTTGGGACCAGTAAAATTCTGTGTTAGGATTTCAAAAGTTCATGACGGATTATTTCAGGTGAATCATGTTTAAGAAGATTTCGTTAGTGGTTTATGAAATATTCTGAATGAGTGAAAGCGAATTGCCCAAATAATACTTCGGCATTATACAATTTAATCAAAACAAAAAGGTTTTATGGAATCCCACCCTTTAATGAAAACGAAACGTTTTAACTGCGGTTTTCTTAAATAAAGATTTAGGATTCGATCCCAACCGCAATCCGGGTTTGAACCCAGCAAATTTTGAATATCCATCTACCTACTCTTACTGTTTCAAATTACCATATGTACTTATATGTATGAATATACCCAGTGTATGAATTAACCCCCGCTGCACTACAGTTATATAAACCTTTGTACCTACTCAAGAGTGATAATAAAGACCAACTCTTTCTACATAATGCATGAAACTACAGAAGAATCATCCAACAATCAACTAATGACTGACACCGCCCTGTGTAAACCCATTAGCAACACGAAGCTGATTGAATGCACGCGTTTAAATGCACATCTGTCGAGCGAGACAATGTAATCAATACTGGATTCACTAAAGCTCGGCTCGTTAGTGCAAGAGTTAGTCTACCTTTATTTTATAGCTGATTAAAGGGAATGAAAGAAGAAATGTAAAATGGATTTTGAAAATTAACGTTCTTTTTATAATAGTATGTTTTTAGAAGCGTTTGTGTTAAAGTTTTTGGATAATGATGACGTTGAGCTACCTATGCATCTCTAAAATGGTAGTTTAATGCAGGTATCTAGGATGGCATGATCATTTAATTAAAATATGCATACATCTAATTAAATTAGATCATTAAAATTATCTAATTTTAATTTTCATACATAGTCACTTATACGCCAAAATACAAATCTACAGAAATGCATAGCTCTTAAGTTAAGCAGAATTTCGGAACAACCTTTCAAGCTAAATAATAATTATGTTGTGCAAAACTTTCGTGAATAATATATATGCCAAAATACAGAAATAAGTCCTATAAAAGTTTGTAGTAAAAGGATTACTTATAAAGTAGACCGAATACACAAAAATGGGATAATCATATAGGTACGATCTGACATTGAATGCAATCCGGTTCAACCAATCGATGCAGCTTATCGCGCAGTACATCTCATCTAATATCATGACAGAACATCTGATATACAAGTAGGCATTAAACATCGACAATAGTTAGTAATTATATAACCGTAGACCACTCACGATAAACCGGTGTCTAGGTCATGTGTGGGCGAAGTGAACACGGAACGCGGGCGCTCTGCAGACGTGTGCGCGCGGCAAACGCTGCGGCGCAACTGGCGATCACGAGCCGGGCGAGACTGGGTGGCGCCCCCCTCCCCGCCGCGTCACAAGCCCCGCGCCGCCGCAAAGGTATGTTGGCGCCCACCGTGGGACCTCGGACACTGTTGCGGCTACCCAAATGTTTGTGCGATTCCTTTGCTTTATAACTCTATGTTGACTGTTAAATAAAAACGCGAAAGAGTTGTTGTCGCTTCAAGTGACATTATTATGTTGGTATTTTAATTTACTTTCTGGCAAATAAAATAAATATTTTTGGGTACAAAGGCTTGGAGACAAACAGTTTTATTTCGCTGGGGTATGAATCCTTGCCTTTATCAAAAAACCTGTACATAAACAAAAAAGGGTCCTTTGAATACTCGCCACAACAGAGTAAACCCAGTCTTTTTGTGGGTAGTCACGAATTGAAAGTCAACATTTCGTAATAAACTACCTCCCTTTCGGAACTTATTGAATACCAATCGGGAATGTTCAGCAAAAAATGTTCTATTCACTGAACATAGATGTAAAAGGAAAACGTGGCACAAAATGATAAATTACCCTCAATTTTTTCATCCTTGGGAAGCAGAAACACAAATAACGTAACATTTTTCTCGTAAATAATTCTTGGTTCTTTGATGATATTACAGTTATTTGTGAGAAACATATGACTGTACCTATACAAGCTGTTGATTTGCATCCGTGCCATAGTCAAGGAGGTTAAAATTAAATACGTAAATAATCGATTTGAATTACGGTAGGTGGGAAAAAGCTAATATGCGCTGCTTTTTTGATGTTGTAATTTCATGGTATTTCAGAATTTAGCCCACGGTTAAACACAAATCATAACAGAATTCCCCTGCGGCCACAGTGTGTGCGTGATGGCAGCTATGTGTGCGTAGACGGAGAAAACTAATGTCTACGTGTGTGCGTGAGTGTCGATGTGTGAGTGTCTTATCTACGACATGACAGCGCGAGCGCGCGAGCGAGCGAGACCGAGTGATACGCGATAGCAATCATTTTACCTAGTTTCGAAAATCACCTTCATTATTGTCATTAACTTCGTTTTACTTTACTTACTAATTTTTGAGCATAAATTTAACACAGATATCTTATTAACTACAGTAATAAGCAATACTAGTGCGCGAAAGAAAGTTCACTAACATGTTAACAGCTGATTGATAAAATGTTCGTTTTGCTTTATCTTTCAGCATAAAGTTTGCGCAGTGATTTAGTTTTTATTTTTGAATTAAATTGGTTAATAATTAGAAATTTTGCTTCCTTCTTAACGGTCTTAGGACCTTGGAACACGGAAATCTTATTAATGACGTAATACTAGTGCGCTAAAGGAAAGTTCACTGACCTGTTAACAGCTGATTGATAACATTTTCGGTTTGCAGTTTGCTTTAACATTCAGCGTAAAGATTTCGTAGTAATTTTGTTTTTACTTTTCGATTAAATTGGTGAAAGATGTGTTAGTTAAGTGTAGGCACGAGGTGATTCTTTCGGCTCGTAGGTATTATTGGCGTGGTTAAGAAATCAACTTATTTACACTAATAAAATTGATTAAGCTGACTACGTATTTACAAAATGTACAAATAAATAAATTACCTAGTTTAGTTACCCGGAGGTACTGTTCAAAGCTGTCACCTTCACACTCTTGGCACAATCGAGCACGACGAAGTAGCTGGTTGTCCTTCAGCTAACATAACACTATCACATTCGTTTTTAATGTGTCGAAAGCACTAAGTTAACGGTCCTAGCACATAAGTCTGTCACATGACCAGCATGACCCTCCGTGATGAGGGTTCCCGGTCGGTAAACATTTCCCGGAACATAGGTATGTACGGCTGTCATTGCACATCCTTGGCAGTCGTAACGGGTAGTCAGAAGCCAGTAAGTCTGACACCAGTCTAACGAAGGGGTATCGGGTTGCCCGGGTAACTGGGTTGAGGAGGTCAGATAGGCAGTCGCTTCTTGTAAAGCACTGGTACTCAGCTGAATCCGGTTAGACTGGAAGCCGACCCCAACATGATTGGGAAAAGGCTCGGAGGATGGATGGCTGTTAGTACACTGTTGTCACTGATGGCATACAGGCGGACCATCGCCACCAACTCGTGTTCGTGTAGTTTTCCGTCATCTCGCACTTTGTACCTACACGTCGCGGAATTCAAAGCGCAGCGGCGGCGACATCAAACACACTGCTTGCCGTCGGCGCTTGTTTGTTCCGGCTTCAAGGGTACGCGGGGAGCGGCGAGGCGAGTGTGTGGGAGTACTCGCACTGTGATTGGTTGAATTTGGGTAGGCTGGATGATCTACGATTTTTATTGAACGATCGTTGCGTATGCTTTGTGCATGTATCGTTTGCGTTTGTGTGAGTGCGCAGCGCGGTAGTAAGGCTAGTAATACACGCGCCGAATTAAAGTACGGCTGGGTTACACTGACGGATATACGTAAATAAGAAAAAAACATGAAAAAATTACCTACCCATTTTTTCGTTGATTTGGGTCGAGAATCATTAGCATATTTACGTCCTTGACTATGGCACGGATGCAAATCAACAGATTACGTAAGGGACTAAAACCATTTTCTATTGATTTGATATCTGTCAGCATTACACACGCCTACTAGGTAAACAGTATATGGAACTATTTAAACAGAGCCTTCTTATATAGCGTTTGTAATACCTAGTATTATATAGTGTTTGTGTTATAGGTACTTAGTTATCAAAAAAGGTATGACAAAGATGGATGGTTCTCATCATTTTGTTCAAAGATGTAGGTTTTACAAACACAAAACTTAGATAGGTAACTGGTTTCCAAGCTTAATTTCTTCGAGAGAAATAATCTTGGCATAGTAGTCTGAGCATAGTAATTTGCACTGTAGGTAGGTAGATGTAACACCCTAGAGTAATCACTCAGTCGTCTTTGAGAGGAATCTTTGATGCGAGATGCGACGTAATAATGTTATCTGGCTTAATCTGGAAGGTACCTATTCTTGGCTGAAATAGTTGGTATGTAGGTATTCTCCTAATATAACAGTAGGTATTCTGCTAATTTAATCAATACGGTATATTGTTACTAATATTACAAATATGAAAGTGTAGTTGTTACACTTTCACGCTAAGACGACGAAGCAATGGAGATGAAAGATTTTGATATAGGTTAAACTCTGGGGACGGAGAGAGCTTAAATCTTGTCTGGGTAAGGGATATAGTTCCCTCTTCCAGCTGTTAATAAATCGGTGGTACTTGTCAGCTTTAAAAGTACCTACATAGGTATAATGTGAAACCACTTTGGTAAGCAAAAAATCTAGAACATAAACCTAATAAACCAACTCAAAAATAGACAACATTGACAAGACAGAAATTGGAATACCTACATATATTCTTTTTTCAACCAGGCGTCTCCTAACTCGTCCTAACCTTCTTGTCTAGCCTAAAACCTAGTTACAGCTACCTCCGTAATCCTGCACAGAGCATTCCCGACACGCTTAGCTTTCTAGGTCACGGTAAGACTGTCCCGGGAACAGGTCAAGACTCTACTAGACGTGGATTAAGACTTATGTATTATTTATTCACCTGGTAAGGCATAATTGTAAATAAAGGTGTGCAGTGATGATGTTGTTAGATGAATGAAGAGTTCCGTACTTCATTTATCTATGAAATGGACAAAAGGTCACGTTTGATATAATTATTTTATTCTATTAAGCTCTGTTGTTCAATATTTAGTAGTAGGTATTAGGTATAGTGTTAGAGTAAGGACTTAAATTACTAATTAATGTTTGCCAAAGGAACATGCCGTCTTTGTAGAAATACTCACAAAAATAAATGTGTCACATATAAGATTATTCACTTACCTCGAACTTGGATTCAAAACTGCCATTTCGCGGATATTTACTTGCTTATCGTGATTCCTAAGCTTGAGAATAAAAAATTTTGGGATAATAGTTTTAAGTAATAATTAAATCAGAAAAAAATAAAATAAAGAATAAAAGTTAAAAAGAAAACAAAAACATAATAAAAAATACGTTTATTGCTAACAACTAAATACATGTCAAATATTGAGCTTAAAATAATAAAATTAAAATATGTCTATCACAATTATTTGCACTTTACACCAATATAGTGTCAGGTACCGTTTTAATAATACAGATAAAATAATATTATTATTGAAATAAATACTCAAGATTTATTATTTATCTCACCATATCTAGTTTATACCTATTCTATAAAATTTAAAATATGGCATGTTGTTTGGTAAAATTATTCCTCAATCTTTTGGTACTATCTACTTTAGTAAAAAGTTATTCAAATATATATATTCTAGCTAGACTGTACTTTAAAGGATCTACAATTTTGATCCATCTTTAAGAAGTCAAAATGTTTTCTATGGAATGTTTTTAAAATACTGAAATATATCATTTACTTTCGTAGGCTTATCTAATAGCCACGTCGATAAGGCACAAAGTTAATAAAAAATGCAATACACAAATATTATTTTATGATTTTGAGTCCTCTCGGCTTTCAACAAGCATCTATTTGAATAATCATCTTCATTAAATACCTATCTTATATAACTCTAATCACTGGCCTGGGTTTACAGGATTCACCTTTCAATATATGTCAACCACACTTCTTTTAATTTTTATTTTATGTTAAATACTTATTAAGATTTGACTCTCACACCCTTCAAATACTTATTTACTCTCAGCACATTATCAAGTGCATCGTCTAAACTAAAACTATACTAGTGCGGTATTTGTATTTTGTGCATTTTGTCCGTTTGTGTGGATCTATCTGTGGAATTCACTCTTTAGCTAAGGCTAAGTATGTTGTATCTATGTTTCTATACTGACCAGTAATTGTACTCTAAAGGGACCACTGAGAACTGAAACAAAAAGAAACAAATCAAATAAAAATAAGGAAAACATAAAAGACAACAGCTGTAGGTAAATTTTCGGTTTAAAGCAGATTTGGTAACGATTAATGAGGTAAAATTAATAGTAAGGCAACTAAATAACAACATAATTTGGACTATTACTCTCTAGTGCATACAATAAAACGATTAAAACACGATTTAAACACGGATAATGAATTGCTGTTCGTTAGTCTGACGAAAACTCGAGAATAGCTAGACCGATTTGGCTTATTTTGGTTTTAAAATGTTCTTAGAGGTCCAGGGAAGGTTTAAACGATACCAAATTCGCGGGATCAACTAGTAAAAATAACTATATGCGCAAAATGAAATAATTCATCAAAAAGGAGAAAACGCTATAAAATAAACGAAACACACAATACGGAAAAAACATGAATTTAGGCCACACACATTGTAGGTATCGTCATACTGCTGACTGTCATAACAAGTCAAGGTTGGTCGCTCGAGCCTGCACTGGTGTCAAAACTTCAAACCGAATGTCCGGGAGCAGACAGTTTTTCCCGGCAGTTGGAATGAAACTTCTAAGTTGTTGAATTTAAATACACATTTTCGTTTTAAATAATTTTAAGACAGAACTATATTTTTAAATTGTGGTTAAATGTATATGGTAACGCTATTTGTTCTAATTTAATTTAATTATGGCAGAAAAAATTAGGCTAATGTCATCTGTAATTCTGCGGAGGATAAATAGTTAATCGATCACCCCTTTCTAAAAGGCCATAAAATAGTTAGTTTTGAATTCACGGAGGGTTAATTCGGGTTGACCTAACGACATTCAACAGTACCTAAGGAAAACTCTAACAAATCGGGTTACTAAAAGTTAAACTTACCTACTTATTTCTTGTTAAGATTCTTGTCGAACACCCTAAAACTCTTGGGACACGTCGGAAAACCCTTATTAAAGTATTTGTTCAGCCACAAAAAAAGTTTATAACAATTTTTGTGTCATCCCCTCTGGCCTCTTTGTTATTAAAAAGTATGTAAGTGAATTCCTAAAATTGTCCGCGGCGAAAAGAAAACTCAGGAATACATAGGGATCCAAATCCTCATTTTTCTAAGAACTTTCTCCTCAGAGACATAGAATGTAACACCATTCGTGGTGTACTTATCGCGAACGCTCCGTCAAGAGGCTACGTCTCCCAAAAGGTGCCTCATCCCAAACTTACCGATAGACCTTATTTTCTGATTTTATAAAGTCAAAGTCAACATTTAAAATAGGCCTTTTGTTTCTTTTATGAAACACACTAGTTACACGGTTTCAAATATTAGTTTCACGGGGAAGAACCGGCAAGAAAATCCAAAACTTGCGAGCCACTGCTACTTCCCAAAGAATCAGGACACTTTTTACATACCTGGGGGATGCCTCCAAGCTCGTTGCACATAGAGATATGTACATATAAAGATATTGCCGATCCTGATATACAGCAGCTTCAATAAGCTTCCAAGTGCCATATCACACATAAGTTTTATCTTTTTACTACGTCATACATACCTGGGATGCGCGTTCTTCCGATAGGGCCTCGCATTCCTATACACGTGTCCGCCCTGAGACACGAGCGTGCCTCGCGAGCTGGCGGCGCTGACGGCCGTGTGTAGGGACACGGGGGAACCCCCCGATGAGTGTGAGAGACGACGCCCGCAGCACTCGTCTTATTCCTCATTTATTATTTATTTCTTACTACATAACACATACCTGGGATGTGCGTTCTTCCGATACGGCCTCGCGTTCCTATACACGTGTCCGCCCTGAGACACCAGCGTGCCTCGCGAGCTGGCGGCGCTGACGGCCGTGTGTAGTGACACGGGGGAACCCCCTGACGAGCCTGAGAGGCGACGCTCGTAGCGCTCGTCTTGTTCCTCGTTTGTGGGGGTTTTGTCGCCTAGGAGTAAAGATATGGTGAGAAGAATTCAGAGTAGGTACACTGGGGAAAATGATTTTTTTTCTAATTTTTTTGTTATTTCATGAAAAAAAACCGAATAGAAAACCTTCTCAAGAGTAATATGTGGTGATAGTGGCGAAAGTCTACAAACATCGGCAAAAATCATAAATGCATATCATATAGGCAGGACGTGTGTGTGCATATACCTTGATGGTTTATGCACTCCTGCCCTTATTCCAAATTTTACTTGGGATCTACACAGCATGTTTGTTACAAGCTTTTTTTTCTTCCATACTCTTCTGTCGGCCTTCATCTCACAAGTAAAATTCTTTCTATACACATAACACTACTATACAATATTATGTACTATATAATCATCATGTTACTTTATTCTGCAATTTGAAATTTTAACAGACAACCAAAAAATTATGAGGTTCTCAATTCAGACATTTACATGTTTTTTTTGCTATATTTTCCTCATAAAACTATTTACCATCAAGACTGCCGATGGGCGTCCTCCGCGTGAGGTCGGGGCTGCTGCCCCACGGGCTCAGCGCGCCGAGAGGACTGGACAGCCCCGCTGTCACCAACGTGTCGTCTTCGTCTTCCGATTCTGTAAAAAATTGTTATAATTATGATGAATAAATAAAATAAACTAAGATATTATTGGTGTTTGGCATTATTGTCAATGTTCTGAAGATACTTAGTAATTTCTTAAATTTCATTATTTTAAGGTAGATACACTTCGGATACAGGCGAGTGTGTCGTGCGTAATTGAGATGCAGCTGGGCACTTGACTGTCCATTTATCATTTTAATCACTGTGTGGAAATGTGTAGGCTGATGTGATGTCTGTCATCAGACGCGTGCGACTTTCACGCCCCTCGAAAGAATGTTCATACGTTTCCGTACGTTTATTATTCTCGCATTGTCGTACGGCACCGGCGGGCCGCACGATGATGACGGCAGTTGCCTGTGTCCGAAGTTAATCTTTATGCTTATATACTATCCAGAAAGGAAATCGATACCTATTTAGAAAAATCAGCTATGTAGGTATTATGTAGGTACCATTTGGTATTTCAATTTATAGTGTCTGATTACTTATGATTCAATTTGTCATTGGTTTCGTGTGCCTACTAAGGGGGCCCACCCTCATGCATTTTCTTTATGCAGAACTAGTATTTATGCAACATGACAAAAATCCAATTATATCAGCCAAGGAGTAGAGAAAACTCCCGGCCATTTCTAGAAAATTCATCCAGTTAGTACATCTACTAGCTACTTTGGCATGCACATTCACAACCATACGAAACCATTTTCTAAAAAAAACATTGATTATAATTTAAAAAAAACTCATGCAGATTATTGGGCTTAACTTCACTTTACCCAACTATGGGTGTACCCCAAAAGTTAGATCATCTGATAATTATTTTTAATAATAAGATTTAGATTTCATAAGGTCTTGAGGGATGTTAGGTATAAAAGGAAGAGTGGGAAAAGGCGGAAGAGTAGGAAAAGGCAGGTAGGTGGTAAAATAAAAAGGTAAAAATTTTCAATTTTTATTGGCCAATGCTTGTTTCCCATACGATATAACTAAATAAAAATCTGGATATAGGAAAAGCGGGTCAAAATCTTTGCTTAGGACTAGATATAGGTATATTTGACATAGCATATTACAAAGCTAAGATAACTAAATCAATAGCTAAGTATCAGATCTCAAAATTGGACGGATTTGATTTACTTCTAAGGCGACATAAAAATGTTCCTTCAGTTCTACTCGCTCTAGCAAACAATAACAATTTGCGTGGGGATGCTTCAAATTCACGCTGAGCACATTTTTTGTATAATTTCACCTTTAGAAATTTTAAGTACCTATGTCTTATTACTTTTATTATAGAAAATAAAATATAAGACACGTCTTAGATAGGGACGGGATATAAGGTTCTTTAGTACATATTTTTGCACCTCAAGTTACTACAATTTATAACATTTACGAATCAACATTGAACCTTCTCTTTTAAACATAAGGTTGAAATTGCAACAAAGAAAATTGTAGTAGCTTCATGTGCTGGCAGCTATACTTATTACCATAAGTACCTACAAGGGAAGAAGAATTGTATAACTTTAGTACAACAACATTGCAATTTACAAACAAAACGATATATACCTTCGAAGACGTCGAAGAAATTCTCTTTCGAGTCGTTCAGTGTCGATGATGATTTTGATTTTTTCTTTCGTTTGCTCTGAAACAAAGTAAATTATATTAACTCAGTTAAATATAAATTGTAATTATTTATCAAATTATGTACACACAATACAATCATGAAAAGAAAGATAGTGAAAAAGGTACGGCTTTTTTCAAAATCTCTTTCTTTCTCTACGTTGAAAGAAGAGAACATACGTTTGTTTAAGGATTTCAAACCTTTACGACTACCACATGCAGCTCAAAATTAATTGTCATTAAAATTATTTCATCTTAATTCCAAAGTTATTGTCATTCTAAAATCTACCTTATCATCACGAATTAAGGTTCAAACCAGCATATCAATAGTACACATGTAAGTAAATAATCAAAAGTAATCGTCATTATAAAATCAACTCTATTTGTAGGACCTTAAAGTTCAAATCAGCATAATATCAGTATGCTCCATACCTTAGTAAGTTCCTCAGCAACAGACATTTCAAGCGCGTGATGTGTCCTCGCTAGCGCAGCCAGGGCTTCTTCCAATACACGGTTGCGTTCTATCTGTTGATTAGAATAATAATTACTTGAATAATATAATTAATTGAATAATAACTTAGAATATTAATTAATAATTACTTGGAACATTAGTTATCTACGTTGTATAACCGGTTCAATCAAAAGTGGTAAGTCAATTTGTTATGAATTAAAATAGTTGGACTAATGATTGTACAGCGTAACGACCAAACGATAAAAAAACTGTCTCTATTGCTTTGCATATTTTGTTTCACGAAATATACCTATATCAACAATTTAAGAAAATATTAAAATAGGGAACAAACGGCCCGATTTCTTTTCTCAGAAGTCGGTCTGATTCTTATCCGAATGTCCCGAGAGATTTTGAAATCAATTTGTGACATTATTAACCTGCACTACACATCATGAAGGGCTTGATGCAATGATTTTTTTTAGCTATTTTTAACGCCCAGTAGCGTAGTAGGTACAACGCCATTTAACGAGTTCTTGGAAACATTATTTTTAAGTCTCAAAAATTGGACATTGATTTAACAGAAATCTATATCCTTGTATGAATTAATTATCTCTCTATGAAGTCCATAATAACCTAGGTAGGTACATTGATTTGACAAAATTGAATATTACATTACATTAATAAGTTATTTACCTCTCTATTAAGCCTGGCGGTGTCGGCGTCCCGTGCCTGCGCGACTAACGCCGCGCAGTGCCGCAGCGCCTGCAGGGCTTCCGACCCCGTGCCGCATGCGTGTTGGAAGCGCTGACAAAAGCATTAGAAGATGAAGTTCGGTGATTGTTTCTATTTTTCTTTGATTAAAAGCGGTTACCTCTGGAACAGTCATTCCTATTTGAAAAATTATTTCAGTCTTAAGTAGGCCATTAGCCAAAGTAGACTAACGGCTACTTTTTATCTAGCTCCTCGAGTTCAGTCCTGGTTCGGAGCGAAAATGAAAAGTAAACAATGAAAAAATATTAAGGTCGACATGCCGAGGCCGTTTTAAAACGTCCCAGGTTTCTATGCTGCCAAAAACCTAGAGGAGGCTACGACCTAGCGAAAAAGACATAACGTTAAGTAAGATCTGGCAACACCTTATAACATGAGTGTTACCATATAAGCGGAGTGGTGTAGCGAGTTGCCGACGTTGACGCTCTTGTCCAGCGCCGCGACGATGGCGCCACACTCGCGCAACTGTGTGTCTAATAGAGCTAAGCTGTTTGTAGCTGCTGTTAATGCGTCTTGCATTGAGCCTGGAAACAAAAATAACCAATATATATATTTTTTTAATTAAACAAACATTTATTTAATCGTATGAAAAAACCCGATTAATATTCGAATCCAGGCCAAGCTTCCAAGTGAATCTTGGGGAATCAATTTAAGAAAGTCTGTTCTTAAAAGTCTTATATGTATTATGATCGGCAATCCGCTTTGAGGTATTGAGGTAGCGTCGTAGAAGGGCGGACTCATGGTCTCTTCCTAAGAAGAAGACTGCGCCCTGTAGAGGTAGTGTATAAAAAAATTGCTCATCATGAAAAATTTACGAGTCCCGGCAGAATCAGCAAGTCATCAAGTTATTCTGATTTCTATATAGGTTAATGGACAGATGTACTTATAAAGGTCGCCGGAAGACGCTGGATGCAGGTCGCCTCCAACAGATATCTGTGGAGATCTAAGGGGGAGGAATATGTTCAGCAGTGGACGTCCTATGGCTGAGATGATGATGATGATGAATTAATGCATATAAATAGTGTAGTGTCCTCACCCAGTGGCTTACACTCGTCCTCCAAATCTTCAGTAGCTTCGCGCGCGGAGTCAGGTGATGCGCCCGCCCAGAGATAGTGACCAGAATATGCGATGTGCTCGTTCAATGCCGTCACCCATTGCTGGAAGAGGCAATATAAGTCACTACATGAGTAGAAGTTGGTTTACTTTATAGTAAAGAGGAGGAATATAAGAGACTGGTAAAGTGGCGGATCAAGTCTTGGGAATTAATGGTGGTAAAATTGACACAAGAGTTACTAGCGCCAGGTAATATTTTTTGGAATGCCGGTCTTTTACTTACGTGCCAAGACTTCTTCCACCTACGTTGGGATCCAGCAACTGCCTTTCTAACTAGCCGCTCTATTCCCCTTGACAAGACATGCTGTTAGAATTTTTGAGTTCTGACTGAACGCAAAAATTCCAAAAATGTTCAAATGACAGGACCAGCCATCAATTACATGTAGTGACCTGACTGATCCATGTGACCTCAGTGACCTGTGTGACCTGAGTATATCTGACCTGCCTGCAGGCAGCAACATCCTCCCCCCTCACAGCTAGCCGGTGTGTGTCTCCGTCACTGAAGTGTAGAGTGATGAGGGCTGGCTCGGTGCTGGTGGCGGAGAGAGTGGCTGCATCTACCCAGTGACCTCAGTGACCTGTGTGACCTGAGTATATCTGACCTGCCTGCAGGCAGCAACATCCTCCCCCCTCACAGCTAGCCGGTGTGTGTCTCCGTCACTGAAGTGTAGAGTGATGAGTGCTGGCTCGGTGCTGGTGGCGGAGAGAGTGGCAGCGTCGAGGTACTTGCGAGCTCGGTAGTGGGGTCCTGACCGAGCTGCTTCGGCTCGGGAGCCGTAGTATAGGAGTACTCCGCGTTGTAGTACTGCCTGGGATGGTGAAAAATGGATGTTAGCATGGGGTTACATAACAGAACGGTGTAAAGACTCGATTGAAATTGAGCTTGAGGAGTAATGGCATCGGGACAATGCACAAAAAAATATTATTTTAAGTATATTCTTTTTTACACTGGTGTAATAATAATAAATAAAATAAATATGCCAGAGACCGCACAGCCGCACAGTAGTCGTTTAGCCCTTGCCACCACAACACAACACAGTCCCCAATGAATTTTAACATGAATCCAAGAATTTGACATTTTTGTACGAGATAAGTATGAATGCGTAGGCCACAAAGCAGTTAATGATACTTTTTGAAGATTTATCTGCCATTTATGTGAACCATATCACATTTAATTTGCATGATCTCAAATTACACTAAAGATTAAGTCAAATTACAAGATAAGAATCAAGAAAACAGCCAATCTATACAATGCCAGCTTCGAAACTTCAACTTACCCAAACAGGTCTCCAGCCTAAAAACCGTGACCTTTTGAGGAGTGGACCCTCAAACCTGGCGGCAGTTCTCTGTAGCCGCTGCACCGGCCTCACGCTTAATACCTCACGCATCTCTGTGTCTTTGGCCAGGTCGATTGCTAACTGACCTGCATACAAAAACGTTATATTTTTAAGGACATTCTATATTGACCTTTTTATATAGGAAATCATCAAATAGACCACCAAATGGTGGGCGAGAGTGAGAGATAGTGACAGACTTCTACTGACTAAAGACCACCATGTTCCTTCCTAAGCCCTTTATTTATTTTATTTATTTATTTGAATCAGGCATCTAAGGCCCATAGAAAAATACAATACACAAATATTATAACATTAAAACATACACTAATACATATTTTATATAAGTAACTTAAAACTAATGCACACGAAGTGTCGGCGTCGTGTTACGCTGCGAGGTGTCGCGTAGCCATCCTCGGAACCTCCGATAAACGACACCTTTCGGCCAAAACTCTTCCTTGAGGAATGTCTCGATGTGATGAGTTGGAACTCGCACCATGAACGAATTGAAGTTCGTATTGTGGCGCGACTCCAACTTCGCCACCCTCAAGGTCCAGTTGGTCTTGGATCGGACATACTCCACGATCTGCTCCACCGTCGTGGTGTGATGTAGACGGGACACGTACAACTGCGTCGTTGGTACTGCAGGACGTAGCAGGATGTTGGGTCCAGTTTGTGCGGTACCGCACTGATTCCTGCAAGGTGGCCTCTTCTTTCTCCTTTCAACCTTTATGAAGCCATCCTTGTCGCACATGTCCTTCTTAGGACCAGTCTGTGGCTGTGATGTGCCACGGGTTTGTTTACCCCCTTTTGCTTTGGCCCGCTTTGTTTGCGTCACAGCGGGCTTGTTGGTGGCTGCTACTGCTGCGTAGGCGCGTTTGGGGGTCGATGTTCCTACGCGTGTCTCGGCCGCAGGTGTTGACACAGCAGCGGCGGCGGCGGCGGGGCGGGGTGCATCGTCAGCGACATCGGCGATCGGTGACGCACTCGAATTCGCCGACTCGAAACTGATGACTGACGCATTTTGCGCCCCGCGACGTGTATTCACATTGATTATATCTAATGACCCACTTATGGGAACAGCGTTGCGCAACAACGCCACTTCACCACGCAGGTCATTGATGGTAACCTGCGAAGCTTCCTCTTTGACTTCATATCCTCCAGGCTTGCCTTCAGACACGTTATGTCTTTCAGCAGCCTGGTGACGTCAACGTGATCGAACGTGACGGGAGGCAGCTTATGCAAGTCCTTCGCCACGAATTCAGGCACGTCGTCAGGATCCGTCCTCTTCAGCAGGGAGATAATGTCCTGCAGGCTCTTGTCGCCACCGTCCCTTCGGCGGGATGGCATCTGCTCGAGTTGTCCGAGCGACTTGTAGAGCAGCAGCTTTGCACTGCAAACCTCCTCCTCTTTGTAGGCTGATCTGCAGATCTGCACGATGCTGACCTCATCCATATAATCGATGGCATGATTAATGAATGCCAAAACTTCGTTGGCGATGAGCGGTTTAGAACTCATCGCGACTAAGACGGGCAGCGGCTATTGCCGCGCAAAACGCGAATATAATATTCGTACTGTGCAGCGAAAACGCGACCGTTCTCGAGCGCGCATCGCGCGCCTCAAAGAGATGTCAGCAACCCCAGCGGGGCCCAGTAAGGCCAAGGCCTGCCGGGGCTGCGGGTTGTTCGAAAGAGATACCGCGGCCCTGGTATATAAAAGGCCTACGACGGAACACGACGGTTTTTAGTCAGTAAGAGTCTGACACTACCTCACCGCTGCTAACCCACAGCGGGAGGGGTTATTTGATGATTTTTTTCTCTTTAACTCTTTCGGACAATCCCGTAGCTCAGGAAGGGGCATTAAAACCTTCAAAGTTGATAGTTATTTTTTAGCTAACAGCCAGAAATTCGGACCCAAAAATCCAGGACCATTTAACACGATCTTCATTGAAATGAGCACTTACCACTGTTATTCTTTAACGTGGTATCGACACCATTCTGCAGCAGCAGCACGGCAAGCCTCGTGTGCCCTCTGTAGGCGGCGCAGTGTAAACACGTGTTGCCTTGAGCGTCCACGCAGTTTATATTCGGAGGGTTTGGACTGCTTAGCTGGAAGATATTGGAAAATTTTACATGAATTACTAGCAAAGTGCCCATAAAAATCGATGTCGTATCAAATCAAAAATCATTTATTCAAACTTGGCTGCAAAACAACGTCAAAAAATTTGGAAAAGACAACCCCAAAACGCCCACCCATCACCACTTCCTTTGTGTTTTTGCTGGGAAAAAGAAGTGGCGCAACAAGCTCCCCAGCAACACAGATTAGAAGAATCTTTTAACAATGTTTTTATAGGTAAACTAACATAATTCGGATCATAAGTTTTCCATAGCCCTTTACCCGCTGATACCTAAAATTGGTTTCTGGGCAGCGACTATCATCATTAGTTTTGTATAACTAACTGTTTGTTGTTGATGTTTGCCAAAATTGTTGTTGTATGTTGTCTGCGATAGTTATACTATACATATGTATTATGTGTTTTAATGGCGGAAGCTTGTTGTTAATATTATGTTATTAAAATTGACATTAGTCTGTAATCTTCCCTAAGAATAAATAAATAAATAAATCAGTAATGTGATAATGTCTGATATAGATAAGAAGTATGTAGCAACGTTTTTATGTTAATTAAGTAACTTCAAGGTTTCAAGTCTGCAGGTTGATTAGGTAAGGTAAGGTAAACATTTGTTCGTCACTTTAAAAGATAAGACCTATCGAAGATAACCATAAAAAATCAGGTCTTCAAAGGGAGCGTAATATGGTCGCTTAAATACAAGGCAACTAAAGTACCTAATATAAAATTGTGCAACTCAACATTTATTATAATTCTCCGTTCTGCATCCTACTAACCTCTACATGTATTTGGAGCCTGATCTCTCTCCAGCTGTCGGAATACCATTCTATCGGGCTATGAGAGTGAAGTAATAGTGAGTGCACGTGTGTCCAAGCAAATGCTCGTGCACTATAATATGTCCTGCGCAGCTGATCTTTTTATATTTGATCTGCCGCCATGACCGAAATCGGCCTATTATTATTATATTTGAAGTAGGTAATGGAGCTATACAAAGAGGTACTGCTTACTAAGCTTTCATATGGCACTCACCAGCTCCTGAATATCATCAATCCTGCCATCCTTAGCGGCAGTCAACAGCCTCAGTTCCCGTTCATGTCTTTCCGCCCTGCCAGCCGCTTCTAGCAAACGTTGTACATCTCTGGTCTTAGACATGTCGCATGGAGTCCGACCTTCACCGTTCATGATGTTCACATCGGCTTTGTGTTGGAGGAGAAGGATTACCAGTTCCTGTAGGAGAATAAAGATAAAGATAGCTTTATGCATACTTTCGCGTTTTTAAAGTGGGATAAAAAAGGATATAATAAAAGGAGGACATAAATAAAAGAGGACAAATTTTTTGTTTGTTTGCATTGTACCCCAAAGACTCCGGAGCTACTGAACCGATTTGAGAAATTATTGATCTGTTGGGAAGCTATACTACCCTCAAAAACCATAGGCTATATTTTGTCCTGGTACGGAAAGAATTTCGCTCAGGACGCGGGTGAAACCGCAGGAAAAAGCTACTATACAATAGGTAGGTATAATAATAAACTTAAGAACTGGTCGGAACAAAGAAGTGTAAACTTTTATTCATTAGCATATTATTAGCATAGTTCATGAATGATTCATGTCATTCTGAAAGGTCAGTACTTATTGTATTTCTGTGATATAGTATTTCTTTGATATCTTGACATTTAAGAGAGTGTTTTTAAACTAGCGCATTATTCGCATAAATACTAATGACAACCGTGAGTCTGAGGGCCAAGTTCACTGAAGACATAAACATCTGTTTTTCTTAAAAAAACTGTTCTGAAACTTTAATATAAAGGACGTAATAAACAATTGTTTAAAAAAAACTGATTTTAATGGTGTCGGTGAACTTAGGTCTTAATGACTAGCGAACAGCCTATACCGCGCATAGGCTATCCGCTGGCTATAAGTGCAATAACTGGTGAACAAATACAAAATAGTAAACATCTTTGACCAATTTCACAACAAAAGATATTATTTGTTTAACAAATAGCAACACACCCAAAATTCAATATCTCCATCTGATCCACTTACCTCATTTCCAATAAAAGAGGCTTTATGCAGCGCCGTATCGCCGGTGTCATTGACCTCATCGACGCTAGCCCCGGCTTCCAACAGTGCTTGCACCACATCTTTGTGACCGAAGTATGTTGCCAAGTGTAGGGGAGTCCAGCCTAGATTAGTTTTACTTTTGCCTAAAAAAAAAATTGGAATGATGAGTTTTGTTTTTGAATTTGGACAGAATCAGAATGAAATGGGAGTGGGATTCGTAGGTGTACAATCTTCAGTACTTTTGAATATCCATTATTTCTGACTTCCACAAGGTGGTGTTGTATAGTAGGTACATGCCAAACTTAATGGCAGCTCAGAATGTCGTACGAGTCTATATTGGGCGGAATAGTTCTTATAGACAAACTTAGAAAGAGATATAACAGGTAGAAGCTAGTTAAATTCTATGATTGATGACATCTTGTTATTACACATCAAGAACATAAGTAGGACTCACAGGTGTAATCTTGAGCAATAATAAGTAGGTATTTTCATAATCTTAAATAAATAAAAATAAAAAGCAATCCAGCAATAAAGAATATATTAACACCAGCTGTAAATAAAGATGAGTCAATACACACAAATGTTACTCAATTCATAGAAATAGATGTTTCTGATGTTTTAAGAATATTTAATGAAGTAGTGGGTAGTGACTGGAGGTCACATTGGCCCCGAATACCCGCATAGAAATTATGTCCTAATATATCAGGAAATATAGATATATGTTGTAACGTGGTTGTGTAACCAGTCCACATTTGACATTCTAAAACAAGTTAATAGTAGTTTGTTAAGAAAAAATGTAAATAAACTACTTAGGACAAGTTGTACTATGAAGTAACAGTCCGTTTTAGTATCATATAAGCATTGCCTTAGGTACTTAAAATGTTATGTAATTCTGTATGTATGTGTATCTGGCTTTCATGCCTAAAATACTGAACCGGTTTAAATGAAATTTGGTACATAGATTGACTAGAGTCTGAGGAAGAGCAAAGGCTTAATATTATCTGGTTGTGGGATCAAGTTTCCTCAGGATACAGATTGAACTGCAGGGAACAGCAAATGATTAAGGTGGTAAAATCAAAATTCTGTTTTTTAATTTAATCATACAAAGGTTATACTAAGTATTTTTGTTTAGTATTCTTTCACAGAAAATATAAACATTTCTTTAGTGTCATTTGGAATAACTACATTATGGGAAAATCTATAGAAACATGTTACAGGATAAAAATCTCCCCAAGCGTTACCTTCCTTCCCGACAAAAGAGTTTTATTATAATTTATTAAACATAGTTTATAACAAAATAAAAAGTAACAATTATAAATATTTCAAATGTTATCAGAGTTTAACAGTTCACGCTAATTACAACCATTTATCAATCATTTTGTATAATAACAATAGTTCAAAAACATTGTGGCTTGTGACTCATAAATTGCATAAGCTATTAAAAACCTATGATTACAAATTCCTAACAGTAATTACTTAAAAATTTTTTTTTCTTTAATTTGAACAAAAGATTTTTGTTGTTTAGTGATTTTATGATCTTTTAAACCCCAACATAATTGCAACATAGTTGCAAAAAGGCTTATCAGATTATTGAAAATTGTAATATTTTGGTAATTTGTTAGTTTTTATGTAAAAGGTGTAGAAAATAGTTTCTTCAAGATTTGAGTAAAACAGAGAGCAAAATAACTTTTGAAGGAAAATAAATTATTAAAAACATGCCTTGCACGTACCTACCAATTTTTGGATACTTTCTATACATATTTTTATATGTAAACAAGGAGTGGTCTCCAAAAGATGTGAGCACAGCCCTTCATACTTAACAAGTTAAATAATGTGGCAATTAATAAAGGTGTTATGAGCAATATGAGCAAGTAAATGACACTCGATATGTAAACATACCTTTGCAATTGATATCCAATGTTAGTTTTCCTTCATTTTTAGCTTCCAACATCGCTTTGACCACTGATAGTTCTCCATGTCTGGCAGAATACAATAGCGATTCCTGTGCCTCATTGCCGAAACTATTCTCCTTGGACATTCTGGTGCACTCTGACCGCAGTAGACACAATTCAATAATAAAACAAAGCTTTTAGCAGCCAATACACGCTGTGCAGCGTCATTTATCGCTATTAATTACGTCAAAACACATTGTCTCGTGATTTTATTATTAATTATTCACAATTTAAGTCCGGTTTGAATATTTGAATCCGGTCGCGTTAACGCTCGCTCGCACACGACGATATACAGTTGTACATTAATTTAATCGGTACCTTGATAAGAGAATTAATTATTTTCGCGAATCTCGAATCGGGGGCCTACCCACCTTTCAAGTTTTCTGACAAATTGTCACTGTCAATTTAATGTCAGTCAGTGTCTGTCGGTTGCTCGGTCAATAGAATAGCAGTTTAGAGGTTTGGTTCCGTACATGAGTTATTTCTATTACCCACGAAATATGTTTTAAAGGTAGGACCGCACTTAAGCGACACTCCGCGGCAGTAAAGCGATGCGACACGTAACGACACTATAGGTATACCGCACTTGAACTGCAGTGCTGCGACAGTTTGCAGCAAATTTTGTCTGTCACTCGCTTGGCTGTCACTCGCTTGAATTCATATAATGTTCATTTTGATGATCATATATCTCAGGATACTGACTGACTAACATAATTAATTTCTCTTCGTCGAAAGCCATTTCAAACACGACTTCTCGTTTAAACCAAAACTTGAAAAAAGTGAAGTGTCACGTCGCTTGCTATATTGCACTTAATGGCTGATTTACATTGAGTCAGTAACTGACGTCAGTCCACTGACAAGTCAGTGCTGACCCGGCACTGCCATCGTGTAAATTGATTTGAAGTCAGTACAGTACTACTGACGAGACACTGACACTACACTGACTTCGTGTAAATAGCACGCGTCAGTTTTCGGCGCCTACACTGACGTCAGTTACTGACTCAATGTAAATCAGCCTTAACGGCAGCGGAACTACGCGACGCGACAGGTTGCGACACTTTTGGTCAGTTGCCCAACTTTGCCGCTGAGTGTCGCGTCGCGTAGTTCCGCTGCTGCATAGTGCGTTATACCTCATACAATTTCTTACAAAGAATATTTTGTCGTTACGTGTCGCGTCGCGCAGTGTCGCTAAGTGCGGTCTTGCCTTAAGGCCGATTTGCCTTCAAATATCTTTAAAAATCAACGACGTTTATTAATAAAATACATCTAATTGATAATATTCACTTGACCGAACGAAAAAAAGTTCTTTATGTTCCTCTTTAAAGTAGGTACCTACCTACTTCTTTATCTCTTTTCCTTCCCTTTAAATTCTACAGTTTGTGACCTTATGAATTTTTAAATTATTGGTAAACGTTCCATTGTAGATGACACGGATTCCCAATTTCAACGACCTTGACCCTATTCTCTGATAACTGCATTTTCGTTCTTAAATGAGTGTTATGACCACTTCAATAGATTTTTGAAAAAAAACATTGTCTACCCAGGTATGTTATTAAATTATAAATTCATTATCATATCACTATTTCATTTTACTATGATAATCTCAAATCTCACAGCAAAAATATTAAAACTTGGATACGATTTCAGACGAATTACTTAGTGTCATCCGCCATCCGCGATTCTGTCAAAGAAATGTTCGTTTGGATTCCACTGTGATTCCACTGGTAAACAGAGAATAAATATTTAAAAATAAATAGACTAACCGTAGAAACATGTGTGACGATGTTCAAAATTGTTGCCGCATATGTCTGGACGCGGAGTCAGACCATGTCTCCATTCTTGGAGACCCCACTATCAGTTTACACATGAAATCCTGTCTGTCTGTAACCGTATCCGCTAATGATCACCTTCCTAAAACAGTTTGCTTGTCCTGTGTATCATTATTAAACCAGTTTTACAACTTCCAACTCAATGCTCGCTGTTCCCAAGACTGGCTGGAATCATCAGTGCAAGAGAAGTTGAAAAAACCGTCTGAAAGCAAAATGGTGATACAACCTTTGCCCGACTCGGAATATAATTCAGACTCGCTCTTAGAGTTTCTTAATAACACTGCGAACATCGAAGAATATTTAAACAACCTTGGTAAGGAAGACATACCTTGTATTGTTAACATGTTGGATAGAAATGAGCATTCTATGGAAATAAGTAAGATGAACAACAAAGTGACTAAAGTACCTAGCCCTAAAAAGAAAGACATCACAAAGAAATTTAAATTAGAAAAAGAAGTGCTGGATACAGATTACCAAATAGCGAAAGGTTTTGCAATCAAAGAGACTGATGTAAAAATCAAGGTGAACCAAGTAAAGGTAGAAAAGAATGATTTTATATGTTTCGGTTGTAAGATTAAATTCGATACAGTGCAAAAGTTGTTGCAACACCTGAGCGTGTGCGACATTGCTTCTCGAACTTGCATACATTGTAACCAGCTGTTTAATTCAAAGCTGCAGATGCAACAGCATTCATTATTACACAATACTACACAGCCTTTCACTTGCAACTGCGGTGAGGAGTTTCCGTCAAAGGAGCGTTTAATGCAGCACCATAAAACCTGCCACATGGACTATGCAGCTACTGTAGGATATGTGTACCGATGTAAAGGCTGCGGAGACACGTTTAGAGAAAGGTTCCAACTGTACAAACATGCTAAAGAACACATTATTAAGTCTGAAGAGAGGGTGTGTGATATTTGTGGTCATACTTTCCCTGGCAGCGATGCATTGAATAAGCATAGAAAAGAGGAACATGAGAAACCTGAAAATGTCATGTACAAGTAAGTGTTATAGCTAAATAACATTGTTTAATATACATAGGTTTGATTCCAGGTTAAGCAAGTCTCAATAAAACTTTTCTAAGTATGTATGTAAGTCTTGTATGTACTTTCTAAGAATATCTTGTCTTCGAACATCTTTGGCAGTTGTTACGGGTAATCAGAAGCCAGTAAGTCTGACAACCAGTCTTACCAAGGGATATTTGGTTGCACATAATGATTTAGTAGCCATATCTTAACATCTGTTCCCAGAAAATATTTCAGTGTTTTCCTTTCGAAGCCTACCTTTGAAATGTGTTAATTTGTCCTCAGCATGATTTACCTTCAATCTCTCATTATATTTTAATTGTTCCAGATGTAAAATATGCAACATAACATCAACAGACCGCAAAGAAATGTATCTCCACGTGAAAAAGCATACCGCAAGACCGGAACCAACTCGTCACTTATGTGAATCATGCGGTCGTAGCTTTACAACTAGAACCTCTTTACTCCGACACTCATTACTTCACAGTAGTGATAAGACTGTTTGTCATATTTGTCAAAAACAGCTGATGGATACTAAGTTGTTAGAGCACCATTTAATGGAGCATATTGAAATAGCAATTTGTGAGAAATGTGGCCAAAGTATGAGTAGATTTAAGCTGGCTACACATGGTTGTGTGTAGTTTTATTTTATCGTAAGTGTCCAGTGGGCCTGCTAACATAAACAAATCAGTTTTGGAAAGTCAAATGCTTCTTTTTTTACTTTCATGGTAAGTGTGTGGCCTAACACAAACAAAACAATTTTGTAAAGTCAAATGTTTTTTTTCCTTGAGCCGAGTTCATCCATAATTATGTTTTCTGCAATCTTGCAAATTAAAATACCAAAGATTGAAAAACAATTAATATGCCTGTGTTAGGTTCAACTGTGTTATTTTTACAGCTAGAGACAAACAATTATGTAATCATGTCAATTGCGGAATTTTATTATATTCGTGGACTGTCCAAATGATGATTTTAATATACCTAAGCAAAACTTTACCACTTGAGATTTTATGTTACTACATTTATTTATTTTCAAACATATTACTACATTAATTTTATTATTAATTATTTAATGTTTTCGAGAAAGAATATTTAGTGCGACAGTATAAAAACTCAGTTCCAATCAAAACTTACTTGTTAATCCGTCTTGCATCTAATCGTAAGACCACCGAAAATACGTAAAACAGTATACCTAAACTTAGAATAAGTAAATACCAAAATAAGAAATCATATTTCCCAATCCAATTATGGTGTGTGAGAAATAAAAGTAATTTTACAAAAGTTCATGATTTATTCGAAGAATACCTAAATCCCGTACAATAAAAACTGTCTTTATATGATACCATCTATAACATTACAGCTAAAAAAACACATTTATCAAAACAAATACTATACGGGAATTTTGTATTGCAAACGTGGAGAAGATTGGCATTTAAATAAAGCTACCTAACTTATGTATAAGTAGGTAAGAATTTGTGCATCACTCGAAATATTTTATCAGCATCACTCACACTCCCTCCCATAAAAATATACCATGTTGGTAACAAATTTTGTATTGATTATTCGACAAAATTTGTTGCAAATCACAGTATCTAGAATTTCTTTAATTTGCCCTTGGTGCAACAATGCTGATGTCAAGTGATTCTCCGCACATATCCTCACTCTCTTTACCAATCTTCATGTAAAATGCTTAATATTCCACATTTCCAATCATCACAACCAAAAAGTTTTAGAGCATACAAGCTCCCTTAACATTATCCGTATAGGATATTTAGGCTTAAAAGTTAGCCGAGAACCACTAAAGATTCTCTTAGCAAAAACAAAACCATCCTCTATGGCGAATATTGAAAAAATCTGTGAAAATAACCCTTATTCTGTACGGCATAAGGTTGTTGAGGTCGATGAGGAACTTCATGAATGACGGTATGCTGACATTCCGATGGTTTTTGCGAACTCCTGGAAAATAGCACAGAGGAGTTAGAATTTAAATAAATTAAGAGCACTTTCAAATTAGAGGATACTCGTTAAATAGTTGTTTCATATACCTTCTATAATAGTTTTAGCGGCCTGCTTAGCCGTGATCTCGGAGTACCACGAGGTGAACCGATGAGACGGCGGCGGGTACATGCCGGTGGCAACGGTCGCTAAGTACACCGATGTAGTGTTGATGTTCTTCGTCCACGTGTCCAGTCGAAGCTCCTCGGTTATCGAGTCCATTAGACCTGGAAAAGGAAATCAGCTGAGTAATCTTCATTGATCTTTGTAATCAAGTTTGCCTCTTCCTTTTTGAGTCCTTAGATACTATTAAACCTATTACCTACCTAAATCGATCAGTCTCCTCAAATGGGTTATCCCCAATCATGTAATAGTTATACATTCCTTGCCTTTTCCAACTATGTTGGGAATGGCTTCCAGTCTAACCGGATATTTAACAATTACAAGTAGCGCCTGCCTATCTGACCTACTCAACCCAGTTATCCGGGCAACCCGACCCAATATCCCTTGGTAAATCAGTTGTTTGGTTGGCCAGTCACGTATCATACATTATTTACATTTTATTCTTTTCCATTGAAACCAAACTTTCACTGTTGGTTGTGGTGGCAGAATTAGGTACCGACTTACCTCTCAGTCCAAATTTGGCAGCACAGTAAGGAATCATATCAGCACATGGCATCAGACCAGCACTGGAGTTAATTGCAACGATATGCCCGTGTCTCCTCTCAATCATACTTGGTAGGAAAGCTTGGATGACCTGCAACAAATGATGTACTTAACTGAATATGGAATGAAAATTCTGCAGTGACAGCATTTTGATGCATCGTCGAAAGCCGTCGTAAATAAGGTGGTGTGGTTCAGGTGTGTGAAATTGAGAATATCTGGTCCTTCAAATCTCAAATTTGGGCAAAAACAGACAAATTATCTGGCTACTCAAACAAATCGACACTTAGGGATACGATCATATTTAAATCATTGAATAGGTAATCAATAACTCACCCAGAAGTGTGCAAGCAAGTTGGTCTCAATAAGCTTCACAATAGCATCGTGGCGAACATGGCTGATGGGTGCACAGGACAGCACGCCCGCGTTGCTCACGACCATGGACACGTCGGTCAGTTGCCGGCGCATACGCAGCGCTAGGGCCGTCACCTGCTCGCGGGCTGTCACGTCTATCGTGTAGCCGTAACACTGGAAAATAGACAGTTAAAGGTAGGTACATAAGTAGTATTATGAAGAAAACCCATTTGGTCCAAAATGTCTCAGCTATTCAAGGATGACGGTAAAAAAAAAACTATTGCTTTGAAAGTGATCAAGTGGTGGTCTCATCTGCTCACCATATTTACGTCCACTGATGATACCACGTGTGTGGCCAAAAACTGGGTCTCTATTTAAACTTAATAGCCATCGACTCCTCACGAAGAAGATCATACAATGGCCAAGCAGAGGCTTTTTTAGCAAAGGTTACTTCGGAAGCTAGAGAACATTTTATTCAAGCATTGGTCTACCTCTCCATCTTTAAGCCGTATCTCATCGACGACAGCATTGTTCCGCCGCGTGTCGTTGTCCCAGCATATGACGGTAGCACCCAGCTCCGCAAACTGAATAGCCAGTTCGCGGCCTACTCCGTGTCCTGCGCCTGTTATCTGTACCAAATCAGAAAGGTTTGAAGAGCTGAGAAATCTTATCACTTGCTAGTTCAAAAACCGTTTGCGCCTCGTGTTTCATTACCACATGCTTCAAAAGCGTAGGCACAACTTTAGTCACTTTGTCACATATCCTCGACTTTCGTTAGTTAATCGACATTGACGATCAGCCTCATGATATTTTGTAGGTACTTAAATAAATTGAAGATACCTACTGCCCAACGTGAATACTGAAATCTTGACCCAATATAGCTACGCTTAAGTCAACAGTTTGTACATTAGACTTATATAACAATGCATGAAGTTTAGGAAATGGGGTTACGTGATCTCACTCTTACATTTAATACCAACAAAGCAAGCTCTTACCAAAACAGTTTCTCCATGCAAACTCTTCATGGCCGGAGGGATCAACACTTTTGCAGCTGCCACGGTAACAGTGGAGCACAGTTTGAGGAGCAGCACCAACGTATCTATAGTCCACAGTGGCACAGCCGCCAGACCCCCACTTCCCCACCACGGCAGTATCCATACTTCTTGCAAAACCCTAAACTTCCTAGCCAAGCTTCCTACGATACGCACGAATATATTTTTCCTATGCATAAAGGTAAAATAAACCTAAAAATATAATGACAGTTAAGATTGAATTGACAGACTTTGACGGGAAGTTGTAACTTTTTTCGAAATTTGTAGTCGCCAGTCCTTCTTTGTTCAGAAAGGAGGCTAGAGAAAATACGTTATTTGTAAAAAAAAAATGATATTTCTGACCTCTGAAATATTATGTTATTAGAAGTCATAACTGCTGCGTGCTAAGAAGATATCGGATCACCTATTGGACATCTAATTTATACCTTCGCAGTACGATGCAGCTTCCAATGAATATCCTCATTTATAAAACCTACTTGATACAACATAGAATCCGTCATTCTGACAAGCGATAGTCAAAGCCCTGACGTGTTTGGAAACACTTTAGAATTGTTTTGATTCAGTAGATTTATTTTATAACAATGGCGAAACCTTTGCAAAAGGAGAGAGAGAACCGCTCTGCTGAGAAGAAAGACAATACTTTCCATCCGTATACCATATCTCCGGAAAGTGCACACACTTCGATCTTGTTGCTTGAGTCGGAGGAACCTGAGATACTTTGCCAGGTAGATACCTACTTAGGATTTCTTGGTGATCCAGTGGAGTTGTCTCTCACCCTAGTCGACAAGAGGTTGCCTGCGTAGGTTCCTAAGCCGGAAAGATTACGTAGATACCTATTAGTCTCACTCTGCTCATAAGTAGTTTGATTATTTTTTCATAAAAGACTACTAAGTATCTCTCCAGGTTTCATCTAAATAGTTATTAATGAAAGTACTTAAGTAACATAAGATCGCAACAGGAAAAGATAGCATTTTTACAAGAAAGAATAATACTTTTAGAATGGTATTGAAAGATGGACATATACCTATAGCTGCCAACTAAAACTCTTATTAATTTCCCAGACCCTCAGAGCAATAACAAAGTTCGCAGCCCAAGATATACAGAACCGTATCATCCTCTTCAACCTCGATGCCATCAAGTACATCCTACTCCATGTAGAACACCCAGAGCTGAACATCCGAAGGTTCGCGCTGAAGGCACTGGCACAACTCTGCCAGCTGCCGCGAGGTCCGGAGCAGGTGTTGGCAAACTCTCAGAATCTGAGAAAGATTGCCAATATGCTTGTTAAGGTAAAGAAGTATACAGAAATGTATAAAGCATGCTACCCTTATATACATATATAGGTTCATTAGCTACAACGGGATCAATCGATTAAAGTTAGCGTAATTTAAGCGGTCGGCAAGTCAAAGCAAGAGCATTACGTAAGAAAATACGTTAAGCTGTTGGTACTTGGGATATCGCTAAATTAGAAAGTTGTGGTGAAGATAAAAGAAAGCGGTATAGCTTCGATGACCATATCAAGACATGGTTTACTTGACATAGGTACCTACTACCCTCCATAATCAGAATAAAATAGGCAGATAATGAATGAACCTTATATACTTTCAACAAACTTTTCGTCCTACAGATGGAAGACGTTTTCGTTCTAGAATTCGCGTCTTTAGTTCTATCGGAGCTAACAAGAGAACCATTGGGGTGTGAACAACTAGTATCAGCTAATATATTAAGCAGTCTGTTTGCCAGAATGAAGAACAGTTTAGACCCTGATGTCCAGAAGAACTGTCTACAGGTAAACCTTGACTGTATAACACAAATATCCTGTTTAGTCGTCATTTCTGTTAAAAATACGATTTCCATAGACCTTACTCGAGAGACTTTCTCGTCATCATATCTGAAACAAACAGTAGATGTTAAGGTAGAATAAACATAATTTCATAGTAAAATACCTACAGTTCTATTTGAAAAGAACTATTTTCAATATCATCCCATTACTTTGTAATTTCAAAACAATAAATTATTCTTATTCTTACTAATAAACATAATTCTTATCACCCTGCAAGACTCTAAGCAACCTTCTAGCAGACCCGGTCTGCGCCGCAGAAGTAACAAAGAACGCCCAGTTCAGCTGGCCGTCACTCCTGGCGCTGATGCAGAGCAAATTCCTTGCCATACAACACGCGGCTCTGAGGACTGTTGACCAGCTGATCTGCAGGTATAAGGACCAGGTCGTGCAGAAGACTTTTAGAGCTTCCACGGGGGTTTTGGATCTTTGTGATATACTTGAGGTGAGTAGGTACAGAATCTTTTTGAAATTGTAGCTAGATCAGACAATACACTGGTTATCGAAATATCGCCTACCGACTTAATTTGACTTTTATTGATAAAGTCACGAACATAACGTTTGAACTCGTAGCTTATTTTTTCAATGTTTTCAATTATGTTTTTGAGTCTCGAATAATTTTGATACCGTTTGTTATATTGGCTAAAAAGCCGCACTGTTTGGCTATGCTACGTTTTGATAAAACAAATTATTTCTGAACACTAATTAACTTTATAAACCTAATACTTACGAGAAAAACCTCTCCAAAACATCCATACGCCACTTTATTTGCTTACCAATAACTGTAGAACCCATAGAAAAATATCTAACCAACACATTCCACGCAATTATTTTCTACCATCTACAATCTCCCCAGTCCTACGAATTCCGTGATGTCCACACGCTAGTCCTCGGCGTGCTCCGCAACTACGTGGAGACGGAAGAGAATGCGTCACATCTGTACCAGTCGGGGTGTATACTGCGACTCCTGGCTTACCTCGAGATGGCACTGCCGGCTATGAAGCCTCACTGCCTGGCGGTGCTGACTAAAATGTCTTTCACTTCTAATGGCAGAGATGTGAGTAGGCATTTTAAGTTTTATGATAATAAGTGCAAAATGTAAAAGTAAAATACGATGACTATAACATGAAGATATTGCACTAAATTAATTACAACACCGACGGAAAAGTTTATAAGTAATCTTGTTAATCGACGAAATTTTGGCCAAATGAACTATATAAAAAAAAAAATATAATAAGTAGGGAGTTTATTATAAGTAGGGATAGAATGACGCCCTACCCTACAAGTTTTGGCAAGGATACCTAATGTAAACATCGGAGCATTAAAAACCACAAGAGTAAAACGCAATGACACATAACACAATCTAGTTCTAGAACATTTCACTCAGTAGTTATCTCAAATAGTTATCTACTTACTACAAATACTTACATAATTAAATTTCCAGGCGTTATTCGACACGGATACGGACCTGATCTTCTGCCATCAACTCCTGAGTTCTAACGTGGAACTGCTAGCTGATGCAGCCATGGGTGTCGCCAACATGACGAAGCTATTGCCTTCTGCTGTGCGCATGTCTGATACCAACATTATAGAAGCGTTGTGCGGTACGATATTTTGTAACAAGCATTAATTTTTAGTACCTATATCAAACCTACAAAGAATTGTGTCCTTGGTAAGTTCGTGTGCCCATATTTGGCTAATTACGAAATTTCTTATCACCCAATTAGGTATAGATTGTGTTCTAAACTCTTTTTTTCATTCGCACACCATGCGTAATTTAAAGCTTACGCGCTTAATTTCAAAGCAACTACATGCACATAGTGGCAAGAGACATTAATTTTCAAGATTTCTAAGCCCTGTATTAATACAGGGCATTCAAAAAATATTATAGACTCATTTGAGTGTTCCCCTCCACGGAAATCTTTAGTAAAAGGCGAAAGATTTATGCGTTTTGAAGGGAAACCAGAGTTAACGCAAACATGGTCGCCCGGCCCTTATACGTGTCGCGCGGTAACGAAACCATAGCGCGATCTAACTCGACGCCAACGCCATCTAGAGAGCACGAGGTAAAACTTTACTCAAACGCTTCGTCGACCGATTGAAAGTAATTAATATCAAAAGAATAATCAAGCGCATGTGGTTATTAAGAATGAATGTGCATCGAAATAAGAACTAAGAAAATAAGAACTGTTGATAAATAAATGCAATCACAACACGTCGTCGCCGCAAAGAAACATGATTTCACTTTATACATTTGCCGTTTTCAATATGTTGGTACTGCTAATGAATACACGATTAAATAAAGTATATGTAGACATTCAGAGCTTATTGCTTTAACTATTGTTTCTCCAGCTATCCTGGGCGACGACGCAGCAGTATGGTTCTACGTGAGGATAAACGCGTTGCGTGCGCTACTTGAACTCTGCCGCATCATTCCAAAGGCTGCGTTCACAGTCATCGAACCGAAGACCTTTTCTGCATTACGGAATATTAATAAAAAATGTTAGTAAAGCTGTATCTATTTACTAAATAGGTACCAATTGTTTCTCATGGTTTCACCCATGTATATTTTTTAAATAATTCTTACACATGGGTAGCATAGCCTATTATTCTATTCTCTTATACATTATAAGCTGAGTCAATGCTAAAGCAGTAACTTTCATCCAAATCCATTCACCAGTTTCTGCGTACAAGAGTAACATGCATACCCTCATACATACATCTTTACAACCTTTCGCATTTATGATATTAATAGGGAACTTAAATAAAAGTTGTAGTTTGAAGTTACGACTTAAGGACCGAGTTAAGAGGGCTATCACAAATTTTCGCGAATTTAAACGTTTTATACGAGTTTTGATGCTTTGGATAAAGTCACAATAAAAAAACAAAAATAAGATTAAGAAAGTTTGATCATTTATCTTGATTAAATAAATATTTTAATTTGTCTACGTACATCAGTAAAATCTTTGTCTCTGCAAAGGATGTTTCATAAAATGTTGCTTTTGGGTATCTTTTGATGCTTTGGTACTCCGAGGATATAGCAATTTAACCATTTATAAAAATGTTCAAGATACAACTATATCTTGTACTTTAAAGTGCTTAAATCAATTTATTACAATTCATACAGTATTACACCAAAAATAATTCTATAAAACTGAGAGTTACTGACAATTTTCCGTACGAAACTATATTTTTTATCTATGAAAGTATAATCCAAATTCAAATAAAAAACATTTAATAATTAAGGTGGTATTGTTATAAAGCTTTAAAAAAAAAATTGGTCTATTTAAAAGTAAAACAATATTTTAAAATAATTTTTGTTTGCAATGCAAAAATCAATATAAATCTTGTGACGCGCGGTGTTCAACTTTAGTCAGCGCCAAGCGCTTACCGAGGAAGGACGTATCGCTCGCTGTTGCGCCGCGTAAACTCGCCGGAGGTCGAAAAATATAGCGCAATCTGCGCAACTAACACGTTTTGATACTAGTGAGTTTTTATTTTATTTATTAGTTATAATGATCTGATTGAAATGTAATATACATAAGTATTAGCCCATGATATTCTAATGCGAAAATGTTATAGATAGGCTTCTCTTTTTTTGATGTTGGTTATAAAGGAATATGTACGTAAATGTCATCGTCGTTAGTTTCGCTGTTGCATAATAATGTAATTGGACTTCTTTGATTCTTGCAGGATAATGACAGCATATTTAATTCAGACTATCAGACTCAATTGAATACCAGTACAAATAATATGGTAAGTATTTTTTGTCACCCGCAAAAGGTATACGGGACATATTTGTTTTAATAAACTATCTACATTCCTAGTTTTCATTGTTGCAGGAAAATGAAGATATAATACATGGAACGGAAGACGAATTATAGATTTTAGTTTTTTTAATAAATCAATTACTTATAATTGATAAACATGGTGAAAAGTTTGGTTGTCGATTAAATAATTTAAAAATTGTAAACGATTACTTGTTTATTGTAACTCAATCGAGCTATTCTAGGCTATAAAATTCATCGGTACAAATAATATTTCATAAACTATAAAAACAATAAATTATTTCGGAAGAAAGTGGCAAAGTCTCAAGTTTGTTTGTGCCGCGTGGCGGTCCGCAGGTGTGCGTTGCGTATTTCACTAGACGCACACATGCGCAAGTGCTGCCGGCTATCGTCTAATTTACCTACAACTGAGCAATTCGATTTTGTAATAGCGCTCTTAAGAATATCTCTTATTTTCAGACAAGGAGACCCCGATCGAAGCTCAACGTTTAGCAGTGCAGTGTTACATAAACTTACAGAATTACCACGTGAGCACGAAGGCCATGCTCAACGGAGACTTTATGTCTGAGCTAATGGGCATAATGCAGGTGACAACATTCACTTATTTACTAAAATAACTTTAAATAAATAAACTATGTAATATCTATATAATAATAAATCTGAAGAGTTTTTTGATTTTTTATTTGAACTCCCTAGTCTCAGAAACTACTGGACCGATTTGAGAAATTCTTCCAGTAAGTAGGTACCTACCTATTAGAAAACCCTTTCTAAACCCCACGTAAGGCTTATGCATTATTTATATTCACATAGTAACCTGAGAAACTATCATAGGCAGCATGTCAATTTTTTAAGCGAAAAATATGATGTGAGCACCATATTCTTCAATTTTAATATTTTTTCTACGTTTCCTATAATACCCTCCTATGATGTAATTCCTATAGTAACCATTATAATTTCAGCGTACAGATACTAACCTGAAGATAATGACGTGTACCGTGCTCACTGGTTTGATGTCGGAGGAGGCAGCCAGAGACTTGTTCACAGCCAAGAAAGGCGAAGAAGTTAGTATTAGCGAAGCCATAAATATGTATATGTAGCATGTATTTAGAGCAGGATATATTAGACATTAGACGTAGGTACATTCTGCTAACTTAAATTATCAAAGAAATCCGTAAAGATTGAAAACGGTGTTCCAATACCAAAAAAAATGGCTATATTTTAGAGCCGCGGCGCGGGAATTTCTATTAAATTATATGAAATTCTTAGTTTTTCGCATCATCATCCCTTGCAGCATCCCAATTCCCAATAAACAACCCTATTAATTGTTTCCAACATACTTTGACAATATTTATAATTTTACATAGCAAGAATGTGTAAAGTAATCTTTTATTCAGTTTTTATAGTTTCTGTAGGATTTGTTCAAAGTTTTACCTCGTGCTCTCTAGATGGCGTTGGCGTCGAGTTAGATCGCGCTATGGTTTCGTTACCGCGCGACACGTATAAGCTCGGGGTGCCTTCACTTCACTTGCGTTAACTCTGGTTTCCCTTCAAAACGCATAAATCTTTCGCCTTTTACTAAAGATTTCCGTGGAGGGGAACACTCAAATGAGTCTATAATATTTTTTGAATGCCCTGTATTTATACAGGGCTTAGAATTCCGAAAATCAAGCTTTTACAAATGTAACAGGACACTTATTTGTATATCATAGTACTTACATACAGCGTTATACTTATTAATTTTACTTTTCTGCGCACCTGCCACCTTATTACAGTGACTGACAGAACAAACTAAATACATATAATTTCGGTGACACTCATTTTAGGTGTTACTTTAATATTCAAAAGATTTAAGATTCACATTATCATTACATTTGTATAACTTTGTACAGTAGGTACAACGTCTTTTTATTTATAGGCTGAACGTTTATAATTACCTGAAGGTCCTCCACGCCAAATTCTTCAACACAGTTAACTTTCCAGGTGGTATCAAAGAACTTATATATCCAGCACATTGGTCTGCGCACGGCGTTGTGCACGGTGATCGCAGCTAGCGTCACCGATGAGGGTGCTGATGTTTATCTCGATCTTGGAACAATACATTAGTAAGTTATGGATGTACCTATTACAACCGTTAACTTTTTTAATTAACAGGTTCATTTAGCTTCACTTGTACTATGTATGTAAGAAAATCTTAATTTGACCCACTTACCGGTCCCTTCCATTAGGATGAAATTTTGCAAACGTTCCGAGTTCTAATGACAATACATGACAAGTGTGTTTTTTAGTTTTTAAACTTTTAATTATTATTTTTAGGTCAAAATGAAAGCTAGAACCTATTGTTAGTACCTATGTACATAATATTTTACTGAAGGAAGATAGATAATTGTCATTTAACTTTCCGAAAGTAGTTTATCCAGAGTAGGCACCGTGCGTGAGAAACATGTTGCGTCTATAACATACCTCCGTAAATCGGCTTTCTGCCACGGAAAGGTGGGCTAGATGTTTTACTCAATCTAGAGAGAAATCTACAGAGAATCTATACATCTCAAATTCTCAACTATAAATTGCGTTCTAGGTGCTAATGTTACATGTTTTTAATTGTTCCACAGCATGGTGGAGAACAAGCAAGCGCGCTACGTGGTAAGCGCGTGGGAGGCGGCACTCGAGGCTATCTTCCGTCACCACCCCTCCGCTAAGCTGGCCTACACCGGCAGACTGGACATCAATGACTTTACTCAGGTAAAAACGATATATGTATCGTTATATGTATCTCTGCATACAGAGAACATCCTTTTTTGAAGTTGGTTAAATATTTACTAACAGTTGGAGCAAAAGCGCCCTCTGGCGGTCGACTTAAGAACTTTATAATTTTGACTGAAGTAACTTTATCTTTATTTTTTAATCTTCTGCTCAGTTGGATGCATGGGTTGCAATCGCGACTGCTAAACACTGGGCTCCGTCACGGGTTCGATTCCTGGGCCGAGGCGAAATCACTTTGTGGGTTCAAGAAACTTTAACAAAGTTGAAAGTTGGACGCTTCTTTCCTTTACATTGCAATCCATCGAAAACTCTGACAAATTATTATACTTAATCCTGCATATCTGTCAGGATTTTACACATTGTCACCTTTAAGAAATAAGTCCCAATTAAAACCTTATTTATTTCCCGTCACGCAGGAGGGTTTCTACTGCATGAAGCGAATGGGCGAGCGGTTCCCGAGCCTCCAGACAGTGATGACTCAGTCCAAGAAGCCACGGAACCCGGTGTTCCTGTGCATGTTCCAGCAACCACCCCATGACGCTGGGTCTGGGCTGGATATTAGGAGTCCTCGTGAGTACACGAAATAACGCTTTCGATGAAAACTGTCGTGATGATACTTTTAAAAGATAACAACAAAAAGTTAAAAACACAAAAATAGGTTGAAGAAAACAATGCTTTTCTAGGGGATTTATTAAGACTCAGCATTCTAGGAGAGTCTACTTAACGGTAATTTACATATTTATTACCTTTCTCTTGTTCCTCTCCATGGTTCAAGCTGTCTCAAATAAAACTTCATCCTCCTCATTTACATATAAAACAGATATAAACAGAGTTAAAATACTTTCACATGTACAATATAAGTACTTACTTAAGAAGAATTATCGCATACTTACTTTATTATTTACGCACTTTCTGCTTCAGACCAACCGTCGCAGTCCACGCTAGCGGTGACGACATCTAGTAAGATGCGGTTCCCAGCAGTACCGGATGATCACAACTTGAGGGAGTATCTCTTGAAGCTGAGGCTGTGGCTGGGAGACCCGTAAGCTGTTATAGTTATTGGTTTAATCAAAATTAGTAGTGTGCTTTGTGGTGAGAAAGTTATGTGCTGTGTTTGTTTCAGAGCCAAGTCTTTGCATTACTATGAAATAGAAGACGCACATTATGAAGTGAGGTGAGATTATTTAATTTTAGTATTCAGATATTAGCCAATACGCTTGTTTTGAACATGAATAAATTCTGGGCTCCATACCTGCTCCAATTACCTACGGTCATGCTTGTGTGGTTGGCTTAGCCCGGTTACAAATTAAATACCCCATCTTAACATTCCTCATGAATCACTATCAGTCTTTTTAGAAAGAATCACTTGAAAGATCAGAACAGACGTTTTGAACTTTACATGGAATAAACAGACCTCATTATTTCTATCCAAAATTCAGATACCGCGAGAAATGTGAAGAAGTATCATCATCGCTGAAGAACAAGGCGCAGCTGTTGGCGGAGTACGTCGCCGAGCAGATGAGCGGCCTCACGCAGGAGCGGGACTGCTCCATGCCTAGCGTTGACTTGCATTTGGCTGACTTGATGGTAAGTTCACCTGCTAGAGGAACCCTTTGGATAAGTAAGACCAGCCCCGGATCTTCAATTTTTTTTAGGCGGGGCAAAAACTGAAAAATGCCGCCCCGCCTGCCTACCTACTTATGTTTATTTTCACCAACGAAAGTCACTTTTTTGGTAGCTAAAGGACTTAAAAAAATGTGTCCAAATCATTGTAGGCTGTTGCAGTTGGCCAGGTTTAAGTATGAAAGTCGAGACACAAAAGTACCTGATTAAGCAAGTACATAGTCAAGCAACAAGTAGCCGCGAGCGAAGCGAGCGCGAAAATTTTTGAGTCTACGACACAAAAGTACCTGATTAAGCAAGAACATAGTCAAGCAACAAGTAGCCGCGAGCGCAGCGAGCGCGAACTTTTTTAAGTTATTTGTTTGAAGACTCACAAATTAAACAGGGAATTATGTACAAATAAAAAGAAACCGTGATTAGAGCGAGTGCCATTTGTGTACGTTGATTCGGTGCGTCAATAAAAATCATAAACCATCAGAAAAACAGTACACAAATTGTCATTTAGCCGCGAGCGTAGCGAGCGAGAATTTTTTCACTTAGTTTGAGGATGTTAAAAGTGAAAAATAATCAAAATGATCAATTAAACAAAGCGAAGGCGACTTTTTTAGAAACTTTGCTTGTCAGTATCATGATACAATGAAACTTCCTTATCAAACGGGTGTACTTTCATCGAAATATTTTGGTGGTTGGGCGTCCCGCGGCGCCCCTGAGACCGAGGCGGCCAGGTTATTCGCACACCCTGCACCATAGGTTAAGACTAGGGCTGCCATCCGTCCGGGTTTCCCCGGATTTGTCCTCGTTTGGAGGCCGTCCGGGGGCCGTCCGGGCGGGGTTTCAAGAAGTGTCCGGGGAAAACCCGGACACTTTTCATGTAAGGAAGCACCTCATAGAATTTAAGTATATGTTAATAGTAAATGGATTACAAATTAGGTATTATTTTGTTTTAAAAAAATCGTACTCGTTCGGAGAAAAAATGCGATTTACGCCAAATGTCCGGATTTTTTTAATGTTTGTCCGGGTTTGGCCCTGTAGGTAACTATTATGGTATACTGTGATGTGTGATGTAGGATTTAAAATCAGGCAGACGCCTGATTTTGCCGCCCCCTGAATTTGCCGCCCGGGGCATGGGCCCCGGCTTGCCCCCCCCTAGATCCGGGGCTGAGTAAGACATAGGAAATTATTGGAAACCCTAAAGGTAGACTTAGGCCTTTTGTGCATTGAGTGAAAATAAGTATTACATTACGTCAAGCGTCTATGGACCATTGGTTTCGACGTTTGTCTCTTAATTTTAGTACCGTGCCAATATCAGATGGGCCAACTTGGCGAAATACATTGATTAGCAGATTCAAGTCTATGTAATCCTTCGGGTAAAACATGCGACTGTTAACTAAGCTAAGTTAAGAACAACTGGACCACACTTTGCCAAAGCAGGTAAAAACGGCAACCTTACCTTACCTGGCAATTGAGACCTTATCATGTAGGATATACCTACAACAAAAATCACATATTCTTCCATCTCTGTCATCATGTTCCGAGCCTTTTCTCAACTTTAATGATGTTTAAATTTCAATCCCTCTAACACCATTACATTTCTTTTCCAGGCCGACCTATCATCCCCCGTCATAGGGCTTGGCTTCGTGAAGTGTGGCGGAGCACTAGAACGGGCCCTTCTCTTCAAGGTGTTGGCCGACCGCGTGGGCCTGCCCTGTGCTCTGTACAGATGTTCCAGCGCATATGTCTGGTGCGAAATCGCTGTACCTGAGCTGGACCCGGTTAGAGTTGTTTATTTAGTAGTTTATGTACATAAAAATTGTCCCGCAAAACAGAGAACACAGGACACGAAGAAAAATAGTACAAAGGTTAGCTTCTATTTCGTTAGCAAATGGTTAGCAATTTTTATTTATTTAATCAGGGGAGATAAACTTGCTTAGAAGTTTTTATATTAAGTTTATATTTGGTAGCTTCATGAAGATAATTATGAAACAGATTTTTTACGAGGCAAGGTGAATATCGCTCCTTAATATCACAGTTGGCTATTTGTAGCTGAATCTGAGCTTATTATATGACGTATCTTGAACATTGCTTGCCAGCTAAACTATAATTTCTTTAGTAAAACTCAAAAATATCTTCCCTTTTAAATACCAGACCATTCTGTCTAACAAAAAGTTACCTATTTTTACAATTTTGTATCCAGGAAGACGACCCAGCCATAGAACAGAAATACCCAGCTGGTCTACTCCGAACGAACTACATAGTAGACTTGACGCAACGGCCGGGTCGGCTGATACCTCACGGCAGTAGAGAGGCCAAGCTGGTCTGCGGCCCAGTTTGCTTCGCGCCTTATACGGCTAAGGAGCTACCTGAAGTGTGTACGTGTGATTATCATCATCATCATCATCATGGGTAGATGGTGATGAAGTTGTGATGGGATATCAAGATTGTAGGAATATGGTTGTTTTGATGAGATTTTTTTAACAACTTTGTCATATTATACTAGACTACTTCTATTTGAATGGTAGAAATAGGAGTATGTCAACTGAGACTGTTTGATGCGTATTGTAAAATCATGTTAACCATATTGACGACTATAAGGTATTTAAATAAAACTACTTTAACGGATTTTATCGCGGTTATACTAATATATTATTTAATACCGACGTTTCGGATCTTTTAGTTTATTGTTTTCAGTTTAGTTTACTGTATGATTATATTATTATAACCACGATAAACTTCGTAAAGTCGTTTTATTTAAACATATTGATGAAAATAAAAAATAAAGCTTTTTTTGCATTATTTCATTAATTTTATTTCAATCTATACACAGCATTATTCGTTCGGTGCCATGCTAATACATAATTAATTATAATAAATATATTTAGTATCAAAATCCTTAAGACGAGGCACGTAAGTAGACAATTGCACTTGGAGATGGACGGACAATACAAATCACAAACATTTATACTTATTGCTAATTATATTTTAAAGGTGATACTGCAGCTTTTATGTTATAGTATGAATATTTCGAGAATTCGAAGGAGTAAAGAATATATAATTATATGTGTAAAGAAGGCCACTTATTTACTCTAACAGTGGTTGTCTTCAATAGTATTTAGCATCTTGAAAATGAAATGTCCAGAGGTCTAACCGACTCTAAGAAAAGAGAAGGACCTTAATTTGGATGTTTGTATTTCTTTATTGAACATTCCATCTACATTTTTGTACCTCAAAATGTACTATGTATCCAAATGGGTACCCACAGAGCACAACTGCAGTATCCACCTTATTTTAATACAAAACATGTATCTTAATAATTACTTAATACAAAATACTTATATGTATAAAGAAAATTAAATAATAATTTATACCTTTAAGGTAACAAATACAACGCGCTAGTCAAAAAAATTACCAGCAATAAGAAATTTGTTCAAATTGTAACGAAATCTTTCGTTGAATTATCATTTTTTAAGATAATTTTGTTTTGCAAGTAAAACACAACCTATTCAAAAAGGTAGAAAGTATGTATATCGACTTAAATTAATTCAGTCTACATAGAATGTGGTGATGGCATCTTTTTTTTTTTTATCGACGTAAAATCATCAAATGACCCCTCCCGCTGTGGGTTAGCAGCGGTGAGGGAGTGTCAGACTCTTACTGACTAAAATCGTCGTGTTCCGTCATAGGCCTTTTATGTACCAGGGCCGCGGTATCTCTTTCGAACAACCCGCAGCTGGTGATGGCATCTTAGATAAAATTTGTGGGAAGTGTTAATTATTTTAGCTAAAATTATAAATTATATACGGGTAAACTTGTGCAATCTATATTTAAGTTTTTACTAACTTCAAATAAAAAACTATACAAATACATATAATAGTGCTTCAAGCAATATACATTAATGGTGTATATTTGTATGAAATACGTAATTACATTTTTAATTTGTATAAATACTGTGAAAAATAAACATAAACTAGAAAAAGCTGCTGGACATTCTAATACTTAATTATTGTATTATTTTTTTTGTTATAAAATGTTAAAGCTGCTAACTCTTAATTAATCTTAAAATATATTTAATTAGTGTCTTGAACATTACGGTGGTCAGGAATGTCAAAATAATATAAACTAAAAAATACACAATCTTACGTGGAATTTGTATACACGGCAACTTTGTTGCATCGACGGAATGATTTTGTAACTTAAACTCGGTTAAAAATAATGGATACTATGTCGGCTCACATATTATAATTGAAGATTAGCCTAAAGAATAAGGCCACACTCAAATACTATAAAATACTTCTCGAAATATTTTATCTCTAAATACAGGCTCTCTAAAACGTACACACAAAACTGTCTTTCTTAACTAACTTCCCGCAAAAGTGGCTCTCAATTTGACCGTGTATATATTTTGTGTACCAAGTTTCATTACAGCTGCCATTTTCAATTCATCTTAGTTATCAGAGATCGATGTTACATAAACAACATTTATCGATATCGATAAAAAACAAATCTTACCATCACTAACTCTATTCTAGACTGTAGTTTGTGGTATGCCATGGACAATCTGAGTTCTAGATCTAGCCCGGGGTAGGGGCTCGGGCACGCGGGACACGGAGCCCTCCTTGAGCGAGAGTGCGGAGCCCGTCGACGCTTCCGAAGGGGGCCGGGACGATTGCAGCGTTGCTGGTTGACTTATCTGGAAATGGGATGAGAAATTGAGGTTAAATTTAAGTTATTTTGGTAAGCATTGAAGCGCTTGCGTCTAACAGTTTAATGTCAGATTGGATATGGTGTACATAAACAAAATAATATTAAAACAGAATGAATTTAAATCAAAATAGTTTACGATACCATTTTTAAATGGAACACTGAGGCGTTTTTTTTTTTTTTTTAATTACACTCTTATTGTAAGACGTTTCAATGTAATGAATAATTAAATGTCGCAATCAGGGTCTCTAATTGAACATTTTTTTTTATAAATATCCATTTTCCATTTTTTTTGAAACGTTCAGGTGATTTCAATTAAGTACAAAGTCTTCCGGACTTTTATGAAAACTCATAGTTAAATAAATAAATAACTCACAGTCCTACTAATAGGTTGTGGCGTATGAGGTTTCTTGATGGGCACGTCTCTATACTCGTAGATGTTGTCTCTGGACCGCGTGTTGTTGTCTATGCCGCTCTCTTCCACTTCAGGCACCATGAATATATCCCCGTCGTAGTAACGGTCTGTTTCCCTGTAATGTTTGTTAAATAAGGTTTATTTTGTGAAATGACTTATAGATGTGGCTTATGCCAAGTTCAAAATTAAGTAGAATTTAATAAGAAAAACCATAAAAGCATTTTGCAAGTCATCACAAAATAAAGCACGGTAACTTTTTTAATACATTTACCCTAATATATAATTGCCAGACACGAAAACAAGAACACACTGAAAACGGATATTATTACATGCGTGTTGGAGACAGTTCAAAATATGTAAAAAAAAGTCGGTTATTACTTATATCTACAGTTCTGTTGGACAAAAATAAAATTATACTTTAGTTTCCGTATTATTATAAAATGACATTATAATACTTTGAACTGTCTCAATAAAGCGTCTTCAAGCATTAATCGTATGTTAGGGTCACCTACACTGCCGGTACCATTTTCCATTTTGGTGGGATAGCCCTGTTAAAAAGGATTTTACACATTGTTAGTATGATGAAATACCATTTCATTGATATGTAATTAATAATAGTTAGTAATTAGGATTTATTAATTATAGGATTCTTTATTATTTTCAATTTATGAAGTGATGAAACATACCAATCAAGTTATTAAATCTTATAAAGCACAAAATAACCCAGTTACTTTTGTTAGCAGTTCCGAATGTTTACAATTCTCAAAAAGATTACTTAATTAATACATATTATGTATTCACGGTACTTTTTCAATATGTCCTTACCTTTTAGCGTTTCGCCACAGCATACAGCAAACAACTAGTAGTACAATGAGTACTAGGCAAGCGCTTGAAACAGACCAGAACGCGATTTGTAAAGGCTGCTTCGGCTCCCACCAGTACTGTAAGGAGAGAAATATACATGATTGACAATGTTTTGAAGTTTAAAGGTTAATTTAAAACAAAAAAAAAACAATTATATCATAGTCCCCAGGCCGGCGAACAAATTTTTTTTTGATACATATACATTTAAGACTTTGTGAGTGCCTTCCTTACGATGAGTCCGACAAACTTTTCGAATGCGCAAATTTTGGTGCCGCTGCGTTTTTCAATGCTTGACTCCTGAAATTGTCGATATGACGTCACTATGGCTCTTCGTACATACACGTTTCATCTTTTGAGATTCGTTTAATAAAGTTAACTAGAGAATGGCGGTCAACTTGTCCGATAAAGATCGTGCTGCGTTTGGAGTGTCCACCATCCTGAAAATGTCGGTATGACGTCACTACGACTCTTCGTACATACACGTTTCATTTTTTGAGGTTTGTTTAATAAAGTTAACTAGAAAATTGTGGTCAACTTGTCCGATAAAGATCATGCTGCGTTTGGAGTGTCCACCATCCGAAACATGTCGATATGACGTCACTGTGTCTCCCCATGCATACATGTCGGACAAATACAACAATGATAGATAATACTATTCTTATTGCAAATATCGACTTGTCCGACAAATGTAGTGAGTCAAATAGTCAGTTCGACAAGAAAATGAGAAAAAAATATTACAATTGGAAGAAGTTTATTCTTTTTGTCAATTTTTGACTTAAATATTCACGTGCATTATTTAAGTATATTAAATTGGCATACTACTTACCAATTTAAATTACTATTTTAGAAAAAGTAGCCTGACTAAGTCGTATTGTTGATAGTTTATATTATGTTGAGGAATAATATCCCACATCTATTAATGGACTATACATATATCAATCAAAAGGTCTTTTAACACATTTTGTCTCAACATACCACTTATCAATTCTTAGTATTTTAGAAGATATAGCCCAAATAAGGCGTATTATCGATAGGTTTTACTATGTTAGGGAATAATGTCCCACCTCTAGGTATGAACCATATGTCAATCGAAAGATCTTTTTAAGCGCTATATTCCGTCTTAACATACCACTTACCGATTCTTAGTATTTTGGAAGACATAACTGACCTAAGGCATATTATTGATACTTTACATTGTGTTAAGGAATAACATCTCACTTGAAGTTATGAGCCATATTTCAATCAAAAGATCTTTTTAAGCGCAAGGTTGTATTAGCATAACTCCGACAAATTGTTAGTACTTTAAAAGCTAGAGCTTTTCTAAGAATATATTATCGGTAGGTTCTGTCAAGCTAACCCATTACTTCTTTAGTAACAAATTATATATTATTTGAAAAACCTTTCCAAATGAAACATTTCATGTTAACATACTTCCGACAAATTGTTAGTAGTTTAGAAGCTAGAGCTTATTTAAAATTATAATTATTGATAGATGTTTTCAATTAAATAAATCCCATCTCTAATAATGAGTTATACATCATTCAAAAGACGTTTTTAAATGCAACATTTTCAACATACTTCACACCAATTGTCAGTACTTTATACCAAATCTTAAAATATATATATATTTTCCGGACGGTGGACACTCCATATGCAGCATGATCTTTGTCGGACAAGCTTACCACAATTTTCTAGTTAACTTTATTAAACAAATCTCAAAAAATGAAACAGGTATGTACGAAGAGTCGTAGTGACGTCATACCGACATTTTCAGGATGGTGGACACTCCAAACGCAGCACGATCTTTATCGGACAAGTTGACCACCATTTTCTAGTTAACTTTATTAAACGAATCTCAAAAAATGAAACAGGTATGTACGAAGAGTCATAGTGACGTCATACCGACATTTTCAGGATGGTGGACACTCCAAACGCAGCACGATCTTTATCGGACAAGTTGACCACCATTCTCTAGTTAACTTTATTAAATGAATGTCAAAAGATGAAACGTGTATGTACGAAGAGCCATAGTGACGTCATATCGACAATTTCAGGAGTCAAGCATTGAAAAACGCAGCGGCACCAAAATTTGCGCATTCGAAAAGTTTGTCGGACTCATCGTAAGGAAGGCACTCACAAAGTCTTAAATGTATATGTATCAAAAAAAAATTTGTTCGCCGGCCTGGGGACTATCAGATAGTGGCTTTATGGTAAGACCAAGTTTTAGGACATTTTCGCATGATCTGCCAACTCTCTAAGTTGGAATATACCCAAATTGAAAATTACATTAAAAACAGACGAGATTCATACTTTTTGAGATATTAACGGACAAAACATACACTTATTTTTGTCACACATTTAGAATTTCACTATATTTTAATCTACCTTACCTCAGTAATAGGCGGGTATGTAGGTACAAGGCGGCCTATAACAGTGGGCAGGTACATAGTCCAGAAAGCGAGTTCAGTCTGCCTGTAGTTCAGCTGTATGCTGGAGTTGTACGTCGTGTTCAGGTTCAGGTAGCGGAGTTGTCCTGCTTGCGCTACTTCGAAGTGGAGGCCCAGGATCCGAGACCGGGTGGGGTTGCTGGAACATAGGGGGTGTTATTTGTAGGGGGATATGGTTCACTTTGAGTTATGTTTGAGTTTTATCTTGTGATGGCAATATAAAAGAGTAATAAATAAAAAAAGAATAATTTTAGTTTATTTCACAGGTTTACTTACTCCAGAATGATTTGAATCTCGTAACAAACCCATCAAAAAGAGTGATCTCAATAGTTCTTTTACGTATTTTTTTTTATCTTACTGCATTAAAAGAAATAAAATTTAAAAAAAAGTCGCTTAAAAGTCATATAACTTTTACGAAGGAAGCACAACTTCACTACTTCGGCAAAATGAGAAAATGGCACCAACTCTTTGTTTTTTTATCACTGAACATCATGTATTCTGTAAGTTTCAAAAATATAAAAGGCACACTTACCCAAACCTAGCAAAATCAGCATAAGTCTTCATAAAGAAATGGCTCATATTCCTATCATTGTTGGTCCACACCTGATTGTCAATCCGCTGCTTCACCGGGAAGAACTCCTGGTCCATGAAGGGTGCCCCGGTTAGGAAGTAATGTTCTGTGTCATGAGCATATCTTCTCCATTCGGGCCATCTGAAGGCTTCGACCGTGGTGTTCAGAACATACATGTAGACGGGCACGTTTTGTTCTAGGAGAAGTTTTACCATCTTGTCTGTTGGTGCCCGGTATAGGAAATCTGAGAGAAGCTGTAAAAGATTTATTTAATTTAGCTTAAAAGTTATTTTGTGTTAAATGTTAGGATAGAATTTTAAGTAAGAGGCCCCAGTAACATGGGGCAATAGACATGTTGAATCAAAAAAGTTATTAGTACATCATTATCATTAGTATGATTTAGAAAACCTAAAAAAATGGTCATGTATTTTTTCTGTCTCTCGCACAACGAAGATGTAACATGATTGAATTCTGTGTTACGTCACTGTTGAGTACAAATTTTACATAAATTCCTCAATCTTTGTTGCGTTATATCCTTAGCAAATATTTAATGTAATTATTTAAATTATCAAAATATTTTTTGTCAAACTAAAATGCGGACGCCTATTGTCATATGACCAACACTAACACCACTAGTAAACGGTCGGTTCCAGTAGGGGTTAGTTGTAACATAGTTCCATTTCATAACAGGGGTCAAAAGTGCCATGGGTTGTTTACAACACTATAATAAAATTATAAAATACTCACATGTATATACTGGTCTCTAATCGCACTGACGTTATGCGGTTCCGGGTGATAAGTGTACATGTACCGGATAGCCTCGTACACTCCTCTGGGGTTCAATGTGTAGTTGTACCTTTGTACCAGCTCGGCTACTTTCTGGTTGAACCAAGGTTCGTTTATTTCGTAGTTAGGAGCTAAGGAGTTGTTCGTATCTGGAATGGGAAGATTTGGTGGTTAAAGTTACTTTCGTCTTTTCAGGAAGAGTTTTATAAATATATTACATTTTAGAATTAAATTTTTGCTCTAGAAAAATGTAGCTGTTTTAAAAAGTAACTCGATTTCTTCTGTTATTGTTTTTGTGGCTGATAATAATAGAGAAATATTCCCCTCAATTAATTTTTAAGAAATTGTAGATCAACACCTAAATGTATTTCTTTTGTATAAAGATAAAAATATATAATTTGTATGCAATCGCAAATATAGATGAGGTTAATTAACATTTCTTTTTTGGCAGATGACAACCAAAATTATAATCACTTTTAGTCCTACAGTACAAAATAATTTAAAAACATTTTCATTTAAAAATACAGTTTCAACTTACACAAATAATAAGCCGCTTCCTGTGTGGTGACTCCCGTCATGTACCTCAGTGAAGGATTAAACTGCCTCAGCTTGATGAGTTCCTCCGGCATGGTGTGCAGGAAGTGCCAGTCCCGCTCGCGCCACCCGTCGTACCACTCATCCCCGGGGAACGTGAAGTTGTTCTCCAGTACTGGACCCCATGGCATGAAGCCTACGTGTGGCTGTGGGAAGTTAGACCTTATGACATGGAGCTAGGGTTGATATTTATTGAAAGGGATGGCAGGTAAAACTATAAATAATTTAAATATATAGGGCCTTACTACAAAAACTTTAAACCCTGTTTTACACTTGTCTAATAAAATTTTGGCTGTAAAATGAACCATATGTCAACGTCATAATTTGACATTTTTTTAGACAAGGCATAAACTGACGTTAAAAAGTTTTTGTGGTAAGATGGATAAAGTTTTCATGGTGTAAGAATCTTCATGGTGTTGCAAATTTGAGAGCCGACATTTTGAACTACTCATATTCACTATGGAGGAAATAATAAAATTGACACACCACTTTTAAACACCATGGGTTTAAAAATTAAATAGGTTAAAATGTTATTATTCTTACAGAAAGCCATACAATACAGACAGACACTTTCATTCTACACATCCTTCTCACCATTAGGTGGCACAATACAATGACTTAAGATGACGCCATACCTGAAACTCAGCATTCCCCAGCTCATAGAAGCTTCTCCCCTGCCGGAGACAGTTGACGAGCTTCCACGAGGAGTCGATGGGACAGCCCAGCAGCCGCCCGAACACCAGCGACGTGTTCTGTACCCTGAACTTGTCTTCTATCATCGCCCAGTCCGCTAGGGCTGAACCACTCTGGAAGAATATGATAGGATACGTTAATGATAACCTTCTGACGATTCATTAGATTTTTCCTAAAATATGAAGGCACAAGCTTCCAGTCTTCTGGATGCATCAGACTACCAGGATTATACAAAGAGCGACTAAGTATTTATCTCACCTCCTCAACTCAGTTACTCAGACAACCTGTTAACTCTATGTAAAACTGGATGTCAGACATTCCGGCTTGTGACTACCCGTAAAGACTACCAAGATGTTCAAAAGACAACAGGGATAAATTTGAAGTGCTTTGCCACACATGAGGAGCTCGTCATGACAGGATCGTCACCCATCCTTGGACCGACCGCGGCAAGCATCGATCTGTGCGACTGTTACCACAAACTTTTCTAATTTCTATAAAAACTAACCTGACCAGCTGATGCAGCTCCGGCTCCTGGCCCGAACAGCGTGATGGATGTACAGTCACCGTTGAACCTTCTAGTTACTTCAAGAACTAACCTGAGCAATAACTCTAGTGACAATATCTCTAGTCTGAGGAGCTATGGCCAGCAGACCAGCTGACGCCGCCCCAGCTCCTGGCCCGAACAGCATGATGGATGAGCGGTCACCCTTGAACCTTCTAGTTACTCTAACAACTAACCTGAGCAATAACTCTAGTGACAATATCCCTAGTCTTCGGAGCTATGGCCAGCAGACCAGCTGAGGCCGCTCCGGCTCCAGGCCCGAACAGCGTGATGGATGAACCATCACCGTTGTATTCTAAGAACTAACCTGAGCAATAACCCTAGTGACGATATCCCTGGTCTGCGGAGCGATAGCCAGCAGACCAGCTGAGGCGGCCCCGGTTCCAGGCCCGAACAGCGTGATGGATGAGCGGTCACCGTTGAAGGTTCTTGAGCTTATAAAAACTAACCTGAGTATATCTTGGCACAACAGTCAGAAGTCAGTAACTCTGACAACCAGTCGTACCAAAAGGGTATTGGGTTGCCGGAGTAACTGGGTTGAGGATATGCAGTCCTTGTAAAACTGGTACTCAGCCGCATCTGGATAGACTGGAAGCCGACCGAAAAGGCTCAGGAGATGGTGATGAACTAACCTGAGCAATAACTCTAGTGACAATATCCCTGGTCTGCGGCGCTATAGCCAGCAGACCAGCTGAGGCTGCTCCAGCTCCTGGCTCGAACAGCGTGATGGATGAGCGGTCACCGTTGAACCTTCTAGTTACTTCAAGAACTAACCTGAGCAATAACTCTAGTGACAATATCCCTGGTTTGAGGAGCTATGGCCAGCAGACCAGCTGACGCAGCTCCGGCTCCTGGCCCGAACAGCGTGATGGATGAACCGTCACCGTTGAACCTTCTAGTTACTTCAAGCACTAACCTGAGCAATAACTCTAGTGACAATATCCCTGGTTTGAGGAGCTATAGCCAGTAGACCAGCTGACGCAGCTCCGGCTCCTGGCCCGAACAGCGTGATGGATGAGCGGTCTCCGTTGAACCTTCTAGTTACTTCAAGAACTAACCTGAGCAATAACTCTAGTAACAATATCTCTAGTCTGAGGAGCTATAGCGAGCAGACCAGCTGAGGCAGCTCCAGCTCCTGGCCCGAACAGCGTGATGGATGAGCGGTCCCCGTTGAATGGCGTGATGTTGTCGTACACCCAGCGGAGAGCCATCGCTTGGTCGAGGATGCCGTAGTTACCAGGGGAGTTCTCGTCACCAGTTGAGAGGAAACCTGGAGAAAAGTAGGTCCTTTGTATAGTTATCGGCACGAATCTTGAGCTCTGACCTATATCCGCGCAGAAGTGATTTATTAGCAAAGAACTAATCCCGAGTGACGGCTATGATGCCATGCACTGAGGGCCAATCACCGCTTTAGCCCGCCCTCGCGCTTTAATTCATACTACAAAAGGGACCCAATAAATTACTTCTGCGTAGGTGAAGGTCAGAGCTCAAGTTTCGTGCCGATAACTATACATGAAGTTGACACTATTTATATGTCGAACATTATGCCCAAAAATACCGTTATCATCGCTGACACATTTGATTTTGCAGACTTCAGTGGAGTAAGTATAAGTATCAGAAATATAGTTCAGTTACAAAGGATTTAAGCGGGATAGCGGCAGTCGTTTTTTTTTTTTGGTATTAGTAGCGTCTGGTAGGTCAACTCAGGAGGTTATAAAACAATAACTGTTCTTATTGTTACACGCTGCTGAATGTTTGCAGTTTTATGTGAAACGAATTGCATACTTGTAACCTCTTGGCCATAGCCAAACTTGACTGTACTTAAATTATTTTAATCTACGTTTTTTCTGCATCCTTCTTTTCAGCTAAAATTAATTCGTCATCAAATATCGTCGACTTACCAAGAGCCCCAAGCCTATAGTTGATAGAGACCACAATAACATTGTAGAAGGCGGCCATCATGTGCGCGGGGAACAGGTTCGATGCCCCGGAGGTGTACTGACCGCCGTGGATGTATACCATGACTGGGTAGCGTTGTGCTGTGGAGCCGGCTTCCGTCTGATGGTGGAAATGAGAGAGAAATTGAATTATTATTTTCATTAGTGAAAATGTCTTTTACATAAAATGAATTGCCAAATATTCAACTATACGTAAAATTATGGAGATAATCATATCGAGCGCGCTATATTAAAGGAAATGGGAAATTACTTCAAGACTTATAAGTATAAAATAGCAAGAGGTCTCAGGACTAATAAAAAAAACTGAATTATTTAAAGAGCCGCTAATCTGTGAATTTAACTCAATTAAAGAGACGCGTTATTTCACTGTCCAGATTACGACCAATAAGGCACTTAAATCTTAATCGAATTAATTGGATCAGTCGACTGCTGCCGAGTAATTTTTGTATGACCCATGGGTTCTAAGATGTGTAGACTGATTTAGAAGTGTTCATGAGATTACAGTATTTGTTTGTTGTAAAAAACCTTTGGTTGTTTGGTTCGTTTTTTTTAATACGTACATCATTTGGGTAGTCACATTATCGTTAGCGAAAAGTATTTAACAGAGATTTCCATATGGGGGCACCCTGCCCTTATATCACATTAGCCACATATCAGTCATAAATCGATAACATTACAAATAGACATAATTTATATGTTAAATAACCCATTGAACGAGCAATAACCACAAACAATAGATCCCCGAATATGTAATGCAGTGAAACAATATTGATGTTAATCTTTTGGACAATGTGATGTCTGTTTGTGGTTTCCCGATGTCGGGTTAGCGGTTTAGGGTTCAGGCGCAATGAATCGACTTTCTTGACGATATATAGAAAATAATATTAATAAGATTGCGATATAATATGCATACTGAATTTGTGAATTTTTATAACTTCTTTCGGAGAGCTAACTGAAAGGACAGTTCGATGTAAAACAATACACACCTTTTTTTAATTTTCATTATTAGAAATCTATACTAAAACTATAATAATAACTTATTAAATGAATTAGGTATGTACATGATCATCAGGTTATTTGCAAATATTCGCTAGGGACAGCGGCAATTGTTTAGCAATATCAGCATTATGTATCTGTCACACGGCGACCTCGCTTGTGGCGGGTTTTTGTTATAATGTATGTGTTTAGTTGCAATGTTTGTGTATGGGTAGATTATATACCAAACGTTTGTTTGCCAATAAAATTGTTAAATTCTCTGTTTTCATGTATGAAATCATCCTAAGGGAATAATGTCAAGTTAGTAATAATTTAATGAATGAACTAGGACATTCTCAAAAATAAGTAGGTAAGCCCAAATATTAAGTATCTAACCCAGATTTCTTGGAAGGTTATCTTTAAATTAATAATATAAAATACAAACATACATTAGGAGAAAATATGTTCAAGTACAGACAATCTTCATCCATATCTCTGATGCCTTTAGTCGCTCCTGTGAACCGCACTGGCTGCGGGCAGGCGGGACCCCAGTCTACTGCCTGCATCAGCTGCCAGCCTGGGTGTTGTCGAGGAGGCTACGGATTTTGAGATATTTTTATCGAATTTTTAAAAAAAGATGAAAAACTTAAGGTAAGTACAAATAGCTTTCTTCAAATATATGAAAGCTATGGATCTTACTTAGGCATATCAAGAATGACTTTATAGTTCATTTTGGGGTCAATAAGGATTAATCTTGCAACAAAAGCAACTTTTAAAGAGGGATAATGAGTAACATTAGTTGGAAGAATAAACTACACTTTTTCTGTCTTCAGGTAAATGTTCAAAACTTCTTATAACAAGCTAGGCGATGCACTAAATTACTCCTAATAATCTAGTTGCAAAATAAAACTGTAATCGTCAGATTAATTAACATGTAATACTTTGCATATAAAAATATATCTGTGGAGATCTGGGGGAGGCCTATGTTCAGCAGTGGACGTCCTATGGCTGAGATGATGATGATGATTGAAAAAATGGTAGAAACAACTTACCTTAAATCTACCCTCCAAAACAGGTGGTCGAGCATAAGGTATGCCCAAGAATACTGATACTTCTCCTTGTATCCTCTCTACCGGTGACAGCCAGGGTCTGTACCCTGAGTCTGGGTCTGGATTATCATAGAGATATACCTGTTGAATGGAGATAATCATATTTATTGGATAATAAAATTGAGTGTGGGCCATGTAAGTCAAATGGGTAGTATACATGCAATGGAAAGTTATGGTATGGCAATTATTCTCAGTATATTTTTTTATGGTAGAAAGTTTGAATCTTTGCATCATCACAGATGTAAAAGATACCAATGGGTTTGATTTTTCGAAGTAAAACAAACATCTGAACAGTTTAAATCTGTACAAGTTTAAATTTGCCTTTGATTTGCATGATTATAAAGGAAAGATAAAAGAAGTAAAACTATTACTTGTTTAAACCAGTTGTTTACACACCTTAAATCCTTGCACTTGTCCATAGTTAGTAGTTACAAATACATCTCTCTTCAACTGCCGAGAGTCCCTCCTCTCCCTTCCTTGTAAATCCTCTCTCCAGCCTCCGAGTACTCCGGGAAACAATGCATCTGGGTTATTTGGATCTCGGTTCTGAAACAAGGATATTATAAATTAATCAGGAGTGTGTTATTATGTTACTAGTAATAAAATAAATACGAAAATTGTATTATGTATTAAAGACTAGAAGCTGACCCCAACATAGTTGGTTAGGTTGATGTTTTAATTTGGAAAATTCTTTCACTGGAGGGAAGCTACATTATCCCTAAGTAACATAGGCTATATTTTATCCGGACACAGGCAGTATTTCCAAAGGGACGTTAGTGATACCTAACATGTTATTATGACAAAGAATCATTTATTGGGACAGCAGATGAGCAGCTAAATTCTAATTCAAGATAAATAGAAGAAGAAGTAGTAAGTTGAAGACACCATGGTAATTTATTATTCATAGATATGATTATAATATTAAGAGTAAACTGTACATTATTTCAATGTAAACTAAATCTATATTTTGATAGAAAAGAAACTTATTGATTGAATCAGATTATCCTAACATCTACAAATAGGCATAGAACAATGGTATGCCAATTCCAAATAATATTTGTTATTCCTTTTTCTGCACATGATTGTTATTTTATTATCAATACCTTAGAAAGATATGTGATGAATCACTTATTCTTAGTAAAGTGACTAACATTGTTTCAAAACAAAAGGAATTGAATGTACCATGTGGTAATGAAACTTATAACAAGAGTACTTATCATCATATTACTTGCTGTTCCCTGTAGTTTCAATTATGTCAGATTCCGAGCTTTTTGGTTCAGAAAAAAAAACTTTCTTTGTACATAACAGGATGAAAACAGATGTCATATAAAATTAATTAAGATTTAGAAAAATAATAGAGATATACTCACAATACTATACTTAAACTGGTCATCCAAAGGGTTTGTATTAATGGGGTTGTATGGGAACCCTCCGGGCTGGTTTATATTAGGATTATATGGGTTATATCTTGAGGGATCCGTCCCATATCTCCTATTATTGTACACGTACGTTCTATAGTCACTATCTCCCGGGCTTGGTAGTCTTGAAGACCTAGAACTTTGTTCTCGCGAACTATAAAATTCATTGTTCACTTGACCATTATACAGATCTTTATTCGACTGACACTCAACACTAGCATAAAGAAACAACGTTAATAAATAACTTTTAAACATTTTCACATCACAAAACTAACTACAAAGTTTTTAAAGTACAAGTTTCCGGATGAGTCACCATAATACACTTGTGTATGAATCTTCGCAGTTTAACTGCAGTTAAAAGGCACTTTATGAATTAAAACTCGTTCAATTATAAGTTAATTAACCGCGTATGTTAGTCATTACTTGTTATACACTGTGACGATTAAGTTATGTGGGAAAATTTAGCGAGAACAAAGTTTGGTAAAACACAGTAGCATAAAGAAGTGTGTCACATTTTTATCTTCGAGGCCCTAGTTTAGAATTAGTACAATGTCGCGAAGTTACACGAGGGCTTATCTGTTTGTAATCAGTGAGATATCGATATCAAAACGTTTGGCAACGCCCATTCCATTACGGTTTGTTTATTTCAACTTTTTTCGTGTGTGGTTGAGTTCAACTGATTTCGACATATTGTTTTCACTGATATTCTCGCTATTATTTAGCTGTGATCATTCTCAGGAATACTTTTTTATTTATTGCAATCGCTCGTTTTCAACACAAATCCGATTCCTGATGGAAGTATGCAATCTCACGAACTGTTTTATTCGTCGTTTTAACTTTACAATGAATTAAATGAAATGAAAAACAACTGATTGACGCACAGTGAACCAACGAGAATATCTGTGCCGTAGTCGTGAGGTCAATGACATGTGTTTCGTTCGGAAATCAGAAATTGTATGTATGAACATGATGAGCTATTATGATGACACGTTTGGACTTCTAACCGACTTCCAAAAAAGAGGAGGTTCTCAATTCGTCGGATTCTTTTTACCCACGCGGAATGGAGCAGGTATATGCGTTTAGGGTGAGAGATGTGCGTTTGTGCAAAGTAATGTTCCCACATATCTTCTAAAATGATCTGCTTTTGATGCGGTTTTCAATAATTTTATGTTTGGACTATTGAATTTATATATACAGCTATACTAAAAGTTCCACCCGCCAATACTTAAAAGGAACTGTTTTCTCATCCGGTTAAAATGTGGAGTTTAGTATTTTTGGCGTAGAAGCGGGACAGACAGAGTTACCTACTTTCGAGCATTTTTTGTTATTTCTCTAAAGCCTGTCCTATTTGTTCAAAACTGTAAATTGAATCGCTTTGATATAGAATTATAGATTTTACTTCAAATCTTTTTTTTTCAGTTATACGTACCTAAGTTATATGATACCATAGCTATAATATATGAGCACACCTCACAGCTTGTGCCGAGTTTTAGGAAACGGAGAATTAATTTTATTAAAAACCTTTAAGAACCAAAATACCTAATCTATTTCAGTGTATTAGCTAAAGTCTATAATTTCTCAGCGCTAATTTACCTAAGTGCACGTGTTCCCGCCAACGCCAAAGTATTAACATGGAAGCGGGCAAAGGCACGAGTGTATTCTGCCTCTACCCACAGCGAGGGCTGTTCAATCTCTTAATTACTCCCCAGTGATTGGATTATGGATAGTCTCGATGGCCAGCCTCGTTTATCTAATAGTCAAGATGTTAGGGATATATTTGAATATATTACTGCTAATTTAATGCATTCAGAGATAGAAAATAATTTCTGATAATTGTTTTTAGCTTACTTTATTTATTTTGTTAGCCAGCTTATTCTTCTGTAGTTACTTAATTTTAATATTAGGTACCTATCTATGTTTTTGTTTTGTTACCTATAGAAATAAATGTAAGTACCTAGTGTCATTGTGTTAAACTGCAATGCAAACATAATAATTAGTCAGGTTAACGAAACGGTTTCCATACCTAGTTTAGTTTTCGTTAGGTAAAAGGTTTTGGCTCATTACCTCCGTACCTAATTGGTCCCGTTGCGTATTTCTGAATTAATGACTGTACCTACTTACCTATGTTAACTAGAATGTAGGCTACCTAACTGATGTTATATTCAAAGAAAAATATGGTTTAAAGTCATTCCTTCGCTCAAAGCGCGTTAAAATGCTGCACTGATTTCAAAAACCTACTTATCCAAAAAACTAATAAGCCACAAGGAAAAACTTGCTTATTCCTAGTAGGTATAGCTATAAAATACAGCAGCATAAATTAATGTTGACCTCGGCTATATTTTATCACCAAAAGGGGGACTGGACACTTGAGAGGGTCTTATTTATCAGCGAAAATAAACAAGTAAATGACGGAGAGCTTACTTAAGTAATATAAAACTTACAAAGGTTTACTAATTACAAAAAAAAGAAGAACCTTATATTCTTCTAATACTTGGTTATGTAATAAATTAATCGTAACGAGTTCTTTGTTTATTTCCGATAAATTGAGCTTTCATTCAAAATGAAATATTTCTGAGACAAGATCTACTTGATTGGATTATATTTTGAAGGAGTTTGAGTCTTTCAGAAGGCTTTATTATCAATACGTAATCTGATCTGTTCAGACATCGAACGTTCATTGTTCGTGTTTTAAAGGATGATGGGCAATTTTGTATGAACCCTGGCCTGATAACCAATAAAGTTCTAATGTATATTAGATTATTGCTTATACCCTACAGTTACTGAAATAAAACAGTTCGTGTCAAGAATCAACCGGAAATAAGTACAGTCGGGCACAAAAGATTTATACTTTTTGCACCATTTTTTTTTGTTAAAATAAAATCCATAGTAGGAAAAATCATTGTATGATGTATTTTCGTCAACTCATCACTTATTTAAATAAGCCTAGGGTAGACTATCAATTAAAATCGGTCTTTACTAGGCATAATTGTTTTAATAGCAAAACAAAACATAAAAACTTTTACTTCTATCACCGTATATTATTTCCATTATTGGAGATAACATTTCCTCGTTCTGCGGCACCAGGATAGTCGGCCCTGGGTTGTGGAATTATTACAAAAGTAGCGACCCACCCCAGCTTCGCACGGGAAAACAGTATTTACTCACTATTTAACGAATGTTATTCCACATACAAACCTTCCTCTTCAATCACTCTATCTTTGAATAGAATAATATATTAAAAAACTGCATCAAAATATGTTGCGTAGTTTGGAAGAGTTAAGCTTTCATAGGGACGTAGGGATATAAGGACTGAGAAATCGACTTTGTCTTATACTATGCAGTGATGCACAAATAGTAACCAAACGGGTGGTCAAGTCCGGTTTAATCAGTAAAATAAAGTTATTTAAGTTGTTTGTCAGATTTCACAGAGTTCTCATCATATGGCACATCAGGCTTGTTAGCCAGGACAGTCGACAGTCATTGGTGATGATAGATTGATGCCAGCACACCTCTAATTCCACAGGATTATATTTCAAAGCAAGATGTATTATCCTGGCCATTAGATGATGTCTGTGCAAGTACTCACGACAAGTATTTGCATTAAATGGGCTCTGAACTTGACTGAACTGATTTGAAAAATCTTTCAGTGGTGGAAAAGCTACGTTATTTATAATAAAAAGATAGGTTTTCCTTATATATACCATACGTGCCAAAGTAGTTTAATTCACTAGGCAGTCGTAGGCTTACAGGACTGATATCTTTTTTCCCTAGTGGTTAACAATGTTCCACCCATAACAAAAATTGAAGTTTAGGGTATAAGCTATCATTTCATGTGCAAATGGATATTATTGGCTATGCCGGTTAAAGTCACTGGAACAGCGGAATAGTTACACCAACTGTTTTTTTTTATATGGACACATGCACCTTCTGTGACACGTCCTGGCTGATATTGACAATAATATAATGCACTTAACAGCCCCCCCATACGCACTGAAGTGGTTCAAGTCCTTAGGCTGTCCTATCCTATCAAGTGTCATATCTTCGTTCTCCGGTGGTTTACAAGGTTGTGCCCATAACAAAAAATAAAGCTTAGGGTCTAAGCTATCATTTGATATGCAAATGGTTTTTATTGGATGTAAGGGTTAGACTCACCGGAACGGCGGAATACGTAAACCATACGTTGTAAATACTACCTGCTAAATAATCTTTTTTTTTTCAATAAACTTGGAAAATATGGGCACAGACACCTTCTGTGACTCGTTCTGACAATGATTGACAATAATAATGCACTTAAACATCCCTCCCATACGCACTGAAGTGGTTCAAGGCCATGGGCTGTCCTATGCTATCAAGTGTCATATCTTCGTTCTCCGGTGGTTTACAAGGTTGTGCCCATAACAAAACATGAAGCTTAGGGTCTAAGCTATCATTTGATATGCAAATGGTTTTTATTGGATATACCGGCCAATTTTACCCATCATCCTTTTGATATTATTTTATTAGTACCTAACTAGCTTATTAATTCTTATTGTTTACATTACCTACGCTACAGATATACTTACCTACATACGTGCCTACATATCCTTTGGTAAAGCTTGTGAACATACTGAAAAAAAAGCAATGTGAATTTTTCTGTAGGCGCTTAACTTAATATCAAACAAACTAAGATTGTTCTAGACTTACATCAATTTGCCAATATGTTTTTCTTTCAAACTATATAGATACAATTGATCACTACCTAAGTTGGGCCGGCTTTCAGTTTCGAGTTCTTATATCGTAGCTCTGTTAAGAGTACCTACATTAGATCCAGTATCCCGTAAATTGCAAGATGGCAACCCAATTGCATATCAAACTAGCCAACAACACAAAACCTCTGCATTGCCACTGCATTCCTAGTACCGAAAATCGGTAAACAATCCGAAAATCTTGTTCAAATCATTGAAAATTCATTCTGAATGGCTCCGGGCCTGTCACACCGCCCACATATCGGGGTGCTCCGCTAAATTATCAATGGCGGGTGCTCCGGGCCCCAGTCATTGGTAGTGAATGCGGAATGCAAGCCATCTGGGCAGCATACCGGCTGTATTGGATGCCGAGACAGATTGCGATCCAACATTGTATTGGACGGAGTTAGGAAATGCTGGATGCGTTTATTGAGTACCTGATTGGTTTAAAGAGGTTGTTGTTTAGAGTTCCGTACGTACTCAAAGAGTTGACGGACAATATTAGTAAGATTTCGCCATCCGGCCGTCCGTCTGTCACCAGGCCAGTCTCATAAACCGTGATAATTGAAATTATTTACCAATATATTGTAGGTAAGTACCTATACCTCTGCCAGTTTACTATTTAAGTAGTTTTTCTCTCGTAGCTTTCTGATTGCAGATTATAGAATAATAATATCTGATACGGGCTACAAACCTATCTCATCATACACATCTGTTTTAGCATAATTGATTAACAAAAACACATTTGTAGGACTAGTAATTCAATTTAACAAAAAGGGGTAAGTGGCCTCCTTTGGAGCGTAAACAAGCAACGTTGTCTATGACAGATATCGTCCCATAAAATTGAAAGCTTCGACCTCTTTCGCACTCAAAGTAAAGGAACTTTTGATTTCCTAAAGTGTTTCCGAATACTTGCGTTCTTCTCGAACTACGAACTAAGATATATTGGTACGGAGTGTTAAATAAATTGAGGATTATCAAGCTTGAAGTGAATGCAGTATGTTTTTTCGGTTTGTTACTTTCCTAGAGCTGTTGTTAGATTATTTTGTAGTATACTCTTTTGTAGCGTTAGTTAAATTCAATTTAATTATCAGGGCAGCATGGTAAGTAGTTAAATGAGACACGAATTTCTTGTTAATTAAGTATAGTGCCTACTCATATATTGATAGCAACTCAAGTGTCTGCAGTTGCTAATTACGAATAGCAACAAAGTTTAATGAAACAGTACAAGACTTCCTTGTCTTTAAGAAATATATTAAGGCGAAAGTAATTCTGAAGTCAAAATAACTGCATTACTTAATTTTGCTACTTTTTACCCGGTTGAGAGAAGTGGTTCCTTCGGGGTGTGGACTTTGTGTGTGTTTTCTAGTTTCTATTAAAGGTTTTACTCTCTACTCCTTTACTTCATGCTCTCGGTGGTACTATGCTATACAATGGTCCCGCATGGCACCATCTCTTTGACATGAGTCCTTCCAAGTGTTCAATGTTCATATCTGTACGTCAAGGTAGGTTTGTATGTAAACGCTAACTGTTCCGTTGTTCGCAAAGGACTGCAGTGCACAGAGTCTCAGCTTCGATTTCTGGTTCGAGACTTTTTACCGCACAAGGATAAAAAAGTGGCCTATGTCCTTTCCAGGCTCTACACTATTTATGGATCAAACTTCATTTAAATCAGTTCAGTAGTTCCTTATGACGTGAAAGCGCGACAAACAGAATGATTTTCTAAATTATAATTGTACGTATAACAGGATATTGTACCTAGAATCTAAATAACAAAACGGGAAACTCGAAACTACTGGTCACCACACTGTCTCAAAGTAAACATTGAGGCCAAATATTGAAGTTTGTAACTGAATAAACCTAGGCACAGCTCTGCCTCTGTGGTTTCCAGATCGCAATATCAGAAGTTGTTACACATGGGACCGTATTATAAGTGCCTACTACTTTTGTAAGTTTTTTGATATGAGGAGCTTTCTGTATCTAATAAGATAAACCTATATACCTACTTAATAAAATATATTTAAGTAGGAATGTGAAAGGAAAAAATAACAATATTGTGGAATCTGATATCGTCGTCTGAATTCGTCTAGTATTTCTTAGGAGTTCTTTCAAATTCGAACGATTCTATGCGGATAAGTGTGCGAGTTATCACGAATTTGTAAAAAGGATTTCAAGAAAATGTGCGTAATATATAATGTAGAATATGTACTATGAATTATAAAATTCGTCTAGTTCGGTGGGTTTGTTTCAATTACTGCCCTCCACTCTCTGCATCAGTAGACAGCCTTGTAAACTACCATTAAACTCCTAATCAAGAAATTCAAACAGCCCAACTAGTAAATATGTAGAACTATCGTAATCTACAAGAGGCTTAGTCATAAACTGTGCTTAATGTTAGAAACTGATGATTTATTACCCGTCCTTAATATTGTACTTAGTCTATCAGATGACACGTCACTCAAACCCGATACGACGGAGGGTATGTGCTTCTGTAAGTATATTAATTTTCACTTGGGAATGTTTGTGTGTGTGTGTAGGTGTGTGTATGTGAAAATTTGTGTGTGTGTGTTGTTATGTATATCGTCTTCGCTTGATGGGTTAAGTTGTGGGTTAATGTGTTTCAATTGATGTGATGTATGTACCTGTGCTGTATTATGGTGACAATAGGTACTCGTATTGCTTTTGTTTGATATACTTTTTTTTATAAAACAACAATGGTGACTGGTGTAGAAGACCTTTCAAATGCAAGTACTTTTTTTGAAAGTTGTTTGAACGACCTTTGCTTGAAACTTTTACATTAAGAGCAATTATAGAGAGAGATTATCTTGCAGTTCTAAATCAATAACAGTTTGGGTCACAAGTTTTAACTGCCTTTTTTCTCTAAGTAGGTTATAAAAATTACCTGAAATTGTAGTCTTTACTAAGTAGGTCGGTAGCAGGTAGGCAGGTATGGTGGTAAGTACTTCAGTTTCAGTCAATATCTGAATATTCCTAGTATAACGGCTCGTCGCATGCATACTTATACCAGTTTGTAATATAGAGGCTCGTCAGTTTGTAACATAAATACGTCACTTGCAAGCTAGTTGGGAGACGAGACAAAAGGCTTTGTGATCGATGTGGCAACACCAACTTTAGGGTGAAGGGATCGAATGCTTCAGGAAGGCATTTAATTATTGTCCTTTTTGTGTTTTGGTTAACTATTTTTGATACCGAAGATTAAGGAAAAAGGGATAAAGGCGAATTATGATGTTTCATGAAAGTGGAAGTTTAATAATTGCGATCAGACCGATTGTCGGCTGCTGTTCTCTCGTATGGAGATCAGCCAGCTGCGCAGGAAGGACATACTAAAGGAAACGAGTAGATACTGTAGATAGTTAATCACAGTGTCCCAATAACGTCTTATTTCGTTAGCAAAGAAAGCTTATCACTGAAGCTGAAGTGCTTTTTTGTCTGAATAAACTCAGGAACTAATTATAAAAAAAAATCCGTGTTAGAATTATGGAGGAATGCTGTAGACTACTTTTATCTGTGTGTGGGAAGTGATCCTCTCGGGACGTGAGTGAAACCGCAGGGAACAGATAGTTAAACACAAACCACATAAGTACCTATTGTGTTAATGCACAGCTGCTACTTTGTCTTCACGTCAATTTAGGAACTTAATCAACTTCACAAGTATGTAGTAAACTTTACACCAGTCTTACCGAAATAACATACTTAGCTTAAAACTTAGGCGGATCACACACTACGACAGAGTAATTAATACACGCTACATTGGTAACGATATGTGTATAGTAGCATAGACAAAATGTCCAGTGTACTGCTCTTCATAAGTGTAATGTGGTACCCATAGTTAGCTTAAATATCTATTTGTTTTTTTTCTGATATGCCACAATGAATCTGCGATGCAGAAATAACAGGAATCACGAACCATTGCAGTAACTTCTTGATATCATAAATTAAAATCGTTTTATTGACACTGACATACAAAATGACTGACTTTCTAAAAATAAGTTTGGCTAAATATGTGACTGACCAACAGTCAAAAAGAACAACCGTGAAAAACAATTGTGCAGGGTGCAGGCAATCCGATATTCTTTTCACGTGAGCTGTCACGCAAGAGCTTCCCGTGGTAGTGTGTAATCCGCCTAAATGTAAGTACCTCTTACCATACTACAACTACACTTGCATAATGTCAATAAAGGAATTTATAATCACCAGTCGACTGCAGGCGGTTAATTAAAGTTTCAAGTAAATAAGCTGGTGACTCGCTAACTTGGAACTAACCTTGCATAAGCTGAGCTAAGTTACAATGTCGCGAAATTCGTTAATAATGTGTTCGTTTTGTTTGACGTTTTACAACTGGGACTGTGAGATCGTTACTATTTCACTAATCAGAGGTGTGAAACGGTTAATTTGCTAGTCGTATAAATAATGGTGTCCAGACCAAATTTTGGTAATTGCGGCTTTTCTTCACCAATATATTATAGTTAACAATAATTTGCCATTTGCGCTGACAAAGGTGCACTCATTATTTCATCAGTCTCAGGAGGCGCAGGACCGATATGTAGGTACTCTCCGATGCGCGGGCGTAAGTATGAACTAAGCTTTGATCTAGAAGTTGGTAGTAATCTGCCAACTTATTTAGGTATATATTTTATGCCTTCAACCAGGACCGAAAAAAATATAAGCCCATTGTTTTTTGCTGTCAACTCACCATCTCACAAAAGGACATTTGTTATGATAATACGCATTCTTTATTTACATAAAATGACTCTAACAAGACAGGCTCCAGAAAACGTGAAGGGCGCTTGTTTATTATTAAATTAACCCTTCGCTGCGAGAGGGTAATCTTGGAAGTTTGAGGGCCCTCTGTTAATCTGTCACGTTATTGTTTGAACGGTGCCCGTCGGAGGGTTGACGTTGGATCCTCTTTATTGTATAGTTATGGCAACATCGTCTTTGATGACGGAGCGACAAAGTTTATGCGAGTTTCTATGGTATTTGTGTGTGACCCTTTTTTGTGCCGTATTTTTGACGTTGAGTGAGGGAGGAGTGTGAATTTTTGATCAGATTTCAAGCAAAGATTATTTTTGATAGAAGTAATGAATGAAGAATGAAATTTTCAGCATGTAATAAAACTTTTTCAGTTATAGCCAAGAATCTGGCAGTGTTCGGGTGTAGACCAGAGTACATTCACTCGCAATTTGGAATTCAAGCATTATTGGCGAAATGTATCTAAATCTGCCTAACCTTAAAGTTCCGCTTAACACAAGACCCAATATCCACTAGTAAAGTATTACGATATAATATTTTATTTATTTCAGAACTACTCCCAAAAAAACCCACCAGTCAGGCACTGCTTGAACCATAAAATATTTACTCTCAAAATTTAAAATGTACGTACATCGGTGTAAAATACAAACTTTGTTCACCTCAAAAGTTTAGAAGAAGTGGGTTCTGTCGTACCTACCTACTGTTAGATATTTCATGTTTCAATGGCTGAGATAAAGTGCGGGAGTCATGTTGCAAGTTTCTTCAGGTATATAGGTCAATGGGGAGTGTGTTTTCCTCGTATTGGCTCAGGTCGACTTCTCGAGTTTGTTTTACTTCACTTCTTCACAAATATTGGTTTGGATGTATGTATGTGTGGTGTGTGTGTGTGTGTGTGTGTATGTGTGGTGCAATACGAGAGTTCAAAAGTCTCTAGCTACTGGCTTCTGCCATCGGTTTCACCCGTATCTCGTGGGAGTTTCTACCTGCACCTGGATAAAAAGTAGCCTTTAGCCTCCCACTGTAAGTGTGCTATCTAAAACTGAATATTTTTTTATACCTTTGGGATTAGCACGACAAGCAAAATAAAAAAAAGACTCTTCAGCTATATAATATTATAGATTATTATTATTTATAATACCTACAGACTATTTGCAAAGTTTCTTAACTTTTTAAGGCGATTTATGTAGATATATAAAATCTTCTCGTATTGGAGTCAATATCTCTTAAAGGGCAAAATATGGAGTACAAAACAAACAAAAAACTTACATCCGATCGCTCGCTCAAAGGAATATTAAAAGGCAAAGAATAAAACCATCGGAAGTTAAGGCCTTTACCCACTGAAGCGTTACAGCTACTGACAATAAGAAGTTATCTACGTTAAATATACTTTTTCTTTTCAGACGTTTTGGATTTACCTCCCAATTTCAATATAGACAATAATTCTATCAAATTTATTTTTTTATTTCAAGCAATTAGGGCCCATAGAAAATATACATAAAAATACTATCTATTGTTCGGAAGTTTCTTTCAATATTCTGAAAAGTAGGTATTTAAGTGCACGTACAGCAACCTTTTGTCGTCCACTGCTGAATGTAGAACAAATCTGATAAATTGTATATAATTATGAAAAACCTACCAATAAAGTTAAATAATATAAGTAGGAACGTAAGATACCATGTTTACCTTTTAACTTAAAAATCTACTTACTGCTAATACGGTTTTTGTACAAGTTTCTGAAGTGCATTTCACGCTTCACTGCACCGTCTGATACGCGCACTTCAATCCCTCGTGTCTTGTGCAGATAACGACATGTCTTCGAGATAACATTGCACTCTGAAGTCTTTGATTAATTGAAGGATTGCGGGTTTTGTAGAAATTGTGTAGTTTTTTTCCGATATATTCACGCATAATGAGGAAAGAAAACTCTTTTAAACATAAAAAATATATAATTAAAAATGTACAAATAAAATAAGATGAGCAATGACAGAAAAATTAAGTCCTACTTAAGTGATGGAATACTAGAGGTAGATGACTGTATATGCTAAGTTGTCGCTACGCGTATACTACGCGGGTGCTACGCCATCGCTACACGATTGCTACGCGTGGCTACGCAGCAGAATGTAGCAAAATAACTAAATATGCTATATTTTTGAATCCATTTATTGAGTGTTCACCCGACTACAGAGACTTGTTTTTCGAGTGTTTGTGTCTTTTTAAAGAATGTCGTGTTATTTAAGTACCCTTTGATCAACTCGAACCTCTTGTGCGCCAACCTTTATAAGTAACATTAAGTCCCGCGGGTTTGTCGTATATTTAGTATTCCGGCCAAAAACTGGCTGGACAAAAAAACTTTGTGCGAACAAAATTCCCTAAAGAACTTACGAAAGGATTAAAATAAAAATACGACGAAAAATGTTTGAGAACGCGATTGTTTTTCGAGAACAATCGGTCGAAATGAAGTTGTTTTTCAAAATTTCGGCCTATTGTTGTTTTGAAAGCTTCATGATTAGAATATTCTGGACATAATTCAAGAGGATTGTGTCTGTGTCTCGTGAATTTACATTTTTCTACATAAATTAATCACACTTTTGAACTAAGAACATTAGTGCTTGATATTTTCATCCACGTACCGAAAGCACTACTTCCATGACCGGATAAACTAGCCTATATTATTTTCTAGGCTGCCTAATTTCATTCATTGCATCTATTTTATTTTAATAGTATCAATAGTTTTAGCTTGAAATTGTGTCACACAGAGTTACTTTCGCATTTTATAAATATTAGTAGAGATAGTTCCCTAGTTCTATACACTATTTTACGTAGTTCAGGAGTTCAGGTACTAGGATAGCATAATCATCCTGAGCTGTCGGCTGACGTAGGTGATGATGGAATCGGAAGGAGTGTCGAATAATTGAACCGGAACCGCTGACTGCCATTGCAACTCCATTAGGGAGACACACAGATGTACTGTCAATGGAAATGGCCCCTTGTGTTCATTGGTAGTTGCTACCTACAATGTTCATTAATGAAGTCAAGTGTGTATGTTTTCTTCGTTTCTTATATCGTTCACTTATAATGTAAACTGAAGTATGTGGATTGATTTACCAGACTTGAGCTATCTGTACTGATATTATAAAGCTGAAGAGTTTGTTTAAAAGCGCTCTTCTCGAGAACTACTTGACTTGATTTGAAAAAATATTCCAGTTTTGGATAGCCGATTTATTAATAGGCTACACGGGACCCGCGTGAAACCGCTGGCGTTAGCTGGTTTCTTTAAGGTAAGATCACTTACTTTTTAATCTATCCTATATAGATTCTCTTAGAACACTGTTCTCTATAGATTTGGACACTAACAATGACAAAGAAATCCAACAAAGTTCCTACAAAAGTCGCTTCCATCCTCCATAGTTCCTCGTCCGTCACTTCCATCCCGTCCGCGCCAATTAGCCGCGACGGCGAGTCGATAAAATAACCAAATTATATCGACGAACCATTACAATTTGTCACATTCTTTAAAATGATGTGACGGAGACCCTTTCGGAAATGAGTTTAGAATAGTCACTTTACTTTGTAATTTTACTGTTATTTTTTTTAAGGGAAAGTGTTGTGTGTTTTCACGAATGTGACAAAAGGAAAGTTATGTTTTTCGAGTGTCTTTAGCATTAGCATCTATATGCAGATAGATACAGTTTGTCTTCTCGCCAAAGACCCTACCCGTGTAGCCTACCTCTATCGAATCTCTGTATCACTTTAAGGTTGGCTATAAAAGAACTTAATTCTGGGTCAAGCTCGCCTTTGTTCGTAAACTGCCTGTTCTGTTGTAACTGTTTATTCTTCGCTAAAAGTGTGCAATAAAGGAATAAAAAATCAACGTCAAAAATGGTCACCCATCCTGATCCCGACCCCAGCTTTACTTCGCTCAATGTACCCACAACATACTTTCTGCTAGCTGACATTTCTTATCAACTGATCCGCCATAAAGCTTTAACCAATTTCCCTGAACACCCGATACACAATAAGTTTTCCAGTATCAGACTTAGATTATTTAACTAAATGGAGACGCCATTCTTCTTCCACTCTGCCAAACATGCGTAATCGTATATGCTTTTGTGTGTTTGATAATGTAGTCGTGATATCTCTCCGGTAGTGTCGGATTGCCGCCCTATCGAGATATGAGAGTGAAGGAATGGGGAGTGTAGCTGTATCTGCGCAAATGCTCGTTCGCTATTTGTTCTTATATGAGAACAGCCACCGTAGCCGATAATTGGCTAAGATGCCATTGCTAATAATTTGGTATTGTGTGTGAGCAAAGATATGATTCAAAATGTATCGTATGCATTGGCCATTGCGTTGGCCCGCCCCTCGCACATAGGTATATTAACAGACAATTTCTGCTTCTAGCATCTCCGGTGCTTAAATGCTCTAAGCCCGTATCAGAGCAGTATCCGCATGCCAATATCAAAAAGGCTCTTTCTATTCAAAACCATGTTTTCGTTCTACAAACTACGACGATAATAGCTTCGCTAGCAGATAGCAACGCTTTAAGTGTTTAGCTAGCTTTATTTATGGCTCGAGGTGTTGCCAATTTATAGTGTTAGATAAATTGCTCTGCAGTTTATGGATTATATGTAGTTAAGTTCTTTTTTGTTGCAACGGAAGATATAGGGTGAGGTTGAATACGAAACACTTTTTTTTGGCAAGAGTTTTTGCTTTTTGGGTCATATTTTCTGATTAGTAAAATAAAATGACCGTCGAAACAAAATTAATTTTCTGAATTGTTGATTAAAATATTGGACATATTTCAATTTGATATTAAACTAGAACAGTTTACAATGAGTTGAACTTTATGACATTTAAATCAACACAACATAATAGCTTTACAACTATTTACTCAACAGTTAAATCCAATCCATTCCAACGGCTATCATTATCAACACTCAGAAAACCAATTAGCACCAACATAGCTGCACAAATCATACCAACGTCACAATCATAATTGAAACTCGGAATTCAAATCATAAACCGGCCACTCGCAGGGTTGGCACGAAAGGGCTGAAAAATAAACAGGGCAGGGGTCCGATTCTCCTAATTTTACTTAAGCAACATACGATTCACATTCGACTGCAATGCAATCCCGACTCGATTACGATTGAAGCGCATGTGGCATTCCGCTATTTTTTCTTTGAAATAATAAATAAATAAATTGTTTATTACTTCACTTTGAACATAATTTTACAATTATTTTGCTAATTCTAAAAAGTGCTGATGTATATGAAATAAACGTTTTTATCCTTTTCTGTCATTCAATAATGAATCATTTTTTCTGCAAATGATTTACGATTGCAATATGATTGTAGAGCAAACTACCGTATAGACCAAAATCACCAAAATAGCAGACCAATCGCAAACCAATCGAATGTCGTTGGAATACGATCGGTCTTATATTAGGAGCAGAATGCCCGATATGGTTAAAACTGCTATTGCGATCATATTGCGATTCGATTTCTATTCGATTTTGACATTATTAACTTAGGAGAATCGGGCCCCAGGGTTGTACAAACATTGGTTCGAATCGACAGTTGTTTAATCTGTGCGGGTACTTATTGATTTCTGGTGGCTGTCCTACCGCGCTTTATCTGTGGCCTTTGATCGCATAGTTCCCGGTTTGGGGGTCAGTGGAGTTAGTGTTTTGTTTTCGGACAGGTAAGTTGCAAAGTAAATCTTTGTAGGTAGGAGGTTTTGATACTGTTGTTTTGTGAATGAATCAAAGGATTTGAATCACTATTTTGACCAGTTTTGTACCTGCACGTACCTACTTGGTACGGTGGTATAGACAAAGGACTTTACCTACTCTTTGGACAGAGTAAAAGTACTCAAGGGCTAAGAGAGTTAGAGCAGAGCGTACATAGTCATTCGATATGTATTTGGAATAGCCATTAAGTCATATTCTAATGTTTGCAAAATTTTTTAAAACCTATTAAGGTTGTAATAAAAATAATGCATAAAGTCTAACTATCTGTTCTATCCGGGTTCCGAAGGATCTACTTCCTAGGCTTAAAGTTAGCCTATGTTCTTTTGTCCCTATGCTACCACTTTTAAATCGGTTCAGTAGTTTCAACTGGTCAGACTGACAGATTAAAATAGCTACGGAACCCGTCAATATTCCACAAGCTGTCTTACCGAGCATTGTCCGCGCCGACCTCATTCCGCGACAGGTAATAAATGTTTGTGCTGTCCGTCTGTTTGTAAGTCATCAGTTCTTGTTTGTGAAGCCTCAAATAGTTGGGCTCGAAACATTGCAATACCGAGACTCCGCTGTTGTGCTCTTTTTAACTGACCGAAGCATTCGCGGAATTAATTGATGTTTTATCGTGGAACAAAATGATGAAGGCTTTACTGATTTTTAGGGTTCCGTACCCAAAGGGTAAAACGGGACCCTACTGTTTTCGCTCCTCTGTCCGTCCGTCCGTCTGTCACCAGGCTGTATCTCATAAACCATGATAGTTAGAGTTGAAATTTTCACAGATGATATATTTCTGTTGCTGATATATCTGGATCATTTTCTTTTTTAATGTCATTGGCGTTAAGATACAGGTAATAAATGTTTGTGTTGTCTGTCTGTTTGTAAGTCATCAGTTCTTGTTTGTGAAGCCTCAAATAGTTGGACTCGGAAACATTGCAATACCGAGACTCAACTGTTGTTCTCTTTTTAACTGACCGAAGCATTCGCGGAAATAATTGATGTTTTATCGTGGAAAAAAGTGATGGGTGTTTTACCGATTTTTGTGCTAGACTGCAGTTTTGTGAGCACAATAATCTGGTAGTTAAATAAGACATGATTAAAGATTTTATTTTGATGCAGCACATTTGATCAACTCATTAAGGACAGGTATCTTCATTGAACTATAAGTGATTGATTTGATAAGTACAATCCTAAGCGCTAGATATGGTTAGATATTTGATGAAGTCGTCAACTGCTATAGCACATATAGGGCCATGTAAAATTGTATATCAATATACCTAATACTACCCTAAGCTGCAGCGCTAGAAATGCTTAGAGCTTGGTTTTGATTGTCAGGTCAATCCACCTGTCAAGAATTTCACAGTGTCATTTGAATTTGAGTCTATTGTGAATACGGCATCTGTTCTAGACTTGAACTCCTTTGTTTTGGAGTCACTTGATTCGTTGAATCTAAGTTAAGATGGCTATTAAATAAGCGTGTCAAAAGTTGAGCCTTATGATTGACGTTCTAAAAATACAAGTCTATTGTCATATATTTCAAATTTCAGTAGACATTTTCATGGGACGCAAGAGGAACCGGGAGGCTGAAGCTGTTATATCATAAAATAGTTTACTATGAGGTGTGACCGTTCAGTGTCCATATATTTTTCTCTAAGCTTACATGTGATTTAAAACTGTACACTCCCATTTATAAAGCTATCAGGATCTATATTAAACCGATTCTTCTCAGATATTAAACCCTATAACTCAATGGGATGGTCCATGGCTTGGAGCTCGCCATCTATCTCTATAATTGCTTCGTGTGACCACTATCTGTAGAATGTAGTAGGTATGTGATAAGGAGGTACCCTATTATCACATACTGCAGGCTAAGTTGTCGGCTGATAGTTGACCTCATGGTACTGACCTACATATTTTGAAGGTAGTCGTGAATCTAAAGAAAAATTTTAGTCAGTCCAATAGCGGCCAGATATATCTTACCGGTGTAATGTGCACAGTACCAGTCATCTCCCTACTGATTTATTAGCCCGATCTCTGCAATTATCAGCTGACTGAAAGTTTGCAGTATGTGGGCTCTAGCACGTATATTATTACTATTTACTATTTAACTGAGAAGGGCCGATACGGTCGCAGGTCAAAGAGACTCTCGGTGAAATTAGCTTTTCGTAATTAATATGTACTATCATCATAGCTTACTTCTTCTTATCATCATAGTTTTACTATACTATTATCATCTCAACAACCAATAACCAAATAACTCCCGTAAACCACACCTAGAAAAAAAATCAAAGGTTTAGCACGTAACTCACAAAGTCTGCAATAATAAGGATAGATGGAGGTCCCGCCCCGAGCTCTGACCCTATATTGAGTTATAGGCCATATTACGGAACCGGGGGCAAAGAATCATCATTATTGAAGGATCTAGCTTGAAAGGATAGCTTTGAGAGGCCATTTTAAGTTATAGGCTTTTAAGTGTTGCTATTTGTGTCTGTTAGTGGAATGGTGTTAGAAATGTTCGTTAGCTATTGCTTAGGTATGGGGCTGTATAAATGAGTGTGTTTTAAGTTTACTTGAGTGTGTTGAAAATGGTATAGTTTGTATCTTTCTAACTATTCTTGACACATCCTGAAAAAACTTTTTGATACGTAAACTCAGATTTGATCTGAGTACGTAAGAATGGAAATTGGCTTTTGGCCTTTTTTTTCTCTAGATTTCACAATTCACTTTACTCACTGTACATTATTAAAACAATTTTATTTTTATACTCAAAATTAATGCTTTTCTATTTTCAATTTAAGGTATTTAAAGTGTCATTTTACAAAACGGGGCTCTATTTTTCAGCCATCTAACACGTGCTAATTAATTGCCAACATAATTTCAGTCTATAAATCAGTACCTAATACCTAGGTACATAAACAGACACCTCTCACTTGTGCTCACAAGCGTGTCACGCGTGGCGTCACCCAAGAGGTTATCGGTTAAGACGATAATGCCTGTAGCACACCTCCGCTGCTAAACCCAAAGGGCGAAACCGCCATAGTTTCGCTGTGAGTTGTGAGTTGTTGGGCGGTGAAACAATAGCGAAATTCCCTGCTCTAACGTACAAAACTGACTATGACGTTGTCTCTTTCTAAAATGATTTCGCTCATTTGCATCTACATCCGTCTACATCTCCGCCCTGGCGGATAACTGGCGGACAACGGGCGGAGATGTAGACGGCGCCTAAGCAAATGAGCGAAATCATGTTAGAAAGAGACAACGTCATAGTCAGTTTTGTACGTTAGAGCAGGGAATTTCGCTATTGTTTCACCGCCCAACAACTCACAACTCACAGCGAAACTATGGCGGTTTCGCCCTTTAGATTTCGCAGCGGAGGTGTGCTACAGGCATAATTGCCGATTGGACTACCAGTTCGAATTATATTAGGTAGACGCCGAGGTGTGCGTGAAGTGATGACATGGCTTAGATGGGTAGATAGATAAAGGGGTGATTTATCTATGAATTATTTGATCAATGAGAAGTTGAACTGAAAGATCCATTTGCATAGCCTTTTCCCAACTAGGTATGTTGGGGTCGGAAGTAAAATTCAAAAATTTTAAATGGTTTGAGTTTAGGTATTGGCCCGTTTTTTCAATGTTAATTTTTCGCGCAAAAAATACTGACTTATATACGAGCTATATTTAATCCAGATGGGTTTCTGGGACGTAAGTACAACCACGGGGTACAGCCAACGACAACAGGCATGAACTATGCTGACATATACTTCAACATATCTCAAAAAGTATCCATGATGTTTGAGGGTACCTAAATTCAATACCCACCAGTTTCCAAACGTATTCTTGAAGCAAGAGCACCTTTATAGCTCACGGTCTAACGCGTCCGACACTCCTCATCCAACTTTGGAACCTGTGAGGAGCACAACAGTCTGTAATCATTAAAATGTTAAGACGCATATTCTAAATATAACCCCGCTATAGAGGGCGATCTCAGAACGTAATAATTATGCCTTCAAAAGGTCTTTCGACCCTTGATGTTTCAAGTTACTGGGGCATAAATGGTTTTATTTTTCACTTTCTTACTCCAAGAATAATAAAAGGGGGTTAAACAAAGTCAATCTTCGTTTATAAAAATAATGAACAGGAGTTTCGTTGGTAATGAACAAAATAAAAACGTCATCCCGACGTTATGAATTCGCAACGCGCGCCTCGAAATGCGTGATGCTTATTTCTCTGAGTGAGAAATATACGGAATTATATTGCGAGCGTACTCGCTACTTCACCTTAGCCAGTTTGTTGTGGTGATACTTGTTAATGTTACTATAATGTGTTGATACTAGCTAATCGATATTACAAAGTAATTTAATTGTCATCATCATCCTCCGAGCCTTTTCCCAATCATGTTGTATCACTTGTTGTATCAATCATGCATATATCGAAAGTAATTTAATTGTGACACCACATAAAAAATAGTAAGATACAACAAAGAAACAAACAGCTTGTTTCTGCTGGTATGTTACCAGCTTGCTGGCATGTTGCTTTAGCTTTTGAAAACGTTGAAAGATTATACATTTTAGGTCACATTACTTAAAACTTTTCATCATTTTCACTAACACTACAGAAAATAATCTTAGTAGGTACACTACAAGCTCCTAAAACTACACACCCACGCGAACTTACATCTCCCACTTACACAACGTAATGCAACGCTTAAGCCAATTAACGTGTTAATTATAGTTCAAAGAACACGCTAATGGCACGGTTTGCACGTAGCAACTAGTTGCATTGATCACTAATGTACTCATTACACGCACTTGCTGGCACTTTGAAGTTAATGTTAGCGTCTTAATTGGTATAGTCTCACTAAGAGTAGGTATCCATACTGCAGACTAAACAGTCGGCTGATAGTTAACACAGTGGATGGCAATTGTTTTTTTTTTAAAGAATATTTTGATTACAATCAATGTTTTAAGTCGAATCAAAGTTTTAAAGACCTTTTTTTTGACGTTTTTTTACAGAAGAAAGTCCAATAATATTACCATCGTTTTTCAAACAAAATTAAAGTTTTCTCTTGCCACTACTACCTACCGTAATTAAAATTAATACTTTACAGTTTAATGAATCTGTGAGATGATTGAATTTGTGGGCCAGATTGAATTTAAAACTTATTGACAGGAACTGTGATTAACTCAATGTTTATAAATAATTGTTTGCAATTATTTTTTTTAAGTTTACTTTTTACAAACTGCCCGCGTAAACTTACAAATTAGCCTTGCGTATGTATACCACGTATTTTATATCGCGCGCCGAGCAACGTATTCCATCTGTCAAAAGTTGAGACGCTTTTACCATCTGTTCGTAAGTAGGCGGCAGAATTTACGCGTACCCCGCTCTGATTCATACGCACAGGTATGTACGTGTAAAAGTAGGTAAATAACAGCCGGGCCCAAGTTCACTGACGACTTAAACGTCAGTTTTCTTACAGAGTAAACTGTTGTTTAATATTTTTATTTATTTATTCCTTTTTTTATACGACTAGGGGCTATATAAATACAAATACACACATAACAATACTTATAAACTAATTCATAAACTTATCCATATCAATATATATAATACCTATAATCTTTCTCTGGAAAAGCTTAAACATACTATATAACAAATATTCTTAAAAAACACGAAGTGTCGGCGTTGTTTTTCCGTAACTGGTGTCACTATTATGTGAATTTTCACGTTTAATTTTCAAAGTTAACAGTCGTTCAAAGAAAAATTGACGTTTATGTTGTCGGTGAATTTCAGCCCCAGTTTATTTATAAGGTGTAATTGATATCGGTGACGAAACAATTGAATTGTTTTGGAAAAGGAGTTCATTTCATTAGAATTGTTTGGCTTTTTGGCTTCTCGTGTTGTTTATATTTTGGGTTGAAGATTAGCTGTGTTATGAATGCTTTTCATCAACCAATCGTGTTAAAATTATTCTATAATAGTTTACGCCCTATGCCTTATGTTGTAGCCTTTGTAAAGAGCATGATACTGTGCCAGGTATGCGAAAGCAATGTTGATAGGAAAAAGATTAGGAAAGCTAACCATATCAGTTGGAATAGGTACACATAGATATATATGCATGATTAAGTTAAGTTCCTAAAACCATTATTTTGTTTAGAACAGGAATGAAATTAGTATCCAAATATACAGCTTTATTCCTACAACAAAAAACAAAAACAAAAAAGGTTACAATAACAAGCAAGTTTACAATGTCCATAGTTTTAACGAGTGCTGAATAATTGGAAAATGTTTCAACGTGTTGACCATTGGTTTCGTGAAATATTTTGTTAACAGCTATTTCAGCGTTTTGTACCGGTTTTGTTAATAAAATGCCAACTTTCAATGATAATATTTGATTACTGTTGTTCTGTTGCTGGATTTAAATGGAATCATTATAGTTTTTTCGTGTTATTTTGTAGATTTTTTTATGTTTAAATGTTTTTTCACGAACGCATGCGGTTAGACTGGAGGTAAATCTTTATTTTGTATAGAAAAGGCTAGGATGTAAATGATGCATGAATCATGGATAGGTTTACCCTTGGGAATTTAAAATGTTGCTAAATTATATAATAAAGGCCCAATTTTACGTTTCCTTTACATAGGAAACGATGCAAATTTGATCTATCGTTTCAGGAATTGAAGTACCAAATAAAATGTCTTCTCAAGTTTAAATCTTATTAAACAGCTGTTTTTCTTAATTAGGCTAAAATATTGTTGGAAAAAAAGAACTTTTTATTAATCATCAAAAGACAATGTTTATTCTTAAGCTCTTGGTGTGCCAGAGCCGCGGTAACTTTGTAAATATAGACCTAAGTAAAATATTTTTTGTTTCGGAATTGGTTTTCCAACTTAGCACAGCCAGTATATTCTACGTACATACAGCTAAAACACATAATTTAACGTAATGAGAAAGTTTCCGGCGTTAACATTTACATGAAAGTTTCGACACTGCGTTGTACCAGTTGTTACAAATATCATGTAAAAGCAAAGTTCTTGTTCGGCAAACTGCGACGTTGACTGTACATATATCCTTACTTATAATATGAGTGGGAAAGTGATTGTGTTTGTTTGTTGGGATTTTACAATGAAAACTGAAAAAAAAGGAAATTCTTGCGACAGTAAAGAACCCCATACAAGCACTGCTACAATCATCTGACGGATGATAATGACGATGATAAAAATAATTGAAATAATTTGTAGCCAGATTCCCGAAGTGTTTAGACCAAAGGGACGACAAAGAAACTATGGATCTATCGTGTGAAAGATAATATGGCAGATAGAGAAGTAGGGAAGAAAAAGAGATGTTGTACCTATAACTAAAGTTTTCCATTCCGTCTAGCAGGCAACAATCGTAAAAGAACTCTGTCTATCAATGCTATTTTCACAGCAAAATGGTTGATACCTAAGTATAACATCAAAATCAGTAATTAAACATAAGCAACTTTAACCCATCCTAATATAATTTCCTCTCAACGCAAGCAAACCCGCGATCGCAAGCTAGCTCAAAATAAGGAAGGAAATAACTTAGTAGGTACCTTTGTGATCGGAATACTTACAGCGGCATTTAGGGTATAAGGTAACATAATTTAGTTGTGCCCTTTTCGGGGTGAAAAAGTTAGTAGTAACTGTACAATGTTATTTATACGAGTTATATGTTTGTCAAGGGATGAAGTTTAAGGTAAATAGGGAAGTGTGAGATGACTGGAAATTGAAGTTGTTATTTCATGGTGGATGTAAATATACTTTTGATGGTGAATATTCGAACCAAGGGGTCTTAGATGGTTTACTAACATGTTTCTCATTTACTAGTAGCTAGGTTTAGTTTTTCATCCTACTAATATGTGAAAACATATGGTGGATCTCGATGAGATTTGCTATTAATCTAGCTTATAGATCAGAATAACATATAGTTACATTTTATCCGGAAAGTAATTATCCTAGGAAGCAGGCGAAAGCACTGGCGGAAGCTAGTTAAAGCATACAATGCTTGACGAAAATAGGCCCTATTGATTTCCAAAATGACCGGTCAAAGGTGGCCTGCATCCAGCACAGGAAACTTCTTTATAAAATATAGATTAAAATATACCATAAAACTGAAAACCTTACTCCGTTGATCTCTAAAACCGGGCAAGTTTTTCCACGCCAGCGGGTCTGTAGTGGGCGCCGCGACGTGCGGTCACGATGCTCATTTTTTAGCTGTCAACCGCATTCATAACAAGTTATTGTCGGTTAACTTGCATGGAAATCGACGGGCCGGTTTTAGAGATGTGGTTTTATACGAGTAAGTATATGGGAAATGATTTACTGTAAAATTGTATTAAGAGTATATTTTAAAACAAGCTTACATGCAATTTATGTGGACAGGAGTAATACAATATCTAAGTATTTCTATTATAAAGCTGAATGAAGACCATTCCTATATTGGACTTTATATTTTACCTATTTGTTGAACGTGTTAATCTCTTAATCTGTATTTGAAAAATATGTCGGTCTTATGATAGCCCATGTGACGATTATATGCTACATTTTACCGAGGTCGAGTGGCTCCCATAGGATGCATATGAAACCAGTTGCAGAAGCTAAGTTGGTGTACCTACACTCGATGCGTACTTAATTGTTAGCAAGAAATTACGTGTAATAAAAAATGCGTTTTAAGCGGTGTTTCTGTCTCTGGTCAGCCTTAACACAACCTGTACACAACTTAACCTCTTTCGCTCGGTACCTATGGATTTACGTGAAAAACATTACCCTCATTCTAGCTTCGGCGAAGTCAGGCAAAAACTCAGTCGACTCGGAAGATTTATGAGTTACAACCAAGATAAATATGTGGTTAGTTTGTTTATGGTTTAGCATTTTCATTTAGCTTTTCTTGGGAATGTTAACAAAGGCTTTTTTTACCCAAGAGTTTTTTACGGTATTTGTATTTGTTCTACTGTTTTATAATGTTTTGTTAGTACATTTTGACTATCGTGACGTCACTTACAGCCTCGAATCAGCAAAGATACTTGGCGAGAACTTTGAGAGCGTTTCCATACTAGCGAATTTTCCACGCGGTAGGAGTGAGGCAAACAATTGACAAAAGCCCTACGAACAAACCGAAAAATTAACGATCCGGATAAATAATGACACCTGCACACACACGACAAGTTCTTGCCGCTCAGTATGATATTTCACGCGTAAAAAACCTGAACGCATATGCGCGACAAAATATGCTAGCGTGAAAAATGGTCATCATTCATAGGTACCGCTTACTAGACTATAACTTATAACAATTTCAATATCAAAGAAGGTCCACTAAAGTAGGTATCGGTTTCATAAAGCCCGCTGAAACAAATGTCTAGTGCAAATAAGATACGGCTGCGAATTATTGATCAGCGCTGAGTACGTTTCAATTAGTAACGCTACTGCCTGTTAAGGGGAATGAATACTGTGAAAATTGTAATATAATTTATTTATTTTTGTAACAAGTAATGTAGGTGTCTGTTCGTTGTGTTTAGCGGTAAAATAGATAAAGAATAATATTCAATTTTATCCTATTTTTTATTGGTATCCTGGTGCGGGAAGTAGTCCCTTCTGGACGCGAGCATAACGGTTGCGAACAGAAGCCATCAGCCCATAGTTGGAACTACAGCTTTCTTTCGTGAAGATTAATATAGCGTCGTTCTGTTGTCCATTAATTAATTAGGGCTTCACATTTTTTCATATTAATCGCTAATTCCTTTCTCAAATTTGAATTTGGTGGTTGTATTTAGAGAAAAAAGACAAAATTGTAAAGCACGCAACCGAACATTCGCCTTAACAACATGGCGGGCCATTAGTTCTAAATTCAAATATTAGCTCGTGCATTGCCGAGCTTTGACGGAGTTTCACGAATATATGGAAATTGTCCTGATATTGCGGTGCCTTGAAAATTTTCACTTATAATACCACAAGAGCTTCAAAATTATCGGGTATTTCCCGATAGGTTCGTTGCAAACAAATGAAGGAGTCAAGTTTTTCAGGTTAAAAAATCACGAGCGCGAAGCGCGAGTGATTTTTCCTGAAAAACTTGACGACTTTATTTGTTTGCAGGGAACCTTGAGGGAAATGCCAGATAATTATGAAGCTCGTGTGGTATTCGGGAGATTATTTTTCCGTCCCAAATGTCGGCCACAACCTGTCAGTTTGACGTAGCAACGACCAGAGAAAATATTCAAAAAATTTTCAGTATAATACCATGTAGGTTGTACCACGTGACGTCGAATGGTGCAATTCTATTGGTCGATATTTGGGTCGGAAAAATAATCATATTAATTAATTAAAATTATATTACATTTTGGCTGATTGAATTTTCTCATCGATTGAGTATTTTGTCAGGTTGAAAATATTACGTGGATGTTACGTTCAGTGGTTGCGAATATTTTCGGTCACTTGATTTAACTTTTCGATGTTTAATTATGTGTTTTCTAATTTCGTTTATGATACAACTGATTAGATATTTGAATCTTTATACACTCAATCGATACCTAATATTATATGGGTGAAGATTTTGTTTGTTTGAACGCACTTAATATAAAGTACATCCCACCAAAAACATTAAATGTAAAAAAAAGCCAATCCTCTACGCTATTCCTCCACCGTAAAAAGTTTTGAGATCGCATTGAAGCCAAGTCCTGTTCTACTTTATTTGTAATAATAAATCAATATTTTTTGACTATATCAATAGTTTCGTTCACTTTACAATAATATTAACTTAGCCATGAGCACAATAAACTACAAATATAATATAGCATATCTTGGAGAGGTGAAAGTCAATCATGAAGTTTAATATCACAGAATTAAATACTTTTAGTTTTTTCAATTGTTTCTAAATGACCGACAGTCAGTATCATCCAACATCAATGAACTGCACATGTACTATGGCGCATGTTTAGTCTAGTCCATGGTCATCTCAAATTCCAATCAGTCCATAATCAGTCCAATCGTAAAATCATGTCCATGTAGAATTTATCAATTCAATGGTATTTACACATTATTTCAAGGAGCGACTTTTAACTTGTGCTCATGGCCAAGACAATATTATTGTAATGTGAACAAAACTATTGATATAGTCACAAAATATTGATTTATTATTACAAATAAAGTAGAACAGGACTTGGCTTCAATGCGATCTCAAAACTTTTTACGGTGGAGGAATAGCGTAGAGGATTGGCTTTTTTTTTACATTTAATGTTTTTGGTGGGATCTAATTTATTTTTTGTAGGTCTCTTTCTTCTCTAAGTATGTATATAACAAATTAAGTTAACTTACATGCAACTAACTAAATATATAACAAACTAAATATGTACACCTAAAGAAGCACGTAAACAACATTTTTTTTAACTAAATAATTTCGAAATTGTCGAATATTTGAATCGAATACCTTTTAGAATAAAAGAGATTTATTTCAGAGGTAGAGGACGCTATCACATGAAATAATTTGATTTTTTTAAGTACTACTTATACTTAGCTATGTAACGAAACTATGTTCACAGAATAAAGAGCTTTGACTTTGACTTTGACTTTGAAACCATAGCGCGATTTAGACCAGGACAACGCCATCTATCGAGCGAGCATGCAGTATTTATCGCACTGCATTAATATAAAAATATTTTATAATTATTCATTTCATTTTAACCCAGCTTTTTTATTCATATGTATGTATGTAATAACAATATACCACTACGTAACAATAAAACAAATAGTAAAATTTTGTACATAAATAAATAACAAAGTTATCAATGCAGTCAAAATTCATACACAATGTTCTTGAAAAACCGCAAATATAAATTTGTTTCCTATTTTTTTATTAAGTTTTAAGATTTTTATAATTTTCCCTTTATATGTAGCTAACAACCTAACTTGGTGCCAAATTTGAAGGTTCTAAGTTTGCTAGAAGTACCTTAGACTTTTGATGATCGGTCAGTGAATGAGTCAGTGACAAAATGGTGTAACTTTGATCGCTCATAACTCGTAAACTATTTATTCAAATGTCTTGTAATTTTGGGACTGAGCTTGTTCTAATACTTACTCTTGGTCATCGAAAACCTATACTCCTAGCTTTGTCCACATAGAAGATACAGGGGGCTGAAATAGCCGCGAAACACTTCGAGAAAAGATGGTACGGCCGTGCCCGCTTTGCTCGAGTCTTGGCTGGGGCACTGCCGTGCCCTCAGATATATGATTTGTTTTTTTCAGTGTTGGTTAACCCATTTATCAAAGAAGGCTACTAGGCTACTTTTAATCAGGTTCAGGTATTATAGAAATTGTTAAAATATACATACAGGTAATTCGATATCACTAAACAACTTAATAACCAATCAACCAATTCTTCAATAATCACACCACATTAAAATCCCATTAATTAAGCACCTATTTCTAATACCAGCAAAAAGCATTAAAAAAAAAAACAAAATATAAAGGCGAGTACACATTATTGCTCAGGGGAAATCACCGTTCACCGTGCAATAGCTACGGGTAGTTAGCGTTGCCATGGCAACCGGTACCAACGCTAGAAAACTTCTAACTGATCTAGATTTTAAAATGTTATGTAGGTTAATTTTGTATCGATTGTTTAATGATAATGTTGTTGTGAATGGTGTTATCGATAACGTACTTATTTAATTTAAACTAATATAATACAAATGAAGTGTTGACCGACTAGAAAAAATATTTAAGACCATATGTATTAAGAAAGGCTAAGAAGATTAGAGGTAAAAAATGTAGTTTGTGCTCTAAACGCTCCTAAACTATTGAACCGATTTGAAAAATTCTTTCATTGTTAGAAAGCTACACTCTTCCCTAGTAACATACTTCTTAGGCTATATTTTATCATTTTAAGGGCAGATGTTCCCAAGGGACACGGGCGAAAAATACACAAGCTTTTAATCACATGTATAACATAAATACCATCAAATTATCAAAAGCAAAAAAAAAAAAAAGTAGTAGTAATTGAACAAAAACACAAAATTCCGTAACCTATAGCTATGTTCAACCTCTATATATTGTACGTAGGTACACAAAAACCATTCAATTTCGCCTTACACACCGTCAAACCGGAAAAAAGCGTTTTCCAATCAGTACCGGGCCTCAATCAATACGTGAATCAATCAATACAGGTAGTACATCAATCAATGTGTATGTGTCAATCAATCAATAATGTACTGAAATGTTCAGCTGGTGAGTGTATGTTTGTTTGACTGTTCTTACCTCTTGAATTATGATCATATCAGTTAGATTAAAGAATTTTGGACCTATGCATTTAATTTTGTCATTTTTTTGTAAATGGCTATAGGTATATCAGTTAATTTGGTTTGCTCGCGTCCCAAGGTATGTAAGTTACGCGTACCTGAAACAAAAATAGCATGTTAAATTTTCTGCAAAAAAAGCATAGGAAACAAAATCACTTCTTCAATTTCAATGATAGAAAGGATAGTAAGAGTGAACTGATGTTCATCCCACTTATGTAAATTGGTGGAGAGCCAGTCTGGATAAACAACACTGGAAGGAGCTACAGGATGCCTTTGCCCAAAGGTACTCTGAATTATGAGATACTATTTATTGTTGTTAAATGAAAAATTCATATTAAAGGCTCTATGAGCAAGATGAGATGTTGAATTAAGCAAAATGTTACTAGGTACCTAAACGCAGGAGAAACCATGAAGCAAAGTTAGTATAGGTAAATCAATCAAATCAAATCGGAGATAACGCTTGATGATTAATGTATCTGACCTGAGCATTCACAGGTAAAACAATGGAGTATGATACTGCATGGTGTAGCGAACCTCTGGGGAAATTGAATATGAAGTTATGAAAGCTAATGCTTTTCATTTTGTAAGTATGTCGACGTTCCTAATTACATTAAAAAACTGATTAGTGTAGTAGGGGGCAACTTTGTGGTTTGTTTTAAGGGACATCACATTTTTTTTACAAAGTTTATCAAATCAAATCAAAAACCTTTATTTTTAGGCTGCATTGGCCCAAAGATATTGATATTGTACAAAATTGTTAGTATATAAAAACTTAAAACTATGTTAGTAGTACTTCACTATGCACTATGAAAAGCTACAGAACCGTAAACTTCGAATTAGTATATTTAATATTGTACTGACGGCCATATGTATATTTAATATTGTACGGAAGAGCTCGTGGCTAAGTCAAAGCCGCGCGGATCGATCGATCATAAGGTTAAGCAACGCTTGGCGCGGTCGGTCCGTGGATGGGTGACCATCTTGTCATAATGAGTTCTTCCGTGTTTCGGATGGCACGATAAACTGTGGGTCCCGGCTGCCATTTAAACATCTTTGGTAGTCGTTACGGGTAGTCAGAAGCCAGAAAGTCTGACAACCAGTCTTACCAAGGGGTATCGGGTTGCCCAGGTAACTGGGTTGAGGAGGTCAGATAGGCAGTCGCTCCTTGTAAAACACTGGTACTCAGCTGCATCCGGTTAGACTGGAAGCCGACCCCAACGTAGTTGGGAAAAAAGGCTAGGCAGATGATGACGGCCATATATGTATGTAACTCCCCACATATTTTGAAATAATATGGTCTTCAGATTTTATGTGTACATTACCATAACTCCATATACCTACGAGAAAGAATGAGGCGTTCCATTCGTACATTAATTACAACTATATAATCACATTCCAATCCTTCGCTCACACGCTGAAAACGCAGACTAGCCTTACACGACACCACCCTTCTTAATATTTAATACCAATCGAATAAACTAAAACCACTACATTAAAGTCAAGCAACAATATTGTGGGGTCATTTGGATTTTTTACCAAGTCCCCCGCGTCACATAAGAATTTCGTTTTACGCAAGTTCCGACAGCCAAATTGTGTTGCCGTTCGATATAAAGTTTAAGTCTGTGTTGTATGCTTGTTACGGAACGTAGAAGTGAGGCAGATATGCTGTAGCTAGCTAATAAGATTTTTTTTTTTTAGAAAGTCTTTCATAGATTATTTTATGCCTAAAGGGGAAAAGTGCCGCCTAAACTATTATAAACCCAGTGGATACCATGAGTCAGAAAAAAGTATATTTTAGCAGAAGTAGGTAACTGAGTGAACCTTTATGTAAAAGGTAGATATCTCACTCAATAATGTGACCTTGATTCAAGTACATGAACTGACATCAATTCAATTACCTTGATATACCTACCTATGTTTAGCAAAAACTTCGACATTTTCAGTTCCAGTCACAAAATGAGCTCCATTCATTCTCGAAATTCAAACCCAAAATTTTCTTAACCCTACGTTACAGTCCAGTTCAATATAAAGTTTAGTCGCTACCCAAAGGATCAACACGAGACTACCCTTGACCCTTTTCATGTTGATTGTACCGTGTGTCGTCCAATTGGTTTCAGATCCACTAACAATTGGAAGGATAAATACTTAAATTTTGTTAGTACGCAACTTGTAGGCCTGGATTGCGTTCCTTTTAGTGTATTGCCGAAACTGGGTGATAACGTGTGATTTTATTGGGGTTGGGTGTTTCTGGAGGTTGGTATTGTAGAAGTAAGTTTGTTGCTTGTTTCTGAGATGGGACAGGCATTATTTTAATAGAATTACCTACTTCAAGTTGAGTGGTAAATTAAAATAATTAGCAGGATTTTTTGTTTGCTTTAAGCGCACTAATGCTATCAACAACTGGGACGATTTGAATTTTTTTCCAGTGTTTTATAACCCATTTAGAGCCTGTAGAGTCCACCTCCAGTAGGATCCTTTTCATCAAGGTGCGCAAAGTGGGTGAAACCACTGGAGGATGCTAGTGTAACATATTTTTTTAACACAATACTTTTCTTTTGCCGACTAGCAATTCGCCACCATTACTCACTAAAATTCATACTAATTCGTTACAAAATTAGCATAGGAATGGCTTTTTGAAAGCATTGCTTACAGTTTAATAAAGTAGCTGTGTGTGCAACAATTTGTATTGACACGCACGCGACGTCGGCATGGTAATCAAAACTTCAGTTGAGTTGCTACGTTACAGACGGCTGTTATTGAGTTGTAGGAATGCTTGTATTACGTACTTATTTGTTGGATATTTAGTTAAGAAACTGTTGTAAAGTTTGTAATTAGAAACATGCTTAAATAGGTGTTCATGGAGGTCTGAATCTATATATAGGTACCTACTAATATTGCCGCTATACCGCGGGAGGGTTTAGAAACATTATTTCAGTTTTATATTCACCATAGGTATACAGGCTGTGTCGTTCACAATCACATTAAACCTATCGGAACCTATGGAATGTTTTGATCAGTTGACAGCTGTCAGTTTTCAAGGGAGAATTTCAGTTGTTTGTAATGACTCACTTTATATGGTGTTCTAATTTTCGCACATTTTTATTCTATTTACTTTGTTTGGAAAAAACATGTTTTTATTTTTATATATTTTTATTTTTTCTTTATGTTAATCGACATATATTAACCAGTATATTAACGCATATCATTTAATTTGATTGTGAACGACACACCCGATATAATGAAAGACTACATGCTACCAAGTAGTTCTCATGGAACGCGGATGAAACCACTGGCAGCAACTTGTAGTATCTATGAAATGTAAAATTAGTCAGAATCGTAATCAGGATTTAGCAGTACTTTTTTCTCAAATCTTACAAATCCGAAGCAAATATCCGAAAAAAACTAATCTAATATTAATTTTTCCTTCCTATTAATATGCCAATTAATTAAGAAAAAGCTTAAATAAAATATTTCCTCCTTCGCGCTTCAACCCTTTCCGCGATCTTTGTGGCACAATAATGGCGTCCAAGGTCGTTGACCTCGATTCTTGTCAATACATTTCTAATCCTTCCAGAGCCTCAAATGCCCTCATTATACTCTTAGAGTACAGTCAAACTGCAGACTAAACAGTCGGCCGACAGTTGCCAGTTTTGTTTTAAAGAAAAACGTGAATTCAGTCAAAGTTTTCAGTCGGATTGATACCGGATCTTTGTACCGTGCGTAGCATCACTCATCTTCATACTGATTTATGAGCCCTAACAAACTATCGGCCGACTAAAAGTTTGCCGTGTGTTTGCGGTATTATTGCAAGTAATAATGTCGTAAGTACTGTTTTATGTTGTCGATAGGTTTCAACGTTTTGGAAAGAGCCCAAGATTTTAAATGGCCCGGAAACAGTTATGGGGAAGTATCGCGGATATTTTTAAGACTTTCTTAGATATTTCGGACATTAGGTAGAACTTATACACTTCTTATCTATACTAATATTATAAAGAGGAAAACTTTGTTTGTTTGGTTGTAATGGATAAACTCAAAAACTACTGGACCGAATTTAAATATTCTTTCACCATAAGAAAGCTATTTTATCTGTGAGTAACATAGACTATATTTTATCCCGGTGCGGGCAGTAGCCCCCATGGGACGCGGGTGAAACCGCGGGAAAACGGCTAGTTTATGATATAGAGTACTCACGTTAGACCACTATTTTACCTAAGACAGGGCTATGTCCTCTAATCAGTATCTTTGACGTGAAAGCGGAAGAGACAGTTAGTTTCGCATTTACTATATTGAATAAATTTTACAATTTAAAAAAATTGTATCTAACAGTTACAATAAAAAAAAATACGTATTTGCATTACCGAGAAAATTAAGGAAAGGTACTGCTTAATTTACGCATTTATCAATGGAATTCATTGTATTTTTACGGAGAATAATAACAGATAAATACGGACAATTTGCTTAAAAGACAATAACATAATAAAGTACTGACTTATATCATGTTTAGTACAGACTATCTATGAGATAAGGGTAATCACGGTTTATATGTTCTTTATGAATCAGCGTGATTAAAGTTTATGTACGATAAAAATATTTAGTGTTATCGAAAAACAGATTATACGGTTGCAGAATAGATGCAATAAATAGAAATAATTTTAATTTATGACAAAGATTTTCTACTCTGTGTGTGTATATTACACAAACAATTGAAAATTGATAATATGCATATTAGATATTAATATTATAAAAATCTTACTTTTTAACCGTCAGTTGCACAAAGCTCCATTAAAGTTAAAGCTTCATTAAATCTATTGCTGACACTTTTTATCTTGTTGACGAAGAAGCAGTCAGCAACAATCCACAGCATTTCTATAATTATTTCATTCAGCAAAGTTCAAATGTCCCGACATTATTATATTGTTAATTAATCATCACAAAACAACTACTTCCTCATACTTTGATAATAATTTTAACAACCACAAAAATACTCTACAGCTACAATCAAGATTTCCCTTTAATAAAATGGGTTAAGTAGCCCAGGGACTTAACCCAATTATGAGCACATGGTACAATATACCCACTTGGGAGCTTGCTAAATTGTATCGCGGGGCAGGACACACAAACACTCGTATCTACTTAATGTTATGGCATACCTTTTGGCTTTGTATGGGATATTTTGCTAATACTTATAGATTAGGACTGCCTTAGGGAATACGTGGCTATCTGACCTGGTTGGTGGAGGGTTAAAACAATGGACGACTCGGAAGATGTTTTGTTTTATATCTATTTTGGTTTCTATTTTTAGGTTGTGTTTTGTTTTGTAATATCTATGCATTTTGTCGAGAACTTTTTTTTAATGAACAAAAATCTGTAAATATCCACACATTACAGGTATCCGGCCACTATCAACCGACTAAATAGTGTGAAAATAAAAGTAAGTAAAATCACAAGTAGATACCTTAAAAATAAACTACCAGCTGACCATCAAGCAAAATATTAGTCTGCAGTATGTTCCAAGTCTCAGGAAGAAGTCAAATAAGATTATCTAATAAGAATAATAGTAATAATTATAGTGAAAATCTCATTTTTACACTGGCCAGTATTTGCAAAATATTTCAAAAGATAAAAATAACCTATAGCAAAGGTTTCGAAGCCAGCAAGACTGGCAGGAAATTGAATAATAACGATACCCGGTAACAAGACGGAAGCGATGTTTCTGTGTATATTCTAAGTTTATTACTATGAAAACTGCTACTGCTTCATAGTATAGACGTTGAAAATGTTTCTAATTTTATTGTGCTAGATATTATGACGTTTCTGATATCAAATGGTTCAATCTTGCAATCAAATCTTAATTTGTGTTTCTCTCTTGTTTTCATTTTAAGTACATAACCATAACATAGACAATTTACACTATTAGGTACTTGACTGACCCGGAATCTAATTCTACTCATACATAAGAGATAGGTGCAGTGACCATTATACCACTACGATTTAGTTGACTTGAAAGCCACTTAATAATGACCAACCCGACTGATAATCAAGCTATTAAAAAGCTCTGAAATGAATTAGGCACGGGAACCATGCATAAACAAGACAAAATATGCCCAAAAATTTACCTCAAAACACAAACGTCCCATACTTCATTGGTCAGTCACCATGACTGTACAGTTCTCCAAAAAGATTATGTCCGCGCCTCCAAGTTGACACGCCTCGTTAAGTCGATGGTCAGCTAACGAGCCGCGTCAATGGCCATTTGTTTAATATTTTTTGAAAAGGGTACGGCGATTCCTACGTTTCGTATCAACGTCGCATCAATTTGTTACCTATTTCATATGATTTTTTATTTTTGTGGCATGATTTCTTTACTGTTGCAAAGAAATTAGTAAACCTTGCGATAAAGTGATGTTGGGATGCATAACACTTAAATATTCTATTAGCATAATTTGGAACTTAAGTCTGCACAATGCAACATATTACCTATACCTACCAAATAATTCTTTACGCAACTACACTCTAATTTCAAAGAAAAACACACCTGACCTGCATAAAAAAGCAGGCCAAAAGGTACAAAGTACCCAACCATTCACAGTGTTAAATCATTTCACGTAAAATTATGACCCGTTCCCATTTAACCCTATGCGCCTTGAGTAAAACGTAAATTCCAAAGTGAGCTTTGATTTGCATGAAAGCTATAGGAATGGGAACTTTTGACCGGCGTAGCGTATTTTTCGTCCCTTTGACAAGTCAGCGCGCGTAGGGTTATTTGTGAGTGCGCTGTACTGTAGAGCAAAGAGAAAAAAGAAAGTGCAAAAATGAGATTTTTCTTCAATGTTGATTGGAAAGCTAAAAAAGCAAGAGTTTTTGAGTGTGAAGTTTATTGTTATGATAATGGCGAGATCCTACCGATGTACCTAGTATTATGATGCACAAAAAAATGATTTTCTTGTTCGCTCTCTTTCTCGCTCTAGCAAACAGTAACAATTGCATTTCTAAATATTTCTAAAATTTCCCCTAAACTGCACGGTCCTTTGGTGTGAATAATTTAGGTGAAGTCTTACCGTAATTGTTCAACCATTTTCAGGAACTCATTTCAGCCATCAACCATGAAGACGTAACAAGTATTAGTATTTATTAAAAAACTTGATTTTCATTATTCATCAAAACTGCAGCCAAATTCACTCACTCAATTCCTACAACCCTTAATCATATACTCCAAGCAATAACACACAATTTTGAGTATCGGGGCACCAATTGCCATAACCCTGTATTGCCCGAGGCTGGCCTATATAAAGCTTGTTAGTGAGCCATAAAGAGTTTTATGTTTGCATGTAAGAAACAAGCTATTTATTGGCGAGTGCCGCTGATTTCCCTTTGGGCTACACTATTCATTGCTCGTTTCAGGTAGCCTTTTTAGTTAGGGTGGGTCTCACACCAATACCATCGTGGTGGTTTGGAATACACTCGTTCTAATTTTTCTCGTTTAATTATTATTAGCTGCTTTGGACAGAAATGCTTGAATTATATTTAAACCTCCTGCAGTGAAACCTTATGAAACGCAATAAAAGATACTAGTATGTGTGGTAACGAAGAAAAAATATCTTGAGACAACCGAGGTGTAAAAAGTCTAAAATCGTCAACCCGCATAAGTATAGAACAAGGCACTAATGTTTTCTCTGTATACTCAGCGTGCAGTGTGAAATAACAAAATAGGCAGTTGCTGATGATTATTAATTTAATACTAGCTTGACATACAAGCCACCACAATGGCCTTTACGGTCAAGGTATATCCTGGACGGTGACCATTCCTTTCTGACGTTCTCACCCTGAATCTTTACAGGGAACGTGGTAGTGTGTGATCCGCCTTATTGTTGACGTGTGCTCTATCAAATTGCTTTTTTTATTAAACTGCGGTACGGAACTGGCAATAGTTGTTAGTTGGAAGGTAATTTTTTCGGGCTTTCGATCACAAGTTTGGGGAGGTTTATGTTGAATGCAGTAGCTTTGAAAGATTAAAACTTTTTAACTGCTTGGTTTTTGCCCAAATAGCGACTGTGACATGACTGATTGACTTCGTGAGTTTAGTGGTAGCAAACTCGACCTGGATTACTACGATAAACTATGGAACCCGTGAGAAATACATAAGCATTTATGTATTTATCCGACAACCAGATGGCGCAGTAGTTTGTCAATCTGCTTGCTTATGTGCTGGATTTAACCTGTGTATTTCCTTATATATTTTGTCTGATATGTGGACCTATTTACAAAAGAAAAGTATATAAGTACGTTTACCATGATCTTAAGAATCACTGTCACTCCTCATAGATCTTCTCAAAATATATACAGAATGTTGCTACCTAATTGCTACCAGTTGCCATCAGTTGTCTAGGTTAGTTGTCCCTATTGCTCTGCTTAATTTGGAACTACATAGATGACATGGTGAGAATGTGTGAGAATTTTCGAGGTGAGGATCATTAAATTACGAATCAACAACCCGCAAAGCCTTGATACTTAAGTAAATAAGAACTCTATAAGATTTCATTCATTGAGTGAGGTAGCATAATTAATGAAGTCGCCCCGCCCACATAATTACGAGACATTCGTCTTCATTAGCCGTCGCGATGCTATTTCATTGGTTCCTACGCAAACGTTGGTTTATAACTGTTGCTTGATAGTATTTGTGAGGGTGTGTGTGTGTGATTTGTTTAATTATAGTTCAGGTAGTTGGGTGATGTGATAGCCATTAGGCTAATCCGGGGGTACCGCACGATTTCCCGCGAAGCAGCTGGCCTACTTGCTGGACTGCCACCGTGGGATCTGGAGGCGAGGGTCTTCTTGCGCCTGTACGACTGGCGCGAGGAGGCTCAGCGCCGGGGAGAAACCCCGTTGCCGCGGCAAGTTGTCGCGCAGCGGGCGGAGCTCCGGCGCGATCTCATGGTGGCCTGGAGGGAGCGACTGTCGCAACCCAGTGCAGGGCACGCCACCATCGTGGCGGTAAGTCCCCTCTTTGAGGAGTGGCTCGGGAGGAGTCACGGCGCCCTCACGTACCGCATGACGCAGGTCCTCACCGGACACGGTTGTTTCGGGAGGTACCTGCACCGCATCGGTCGTGAGGAGGCGCCCGGGTGTCACCATTGTGCGGACAGCCCCGAGGACACGGTGGACCACACAGTCCAGGTGTGCCCCGCATGGGAGGGGCACCGCCGGGTCCTCGTCGAGGCTTGGGTGGCGGCGACCTCTCGCGTCCGGCCCTGGTTCAGGCCATGGTCCGGGGCGAGGGAATGGATGCCGTCGCCTCCTTCTGCGAAGCGGTCATGCTCGAGAAGGAGGAGGCGGAACGCCAGAGAGTTCGCACCTCTCATCCCGGCCGCCGCGCTGGACCAGGTAGACACCATGGGCGCCGGGTGTCGCGAGATGACTCCCGGCCACCGTAGGCGTGGGTCTGTGGGCGGTGAGTTCGGGTGGCTCATCGTCCCTCTGTCTTTCTAGACGACAGACCCGTGTCGACGGCGCGCGTTGTTCCACGCGCTCCTCAAAGAGACGTCAGCAACCCAGCGGGGCCCAGCATGGCTGGCCTGCCGGGGCTGCGGGTTGTTCGAAAGAGATACCGCGGCCCTGGTACATAGAAGGCCTATGACGGAACACGACGATTTTAGTCAGTAAGAGTCTGACACTCCCTCACCGCTGCTAACCCACAGCGGGAGGGGTCATTTGATGATTTTACGTCGCTAAAAAAAAAAGGTAGTTGGGTGATGGTGATTTTTTTGGGGATTAACCGTAAAATTCATTGATAAACGATGTTTTTTGCAATGCTGTGCAAATTTTGAAAAGCAATATAACGTTTTAAACGAGGACGAATAAACGTTGAGTTGAATTTCCATCTAAAAAATCTAAAAGTAAGTAAGGCTTATCCCTTGGTTAACAAAAGCGGAGTGGAGTGGAGATGTTTTCAAACAACCAGTAGAATTTCTCCTCTCAATGTTACTCTTGGTTGGGTGACAAAAAAGAAACTCTCTTCGTTGTTTAAAAAACATCTGTTTTGGAAGAGTGCGGCGCAGTGTGAGGACCAAAAATAAAACAAAAGACTATCAAAGATGAAGTCGACTTACTACGTGGTATCTACAACATTGTAGGTACCACGAAGGTTGCTTTGTAAGACACGGCAGTAAACTATATTTCCGATATAACTGGCCACGTGGGAAATTATTCTGAAAACGATACCTCACTTTATGGTATCCGATGTTTGAGCCAATCGTGTGCTGGTTCTAGATTTTAATCCGTTTTTACTTTGACTATGTTGAAGAAAGTTGTTATGGTGTATGAGAAAATTCTTTCAGAACTGTTCATCCATGTTTTAAAACTGTTCATGTAAAATATGTACGTCGATTATAGATTTGAAACCAGTAAAAAATGGCAATTGGTTAACTTCTCGTAAATTCTCCTCTATTCTTATTTGCCCTCTTTTTGTTTACTTGCGCATTTATTTGCAAGTACTCGAAAGCTCTGCTTGTCTGCAGTTAGCTACTTTTTATTCCACTCTAGCCAAACAAATTATGAACAAAACACTGTTTGTATATGGCAGCAGAGAAGCAAAGTTATTTGACATCTACTGGTACCAGTCCCACAAAAAGAAGTCTAGCACTACGCCATAAAACACAATCTCCAAGTCATACCACAAAAACTGGCCACAAACAGAGTAATTCCACATCACAGAAACGAAAGAAAGAAAGAAAAAACTAAAAAACAAAACCAATCCGTTATATCACAGTAGTATCAAAGAAACTCATTTCTCTTTGACATTCGATTAAACAGGAAAAGTAAAGGCTTTTTCATAACTTGTGGTTCATAGTGACGGAAAAACATGGCTACCAGCGGTCAGTGTGAAATGAAATTCATAATAACGACTTTTATTGTGTAAAGGGGGTTAAACAGTGGGTGAAGCTTGCAATGTCTTTTAAAAAAATTCTAATGGTGGATGGAATGGTGGATGAGTGAGACTTTTTTGTACATACTTTCATGGTCAAATTATGTATTTTGAGAGTACATTATGTTTTAAACATTAAATGTTTTGCTAAATACATATATTCGGAGTTTTATCCAGAAAGTGACAACGAGTCTTACCGAGGGGTATTGGATTGCGCAGGTGATGGATTTAGGAGGTCAGATAGGCCGTCACTCCATGTGAAACATGGTACTCAGCTGCATCCAGTTAGACTGGAAGCCGACCCCATCATAGTCGGGAAAAGGCTAAGCTCATGATAATCCCAAGAGCATTATTAAAATCTAGTTTATTTTACCACTTTCAAGTAAGTACCCCAAATAATTCCTATCCTCAAAGAATGTACAATCGATGTATTATTAAAGGTTTTTCTAACAAAGAATGAACCGCGGTACATAAGGAAGAAGCGTAAATTATCCATGGGTAAACTTTGACAGTGATGGAGTGGTCCCCGAGCGAAGTGAGCCGCAGGGACGTGGCCCAAAGATGTCGCGAACGATAAGCAGAAGGCTGCAACTTCCTCATGTAGGCATGGTTGAATGTTAGAATTCTTTTTTCAAAATTTCATGAAATTTTCCAAGTTATGTGATAAAAAAATCCAGTTGTTTAGAGTCTAAAGAGAAGTGTGCGGGGTAACATTAGACTAACTTATGGTGCAGTTTTATCCTCGCTGCGAGGAAACTATTTCCCGCACATACATGAAACTTAGTCTTATAAATAAGCCATATTACTGCTAAGTTTCAATAAATCCTTATAGCAGTTTTAGCGTGAAATTGTAGCAAACATCAAAATACTAACATCTCTACAAACTTTTGCATTTTAAAATTTAGTTAGGAAGTAGGATTAATTTGCAGTTTGACTGTCATTTGATTACCTAGTTTGACAAATTACTATCTATGCTAAATAAATAATGAATGAACCCACTATATTCACTGCACTATGTCATCAGTTTATAGTGAGCGGCACAAGCCTTCATGGCGCGACTTATTCAAATAAGATACGTCTCGTTTCCAGCGCTTTGTTGCCTTTGCGCTTCAAAATATCATTCATTCATGTGACTCTGTCATAGATAACGGATTTAAAAAATTCTAAAAGAGAATTGTTGAAATATTGTTAGCGTGAATGACTGAGTTTTCATGCTGATTTTTTACCAAGTTAAAGTTTCAAAGTATGTCATGAGAAATAGAAAATTACAAAAACCATGAATATTGAAAACTTTCAAAAGAAACTATCACGACGACATAGTGACAAAAAAAATCCTGGAATTTAAAGTCTGAAATTGCGAATTCTTCTAGAGTAAACGTTGTGATTAATCCTAATTCCTTCTCGGCATAAGAAGAGGCTTGTACCCTGCAGTGGGACAATAAAAACACCATTAAATAAAACACATAACTTTAAAACTAACATTCCCATAACTTCACCATCCCATACTTAATAGCTATTAACAGAAAGTCCATAGCATCCATTACTCGGGGTTGCCACAAAACAATTATTTACTCGGTAACGACTTACAATTTTAAATTAAAACTGAGTCGTTCGCAATAAGCGCGCCGTTTTCCATGCAAAGTTTAGTTTACAGTGTTAGGGTAATCACACATTTTATAGTAGATGCTGCGGTAATTCTTAGTTTATTAAGACAACAGGATAGGTACATTCAAAATCGTGTGACATATCTTAGTTCTTACAAAATATTTAGATTACCCGTAGTAAAGAAAAGCTTGGTGAAAACAATTGAGCAAATGTGTTGTACTCTCAACTAAATGCTATACGGAAGACGTCCTTCGGCTTTAGTAACCATGCTACCCAGCTAAATCGCATATTATTTTGCCCATAAGTAACCCAATAAAACCATAAATTGCCTAATATACACTTATTTTTATGACAAATACGGAAGCATCACAACTACGATGTTTGACATTCAAAGTCTACTTTTAATTTACTAATGTGTAACACAAATATGTTATAAACTATATCATCCATGACTATTTCTGCAACAATAAAACTTAACAAACCAACTAAAAGACTCATAAAATAAATGCTCGGCAATAAAAATCGCTGCTACAGTCTGCTAGTCTATCGTTACCTTTAGCGGTGTAATTGATCGCCAGCTGCTTGCCGTTTACGACAAAGTTAATTTAACATAATAATTTGGGTACACTTTATTTTAGTGGTGGTTTTGGGTGCGGAAGAATGAACTATTCATATTTTGTCTTCTCTATGATAGAGTAGGAAGAAAAATGTGCTAAATTTGGAGCAGACGTGCTTGTATGTGTATTTGCAGTGATCTCTGAAATTACTAAACCGGTTTTAAAAATTCTTTCACGCTACGAATGCAAAAAAAAATGAAGAAACTGCTAGTTACTGTACATTTTTAGAAAGTTTGAACTTAAATAGAACTTATGAGTATTTATGATAGTTTCTTTAAATACATGTAGGTATTTAACTCCAAAAACGTTATGGAATATACAGTTTTTTAAACACTCAACTCGTATACGAGCAAAAACATTTGATTTCCCTTATCAACCGCAGCAAAATTAACTTTGTCGAATGCAAAACCGCACACGTAAAACAGACAATTTAGATATTACCAATCCTTATTTATGATAGCACCTTTAGCTGGATTAAAAAGGTCCACAATTAAGGATCGACCCGACCTTCGTTAAGGTCTTTAGTACACACGATACGATACCGACACGATATGTGAAATTACTCGTCAAAATAATTTGCCATAGCGGACTTCGCATAGTAATTGCATAGTAGCAAGCTTCGGCTTGCTACTATGCAATTACTATGCGTTCTGAAGAACGGACTGCGAAACAGTCAAAATGTATAAACAGACTAGCGTTTGCCACTTACTACTGCTACTTCAAGGTACCACTGCTTCGCGCTTCGCGCGGATAAATTGTAATTGCCTATAGCGTTCCTGAATAAATCTCTGTTTTCAAATCGAACTAGGTTCAAGCAAACAAACAAATCCTTCAGTAATTTAAAAGGTTTTATAACTGACTTGTAAATAAATGTTAGCTGGTTGGAGTTTTCCAGTTTGAAGCGGTGTCCTTTTTTACCTACATAGTCTAACTAAATTATTTACGAAGTTGGATGACAATTTAACTGTACATAATACAGTTGTAAATCATACCTTTGGACGTTGTACTGGACCATATAGTTGGACGACCCTACCTGAAACAAATAATTGTTATTTTACTTGAATTGTAAAGGTCCTTCATATCATAAAATAGTAAGCGCACGTGTTGCGAATGTAAAACACGGCATAAGTATAGGTACGCTGACCCGAAATTATTGACAATTTATAGTTCAGTTTTATAATTTATTAGTTCTTCTTCTGATTCTGATTTATGAATTTCATTTTAATTTGATTTATAGTAGTGATTATCAAAGATGTTATAAATTGAATCACGTAAATGTTTGAAGAAATACGTCTACGTAGAAATACGTAGCTTTTTGTAAAAGTGTAAACCCACACTCTCTTGCGTTTATAAACATACCCGAAATAATTTAAGTTGTCTCGTGCGGGAATCAAATCCGCGATATGATAAACCACTCAGTAGGTAATACCTAAGCTTACACTTCTCGACGTAGCATGTTCAAAACAGGCTTGATACTTTTCTACACATACCTGCAACAGGGAAATAAATACCCATATACAATACACACTTTCAGTCGAGAAAATATTCTCAAAAATATCAAGCTTCCAAAACCTTAACATGCCGTCTCCCTCGCTCCCGTTTCCATAAATTCCCGTAATGTAGTGTCAGGGCTTGATAACGAGATTTACACGTAACGTGAAGGCTGACGGCAGACATTATCGGGGACGCGCGTTATTTACCGCTCGTGTGAAGGGGCCTTATATTGACAGGTTTTATTTGTGCACTGGTTTCGGTGACAGTGTTTTTATTTTAAGGTGTGATGTGGTGAGGAGTAATTATACCTAACGACTAACTATATAATAAAAACCGGCCAAGTGCGAGTCGGACTCGTGCACGAAGGGTTCCGTAAATTACAGTTAAATCAACCTATCTCAAAAACTATAAGAGATACTTTGATCAAACCAAAAATCGTTGAAAGAGTTAATTAGCATGCATCACCTCTATTTTTTTTAGAATTTTATACCCCGTAGTTATAAAAATAGAGGGGGGGGACATACTTTTTACGACTTTGAGAGCTGATATCTCAAAAACCGTTCACTTTAAGAAAAATGTTTTTTAGAAAACTTTATATCATTTTAAAAGACCTTTCCATTGATACCCCACACGGGTATGTACATCGAAAAAAAAAATTTCATCCCTCAGTTACATGTATGGGGGGCCCCACCCCCAATTCTTTTTTTTACTATTTAGTGTCATATTTTTGTAGCGGTTCATACAACACATATTCCCATCAAATTTCATCACTGTAGTACTTATAGTTTCCGAGTAAATCGGCTGTGACAGACGGACAGACGGACAGACGGACAGACGGACATGACGAAACTATAAGGGTTCCGTTTTTGCCATTTTGGCTACGGAACCCTAAAAAGGGGATCATTAAACATTTTTCTCATGTGTTAGTATATTCGATAAGATTCTGGAATGAATAATCGAATCCAATAATAAATGATTTAATTAATAGGTATGTGCAAAAATAAAAAAAATTACACCAATAAACTACCAAAAAAAGAGAATTAAAAAGTGAAGTGTGAAACAAATTGTGTGTCAGATAATCTTCAAACAACTTCATGATCTTCAATTCAAATACCTCATTTACTTGCAATTTCAATAGGCATTTGCAATGTAGAAAGAACTACAGATATACATTTTTGATGATTTCTGATCAAAGAACAGCCCCCAGCCACATTGTCTTTGCATTCTTTTGATGTCTATCGTTTATATTTCGACATAGATTCACGAAGAAAAGACGATACGGTGAGGACAATCAAATGATTTTGAAAACAAAATCTGTCAAATACCTACCTACTACCTGTCAATTGATTTCGATTGGAAAGTATGCATCGTCGGCTGGTTTATAGCAAACAGGCCGAGGTTCAATCTACGTACTAAGAGTCCTTTTTCATGCACCCGGGTAAAAGTAAAGTCTTTAAGGTATAATATATGCAAGGGCCAATGTAGCCTGATAATAAAGGTATTTTGACTTGCCATTTGATCTGAATAGTAGCCTAGCTACTACTAGACTAGCTGAGTAAAAAATCGGTTCAGCAGGTTTGGCGTGAAAGCCTAGTCAGAAGAATGAAGTGACAGACAAAGTTTCTGTCAATTTTAAATATAAGTAAGTATTTTTTACACCACATCCTCCTTATTTCTATATTCAGTCTTCACGCTGTTTACAGAAACCTTTGTTTGGGCAAGAATTGGTATTTTTGTGGGTGGAAAACAAAAGGCTATCGTTACATTGTCTCGCGGACATCATTAGCGGTGATACTTTATCTTATGTTTTTGTGTGAATGCTATTGTTTAGAGGTAGGTATCAGTAGCGGCGTAAGGGGGGGGCGGAGGGGGCGGTCCGCCCCGGGTGCCACATCTCAGAGGGCGCGGGCACATGGGACAAGTCACCAAGGGTTCCATTCTAATCTGCGAAGCCTAGGTTCACTACCATTTACTGCGCGATATTAAAAATTTTAAACAAAACTACAACACTGCATGCGCGAGACTGAGAGGGGTGACACCCCTCATTTCGACTGTCACCCCTGTCTTGTATTTTTGCTGGTACCTGATTACTTAATTCCTAGTAAAAAAATCCGCTCGCTTCGCTCGCGGTTGAATAAAGTTTCTAATTTATTCTGCGGTTGCTTTTCGAGTCCTCAACCTAACAAAAAGCTAAAGCACCGAAGTAGCAAAAACAAATGAAGCTAGCTTCAGTCACGGTTTCTTTTTTTCTGAGTAAAATTTGAGAGTCCTCAAACAAACGATTAGAAAATTCACATGACTTTTGTATCCCAAAACTCAAAAAATTTCGCGCTCGCTACGCTCGCGGCTTCTTCACTTTGCAGTACCTTTTGTCAAACTTGTTGGGTACTGTTGTGGTGAAAAACTCAATAATTTCGCGCTCGCTACGCTCGCACCTTTCACTTTGCACTGGTCTTTTTTCATTTCGGTGTTTTTGCGTCCCAAAACTCAAAAATTTCTCGCTCGCTACGCTCGCGGCTTCTTCACTTTGCAGTACTTTTTTTTCAAACTTGTTGGGTACTGTTGTGGTGAAAAACTCAAATTTTTCGCTCGCTGCGCTCGCGTTTTCACTTTTCCTTATTTCTTTAGGTATCATTGCGTCCCAAAAATAAAAAAAAATCGCGCTCGCTACGCTCGCGGCTTTTTCACTTTACGGTAGATTTTTTTTCAATATTGTTTGGGTATTGTTGTGTTCCAATACTCAAAAAATTCGCGTTTTTTGAAGACGTTTCGGTTAATTTTTGTCAAAAAAAAATTTTGGGGGGTGCTCCGCCCTGTAGTCCGCCCCGGGTGCCACCCGATGCTATGCCGCCACTGGTAGGTATTCATTATTTGGTAATAGTAGATGTTTGTAGAATTGATATTGTGTGATAGAAGTTGGCTATGACGCTAATGTTGTTACCGGGTTCTATTATAAGAGAAAAATTACTTCTTAAATAAAATGCATGTAAACTGATGTGTAGGTTATTTACAACAAGGATAAATAAATTCGTTTTCAGAGATGGGCACGTATCTACAATGATTTTCAGTAAGTGTTGTTGTGCTGAGCTTTGATGAATGATTTACCTATATTTACTACTTGGTAACATAATTTGACTCCGAAAAAAAAACCAGTGCATTTAAATACATTTCATTATTAAAAAAATAACTATTACTATTATTTATATATTGGACAGACATTACAATATTTTCAATTCTATTCATTTTAATTTTCCTCTACACAGCAACAGTACCTTATAATAGAATATCAATACCAATTTTAATTGCATAAAATGCCACTCAATTAATATGAAAAACATAACAGAGCGAAGTGAGTCCAAAGCAAATGTTATTGTTAGCAAGTTTGTGGAGTTCAGTTCGACTTGCTCAGCACAGGTTTGTCTTAACAATTGATCGACAACCTTAGTTATAGGGCTGTCCCTAGTAAAGTTCAAAATACACAATTTTTTTTGTGACAACATTTTAATTCAATAAATTAATACCAATGTAATTATGGTTTTAACCTGAACCAAGTTATAACCTGATGCTTATGTTACAGCGAAAAACTCTTAGAGTAAAAAAACATTTTCCATTTTCACTTCAAAATGACAAGAGATGTAGGTATACTCAAGTCACACCTTCGCCCGCCATAGAGAAAATTAAGCTTAATTGTGAGAATCTACTAATGAAAAATAATTTATGTACATTCCCTTTTAAAAAACAAAAGTCCAGTCAGCCATTGTTTCCTTAGGACACGCTTCAATTAAAAATCAAAACAAAATATTCAATAAAAAATAATGAAATAACACGAATAGGCACCCCTAAAACATAATATCTCTAAGGCTGACGCGTAACGATATCATAAAATAATTTATTACCCTCCACGACGATCGAGTTCGCAATGAATGCTCGATAACAGAATAATACTCAGATTTAACAATAGATTAAATTTTACCGATAAATAAATCGAATCGTTTCAAATCGATTTTATTATCTCGATTTCTCAATGTAAAGTGAGGCATTATGGAAATGATCATCGTCATCATGTCTTTTTTATCGTCCCACTGCTGGGCACAGGCCTCCTCTCACATGGAGAATGATTGAGCGTTAATCACCACGCTTACTCAATGCGGGTTGATGATTTCAGACGTTATAGTTCAGGTTTCCTCAAGATGTTTTCCTTCGCCTTTTATCAGTAATTGGTGTCCAAGATATACTTAGAAAGTTCATACAAACTTAGAAGAGTTGCATTAGTACTTGCCTGACCTGCAATCGAACCTATTATGTACCTAAATGTTGTCGATAAATTATAGTATTGAGCAGTGACCTAAAAGGATTGAATAATGTACTCTATAAAAACTTGGAAACTAGGTCAATCTATAGACGTGGGTATATTAGAGTATGTTGAATAATATATTGAATGAACCGTTGTTATATTGTGCGTAATATATTTTCAAAGCTTAGTTATTGTGTTGTAAGTATTGTGCGGTGATATGGGTTCGAATTCCGAGTGGGACAAAGTGTGACCAGTTTTTATGGAGAAAATGCGAATTATAATGAATCTCTTTTTTAAAGATTGTCACGAAAGTTGTCAAATGTATTGATGAAAATCTATACATATAATAAAATGATAGGAAAGTCAAAACTGTACATTGAATATTTTTTTTAAAGAATACTTGGGGGGTGATCTATTATCGATTCTGAACCCAAATATATAGTTTTTAGAATTTTTGTCTGTTTGTCTGTATGTTTGGTCTCACTGAACTCGAAAAGTACTGCATAGATTTAAATCAAATTTTGCATGAATATTACCTGGGGGCCGGTTCAACATATAGGATATATATTATCACGCTATCACCTACGGGGGATGAGCAATGAACGATAATTTCTGTTAACGTTTCTGCAACAGCGGGTGCAATAATGACACATATTTGAATGTTGAACTTTGTAAGTTTATCGGCCCATTATCAATCTTTACATAAAAAATAACGCTTTTATAAGTAACTTGAGCAAAAAACTGAATTTAAAGAAATGATATCCTAAAATTATAGATGAAGAAAATCATGCAGAAACAGATGTGCCATAAAACTGGTAGTAGGTAAAATATCAATGAAAACAGACTTCACTTTGTCATGGTATGTTCTTACTTTTAAGAAAAAATTATATGACAACGTGTGTATTTCGCTACTATAAAAACATTACAAGAAATATCAGCGTCAGGGACATTTTTATAATTCTTTCACCATTAGAAAGCTGTATTACCTGTGCTTCCAACATTATCTGCGAGTAACATAGGGTATATTTTATCCCGGTGCGGGCAGTAGTTCCCATGGGAAGCGGCACCCACGTCCCGAAGAAATTATGAACTTCCCCACATTCTTAAAAACTCTACATATGTTGTTCTGACATAATATAAGCTATACCTCTCATAAACATGAATATCCATTCATTTCATCCAATAACAAACATGCATCACACTGAAAGTGCATTGCGAGTCTAAGATTTTATTATTATAAAAAAAACATTGTAATTAATATTCAAACATCCTTAAAAATAAGTTCCTGGTTTTAATACACTTTTTGAGTAATGAAGAATGTAGGCAAATACGACCGAAAACATTGTGTCACTTCTAAAATTAACATCAATGGTTATAACTACCTGTCACAATAGGTCAACAAGATGTCAACAGAAGACAAGAGTTCGTTCGTTCTGAAAACGTACAAATTACGCGTCGCAGGCCAGAGACATACTTGCTTTCAACTTCTGATCACAAATCATCGAGCTAAGAATTATATCACAAATACACCGTTCACAATTACGAACAGTCACAGTCACACGTTTATCTGAGGGCACGGCAGTGCCCTCGCCAAGACTCGAGCAAAGCGGGCACGGCCGTACCATCTTTTCTCGAAGCGTTTCGCGGCTATTTCACCCCCCTGTATCTTCCATGTGGACAAAGCTAGGAGTTTAGGTTTTCGATGACCAAGAGTAAGTATTAGAACAAGCTCAGTCTCAAAATTACAAGACATTTGAATAAACAGTTTACGAGTAATGAGCGATCAAAGTTACACCATTTTGTCACTCACTGACTCACTGACAGATCATCAAAAATCTAAGGTACTTCTAGCAAACTTAGAACCTTCAAATTTGGCACCAAGATAGGTTATTAGCTACATATAAAGGGAAAATTATAAAAACCTTAAAACTTAATAAAAAATAGGAAACAAATTTATATTTGCGGTTTTTCAAGAACATTGTGTATGAATTTTGACTGCATTGATAACTTTGTTATTTATTTATGTACAAATATTACTATTAGTTTTATTGTTACATAGTGTGGTATATTGTTATTATGTATTAAATATTAATCAAATACATATGAAAAAAAAGCTAGGTTAAATGAAATTAATAATGATAAAATCTTTCATAGAATGCAGTGCGATAACTACTGCATGCTCGCTCGATAGATGGTGTTGTCCTGGTCTAAATCGCGCTATCGTTTCGTTACATAGCTTAGTATAAGTAGTACTTTAAAAAAAAATATGCTTGCCATCTATCTCTGAAATAAACCCCTTTGATTCTAAAAGATATTCGATTCGAAATTTCGACGATTTCGAAAAGTTTTTAGCTTATTAAAAAAAAAAATGTTGTTTACGTGCTACTTTAGGTGTACATATTTAGTCTATACCCCAATATTATAAAGAGGAAAACTTTGTTTGTTTGTTTGTTTGGCTGTAATGGATAAACTCAAAAACTACTGGATCGATTTAAAAATTCTTTCACCATTAGGAAGCTATATTATCTGCGAGTAACACAGGCTATATTTTATCCCGGTGCGGGCAGTAGCTCCCACGGGACGCGGGTGAAACCGCGGGAAAACGGCTAGTTTGTTATATATTTAGTTAGTTGCATGTAAGCTAATTTAATTTGTTATATACTTACAGAAGAAAGAGACCTACAAAAAAATAAATTAGATCCCACCAAAAACATTAAATGTAAAAAAAAAAGCCAAGCCTCTACGCAATTCTTCCACCGTAAAAAGTTTTGAGATCGCATAGAACTAGAAGCCAAGTCCTGTTCAACTATATTCGTAATAATAAATCAATATTTTGTGACTATATCAATAGTTTTGTCAACATTACAATAATATTGTCTTGGCCATGAGCATAAGTTAAAAGTCGCTCCTTGTGTGTCCCCGTGTAAATACCGTTGGATTTATAAATTTATATATGGACATGATTTTGCGATTGGACTGATTATGGACTGATTGGAATTTGAGATCTCCATGGACTAAACATGCGCCATAGTTCATGTGCAGTTCATTGATCTTGCATCATACTGACTGTCGGTCATTTAGTAACAATAAACTAAAAGTATTTAATTCTGTGATATTAAACTTCATGTTTGACTTTCACCTCTTCCAGGTAATATGCTGTATTATATTTATAGTTTATTGTGCTCATGGCCAAGTCAATATTATTGCAATGTTGACAAAACTATTGATATAGTCACAAAATATTGATTTATTATTACGAATATAGTTGAACAGGACTTGGCTTCTAGTTCTATGCGATCTCAAAACTTTTTACGGTGGAAGAATTGCGTAGAGGCTTGGCTTTTTTTTTTACATTTAATGTTTTTGGTGGGATATCATTTATATTATTCAGTTACAAAGACAGAATTACTATCAAACGTGTTTTCGCTAAATGTTCTATTAGTTTTTGCAAACATACATTCCAACTCTGATCTCATGGAGGTGGCGCCCGGGTATCACCACTGTGCGGACTGTGCGACCTATCGCACCCGGCCCCGGTTTAAACCATGATCTGGAGCGAGAAGAAATGGGATGACAAAGAATGAGGCGGCGGAGCGACTGAAAATTCCCAACTCTCATACCAGCCACTGCGGTAAGACACTACGAAAGCCGGATGTCGAGAGACGACTCCCGGCCACCGTAGGCGTGAGCGATTAGTATTGAGTGGGTCATCGACCTTCCGACTTCTGGGAGACCCCTTATTTCACGCGCCCCTCAAGGAGATTCAGCAAACCCCTGTGAGGCCCACTAGAGCCAAAGCCTGACACTCCCTCACGCTGCTCAAACTGATGGCTGAGAATACGTAACTTTCCAGGATGCCATGCAACGTGTTGCAAATGCCCAGGCCTTTGGGAGCTTGGTAATGGTACATGAACAAATTAGAATAGTAATGAATTAGGTCGTCTTCATCACGTATTTACCAACTCTTAATGTTCATCATTCACACCTGCTTCTCTAACTTTATTGAAGGATCACTAAAATTGTTTCACTTAGTTTAACTACGCTACTATAGCCCGTTGTCAAACCTTTTAATATCAATTCTGTAGAAGTGTGAATATCGAATGTGTAATATATCGAATTTCAGTTTGTGCATTGCACAAAAACCAACGTTATGATTTTCGAGAAGTCAAAAGAGTCGGCCTGCTAAGAATTATATTCATCGTTGGTTAATTGAATACATTTTCAGAAACCACAATAACAGTAGGAACCAAAGCGAATGATCGCTTCATAGAGCTCTGATTTTCTCGAGGCGATCAAGTCAGTTCTGGTCTGTTGCTCATCAGATCTTTGAAAGCGGTTCGATGATAATATACTGTTGTCCTGTTTACCTACGTGTGACACATGATATGGTATTTAAACGTCCTCCGCAAGAGAGCGAACGTTTGTGCTATTTATAAAGACGAAATTTTACCGTTGTGCAGTAGTGACGCGCAGTACCTCTACACAGCACTTATGTTTCTTCTGATCTGCTGGCTCCACCAAGAAATGACAAATTGCGAGCGTACATTTTGAAAATCTTGGAAGAACTGCAGGCTTCAAGTGCCAACACACGAATTGGACTTACTCTCTCGGACGTATACTTTACCTGATCGTGAACTAATGCAAACATTTCGGTGGAATTCCAACATAACATAGTGAGTGAGTGCACAGAAAATCCCCGAAATACAAGTAGTGAACTGTTATATCGAAATAACCCCTGTTACCAATATAAAATTAAATTGCTGAGTTTCCCATTGCATTGACGTCAATGCAATAGGAAACCGATGTTATTTTAATTAGCGATAATAATATTTCTTCAGTTTTGGATTGGACTTCCGTCGGGCAACTTTCTTTCTATTTTCTTGTGATTCTAATTATTTTTCAATACATTTTTATTTTAGCCAATTAAATAGTTTTTTTTTTAAAAACCATTTTCCGACCCACTCCGTAACAGTGGTGTCAGAAGTGGGATACCAGTGTTGATATCGCCGTAATCGTTCCACTGGTATTCCATAACGGGTCGTGTGTGTCCTGAAAACTGAAAAAGTTATCGTGTGTGAACTTCACGTTGCCGACGAGATAATCCAGCTCCGGGGTGTCTATATTTTCTCTAAGTGAAATCACACCTCGACAAACTCAGTGCCATCTCCAAAGACGAGTCGCGACAGTAAGCCTTACGAGTGTCCTGCGTAAGCCTGCCGATCGTCCCGAATTTCCAAATTCTATCTCCCAGAGCTCAATATACGCGAGCTCTGTCACCTTGATATCGCCGCAAGGAGCCGGTGATCGCCCTTGCCGCCCTGCCACGCGGAGCTGCCGCGTGGTGCTGCCACGTGTACGCGTTGTGCACGCGCGTGTGCCGTACACCGCCACCCCGCTGTTCCTGACGTTCCTGCTGCTGCTGGCCGCGAGTTATCGCGCCGCAGTCCTCCTGTTCCAGTAATCGTGCTAATTCAGTGCCAGAAAATGCATATCGAATTCTTCGTGTTCCTGTGTCTGTGAGTAGAACATATTATTTTGCTGTTATCGCTACAATATTCTTAATTCTTATTAGGTATTTTTATTACCTAGGGTATCACATATCGTAACCCTTGTTCTATCATAATTATACGTGCTACTCGTCTACCTTTATAGTTTCCTTTCAAGTTCATAATGTCTACGGAAACAGCCGAAAATTCCTCTTCTAAGAAAATGTCGTTGAGCGAACAGTTTCCCATCAAGGTGCTCTGTGATTTTATTAGCCCTTATAAGGGAGAGCGCGAAACTCTTACCGCCTTTCTCACCAACTGCCAAAATGCCTTAGATTTAGCATCACCAAGTCAAATAATTTTATTAAATAAATATATTCTATCACGCCTTGAAGGTAAAGCTCAGATTGCGTGCTCTAATAAAATATTTTCGGATTTTAATCAGTTGAAATGTTTTCTTAAGCAAAATTTCGGTGAGAGGAAGCATTATAATCATTTGTTACTAGACTTACAATCGTGCAGGCAAACAACAAACGAAACTGTTGCGCAATTTGCCCTGCGTGTAGAAAGCTGCCTCACCGATCTTCAATCAGAAATTTATAATTCTGAATCCCTAAAGAAGGACATATCCGGTCGCATCGCTATGACCGAAGATTTGGCATTATTTACTTTTAGTTTAGGATTAAATCCACGACTGAGTAATAATGTCAGATGTAGAAACCCAAAATCACTTAATGATGCTATCAACGTGGCTCTCGAGGAGGAAAAGATACAAAACCTCCTGTATAAAACATCTATTAAACCTAAATGTAGGATCTGTGGTAAACCCGGGCACTCGGATGCTGAATGCCGGGAGAAACAAAAGCGCACAGGTCCACCGTTTACTCCTTCGGGGCCTCAACCATCAACATCATTTTATAACTCGGGGTCTCAACTTTTCTGCAAATATTGCAAAAACAGAGGTCACGATATTACTCAATGCCGCAAAGAAAATATAATAGCGAACGGCGTAATACGTTTAATTCCGAGAATCGCGACCGTCCAGCTGCGATGCATCATGTTACATTCGAGCCGCCGATATCATCGGCGCCGTCACCGACACCTTATTATGTTCCTTGTGAGAACGGCGACGACCCTGAAAACTCTTTAAACTAACACCACGGATTACGAAAATGTGCCGTCGTTATCCGGATAATTTAGGCACTCGTACCTTTATAAATAAATCGCATAAAAACGATATCTCATCTCAACACGCTCTCTCGAGAGTCCCTGAATCGTTGAGTCAAAAACATATTTCATCTCAGCATGCTCCAAAGAGAGTCCCTGTTTCGCTGAGTCATTCTACTATTTCATCTCGACATGCTCCTCCGAGAGTCCCTGTTTCGTCGAGTCCAAATTCTATTTCATCTCAGCATGCTCCAAAGAGAGTCCCTGTTTCGCTGAGTCGTTCTGATATTTCATCTCGACATGCTCCTCCGCGAGTCCCTGTTTCGTCGAGTCCAAATCCTATTTCATCTCAGCACGCTCCAAAGAGAGTCCCTGTTTCGCTGAGTCGTTACACTGTTTCATCTCAACACACTCTTCCAAGAGCCTCTGAATCGTTGAGTCTAAAGCCAAATTCATCTCAGCACGCTCCAAAAGGAGTCCCTGTTTCGCTGAGTCAAAACTCTGTCTCATCTCGACACATTCCACAGAGAACCGCTGTTTCGTCGAGTCAAAATACCATTTCATCTCAACAAGCTCCTATTAGAGCCCCTGTATCGTTGAGTCCAAAATTCCCTTCTCATAATGAGTCCGCTATGCCGCATTATCCTAAAGAGGAAATTAAAATCAATCCCGAAATTCCTGTCTACGAGGTATCTTCATACTCTAAAAAGGTGTCATTGCCTCACGTATATGTGAGTACTTCTCTTCCATTCATCCGTTGCGCCTTCTTATCGACACGGGAGCGAGTATTAGTTTGGTCAAACTGTCAAGTTTAACTAAAGCGCCTGAGCTATCTCGTGAAATAGCTAAGATAAAAGGTTTTAATAATGTTAGCACCTATTCAGAAACTTTAGGCACGTGTCAGATGTATTTTACATTGAATAATAATCGCCACGAGTTTAAGTTCCATGTAGTTGACGATAACATTAACCTAGAGTATGACGGTATCATTGGCAGCGACTTTTTAAATCATTTCAAAGCCAATATTGACTATACCTCACAATCAGTTCATATATGCGGACAGAGCCTGGACATAAACTATATTCAACCGACTTACGTCATTCCCGCACGTTCCGAAGCGGTCATCGAATGCGCAGTATCTAATTACTCACCTGAACATTATAAAAATAATGAGGGCCTATTATTAGATCATTCTATAAGCGAAGGTATTTATATCGCAAATTGTCTTGTTACTATAAAGCCTAATAAAAGGATTAACGTAACCGTTTTAAATACTACTAACTCTGATATCCAAGTTCGAGACTTTAAAGTCCAGTTAACGCCTCTTGAATATGATACTGCCACAGATATAAACGAATCCGTCAATGCTTTATCCTATTCAGAATCTGACAGACCTCAAAAGGTATTGAATCTAATACGTTGTTCTCATCTAAACTCCGAAGAAAAGGAGGCACTGCTAGAATGTTGTTCCGAGTACACAGATATTTTCCATTTAGAGGGCGAACCTCTATCATTTACGAACGCGATCGAGCACTCTATAGATTCGGGTGATTCAGCCCCTATTCACGTAAAGTCGTACCGTTTTCCTGAGTGCCACAAGGAAGAAGTGGACTCACAAATCCGCAAGATGCTCGATCAAAATATCATACGTCCGTCAACGTCACCTTGGAGCGCCCCTGTTTGGGTAGTTCCCAAGAAGATGGACGCTTCAGGTAAAAAGAAATGGCGTATAGTAATAGACTATCGCCGTCTGAATGACGTCACTGTCTCTGAGAGTTACCCTTTGCCGCTTATTACTGATATATTAGATCAGTTAGGCCACTCAAAATATTTCAGTACATTAGATCTCTCCAGTGGCTTTCATCAGATCAGAATGAACTCCCAAGATGCACAAAAAACGGGGTTCTCAATAAACACTAATTCTAGCAGTACAGGGCATTACGAATTCTTGCGGATGCCTTTTGGGCTTAAAAACGCCCCTTCGACCTTCCAGAAATTAATGAACACTGTCCTTTCTGGTCTCCAAGGTCTCCATGCATATGTTTATCTTGATGACGTCATAATCTACAGTAGTAACTTGACATCTCATATGGACAAAATCAGGTTAGTTTTTGACCGCATCCGAAAGTTCAATTTAAAACTCCAACCTGACAAGTGTGAGTTTTTGCGACGCGAGGTCGCTTATCTCGGGCATATAATCACCGATAAAGGTGTATGTCCAAATCCCGAAAAGGTCAAGGCCGTTTCTCAATTCCCTACTCCTAAGAATCCAAAGGATATAAAATCGTTTCTAGGGCTAGTCGGCTACTATCGTCGTTTTATTAATAACTTCTCCAAGATCACTAAACCACTGACTGCCCTACTGAAAAAAGATGCCACATTTCAATGGTCGAACAGCCAAGAACAAGCGTTCACCACCCTCAAGGATAAATTAACTTCGGCGCCTCTGCTTCAGTATCCTGATTTTACACAACCCTTTCTTCTAACAACTGATGCCTCTAATTATGCGATAGGTGCTGTACTATCTCAGGGCGCAATCGGGTCTGACAAACCCGTCTCGTACGCTTCGCGCACCCTTAATAAAGCCGAGGGCAACTATTCGACTATCGAAAAGGAGCTCCTAGCAATCTTATTTGGCGTGAAAACATTCCGCCCTTATCTGTATGGCCGTAAATTTAAGATAATTACTGACCACAAACCTCTAGTGTGGCTTTTCAATGTCAAAGATCCAGGATCTAGACTCGTCAGATGGCGTCTTAAACTCGAAGAGTACGATTATGAAATCGTTTATAAAAAGGGTAAATTAAATGCAAACGCCGACGCTTTATCGCGTTTCCCCGTAAATGTATTACAGGATAACGAAGGCTCCGATTCAGTTATCTGCAATCCATCGACTTCTAACAACGAAGAAGACGCACGTAATTCACCATCTATATCAGAAACTTACGAGCAGTTTCTTAAAATTATAAAACAGCCTGACGTGTCATTCGACACCGTTATCCAGGAACATAACGAGTCATTGATGAAAGCAAAGTGTAAGCTTATTGCTTATCCGACGTCCATTGACTTAGATGAATCCGTGCCATATTGCAAGGATATCATGGACGCCTCCACTAGTGAACCTAAAATTTGCGACATAGAACGCGAATTAAATACTTACTATTCCACATCTAATGATAATCATTTATTTACACAATCTTATTGACATTTCACAACTTGTGTGCTTTTTCCATTTAAATAAGGTAATTATTGTCGTCAAGATCCCTCTCGTATTACCTCAGGTGTATGACCTGTATAGGATCATTCCCCTACCTGTTCCCTACGATATGTTGAAACCAGATACCTACGTTCTTATCGAGCCAACTAGCTCATATGTAGCAATCACAGCTGATCGCATGTTTTATTCACTTATCGCAGACATAGACAAGTGCAAGTTAATAAGTGATAAGTGTTACGTGTGTGTGTTAACTAATGTGTTTTCAGCAATCGCTAACCCTACGTGTGAAACGATTCTCTTAAGTGATGTGATTAGCAAACTTCCTGACATTTGTGTTACAAAACTTATTCACGGTTCAATTGATCTATTTCATAAGTTAACTTTAAATCGTTGGATTTTTGTACAATCTGAACCTGGCAAGTGTCATGTAACTTGTAATGATAAAGACATAAGTTCTGACGTTATTTTGTTTGGTACTGGTATCTTGTCTTTGCCTAGAAACTGTAAGGCTTTTTACAAGACGTTGCAATTCGCCGCTGTTGGCGAAACAGTTATTGGAAATGTAACCAATAAAATATCAAATTTCAACATCCTACAAGATGATTGTTGTGAGCGATCTAAGTTAAATAAAACTCTAGAACGATTACCTTACTCAAAGTTAAATAACTTAGATAATCTTGATTCTCTGCTGCAAGCCAGTATTCACTTGAACTCTTTTGAAGAAGAGATCAATAAGATAGAAAATCCATCTCATTTTCAAATGTATAGCACTCACTATTTGTCTTTTAGTTTATGCATCTCGATGTTAACCTTATTTTACATTTTATATAAGAGTCGTAAGTTACTTTGTCGTACTAATGCCCCATGTTGCATTCAGATATTTAACCAATGTCATAACACAAAAAATAACTCGGTTCCAACCTCTCAAACTGTATTTCATGGTGATACAATAGCACCCGTCAATAAGGACGAGTCAGAGTCTATAGAGGACTTACGAGTGACGCCAACCCCTATTAAAAGGAATATTCTGTTTGGCAAGACTCATGATAATTAATTTGTAATGAATGCACATGGTTTGTAATTAAGTAATAATTTTCTTTCTTTTCATATTGTCATCTTGATTTATCTAGATTTTAATAATTGCTCTTATTAATCAATAATGTTTAATTGTTTAAATACTTTTATTGTTAACTCTAATCTGGATTTCCTTGCATCCTAAATAATGATAAATGTAGTTAATAATTATTATTTTTGAGTAACTTTTCTATCCTTAACAGTTGTATTGATGTCTTTTGAAATTAGTTGTTATTTTTGGTGTTTTAAATATGTTTCTTTTGTTTATTGTAATGTCCGACGTAAATCCACTTAAGCATACGCGATTTAGCATACATGATTTAGCATACATCAATCCTGACATCTCTCATCACTTTGAGATGTGATGATCGATCTTAACGGGGGGGTTGTTATATCGAAATAACCCCTGTTACCAATATAAAATTAAATTGCTGAGTTTCCCATTGCATTGACGTCAATGCAATAGGAAACCGATGTTATTTTAATTAGCGATAATAATATTTCTTCAGTTTTGGATTGGACTTCCGTCGGGCAACTTTCTTTCTATTTTCTTGTGATTCTAATTATTTTTCAATACATTTTTATTTTAGCCAATTAAATAGTTTTTTTTTTAAAAACCATTTTCCGACCCACTCCGTAACAGAACCTATGCGCTTGCCTGATGACTCAGTCATCATCCACCCAGCTATTCCTCAATTGTGAGGGTGTTGGCTTCCAGTCAAACCGAATCTTTTTGAGTACCAATGTTTACTTGGAGTGCCTATCTGATCTCTTCAACCCAGTGAACTAGACACCGCGTTATCCATGGTAAGTAAAACTGTTTGACAGACTTTCTGGCTCCTGATTTGTCGCAGCTGCTGCAGAAAATGTACAAATGACAACTTTGTCAGACCTTTGTTTTCTGTGAGAATTACGCGGTGTCCTGCGTGAGCGACGAACGCGACGCGACGCGACGCAACACGACGCGACGTAATGCGACGCGATGCTATACGCGACAGATGTCCTACGTGATTTTGGTCATTACTTCTCAAATCATGGAGAAGTTGTGTTACAATTTTGCTTGAAAGTTCATATTTAAAGTACAGACAGCAACAATTTTCCAACTTGTTTGTACTAATAAACGATTTCTTTAATATTTATGTTTTTTTTTGTCCCACAACAATCAACGCTTCTGAATAGTTCGCGGTGTCGCGTCTGGTCGCCCTCAAAACAAGTACGCGTTACGTCGCGTCTCGCCGCAGACTGTCACATAGGCCGCATGTAGGGAATTCCTTTGAGTTGATCGCGTTCGTCGCGTTCGCAGCGTCGCGTCGCGTCGCGTTCGTCGCTCACGCAGGACACCGCGTTACGTAATAATTTTCCAAATCGGTTGACTAGATCCAGAGATTTCCACAACGTCACAAACTTTACTTCTTTTGTTAAGATAAATAGACACACATCGTCGACACCACCTTGATTGATAAACCCGTGCTGCTGCTAAGTGGTAATCCTAATTATACTGTTATGTAAAAGAATACACCTACGCTACGGCATAAGTAGTATTTTGACAATTCCAAATTGCCCACGCAGACGAAGTCGCGGGCAACAGCTAGTACAGTAATATGGTACTGTCGAATAGATCTGATGATTTAGCCGGAAGATATAAAGATATGGAACTTCATAGAACAACATCGTACCATAGCTGTGTTTGAACTTTTAGAAACGTCTTATGTAATGAATTTAGCCAGCGATTTTATAAATGCACTTAGAAAACCATAAACCTAGGTTTTTACGTGCATTTATAAAAACATGTTTTTCTAATATTTCTTACTATTGTATTTTACTAACATATTTGAATACCTGGATTTCCAAGTCCAGGGTACATTTAGAAAGTACTCAATGAGCTAGCCAATATGTTTTATTTGTCTAGCAAACAGAACCTATACTTAGTTATTTTGTACAAACAACAAAGTTTAAGTGCATACACAGCAGAGGTTGAGGCTGTCTATACTCCAGAGACATTTGTTATCGGAACTCCTGTCTGTTGGCCGATCATATTTTCATAGGTTAGTAGTTCAGCTGAATGATCTTTCCTCATATCTTACATCAGTACCTATAGAACAACGAAAACCTACAAAAGAATTTAATGACTTCATAAGTTTTTCAAGAAAGAAAAATAACAGGATTTTGAGATGCATAGTGGTCGATTGCTAATCCGAACCAGACAATACATATAAGTGCAATTAGATGAAAAGCAAATAGTGCCAATAGCAAGCAGGTTGACAAATACTATTCAACTAGCTGTTGCCCGCAACTTCGTCTGCGTGGGCAATATAGAATCGTCAAAATACTACTTATCCCGTAGGTGCATTCTTTCACGTGACAGTATAATTAGGATTAGCACTTAGCAGTCGCATAGATTCAATGATCAAGGTTGTGTTGTGGATGTGACCATTTATCTAAACAAAAGAAGTAAAGTTTGTGACGTTGTGAATATCTCTGGATCTAGTCAGCCAATTTGGAAAATTATTACGTATAGTGCGTAAGTAATTTTCACAGGAAACAGCTATAATCTATGTCTATATGCTTTGAGTCTGACAAAGCTGTCATTAGTACATTTTCTGCAGCTGCTGTGACTAATCAGAAGCCAGAAAGTCTGTCAGTCTTACCATGGATAATATCTTGTAATGTGACTGGATTGAAGAGATCAGATAGGTAGTCGCTCCAAGCAAAATATTGGTACTCGAACAGATTCGGCGACTGGAAGCCAACACCAACATAGTTGGGGAATAGCTGGATGGATGATGAAATGAGTCATCATCATCAGCAGGCGCATAGGGTAGGATAGTTTCACTTACTCACTATGGTAAGGCTGACCCCACATTAGGCGTGCGCGATCCTCGGGCGTGTGAGTAGCGCGGGCGTCGCGAACGCGCTGCGTGAACATCGCGTTTTGCTGCCCTGCGGCATGTGTGAAGAGTGCAAGCGATGCGATCGAGGCGAGTACGCGGCGCTCGAGTTGCCTTCTTACCCCTTCGCCCGCTATCCCCGCCGCCCGCTAAACGCCTTAGCAGTTAAACGTCAAGGAGAGCGGCGCGTGCGCGCCGCGAGCGTGCTACAAATGCCGCAGGGCAGCAAAACGCGACGCTCACGCAACGCGCTCGCGATGCACGCGCGGCGCCCGCGCTACTCACACGCCCGAGGATCGCGCACGCCTAATGTGGTGGCCTAAGCCGGGACTCCACCGAAATGTTTGCATTAGTTCACGAATAGGCAAAATGTACGTATCTGAGAGAGTCCACTTCATGTGTTCGTACTTGAAACCTGCAGTTTTGCCAAGATTTTCAAAATGTACGCTCGCAATTTGTCATTTCTTGGTGGAGCCAGCAAATCAAAAGAAACATAAGTGTTGTATACTGTGCTTCACTACCGCACACTGGGAAAATTTCGCTCTTGCGGAGGACGTTTATATACCATATTTTGTGTCACACGTAAACAGGACGACAGTAAGTATCCACCGAAACACTTTCAAAGATCTGATGAACGAACAAATCAGACCTGACTTGGTCACCTGGGGCCAATCAGAGCTCTATGAAGCGATAATACGCTTTGGCTCCTACTGTTATTGTGGTTTCTGAAAATTTATTCACCTCATTCAACGATGAATGTAATTCTGATGGTACTATTAAGAACACTTGCTTAGCGCAGAAGCTGACGTTGGCAGGTCAACTCTTTTGACTTCTCGAATAGGATACCATTGGTTTTTGTGCAATGCACACCTGCAATGCATTCTGGATTAGGATAGGATATAGGTGGATAGGATTTGCAACAGAGAACAATTCTGTCTTTGTAATTGAATGATATCAAACGTAGTTTTATATAAAAGGTGTTTTTTTAGACTTGGCTCGGGTCTAACTGAGACTGTTCGTAATCGTGAACAGTGTATTAATTGCGATCGGAAGTTGAAAGTAAGCATGTCTCTGGTATGCGACGCGTATTTTGTACGTTTTCAGACGCGATAAGGCAGCTCCCATTTCTTATCTGCACTTTGTATCTGGGCTGGTTTTTAAAGCTACAGAAGCCTACATTATCTCACGCTTAGCAGCGCTTGCGAGATAGATCCTGATTTCTTCTAGGATTAAGTTTTCATATTTTGCATCAGAAAAATAATACTACTCACTCAAAGTAATTTGTTTAAGGCCACCACATTAGTGGAAGATAAGCTAAACTATGTTTATGAAAAAATCCTGATATGAACTCCATCTGTAACTTTAAATTATAATTAATTGTTCCACTAAAGTCATCATTTTTGACATAATGTTCAAAAAATAATTTAGATGGCACCGTTTTAAATTTGGCTGAGATCTATTAATTTTCCTTTCATCAAGGTAATAATTATAGTTGGATATTGATGTGGCACGGCAAACTGACAAACACTATTGAAATGTCTATCGAAAAATTACACTACGTGTTAAAATATGGTGAATTACGGAAAATACACAACTCCATCTATTGAAATAATAGTATATAAAGAATGTAAATGGTAATTCATTGTTATTCACCACCTCGCTTCTTGATGTATTTTATTTACCACAGATGGAGCTACTTTAACCTGTACTGTTTTGTCAAACAGATTGCGTGTCGTAATATTTTACATCTTGAATTCACTAAATTTATCATATCTTTTGATAGAGTGAACCGATTTCGATGAAACAAAACCTAAGTAATACCCCAAGTTACGTAGAACTTTTGTATATAAGCATTGTCTGCATTAAATTCTTAGATTTTACGTGAATCCCGAACAAACAATCACTTTCTACAGATTTATTATATGTATAGATATTTTTTAAAAATATCAACTCTGTAAGACCCCATTAAGAAAACCTACTTACAATATACCTTGTAGGTGCTCTAAATCTATACATATAATAAATCTGTAGAAAAGTAATTTTTGTACATTGAAGAAATTGGCAAAAAAAATAGCCAGCATGTTAAAGGATAACTAACAGAACCCATTTCCATCATTTTTGTCATTTTTGTCTGTTTGTCTGTTTGTCTGTTTGTCTGTTTATCTGTTTATCTGTTTGTTCGTTCGGGATTCACGTAAAATCTACGAATTCAATGCAGACAATGCTTATATACAAAAATTCTACGTAACTTGGGGTATTACTTAGTTTTTGTTTCATCGAAATCGATTCACTCTATCAAAAGATATGATTAATTTTGTGAATTCAAGATGTAAAATATTACGACACGCAATCTGTTTGTCAAAACTGTACATTTGAATGTTGTACTTATATTAGTTGATCGGCCTATTATTAACCTTTACACAGAAAATCACACCTTCATAAGTAAATTCGGAAGAAAAAAAAATATGAAAAATGTGTTTAGCCAAGGTTAAAGTAGCTCCATCTGTGGTAATCTGTGTTAAATAAAATACATAAAATTTGTCAAAGGAGCGAGGTGGTAAATGACAATAAATTACCATACATTCTTTATAGAGGATTATTATTTCAACAGATGGAGTTGTGTATTTTCCGTAATTCACCATATTTTAACACGTAGTGTAATTTTTCGATAGACATTTCAATAGTGTTTGTCAGTTTGCCGTGCCACATCAAAATCCAATTATAAATTATTACCTTGATGAAAGGAAAATTATAGTTCTCAGCCAAATTTAAAACGGTGCCATCTAAATTATTTTTTGAACATTATGTCAAAAATGATGACTTTAGTATAACAATTAATTATCATTTAAAATTACAGATGGAGTTTATATCAGGATTTTTTCATAAACATAGTTTAGCTTATCTTCCACTAATGTGGTGGCCTTAAAACAAATTACTTTGAGTGAGTAGTATTAAGTAGACCTTCATTATTTTTTCTGATGCAAAATATGTAAACTTAATCCTAGAAGAAAGGAGGATCTGTCTCTCGCAAGCGCTGCTAAGCGTGAGGTAGGTAGGTAATGTAGGATTCTGTAGCTTTAAGAACAAGCCCAGATACAAAGTGCAGATAAGAAATGGGAGCTTTCTCGATTTCATACCATACACACGTAAAATGCTTTATGCGTCTGAAAACGTACAAATTGCGCGTCGCATACCAGAGACATGCTTACTTTCAACTTCTGATCGCAAATACACTGGTCACGATTACGAACAGTCTCAGTAAGACCCGAGCCAAGTCTAAAAAAACACCTTTTATATAAAACTACGTTTGATATCATTCAATTACAAAGACAGAATTGTTTTCTGTTGCAAATCCTATCCACCTGTATCCTATCCTAATCCAGCATGCATTGCAGGTGTGCATTGCACAAAAACCAATGGTATCCTATTCGAGAAGTCAAAAGATTCGACCTGCCAACGTCAGCTTCTGCGCTAAGCAAGTGTTCTTAATAGTACCATCAGAATTACATTCATCGTTGAATGAGGTGAATAAATTTTCAGAAACCACAATAACAGTAGGAGCCAAAGCATATGATCGCTTCATAGAGCTCTGATTGGCCCCAGGTGACCAAGTCAGGTCTGATTTTTTCGTTCATCAGATCATTGAAAGTGTTTCGGTGGATACTTACTGTCGTCCTGTGTGACACAAAATATGGTATATAAACGTCCTCCGCAAGAGCGAAATTTTCCCGGTGTGCGGTAGTGACGCACAGTATACAACACTTATGTTTCTTTCGATTTGCTGGCTCCACCAAGAAATGACAAATTGCAAGCGTACATTTTGTGGTACACATGAAGTGGACTCTCACAGATACGTACATTTTGCCTATTCGTGAACTAATGCAAACATTTCGGTGGAGTCCCGGCTTAGGCCTCCCCCACATTAGGCGTGCGCGATCCTCGGGCGTGAGAGTAGCGCGGGCGTCGCGAGCACGCTGCATGAACGTCGCGCTTTGCTGCCCTGCGGCATTTACCTACAGCGCGCTCGCGGCGCGCACGCGCCGCTCTCCTTGACGTTTAACTGCTAAGGCGTTTAGCGGGCGGCGGGGATAGCGGGCGAAGGGGTAAGAACGCAACTCGAGCGCCGCGTGCTCGCCGCGAGCGCGTCGCTTGCACTCTTCACACATGCCGCAGGGCAGCAAAATGCGACGTCCATGCAGCGTGCTCGCGACGCTCGCGCTACTCACGCGCCCGAGGATCGCGCACGCCTAATGTGGGGTCAGCCTTACCATAGTGAGTAAGTGCACAGAAAATCCCCGTCATACAAGTGTTTCTCCCCAGTAGTGAAACTATCCTAACCTATGCGCTGATGATGATGACTCATTTTATCATCCATCCAGCTATTCCCCAACTATGTTGGTGTTGGCTTCCAGTCACCGAATCTGTTTGAGTACCAATATTTTGCTTGGAGCGACTACCTATCTTCAATCCAGTCAACTACACAAGCCGATATCCATGGTAAGACTGACAGTTTCTGGTTTCTGATAAGTCGCAGCAGCTGCAGAAAATGTACAAATGACAGCTTTGTCAGACTCAAAGCATATAGACATAGATTATAACTGTTTCCTGTGAAAATTACTTACGCACCATACGTAATAATTTTCCAAATTGGCTGACTAGATCCAGAGATATTCACAACGTCACAAACTTTACTTCTTTTGTTTAGATAAATGGTCACATCCACAACACAACCTTGATCAATGAATCTATGCAACTGCTAAGTGCTAATCCTAATTATACTGTCACGTGAAAGAATGCACCTACGGGATAAGTAGTATTTTGACTATTCTATATTGCCCACGCAGACGAAGTTGCGGGCAACAGCTAGTAATAAATAATTACATGATTCATGGTTAATATTCCAAGTTTAGCTCAATTAGTCGGGCTATTAGACGCCGGTGGACTAAAGACGACATTATGGATGCATACATAATCCTAGATTAAGACCATATTGTCTACCTAATTTATTTTTGGTTAGATTTTATGTTGAAGGAGGTTGTAAATAAATCAAATATGTACTTAGATAAATAAATAGGTTAATGTTATTTTCATCTTTCATAGAAGTATTTAGCTTTACTTTCCTTAAAACAATTGTTTACTATGACATTTTACATTTATTTTTTCAAGTAGACAGTGATTTAAAAAAAACTGGCGTTTACGCAAGAAGAATTTATGAAGAAGAGTTAGATATTATATGAAAATGCATGCCATATACAATGCACTCACACCATGAAAGGTGAATCCCACTGACCTACATAACAAAATGATTTAATCAACTCCCAATAGCCTATCAGCACAGGTAACAAAATACAAAAGAAAGAAATCCTCTCGAATTAGCGTAAGTATCTCCTCAAATAAAAGGGGTTCCGCAGTCTTGAAGATAATTGTATTTGTTCGGGACTTCGGGACTATTCTGTATGCTCGGGGAGCGGGAACTTCGAGCGCTGATGTGGGATCTAATGAAATAATGAAGAGCCCTAATTCTTGGAGTGCTTGATAGATTCTATCTTGTTTTTTTGTACTTTAAGATTGGAGTTGGGAATTTCTTTGTTTTGTAGTACCTAGTATTTTGAGTGAAAGCCACAGGCATTAGACTTAGCTGTATACGTTGTCCTGCTAATCCAATTAAAGTTTTTAGTCAGTTTATACTGAAAATTAGACTAGTAGTTCCTGAGTTTTGAGCGTTCAAGTTAAAAAACAGACAAATTCTTCTGCTTTATAATAAGGTCTATAGAATAATTCCATATCATTTAACGAAAGTTCTAAGAAACTAGTATCTCTCAAGTAGAAAGAACGAAATTGTCGATTAAGAAAATTCAAGATTTCCTTGCTTTTAAAATGAAAGTAGTTAAAATTATACTTTGAAGCAAAAGCGAGGAAGAAAAGCTGTGGAAGCGGTTAGAAGATTTTTAATTATTCAACTTTTATATTCTAGTTGAAAATGTCATCTTTGCATTTGTTAGTAGAAAAAATATGTTTGAAAGGAAGCTGCTATTACTTGTTTTAATTTGTATTATACCTGATGTTCTCAAATCAAAATGGCTCATTGGCGAGTAATTAGTGAGTCTATATGCCACGACGAGCTCACAAGTTCGATTCACAAATATAATAAATTAAACATTAGTGTACTTGAAAATAATTTGATTGCATATTAGTGTTTTCATGTGAAAAAGCATATACCTCTAAATGTTTACTACTTTTCTAGTACATATAGCTCTTCTGATTTTGGAATACTTTAAATCAGAAAATCCGTAGAAAATCTACAGGATTTTCAGGTAAAATCAATAAGGTTGGCTTGCATGGAGTGGTACAAACTACAAAGGGTGTAGCTCCCGGCTGTAAACATATCGGTGACCGCGCAAGACTTTGTTTATTTTGCCGATCAACAACCCTGCATGCTGTAGGGTTGACATTTTCCTATATTTTAATTTATTTTTGTAGGCCAATTTTTAAATAATACGCCTAAACAACCCGTACACACTCTTTTGGAAAACATGAGCACCAACGAGACTGCTGGCTTTTTGGCATTGGGACCTTTTGAAACACTCGTGTAGCCTTCAAAACCAAGATTCTCATAAAATACAGTTTTATTTGCTAAATAGTTTACTATACCTAAATATGAAATAGTAAACTGCGATAGCATTGAATCAGAAAAACAAATAATAATTTATTATGTTATGGTATCGATAAAATTAAGCATACTTTTCCCCATTTCGATGCATTGTGATTTTTTTTAATGTGAACTTGTGTTCACATTAAAAAAAATGATTGTTTGAAAAAAACATTGAAAAAAAGATGTTGTGTTGATTTTTTTTAATGTGTGTGTTCACTATGGTGAAGAATTTAAAACTGGCTCTTGCCTTATCTGGAATCGAACCACACACTCGTATTCGAAAGACTGGTGCTTGAGTGACAGCCCTAACCAAACTGTTACAGAAACTAGGGCTGTCACGCACGAGTATTTTCCCGATTTTTGACAGTAGTTTTTGTGATATGTTTTTATTCTATTTTCCTGTACGCCCCATCGTATTTGCACAATAGATGCTTGAACGAATGTATTGACAGGAATGTAAGTGACGCATCTGTTACGAAGTGAATGAATGGAATGCTGAGTGAACGAATTGTGTTAGTGAACGAAGTGAAACTAATCAGGAACTATTATTGGGTCTACAGAGAGAAGTGGAAATACATTGATGGAATATGATTAAGAAAATGTAGTTGGGAATGAAATAAATAAATGAGACATAAGTAGGTAACCTCCTATTTTTCTAAACAGCCCGATTAGTTTATCGAAAAATTATTATTGGACATACATTCGAAATAACTTTAGGCTGCTGAACACCTGTTAATTGCATAGGTATTATCATTCCAAACTATACCGATAAAAAAGATAATTTAAATCCTATCTAAATCAAAAATAACTTAGCACAATCTCTTAATACCTTCATTCCAATATCTCTCAAAATCCTATTACCAAGAAGGATTTAATTAAAAAAAAAAGCTCCAATGTTCTTTTTTTAAAGCGTCGTCTATCTATGCAATGTAAATCCAGCTGTTGAGGGTAGTGCGAAATTGGATTTAGAAATGGGAATCGAATGGCGGACCTCGTTGAAATCTCGCAATAATAGAAAGAGGCTGTTGAGTTATTCTATCTCGGATGTAGGCCGGGAGTTAGTGACGTTTTACCGTGGGAGATTTATTTAGATATAACACGTGACTGTAAAAGTAGGTACCAAAAAAATATTTATGAAAAAATATAGTAAAATTGATACCTATTGGTCTGCAGGTTGTTGGAAAGAGATACCGTGGCCCTGGTACTGGTGACATTAAAGGCCTACGACGGACGGAACACGACGGGTTTTAGTCAGTAAGAGTCTGACACTCCCTCACCGCTGCTAAGTGCTAACCCACAGCGGGGTCATTTGATGATTTTTGATGTCGTTAAAAAAATACCTATTGTTATTTTAGTAATATGTTGGAATAAACTGCTTTCTCTATGATAAGTTTTTCTGTAAGAGTTTAATTAAACTCTGAAAGTAATTCCTAAAATAGATTGTGAAAATATTTATTTTTCCTGCTCTTACTCAATATCTACGTTCGTGATTAAAACCCGACATGCTTATGTCAAACAAAAACATTAATTTGATAACAAGTAGCCTAGAAACAATGAAGTTATAAATAATAACGGAAATAAATTCTTATCTCATTAGGTGAATGGATAAACACAGACTGCTAATTAAGCACGACTCAGATAACGTCTGGTAATAGAAAACTAGTTTAGATGAAAGATAATGATAAGGAACCATAATCAGTGATTTGACCCAGGATTTTGACCGAATTACTGTTATCAAATGCGATAGTAACTCTGTCTGTCAGTTGGACCAAAACTGGTGCACCGTTTCAGGTTTTTATGGAAACGAGAAGTAGTTTATTCAGCATACTAGTAACAGCTATTTGTTATAGTCTTAAAATTTTGGTGTTAAACCTGACGTGATTGAATGCAGTTATTCAGTGACGCCTAGACTTTTGGCGATGAACTCAAACACGACTTCACGTATTTACCTACATGCGTTTTTCAGCATTATAGAGTTATTTATACATAACTATTTATTACATACCCTTGTTGCATATACCGCTTGTGTCACAAATTAAATCCTACTTTCGATTTCATTTCCAAAAACAAAACTTCTAAAGACCCTTTGAAATCGTGGAAAATCATTATCCGTTAATTATTCATACACTCCACAATAATATTTCTCAGAAAGAGAATTATCTTAATTAACAACAAAGATGCTGCAAGTGTCACAGTGTACATAAACACGTATTTCACACATATCTTGTGGTAGTTCGCCTCAGATTGTCGGCTTAAACCTTGCACTTTGAAATATGCGACATTGTGGCTAACCATGATATTGCATGATACTGCATACATGCAACCTCAGTTTATGGAAAGTAAAAGTGACACAGTGTTACACAGACATACTTTAATATGTCACTACTAATATTATAAAGCTAGAGACTTTGTTTGAACGTGTCAATCCTAAGTTTGTATTCTAAGATCTGGCAGAACAATAAATTATTTCAGTGTTAGATGGCCCATTTATTGAGAAAGTGCACAAATTCCGGGGTACGAATACTGAATATTTCAAAGCTTATAGATGATGATAGAAAAATACCCAGAGTGTAAATATTTCTTGATTGATGAATGATGATATCGTAGATAAAAAATACTAGTTATTTACTAATACGGTTAATTACTCTAATTTCTTATCTAAGGAAGGACTTTTCCACACAGAATAAGACGATTTTAAGGATAGAGTAATTCGTATATGAAACAAGATTCTAGATCCCTTCTCCCAGTCTACAGCACAATGTGGAAGCATCAGCTCTGAGAGCCACCTATAGAATATTGACCACTGCTACCCCTTGACGGAGCAAAAGCTTTACCCCCCGCATTTGAATAATGTTGGGTAATGGCTCCGAATTTAACTTTAATGTTCTAGTTTTAGGTAGGGTAAGTTAAATACGGTGACAATGTGGTGGTGACAATGTTTTGGAAGACTTGAAAAACTGTCTATTATATAGCCTTAAATAGTCTATTTATATGGTTAAATATGGTGGCAAATGAGGCACACTTAGTAGAATTTTTGTTGGTTTACTTTTTAATTACTTACTAGATTTTGGCTTTGATCTAGTAACTAAGTAGATCAGAGCCAAAAATGATCACTCGACCCTTCTTTTGTGAATAATCGATTTAATACGAGTTCAGAATCAGACTAGTACTATTCCTAGTAATTATAAATGCTAAATTAACTCCCCTTTTTTCCTGTTTGTCGCACTTTGATGCCAAAACTGGTGAACCAATTTAAGGTACATAAATAGTTTATTTAAAGCCAAGGGAAAAAAAGTTTATTTTTTATCCGGACACGGGAAATAGTGCCATTTAAAACACAAATAAAACCGCGGGGAACATCTAGTAACTTCACAAACACATACAAACATAACACATTTCCACAACCACGTGGGCATTCCTTACGTTGCGGTGTCATGTCCACATTCCTAAACTACTAGCTATGTGGTACAGAACTATGTACCACTTGTGGGACGGTTGAACTATGTACCACATGTGGTACACGTCTCGTGAAGCCGCAAGATGCTGTGGCCTGAGGTGTTGAGCGGCCATATTGGTTTGTTAGTAGTAGGTATCTAATTATAGAATTGCAATATTAGTAGTATGAGATCTGTAAAGGGTAAAAGTCTTTTGAACTATTTTTAGAGAAAACTGTGTCTTTTATCAATTCAACGACAAATTGTTCGTAGTAAAAAAATAAGACGTAGAGTGGTAGAAGTTTTTGACAGATGATGGCTTTTTCAGTCTGAAGCAGTGACGTATGTGAGTGAAAGATGCTGCTAAAGGTGCTTTACATAACGGAATATTTTCGCAATATATCACTTTAATTGATAATTTTAAAGACATAGGTACTTAAAAATCATTGCATACTTAAACAAAGTTAAAACAATAAAATTATACATTCATTCGCCTAAAAATAACAAATTTTAAAAAACCCCAGTTATCCAAATTACTACCAGCGGGTTGTGAAACTTAATAAAACGTACTGAAGGGTTTAATAACCACTATATTTCTCTCGCTCTAACATGAACTAAAAGGGTAGGAATGAAAGAGACGACGGTATTGTAATGGGTAGCTAAGTGTATGGGCATTTGCGCGGGGAATTCATATGTGTCGGCGCAAAACATTCGTTATTATCTACTATTACAAAGGTTCTTATTTCAGTCCGTTCTAAACTTGTGTTTGGTTCATGTGAAAAGGGAAAATAGATGGATAAGGGCCGTGTTTAGTTTTCGTATCCTACTCCTTTTCTCAAAACAGCCTTCTTCATAGAGATATACAAAAGAAAATACTGGGTTCGATTACAGTCGAACTTCGAAACTCCCCGTTTTCTTTGAGGTCGGCTAAAACAATTTGTAAATAAGCAAAACATTTGGCGTACGAAACCTGTAAAAAACACTCAAAATATGGTGGCAAATAACAGCCTGTTATTAGTTTCTAAACACTAATTTAACAGCAAAAGTACTCAACAAAGAGCCTGTTAAAAGTTCCTAAACTTTAATTTAATAGCAAAATATGCAATCAGTTCTTCACTTATTTTCACAAACCCCTCCTCTCATAGCTTGTGCCACAATATGGACGATACAGAATCTGCCGAGCGTATGTTTAATCAGCACCCTGTGGATATTGCTCAAGCAATAAAACATGCTGTGTAAGCCTTCATAGACGTATCGTGTTACATACACAAAGACGATTTTGTTAGTGAATGTGTACCTAGTTGTTATTTTAGTTCGTGGAAGTTATTGTGTCAAATTGTAATTGATGTCTATTTGATTAATATATTCATAACAGAAATCAAACATATTTTTTTTACAAAAATCATCTTATATAACCAAAAATAAATAAACGGTCAAAGAATGTAATGTAATTTAATATTTATAAAAAAAGGGTATAATTTAGGCGGTCACCAAAAATATTTTTAAGACTCTAAGCTGAGGCACCAAATAAAATAAACAACACCAAAAAAAAAATAAATTGACTTTATTAAAAGGGCACTAAAGTATCTAATGTTATGATCCAAAAAAAATAAAATAACATCAGAAAAATCGCAAATCTCGCACAAATATTATTTTTTGTTCCCAAAATGGATTAATGGTCACCAAATTCTATCCAACTAAAAGATTAATATTACTACCAAAAATCAAAGTTAGTGACGAAAACGAATCGCTGCAAAACCGACTCCACGTAGTCTTGTCTGCCCTACCCCTAGAGTGCAATTCAAAACCGCGTAGGCGCAGAGGGGCGAGGCGGCCTGCGAGCTGAGGCGCAGGTAGTTTCAGCGCTCGCCGCCGCGGCTGAGGCTGGCCGGCGGAGCCGGCCAGAAAGCCGAAGCTGCGTTGGTGAGCGTGAAAACCAGCTGCGACGATAAGCTCGCATGGGACCGCCGGAGCCCCGCAGCGCCGGAGCCGTGACAGAAGTCATGCTTGCTGCATGTCGCGTGCTTACATTTTAAACGCACTGAGTTACACACAAATTCGTATAACAATAAATAAACGACGTACGTTTGGGAACCCTAGTATATTAATTGGTATTTGAAAAATATTCTAGCGATCGTTAGCTTTTTTAGTCTAACAAAAATGACCAAATTAGGAGTCATGGTATTACATAATTGGTAACATCTAAGTAGTGACAATATATAATATTTGGTCTAAAGTGTATTTTAAAGGCGTCCATATATTTTTTTAGTAGTCAATAATACGAAAAAATGGTTTTATCTAATAATATTTTTGGAAACGTTATTTGGTGACCATTTATCCATTTTGGTAACCGTTTAGAATTTTTTTGGTAGTAAAATAGGTACTATTTTGGGTGGCGTTTAAACACAAGCCATAAAAAAATACATTTTGATAGGATGAGACCAATATTTAGCGTTAAATATAGACCATGTTATAGTATCGTCACAGATTGCTAAATAGATTTTTATTATCGGGTTATTCTCTTTTAATTTCATAAATATCACACTCAAGACAGACTGTTTGCGACAAAACAACCAAGTGAAACCACCTAATAATATTTTGTAAATTATTTTGTGACGGCATCGAATAAGGGAACCAAAAATATTAACCAAAAAACCTGTAATTGATATATTTATCGTCTCCTAAGCCTACAAGCCTGAGGATCGAAGTAACCTGTCAATTATAACTACCAACGTTTATTTATTGGTACACGACTAACAGTTAGTAATTGGAACACGTTAGCCGAATAATAACGAGTCGTTTTGTAACTCGTTGCTATTTTCCCGTGGCTTTACTTTTTCAAACAGGCATCCGCCAGTGGTTTTACCAGCTTTCGGGGGCAAGTACTTCTCTAGCCTGTATGCCATGTCTTTTCTCAGGCTCCAGATTATCTGCGTATAAAATTTAATTTAAATAGGTTCAGTGGTTTTGGCATGAAGTGAGACAGACAGACCGACATATGAAGATATAATTGCTTGTGCATTTATAATATTACTAAAGATAAATCTAGGTTCTTGTGTAAAAAAAGATGCCTGGTTTCTTTGGAAACATGGATATATAAAGACACTAACTTCTGCAAGTGGTTTCACCCGCATCCCATGGGAATTTCTGCAAGAAACTGGATAAAAACCCTATAGCTACTCAATAAATGGGCTATCTAACAATGGAAGAATTTTACAAATCGGACCAGTAGTTCCTGAGATTAGCGCGTTCAAGCAAGCAAACAAACTCTTCAGCTTTATAATATTAGTATAGATATTTAATCATTCATCTAGACTGTATATCTTAAAGTAAAGATATAAAACTGCAACCCACAGCTTTTAAAAAGGAAAAATCTCACCGTATTTGCAAGGCAAAAAACGAACATAAAATAAACTGGCATCAGCTGTTTGCGTGACTAGTAAAAGTCCGCTAAGACAAAGGGTTATTGTTATTTCTACTCTAGCAGATTAGCTATGGCCGTAATGTACTGCAATATTATTTACCTCAATAAGTATTTGCGTAAGTATTTTAATCTGAATTATTTTTGGAATTGTTTGAGATATCTTATTTTTGTGTGATTTGGATTATCGTATTATTTTTAGGTGATTAATTGCTGCTTTTGTTGTCCGGCTTGATTTCGAATCCAAAAATGTGTGGTGTATCTTCGTAAATGCAATTATGAGGCCTTGATGTCTATGGTGACGTTTAGTTAAAAAACAATGATGTAACACTGAACTGTATGACTGGTGGAAATCATTTACACCTACAGGGTTCCTCAGTCGAATTATAATTCGAAGGTTTAAATACAAAATAATACCTATAGATAAGTAAATCAAATACTTTCTATCTTGGGTACTTAGAAAGTATAAGTACTTAATTTTCGTTATCATCATCCTCCGAGCCTTTTTCCCAACTATGTTGGGGTCGGCTTCCAGTCTAACCGGTTGTAGCTGAGTATCAGTGCTTTACAAGGAGCGACTGCTCTATCTGACCCCTCAACCCAGTTACCCGGGCAACCCAATACCCCTTGGTTAGACTGGTGTCAGATTTACTGGCTTCTGACTACCCATTAAGACTGCCAAGGATGCTCATTAGTAAAAAAAAGGAAATCAATTATGTCTTTCAAGTACCTATTTCAGTAAAAAATCAGAATACATTTGTAGTTTCAAAGTGCACCGCGTGATTAATGAATGAAAGTGTCGTCACTAGCACATCGTCACACCATGTTATTATAATCTAATCTATCTGTTAATCCATCCAGTCGCCAGTTCCGGATTAAAACATTAACTTATTAGTCTTAGTATGCACATTCATTCATTATGCTTCATATATACTTACGCTGTTTTTGATAGGTATGGATTAGTCAATGAAATAGCTAATTGCGTAAGATAATATGGGATTATTTCTAGAATCAATGAAAAAACAAGGACATATTTGGCTATAGTTCAGCTATAAATTGATTTATGATGAGAAAAATAATGGTATAAAGACGCGAAAATGTATGTCGATGATTGCATAAAATGTAATGGGAAATATAACAATGTGAATTAAGATGTAATTTCTCTTTTTTATTATTTGTATTTTTTTATAATAGTTTTTTTTGTAGTTTCGTTTAATTTAGGGTTTTACATATCATAACTGTAAATATCGTTTAATAAAAAATGAATCTTTTAAATTTTCGTCAGGAATGTACAAATTAAAAAATACTAGTCTTCTTATTTTTTTAAAGCTATGAACCCTATCTTCTCAGGTCCTGTTCCTATTTTCATACAATGCCCATGATTTCATTCAAGCAACGAATCAAGCAATAAGAACTTCTACAGAACCAAATATGACACAATACATACCAATTAATTTCAAAACAGATTTACGAACAAAGATAAACATAGATCCATATAATCCAGATTTAAAGATTCATTCACTAATCTGGTTCTAGAACATTTTTTCTATACAAGGCGTTGTTCTTCAGTTTAGCCAAAGTAATTTATATCTTATCGCTTAAGTAATAAAGCTGAGATTAGTGCAACAAGCAATCTTATCTATTACTCATATTTGGGTCTGTCCTGATATTGTTTTAATATAAATACGCGAAATTATATTTCGAAATCACAGTTTGACAGCTTTATACGCCAGCAATCGTTTTGAGAGACATCCAGTAAATTAAATTCTGAGGTGAGCTCTGAATTTCAATAAATACAATATTGTATTATTTTGAATTAATCAATTTTATAGTCAATTACTTGGTTTAATTTGAAAGTGACGTTAGAATAGGGAAAGTAAAAATAATATCAATTTTTATCGACGGATAATTAAACAAAAATACTCGTATATTCGTTAAGAGTACCTACTCTGTGTCATTGAAAAGTCTGTCATAGTTTGATATAAAAAAATGTTAAAGTGGTTGTATATTCTTCCCACTCAGAGACATTAGGCTCGACTACCTACGACGTGGTTACGTCGTAGTTACGCATACGCATCCGGTCTGCTCGAGCCTTTAATGGTTAGGTACTTAAGCCATTCCTTAGTGAAGGATTTGTTTAACATCCCGTCACTAAGGAGTGACTTAAGTAATCATTAAATGTCTCTGAGTGGGGAGGTAAGTATATTAAAAATGTATTATGAACTTGCGGATATTTCTCTCTATCATCCATAAAAGTTTATTGACGTATAAAATAAATAAATTACAATATTTTTTCTCTTGTTACAGCAAAATGAAATACATGCTCATCATCGCATCCGTTGTTGCTTTGGCTGCAGCCAGCCCCACCCGTGGCCTAGTGGAAGTCGGGCCTGGCGGTCCCGCGCCAGTCCTTCCAGAGCCCATCGCAGTCGGACCAGCCATCTTAGACTTCGAACCAGTAGATATTGGACCTGCCCCCGTAGTCCCGGAACCTATCGTACCTGTGCCAACACCTGTGTTCCCTGTAGAAGACCTGCCAAATCCAGCACCCGCTAATCCTATTGTTCAAATCATTTTGAACATTAATGGACAGGTATCAGTGCCTGGTATTGTGGTCCCCAAACCTCCAATTGGTGTGCTACCTACACCTGTGCAGGTTGTTGATGTCGCTCCGGAACCTGTAGATATTGCACCTGTTCTGGTACCTGAACCTATTCAAATAGGTACACCTGTTTTGCCTATTCCTGCTCAAGTGATGCCAGATGAATTAAATTAAGATGAAGGAGGCGTTAGTGTTAAGATTTGTGATAAGAAAATTATTGTGATATTTTTTAATAAAGTTTTTTTTTAATAATTAGTGGTCCTTTATTGTTTGCTCTTTTAATAGCCATATCAATTTATAATAGTCAATAATCTAGTAGGTATCAATAGTTATAAATCTTAGATCACAGCTAATGGTACTATTGAAGATTATGGGATTCCTTTAAGATACAATTTCGTCATCATTGGGGATGATCTCTCATCATCATTCATGTTTCTGGCTAATACTTAAGTATTTTGCTTTCTTTAAATGTTTAACTTATTGTACATAAAAAACAAGCAACTCTGGATTATACAGTGTCTGCATTACTAAGTTACAAAATAATACAGTTTTAGATGCTAAGTCATAACGTTAACATTAAGACATGACATGTGACATAACTATACTATTTTTGTAAATTGTGTGTCTTAGTAATAAAAATCTTGAGATTCAATTTAAGAAGTAATCTAAATCTAATAGGATACCTAATGCTCGGAAAGCCTGTTCCATCCTTGACCGCCTTTTATTTTGGATACAATAGTGATCACTCGGAAACCTATTTCAAATTTTAATAATAATCTAACTAATGTTTAAAACTATATTATGTGCGTATTCAAATGTTTACCATGATGTCCATAGCTTATGTATTTTTTGAGGTCTTTCCATCGACCTCAACATATGTAGTTAGTTAGTTAAACTCGGGAAATGGGTTTTCTCATAAGTATACCCTCTACCATCTCTTTCTTCTTACAAATACTTATGACTGACCACAGGCCGATTTGTAAGTTTTTATGCAGGGGGTAATATTTGAACCGCTGGTCGGATTTCCAAAATTCTTTCACTGATAGATAGCTACAATGTTCCTTAGTGTCATAGACTTTTTTATTTTGGTACGGGCAGCAGTTCCCAATCAGGTAAAGGACCAACTAAAATGGTTTAATTGTTGAGGGTTGTGGCCTAAGCTGTCGACCGATAGTTCAGTAGATCGTTAAATTACTGTTTATTTAGAAAGTCATTGTGAATCCAATCATAAATGTTGTCAGTCTGATACTGGCAGAATATTTCGCAACTGTGCTTTTAAGATGGAATATATTACTTTTTAATTGGAGGTATGTTTAAATTAAATGATGTCTATTTGGTATTTATATTTTGTGGTCTGTAAGAGTGAGCGGTCCTGCATTTTGGCCGGTGAGTACCATAAATATTTTGAATTCGTATAAACTATTACTTTATATCTTCAAATAAAAGATACAGTTTAAAATTAAGGTTTTAATATACAAATAAAAAATAATATTCCGAAACTGACATGTTTAATAAGTCATAAAACTGCCAACCAGCCTGAATTCCAACAACGGAACATATAGGCCGTCGACTAGCACGACATCTTGGCAAGTGGTTGTGTAGGTGTTCACTCAAGTGCGCAGTTCCTTCTCAATTGTTGTTCAACTTAGTTGAGTGCGTCAGGCAGCACGGCGACGGGGCTGGGCAGCTGGGGCACACCGATGGCAACAGGCTCAACGGGGACCACGGGAGTGGGGAGCTCAGGGGTGCCGATGACAGCGGGGGCACTCTCGATGACCTGGACGGGCTCAGGAGCAGCCTCCACAACCTGGACGGGCTCAGGAGCGGCTTCAACAACGGCGACGGGCTCAGGCACGATCACAGGGGAAGGAATGCTGATGGGAGTGTCGATCACGTGGCTGACTCCGTTGATGTTCAGGATGATCTGGACGAGAGGGTTGCTGGCGGCAACATTCTCGGCTTCATCAACAACCTGGACGGGCATGACGGGTACAGGTTCGACGATAGCGGGTCCAACGGCGACGGGCTCGGTGTCAACTAGTGCGGGTCCAACGGAGATGGGGTGAGTGGGGAGTAGGGCAGGGCCGACGGCGATGGGTTCGAATTCCAGTATAGCCGGGCCGACTGCGATGGGCTCGAATTCGGGGGCTGGGATGGGACCAGCACCTCCGGGGGCGACTAGGCCACGGTGGGCGGGGCTGGCCACGGCCAGGGCGACGAAAGAGGCGATGACGAACAAGGTATTCATATTTGCTGTGAAGGAAAATGGTTTGTTAGAAACTCTCTCGGACAAAATAGTTTTAAGGTAAAGTGATCCCAATTATTTGTTTGAGAAGAATGTAATAGACTTCGCAAGATATGTCACTTATCACATTTGACAGAACAATATAGTTATTATATAAGATTCACTTCTTACCTGCTTTTTGTTTGTTAGGTCTTATACAAACTATGCTTAATTAGAAATAACTTGTGGTTTTTATACAAAACTGTATCTTTACCGCGGCCCGGTCGATAAATAGAAGATAATATTTTATTGCTGTTAATCCGGATATTAAGATACAATAATGATAAAACTTATGGATGGATTACAATGTATGATTGATCATTTTACGTGCGATTCGCAAAGTATTGAAGGATTAGTAAAAGATAATCATTGTGTAGCAATGGCTGTTGCTATTTTGGGCATATCAAAATAATTAATATTTTCGGAGAATGAGTTGGCTAACCAACTCATTATCACAAGAACACAACTTATCTATAAAGAACATTCGAAAAAAAATATAAATTTTCAAGTTTTTCTCATTTTGTTTTGCATAATTTTACATTACCTATGATTTTTCAGATCCTTATAACACTAGCCTCCGCCAGTGGTTTCACCCGCATTCCATGGTTTTACTCCCCGCATCCTCATCAAACGGGCTGCCTGATCCTCCTGCCCTTTATTGATCACACTGATTCTCCTTTAAGATAATTTTATGCCTTCAAATAAAATATTTACGGCGTGCGTTTAGCAACAGCCTGTATACAGCATACCTTTTCTTTAAGGAAAATTACCGTATCAGGATTTTTATTGCAGTTTTATTATTTGTTGTAATTATTAATTTTATATATTTTTATTATAATTTGACTTTCATAATACAAGTTTTTAGCACAGATTAACACTAGGATAATTTATTGCATAGGTTTACATAGGAATGCAAAAATCAATGTTACCTTTTTCTGGGTTTTTGGTCATCGTTTTTTAACTTTTTCAAAATAGTTTTTGTTTGTTTTTCAGTGTCTTCGCTTTTAAGAGATTGGTTAAATATTCAAATGTTGCATGTCGCTTTAGCATATGGCGACATCCCAATACAGTAGATATAATCAAAGGTTTTATGAAAAAAAGTAACTTATACTTCTTTTGTCCCTTTTAAAATATGACCTTTTAAATTATTATCAAAGTAAATTAAACTAGATTAAATAGAGTTATTGCTATCATTAATTTATGACACCTGATTAAAAATTAAAGAGTAATAAATAAATATCGAGTTATCACGTTGACTGATATCGGTTTCAGATAATTAGAGTAATTTAGTAAATATATTGAGCTTCCTCAGTTGATTATTAATTTCCTTGTTATAATTATTTAGTTAGTCATGGCCTCCATTTTGTCCATTTCACACTAACATTACAAAGACGAATGTGTGTTTTTTTTTACTTCTTAAAATTGTTTCATACTTCTTCACGCTCAAACAGCTGAACGGTTTTCATGAATCTTGATAGTAATATCCTATAGCTTTTATAGGATGCAGTTCCCACAGGAAGCTAGTAAGATATGAGTTTAATGGTAGACACTTTTGTTCCAAATGTACATAGTTGTCAATATTCCCGTTCAAAATTAATTAAGCAGACGAAAACTAAAAACCGCATAGAAAATAATAATCTCACATTATTTATCAAGTAGATCCCATCAAATTACGTTCAAAACCAGGCCATTATAACAGCTAGAAATTCTTAATTAGTTTGAAAGTCCCACATAACTGTTAGCTGACTATAGTAAAAAGTATGAATACTAAATAGGTAGAATAGCAGCGTAATATAGCCAGTGCAAGCTGGCGCAAGCCTCTACACGCTTCGCTCGTACGGTCATAGATTATGTAACGGTTTAATTAATATAGATGGGAGATTAGGTAAAGAATATTTACTACAGTAACTTTTCAGATGGTAGGTAATATTTTCTGCTCTGTTTTAGCTGCATCTAGTCATTCTGGAAGCCGACCAAAGACACAAAGTTGGGAAAAGGCTAGGCAGATAATGAGGATTTACTGCGATACCTTGCATCTAAAATGAAATCTAAAATGTACATTTAATATTTTCTTTATTTACAACTACTTTCTGGATCATTGTGAAATTATCGTTAAATTATTCTTTATCACAATTTTCTTCTTTCACATAGAGCCTCGACAGAAACTACCAAAATGACACCACCCACGTTCCTTCCCTTTCAATATGTGGCAAAATAATCGTTATTGTCTTACGTGGTCAACAGGCGTGGCTAATAAGCGGAGGCGATTGCTCGTGGCTTGCAGGTTTCGTGAGGACGTTTCGTTTTACGCTCCGTTCGTTTTTATTGGCTATCCGAATGAATTGTGGTTGGTAGGTATTTATATGACATTTTGGAGGTATAGTACATGTTACGGGAAACGGACTGAATTTTTCTGATTGGTGTTTTTTATACAGATAAGGATTGCTCAATGCGGGTTGGTGATTTCATACTTTGTAGTCCAGGTTTCCTCAAGATGTTTTTCTTCACCTTTAATCAGTCATTGGTGCCCAAGATATATTTCATGTCTCAAATACTTTATTACAGCTAAGCTTCAAGTTTGACCTAAAATACAAGCGTTCACACAATAAACCAAGGAAGTATCCCATCTGCATATAAATAATCTTTGGCTCGTTGCGGCAAGTCGTAGCGTGGATTAAATCGCACGCAAGCGAATGCACCGATGGGCTAATAGCTCACACAGACATATTGACAAACGTTTTCATTATTTTACTAGGTAATACTGCCAAATTCCAACTCTATAGTAAATGTAGTGAAATTGTATAATTGATTAATTGTTAAAATATGATTTGTAGCAACCACTAATGAATGTGGCTAAGTTTTACGTATGAGAAATTCTATAATTTAATATTATGATAGGCGATAAGTCAAGGCATAAATTACTCAGTTTTTTCATCAAATAATTTAGAACGAAACGGTACTACACGATAATCAAAACGTAACGTTTCGAAACACGGAGGAATTCATCATGATAAAATAGTCGCCCATTCACGGACTCATCTCGTTAAGCGTTGCTTAACCTTATGATCGACTGGCCTACTAAGCCATGACCATATAAATAAGTCAACTCATTATGCCTTACAGTCGCAATGTTTTCTAAGGTTCTCATAATCAAAACTTCTAGCAATTAAGGTGTATTTCAGTAGTGCATTGGACTGCTGCACGATACACCACAGGCTCGCGATATCTTTCCGCTTGATTTGCGAAACAGGTTTTGTCTGACAAACCTGCTGAGTTTCACCTGGACATGCAAAACCTAGTACTGTACAAAATCTACTGTAGGTAGTATTGGAAACTACGGTTTGAATGCTATGTAAGTAGTAATGATAGTAAAACTTTACAACAATTGTAAAACCATTAAGAGCGTGTACGCTCGGCGCGCGATGTCAACTTTAGGTAATTCAACGCAAAAAACCGCGCAGACTAGCGTCGCGGCTGTGTGCGTGCCTATCATACTTCACGTATAGTCACACAAACCATTTTGATCCTTTCGAGTGAAATTGGTAGAACAAAAAATATATTATTTAGTAAATAGTTAATAGCGGGAAAATAGTGTAAGTCTATGGATGTCTAAAATATAAAAGCATGAAAATAATAATAAGTCGTTAATACTTACACTCTTTTGCAAAAAAATCGGGCACCTATGAAAACCTTGGTTTTGAGCACTTTCTGTATATTACATACAATTTTCAACAGTACTAAATAGTCGACTGATGATTAATGACAATGTTAAGAGTTTCTGTATTTTAACCGATTTCAAAAAAAGAAAGGAGGAGGTTTCAATTAGATTGTTTTGTGATTGTTCTCAATTTGATTGTTCTCGATTTCTCAAAGACGCCTGGACCGATTCGAAAAATTGATTGTTTATATGAATGGTCCAGTCCATCCAGACCGAAAAATTGTGGTCAAATAACAACAATTGCCGGAAAGCCAAATATTGGTGAAGAGCTTGGCTTTACCATTGCAAATAAAGTTTTAAGTTATCTATCCTATATGCTTCAAAAGTTATTCGAGATCAAAAGTCAAAATTTGGGTACATCCAAAATGAAAAAAAAAAAAAATTATAGCTCGATTGGTAACAGACATCTGCAATAAGTGATTTCTAGCCTAAGGAGTCCGCCATATTGGATTTAGACTCGCGACACAATTTTTTTCGAGTTATTCATAGCAAGCCCTTTCATTTGATACCCATATCGTAGGAATGCATTAAAAACATTTTTTTCTCCATCTCGGGTATACCGCCATATTGGATATAGAATCATACATTGTCATTAAAACTGAACATTCAAACAAAATTTCAACTCAATCGATAAAAAAAAATATGCTTCAAAATTGAGCTTTAAATAAAATAGTAATGTATCAAGATTTGTTGGTCGCGCTTGAAATGTACTCTATTCTCGGTATCCACGGCAGAGGTTATTCACCCTACGGGATGTGACGGAGCGACACGTCCTCTCTCTGTGAAGCCTTGCGGCGGTCTGGTTTGAGTTGACTCGCGTTCAGCGTTTTATAGTAGTTTTTAAATAATTTATAAAAAAATAAAAACGAGAGATTAAATTATAATATAAAGTTTATGTTTTAAAGAAAGAGTTATATTACTATAGTAAATAATTGTTATATTAAATTAAGTAAGATAGATAGGTAAAAAAAGCATTTGAAATTCACAATTTTTCACATTGTTAAAATATTTTTTTCTGAAAGATAGAGACCTAAATCAAAAAATGTTTTCAACTAACTATAGGCATGGGGATTTCGTCTATGAGTAAAAAAATTAATATGATTAGATTTGCCACTGTTTTCACATGAATTTAAGCTTCGAAATAGACGCTGAACGGGAATTTTATAAAACATCTGTTACGTTATAGGGGTTTTAAGTATTTAAACTACACAAATTGAAATTTATGTTCAATTAACTATATAGACAGTGAAATTACCTTGCGTTATTAAAAAATAACATAGTTATAGGATAAGTAGTTACTGAGAAACAGTGGTTTGAAAAGTACCATTTTAGGCCAAATGGCGCGCGGTTGACGTACACGCTCTTAAGAGTACCTGCACACACTGCCGACTTTTTTTTAATCGGCCGACAGTTCTAAAAAAAAATCTTGAGTCAATCAAAGTTTTCAGTCGGTCTGATACCGGCTAAACACCTTCAAGTGTTCGCAAAAATGCGTGCACAATGAGGACGCTTTTTTAATACGTAAATAAATCGAATTTAACTTGAACTTATTTAAAGCACACAAGCATTTCACTGAAAACCCGGTAACTATAGAAGTAAAGGCAACAAATAAATCTAGTGCATTTGTAAACCGCATTGCAATTCGGGACCGGAGCGCGAACCGAAATCTTTCCCAAACCAAAGTCAGTTCTATCACCAAATAAATTGCCACAATTCCAGATATAAATCTAGGAATAACTGAGGCGGAGCTCACACTGCCACTCTGCGATGCTAGGCAACATTGACCGTTTTCATCTCAGTTTCATCTGAGTAGCCTTTTCCTATATTAGGGTGGGCTTAATATGTAACTAAAAAAAAGTAGCCGAGTACCAGGATTTCACATGAAGCGAATGCCTATCTAACCTCCTCAATATAAGCGTAAAGCGATAGTTTCAAGACTTTGACATTATTTCTAACTACCAGAATTTGTCTCCATTTGTTGGTAATAAATACCTTTTAAGTCCCAAAATCAAGAATCTGTAACTTAATTAGACATTTTGAAAAACAACGCATCTAACATTACGTCAGATTTGTACTTTTTTATACTCAAGTGTATGCACTGAAGGAAAAGTGTGCTAGTGTGAGTTCCGCCTAAACGGGAATTGCTTAAAAGCATCCTTTCCTGATTGATGTTGGAACTGGGAACTCGGAACAGCCATAACCGCTTTGCAGGACAGTAACAAACTCGACAAGTTTCATCATTTGAACAAGTTCGGTCGGCGGCCATTTTTGTTGTCTTTCAAGTTCGTAATGGAACTCCTGTAGATTGTTCAACGCTAAGTGGGGTTTGTGAATGGTGGACAAAAATAGACATTTGACAAAGACATCATGGATAAGGAAAACGGTGTCGTTGAAAGAAAATAATTCTTGGACTGAGTTTTTTGTTTCTTATTTACGAGTTTAGACTCAAACTGAATGTTGTAACTCATTTTAAACTGCTACTAAATAATTGCAAATAATAAAAAAATTGCACCTTAATATAATAGCATTGGTATGTAAATACTTACTTTTAGTCGGCCAATTTGGGTTGGTGGTTTGGGCTCATAAATTAGTATGAAGATAAGTAAATGTTAACACGCAGATTACAAAGGTCAGTACTGCGATTCTATAAAACTCGATCAACAACTCGCATTTCACTTCGATTCGAAATGTCATTTCATACTTTAGGGGAGGTAGGGGAGGGATGGGCACTTTTTCACAATTTATTGCATAAAAAATCAGATTTTACAGATCATTATCAACTTTTATTGCCATTTCTTATATTCGGCTAGATATAATGAAAGAGCTTTCCTAAAAATTACAATCAGTTTCAACATTACGAGATATTTAAACGGTTTTATTTAGCTCACCCCGTTTGTTTTATTATTTATTCTTGGATCAAATTTAGTAATTCAAATTTCACCCTCTTCCTGTCAACCGATTGGTCTGAAATTTTGTATACACCTCTAATTAAATCCAATATGGTCGCCGGCACAAAATGGCACAGCCCCCTCAATATGGGTATCAAATGAAAGGGCTACACAAGTAGAATACTGTCAGCAACCCCAGCGGGGCGCAACAGGGCCAAGGCCTGCCTGCACGTCGATTCTATAAAATTCGAACAACAACTCGCATTTCACTTCGCTATTCACTCTCACTTCGCATTCGATTCAGAACGACCTTGATTTTGCATTCTGTAAACATCACCTAATCACTTGCGAAGTGAAGTGAGCTCGACATCGACCAATGCTGTGCTAGTGACTTCCCACTCGACAAAATGTCAACCGAGATTAATCAGTTTTAATTTTATCAGTTTTGACACAGAATTTTAGCTAAATATGATGTTTTAGTTATAATTTGTTATTGTAAGGAATTTGAGGCAGCTTTTAAGTATAAAATAAACAGAAATCTCTAAATTCGTGCTGTGAATATAATCTATGCTTACCCTACGAAAAAAAATACTGACAGCGCCAATACCATTATTAATCTGTGGACAATATTTTCTTCTCTTCTGTCATAGAGGAAAGTAATATATCGGGTATCTTCTGTCTTCATATTGTGTTTAAGCTTGTTTGTTTTCGCCGGTTTTCGCCGTAATTGTGATAAAATCATGAAGTAATTTTATATTTCTTGTTATAAAGTTAAAAATAATATTAATTAAAGAAGTGTTTATTTTATTAATCCAACAATAATTTCAGTCCAAATGAGAGGTCGTCTCACCCTTCGTCGGCTCAGGTTGAAACTCTGGTTGAGTTTATGGAGCAAAACCCTGGCCTGGCGAAGGGTTTCGTGAGAACGCAAAATGCCAGAGAGCGAAGTCGAAGCCAGTGGGAGGAATTAGCCGTGCGCTTAAATAGTATAGGTGGCACCATCAAAACCCACAAACAGTGGACCAAGGTTAGCAGTATTTTTTTTTGCAGCAGTATGTTAGAACCACTTCACATTCCTTAAAGCAAACCACTTATGCGATAGCCGATAGTCTTGGTTTCAAGTGTGTTCCTTGAATTCATAAATATTTTATTTTGATTTTATGTAATCTTTTTCAATTCTTGACCAAGAATATTGTGGAAATGGAGACAACTTATTTTCTTTTTAATTTTAAATAAATGTTTGATTGTAGTATTGGACTGACAAAAAAAGCGCCATTAAAAAAAAAGTTGCAGCACGCTCTGCTGCTAGGCGTAGGACTGGTGGTGGGGTGGAGGACGAAATGATGCTAACTGAGGTTGAGGAAAGGATTGTTGCTTTGTGTGTTGGTGAAGAATTTCCACAGGAGATGCACATTTAGGCATTCAGCCGTTTCCGGTAAGAAATTCAGAAATGCAATTGGTAAGTAATACTAGAAACACTCTGCAAGGTTTGCTGTCGTTTTTTACGGTAAGAAATTCAGAAATGCAATTGGTAAGTAGTACTAGAAACACTCTGCAAGGTTTGCTGTCGTTTTTACAGCACCCATTTTTTTGTGGATTAGACCCTTTTTAGTGTTAAGTGAATTTTATATTAAATTTACCTACCTAGTGAAAACAAAATTGAGACCAATTTGGTTATTTTCATGCTTAAGAGAATACCAATATTATAACTGAAGTACAGAGTCTTTTGAAAACATATCAGCTGGCGGGGAAACCACATAAAGGGAATACTCCTTATTAAGAACTAAGTGTTTTTCTTATTATTGTGTGCTTGATTACAATTTTTCAACTATAAACTGTGTCAATACTTACTTTTACACGAGTTGTAAGTCCTTTGCCTCGACGTTTTGTGGGCTTTATCAGGGGCAGTAAATCAGACTCCAGTTGGTCAATTAGCTCCTTTGACAATCTATATATGCTCACATAGTCATCATCGCGAGTTAATAAAGATAAACTACGAATTCTAGCAGATTGTTGACGCTTTTCTAAATTATCTAAAGCATGAGCTTCTTCTAATAAAGATTTAAGCAAAAACATTCTAGCCATCGTTAAAGGTAGGCACTTAATCACTTTAAAACACTTAGAACTTTATTTAAACACTATTTTAAATATAATAGTCTCTAGATCAAGTTGGCAACGGTACCTGAAACAAGATTCTATAAAGGATTTTTCGCGCAGATTTATAACCTCACAAATTTTCACTGACGAAGAAGAGCAAAATTTACAAATTATACATTACATGGTATGTCCAAGCCTCCCTACCATAGGGAGCATTGGACACTTTGACTTAGTTTATGAAAAAAATCGGTAAAAAAACTTTTAAGTTAAACGGTTTTATCTTATGTGCACTGAAAACTAGAAAATAACAAATTGTTACTTACCTGTCAACCTACGTAGGTGGTCCCGGTCATATTAGACTAAAATAAAAACGTGGGGCCCATTAACTATTGCTGTAGTACTCTCTTCTAAAGGTATAATAGGTGTGGATTGCATCGACTTACTATAATTGTAACTGGAGATTTTGACAATCAATAATTAATAATAGAAAATACACATACCTTTCATTAGTTTTCTTTATAACGATCCGAAACCGCAACAAAATATTTAAGTACTTTTACGAGTGTTTGTTCTTGACAACTCACAGAAATGACAGATAGTCTATGGATGAACACCGTTACCAGTCGGTAACGTAAACTACCCAATAAAAACAAAACTATGATCAGAAATCAGAATAAAAGGACCCCCTTTATTCTGATTTGATCATGTCTCCCAACTGCCCATCTCTCCCTACCTCCCTATAGATAGACAGATTTTGACAGATCTGTCAAAATCTCGACTTTGATTTAGTTCAACTTGTCAACACGCTCGATAGTGTAGCGCTAGTGTAGTTTGACAATGTCAATCACGAAACTTTAAGGTAGAATTCCGTGGGTCGCGATTGTCGCAGCCGCGCGCGACAAAAGTCAACCTATGAAAATGTATGGCACCGCTGCCGAGGGCCGCGACAGTCGCGCGCGGACGACGAATTTCGTGAGCCGCTCGCGGCCGTACGGTTCTCAACATGGTCTAGCGCTTAATAACATCTATAGAATTTTAGTAAAACCAGAATTAAAGTTTTGACAATGCCGCGAGCAGCTTACGAAATTCGTCGGCCGCGCCCGACTGTCACGGGCCTCGGCAACGGTGCCATACATTTTCATAGGTTGACTATTGTCGCGTCCACGGAATTCTACCTTTAGATCGAAGTCGAAGTGAGAGTGATGTCGAAGTGAGTTGTGATATTTTATAGAATCGACATGCAGGTATTTAGCCGGTATCAGACCGACTGAAACTTTGATTGGAATCAGGATTTTCATCAGAAAACAATTTTTGGCAACCTCCGTGTCAATTGCCGGCTGACTGTTTAATCTGCAGTATGCGCGTACCTACTCGAAGCTTCTATCCAACGCTGTTTGTACAAAAATTTTGTTTTTTTACACCAAAAAATAACCCTTTTTTCCGTCGCCAACCATCATAGAAAACCATCAACAAAGTAGTATGAAAACACAAAGTTGGTAAAGTGCAGCGGTATCGTTTGTCGCAGCTGGCGCCAACTTTAAAGTCGCTGGCTCGCGAACTAGTCACGACTCGACTACAGCTGCTATGTGTGAAACTGTTTTATACTGAGGGCGGTAAAGTACTCATAATAATATGTTAGTAAACTATAGTTTAGTTTAGCTTACGTATAATGTCGAATGAGGTGAAACCATCATGTAAATATTGCACCCGTCGGTCATTTACCGGGGCTGCGAGATTGCTCGAAGGAGTTACCGCGGCAATGGTACATAAAAGGCTTAAGAAGTGACATGGTGGGTTTCAGTCAGTAAGAGTCTGATACTCTCTCACCCACAGCGGGAGAGAACATATGATGATTTCCCACAAAAAAACGAACTAAAAAATAGGAAATAAATTTTAATGAATTTAAATTAAGAAAACAGTGTTAAAAATTTCAATGAATATAAATTAATAATAGTGTGAATACAAAAAAAATATTTAAAAAAAAGCGTGGGGTGCATGGTGTCAATAGTTATAAATATTTTATTGACAGATATGAGTACAGTGATTTTCATTTCTTAAAAAGCACCCCACGCTTTTTTTTAATATTTTTTTTTTGTATTCACACTATTATTAATTTATATTCATTGAAATTTTTAACACTGTTTTCTTAATTTAAATTCATTAAAATTTATTTCCTATTTTTAGTTCGTTTTCTATAAAAGCGTGTTTTTAGTTTTTTTAAACTATTATTTATTTTCTACTTTTTAGTTTGTTTTCAAACTATTATTTGTTTTGTAGAATTAAAATTCTCTTTAGTATACAAAAAATTGTCAATATTAGAGAAAACGGCTAAAGATAATTATTGGAAATAAAAATTAACATCGAGTACTGCCTTATCGACTGTAGACAAAAATTCTAGAAAATTTTAATTAATTTTCTTACCTTATCGACTATAGATGAAAATTATATAAATTAACAAAGATCATATTTTGCAAATTGAAAAGCCTAGAAGTCGGTGTCTAATGGATGTTACTAAGTTAATTTTGCCACCGACTTCTAGGCCGATGCACCTAAAATTTGTTTTTTTTTTTGCTTTTTAGTGTTTTGGGAACTCGGTTTAATTTTTTTGTAAAAAGGTTATTTATTTAAAGCTTTTGTAAAAAGGTTATTTATTTAGCAGTGATACGAATAGTTGTCACTATCCATACACAGATCCATACAAGTGGGAAGTTCTCATCAATACAAAGAATATAAGTCCAAACGAGGTATTTTACATATTTAGTTGTCGAGTTCCCTTGACTTTCTCTGGTCTCCATCATCAGGTCAGCTCCAAACCTTCACTGTTGCATAGGTCTTGTCAATACGAATAATTTAAGCCCAAACACGAGGTAGTTTACATATTCAGTTGTCGAGTTCCCTCCATTTTCTCTGGTCTCCATCATCAGGTCAGCTCCAAACCTTCACTGTTGCAAAGGTCTTGTCAATACAAATAATTTAAGTCCAAACACGAGGTAGTTTACATATTCAGTTGTCGAGTTCCCTCGACCCTCTCTGGTCTCCATCATCAGGTCAGCTCCAAATCTTCACAGTTGAATAGTGCTTTTAGGCGTACACCTAAGTGTCAAGTTTTCACCCTATGTATGCCTACAAGTTTTGAAGGTTGCCCTCGATTTCTCAGGGTTTCCATCATCAGATCCTGACCTGATGAATATGGGACCAACTGGCAGCTATTCCAAGTCGAACAAAAAAAGAATCACGTAAATCGGTCAATAAACCTCGGAGTAATCGATGTGTATGTGTAACCTCCTCCTTTTTGGGAAGTCGGTTAAAATGGAATAATTTTATCAAATTAGTGTATTGTCATCGGTCCTCAATAAATCTACAAAGTTTGAACGAAATCTGGCCGTTTAAAGTGGGTCAAAATCGCGCCCAAATAAGTCGGTTACAAACAAACATACAGGTGAAGCTAATAAAAAGCGTGTAAAAAGATAGTTGCGTACGTATATGTCGCAGCCAAGTGGTTAGCACACCTAGTTGAAACCATAAGGGGAATGTTAAGTCGTTTGTTCATTTTATTTTATGCATACTTCAAAAACTTTTTTATTTTTCGGCCTAAGTCTGTAACTTGATAAAGTCTCGTATAAGATGCCCATCCTGTAGATACCATAGCAAGATTAGAATAAAACCTGCTTGCTAGCAACGCAAAACTACCATTTGATATCTAGTCATAAATAAACCACAGAATAAACAGTGACACTTGTATACAAAGAACAATATACAATTCAAATATTTATAGACAACACAATAACATTTTTACAGGAACGTAACAACGATGTCGACACGAGTGTACAAATGCCGTCTAATTTTGTAAAGCGCTGCTTATTGGGCCACTTCACGCGTTTCTAAGGAAACATAAACAGTTCCAACTAGATACTAAAATTAATATATCTGTACAGACATTTTTGCTTGAAATTCAGCTAAAGCTACTTAGGTGAAAAATTAAATTCTTATTTTGAGAAAATATCTAGACTTTCTTATTTCTTTTAAGATCATACGAGTGTTCTCTAAAATTAAATGATCAAAATGCCGCTAAAAGAGAAAGCACAGTTTGCAGAAATGAAGAAAGTCTATCATGCGACTTTAACCTAAGTATATTCGTCATTGATAATTTGGACATACCTATGTATTAAAAAAGCTACATAGGCTTTCATTCCACAACATTATCTTCTAAAACCCAACAATACTAAAACAAAAGAAAATATACCCTAAAGAAAATAACCCCAGCTCGCTTCAGACATGCGATTGATGTGTACTTAGTTGCTTGGAATTCCTCCGAGTGTGCCGACATGCTTCAAGTACCGACACTCGATGTATCACGGTACGGTACCAAATGGTAATGGGTAGTAGTACTTCTAAGATTTTTCACGTATTTACTTGTCTGTTTGCTTTTTAGCGTTCAAGGAATATAAGCTTGTTTGACTACTGGGTTTCAATAACCTATAATTATCTGATGATGTGCAATTTGACGTTACACGTAAGATTAACGTCTAATTATATCTGTAAGGTGCGAAGAATAAGTTAGATAAGCATAGCCGAAGACTGCGAAATTTAGCAACGTAAGGTAAGCCCTACATAAAAATTGTGGTCTTTAAATAGGCTTTACTTACTTCAAGAAAAATATACCATATTCTCTTTAAAACAAGGTAAATAAGCCATATAATACAATCTTTTCTAAAAAATCTATTTCAAAATACGTCACAAAACTTTCACTTCTGCAGTAAACAATAACGTAAACTTTCATCTCATATTTTTAACTGCAACCTGAAAAGGTTAGTTTAGCTAACTACGGTTTGTTTACAGTTTAACGGACAGTTTGCTCACGCGGTCGGCTGTAAGCGTCGCTAAACTTTGAGCTTGATTAAGGGCTCCTACCGTTTCCCCTGGATTTGTATTCGTTAGCCGGGATTTTAGAAAAGCTGGCATATCTAGGCTTTGTTTTGTGCCTCTTGATTAAACTGATCTGTGGATTTTGTTAGCCGTTTTGACGTTAATGATTGTATGAATGTACCGACTGCTTTTCAGTCTTGATTAACTTGGTTTGCGATGCTCTGAAGTTTATTTTAGTTTTCAATTTATACGTTATCACAATATGGTTTTCATTACACAAAATCCGACTATATGCGGCCAAAAACTAACTGGTCTTTTTACAAAATAAGTTAAACAGGCGTTCGTCATGTGTTTAAGGGAAATTTTCCCTTGAAGTCTTTTTTAAACATGTGACGAGCGCCTATTTAACTTTTTAAAACCATAATTGTTCAACTGCCAGATATAACATGTTAAATGTATTACATTAATAAAAAACAAAAGAAAGAAATTCTAGCCTCCTTGTACGTCAGAAATTGAAATCATTCCGGTTTCATTTCAGGAGCGATTTTTTCTTTGTTTCTGCAAATCTTTTTAACGGCCAGCAATTTTTTCTTATCCCTTATTAGATAGAGGTTATCTGTTTTTCCGTTTTGTGTTTTCCGCAATAAATGTCCGTTTCCAAATCCTTAGGCAGTTTCGTTTTATGAAATTCGCGATATCAAAGTCTTATTTGGGGTTTAAATGGTACAAGAATATTTTGCTTGAGATCTAGACGTTTTAGGTGATATTAAGATGGGAATTTGAATAGTTTCTTTGGTATTGTTTTAGATTTGGAAATTAATTGAAGTTGGCAATCCTTTTTTAATTTTTATTGAAACTACTTTTCTTTTAAAAGTGTGAAAACTAGAGTCCAGTCAAACTTAATTTCTTTGAAAACTTAATTTACTAAGTCAGTAAACGCTAAAGAAAGAAAAGAAGTTCACAAAATAACGCACCGAAAGGACAATGCCAGGGTGTGGGCTCAAAGTTTGCCCAGCAGTGGGAGTAGTTCCAGGGGGTTCCATAGTGCACTTTGAACACGTAATGCAAATATTTTTGAAATCGCTCCCTGGAGTCCCGAGGAAAACCGGTTCAAATATTCCACATGAACAGTCGCTTTACAAAGCTTGAGCCATTTGTCCAGTAGTGGGAGTGGTCAAAACAGGTTCTTGACTTCACTCTTAACACGAAATTAAAATATTTTTGAAATCGGTCCCAGGGGTCCCGAGGAAAACCGGTTCAAATGTTCTCTATAGTTAGTCACTTAACAAAGCCTGAGCCATTTGCCCAGTAGTGAAAGTGGTCGAAATATGTTATTTACTTCACACTTAATACGAAACCCAAATATTTTTGAAATCGCTCCCAGGGGTCCCGAGAAAAACCGGTTCTAATGTCAAACTCGAACAGTCACTTTATAAAGCTCAAGCCATTTGCCCAGTTGTGGGAATGGTTAGAATAGGTACTTTACTTCACTGTTAATACGATATCCAAATATTTTAGAAATCGGTCCCAGAGGTCCCGAGAAAAACCGGTTCTAATGTTCTCCTTAGATAGTCACTTAAAAAAGTCTTTGGCATTTGTCCAGTAGTGGGAGTGGTCAAAATAGGTTCTTTGCTTCACTCTTAACATAAAATTAAAATATTTTTGAAATCGGTCCCAGGGGTCCCGAGGATAACCGGTTTAAATGTTCCACGTGAACAGTCTGTTTACAAAGCCTGTGCCATTTGTCCAGTAGTAGGAGTGGTTGGAATAGGTTCTTTAATTCACTCTTAACAAGAAATCAAAATATTTTTGAAATCGGTCCCAGGGGTCTCGAGGAAAACCGGTTCAAATGTTCTCCTTAGATAGTTACTTTACAAAGTCTTAGGCATTTGCCCAGTAGTGGAAGTGGTCAAAATATGTTATTTACTTCACTCTTAATACGAAACCCAAATATTTTTGAAATCGCTCCCAGGGGTCCCGCGAAATTAACCTGACAAGACTTTTCTTCCAATTAGGTCTCATACATACATTGTCAATCTCAACGCTCAGTATGTGGCGGTCTATCCAGTAGTGGAAAATGTTGGAATGGGTTATTTTTTTTACTTACTGTGATTTTTAAATAAATTCTAAAAGCATTGGATTCTAATAAGAACTGACCCTGATTTCCCGAAAAAAAGGCAATTACCGCAGTACAAAATCTAGAAGATCAAGACTCCTGCGCTATGAGCTATCTACTAGAAAAATCTTATCAAGACGAATAAAATAAGCTCAAACACGAGGTAGTTAGTAGATACCGTTGAGGAGTTCCCTAGTCTCTCTGTCGCCTTCATCGTCAGGTCAGATCTTAACCTCCACTGTTTTATGGTGTCGGAGACAGTTACCCAAATGACAAGGTTTTACTTGATATGTGCCTACAATTTTTGAGAGTTGCACCCGATTTTTTAGGGTTTCCATCATCAGACCCTGGACCGGATGATAAAGGAACCATTTGGGAAGTAAGCCCTTTGGAAAATGAAATAATTGTTTAAATCGTTTGGTAATCGGCGGAGTTATGCTCGTACAAACGTAAAAAGAATATAAACAAACTGAGAACCTCCTCCCGTTTTGGAAGTTGGTTAAAAAAAAGTTGTCTTATACAACCCCTCGTGTTTGTCAATTAATATAATTAATTTCAATTAAGGCAATAAAAGGGGAATATTAAGAGTTCGTATTTTTCGTAATATTGAATAAGAGTCAAACCAGTTTTTCTCAGGACTCCTGGGATAGATTTCGAAATATTTCGGTCTGGGACCTATTATAAGCCTATGGAACATAATACACTATACAGTTACTGTGGGCAACTCTTGAGCCCAACTTCCATACAAAGAATAGCATTGTCCTTTAATTTCAGATTAAGTTCTAGAAATAATTTTATCTGTCTCCCACTTTTGAGTTATTACGATGAAACTCGAGCTAACTTTTGTCCTTACTTTTTAAATTGTAAGGAGAATTATTTTAGCGTAACGGCCAAGTTAAATTGGTTACGTTTACTGCCTATCAAAGTTTGCGAAGATGTTACCTGGTACTTGAGGATGAAAAGATGGTATTTGGGTCGGTTGACATACATAAGTAACGTTCGTGCTGTACTTCAAGTCTTCAAACATGTGAATATTTGTACTAATATAACAAAGACGAAACGTTTTTTTGTTTGTTTGTTTATTCGAGTAAAGTTTATAACAGTACCTATATATAGTACATAGGTATACAGTGGTTTAATAGTCTTTGTTTGTTCCCTGAGGGCTCCAAAACTACAAAACTGATTTGTATTTTTTTTTTACTGTTGGAAAGCTGCACTCTTCCCAAGTTGGCTAGGGCTAAGGCTATATTTTATCCAGGTACGGACAGTAGTGAAACCGCGGGAAAACGGCAAGTCTATAATATGGTAGCTTTGTTCTTTAGTACGGTGGAAATAATACAAACAGGAATCAACACTAGACAAGAATACGACAAAATTGTGTTGTCATATTATCCCAATGAAGTTTTAACTTAAAAAAATAACTCAAACAACATTTTGGCAGAATCACAAAATTAAATAGAAACCAAAATAAATCTCAGGTCATTTCATGAATAATAGTGTTCTTTACATTCCGCACTTTCCACATTTTTGGCCACAATAAATCTGTGAATCTTAAGTAGTAAAAAGCAAAATGAGCGGCTTAAGTGCCTAAACAAAGTCATTTAGCATCAAACAAAGTCGAGTGTACACCATGGAAAACAAAATTACTAGCGGAGGTGCCATAACGGAAAATCGCCTAAGAAATTAGCGCTCCAAAATGCGCGTGAGCGGGGGACGAGGAACGTTACTGTTTTCGCCCTTACGCGCCTTCTTTGGACCTGACCATTTTTTGTAATACCAGAAATCGTTGCCCAAGTGTCTCAAATAACAGTAGTTCTCTCGTAACTGATAGTTTTGGTAATGCCCATGATTTGGTTTTGACCTAAATGGCGCCTGACCAACCTGTTTTATTCCATATCCGCTTATATTTAATTACTCCATGAGTATACACCTAATCCTAGTGATATACATTTTTGCTAAGAATTACTTCAGTCGGCTAAAGTGAAAACTTTATACAACGTTTTGTCCGGTCAATGTGGTAAATAAGTAAAGTTTTTCCGCTAATTTGTTTTGTTGATGATGTCGTTCTTAAAAATGGAGTACTATTATATTCTTCTTCTTCTTGATGTTTATCCCGTCTTGTGACGGGGTCCACTTTCCGTATCTTCTTCTTCCACTTCACTCTATCCAGGACATCTTCCTCTTCGAGTTCACAGATTTTCATGTATTTTGTTACTATGGAGTACTATTATAATAAGGTTTGTTTAATAAGAGGTCAATCTATGAAACGAATACAGGGAAGTTTTGATAACAAATGACAGTCGTTTGGGAAGTGAGATGAGATACTTAACTGAATATTATCTAATAATGTTCAAGCCATCTGCGGAGAATATTTGCAGACATATTTTGGAGGCACGTTAACTTTTTGAAGATTGGACCGAGGGTTTATTTTATTGTTGTAGTTTTGTTATTTTCTGTTAGCAGTAAAAGAATGCTAACGCTTACCTTATTTTGTACTGTTACTACAATACACAAAAGTGGTGTAATTAATACATTTTTAAGATAAAAACACAATTGTAAGTTTGAAATTGAGTATCAATGAACATGATAGATTGGAATATTTCGGAACAGATAACTCACCGATAGGATCCTTAGCATTTCGATTCCTATTACCTTCACAAACACAAATATAGACTGTATTTCCAAGACTTTAAGGTACCTTTTTCAGTGTCCTATCAAAATAGTGAAATCAAGATACCGAACAACATAAATCAAGTGTTAGTTTTAAAACGGAAACGACTCTGTCTAACAAAACCTAGTCTGACTTCGAAGCCCTGACTTCTCATCATTACTCTTGAATCACAGGTTTTGTACATTGAAGACTCCTTGAGACTTGAAGATAAATGGTTTAGGAACTTACCTACTCGATTTTTGCCTTAGAGAAGCTTTGTGTAAAATTGTATAAGAGGTTTTCTGGTTTCAGATTTTGATATTAAACTGATCTTAGAGTAGCCGCACACTACAAACTTTTAGTCGACCGATAGTTTGTTTTTGCTCATAAATCTATTTGGCCCATTGTAAAAGTATTTGGCTGGTATCAGATCGAGTGAAAACTAGGCTACCATCGGCTGTCATTGAACATCCCTGGCAGTTGTTACGGGTAGTCAGAAGCCAGTAAGTCTGACACCAGTCTATCTAACCAAGTGGTATTGGGTTGCCCGGGTATCAGGGTTGAGGAGGTCAGATAGACAGTCACTCCTTGTAAAGCACTGATACTCAGCTATATCCAGTTAGACTGGAAGCCGACCCCAACATAGTTGGAAAAAAGGCTCGGAAGATGATGGTGGCTTCTATCTGGTCAACTGTCGGCCGACTATTTAGTCTGCAGTCTCCGGGTAAGGAAAGAGGGTGATTGATGAAACTTTTTGGTATAAGTTAGTAGTATAATAAGAGGGTTAAAATGGAATGCTGGTAACTAGGGTTTTTATATCAAAAGCCTTGAATAAAATGCTTTATTGGAGGGTTAGGTACTTTTTATTATCCATTTTATCCAATTACGAAAGAGGAAATCTTCAGAAACGAATTTGAATATTTAGTTATCTATTACTTCACAACAATTTAAATGAACAATGTGGAATATTTTTTTAGTTGGAGTGGTTAAAAGAGTGCATTGTAAATAAAATTTTTCTATTTACAGATAATGTGTCAGTTTTTTATGTAGGTAAATAATATCCCACATAAGTTAACAAACAAGTCATTAAAAATCTATAAAATTAGTGCATGGAAAACAAAATTGAAAGTTTGAAGGTCATTTCAAAAAACTCCTTCCACATAATCCATCAAAATATTCCTTTAATCCGACCTTTAGGCTGACCACAATAGTTTGCAGGGACCACAAATCTACAACTTTTCCGAATAGGTACCTCGGGACCGAGAGACCTTCAGTCAAAATGTGACGAATTCAATCATGACTCGAAGAAGGGTTGGCGGCAATGATGAAAATAAATTCGGAAAGTTTTTACTTTGTGGGGTACTATAGGGTCCGAAAGATTTTGTGTAATGATCACTTTGTTCCTTTTGGAGCTTGCATTATCGAGATTAATGGATTGACATTTTATTTTAGACTACCTATCCTATAGAAAATCCGCGGCCTTGGTACATAAAAGACCTACGACGGAACACTACTATTTTAGTCAGTAAGAGTCTGACACTCCCTCACCGCTGCTAACCCACAGCGGAAGGGGTCATTTGATGATTTTTGAAGTAGTAAAAAAAAGAAGACCGAGTTACATCATTTAAAACCAGCCGTATACTCGTCGCTCATTGATCAAATCGGAGAATTGATAACTGAAAATATTTCGGTTATCGTTATAGTAACATGGTGCAACTTACCGTAACTGTTTTGATTTCGAGTTAAGCAGAGATCATTTAACATTTACAAAAGAGCTTATTGTATCTACTAGCTACCAATAATGGGTGCTTGGTTAATATTGCTTATTCCGGGAATAGCTTATTCGTTAATAGTTGGCGTATTCCGGGAATCGTATGGACGTTATATCCATGAATGGGTTATTAGTCTAATATTATTTTGTGATTGCAATTGTTAGACAAAATGATTCAGTGTTTAAACTACATTTATATTGTAATAGTTAAATATTTACAAAGTGATTCAGTCATTCCCGTTGATTATAGGATATCCAAACTAGCTGTTTTACTGGTTTTCACTTGTTCCACTTTCCAAACGAACTCATAAAATTATTTTCAATATCGGTTCGGTAGATCCAGAGCTTATCCCCTACAAACTTTTCCTCTTGGTTATAGTACTTTTAGAACTATAGGTTAACACGAAAGTACAGATGTAGTTAACTATTACTAAGCTACAAACCAGTCCATAAACTAAAACCTTAGCACTAAACTCAAATAGCATATAAAGCAAACTTCATATTGCACTTACTCGCGCGTTTCCAAGTCGTAACATGTAACTTTTTCACGTTTAATATCAGAAGTAAGTGAGCGACTTTCGAGGGATCACTACATAATTGTACAAGTTGCTCTGTGGAAATATAATGGTGGTTGCAGATGGGGCGCAGACGCGCGTTTTAAATGGCAAAAAAACTAATGCGCATAAAGGATATAAATAAAATCAAATTTATTGAAAAAGTTAGGGTCCTCGGTATTCTTCTATAAATGCCCAAAAATTTCATAAAAAACGATTACTTTTTATTATTTAATATATTTTAAAACCTATCTGTAATATCATATGATCCATACCGGCTGTCAACTAACCTTTAGATCTCTCTTATCCATTATAATTTATTGATAACTGATACTTGTATTACTTTAATAACTTTAGATTGTGAACACATGGTCACTGACAATCTAAAATTAACAATTCAGTATCGAATCAGGCGATGTGTTACGCTGTCATAGAAAAAAAAATTGTAGGAAAAAGTGTGTTAAGGTTCGTTCTTACCTAGGAAATACCTTTGGACAGATAATTTAGTTCAAATGTACTTGGTTTTAATGGTACGTGAAAATAAGGAAAACTATTTGTACAGTACTTGTAAATCATGTTTCATTAATATCTTTACTATCTGCTATCTATACTAACTACTATTACTATCTATAAACCTATTTTAATAGTGATAACGTTACCGCACGTTTTTTAATCCCGTATTTTTCACTAACAGTTGTAGCGCCCTTGTTTCGTGGCTCGCTTACAAGGAAAATGCCTTCGTAAGCCCCAAATATTGAGTATTATATAGATTTATTGTTCCGCAAAGCTCATTTACTTTTGTTTTTTTGCTTACAACAAAATATATCGTTAAGCTACGTAATGTTATTAATTGACTATTAACGTCATTTTCGATTATGAGGTCTTAGAAGTATATTACGAAGAGTAATAGTAGTTTTCTTTAGTTGGTGTAGTTTTTTTGTTAGTATGTGTTTGGAAAAAGCTTGATTGCAATAATGTGGTATGGAGCTCCGAAGGCTGTAATTGTCGGCCTTCTATGCAGGGACCAGTTTTGTTGGCAACTAATTGTGAAATCAGAGCAACTTTTTAGTCGGCCGATACGTGATTTTTGTAATGTGTGAATCGTAGCCATATAGTAAAAAAATCCGCATGTTTGAAAACACTTTTATGAGTCAAAATATTTTTGTCTCATTCCAAAAGAAGTACAGTTGGTATTTTAAATTGGACTGGTTAAAACAATGGAATATCATTAGTACAAACACATACATACACATTATTGCATTACAGTAGATTATGAAATAAATACTAGATTTACACTATTCATGGCAATGTCTGCCTACTAAATGCATTATTATTACCTAAAGCTAAAATAGATAGCAGAGCAGTTTCCAAATGTATTACTATTCAAATCTATGTAGATAAATGTAGCGGTAGTCAGTCTACAGATAGTACTCAGTTCTGCTTCTATCATCGTTCATCTTACGGTTAGTTTAGACTTGAAATTCAAAGTTGAGTATAACAGACTATAATGAAATGATGTATGTTTGCATCGCTATGGCAGTAAATGGGAAATTCCTTTCATATAAGGCTTTATACTACTGAAATTAACTAGTTGCTATGGCCAAGAATTAAAATCAGGGATTATGTGATACAGACAATCAATATAAATGGTTATCTTTCTTCCTGTTTTATATATAAAAATATTTTCTTAACGATAAATACCGTTATTTTTGCAACAAACTTCTATCTGCAGGTTTAACCACCTAACAAGCCCTAGTGTCAGATTTTACACAAATCCACCTGACAGCCTCTGAGATTCAACCATAACAACGACTGGTACTTCGCACTCCAAGATGCCAGCTTTACATGCATATTGCACAGACAACTAATTGATTAAATCCTCCAACCACATTTTGCACCAATTAACTAAACGATCGAAAAACATCAAAGAAAAAAACTAAAGTCTAACCAGGCAGTACTAGGCTGTCATGATCAAAAAGAGGTTCGCTCGCTACGTCGCTCATTCCTCGCTTATTATTCAGTGGGTGTACACCATTAATATGCAAATCAGCTCGTTAACGTAGCATGGTGAGACAAAAGATTCCGTCCTCGCTACTATTATATTTGAACAACGTCTTTTTAGAATGGGGATAGTGTATCATTCAGCTTGTGGGATTCCTCGGCGAAGTGGAACTGGTAGAAAGAAGTTAATATGTATATTATGAGACATATGAGAACTAGCTTACTTCCGCAATTTCAGACACATAAAGAGAGATTAGAAGAATTGGGTAGCTGGGTTGAGGAGGTCAGATAGGTAGTCGCTCCTTCTAAAACACTGGTACTCAGCTGCATCCAGTTAGACTGGTAGCCAGCCCCAACATTGTTGGGAAAATCTCGGGAGGTGATGATGACAGAGATATTAAAAGAAACAGATATTATCCTGATATATTGGTTATATTACTGCTAAATTTCATCAAATAATTGGTCGACAAAAAAGCCTGATAAATCCTGTTTACCTCATAAATAAACACCCAAGTCCTGTCATGCGACTAAGCTGTGCATACATAATATAGGTATGTATGTAACTATGTATGTGCAAGCCACTTTCAAGTCCAATATTAAATTGGTGAATGATTGATAGTTTCCTTACAGCAGCCACGTATTGAGGTTGGAGGCTCTTATGAGGTAGTACCGCATAATGTGATTTTATATTACAGATTGAAAAAGATATAGAAAAAATGAAGAAAAGTCTTTTTTGGAGACAGTATTGATTGACCAATATGATAGCACTTCGTCTTAGGCATAACCGTTACTTAAATAGATTTAAGTGTTACTTAGCAGTTAATGCCCATTTAAGTTGGTTTGAGCTTCCAAATGCTAGATATGGGTGGCTCTATGACACATCAAATGCAGAAAAAAATTAGCTTAAAACTTAATGAGGAAATAAGGAAGGTATTTTTAAGTTGGTTACAATTGTCATACTCTCTAAACAAAAGACCACACATACATACATTCCTAGTATACTCACACCTACGTTAGGTAGTCACCTCTACGGAAAAATTCTGAAAAGCATTTGAATATTGCAAGCCCGTCAGTTCTAGTTAGCAGTTTTGCGCAGTTTTTGTCATACGAATGGTTGATATAAATTTCAGTGCAGGCTGAAAATTTAAGGGAATTTCGTGTGTCGCCCTAGAAAGTTAACCGGTAACTGGTTCACCTAGTTATAATTTTTCGCTAGAGGTGCTAAATTTTATGTTTGGGGAATGAAAAAAGTGGAAAATGCCCCCTGGCATTTCCCACTTTAATTTCATATTTAATGCCTAACTGCGGTTTTTCCTTATTAAGAGGAGGTATGCGTTTTAATAAAGTGTTTTTTTGTGACTTTATTTTACAAGATTGATCATAAAATCAGGATTACACATCTACTGAGAACTTTTACGGGAACTCAAATAAAAAGTCTTCTTTGATGAATATGCCACCTAATACTGAAATATTTGTATTAGAGATAGATGTTTTGATATCTAGTAGAGACACAGACAAATTAAGAAACCCTGTCTACCTATCCGTTTTAAGGTACTAACCTATAATAAAGGATAATTAGAAACATAATACATTTTAACTTTATTAATAAAAGATTGCCCCAATCCTTTCTCTTATTTTATTAGTATTAAATCTTCGATCAATGTAGTTTTAAATATTCACACAACCCGGAGCAATCAATCACTATCGCGGGCAACTTTAAAATGTTCAATGGAAAATAATCTCTATATATATAAAAATGAATTGCTGTTCGTTAGTCTCGCTAAAACTCGAGAACGGCTGGGCCGATTGAGCTGATTTTGGTTTTAAAATGTTTGTAGAGGTCCAGGGAAGGTTTAAAAGGTGAGAAAAATTCTAATAATTGCCGGGAAAATCTTCAAAACAGCATTTTTCTATTTCCCATACAAACGTTTTCTAAATAAAATGGAGAGTCAATTTGTAATTTATTACCGCTGCATAAAGTTCAAATTCGCGTGCGCGTTAGAGGATCTAATATCGCGTTCTGAAACTCAACAAACGCGACAAAATTGCATAGTCTCAAAATACATAGTACATAAATAGTGGTCGGCTTCGAGAAACTCAATTTTAACTAACTTCAGTTGTTAATCTGTCCGATTATTTTTTTAATAAGACTATATAGAAATCGAAAGATAAATCTTAAGTTTTGTCAGAAATTAAATTATAAATCTTAGGTTAAATTTCTGAACGCAATCATAATATTTGACATTAGATTTGACAACCAACTAATATGTCAATCCATCCTGTCGCATTTCAGAGCACGTGTTACGAGTTACGATATCTATGAGTGCATCCTTCTATCTTTGTGGCTACGTGCGCGAGAACTTTCTTTACTTTGGTGATCCTTTGTGATAGTGACATTCCATAGGCTATAAAAAATTCTATATTGCCCACGCAGACGAAGTCGCGGGCAACAGCTAGTAAGTAATATAAATATTGGGTAAATGATTACATGTCTTACTAAACTTAGTGTCATGTTCTTTATTAAAACCACAGTATAAATATGACAGTTTTGATGTATATATGTTTGTAAGTCTTTCATGTCAAAACTACAACATGATTTTGATAGAACTTGGCGTTAGTAGTAGCTTCGTAGCTTGGGCTGGATGTGGGAAAGTAGTTCCTTCGGGGCACGGCTGGAATTATGGGGAATACCTCAAGACTTATGTGCACATAAATAGCTTGTCGTTATAAGAAATAGTTTTTGTTCAGTAGTGGCATAGTGTTTACAAAACAAACCAACATAAGAAGTACAAGGAATCATTGATTGATCATTGCGAGCACAGGAGGTATTAGTAAAACAACATAGCAACAACGTTTGGTAAAATTGATGCGGCATTTTCAAATGCCTAGTAGCTTGTTCAAAACCAAAACAGTTCTATAATAGTACAATCAAAAACACAAGTCGTTCCCAGCACTAAGCTGGTACAATCGCGTGCATCTATCGCTTACGGCAGACTAGCTCTGATTTATCACGGGTTTACGTGGTACCATGTAATTTTGGTGCATTAGGTAATGTTCTATTAAATAGGACGGTAAACTTGACTTTAGGGTATTTTGTCTTTATTAAACTGACTACCATAATGCTAAGGTGAAGGAAGATGTATTGACAGTTTCATTATTATTATTTCTTAGCCGCCACTAGCAATTTTCTGCATTCTGAGATAAAGAGTATCTAGCTTTTATCCTTCCTCGTTAAAGCGGCTGATAGCAATGAAAGATTTTTTTCTGGATTGTGCGTGTATGCTTCCGAAAAGACGAACTGCTCAGTTATATAAGCGAAGAAATAGGTACATAGATACTTAAGTCCACATTACGTCTTTCTGGGCATTATTAGTAGGTTTATAAATCCGAGTCTTTTTATTTATAGTAAAATACACAAGAATATAAAGCTCCAAATCCACGCATTTATTGCGGTAAAGTAAACCAAATCCTAATTAAAAAATCTCGAATATGCACCAACTAAGCAGTACTAAGTAAACAGAGCGAGCGATTTAAAAACGTCTGTCTGTATGTAACTGTACCAAGTTTTTCAAATGAAATTCTGTGGTCTTTCAAGTTTTTACTTTGAAAGAATAATTAATTTATCTGTTTGCTGACGGTTTTAAAACAGACGATATATTCTAGAAAAGTTATTGGAATAAATAATTAAAGTTAGAAGCTGTCATTAGAAGATCTTTAGCAGTAGTAGTGTGTAACTGGGTTGAGGTCAGGTAGGTAGGTAGTCGCTCCTTGTAAAACGCTGGTAGTCAGCAGCTGCATTCTGTGAGATGGAAGCCGACCCCAACATATGGGGGTAGGCTCGGCAGATGGTGTACTATAGTTAGACAGTGTTTTTTGGTTGAAGTATGAATTATGAAAATGGTACCTATAACACCCAGTATATTACATAACTACCAAAAACGAACAGGAAAAGATTTAAACCATCATTCATTTTTAAAATTAAACAACAGCATATTTAAATAAATCATCGAAAAATTCACCAAAAAAACTTTTCGAGATAATCTTACTCATCTTAATTTCGTTTTTGTGATTAAAAGGCATATTGAAGGGGCCGTATAAATGAAAAGCCGTCGATCTCTGACGTCACAAGATGGCTACAATTAAGTCATGTCAAAGGTTTTTAATGCGCTTTGAAAACTTTGGGGCTAAGAACGTGGAGTTTGTAAGTAGATGGGACTCGGTAGCGACAACTTTTGGCTTTTATGAAAGATTGTATCTTCGTTTTGGTGAATGTCGTGTTTTGTATAGCTGTTAAATCTTAATAGAAATGTTTTGTTAATCAAGTGGTACATATAAAAAAATAAATAGAACGTAAGTGCAGTCATTCATTTTGGATCAATTTTAATGTTTATAATGTTTAAAAGCATGTATATTTTTTCTCAACACCAGTAATTTATGACACTATAGATTATTATTTTAGCCAAAAAATCTCAAGTTTTCTTATTCCACTCCTTAATTTTATTATAGCTTCCACACTTCGGAAGCATTCGGGTTTCCGAATAATCCCGAGCGTCCCAGACTTTTATTCTTTCAAACTAGATTTTAATTCACCGTTCGAAGCGTGAATAACAAATTGAAATCCGACAGTTTAAACATCGTTTTTAATTTCGTCGTTTAATTCCGCGTTCATTGTGGTAGGAATTAAAATAATAGGTCTCTGGAGGATGGAGTTTATTTACTAAAAGAGTTTGGTATATGGTGGTTCCGTTACTCTTTTTTTCTTAACATACTTTTTTCTCAATTGAAGAGTGTTCGTGGCTCTGTTTCACATAGGAAGACATTGATCATAGGTGACCATGGGTGAAGCAGAATGCATGTCTCTTGGGTATGACTAATTGCCTAATCCTTTATGCAGAATAATATACATAAAAAATAGGCTTTCAATGGGTATTAAGTACATGGTTTTGGTGTTTATCAATGTGTTTCTCAAACACATTGATAAACACCAAAACTACTACTACTATACTACTACTACTACTACTATACTATACTATAGACTACTACTATACTACTACTACTACTACTATAGAGTTATACTATTATAGAGCTATAATAATAATTAAATACCTACATATGTAGAGAGTAGGTAGGTTCTTACAAACTCACACCAAATTATTGACGAACTAACTATCCTTAGCTGTTTGAAATTAGGTACCTACTATAATACTACGTTGAAAGTTCAAAGCATACGTGAGCATAAGAGTTCTTCAACACGAAAGCAATAAGATCCATAATCGAAAGTTTCTCCTCTAGAACAAGATTACAGAACTAATGGACAAGAAATCTAAGTTTAAGAACTGGAAATCGTCTTCTCGAAGTGTAAAACTGCATCCAAGTATTTTATTTATCGATAGAATATGGAAAATCGACTCAAATCGTATTCAAATGTGAACTGAACTTTCGAATACTTGTAACTATGCCAGCATTTGTAACTACTTCCAAGATGGACTGTTTTTTATGGGAGAGTCACAAATAAGTTGAAAATATTCATCATCTAGTCTTTTCCCAACTATGTTGGGGTCGGCTCCGCTTCTAGTCTAACGGAATGCAGCTTAGTACCAGTGTTTTACAAGGAGCGACTGCCTATCTGACTTTCTCAACCCAGTTACCCTGGCAGCCCAATACCCTTAGGTAAGACTGGTTGTCAGACTTACTGACTTCTGATTACCCGTAACGACTGCCAAAGATGTTCAGTGACAATGATCAAATTCAATATACAAAATATTCAACAGTTAATTACAAAAAAATGCGACAAATCTCAATTTCAAAATTAGAACACAATATTTCAAAAATCGTGTTCAACGAATTCCATTTTCAAAACACCAAGCCAGAGACAAGAACCTTTCACAACTAGTGGAGTGCACAGCTCATAAAATTTAATAACATCGACTGTGCTCTTGTATTTTTCTTTTCATAAAAGGGTAATTCCATTTTTCCGCCATAATCGAGTTCTGCGTCCAGGAAGTAGCGGTTAAAATAAAAAATAGAAAACAATTTTTCCTCTCACATCTTATTACCAGCCAGTGTTTCTTAGAGTTTTCATTTTTCCAGTACATCAGATGTGGTTCTTTTTTAATTGCTTTTAGAAATTCATTAAAGCTGTAGCGCGTTGGTATAAGTAAATAACGGTGAAACATTATAGTTTTATAATTATTTTATATTTTATTATCAAAAAAACAAATTCAGTTATTTTTATATATTCACTACATTTAATAAGAACACATTATTGATTTCTGAAAACAAACCTGCAAGCTCTGTAACACAAGCCAGTAGTAAACTAAGCTTTCGAAGTATAAGCTACGAACATTTAACTTACGACGTTCCCACTTCAATTATTTACTTCCACACAAACACTCGCTCACACTCACACATATAAATCATTGTTACACACAAGCGTAAACAAAGTTCTTTTCTTTATAACTTTTTGCATCTGCTTTTGTGTTCCATTTACAAATTAGAAGCTTATAGTTCAGTAGTTGAAATGGTGACTGGGGAGCGTGAGGTCCTGTATTCGTTCTTAGTTTCTGGTATTTTCTTTGTATTCGTTGTACCACCGGAAGTCGTGGTAGCCTGGTTAAGAACCAACCTCCCAAGTTTGAGTGTTGGTTTGGTTTGATTCCATGTCAGGCAAGTACCACTGCAACTTTTGTAAATCTGTGCGTACTTTTTTCTCAGTATATCTTGTATTACCAATGACCGTGTTTCGGAGGGCACAATAAACTGTTGGTCCCGGCTATCACATGAACTTTTTTGGCATTACGAGGAAGCCTGTCTGAAAACCAGTGTCACGTTACCCAGATAACCAGGTTGAGAAGGTCAGACAGGTAGTCGCTCCTTTTAAAACACTGGTACTCAGCCGCATCTGGTTAGACTGGAAGCCGACCTCAACATAGTTGGGATAAGGCAAGACATATTATGATGATGAATTGTACCGCGTTGAAGAGCTAGTTAATGAATAATGAAATGGGTGAGGACAATAGTTCCTTTATTCCTGAAATTGAATAATTGTTAATCTCTTACCTTCACTATATCTCCGCTGAGGTACCGACAACTACTTCATTAATTATTATTTGGCAACGTAAATAATTGCCGACAAATGGATGTGTGCTTAAAATTTCATATATTAAACGCATATGTGTTTAATATTCATTATTTATTCATAGGAAATTAATAAATTATGGATACTATTTGCTAATCGGCTGATTAGTTTTGTGTAAACAGTCGAATGGATTGATCGATTGGCACGTCGACGTTTTCAATTAGGATAATTAAAATTCGGAATTTTTGTTTATTTCTTTTAAATACTGGATAAGTCTGTGACCTGTTTTTGTGTCTTGGTGAATTGTCACATTGCTTTAAAGATGTAATTTTTAGACCTACCATGATAGATTGAAGTTAATAGCAATTATATTGCGTATTGCGTAACTAGTGATAATTTTAATGTATAGGCGGATATATTTCAGCTTTGCTTATAACTTGCCATATAACGCACACATCAAATTATCACTTGAAGTACCAGGAGCGCATAGCATCAAAGAGCTCTAACTCAAGTTCTAAAACAGAGCGCAATATCTAAGTTAGCCAGGAGTTATCGCCAGCTGACGCAACGCTTTTGAGTTTTAAGTATATTAAAACGCTCGTTACGCTTGTCAGTTTGTATATTACGTTAAATAAGAGGTTAAGTTTTATAAGTTGTTTTGTTATTTTGAAAATGTGTGTTGTTAAAATTTGTACGATTACATATTACTTTTCACAACACATTTTTATCAAAAATTAAATAAAAAAAAAAATTGATGACATGTGTTTTTTTATTATTTATTTAGCCAGCACTGTTCCACTGCTGGCTAAAGGTCTCCCCATAGTTTTTTCCATCTAACTTGCTCTATATTGGTCGTTTTTTTTGGCCACTTCGCAAGAAAGCTATCATAATTTTGCACAGCCCAGTAGCTGTTAATTTTATGCCAAATCATCCTACGATTTACACATACAGTATCATAGAATTTTAATTAATGTAAACCTTCTAAAAATAGCAGTTCCCTTGATTATAGGCTAAAAATAAACCAACCCTTTTTTCTTTATAGTCAAGTGTTGTTTTAAATAATTACTTTTAAGTGTCACTTGACAAGGAAAATAAACTTAGGGGGATGGTTTAGGAAAATCGTTCTTAAGGTTTAATTGGAGAGGCAAGAAATCCCGTGATGGTATGTTCACACGGAGATACCAAGTTCTTAGCTGGATCTGATTTTGCATGGTCATCTTCAAGTTTAATCAGATGCAATTAAATAGTGTTTCAAAGGTTTCCTCAACCCAGTTAACTGAGAAACCCGGTACAACTTGGTAAGACCAAATGTATGTAGAATGCCAGCCGGGACTACCCGGGAAACTCGTTATAACATAGATGGTATCTAGTCCCATCCAGATTTCAACCTCATTGTCGATCGACCCGTTAAGCTGCTACATTCATATACCACATAAAAATGAAGTACCACAACCTAAAAATAATCCCATTTTTTCCCCATTTCCGTACAAAGATCGTCAGAAAGCTTAAGTTCTAAGCTTACAAAGTTGGTTCCTCATTACGTTCGCTCCCAATAATGAGTCTGGCTAATAAGAGGGGCTGTCCAAATATTAATTAGTAGCTTTGTGAAGACGTGCCATTGCCAAGAACTGTTTCAACGAGAAAGGTAGAAAGAGTGCTTTGTTATAATAAGAATCAATTTTTGTATAGGTAGTTCTTTATGTCACTGCTAGAAATATTTATGACATTAATATATAATTATGGTATAAATAAAAGTATCATGTAAAACTGGTGTTATCGGAGTTAATAAACGTGTTGTTGTTAGTTCTCATACCGTGACCTGCATGGTACCTAATATGTGATTCTCTTTTGTTTTTCTATTTTTAAGAATGATGCTATCAAGTATTTTCACTGCTGCATTGACGAGTAATAGTGGGAAGTCACAAAAAATCAGACCAAGTGCCTTCAAACTGTAGTTTGCCCTTCGCGTTCCAAAGGTCAAAATTACCTTTTATACAATACTACAACCCTGATAGATATGTCATTCGTTGCTACATCTAAAAGACGAGATAGCCAAGTGTTATTGAGGCAGACATCTTGACAGGAATACACAATGTCTGCAGTTTGTCGTTAAAATTCAAGAGGGTGATCTCAGGCCAATCGGGGTAAGGGCAGCGTCCTAGCAGTCTTTAGCATGCTATATTTTATAGTATGGAATGTTTTTGAATAACAGTTTCTGGCAAATGTACTTGCATTATGAGGAATGTCTATGTTCTTTCTAAAGTAGCTATCTTTGTATTATTATAATGGAGACAGTTACTGAATAATTTATATAGGTACGTAAATTAACATAAAAGCGATCCCACACACGTCCTTAAATTGGCTGAGATAACACCTCGTATAAGCGAGATACAGATACCACACTTTTTAACCACGTTCTAACTTCATAAAAAAATACTGCAAGTCCAATGCAATAACTTGGAACAGCCATCAATCAATCCGGTGACTAGATGGATGGGTAGACATCTATCATTGGCCACACTCGTATTTTTGACAGATAGAAAAAAACAATCGCTCCGAACTAACTGGCTTTGTGCTGTGTAAACAGGTTGTGTTTCTAGGACATTGTTTCATAACTCCTGTACATTTATTTTTTAATAGTTTCCAACTGTACTTAAATGTTTATAGAAGCTAAGTAATTAAAAAATAGTAAATCAAGTCTAATGGCAGAGCTTTACCCCAAATATCTTATAATTATTTCTGCATATTTATAGTTAACAATTGAATGAAAATCTGCGGAAACATCTTCCTTTCTAAACGTAAATCCTCGTAATGCATAACGTCCTTTCCCGGGTTTGTTTTCATTTAATTTCATAGGTTGTAACATAATCGATTCTTATTTTGTTTTTCCTCAATTTTTTTTGTTTTGAGCCGAGCATTACGTAAATTATTCCCTTGGCGTAACCTACAAACATATTTTTTCGTAATTTTGTTGACTCTTAATATAAGAGTTTTCATACTAAAATGACGAGGTTTTTAACCTAATTAGCTATATTTACATACCCTATATGAGCCACCTGGTTATGAAGCCTGCATTTGTTTGAGCTATCGCGACATCTTGATATTACAAAGAACTATCACTTATATTTCAACCGAGTTCAAACTTATGTTAGCCAGAACTGTTATCATACACTGTGACGCAGGAATTACGATTCCTTTATCTAAGTGCACCCAAGATAAGTGCCTACCAACTTTAATTATTTTTCAATTTTCCAGTACAATAAGTACCTAATTACATATATTTTTTTTCTCGCCTTTTAAACCGTATGGGTAACATTAGAACAACTGTTCATACGTTACCCAATATTACCCTATCTACCACAGACTCTAACACCTAGACGGCACGTTCGCTCAATATTCTGGCAGCAAGTTTCTTTGGAAGTACGATCGAAAACTGCTTGAACTACACCTGTGCTTCTTAGTTGTTACTCCAGAATCTTGTTACACTAAAAGAAACATGTGAACTTTGCAATTTGTTTGAATGGTGTGAAGTGCACTTCGAAAGTGTAGGTGAAGAGTTGTTTTTAGCGTGAAATACAATTTTGGACAGTGGAGCTTGGCTGCTAAACAAATACATTCTTCTTTTTATTTTACCATATAATACGTCCAGACCGTGCAAGCAACTATGTCAAGCCATATGAACGAAAAAAAATATGGTTTTAAAATAAGAACAGAACACAATAAAAAAATAAATTCAAAATTGTAACAATTTGTATTAAAAGAGCTAAAGCTGCCAGTCTCTTGGGTACACGTATTCCTAGTAAAGAGGATGTGAAAGAATTTTGAGACGCAACATTATCCCTTTTTCAGTGTACTTTTTTGATATTCAATGTTATTAAGGTCTAAAATAATTTTTAAACGCCTTGTTATATCATAGCATCGCCTACACTGTACTTGGAGCATGCAAGCGCAGATCCGACATGAGATTTATATTTGTGCCTGGCATCGGTCCAGCAAATAGCAACAAGTTAGTGTATTTTAATGCCTACGTGAACGCTAAACGGCTCTTAAACACTACCACAATTACTTTACACGAGCGTTTGTTTGTTTATTGCTTCGGTTTTGATCGCTTGTAAAAGATATATGAAGCTTCTTTGGATATTTTTTTAGGTTTTTTTTGTAAGCTTGGCTTAGTTTGATAGGAATATTTTTCGGGTAGACAAATGTAATGCAAGCTTAGTATTTTTCGCTGCTCTATATCACCCACGCAGACGAAGTTGCAGGCGACATCTATAATATTACTACTTTAACAGTAACTTTAACTAGGTACTATAACTTTAAAAAAGTGTTTTACAAAAGCTTATTTAAATTGTTCAAATAAATAACAGTGTAGCTAACACAATAGCTGACCAATCATGTCTGAAGTTGGGTGGGTCTCAAATAAACTTTAATAATACAAGACATCAATTACCTGCACTATTCTCCCCTAAAATACACAGAAAGCCAATGCCTTAGTTCCGCACTATAATTTACCCTCCATCCCTCTTTTACCCTACACAAACAATATAGCTATCCCTTTCTTTAAAGCTCGTTCCGAAGACATTATAACGGTAATCTTTCCTTATTCAATATTTAAATGAAGTATGATAAAATAGAGAAAGGTTTAATATTAATATCTCAGCCGGTGCACCTGAGTATTAATAAAAGCGAAGCAATATTGCTCTAAAGGTACCTTTAATATTTCTCCAGTCGCACAGAAGGTATTCTTGAGATTTTTGAGCGATTTTCTTTTTAATTTATTTCAACAAAAAGTTTCGTAGTGTCGTTCTTTTTATGAAAAATGCGTTTGACTGATGATGTTTTTACTTTTTTTTTGCGTTTTAATGGCTTCCTGGCTTTTATTAAAATAATGGCCGTCAAGGCTCGGTGGCTCTTTATAAATAAAAAATGGCGGGCGGCCGCTAGTATCTAGTATAAATAAATCAATCACAATAATCTCATTCAATCTTTCCGAAATCTCAAGATTTGATGGATCGTGGAATTTCAAAACGATTGATCAATCTTACCTTGCAAGTGGACACGAATCCTATACAGTCTTATTGAAACTTTTTTCAGGAAAGTGGCAGCTTTTGTTAAGCACACAAACTACGCCGATAATTTAGTAAGTCCCGCTTTAAGAGCGTGTACGTCAACCGCGCGCCATTTGGCCTAAAATGGTACTTTTCAAACCACTGTTTCTCAGTAACTACTTATCCTATAACTATGTTATTTTTTAATAACGCAAGGTAATTTCACTGACTATATAGTTAATTGAACATAAATTTCAATTTGTGTAGTTTAAATACTTAAAACCCCTATAACGTAACAGATGTTTTATAAAATTCCCGTTCAGCGTCTATTTCGAAGCTTAAATTCATGTGAAAACAGTGGCAAATCTAATCATATTTATTTTTTTACTCATAGACGAAATCCCCATGCCTATAGTTAGTTGAAAACATTTTTTGATTTAGGTCTCTATCTTTCAGAAAAAAATATTTTAACAATGTGAAAAATTGAGAATTTCAAATGCTTTTTTTACCTATCTATCTTACTTAATTTAATATAACAATTATTTACTATAGTAATATAACTCTTTCTTTAAAACATAAACTTTATATTATAATTTAATCTCTCGTTTTTATTTTTTTATAAATTATTTAAAAACTACTATAAAACGCTGCACGCGAGTCAACTCAAACCAGACCGCCGCAAGGCTTCACAGAGAGAGGACGTGTCGCTCCGTCACATCGCGTAGGGTGAATAACCTCTGCCGTGGATACCGAGAATAGAGTACATTTCAAGCGCGACCAACAAATCTTGATACATTACTATTTTATTTAAAGCTCAATTTTGAAGCATATTTTTTTTATCAATTGAGTTGAAATTTTGTTTGAATGTTCAGTTTTAATGACAATGTATGATTCTATATCCAATATGGCGGTATACCCAAGATGGAGAAAAAAATGTTTTTAATGCATTCCTACGATATGGGTATCAAATGAAAGGGCTTGCTATGAATAACTCGAAAAAAAATGTGTCGCAAGTCTAAATCCAATATGGCGGACTCCTTAGGCTAGAAATCACTTATTGCAGATGTCTGTTACCAATCGAGCTATAATTTTTTTTTCATTTTGGATGTACCCAAATTTTGACTTTTGATCTCGAATAACTTTTGAAGCATATAGGATAGATAACTTAAAACTTTATTTGCAATGGTAAACCCAAGCTCTTCACCAATATTTGGCTTTCCGGCAATTGTTGTTATTTGACCACAATTTTTCGGTCTGGATGGACTGGACCATTCATATAAACAATCAATTTTTCAAATCGTTCCAGGCGTCTTTGAGAAATCGAGAACAATCAAATTGAGAACAATCACAAAACAATCTAATTGAAACCTCCTCCTTTCTTTTTTTGAAATCGGTTAAAATACAGAAACTCTTAACATTGTCATTAATCATCAGTCGACTATTTAGTACTGTTGAAAATTGTATGTAATATACAGAAAGTCCTCAAAACCAAGGTTTTCATAGGTGCCCGATTTTTTTGCAAAAGAGTGTAAGTATTAACGACTTATTTTCATGCTTTTATATTTTAGACATCCATAGACTTACACTATTTTCCCGCTATTAACTATTTACTAAATAATATATTTTTTGTTCTACCAATTTCACTCGAAAGGATCAAAATGGTTTGTGTGACTATACGTGAAGTATGATAGGCACGCACACAGCCGCGACGCTAGTCTGCGCGGTTTTTTGCGTTGAATTACCTAAAGTTGACATCGCGCGCCGAGCGTACACGCTCTTAACACCAAGCTAATGAACATTATTTAAATGATATTTGGTACAGTCCAGTATTTATTTTTATCCAGGTATATGGGAAGTAATTCCCTCAGGATGCAGGTGAAACTGCAGTGACCCAGCTAGTTTCCCACATTTATATTGAAACAACAATATAATTTTAATTAAATTAATTACATACCCACAGAAAAACCACATACCACTATAAATAAAATTGAAAAAGGTTCTATCAGCGTCACGTAAAATACCTACTTAACATACTGGTGATATACGTGAGATAACTGAACAAATATTTATCATTTCAATTAAGTATATGAACATACCATATTATCTGCTATCGGAATTCATGGCCCGGTTTTGATATGAATCACAGAGGAAGGAAAGATAGCGGAGATGCCATAAGGTAGGTCAGGCGCCTTCGCGTAGGTCAAAGTATAACGAATTTTAATAGAATTAACGAGGCGTTTGGATTCCTTGTCAAATCAAAAGCAATGTGCCAAATTAGTCAAAGTTTGGTCTTAATTGATTCGTGATTTCATTTTGAATGTAACGGGGGTTTCTTTACAAAGGCAGAGATGGTGACGTTCCACGTCTCCCGAGAACACACCCGCATTTTGGCGCGCTGCGTTTTTAAGAGATTTTTCATTATGACATCTCCGATAGTCATTTTATTCTCCACGATATGGGCCGAGTAAAATACTCCGCAAACATTTTTCAAGGGATATTAAAATAGTATCCCTTTTGGAAATATTTCTGTTGTAATGGGAGAAATGTGGTATTTTCCTGAAGCGATACAGTTTATGTAATGTAAGAGGTTTACCCTAATTATTATGTTTTTACATATAGTTCTTGCCCGCGACTTTGTACTTATCTATGCATCAAATTAGGATTTGTTGAAAAAAAACATACACGCTGAAAAGGTATTTCGTTCCTTTGTTTGTGATTCAAACTCAATAAATCTGAATGTTATAGTCTACGTTTAGGATTCCATACTCAAATGGCACTATTACTGAAACTTCGCAGTTCGTCTGCGACCAGACAGTTGAAATCAAACTTGAAATGTTTCGGTGACCGTTGTAACAACAAATACTGAAACTAGGATGACTAATTATATAGCTTCATAATTTATACATACAAAGAAAATATCGAAGAAAAACATATATCTGCATAAAGAGAAACAATTAAACTTCTAATTACGAATATTCTACCGCCCACAATTTTCACCGCATCTTAAATTCTGACCGCCGACTACGGCTAACAGAATAACCCTCTCGGTCCAATAACCAGAGTATTCTTGTCACGTGCCAATGACGTCACTAATGAACCCCCTCCCAGCTTTTTAATAGCACCCTTCAGCGTGTGAAAAATAAGTTTTTTAGATAATGGAGGGAGCACGGAGGAAGGAAAGGTAGCGGAGATGTAAGACAGGCAGGTCAGTCGCCTTTCTTGTAGGTCAAGTAACGTGCGTTAAGCGAATACTTCTATAGTTATCGGCACGAATCTTGACCTTCACCTACGCAGAAGTATTTTATTGGGTCCCTTTTGTGGTATGAAGTGAGGCGCGGGAGCGGGCTAAAGCAGTGATTGGCCCGCAGTGCATCGCGTCATAGCCGTCACTCGGGATTGGACCCAATAAATTACTTCTGCGCAGGTGAAGGTCAGAGCTCAAGATTCGTGCCGATAACTATACGAGAACTAACGAAGCCTTTTTTTTTCCGACGTCAAAAATCATCAAATGACCCCTCCCGCTGTGGGGTTAGCAGCGGTGAGGAAGTTTCAGACTCTTACCGACTAAAAACCGTCGTGTTCCGTCAAAGGCCTTTTATGTGCCAGGGCCGCGGTATCTCTTTCGAACAACCCGCAGCCCCGGCAGAACTAACGAAGCCTTTGGGTTTCCTGACAGATATGACAAATCTGTCAAAAATTAGTCTTTATTGTTTGGTGGCTTTCAAAAAACTGGGCGGGTATTAAAGAAGGTGTAAGAGAGCAGAGCAAATGCCCACATTTTGGCGTGCCACTTTCTTATGAGATTTTGCATTACCTATGACATCTCTGCTCGTCATTTTGTTCTCCATGAGACCAAGGGTACGAAGTTTTGCGGCACCGAGTTTAATACTGGCGGGACGTGAGTTTTAACTTTGGAAAATTTCTTGCCGTATAGGTTGAGGTATCTACGTGCTTTTTGAGTTATCATTTTTAATAGGTTTTTGTGTTTTTCATTTTAATAGATGATTAAAAATTTTATCAACTTTTTCTAATTGGATATGTAGCTGAATACCACTGTTTTACATGGAGTGATTTATTTTAATGTATATTGAATTGACTAACTGCGGTCAAAATATTCAGATCTTGGTGATTAAAATAAACAACTTAATGTATGTTCAAGTTGTGTTTCAATAATAATTTACTTAGCAATGACCAATATATAAAAATAACTTTTTTTTTTAATTTGATAGGTTTTTGTAACCGGCTCACGGTTGGATCATGTAAAACGATCTGGCTGTAACAATAAAAACTGATTGCAATATTGATGCTACGTTCCTACGTGATATGCAAACCAATTATTGCATTTTTGAATATTTTTAATATGACCTGAAATAATAAGCAACAGATTTCTGCGTTTTACATGACGATGATTAATAAATCATCGAAAGAAAAAATGAAGAAACTTGGATGTCTAGGATCTCGAGGAGTAAGGAAAAGAAAATTCAAGATTGTATTGGCTGGCGACTATCTTAATTTACTCACATGTAAACGATACCCTTTTTTGTACCTAGCCCCAAGCCTCGTTAAGCACTAAAACCCAAATGCACCATTTAACTATAACGATAACCAGTCGTAGACTTATTGCCCATTGGTCCAATCGGAAAGCAACTCACCGTAAGAATAAATCAAACAACACCAAACAACAGAGTAAAAAATCATGTCCACAACCAAACAAAACACGACCATTCCATTTTTAAACGCAAACAAACATGCACTTCACTTATTCGAAACTACCTCATAAATCAAGCAGCGAAACGTAATAAGTTAATTTCGCAACAACACGAATATAGCATTAACAAAACGTTATCATGAATTGACGTTACACCAATATGAGAGCGATTTATTTGGGAATTTTCATTTTCTGCGCCCTCCCTGGGGAATGAGTTATAATTTTGTTACGGACACTGCTGTAAAATCATTTTATGGTAATGTAATTTTGCTGTTATTAGGCCTTGCGTATATTTATTTTTCGTATATGTACTTACATTATATGCGTAGGTATATAACTCTTTGTAATGCATGAGTGAGTGAGTTAATTACGTATGTTGTTGACTGTGAAATTATTTGAAAAGGTTCGCCTTTTTTACCAAACTAAACCAAATAAAGGAATATAGTGGTGGGTAGTTGGACAATAAACAGCCAAATAAAGTTGCTCCACAAATAAAATTTAAATTAAAATATATTTACTGAAGACACAGTGTAAATTAATGTACAGAACAACAGCTTAAATCGAGCTACCTGCTGGCAAGTGTTTTCTCCTTTCTTTTTCTTCATTCTCACTATTTACAACGCAAAACTAATTTCTTCACATAACTGTCATCTATCCATATATTACACCACAAATGGATCCCATCACCAACACTGTCACTGGTCTCATGGACATCTTTAATAAGAGGATGGCAGAGTTTGAAGCACAGTTGCAGAAAGCACCAGCAGAACCATCCAACTCAAACTTGGCTGCCGAGTTTTCAACCTTCAGACTCTTCATAACTCAGGCCGTCACTAGCTTGCAGCAACAGGTGGAATTGCTTGCAAAAAGCATTGACTCCATGGAGATGCGCGGTCGGCGAGGTATCTTGTTGCTGCACGGTGTCCCGGAGGTGAAAAATGAAGATGTGGCACAGGTAGTGGTGGATGTTGTCAAGGACCGCTTGAAGATGTCTGATTTCACGTTAGCTGACATTAAGAGGAGTCACCGGATGGGTCGGTCAACTACTGCCTCAGGATCACGGCCTATCTTATTTAAGCTCCGGGATGTTGCTGTGTGTAATAATATATGGTTTAACAAAACCCAATTAAAAGGTGTCGGTATCACTATTTCGGAGTTCCTGACCAAGTCGAGGCATGACCTCTTCATGACTGCACGAAAGAGGCTTGGGGTGACTAAGTGCTGGACAAGAGACGGGTGCGTTTATGTACTTGCACCCGATGGGTCACGGCATCGCATTACAACTGCTTCAGAATTGAGTGCGTTACTGCCGCGAGATACCACAGAGTCCCCGAAAGAACCTGCGACTGTCGACGCTCAAAAGAAGCCGGTCATCACAAGCAGGCCCAAACGTGTGGCTGCCTACAAGAAGTGAATTGTTCGTCACTAGTATATCGAGTCCGGGTAGTTACTACTTTTATTTATTTTTTCATATTTGCACACCCACTTTTCATATTGCTTTGTAGGTTCCTTCTTTCCAATTATTGTCAGTTATTTTAATCTCTTTCTTTATGTCTTTTCTTCAAAAATATAAATAAACAAGTGGGTAGTGTTAGTCGTAACTATCAGATTGACAGCGAACAGTAGCTGTCACACTTCGCTGGGCGACAGGTATTCTCGTGATATCAACTGTCATATGTAATACTTGTCAATTTACAGCTGTTATTCTCGGTTGCATATTTCTGCGACATAATACCCGGACCAAGAATGTGCATTATACTATTAGTGTTATTTTTAGTTTTAAGTTTTGTGTGTGTATTTATGTGATTATGCCTACCTAGCACAGCCGGCAGGTGGACTGTTTATCTGTCCCCTTGTTAGTTGTTTATTATTTTTATTATATTTATATATTTCTATTTTATACATTATTTGTTTAACATCTAATGTCTTCTCATGACAATAGCAGCGAATTGGACACTTTCTTTTCAGCCAATAGTAGCGATGACAGTTTTACTAGCTTGCCATCACTTTCAGACACGCTAATTGCGCAGTTTTCTGATGTTTCTAGGAATTTTAATGTAGTACACATAAACGCTCAGAGCATTCCGGCACATTTCCCTGATATGCTGGCAAGTTTTGACTGTAAGAATGTTCATGCAATTCTTGTCTCCGAGTCGTGGCTTAAGCCTTGTCTCCCGACAACGGCTTACTCACTACCAGGTTATCAGTTGGTAAGAAATGACCGCACGGGTGGAGGCGGTGGTGGTGTTGCCATATATCTCCGCTCATATATTTCCTTTAAAATCGTAGATATGTCAGCGCAGCCACCTCCTCCAAACGCCGGGGAGCATCTTTTTCTGGAACTTACGATGTGCCACACTAAAGTTCTACTTGGAGTCTATTACTGTCCCTCACTACGCATTAACTTCTTTTCCTCTTTTGAACAAATTCTAGAAAATTTTATAACTTCTTACAGTCACGTCATTATCATGGGTGATTTCAACACCTGTCTCCTTAAAAATGATTCTCGATCTGCATCTCTTAATTCTATAATTAACTCTTGCAATCTATCAATACTTCCTCTTAATGCAACACACCATTTCCCTCATTCTACCCCCTCCCTTCTTGACTTAATCTTTGTATCTTCTTCTGATCACGTCGCTAAGCATGGTCAGTGTTCGGCTGATGCATTCTCTTACCATGATCTTATCTATATTTCTTATAAAATTCGTCCTCCCAAAGCAAAGGCAAGAATTCTTCTGCGGCGCAATTTTAATGGCATGGATCTTGTAAACCTCCGTGAGGACGCAGCAAACATGGACTGGACGCCTGTCTTTAGTTCGGAGTCGATCGACGAAAAAGTCGAAATATTTACATCGCGTCTTGTAGCTCTCTACGACGTTCACGCTCCCATTCGCGCAGTTAAGGTGAGACACCTGCCATCGCCATGGCTCACTAGTGAAATAAAGCAGATAATGGCTAGGAAGGTGTCAGCTAAGTCGAGGTACAAGGCTCGTTCTACATCGACAAATTGGGAGAAATTTGTAGAAGCACGAAATCGCTGCAACAAGGTGTGTAGAATCGCACAACGCCACCACTTTCATACTTCAGTTGAAAACGAGGATCCAGCTAAGGTCTGGAGATTTCTACGGTCAATGGGGATTGGAAAATCACGTACTGATAAAATTTCCCAAGATATAAACATAAATTCATTGAATCAACATTTCTCATCTTCGTCCAACTTTGATAGGACAACAAAAGTAAACACTTTAAGCTATCTGTCTAGTCTTCCAACCCCCGATTATCCTTCTTTTGTCTTTAATCAATTTGCCGCTTGTGATGTTAAGAAGAGCATTGTATCCATCACTTCTGATGCTGTTGGAAGTGACTGTGTCAGCCGTAAAATGATCCTCCCTATCCTGGACGAAATCCTTCCCGTCGTCTGTCACATCCTTAACTATTCCATATTTAGTGGTGTCTTTCCTGATGCTTGGAAAGAGGCCCAAATTACCCCCTTACCAAAGAAATCCAATCCCACATCCTTTTCCGAGTATCGCCCTATATCCATATTACCATTCCTATCCAAAGTCCTGGAACGTCTTATTCATAACCAGTTAAGTTCATTCCTATTCAAGAATAGACTTCTTAATCCTTTCCAATCCGGTTTTCGTCCTGGTCACAGTACAGTAACGGCCTTGGTCAATATTGCGGATGACATCAGACTTGGCATGGAGGATAGAAAATTAACGGTATTAGCGCTACTGGACTTCAGTAATGCCTTTAATACCGTTGATTTCGATATTTTGCTCGGTATACTTAGCTCTCTTAACATATCTCCAACGGCCATTGATTGGTTTCATAGTTACCTGTACGGGCGCCGGCAACGTATTCGCATTGAAGATAAATATTCTTCCTGGTGTGAAACGAGTGCTGGTGTGCCGCAGGGTGGCGTTTTATCTCCGTTACTGTTCTCTATTTTTATTAATTCCATCTCAAATAAACTGCTTTCTTCCTACCACCTGTATGCAGATGACCTTCAAATTTACTCGCAAGCCCAATTAGGGGAACTATCCGAAGCTATCGAAAAAATTAATAAAGACCTTTCCCAAATAGCTGAGTGGAGCAGGTGCTACGGGCTTCAAATCAACCCGTTAAAAACCCAGCTGATTATCATCGGTAGCTCTCGGATGGTTTCCAAAATTGATTGGTTTCATCTCCCTCAAGTCATGTATGACGGTGTCCAAATACCCTTTAGTACTAAGGTCAAGAACTTGGGTGTATACTTTGATAGCCGAATGTCCTGGGAGCCGCAGATTCAGGAAACCAGTCGACGATTATTTGCATCTGCAGGATCCTTAAGACGGCTGCGAAATTTCTTACCCATTGCCACAAAAATTGCGCTTGCACAGTCTCTTCTTCTTCCTATTCTTGACTATGCCGATGCCAGCTATCTTGATCTCAGAGAGGACCAGCTGAATAAACTTGAGCGTCTTCAGAATGTTTGTATAAGATTCATATTTGGTTTACGCAAATATGATCATGTGTCAGAATTTCGTGTTAAGCTCAAGTGGCTTCCTATACGACTTCGCCGGAACGCTCACATTCTCTCCTTGCTATATAGTATTCTTTTTCACCCCACGTCCCCTTCTTATCTCAAGAGTCGTTTTCAGTTTGTTTGTGATACGCATTCAAGATCACTCAGGTCATCAGAAAACCTAAAACTTAAGATGCCAGTGCATTCCACGTCATTTTATGACAAATCGTTTGTTGTACAAGCCACTCGTCTGTGGAATGCACTGCCAGTGGCAATAAGGCGAGCGCAGTCGATTGCAGTTTTTAAAAAAATGGTCAAGGATCACTACTTGGCTCTTTGACTTTCGCTGTATTGTTATTCTTTTTTCTTTTATTCTTCTATCTTACTTTCCGTTTATTGACTATTATTTTTTATTTTTTATTCTTTCTTTTTTTTTTTTTATATATATATCTTTGGTATTTGTCAATTATATATAATCTATATGTATGTACACCCCAAACTGCCCGTTTTTCACTGTATCCTACAGATAAACTCCATCCAAAGGTTGTCTGGAAGAAATTGCTATTTAGCAATAAGACCGCCGATTGTACTGTGTTTTTGTATGTTGTGATGTCCTGTGTTGTGTCTTGGTGTACAATAAAGAATAATCTATCTATCTATCTATCTATCTAAATAGCAACTAAGATTTTCACTCAACCCTCTCTCAAATAAAACATTATACTAAGCAGCTTTCACACTGCCAGGTTTTATCGCACGTCTGCGTTCGGTGTTCGTCTACGCGCACCAAAAAAAAACCTGTTTGTTGTGAATTGTAATCGCTCTCATAAACACTCACAAAGCCTTACTGCGATGAAAAACCGACCGTCAAATCCCCTAGTATGAAATCGCTTTTAGTAACCTAATAAAAACAAGGTGCACAATTGCCAATTGCAGATTCAGATTCAATGCGAATGACAATAGCATTGCCTACTGAGACCTAACCAGCCTTTGTGTTATCTACTTCAATGGGTAATACTGCTGTCGAGAACAAATTGATAGTTAATTCGTATTTACCAACTAGGTATGTAAATTGATAGAATAGAGAGCTACAGATGTTGTTTAATAGATTTTGTGGATATAGCAAAAAATGCTAACTCCCGATGCAAAAAGAGGTGGTGTTTGACAGCTGTGTATGTCTGCCTATGTTTTTATCTGTGGTACCACAGATCTTAAATAAATTCACCGATTTAGTTGCGGACTTTTAATTGAAAGAGGTTTGCCAGCAGTAATTCTTACATACAACATCATCATCATCATCTCAGCCATAGGACGTCCACTGCTGAACATAGGCCTCCCCCTTAGATCATAAATACGTTTCATGAAAATCAGTTCAGCTTTTTTACGAGATACTTATCAGCAGTTTTTTCATCAGCGGCAAGGATCAACTTTTCGCACAGTTTGAAGCAAGTACTGAATTATGAACTTATTACTGCATACGGTATAATATCAACGCACATATGTACCTACATAATGTACAACAAAGTTATGTTACAACATGTGTATGTACATGAAATTGCCGCGAACACAATTTCCGCATTACCTCTCGTGCTTGAGGCATTTCTGTGATAATTATTAATGATCACGCTTGCCATGTATTTGAGTTAATTTTTACATTTAGCTTATGACGATATGATTATGATTAAATTTATATTATGTATTTAAGAAAACTATTAGACTCCTGCTCTCTTATTTAATAAAACATGGTTGAAAGAAGCTCTAGTCTTAGTGCTAGGTTTAATCCATTAACTTTCTTAAAAATGATATTTTGAATCCTTAGCTGAAGCTGGTTCTTTTTTAACACCACTTTTTAAAATAAGGTGGACGTAGTTTCAAGTTAGAATGAGAAAACTAAATGTGAGCATCATGTATGCATTTACACACACAAGCAAGGCTCATCCGCTTTCATGAGACAAAATATCTGTAACAAAATCAAGTGCAGCAGATATGATAGACAAAATTTCATGTCGCAATAAATCGAGATATTCTTTGCAAATCCCATTTGAAAGTCATATAGTGAATGCTAAAATTTTCAATATCCATATCTCGGACATTCACCTTCACATGCTGTAACATGATTGGCAATAAGCCGGAATAAATCCAGTACCTATAGAAATATGCTGTGAGTAGTTTTATTATTGTCAGTAGTATATTCTGTAGGTAATTGTTGTTTTAGATTAAGTCTTTGATTCGTGGGGTCCGAATGCCCACATTCTATTTAAAGATCTCTCTAGGCGGCTGGTTGACGCTTCTCGTGACCAGAAGGCTGCCTATTACCTCGGACAAAGAATCAGCATGGCGATCCAACGAGGTAATGCTGCCAGCCTCTTGGGCACGCTCCCAGTTGACAGCGATGGGGACAAATTTTTTGACGCTTTTTAGTTCATTGTTTTACTAGGATAGTTTTACTAAGATATTTATTGTAAATTCATATCTATTGTAAATAAAAGTCTTTGATTATTAGGAAAAAGTGGTTAAATATCACCGTCCTTCTGGCACTGTGGCTTACCAAAAAATATGCTTTGTTGAAATACAATCATTATTTACTTACTCTAGGCGCAAAGGTATCTAATGTTCCTGTTTCTTACATTTAAACATCTTCATTGAATAAACCCATATTTTAATTCCCTTCCCACCAGTCCCCATAATTATTCGTCAACATAAACGTTATTATTTTTCGTACCTTTCAAAAATAAAACTCTCACAAAGTTATCAAGCACAAAAATGACTATTTACAACCCTACATGAAAAGAACAACCATTAATGATTGTGCAGAACAGCAACCATCCCACGGACAGTTCTTTGCTAAAACCGTAAAATTTCAAACTCAACGCCTTTTTGTTAAAACCTTTAATAGCAGAAAATTCAATCAATCATCCCTTAGCTGGTACTGACGTAGTTGCGTTTTTATTAGGGTTCCGTACCCAAAGGGTAAAACGGGACCCTATTGTTTTCTCTCCTCTGTCCGTCCATCTGTCCGTCCGTCCGTCCGTCTCTCCGTCCGTCTGCCACCAGGCTGATCTCATGAACCGTGATAGTTAGAGAGTTGAAATTTTCACAGATGATGTATTTCTGTTGCCGCTATAACAGCAAATACCGAAAACTAGAATAAAATTAATATTTCGGGGGTTCCCATACAACAAACATGATTTTTTTGCTCATTTTTGCTCGATATCCATAAATATATATATAGAATATTAGTTTGGATGGTACGGAACCCTACATGCGCGAGTGCGACTCGCACTTGGCCGGTTTTTTCGTTTAGAAATCCAACAAATTTCCCGCGATTTTCTCTTTACATTCACTTTAAAACGATACATTTTTTAACAGTTTGAAAGCCGGCAATGATTGGTGGATCACGTATTTAGTGCCAATGAATGTCGGCTGATATTTGAATATGTATACAGACCAACAGGCTTGCGTTTTCAATCCGTTTAGGCAGAGAATCAAATGTTGAATAAAAACAAATGAAGGCTATTTGAACTTTTTCAGTAACACTAATATGTTGTCCCGAGCCATGTCAATAAAATAATTGTCCCTTTTACTATTTGAGTATCAGGGTCCTGGTAAGCCTGGTGGCCCTCTCAGTCATTAGTCGGTCCCCGGTAAGACCCTACTAACTATTGTAAAATAGCACTCCAGAAATATCAGCCCAGAAAGTCATAACCAGTTTTGGAAACCTGAACCAGAAATCTTTAAAAAATTTAAGACCCCATTATAACGGTATTTTGAAATCATGAAATTCAGTTGAAAACAATTCACCTCTTACTCAATTCTCTCGTCTCAGAATGTGTAGTTTCAAGCAGACTGATGTATTTGTAGTGCAAGGTGCAGTCCGTGGGACCACGCGAATCGCTTGCACCTGTTACGTTCAGTAAACAGCCTTCCTTGCACATATTTTGCACTCGACATGCTTTTGTTTTTATTTTAAATCGTTGGCTGTTTATTTGTTTTTCGTGTTGAATTTAGAAATGGGTTGAGATGTTAGTCAGGCCCGCCGTAAGCGGGCGTGCAGCGCGTGCACAGCACGCGGGCGGCACGTCCTAGGGGGCGGCAAATCTAGCGAGTTATCACGTAATATTTAAAAAATACAATTATTTTTAACAATGATTTGATTTCAATATTTCCGAACACAGCAATAGCGCTAAGAATATTACTTACACTGCCGGTTTCAGTTAGGTACATCTGTTGAAAGGACATTTTCAAAATTAAAGATTCTTAAAATCGATTTAAGATCAACCAGTGGCGTTGCGTGGGGCAAATGCTATTTAGGGGGCGGCAAAATTAAACCAATAAAATTTCGGAAAAAGCCGCCCTAGCTTTGGTCGTCTCCTATCAATTTTGACTGTTTCACCCTTTGAATCACCAAAAAAATTCGCGCTCGCTGCGCTCGCGGCTCCATGTCAGATACCGCATTTTATCTTTGTTTAATTGTTGAGGCATTCAGTTCCGAAAAAACATTTTTCGCGAACGTCCGTTATGGCTTTTTATGATAATACCTACGTTTACTTCATGAAAACTCTAAGGGCCGCCGTACACGGACTGCTCGAGCAGTTAGCGGCTGAGTGAAATACACGGACCGCTCGAGCGGTCGGCGTCGACTGCTTGAGCTGTCGGTTGTTGACTGCTCGAGCTACGACCCAACTGCTCGAGCAGTTGATTTTCAAAAAACAGTCGGCAAATGAGAAAACAGACGCCGCGAGGCCGCAAAGGGCGGGGGGGAGAGGGAAGTCGGAGAGCTGTCGACTGCTCTAGCGCAGTCAACGGCTCGAGCAGTCGGTGTATGCCTCGCAACCGCTCGCGAGCGGTCGACGGCACGATGGAATTTCATCATGCAGTTGACGGCTTGAAGCGGTCGCGACTGCTCGAGCAGTCGTGTGTACGGCAGCGAATGAATGACTATAGTTCACTGCGCGGTCGCGGCTTTAAGCAGTTGGTCTCAACTGCTTGAAGCAGTCCGTGTACGGCGGCTCTAAGGGCCGCCGTACACGGACTGCTCGAGCAGTTAGCGGCTGAGTGAAATACACGGACCGCTCGAGCGGTCGGCGTCGACTGCTTGAGCTGTCGGTTGTTGACTGCTCGAGCTACGACCCAACTGCTCGAGCAGTCAAATGAGAAAACAGACGCCGCGAGGCCGCAAAGGGCGGGGGGGAGAGGGAAGTCGGAGAGCTGTCGACTGCTCTAGCGCAGTCAACGGCTCGAGCAGTCGGTGCATGCCTCGCAACCGCTCGCGAGCGGTCGACGGCACGATGGAATTTCATCATGCAGTTGACGGCTTGAAGCGGTCGCGACTGCTCGAGCAGTCGTGTGTACGGCAGCGAATGAATGACTATAGTTCACTGCGCGGTCGCGGCTTTAAGCAGTCGGTCTCAACTGCTTGAAGCAGTCCGTGTACGGCGGCTCTAAGGAAAAAATCGCGCTCGCTTCGCTCGCGGCTTTTGCACTTCACTTCATATTTAAGTGCTTTAGTTTAAGTTAATCACAATCTTTCAATACATAGGGGCCACTTGGGTAATTGCACTACATTGCTGCTCTAAGCAATTGCTTAGATTGCTTATGGGCTAACCCAGGATTGCTTAGGTTACTCTGTACATTTCAAGTAAATAAAAAGTTATGTGTAAATATGTTATGTATTGCAATAGTTATTTATCCAAAAGTAGGTGGGTTTTCTGCAATCAGAGCGGTGCATGTACATTTTTTTTTCTGTTGGCCAAGTAAGATGGATATGAATGGGCGGGGTGGGGGGGGGGTCCGGACGACCTGGATCCACCCCCCCCTCTTATATATTTTTTGCCAAAACGTATGTAGTCGTAGGGCGGCATAATCAGTTTTGCACGCGGGCGAACAAACAGCTAGCGGCGGGCCTGATGTTAGTAGTACAAAATACTTATCTATCTTCTATAGTTTATGGTACGATGCAATATTGCTCCCCGTTTGTGTGCTTAAAAATAAGTTATGAGCCAGTGCGCGTTCTAGGAGATATATGACTGAGTAAAGGTGAAATAAAACTTCTTGATAAACCTGGACTTAAAAAATCTCAAATCGGCAAACCGCCTTGAGCACGCGTGATGATTAACGCTCATTTCTTCAATGTTGAAAAGCGGCCTGTGCCATACAGTAGGAGCCTAAAGTGGGTGATGATGATGATGCTTTTAAAAAGTAATAACGTACTTCGATAGTACCTTATATTTGCTTCATTAATATTGTAAGCATTTCACACCTACGTAGTGGATCGTGACTGGATGCTGGCTGAATTATTCCTGACATTATCTCTATTGAAATCAAACAGTTGCTGCTGTCATATGTGTGGCTAGGGTTGACACATAGGGTATCTTTAATCTCTGAAACATACCATAGAAATAAAATAGAAAAAGGAAATAAATGTTTGGGAAAAGGGCTTTTTCTATTACTGAATTGTTGTTTTTCGATCACAAAAATAAATAAAAATAAAATTAAATTTATTTCAAGTAATATTGGCTTACAATTTCATGTCGAGGAGTCTCCATATAGGCATAGAAATGCACTTATTCTCTTCTCGAAATCTCTTCTTCTGGATTTAGGTTTTTTAAATATATTTTTTATTTTTATATGCTGGAAATTAAATTTTAAATCATAATTAAAAAAGTCTCATTTAAGATTGTTTTATTAGAATTGTCATTTTTATTCTAGATGCACAAAGAATTCTAACCTTTTATAATGACTTTCTAACGCCCGACACCAGTCAACCCTAAACCGCATCAATTAAAATGTCTATCGCCTCGCGTCATAGTTTTGAATGCATGAATGTTAGATGTCGGCCGCTATAATTGTCGGTCAGAGCCGCATGCATGCTGTCATGGATTCGCACCTGCATATCATATGCATATTGCATATGCGTGCTGATTGAACCGTGGTAGGGTTAAATATTGTAGCGAGCTTTTGTTTTTGCTGAATTGTAATAGATGATTTTGTTTACATATTTTTGGCTGTATAGGCTGCCTACAATGTCAACCATATTATGCTACTGAAAAATGGTTCTATTCTTATTTCATTTTTTTTTTCAGGTACTGGAAACTGTTTCGTTCATTTGTTAATGAATACTTCTTGTGGCAGAAAAAACTATTTTGAACATTAGCTTGATGGACCATATTCTTAACTAATATGAACACACTTTTTCATTTGAATAAATAGATATTTAATTTATTTCCTCCTAAAGTAAACAACATCAGTAAATATTTGTTCTACAACTCAGTAAAGCAAAAATCAGGTAAAAACCATATCCCTTTTCACAAAAACACAAAAGTTCCAATACCCAGATTTCCATCCAATGAATGGACGAAACAAAACACAACTTGGTGACAAAACGTGGTAACTGGTCACCCATTGAGTAAAGGACGATTGAAAGCTAATGGCTGACCAAATGTCTCCGGTCGCGCCCTCTGATGGATCGAGCTGATTTTTAAACCACGATTAATGTACTGGGCATGGCGAGCATCCATCTTTTATACGGTTTGGGAGGTATGGGACTTTGTTTGTTGAATGAACAAAAATAAACGTATGGGGAAATTGATTGGGCAGTATTTTGATGTCGGATCAATAGGGGTTTTTTTGTGATGGGTTTGCCTTTTATGTCATATTAGAATCTGTTCTTTCTGTTTCACTCTCATCCTGTGGCAACCCACAGCCGAGAATATAGTAGCCAATGCTATATGTAGATATTTATTAGGCTCTAGACTATTTAAGTATCGATTTAGTAGTTATGGTGGGACATATAGCTACAATACAGGCAAAATCACATTTATATATTGTTAAAAAAAAATCTGTCGCCGGAATAAATTCACGAAAGTCCCAAATCAGACATCTACAATATGCATACGTAGTCTGTACCCACCACACAATTTTAAAACTTAATCAAACCCAAAAGTAATTTAGTGCAGCCGCAAACACGTGAAAAACCTTGATTGCATTAACGGTATTACATAATAAATGCAACCGAATGTGCACGGCAAACCACTCGCTCGCTCCGATGTCACCGCAGTGCATATCGTCCAATGCATTTTTAATATGCACAAAAGTCTTATGACACCTTTTGACTACGCAATGGGTAAATTATGAATATTTTGTCTTTCTTTTTTGTCCTTCATTACCTAGCCACTTCAAAAACTACATAACTATAAAATGTTTTGATTGATTGATTGACAACTGAACAAGTTATGCGGTTTTCGCTAACAAATAAAAGCCTATGTTACTCAGGAAGAGTGTAGCTTTTCAACAGTGACAAATCGGTTTAGTAGTTTTGGAGCCTTTAGGCTACAAACAAAGAAACAACAAAACAAACCTCTTTATTATATTAGAAATAATTGTTTATAAGTATAGATAACTTTGCGTAGCCAGGACAGGTCGCTATTTAGGTGGTCCATTATTAAAATATTATCCAGATTTTTGTTATAATATTCAAAATCTAAATATGAATATGATGAAAAGCATTCCAACTTTACCCAACCTGTAGCAAATAAATATGAAGTTCCTTCCCTTCCTTCATAAACCAGCTTAATAAACAACACAACTAAGACAGAATATAATAATTATTTTTAATCACCGATCCCGGTATAAAGGTTCATTGTGAAAATGTCACCCTTAAGGATTAGCCTTATTTATATTATGATACGAGGGTCCTTTGTTTTATGAATAGTGCGATAGTAAGCGCTATTTATGTAGGTCAGTAATTGGATGGGTTTGCCTATAGCCTAGCGATTATGGTTTAGATAAATAGCGAGATAATCCGAATGGTTGTAAATGTGTTTTTGGCTTATGAGCTGGCTGTGTTATTGTGAATGTACTGTTTTGTTTTAGGTCAAAGCTGAAATAATAAGGATGGGTTTTGGTTTAGTTAACATAGATTTTATAAGTAAATGTGATATAAAGATTTGCATATACCGATTGGATATATAGATTTGTATATAGGTAACGGCGTCCTGTAATGATTTGAAGACGTGTCTCAGCTGCATGTGTGTTTATAGATTTCAGTTTAAACTAAAAATTAATAAGAAATCTAAATTAAAACATTACACACAAAAAAACCTCACCTATAAGTAATTCAAATACGTCTAATTTCATCGAAAATTTTCCAATCAAAATAAAACATTAAATATAAACAGAAGCCCAGCTGTTGTTGGCTTACGTTTATTTTCGTTTCGACGTTGACAAATACATTTAATTTGCCACTCAAAGCGCTTAAGATTTAATACTCTCAATCATCAATCATATTTTTAAAGGGCCGAATTAATTGTTTGGATTTTTCGTCTCTATACCCAATTTATTGTGAAACGGAATGTAAGGAATGAATTTTGTTTTTATATTTAGAAGTTGTATTGGTCCTTTGATATTTTTAGGACCGAACTTTAGTAGGTTTTTTGTTAGTTCAATATTATTGAATAAGTTGTGCGTCTGTGAAGTGATAAAATGAAATATGTGTGTGGGACCGGCTGTTCTTTAAAAGATAGGTACATAAGAAAATTATCTCGACTGTTTTTCAGGACAGATTAGATACTTGACATTTTTACATACTTGATTATTTTTGACCGAAGAAATGTTTTCATCAATTGGGCTCAATTACTAATACAACTTTCAGAAAGAAAATCACATTATTTCTCCTTAGGAAGGTAATAACCAAACACAAAACGCTAAGACATTTTAACATCGAGTAACAAACTCTCAGGCACTCAAAATACTTAAAGGCCTGACGAAAATACTCCAAATGACAAGCAGTGGCGTACACAAACATCTATTTTAAGGCCGTGTACACATGATTGTGAAGGATAGAACAATATATTCGGTTCAGGCAAGGTGAAGATATATTGTAGTGAAGAAGTGTAGCTGTCGGCGGTAACAGGTGCAGCTGAACAACCTCAAATGAAGCGCGTACGTGATACCTGAATGTGTGGATGTGGTACAGGAGTTTTTGTATTTTAAATATTACAGTATAGTACAGTATAGTAGTAGATGTGGTAGAGTTTTTGTACTTTAAATATTACAGTGTTTTTCCCCTTTAGCAAGTTATAGAATAGCTACCATAACAAGCTAATTATAAAATGAAGAATGTGCTTTTGAGTGGACAAAATGCAATAATTGTGCATTGGGCACAACAGTCAATATTTCGCAAATGATATTTTTAGACACATGAAAAATTAGAATTTAGACCTTGTGAAATTATAACGTTTATGGAAATCACACTTATCGTGGCTTAAACAAAAATATACCGCAAATCTAAACAAACGACCATTTTATCACACGTAGGATTGATTAAGCCCAAAGGACCAGTCCTTCGATTGATACCTATTATTCATTCCACATCTGCATAGAAGATCCTTCAAAAAACCAATACAGTGGACTCATCAATCTTAAAAGATCTGTAAGTAAATCTGGAAGGAAGGTCTACAAAAAGGTTTCAATATTTTTTTGGCGGGATGCATGGAGAACAAAATGACTAGTGGAGGTGCCATATGTAACGGAAAATCTCCTAAAAAAAGTAGCGCGACAAAATGCGAGTGTGCGGGGGACGAGGAACGTTTTTGCCCTTATGCGCTGTCTTTGGACCCGAATATTTGAAAAAAAAAATTGTAATACCTAAATTCGTTGAAAATTTCTCAAAGAGCCTGAACGCCTCATTGATTAACTTGTAAATGATCGTTTTGGTCATGGCCACTGTAAGAAGTTGACCTAGAAGAAGGCACCTGACCTACCTACATTACGCTGACCGAAGGCCACACGAGATGTTATTACATATAAACCTTCCTCTTCGATCACTATCTATTAAATCGCATCAAAATCCGTTGCGTAGTTTCGAAGATTTATAAACAAAAGGACATAGGGATATAGGGACTCTGTAAAAGCGACTTTGTTTTAAACTATGTATTGATATGCTTCTTTATACGTGTAATCAAACATGTTATATGTATTTCTTTCTTTCTATCTCCGCCTATCTTTCCTTGCTCCATGCCGAGAAAGTAATTGCCAGCATGACAATGATCATTTTTACTTGTCGGATGGGTGACCGAGTGTTTCATGCTATTTCCTTTGACCGCCATCTTTATCTTGATGCTCGTTTCCGTGACCGAACTAAGAATCGGTTTTCGGAGCGTAGAAAGATATATTTCCGATCTTACGAGTTCCGACTGTCTGCTTGTGATGTTTTTTGGTGTATTCTGTATTGATATTGTTTTTTGAAATGTTATTGATAAGTGCTGAGTGATGGAATTTATCTTTATTTCATTTGTGTGTCTTCTTCTTCTTCTTAGCGTTTATCCCGTCTTGTGACGGGGTCCGCTTTCCGTATCTTCTTCTTCCACTTCGCTCTATCCTGGACATCTTCCTCTTTTTTTATAATTTATAAATTATTTCATTTGTGTGTATTTTGTTTTATTTATTTTTTTAATTTATTTAAGAATTCTTATTGCGTTATTAAATTAAAGTAATTTGATGTATCAATCATATTTATACACAGATGATGTTTTTTAAGTCTCCGATTTATTTGAAGCACGAGTTTAGAAGCCGCACACAAAAATTCATACCGACTTCCCAAAACATTAATACCTATAGGTACTGTATTAATTAACTATCAATTCATTAAGAAATAAATCGAACTTTCATAAATGATTTGATATTTACCTATTGTGGATGAAGAAAGACCAAAACTCAGTACTCAATATCGAGATTTTTATCTAACTTCTTGCTTATTCTGGCCTATTCTATATCCCTCATTAGGACCCCCTGTGTATTGTTTGAGCAGAATTCTAAGCGATAATGAGGCTCCTCAGAATCACAGACAGACGTGTTTAGCTTAATAAATATGATATATTCTGGTCCTTTTGGTCTTTTTAGGTCTAACTTATGTATTGGGCTTGGAATTACTAGATGAGAATAAGCGTTACATAGATGTAATATGAACACATGTAATATGTAGTGCTAGGTACTTTTTCCAAGAATATAAGGACCATTTTTAGATATAGGAGAACACTATAAATAGGTATAGGGGCGCTCCTATAAAAAAAGCGCACTAAGTTCTTTCTAAAAGATTTTGATGATCCCCGATTAGCTTGTTTTATTAACAACCTTACAGTTATAATGATGATCACGAATGTCTATTCTATCATATTCTATTCATCACAAAACCATTGTGGCTTTAATACTTCATATGAAAAATTCGGTTAAAAATTACCACCTCCACGCGCCTCCAACATCTCCGTCATACAAAGACTAATGATCCAAGTTTTCCGTCGTGTGTTACACGGATTTGTCAAGGTCTGTCTACACTTAATCTCAGCTCCAAATACCGTGGAACGAACAAACATAAATACTGACTCAAATTAACATGCAAGAAATGGTGGCGTATTTAAATGTGGTGTTTGTATTGAAAGAGTTTCGGTTTCATTTGTTTTCTGGGGATGTTTAGCTCGAGGCTTCTTTGAAGACTTTTGTTGATTTATTTAAGGCTAGCTGTGCTTGCCGCGGTTAATCTGAGGATGGGGGAAATTGTATGTATACAAGGACCGCTTATTGGATTCTTGATTTTCTTTGTGGATGCTTAAAATCTGAAAAATACATATATACAACTCATGTCAACTCAATATACTACTTCATTATCATCAGTCTCTCCCGAGCCTTTTCCCAACTATGTTCGGGTCGGCTTCCAGTCTAATCGGATGCAGCTCAGTACCAGTGCTTTACAAAGAGTAATTGCCCATCTGACCTCCTAAACCCAGATACCCGGGCAACCCAACACCTAGGTTAGACTGGTGAAATGTTTCTCTACTTCTTAACCTCAATAAACTGCAACTTCTAAATCAAAATCTCAATCTAGATTAGGTATATCTTACTTATTCTTACTTATATTATAAATGTGAAAGTTTGTGAGAATGTATGCATGTATGTTTGTTATTCAATCACGCAAAAACGGCTGGACCGATTTCATTGAAATTTGGTATGTAGATAAGTGATACCCTGGATTATAGGCTACTTTTTATCAACACAGCACGCGGGCGAAGCCGCTGGCGGAAGCTAGTTTCTCATAAAAAATGTATCATAATACCTCGGAAAATGTCCGGGTCCAAGTTTTCACAAAGGCCACATTCCTATACTTTATTCCGCACTCGGCAACGGTAGTCCATTTTGCACACGAAAATCGCCCGAGCTATGCACTTTGGTCGAAGAGAATTTTATAGCACAATGCACTTCCAGGAATTCGTTTTAAGCCTCGAATCCTCGTGTATGTATATCGAGGAGTGTATTGAGGTGTATGACGCCTCGAGCTTGGCCAGTCACTCGCCTGATAGGGACGGGATGTCATTTTGACAAAAAAAATGTTGATGGGTTGTTGGAAAGTTTGAGTTGGATGCATATTTTCTAGGCGTGTTTTCTTTCTAGACAAGAGGAGCGACAACGCTATAAATATGTCTTCTGTAACGTCTGATGATGAATCCTATAAATAATTACTATGTGCTTAAAACGTTATTTCTCGACAGCTCAAGTTTTATTAAGTACAGTTTTTTATTACGACATCAAAACGTATATATAGCCATCAACAAAACCGTTCAGATCAGTGAGTGCCGAATATTTGTTATTACTATTTTAAGACATTCTCCACGAAATACGGGAGTTAAAAGTCTATGGATTGTCATTCAATTGTAATACAAAATTATAGGTGCCTGTTCGCTACCAAAAAGACAGTTATCGAAGTTGGATTCTCCAAGACACATCAATAGTAAAAAATTACAGTTAAATTGCCTAAACACTAGGACATACTACTGACATCATGAAGCTAGTAATTCTCCTGCGGACAGCCGGAGTGCCGCACATTACACTTTATGACGCGGCGACGTTTGTCACTCCGTGTCGCTCTTACCTGTAACTATCCTGTTGTGGAGTTAGTTTGAGGTTACAATGTCAGGAGGTCTTTATACGAGGACAGGAAACGTAAAATCTCAGCTTGACGAAAAATACTATAGCACGATATAGCATAAAATATATCTACTTATTTCAAAAAAGATTTACCAGATTACCTACTTATTTCCACAGCCTTTCTTCTTTCTCAATTCTACGCAAAACAAAATCGTCTTAACTCCAGAACAATGAACATTCACAAACTAAATACCTAAAAACCTAAGCTATTGTCACCGACATTTTCTAACTAAAACAAGCACAATAACTCTTGATATTGAAATAAATAACAAGCCGGTATTCCAACAATGCTGGACAATTTATCATTGAATTATTTTGAACGAAAGCGATTCGCCATCTTGGGCGACATCCAAAAGTTTGTTTGTCCCCAACAGATTTATTAGCGGGGTTCTCGCTACGGTAAGGTTTGATGCTAGAAGGTTCACTCATTTTAGACGAGTCATTCATTTTGTGTTTGAGATTTATGTAGCCTTAAAAAGAAAAGATGTAACGGAGACTTAAATGTCGTTTATTTTTTCAGCCTTTGAGGCTGTAAATGGCATAATTTGGTTTCCTTGAATTGTAGGTATAAAAAGTGTAAATCACGATGCAAACCTGATTTATTGGCAAAATGTGAAATACTTACATGTCAGTTAAATGTTGTTGAAAACATGTAGCACGAATAAGGTTACATAGCTGAAAGTTAATTAATTCTAAAAAACTATACCCATCTCTTAAATAAATATCTTATCACATCACCCTTAAAAGAGAAAAGGTTTCTATTAAAAATTATACATCTATTATAAACTGTACATGTAAGTATCGCAATGAACCTTCGGGCCGCCATTTTGTATTACAACCGTCACTGTATGACGGATTGTTGCAAACTATTAGCTATTTGCGGTAACCATGGTAACCGTGGATATCGGTGCGGTCTCCCAACTTGCGTTATAGTCTCCCGATTGTTTCAGAGGTGATTAAGATACTGTAACAGACGGTGCGACTGTTTCCTTGTTTTATGTAAGGGCTGATTTTAAGGGTTGTTTAAAGTTGGCGGGAGTACCTAAGATTGTAGTCAAAGGAAAAGTGAATTAATTGTAATAGCATGTAAGTTTGTAACTATGTAGATTTTGTTATGGTAAAAAGATAGTTTTGTAAGTTTTAATTTACCTATATACTTACTGATATAACTGTTGATTAGATTCGAAATAAATGTTTTGGTGTTAGATAGCCCATTTACTAACATAAGTTTTCTTTTTTTCGATATTCCCACATAATGCAGTGAAATCATTGGCGGAATCTAGTATTTTATTCCCCTTTACGAGAACTTATGACCTCGAGCTGCTAATAAGGACCCATCAAAAAAAGGAACGCTACATAAAATGTCAACTTATAAAGATTACTTCATAAATCCGCTATTCAGCGTACCAAGCACTTTCCTGAAAGACCCCAAAAATCCCCTAAAAGTAGAATTCGATCAATAAGCGCTAAATAATCTGAAAATTACGTCTTATTTCAAAGGAGAATGATTTTCTTCACCTACTTAGCATTTTTTCCTGTTAAAACTCTTGAGAAAATTCAACGTTTATATTTTATGCGCATTTAGCTACAAAAAGGGTTATAAAGAGCTTTACTTGATCATGCTTGCTGTTTTCGCTATTGCAGGGTTTTAGCAGTACATTACACTTTAGTTAGTAAAAATGCTATCTTTTAAGGTACGGATGGCTTTTAACTTAAGTTCAAAGTTAAAAATAATGCTAGTACAAAAACCTCAGTCTGAGTCTATTATATCTGATTTCGGTCTACCGTTCAATTTCGAACACCAAATTTCTATTGACATCGTCATCTATCTGCTTAGCCTAGCCTTTTCCCTGCCAGGTTAGGATCAATTTTAATCTAATCAGGGTGTGCTCGGTGGGAGGTGGACTGTATCAATAGTACCGGGAAAGAGGGAAAACCTGGGCCTTAAATTAAAACAACTAGTTAAACAAGTCAAGAAAAAACGAGGGGGCGGCTCGCTGCGAGACGGCGCGATGACAACTCCAAACAAAAACAAAAGACGAACTAAAAAGTAAACAGCTAGTTGCAGCCAGTACTGCAAGGAGTTCGGAATGCGTACGAGCCTCGCCCTCGTTGGTCAATTTATTTGTTCAATGAAATTAAAAATATTACAACAAAAATCAAAGGGTAAAAAATATAAAAGATAAAATAACAAAAACTAATTCCATCGTTAACACAGGGACATCTGAGTACTCCTGTTTTAAAAAGCGTGACTGCTTATCTCGGACCTCTTTCAACCTAGGCAACCCGATACTCCTTGGTAACACTAGTTGTCAGACTTACTACAACCCATAACGATTACCGAAGATATTGAAAAGACAGTCTGTAAAGTAAATGAAAACTGCAACCAATATCTTGACACAATATAATTCGAAGCACAGTTGCAATATCACAAACAGCAGCCACGAGAATCAGCGAGAGTTACGTGGCGTTGTAAAAATTCAATTTTTATTTGATAGCCAAAACGATATTCGTAAAATTTTACTGTTTCGTTCATACAACCGTGCGAGGTTGGTATGCAAATCACCCTTTTAACGTATCACGGTGTTATTGGATGAAGGATTATGTGTCCTGGATTTTTGTTATTAATTGGCTTTTTAATACCTGACTGGTGCTTTCTCAACTATTGTTTACTAGCTTCCGAACATGGTTGCAACTATGTCTCCAGAGAAAAAGGTACTTCCTTCACTTGCATTAAAGTATTTATCAAGCTATATTACTACCGAGATTCATCTAAATCCAGTTGTATTATGTACCTATTACGTGCATGTGAACTATGTGTAGGTAGCTATGTGATTAATTACGCAATTTATCTTTGAAAGTCGTTTACTTTTATTATAATAAATGGGCACGAACAAAAACAAGATATTCATAATACTGAACAAAACTTAAATAGTTTATAACTATTTAAAACTCACTACTCAAAAACTTATAACATCTTTAGTTTGTAAAATGCTCATTGTAAATTAAGTCTGCTTCGAACCTTAGGCGAGCACCTGTGTCTGATTTTAACGTCTCGCCTCAACTTATTTATAAAGTACCGAAACGACTTTAAAGCCGGGCTCAAACGACTTCGAAGTCGGCGACTTATATTGTCAAAATTTGAGTAAATACTTATTGCTTGCAGTTTTGAATAATGATGGTTTTGCTGATCGAAACGAAGAGGAATGGTAACGTTGGTTTGATATTAATTGAACAGATTCGATTGACGTGATATTAGGTTTATATACAATTTTGGCCAAACTGTCCAATTTATTAAATTACACGAGTAAGTATCTAAAAATTCCACCCGAACACATATAGTTACATACATACATACATTGCAAGTTAAATAAAAGCTTGTAATAAAATAAAAACGATTAATTGAAAAAGTATTCAAATATTGAAGTTCATAAGCCCACATTTATACCTATACCTAAGTAGAGCAAGTAAAGTAAAATTAATTATCTTAACCAATCCACTGTTGCAATCTTACCATATTCATTTCACCACACCAAGAAAGCCCTGTTATTTCAGAAAATCTTCACAACTTAAAACGGTTGAACCACAATTTCCTTCCCACAATGAAATCAGGCGGAAAATTCAGTTCCAAGTAGAAATAACAATATCTCAGGTAATAATACTGTCTTCTCAGACCGAGTGTAATTTAATAAAGAAATTCATTAAGGAAGGTTTGCCTTTAAAACTGTATTAAACATGTTTAAATTTTCTCCTGGTTAAGTCTTGTTATGGAGTACTTGTGAAATAGTGGTTGGAAGGAATTCAGCCTTGTTTTACATATATAAAGAGTATTGGGTTTAAAAAATACTACTTAGCCTACATATTGTAGCTCTCATATGATACCGTTATATAGACTTCGTTAGATTTGAAAAGCTGAAAGTGTGTGCTTTCAATCGAAAGTTATTTGCATTTAGATGGATTATAAAAATATTATTTTCTCTAAAAAAATAAAAAAAAACTCACTGTCCCAAATACACAAAATAAGTGATGAATTAAAGTAACACAGTGGGTATAAATAGTGCAGTCTCAACCAGTTCCAGTAGTTTTCTACTACTTAACATTCTCAAACCATTTTACCTTTTAACTCCCAAAATTCTACATTCAAAAGGCATTCATTAATATTACCCACAAAACAGGGAATATTTATAGTGTAACAAGTCAATGGATTCCGGACGTAGCGTTGTGGCGCAAATAATTTGTTGCCAAGGAAACTATCCGAATGAATCCCGGCCTTGTTTGTCAGGGGAACTGGAGGAAGTGGCGGATTATCTTAGTGGTAATAATGGTTTTGGTCTTTATATACGACAGTATATTCTTACTTATGTAGAATTTGAATAGGTAGGTAAGTTAATGAATTGTGAGTTTGCAACGTTGTCGTAATTTTTGTTGACCGATGCCTATCGGGGCAGAGCGGGATTTTGCGGAAGAGTTACCCCGGTGGGTTCTAGTCTGTAACAATCTGGTCATCTGATGATGGTATACAGTAGGATACATTCCTACTAAAAGTAAAAGAAAACTTCCATAAAGGTTGACTAAAACTACGGTAAAAACAGCATCAGAATATCAAACTGAGACTCCCTTTTTTAAGTCGGTCAAAAATATAAGTCGGTAAAAAAGCAGTGGCGGTTTAAGACTGCGGTAAACAGCTAGTAATAAATAATCACAGCCTACAATTCAAGAGAAACACGTGCCTTTTATGAAAGGCTTAATTCATTGGAATTTTCCGTGCACTGAAAATATTTTCATGCTTCAGACGATATCGAAAACCGCTCCGTTTTTACGGTTCAAAATAAAAATAATGACTGGTTTCATAGTCGGCGAATTCATGTAATGGCCGGTATATGTCGGTAATGTTTCACGGTAAATGCTGTTATAATCCAAATGGTTGGAACTAGTGTTTTAGGGTACATTTTTGTGTGGTTCCTGGTATACCTACTATGGAGCAGTTTTTCGCATTTTAAGGTTAATGACTGAAATGTTTATTTGTTTTATTTCTACTACTGTAATCAACTGCTACATCTTTAGTATTATTGTAAACGCGGAGGTAACTGCCCCTGTGTCTACTTATTGCGCTGTTTCGCCAAAAAATTACCTATATTAAAGTTTGATACATAGACAGTCTAAAGCCTACAAAATTAAGGAAATACGTATTTTTATCTTGCGGGGTTTCCTCATAACAGAACAGCTAGTATACCATAAGCTCTCTAAAAATTACACTTGAAAGGGAACAGTATACCATCAAAGTAGGAACAAGTCCATAAAGGAGTAATACTCCTAATACTCCTGTTAGATTGTGGTGGGCTCACAATCTAACAGGATATTGACTCTCACAGCTGAGTATCGCGGGAGTCACGTGCCACTATGATACGGAGTCATGGCGCCCACACATACCGAACGCTGTTATTACTATATTTTGCAGCCTTATTCATAAAAAAAAAATTATAAAGTGTAGGTTTAAATAGTCATAATGATGGGTATTTTCTTACATGTAGCAAATTGTATTATGGCTAAACGCTAACTCATTCAAATAATAACTTTAGAAATCCCCATTTAATACAGAATAGAAACTCTTTTTGGCTATAAGTAAGTATTCCTTGATAGAAATGAACAAGAATTAACAACACACATTTTCTTTCCTTCATACTTTTTGGGCATTCCAATTATTTTTACCTTGCAAATGATGAGACCGGCTAAATAAAGTCTAGAACAAACTGTTTTAAAATGGAAAGAAGATTTAAAATCACTCGGGCTCTTATTCCTGTTCTATACTAAAATCTTAAACCAAAACAAAAAGAAAATACCTTTACAAAATTCCCAATTTCCAAACCTATCTTCATCCCACTTAACCTAAATGAACATCCTGAAGTTAGGCAAATAAATCCGGCCAGAATACAGCCGCGGGACGTGACAAGAGTGCAGACAACTTTAAACTTGGAATGCATCTGACGTTTCGTTATTTGCTTTCAATAAACAGATCGAACACGGAGATTGGTCGAAAGGAGTTTGAACTACATTGATGAATAAAGTGGGTGAAGTTGGGTGAAGGTAGTATGGAATTTTCTTGGTAAATTAGGTTGTACACTCACTTTAAATATTTCAATTACATGAGTACGTACTCAGGTAAGTGAACGTGAGTCGAGTTATTTTTAAGCTTTCACCCCAATAAAATAAGATATTGGAAGAAACATAGGCAAGCTTTGAAAGGTAGCACCTTGCTGCCTATAGACCACGTGGACGACTCTTTAATCTTGTACTTTTATATCTACTAAACAAACATCTACTCGTAACTATCCAAGTTGTCAATCGTATTCAATCAAAAGCTGGGTACTCACTTAGAAGTGTAGCACGTAACGTATCAGATACGGTATCAACCTGCAAGTGGGTACGGCTCGTCCACGGTCCTCACGAGCACACTACGAGCCGCCTTTGTGTTCGCAGTGAAACCGCCACTCGGCGGGTCACTGCGAGCTTACAGCGCTCCACGCGCGAGCGGCTCGCAGCGAGCTCGTGCCTACGTACTCACATGATACCGTATCTGATACGTTACGTGCTACACTGCTAAGTGAGTACCCAGCTTTAAAACACCCGACACGCGAAAACACACACACATAAATAAAATAATCCCTATACACACAAAAAAACAATAGGCGCTCAAGGAAACAGTTCGGGAAATCTTTTTACAGCGTTTTATTTTATCCCTTCCGATACGAAGCCGATCTACTTGTACCGTTCGCAAAGTCGGTTAAGACGCGACTTTCCAAAGGGACCATGTAAATGGATAACCGGATCCCTGTTGGCCCGTATCAATAAAACCCTGAAGTTTTTTTTTTAAATCTCTGCTAGTGGTGTGCGAGGAATATATTTGTTCTTATATTTTTTACAGATAACAATGGGGGTTTTCAATTCATGTCCGGATTTTTTTCAGTATCATGTGGCTCATTTACCAAGGCAGGATATAGGCCACTTTTTTATCCAGCTGTGCGAAGTTGTCCCCGCAGAACACAGGTGAAACCACGGCAGAAGCTAGTAGGAACTCATAGATAAGCTTTATACAGAAAATTTGTTAGTTTATTGTTAAAACCGATGGGTTTTTGTTGAACTGCCCCATTTATGTTTCCTGGTAGATCAAAAACTATACAAACGAAGGTTTTTCCTGAAACCATTGGTTGGATTGTAATACCAGGAATATTGGCTTCAGCGATATTGGTGCTTGTAGTCAGGCACTCCAGTGAAATGGAGGCAGATTGCCTTGCCCTGTTTATTTGTAAAAGGATTGATGGATTGTAAAGGCTTAAATAATGTAGAATAGTTGTTTAAATAGCTTATCATTGCATGTAGTTGTGACGATTATGTCAACACATACATACATTACCTATCGACTATTTGTTTATATATTGTTCTATAGCGGTTAGTTTTGTGTGTAAATATGTTGCAGTAGGTAATCACTGAAATTATGATACACATCCTCCGAGCCCTTTTCCCAACTGTGTTGGGGTCGGTTTCCACTGGATGTAGCTGAATACCAGTGCTTTAGGTGCAGTGCAAGGAGCGACTGCCCTATCTGACCCCCTCAACCCAGTTACCCGGGCAACTCAATACTCCTTGGTTAGACTGGAGGTGTCAGACTTACCAGCTGACTCACTGAAATTATGAAATCGTACCTAATAATTTGTACCTAAATCACCTTTATTATTCTGGAAACTTATCTTTCTTCTTATATACGGCTAAAAATATCTCCAAAAGACACAATGACCCTTTTTTCCACGAAAAAAAAGTTCGTAACCGTACGTCACCTTAGCCTACATGTGAAGTTTTGAGAACGATTCCATCAATCTGGAACGTTAAACTTCATAGTTCGAATCGATTTCACATGACCCATCTCATGTGTCAAATGTAATCGATACCGATTTAGTTAAGGACCACAGAGAAGTGTAGAAAATGGAATACGAAAATGTTAAAGTGGTGATCTGTTACAAAAAATAACTAAGCTTAATACTAAATATTAATACTAAGCTATTGTTTCAATATCCCTGGATTATTTTAGTAGTCATTACATATCGTCAAACTTTAGTCATATGCTAGAAACTTTGATGACTAGTGTTAAATACAGATAAACAAGTTCGTAAACAGGCACCACCTTCATGTAAAAGTCTCATTTACATTTAGTTATACTGGAACCCCATCTCGAACAAAATGTACTTGTTCTGAGCAAATGTTGACGTGGTATTTCATCAACAACAATATAAAGTGAAGGATATACTAGGATAGTGACGTTCACTACTCTACAGTACCACAGTGAATCCTCCATTCCCTCACTAATCGGTAACAATCGGATTCTCTTTAAGGCATGAGATTCAGAAAGTTATTTGTATGTAATTGCTTTGTTTGTTCGTGAGGTAGGCAGACTGGTTAATTATTATGATACCGTCGACCTGAGTCAGACATGCTATTCTCTTTTATTGCATTCACATTTAGAACTTTGATAGTATTGCTCTTTGTTACCTTTATTGTATTATATTTGGTGTAACTTGTGAATGAGAAAATGAGTATATACATGTCGGAGATAGTCAATAGTACGGTCACTGAACGAGCCGCAAGCGCGCCCTCTGGTGGCGTTTTCGGTGAAACAACAATTTGGCGCGCTTGGCGGAGTCGTGGCGGTCAGCGCGGCGTCCGCGGAGCTCAGTCTTAGTTCACTCTCGGTTCAGTCTTGGTCGAGTCTTCATTGAGTGTTCGTGGCGTTACTACCCTACGTCACGTCTAGTGTACCTAGTGTTATTGCCTAGCGTTGTAGATCCAAATTTATCTCTTTGCTTGATTACCCTAACTGATGTCGGGCGATAGTGCCAGCCATCCTGTTGGCTCCTCCGACATACATTTTTGTTGGTTCGGTAAAGATATACAAATAATGTATCAAATAAATAGATATATCTACAAATAAATAGTTATGTTATATAAATAAATAACTATATAATAAATAGTTATATAATTAATCAAATAAGTATTTAATTTGCAGTTTCGAATTCATATAATCAGTGAATAAAGATAGTCATTATTAAATGAGCACTATACCTAATTATTTTTATATTCTGCAGTTTCGTCAATTTGATGTAAATGACCTACATGTGACAAAATTTAATTTATTTATTTATGGAAATTTTTATTTAATTCATATTTATTTATTTCATTTATTTTTATTCTTACTAAGGTGACATATTATTCTTTATCTCTACGCCACGTAAAATAAAATTGCCTGCCAATCGTTCCACATTCCTGGCTCACAGAAATATGAATCTTTAAATGCAAACAAACACTCTGTTGACTGGTTTCTTTCAAAATAAATCTTCGATACAGATACTTCACGGATTTGCATCGAAACGGGAATGTAAACAATATTGCACTTGCTAACTTGTGAATAAAAATTGTGACTGAAATGTGGGAAGAACTGGCTACTTTGCGTATTGATTCCCTCTTTCTTGGCAATAAGAACATGGTCAATTGGATTTCCTGATTGATCTCATCATCAATGGCAACTCATTTATCGTCCAAATCATTGTTAAACAAACCCTTAATATAAACAACCATTAGGTTTTTATGCTAGTATATTCATCCTACTAGTTCTAAATTTTAAGTCAATTAAAAAAAATCCTTTCTAAGAAGTCTAAGCAATGTAGGTAACTTAATGGAATGCAAACAAGAATACTGTTGTTTCTTTTTATCAAAGCTCTAATGTAGAGAATTAATGTTATCTATATTATTTATTAATAGATACCTAACATTACAGAATCCATGATACAGAAAACTATTTCTAGGTAGTTTTTACAGATACACTACCACAATCACGCAACTTCGAACCAATCACACTAGGTACAACATGTAATACTTATCTCTTCGAACTCCGATCGCAATTCACCCCGTCATGCATGCAGTATGCAAACGCGAACATCTGTAATACCTCTTTACATTCAGTATCCCATTTGCAATATAAAATAGTGGGACGTGTAATGTTTTGGACGTAAACCTAACTCTAACTAAATATCTAAGGATTCGATCTGAAAGATGGGAGAATGTAGGGTGGCTAAGACAGGTAAACATAAGAGACTAGTCTTGCTTGTTCGACTGTTTTGAAGGACCTGGCTTCGGCCAGCAGATTGACCCGTGTCCCGTCAGAACTACTCTGAAAACCGTTCACCGATAAATAGATAACACTGGAAGAATTTTCCAAATCGACCAGTGGTTCCTGAGATTAGCACATTCAAGCAAACAAACAAATTCTTCAGTTTTATAATATTAGCATAGATCGGGCAACCTGACGGATGTTGGTACATACCTATACCTAGGCTAGGAAGGAAAAAAAATGGAAAAATTTTAACTTAAAAACATGTTTTTCTTGAAATTGCTTTATTTCCTCCTTTGTAGCTTAAACTTTCAACACTCAAAGCATCAACACAGCAAGTGTCCATCATAAAAATATCCTAAAGCGCACTGAAAAACTTGTTCCCACTAACCACCAACGATTAACCTCACCCACACAGGTGCATAAGTGTATAACCATGACTGTGGCACAAATTTTCCGCACGCATGGACACCCTACATTCGCATCGTGTAGCGAAACACTGAGATGTGTCCCGTTTCTCATAAATCACGAGGGCATCCTACATAACGACTCTGCAACTTGGGGCAGCTAAAATGTTGTGTTTGTGTTTAGGCCTATATGAATTTAAAATCGACTACTTTTAAGTCGGTTAATAATGACATACAGAGCAACATCCACTGCTTAATCTTTTTTGTTCGTATCCAGTTTAAAAACGGACTTAACAATAATATCTGACTTTCTCCAACTTTATAAATACATAGGTAACATTTTTTATCTATTTGTCACCAACATAAAGTGCCACTAACTTTATTTCCTTAACTTAGAACAGAAATTATAAAGTAAAATATGGCTTCATTAAGCCAAGCTAAACTTACCCGCTTTTGATAGCTGAACTAATCTAAGATAAATAATTATGAAAGTTTCGCGGAACTTGTGTATAATGCACACAACACGCGTTTGTTTTGAAATCGGTTGCAAGGCAGTGTTGACGCGAAGAAAAAAGATTAGTAGTAAAGTTTTGGTTGTCTAAAGAAATATATCCAGAAACATTATTTATCGTATATTGTTTTACAAAAAATAAATACTTTGACGTTATAATACGTTTTAACTAAATTCCATATTTATATTGGGTAAACGTTTGCCTAAGAAACATTCCTTGTACAAAAACATTAACACTATAAAAACCATGAGCATTCAAATTCCATTATTTGATGTTTATGAAAACCTACATCCGTCACAAAGCGCCATATTAGGCCTCCGAACTCCTGTGACTTTATTTGACTTGCCTGTGTTCATAAATTTCCCCAGACATTTACAGTATTAAAAAGCTTAATTTAAGTGATCCGTCAGTTTCTGAGTTTATGCCTTTTGAGAAGCCACAAACAAGCATGAATTACTTCTAGAACTTTTGAATATATTTACTAAAATTAGTATGTTGTCAAAAGCGTGACTATCGTAAATAAAAAACTTAGAAGAAAAACCATCACTAGTTGAGGAGGACAACACAACAACTCCCCACTTATTGATGTCGCAAAAATATTATCATAAATTAAATCCTTGTCCCTATATAAAAACAAACAAAAAGAAACATTTCCCTCCCAGTCTTTACCGATGTTCATATTTATACGGCACTTAAATTCTCATTTCAACACACTTAGGCCGTAAATGTGCCGATTCTGGTTTCTCTCTCACCGATGCCATCGAGTGAATATTTCATATCTTATAGTCAGTGTGTCGGTGTCTTCTCCCCATGTCGTTATAGTGTCGTTTCCTCGTGATTTAGATAAGCACTTATTGTTAGTGTGGGAAGTGAAGTAAGCGATTGTACAGGACAATTTAAGGGGTATTTTGATTGTGTCAAGCGTCAGCAGGTTTTGGTGAAGAACATACAAAAGAGTTAAAGTATATGATGCAATAATTTATTAATAAAGAAAGGATATTAATGCTACTTTTTATCTGGGTATGAAGTAGATCCTTGGGGCACTTAGGACCGCGGGAAATAGCTAGTTTTCTATAAAAAATGGATCTAGGTTGCATAAAAGGTTTTTTAGTTTGAATCGTTGTGACGAGGGTATAGCCTATGACAAGCTTCGATATTGCTCTACATATACCGATGTATATCGATTTTGCCACTGCTGTCACTATTCTGAACAATGACTTAGTTTTTAGGGCCAATATGGGAACTGCATTTTGATATCTTTCAAATCTTTATTTTCTTTGTATCAATATAATTTTTATAGCTATAAAATATCTACGTTAATTCTGTTTGTATTTTTTGCAAAATTCTGTTACAGCCGAAGTCTGTTAACAGATGTCCCTAAAAACATATATCTCAACATAATCCGGGCAAAGGAATTTAATTTGCTCAGTATAATATGGGTCGATAGCGAAAGGGTAGACTAACCGTCCTGTTTGCGCCAATTTTAAGATTCCTTTCATTTTGACTGGATGACATAGTCTGCGTTGTGGTTACATTAAGTTTTAATATTAGACGTAATATGAACAGTTTGGGTACACGCTAAAGTGGGAGTACAGACTTGCGGCGAATCGGCAGTAGGATCCCATGGATTTGGAAGCAGGAATCATAGGGGGCAAATGCTCGTCAACTTCCTCGAACGCGAGGGGCTCTTTTTGATGAACTCCTTTTTCAAAAAGCAGCCCCAAAGGAAGTGGACGTGGCAAAGCCCCGACACTATGACTAAAAATGAGATTGACTTCATCATGACGAACAAGAAGCACATATTCAGAGACGTCTCCGTGATCAATAGGTTTAATACCGGTAGCGATCACCGACTTGTCCGAGGCTCTCTGAATATCAACTTCAAGGCCGAACGTTTCCGTCTGATGAAGGCCAGGCTCCGACCAACACTGCTCCAAACCATGACAGGATCCGAAACGTTCCAGTCAAATTTGGAGAACCGATTTGCCGCCGTGGAAACCACAACAGACGTTAACCAGAACCACGAATATGTGGTTCGGATCCTCAGGGAGGAAGGTTCGAGATTCTGTAACATGCAGCGTAAGGGCAAGAAATCAAAGCTTTCGGAAGAGACATTAGGGCTTATGAAGAAACGACGTGAAAACCCGCCTGTCACTTCGTCAGCTAAGCGGGCTCTAAACCAAGAGATCAACAAGCACGTACGACGCGACCTCCGGTACTCCAATACTCTTGCCATTGAAAGAGCAATTGAGCTGAATCGGGGGTCAAAGGTGTTCGTACAATCTCTTGGAAGAAGCCACTTGACGAAGCTGACCACAACAAGTGGAGAAGTCGTTTCTTCGGTGCCGGCAGTCCTTTCGGAAGTGGAAAATTTCTATGATAGATTATAGATTGTCATGACCTGATCCCGGAAATGAGGATTCTAGAGCCACATTAACACGCCATTTCACCGAAGACCTGCCAGAAGTCAGCAGTGGCGAAATCGAGATCGCTCTGAGACAGCTCAAAAATGGAAAAGCCCCTGGCGAGGATGGCATTACAACAGAGCTTTTAAAAGCAGGAGGTAAGCCCGTACTGCATGTCGATTCTATAAAATATCACAACTCACTTCGACATCACTCTCACTTCGACTTCGATCTAAAGGTAGAATTCCGTGGACGCGACAATAGTCAACCTATGAAAATGTATGGCACCGTTGTCGAGGCCCGTGACAGTCGCGCGCGGCCGACGAATTTCGTAAGCTGCTCGCGGCATTGTCAAAAATTTAATTCTGGTTTTACTAAAATTCTATAGATGTTATTAAGCGCTAGACCATGTTGAGAAGCGTACGGCCGCGAGCGGCTCACGAAATTCGTCGTCCGCGCGCGACTGTCGCAGCCCTCGGCAGCGGTGCCATACATTTTCATAGGTTGACTTTTGTCGCGCGCGGCTGCGACAATCGCGACCCACGGAATTCTACCTTAAAGTTTCGTGATTGACATTGTCAAACTACACTAGCGCTACACTATCGAGCGTGTTGACAAGTTGAACTAAATCAAAGTCGAGATTTTGACAGATCTGTCAAAATCTGTCTATCTATAGGGGAGGTAGGGGAGAGATGGGCAGTTGGGAGACATGATCAAATCAGAATAAAAGGGGGGTCCTTTTATTCTGATTTCTGATCACAGTTTTGTTTTTTTTTATTGGGTAGTTTACGTTACCGACTGGTAACGGTATTCATCCATAGACTATCTGTCATTTCTGTGAGTTGTCAAGAACAAACACTCGTAAGAGCCCCCGCAGACCACAGACTTTTTATCGGCCGATAGTTTGGTCGGGCTCTTAATCAGTACGCAGATGTAAGCAAGTGCGCACACTATGACGATTTGGTATCGGCCGATAAAAAAGTTTGATGGGCTTCCCGATTCCATTCAAACTAAACTGTCGGCAAACTATCGGCCGACCGTATAATCAGTATTGGCTCCCTACCACACGCGCACACATGACGATTTTTTAGTCGGCCGACTAAGCCGATAGTTCAGTTCGCTCCGAGCTTTAACAGCGAATGGTCGATCGCGCGTGTTTTGTAGCTAAGCTAGTTATGCTCATTCGATAAAAGGCGAAATTTTTTTTCGGATAATCGAGTAATTTGGAATGCATAGTGTAAAATTTTCCATTTCATAATTTATCACTAAAGATAGGATGCACCCAATACTCTCGGGCTCTCTTTTTAATTTTCCCTCTCCGGTGTATGAGAGCAATAATAACATTTCTATGCAATGTTTTATTAATTTTCATTGTGCGGTGCGACCACTCTTTCATCAGTTGGTTAGAAAGTAGCAAATAGTCGGCAGACTGTTGGATAGTTTGCGCACTCATCACCGACTAAACTGTTTAGTTGGCTCGGTGTGCGTACTAGCAGGCCAACCCGACTAAACTATCGGCCGATAAAAAATCTGTGGTCTGCGGGGGCTCTAAAAGTACTTAAATATTTTGTTGCGGTTTCGGATCGTTATAAAGAGAAAACTAATGAAAGGTATGTGTATTTTCTATTATTAATTATTGATTGTCAAAATCTCCAGTTACAATTATAGTAAGTCGATGCAATCCACACCTATTATACCTTTAGAAGAGAGTACTACAGCAATAGTTAATGGGCCCCACGTTTTTATTTTAGTCTAATATGACCGGGACCACCTACGTAGGTTGACAGGTAAGTAACTATTTTTTATTTTCTAGTTTTCAGTGCACATAAGATAAAACCGTTTAACTTAAAAGTTTTTTTACCGATTTTTTTTTCATAAACTAAGTCAAAAGTGTCCAATGCTCCCTATGGTAGGGAGGCTTGGACATACCATGTAATGTATAATTTGTAAATTTTGCTCTTCTTCGTCAGTGAAAATTTGTGAGGTTATAAATCTGCGCGAAAAATCCTTTATAGAATCTTGTTTCAGGTACCGTTGCCAACTTGATCTAGAGACTATTATATTTAAAATAGTGTTAAATAAAGTTCTAAGTGTTTTAAAGTGATTAAGTGCCTACCTTTAACGATGGCTAGAATGTTTTTGCTTAAATCTTTATTAGAAGAAGCTCATGCTTTAGATAATTTAGAAAAGCGTCAACAATCTGCTAGAATTCGTAGTTTATCTTTATTAACTCGCGATGATGACTATGTGAGCATATATAGATTGTCAAAGGAGCTAATTGACCAACTGGAGTCTGATTTACTGCCCCTGATAAAGCCCACAAAACGTCGAGGCAAAGGACTTACAACTCGTGTAAAAGTAAGTATTGACACAGTTTATAGTTGAAAAATTGTAATCAAGCACACAATAATAAGAAAAACACTTAGTTCTTAATAAGGAGTATTCCCTTTATGTGGTTTCCCCGCCAGCTGATATGTTTTCAAAAGACTCTGTACTTCAGATACATATAATATTGGTATTCTCTTAAGCATGAAAATAACCAAATTGGTCTCAATTTTGTTTTCACTAAATCCAGATAAAGTAGGTATTACATTTTTTATTGATTTATTGTTTCACAGATACTATGTTACTTTATCATTCTTGGCTAGTGGCGGTTACCAGAAGGTTATTAAAGAGGGCATCAGAACTTATTTATCGCAACCGTCTGCATCTCGTTGCATAAATGAAGTAGTGGAAGCTCTGAACAATCCGGCCGTAGTATAAAATATATAAGGTTTCCTCAAAATCAGCAAGAAAGGCAAATTGGCGCTGTCAGTATTTTTTTTCGTAGGGTAAGCATAGATTATATTCACAGCACGAATTTAGAGATTTCTGTTTATTTTATACTTAAAAGCTGCCTCAAATTCCTTACAATAACAAATTATAACTAAAACATCATATTTAGCTAAAATTCTGTGTCAAAACTGATAAAATTAAAAACTGATTAATCTCGGTTGACATTTTGTCGAGTGGGGAAGTCACTAGCACAGCATTGGTCGATGTCGAGCTCACTTCACTTCGCAAGTGATTAGGTGATGTTTACAGAATGCAAAATCAAGGTCGTTCTGAATCGAATGCGAAGTGAGAGTGAATAGCGAAGTGAAATGCGAGTTGTTGTTCGAATTTTATAGAATCGACGTGCAGGCAGGCCTTGGCCCTGTTGCGCCCCGCTGGGGTTGCTGACAGTATTCTACTTGTGTAGCCCTTTCATTTGATACCCATATTGAGGGGGCTGTGCCATTTTGTGCCGGCGGCCATATTGGATTTGGATTGGTTGACAGGAAGAGGGTGAAATTTGAATTACTAAATTTGATCCAAGAATAAATAATAAAACAAACGGGGTGAGCTAAATAAAACCGTTTAAATATCTCGTAATGTTGAAACTGATTGTAATTTTTAGGAAAGCTCTTTCATTATATCTAGCCGAATATAAGAAATGGCAATAAAAGTTGATAATGATCTGTAAAATCTGATTTTTTATGCAATAAATTGTGAAAAAGTGCCCATCCCTCCCCTACCTCCCCTAAAGTATGAAATGACATTACGAATCGAAGTGAAATGCGAGTTGTTGATCGAGTTTTATAGAATCCCAGTACTGGGGGAGCTCCAGAAGCTTTTTAATGCCGTCCTGTTTGAAGGGAGAACTCCAGAGGCGTGGAGTAGGAGTGTTGTCGTCCTGTTCTTCAAAAAGGGAGACAAAACCCAGTTGAAGAACTATCGACCCATTTACATCCAAGTGATGAGATGTCTCTACGAAGCCGCTACAATGTCCGTCCAAGTACAGAATCAGCAAACAAGGCCCATACCGTTGCATCGAGGAGTGAAACAAGGGGATGTTATTTCCCCGAAACTGTTCACTAATGCAATGGAGGATATGTTCAAGACGCTGAACTGGAAAGGACGCGGCATCAACATCAATGGCGAACACATCTCTCACTTGAGATTTGCTGACGATATCGTCATCATGGCGGAAACGCTGCAGGACCTACAACAGATGCTTAACGACCTGGCTGAATCTTCTCTACGCATCGGCCTACGGATGAACTTGGACAAAACCAAGGTCATGTTCAATGAACATGTTCTACCGGAACCGATTGCGATACACGGCGCCGTTCTCGAAGTTGTTCGGAAATATGTATACCTCGGGCAGACATTGCAGTTAGGTAGAAACAACTTTGAGGACGAGGTGAATAGGAGAATTCAGTTGGGTTGGGCTGCATTTGGGAAGCTACGTCGAGTCCTAACATCGTCGATTCCACAGTGCCTAAAGACAAAAGTCTTCAATCAGTGCGTCCTACCTGTCATGACTTACGGAGCCGAAACGTGGACACTGACGGTACGGCTGGTCCACAAGTTTAAAGTCGCTCAGCGGGCTATGGAAAGAGCTATGCTCGGCGTTTCTCTGAGGGATCGCATCAGAAATGAGGTAATCCGTCAGAGAACCAAGGTCATCGACATAGCCTACCGAATCAGCAAGCTGAAGTGGCAGTGGGCTGGCCATATTAGCCGAAGAACCGATAACCGTTGGGGTAAACGAGTTCTAGAGTGGAGACCGCGCCTCGGCAAACGTAGTGTAGGACGTCCTCAGGCACGGTGGAGTGATGACTTGCGCAAGACGGCTGGCAGGAGCTGGATGCGAGAAGCCGAAAATCGATCTCAGTGGCGTGCACTTGGAGAGGCCTATGTCCAGCAGTGGACTGCGATAGGCTGATGATGATGATGTGAACAGTTTGGACTTCAGAGATATAAGACCCGATCAAATAACTGTAACATTATACTCTTTATCTTCTAAGATATTTATATACAACAAAAAGTACTTCCATTTTCTGGCAAAACCCCATCAAGGAAAACTATCTTAAAATCCCTGCATACAAATAAACTTTAAAACTACTATTCTCGGAGTATAAAACTGCTTATTATAGTCCTCTTAACTGATTAAACTGGACCTTGGGCCCTTTATTTTTGCCTGTAGTACCCGCCAATTGGATTGTCCAGAACTTTTCTGAATTTTATTTGGAGCCACAGAACTAGCGTACTGTTTTCAAAACTAGTCAGACGACAATATGTTAAATTATTTTTTGTATTATTTAAAAAGAAGGGAGAAACATTTTTATTTAAACATAAGAAATGATAGTCGTACAAAATCATAAAATCTGCCCCGCACTAAATGGGTACAAATATTTCCAATACTTTCCTCTCAATAATTTAAAATCACAGCGCCAAAACTCGCAAGTTACCACCTCAGTGCTTGAGACATCCGTACAAACATGCTTTATTCAAAATTCTTGAGGATATATATCAGGGATTGGCTTGAAGCCAAGAATATCTTTGTCACCAAAGCTTGTAACCGGACACGTAAGTGAAACTCGGTTTGCAAGCCAAATTGAGATAATATTTTATTGAGAGCAAGTGTATTTGTTGGTGCTAAAGGTTTGTGCTGCATTTAGTGCTGTTTTTAATATTGGATCTGTTATTTTTATCGATACCTGAACTGAAATTGATACATCCCTGAAACTCTTGGAAGTTATTTTAGTTGAAAGAAATGACTAAGATAAAAGTAGGTTCAGAAAGTATCAGAAAATATGACTTTATGCTTATTTTTTTTTTAATTGGAATAATTGAAGTCGATTTTATTTATTTATGTCCCATTATTTTATTCCCCTTAGTTATTTAGTTTTCTTTTTCTATTTTTTTGCCTATCCTTGGTTTCATTTCGCCTTTCTCATGGCCCTAATTTTTTCTCACTATGACCTCACTCCAATTAGGGTGGGTCCGATTTGTGAAATTGACTGAATACTTGAGCGCTCAGTCATTACGCTTAAATCAGTTTCACGCTGATTCCGCTCGTTTATAAGTAAAAAAAGTTCGCTTGAATAAGCGAAAATGACGCAACGAAGCGATGGCGATCTTACCTGACGTTTGACGTTTGGCTCGATTACCTGTTTTTGAAAATGGGCTGATGGCTGAAAAGATTGACTTTCCAGGATAACTAGTTTTTGCTATTCAGTCGAAATCTGTTTCTCTTTTTCCTCTTTTTTCTAACACTGAACTGATCGGTATATAAGAAAATAACGCAAACTTCAGGGGTATCTTTAGCTACTTTCTCAATGATACCAATGGTAAATAGAATTCCGTTTGCATTGTTTTCATATTCGCCTTTAAGGGTTTTCGTAATTTTACACTAAATGCTTTATCCACAATTTCCTCCATACAAAAAGCGATAAGACCTCTTTAAACCCATTTATTCTTGGAGGAAAGATAAAAAGCTGCAACTGCCGTATCTAGCACGTGTTGATGCATTCGTCACGCCACCTCTCGGCTAAATTGAAAACGTGCGTGTAATACGTGCCACTTCCTATTTTGTAGAGGAAATGAAAATATCTTGGAATTTCATGAACATCTTATGAAAGATCAGCTAGGAATCTACAATTGGTTTAGCAATAGGTAGGTCTAATGGGAACAGGGCAGGAGGAAGAAGAAGAAGAGGTTTAATGACTTCATATCAAAAAGTAGGGTTTTGTATGTAACTCATTCATTCATTACCTAGGGCAGGTTGAAGTACCTACATCATTTCTTGTAGATTTTTGTTACTTACCCTTTTCTTCCACCCAAAAATTACTGAAAGGATTTTGAGAAAATTTTAGTAATATTACTAAACCATATAGACCAATTAGGCCTCAAAAGTGACCATTAATAAAGCGATCCAATTTGCAGTTTATCTAAAAAAAACAGCCAACTACCCTGACATTTAAATCCTTTAATATCTAAAAAAATCTCAAGTCCAAAGCAGTCGCTTATAAACCTATTAGGGCAGCTAAGCAGCAAATCGTGGTGCCTCGCTAACGATCTCTAACGTGGTAATGTGGCGGAGACGTCCGCTCGCCACGAAATATGGGCCGCGATTGTGGTGATAATGCGATGTGTTCTTAGATCATTTAACTTATTGGACACGCCACAGCCGTGTTCCTGTTAGACCTGTAACAAGAAAAAATTGTGCAATTAACATGTTTCTCGCTATAAATTGATAGCAGTTGCTCGTTGGAAAACACTGCAAAAGGCTAGGACTATAGGCTAGTAGACGATAACAACCTAATTGATCATTTAGGGAGCGACTTGCTTTATTCTTGAAATTAACAATTTTCTTGTGTGATCGGCTCTCGTTCTTAAAATACCAGACTATCTCGCATGGTTTTTTTATGTTCATGGCGGCTCCGGTAGGTTTAATGCTCTAAGAATATATGCGAGTTCAGGGTTAGCCTGATGTTTAGGGTTTAAGTGGTGGCTAATTTAATTGAGGTAACTGATATGGGGACTAGGCTTAGCTCAGCTCAATAAAAAGCATTTATAGGTAGGCGGTTTATTTGAATTGAAAACCTAATCGTATTGAATGTAAAATTTTAAGTGTGATTTTCTTTTTCCTTATTTGATGATCTTGATGTTTTCCTATTATGGATATTGGATAAATGTTTTAAAAATAATGTAAAATCAATCAAAATAATCATTTTAACGCTAGGTAACTGCGAAATCTTCTCAAAGGCTCAAAAATTGTTTTGCATCCCTACCAATATAAACTAGTCCAAACCCCCCTAACCCATATAATATTTTTTCACACCTTAGCATTTCCCCGCAAGGTGTGCGACTCATTATGCCTCTAATCCCCATCACTTGGCCGCCAGTAAGCCGGGTGAACCGGGTCGAGTGCGTGCAATGTTACCCGGTCACTTGCATTACGTGTAGCTCAAAGAAGTTAGGGCATAGTGTTTTAAAGACTTTTAAGGCAGAATATTGCATAGTTGAAGTTGATTTTGATTGTGGAGAAAATATAATTTTACTTACACAAACTTTCCAGGTACTTACTGTCAAACTATCTGTTTATTTATCGAAGAGTGGATTGCATCAAGTAACTACAACGATAAACCATAGCCAGCTGTAAATTCATGCCAATTGGTCAAATCGGTGATTTGGTTACCGTATATTTAGATGTATCACTACATAGTATAAAACAAAGTCGCTTTTTCTGTCCCTATGTCCCTTAAATTAAATCTTCAAAACTACGCAACGGATTTTAATGCGGTTTTTTTCAATAGATAGAGTGATTAAAGAGGAAGGTTTATATGTATAATAACATACATTAAATAATGGGGAAATACTGTTACCCCCTGCGAAGCCGGAGCGGGTCGCTAGCAAGCTATATTACTGTAAAGTTGGGTGTGGATAAGAAACCTTAGTTTGCCAAACTTCAAAACATGCAAACATACTACCTACCTATTTATATGTAATACCTACCCGTTAAATAAATACCTATCTAATCCAATTTCATTGTCTGTGAAAAACGAGAATTTGATACCAAAATTCCCAAAACACCGGGAAAATTATTCCAAGTTAACACCAACGTAAAAATTGTTGTACAATCAATAGGAAAACTCTCGGGTTGGAATTTTTAAACTCTCCCTGTGGAAATATTCAAAACAAAGTTTTAACAGTAATTAACCTATTTCCGTAACTTGTTGCTCGGGGTTAGGCTGTTGACATATTTTACTAACTAGTTACTAGGTAAAACTTTGTGTTTTTTTAGGCAAGAAAATGTGACATGAGTACCAATATCTACAGTTTATTGTACGGCATATGAAACATTCGATTGTTTAAAATAAGAAATAGACAATTCAGTAGGTGCTCTTATTATGTACAGATGTAGGTATTATCTATCTCATGATTGGACTCACAACAGCAGGCGAGCCACAGTCATGTCTCTGAATCCTACATGCACATTGTCTTTGCGTACGTAAGTTCAGGATCGCTCAGTAGTGGACGAGACGTCAATTCATACAAAGACAATGTTCTGCTAGATTTTGATACACAAGTATGACCCATCCGCTTTCGAGAGATAATACACCTATACCTGCCTCAACCGATAGGTACAATCAACTGGGCCTATAGCCTGACCGTTTAACCACGACAAAGACAAAGCAGAAATGTTTGTTAGTACCGAAGCGAACGTTTCATTACCGAGAATATCGTGTACTGACAGACAAACTCACTTGCTACATATGGTACATACTTAGGTATACCATGGAGAACAAAATGACTAGCGGAGACGTCAAAACGCAAAATTTCCTAGGAAATTAGCGCGCCAAAATGTGTTTGAGGGACGAGGAACGTTACTAGCTTTGCCCTTATACGCTTTCCAGGGAATCCGCTCATTTTTCCAACAATCTTTGATAGATTGGTCTTGATTTGACAAGAAACCCGAACGCCTCGTTAGCAACTGATTGTTCGTTGATCAAGCCTACTGTACATTACTTGACCTACAAGAAGGCGCTTGACTTACCTTCCTTATGGCATCTCCGCTATCTTTCCTATCTCTGTGACATATGTATATCTATGTAATGTGACGGCAAAGGATAGTTCGTGGAAATACGCGTGTGTAGTTTATAATTTATTTACAGTTTGTAGTGTGTAGTTAGTGGTTCGTGTCCTGTGTGGGGTTAAATTAAGGGGACACTGTGTGAGTTGGCTATTGAAAGGCTAGTGTCAACTAAAGTAAAAAAACTACGAACAAAAATTAAAATTTAGTCGATGTTTTAAAAACATATTTTAGCGACGATTTAAAGTTTAATACGAAAGTAATTCTAATTTTGACGTTGATATTTTTTGCTACTTCCACGAAGAACTTTTATCTACCTCGATAAACCATGGAATCCCATTACGTTTATGTAAGTGTTGTTGTGTGCATTGCAAAAAAATTAAATCAGGCAAGTCTAACTATTCTGAACGAAAACCTAGCCCATAAATTCTCTACCGCAAAAACGGGAATAAAAAATACTTTTCACCAAGCTACTGCTCAAATACTGAATGCAGTTAGCTAGAGGCAAATGCAGCGCCTTGCAGACTGTCACTGTGAAACGATTCACGCGTTAGAACGGCTGAAAGCGCTTAACGCTGCAATGTATAAAGTTAAGACTATCTACTTTTTTGATCTGTGAAAGAGCGTTAGTTGTACCTTTGAATGAAGAAAAGTGGATAAAGATGATATTAAAATAAAGAAAAACATTTTGCGCTCAGCCTATTTCGAACGGTGTTGATTTTTGGGGTCGACTTCTACTTTAACTGGATGCGACCAGTGTGTTAAATGGAGCAACTGCCTATCCAATCTTCCTAACCATTTGAACAGGCAATACTTTCTGACCTGAATTTACCAGTTTGAATCTTCCGAAACAGCTCCTAAACTATCTTCTGATAGTATAGCAAATGACATACTAATAAGTATCAAATTACATACTAATAAGTATGTTTTACCGACTTAAAAAAAAGGAGGAGCTTCTCAAGTCGTCTGTTCTTTTTTTAAATTTTAGAGCGTTATTGCTAGTTCGTAAACAATGTTCGCGATGCCTGCTTTATTATGTTTGATTAGCTGGCAATATTCTTATAAAACAAAAGGTACACTTTGCCTTGTGGCTATCAAAATGCATTTTAGAAGAAGCAGCACTAGGTTTATAAAAAATGCTATTAAGATATTGAAATCTTTTTACATCCTATGGTAGTTAACAAAAAAAAATGGAACCACCAGGGTCTCAGTAGAATTTGAAAAACTATCATCATCATCTGCCTAGCCTTTTCCCAACTATGTCCTGGTTGGCTTCAAGTCTCATCGGACGCAGCTGAATACCAGTATGTTACAAAGGAGCGACTTCTTTCAAAAAATTACCAGTTACGGGAAATTTCCTCCTTATTAAATCCTTATAACCCAATTAACTAACGATGTTTCTAGAACATTCGAGGAAAACTTTCTTACATCGATTCATCCCATCTCGGACCATTGTGTATAATATACTACAAAAAATAAATATAGGTATTATGTTTATGTATGCTATGAAAAGATTTCTTAGAATTCACCCACAATGCGGTTTTTTGTGTTTTGTAACAAAAATATTTGCTACTTCACTTATTAGCCCAAAGTGTATAGAATCATGCTTGTTTGCTGACAATGGACTTCTTTCGCTATAGGTTTTGTTGTGTAGTGGAGGAATATTCCTCTGCCAAACACTGGTATGATTTCAGCCTCTTTAAAGAGTCCAATTGTTACTAATAATATAAAAAAAATATGTATGTGAAAGTAGCTCTATCTGTCCGTCAAACTACTGAACCGATACACATAGAGATAGACACAATTTTTATTTATTTATTTCAAAACACATCATTAACAACAGTACGTATAACAGAACATTTTATAGACAACTAGCTTCCCCCCGCGGCTTCGCCCGCGTGGAGTTCGGTTATATCGCCTTTCCAGGAGAACTCTTCTAAAGTCCGGGATAAAAACTATCCTATGTTCTTTCTCAAGGTCAACTCTATCTCTGTACCAAATTTTATTAATATCAGTTTAGTAGTTTAGACGTAAAAGCGTAACAGACATACAGACAGAAAGACAGTGTTACTTTCGCATTTAGTAGGGATAGTACGGAACCCATCATACATCATAGGTACGTGAGTCAGACTCGCACTTGGCCGGTTTTTTAATATTTATACCTAATGGCATTATAATTGTCTTTAAAGTAATAAATTAATAATACTGAGGAGTGGCAGAGAGTCCCTCCCCTGAAATTACTCCTATATTGACAAAGGGAGGACATTATAATCTAATAACCTATAACGATGTTTACTCGATTAAGGTTAAATGGTTAATCGCTTCCTTATAATATCGATTAAGGTTTATTCATTATAGTGATTATGAAAGATGATATTAATTTTCTTAAAAAGGAAATACATAGTAATATTCTGCAGTTTTCCTACTTATGAAAAACTTTTCCAAAATTCTAAAAATTTATTGCGATAAAAAGGTGCCTGTAATTATAAAATTAATCTATGTTTAGTAAAATATATTAGTATAACTTCCACAAAAGAATATTATCCTAAAAATAAACTAGGAAGGAATCACTTATCTTACTTAACAAAACTACAATTTTTCAACATTTTAGCTCCATAAATCAATTAATGGAATTAAGCTTGTAGAAATTGTTTTTCAAACTAACTTTCCTTAACTTAAAGTAGAACTAACACGGAAACCCTTTAGACCATTCACCCTTGACCGTTTTAGAGATAAGAAAAAAAAAATACATTGGAAAAATATTACAGAAGACCATCTTCTAGTTTAATTCTAATCGATAAAATTAAAATTATTAAAATAATAAGTTGTTATATGGGATATTGTTCTACTTTTCAGAATTTGTTATCATAGCGGCGACAGAAATGCATCATCTGTGAACATACTCAATTCTTTATTAGCATTCCATATGTTATAACATGTAGTACATTTTGATTAGTGACAATTTGGACCCTATAGGGCACAGCTTAAAGAATCAGGAGAGTTTTACTAGCTTATTAATAAATTGTAATTATATTTAAAAACATATTAATTAGTGTACATGTGAGTGTAGATGTGAGTTTGTGTATATGCATGTGTCACGGGTGAGCAACTGAGTCTGTGTTTGTGTTATGACTTGTATGTGTGTACTTTTATATAGTTTGTATTTATTAAAGGATCATTTCAATTGTCTAACCACCACGGTTTATGAGATACAACCTGGTGAAAGACGGACAGAAAAAAAGAAAGATAGATGTTCAGACGGAAAGACGGACTAACGGACAGTCGGATAGTGAAGTAGTAAAAGTCCCGATGTTTAAATGTCTTGTGGCACTGGGCCTTCTGACAATTCAAAGTTACGTCAATATCGTGCCGAAATCTTTGGAGACTTGTAAGAGTTATTACTTTCTGTTTCACCCTTCTTTTTTAATTTAAGTAGCTTTTTCTCATTTGCATCTGTCACTTTGACCGGCCCTTAACGAACTGGGAAAAGGATGATTACGAAATTATCTTTGATCATCTGTTTTTTACCCTATTGCTGTGAAACTTTAAGGAGGACAAACTGAACTTCTTAAAATGGTTTGTGTGATTTTCGTGTTTCCTCACACTACTTCGATTCAAATATTATTCCTGTGATAGCTTATTTATTGAGAAAAAGTTATAATAATAATGTCGGAACACTTTCTTACACACGGGACACTTTTTCACACACGGTCGGTTAGCTCCACGGTAAGTTATTAACCCACCCAAAACAAAAATGTGAAAGACTGCCAAGTTCGATAATATGGGAATGCTTCGCCTATAAAAGAAGTGAGATCTGAATAAGTACCAAGTTCCATACACATACTTCAGTTAAAAATAGTTACTTTTTAATGACGTTACTTGGCAAGTTTTCATACACCTTGTTATAAACCTACTAAACGCAATGAATCAAGTATTTAATTTTCTATTAAAAATAGTTACTTTTTAATGACGTTACTTGGCAAGTTTTCATACACCTTGTTATAAACCTACTAAACGCAATGAATCAAGTATTTAATTTTCTATTAAAACTTGCCAAGTAACATCATTAAAAAGTAACTATTTTTAACTGAGGTATGTGTATGGAACTTGGTACTTATTCAGATCTCACTTCTTTTATAGGCGAAGCATTCCCATATTATCGAACTTGGCAGTCTTTCACATTTTTGTTTTGGGTGGGATTTCATTTATTTTTGTAAGGTTGTTTATTTTTATTTTTTTCTTATGATGAAGTTAGTTAAAGAAATGTCTCATTTATACTATCTTTTAGATTTTTTATGTTTCTTACAAAGAAATGAACTAGATTAACTAAATGGACTAGATTTACCAACTGACTGACATGACATGTTATCATATATTATGTTCGTGGATCAAAGTTACACATTCGTTATTTTCGAAAGTGATTCACACTTGGCCGTTTTCAGATTTTTACTTTACTCTGACTAAATACAAATCTTTGTACCATTCGAAGATATATTATATAAATATAGATACATTTAGTTCGTTTTAGTTCCTTAGGGGTATAAATTTACACCGGGTATAAAACACCTTCATTATTTTGAAACCGACTCACACTTGGCCATTTTCAGATTTTTCCCTTTACCTTGACATAAAGACCTACCTCCATGCCAAATTTCAAGTCAATACGACCATTGGAAGTGGTCTAGGTTTTTGATAAGTGAGTCAGTCAGTCAGTCAGTGAGTGTATAGTAAAAATAGCGATTTTCTGACGTCAATGTCTCAAGACCTACAATAGGTATATTAATGAAATTTTGTATTTTAGATAAGTGAGGGAGTCTCAACAGATACTAGAAATTTGAAACGCGTAAATAAAATAGATTTTGAGTTACAGGGGGGTCAAAATTTGGCCCGAAATGGTTCGTGTAATATAACCCACGGCCGGTGTGTCGCTTTTTTTGCTCGAACTTGGCGGACACACTGCCGTGTGTCTAGATTAACTTGTGTTATGGGTGCCAACACAACTGATAAACTACAAAACATATTATATATTATAGACTAAACAGTAGGCCGACATTTGACCCTATGTTTGTAATTTTTTTAAGGACCTGGTAAATACCTGATCTTTGTAAAGTGCGTACTATGATTCATCTTCATAATGATTTAGAAACCCAAACAAACTATTGGTCGACTAAAAGTTTGCAGCTGGTGGGTCAAGCCGACTGAGGTTAAAGGTTCATACCCCGAAGTATTTAATTTTAATTCGTCTCTCAGTTTTTTGGGCACATTTATCTAAATTGAATTGGCTATCGATTTATTTGGATATTAGCTACATTAGACTTTTGAAACGATCATTAGCAGAGCTTTTAGAATTTAATGGTTATTTTGACTTCTATTCATACACATGTTGGAGGCAGACAGGCAGAGTCATGCTTACTAAAATTATGAATGGAAAGTAACCCTGTCTCTATGATTAGTTTTCACGCTAAAACTACATAAATGATTGACAGCCTTAAATGTAATTTCTTACACGGATAGTCAAAAGGACACAGACAATTTTGTACCAGATTGTGTTTTTCTGAGGCGCGCGTGGAGATACGGGGCATAACAGCAAATAATAGCATAGTTTGATGGTCAGTTAAAAAAAATTGTAACTACCACTTCCTTTCAGGCAACAGTACCAGTTTCCACTTATGATTCTTAACCTAGCTGATCTACCGACCTACTTACCCACTCCCTACAGAAGTACATAACACACAATAACATTACATAATTCATTCAGTACCTACAAACAGTTCGTCACACACTACACATGTCTGCTGTTATCAGACGCCGTGATCTTGAGATGGGCAAGACAGCTACCTTTACGTGTTCACACAATAACACCTATATGTATGTTTGTTTTGATAGCTTGAAGATTTTTAGACTTGAATATTTTAGATAAAATGTTTTAAAGTAAAAAAATTGGGCTCTTTGATCCCCTGTAGTCTTCTGTTCTCTTCTATCCCCCTCTCACATCTTACAGAGTTTGATATGGCCAATTATTTTATGGTGGAACCAAATATGGTGAATAGGTGCAACCAAAATTGTACGCGAATGAGAAATCTTTACGTGACTCTGAGCGAGTCAACTGCTAGTATGTATTTATTTATTTATTGCAAAATGTATACAGATGCATCTTATGCTAGTTACACATTACCCTGTTAGGGCGCAGCAAATTAACTTAAAACTAAAAGTATTATAATAATGACTTAGCTATAAATATATATATATATACAAATACAAAAAAAATACAAAATATTTATTTCTTCAATAAGTAGTTTACAATCAGTATGTGTTTGGAGCCTACTTTTAAGCAAAAAATGCTTGTATTAGTAGACTCCACTCTTCCATATCAAGAGATCATTATAATTAAAAAAGAAAAGAAAATCTATTTGTTACATTCAATTAAGTATGCATTAAGTTTTGCCGAAACGTGTGTGTGTGAGTACGTGAGTATGTATGTGTATGTGAGTGTAAGAGTGTGTGTGTGTGTGTGTGTGTGTGTGTGTGCGCGTGCGTGAGTGTGTGCGTGTGTGTGTTTATGAGTGAGAGCGCGAGTGTTTACATGTTATTATGAATAAATGTGTATTATGTAGCTTATTTTAAGAGTGCTTCTGTCTCCTCATAGGTAAGTTCTTTTATCCATTTAGTTATATCTTTTTTACACTGTCGATATTGTTTACTGTATATAGATAATTCTTGATTTATTTTATTGTATAATTTAGCTGAACGTTTTTTATGCTGAATACTGGCAAAGCGGGTGTTTGTTTTAGGGATTTGTGCAATAATGTCTTTCCTTCTTTTATTTAATTTGGATGCATCATAAGGTAGGGTCTTATGTGTTTTTAATATGCTTTATATATATTACATTAATTTATAAGAAGTTAACAATATCTAGAAATAATTATTAGTTAAGCTTACATCTACAATATCAACTTAGGTATATGACAGTAGTTTTAGTTTATCCATATCTTAATTATTATATCTACTATTTATTGCACAATGTTTTTAGGAACGACATAATACTGTATTCGCGTGCTAAAGTTGGAATTTCGCGGACATTTTAAAAATGTTCGCAACGCAATTTGTAACTTAAAGCGAAGACCAGAGCATACATTTGTATGCCACACACTGACGCCTATAATAATGAATGAAATATATGTTAATATGAATGAATGAAATATAACGGAAAAAGTTACTAACAACAGTAACAACCTACCTAATATAAATTAAGCCTTAATGCCTTTTACCCCAAAATCATCCTACCTCTCATTCCCAAAAGTCCAAAATCTTATCACTTTTGTAACGTTATCGAAGTACATAGACAAGAGGGTGACACGCCATCTTAAGGCGTTGCCATGGCAACCGGCGAGGCTCGCAGCCCGGTCGACGGCCCACGCTGTCCTTGGATCCCACAAGGTTGCTTAATCTAATAAAATTGAAATGCTTTTACAATTGTTTTTTCATTGCAAAGATGTTTGTGTGAGAATACGAACGATTTTGTAAAATTTTTGCTGCTGCTAAATAATCATTAGGTTGGTAAGGCATTTTGGGTTTAGCTTTATAGCATATTTTTATGGATTTTTCAATAGCGTTTGAACGGCTCATGTCGTTTACTGGAAAATAAAACTTTTCATTGCTATGCATTGGTAATAATATGTATGTTTATGTAAAAACGAAAATATATTTATCTGCTTCATTATTAAGACTACTTTATACTGCTCAATTAGATTCAGTTTTATAGGTATACAATCAGACAGCGATCGACATAATATGTGTAGTAGAATACAGCGTGCTTAATGTTATAGGTATTAGAGAATATAACTCTGTCTGTAGGTTAGTGGTGCTTTCAAGTCGAACTACTGAACCGATTTTAAAGAAAAATCTTGAAGCCTCAGAAAGGATACCGGCTACTTTTCACGGGCGGGTGAAACCACATTGAATAGCTAGTTACTTACACAAGTGAACGAACTCACCCCCATTTATCTGCGAACAGTAATTTAGTAACAAAAGAAACTTACTAAGTACATCACTTAATATATTTTTGCAAAACTTTTGAGCAAGATAAACATAACGACAGTTTCAAACTGCGATATCGCTGAATAAATCTTATGAACCTGTGTATAAATAAACATTTTAATACTTTGGTAACTTTGATTTATTTTGTGGTGGTAACACCAATGTTACCAATGATGTGATACAATGTTACCAATATTTGAGGGAAAGTAATGTGGTTTTGCAATTGATTATATTACAGTTTACAATGCATCTTTACTATTAATAATCACTTCGTCAGTAAGTTTTATAAAGAGGAGTCATTAAGGTTTTGTTTGCGTTGGAAAGCGTTGAGTTTAACTTTGATTAAAACCGCGGGAAAACTTCTAGTTTTCTATGGGTACAGATAGAGATTAGATTCTTTAATTGCCTCTAAAGAAGCATCTTTTTCAGAAACGATTTATTAACATAACGAATTCTAAAATCAATACTTTATTGAAATATGAAAAATGGTAAGTAACTAAGTAATGCTCGAGTAAATATTATCAAGACATGATCGTAAGTATTACAACGCACACCTGTACCAAAAATCCATTAAGAAAAATGAGCATGATACAACGTAAAAACTCAAAGTACCTTACAAACATTAATTTACAGATTCCAATATATCGGTACATCATTCAACCACAAACAATGCTCGTACATTATCTGAACGAATGAATGAACGGAATGGACGAAACGTATTGAACTTTATTCATACGATCGTTCACTGTTTGTAATTAAAATGTAATCCTTAATAATCCAGAATATTCTGTGTCGTGTATCGTTTTGTTTCGAAAACGATATTTCGGTTTTAATTATATTACTTGCGAGATTTTTTTAATGATGACAGATTCGGTGTAAATATGGGTGTATCTACATAGTAGTGTTTTCAAGTATTGTTGGTAGGTCAAGGGGAACTTCAAGAACCTTCAAGAAACAATATTTTTTCAATATAGACACTTATCGAGTAGTGTTTACTTTTACTTCATGTTCGTCACTCTTTAACACAAAATCTACCCATTTGTAAATCTCAAATAAAATCTACAGATCAAAGGACAATGGGCAGATTGGTATACCCCACCAATAGCAATGTCATATATATCATTGGATAGGCCTTTTTATGTAGAACAATATTTACTATGACAGCTTTGCTGAAATGTTTGTCCGTTCTGAGATATAGATCAAAAACTGTGCAAAAGTTAGAACTAAGTAATCTATTGATAACTCAAGTTTTTAAAGGAAAATCTAAGAACTACTAAGTGTAAGTCTTGTATGAAAGAAAATCAGATTACAGTATTGATTAGCATCAGTTTTAGGATTGTTTGTTATCTATATCTCAGAATGGACAAACAATAGAACAAAGCTGTCATAGTGAATGTTGTTCCAGTTAAAAAGACCTATCCAATGATATGTATGACTTTCCTATTGGTGCGGTTTCTCACTACGCCCAACATCCAGTTGGTACAATAAAAGGTTGAAATGCTACATAATAGTAACAATTATGGATCCTAACGGGCACAGTAGTACTTACAAGACTTAAAGTTATTAGTACTTAGATTTTCCTTTAAAAACTTGAGGTATCAATAGATTACTTAGTTCTAACTTTTGCACAGTTTTTGATCTATATCTCAGAACGGACAAACATTTCAGCAAAGCTGTCATAGTAAATATTGTTCTACATAAAAAGGCCTATCCAATGATATATATGACATTCCTATTGGTGGGGTATACCAGGTCCCATATATTTGTGCCCATTGTCCTTTCATACCGTATCATGTTATGCAGGTATAACTTTTTTTGGCCAATAGATATTTAAAATTACCGTGAAATATAAAAATTAACTAAATTTTGAATCCATCTATCACGGCCCTTGGGTTGTCAGTCTTCGGACGTAGGCCTCCTCCAAATCTTTCCGTTTCTGCCTTCTCTTGCAACTCTCGTCTAATTTTGAACAGAAAATACAAAAAGGTTTCTTGTAAAAACAGGCTGATACGAAAACTTAAAACTATCCCACCAATTTACTCCCACAAACACATCATCATATAATTTTTATTTATCAGAGCCGCGGTCTCAATTCCCTACCTGTCGGGCCACGAGATATACGGCCGGCTACCTGTCACCGCTTGATATAAAACTATTTCATAGTCATAGAAGCGAATGAGTCTATGACTGCAACATGCTATAATGCCCGCTGACAGGATTTGTCAAAATAAAAAGTCGTTGAAATGTAGGGTGGGTATGATAGTTGGAAGTTGGGGATATTTTTGTTTTGAGTTAGTTATTTTGGAAATGAAATGGCTGTATAGTCAATTAGCCAAAATAAAGCAGTTTTTATCCAACTTAGAGAGCACTTGTTGGTAGCGTCATTTAGTAGGGGCCGAATAAAGTTGATAATTATAAATAATTTTAATAATCTCTTTAGTTACTAAAAATATGTCGATTTCTTAGGCATGAATTTTATCGACTTTTTTTACCTGTTACTTTAGAACATTATTTGCATCCACTTTAATATTATAAAGCTGAAGAGTATGTTTGTTTGTTTGCTCAGTTTCGTCTTGGAAACTTATTTTTCTATAAATATTATTTGATTTTGAACCCATTATTCTAGAATGCTGTAGGATCCGTTTTATCAGGGTAGTGAAGTAATTCCCGGGATGCGAGAGAAAGCACTGACATAAGCTAGTGTAAATATACAGTAAGTACATTAATTGTGAGCTTGTATGTATATACATAGTGTCAAAGGTTCCCCGCAGAAGATTTGTTGACAGCGCTTAACCCGGTCGCATAAATTAATCAAACTTCAACCTTGCTTATGCGATGTATGTATCTTCTTAGCTGGTTATAGTTGTTGCCCTGTCTTTGCATGACTTATAATAATGTCGTATGAATTGAAATACTACTTTGGTTAAAAATGTGTTTAATACTCGGGTCGATTTAAATTACAGATTCGTAACGAGTAATGTGAACTTAATTACGTGATGTGAAATTAAAATATAATATCATCATCGTCTCCTTAGAATTTTTCCGACTATCTTGGGGTCAACTTTCACTCTAACCAGAAGCAGCTGAGTACCAGTGTTTTACAAGGAGCGACTGCCTATGTAAACTCCTCAATATGAAATATTTGAGGACTATAGAAAAATACATTAGCAACACGATGAGTTTCGATAAATGAACAAAGAATACTTTAATTTGCACATTACTAAGGTACGTATTTACTTTTTATTATTACAATATTTTTAAAACAATAAAGAAAACGCAAGCAGCTGCCATTTTTCTTTAAGTAGGTACTTCTAAACCAATTTAAAAATGATTCAATAAGAATGCTAAGTGGGGGATCGTTTTATTTTTCTTGACGAATTAATTACAGCGCAGCTGCTAGACCCAACATCTGAGCATCTGAGCAATATTCTATGTTTTATGGATATTGTTACACGAACAAATTAATTACGCATTATTTTAAACTTAATTAGATAATAAAAGAAAGACTACCAGTTTTTGTGAGTGTTAATTGGTGGCTTTACGGCAACCAAAACTCCTTGACGTCAAAAAAATAGTTACCAAGTCCATATAGTACCCCAAGAATCACCTAATTCTTGGTCCCTGGGACTACCTACTTAAAACATGACAGGTAATAAGTAAAGCAGTGCTTACGAAAACTATTCCTTGTTATACATTGAAAACATTAAGGTTCTTTTAAATTACACTTTTAAACTTTAAGTTAAAAAAAAGCAATAAATCACTGTTCCTAAGCCAAGCTGTGTCATAATAAGGCATTAAAACTTTAAATAACTTACCTAAATCACGAAAACAAATTCCATTCACCTGCGCCTCCACATTTCCACTTTAGAAGTACACTATCAAGCCCACAACTAAAATCAAAACAATTTAAACTTATAATTCTGTGTGGTAACCCTACTCACATACCGTCACCAACTAGCACCATACACTTGAGCACACACAAAATGAACCTTATTTCATTGTAACAAGATCGATATGACACGCATAACCAATGTTGGCGTTCCATGCATGACATGAAAACTCATGAATAGATATTGCGATGACAAAACCGCGTAAAATTGGACTTTGGTATGACGTAGAATTATTGTTTTATTCCCGTTTAGAGGTGCGTTTAGAACAAACTGGTATCCCGGGAACGGGATGCGCAAATACAATTATTTGTTACGTACCTTACATATGCATGCGTGAAGGGATGTGAAGAATGTGTAATACATATTACTTAATATTTATATGACAAATTGACTTCGTTGGATTTACTTTCTTTGTATGCCGACTGGGACTAACATAATGTAGCTTTATAATATGTGTGAATAAGCATCTTTCTACAGTAGTTTCTCCTGCGTCCCGACCTACTATTCCGCACACTTAGATTTTGAGTAGACTGTAGCCTATTCCTCGATAAATAGGTACCTACTCAAATCGGTTCACTAGCTCTTGAAATAGCGTGTTCAAACAAACTTTTCAGCTTTATAATATTAGTACCTATGGATTAGAATAGTACTTACCTGAAATCTAGATCTCTGAACTACGTCAAAATCTACCTGAAAACTTATCTATTCTAGACTTAGAGTCACACTTTCATAAACGACTACTGAGGGAGCAAAGTGAGGTGACAACATGGAGAACAAAATTACTAGCGGAGATGTCATAACGCAAAATCTTCTAAGAAAACAGCGCGCTAAAATGCGGGTGTTCGGGGGACGAGGTACATTATTACATAGCTCGCCTTCTATGGACCCCGCCCATTATTTATAAAATCCTAAAATAAAATCAACCAATCATGAGCAATCTATGACAGATTGGTTTTAATTTGAACCCGAAGTCTCGTAAGTTTTAGGCTGTGTTCAATCCAAACTGACTGTTAGCCGCTGAATGTGAGCAAACGTTACGCAAATTATTGTATTTCCATGCATGTACACTTCTTCGTTCTCATCTAACCGACGATACATCATACGGTTTGAATTCAGCCTTAGTAACTGATCACGTCTACCTTACGTTGCTTGACCTACAAGAAGGCGCTTGACTTACCTTTCATGGCAACTACATAATCTTTTCTTTCTCTGTGGAACTTAGTGTGGTGACATGCTATTACATTCTGTATTCACTTAAATTAATCTCCAGAGGGGAAGGTGTTCCTTAATCGTAAACTATATGATGTAAACTGTCTCTAAATTATTAATTACACCTGTGTGTGACAATATAATACTTGAATGTCTGTTTGTTTGTATTTCAATAGGTTAGGTTGTTTGTTTGTTGTTTATATACGGTACTAAATGTCTGAAGGTTTTTGTCCTAGAGGAACGCTCAAAAGCGAAATGGAATTTGACTTTCTTTTTCAATTTATCAGCGTTATTGTGGAGTAATGTCTTGCTAGGATCTTTTGGCTGATTACTTAATTATATAAAAAAAACGCCATCACGATACTAAATCAGTCCGCGTAGTTTCTCAATATTAGTTCTCAATATACTAAACTGTCTTAAAAGCAAAACTTCCGAAAGTCTTAAAGGCAGTCTTATCGTAATTATTCATCATAGTAGGCATAATGTGTAGGCATATACCTACTTAATACGCAGATAGCCTGTCCATGAGTAAATGTCAAGAGGATAGACAACACCCGGTGTGCGCTTTCACTTCCCTTAATAAACCCCAACTGGGATATCCAATCAATTGCACAGACATGTGAATTACCCACAAATAATAACATTTTCAGTACCTAAATCAAATTTGTGTACGTACTGAAAATAAGATAGGTAAGATTTTAATTAATTATCAACTAATATTGTCAATGCCAGGTAATTCTCAGGCCTGTGTTCAGTAGTGGTCGTCCTATGGCTGAGATGATGATGATTAAGTTAATTTTCATTGTTATTTTTCGTTGATGCTCTCCAGGGTTTGGATAAGGAGATTTTTAACAAAACACATGTAAGCTAAATTCTATAATGCACTTACTCATGTGTCAATAAGGAAACGTTTGGCACACACTATAAATCTAACGGTAGGTGGTAAAATGAATCCCCATTCTGCACACAAGATAAAAGATCCTATTATCGAAAAAATATTGTACACACAGTCAATTCAAAATACCCTATGTGAGATAATTGCACACAGACATAAACACAGGTCAAACTGAGAACCTTCTTTTTTGAAGTCGGCTAACAACTCAGCATCAATTACTCAATTACTAAAGTGCTTAACTAAAACATAAAGCAGCTGCAGCTTTCAACGAGAATAAAGCGCTCAAGATTTATCAAACTCAAGCTTGTTAAATTGTATGCACGTTTTGGCTCAAGCAACAGAAATTGCCTCTGAGGGGTGCCGTCATAATTCATAAATTTTCAAAACGCGGCCACGGTTCATCAAGTTGGCCTGAATTAGTTATGTCATACCAAGAGAAGGTCGAATGTCACGTGAATATATTAGAGGGAGTTATGCTACAAAGATGGAAGGACCAAAAATGCAATGATGCAACCGGTCATTAAATTTGCATTAGGTATTCGGAAGGAAATATTAAAAAAAAGAGTCCTCTTGGGACGGTTGGACACGGTAAACTGAATTTTGAAAAAAGCTGTGTGTTTGTTTCTTTAGTTTCTACTAAAACTGTCTCAAAGGACCTTTTTATACATTTTTCAGCCATCATTAAATGCATCAAACAAATATTTATGTTGTTTGTACATAGTTAGAAATGTTGGTTTACCTTTTATTTCCCGTAAATTATCATTTAGACAAGCTACTAAAATAAAGCTAGTCACAGCTATTTATATATTTCCATGAACTCGTAAACATTTCTAGACTTTATAAAAGGAATAAAAATGCAAAGCCTGGCTGTTTTGAATCCTCTCTTTTTCTACAGAACTAAGCAAACATAAACAAACAACGAGCAGTCAGTTTATAAATTAACTTCGAGATAGAAGTTTATATAAAAGTGCAATAAGATTCTCTTATCCCTTTTTATAGAAATGAGAGTCAACAAGTCTCTATCTAAGATTAAAAAATATACTGGTTTTTTTATTTTTATTAACTGAATACTCTTGAGTATCAATGCTAGAAAAAGTTTATATAAAAGTGCAATAAGATTCTCTTATCCCTTTTTATAGAAATGAGAGTCAACAAGTCTCTATCTGAGATTAAAAAATATACTGGTTTTTTTATTTTTATTAACTGAATACTCTTGAGTATCAATGCTAGAAAAAGTTTATATAAAACTGCAATAAGATTCTCTTATCCCTTTTTATAGAAATGAGAGTCAACAAGTCTCTATCTAAGATTAAAATATATACTGCTTTTATTTTATTTTTTATTAACTGAATACTCTTGAGTATCAATGCTAGAAAAATATACATCTTTGAAGGTAATCACAACATTTATGTAAAGAAAAACTAAACTATATAAAGTTAAGAACATAGATTACAGGTGTCCCTCAAAAAAAATATGGCCAACTTCTCAACTTACTCAACACTCTACAACTTAAAGATTTTCAAATCCAATATTTTCTCCACCAAATCTCTTTAATATTCGTAATCTGACTATTGATCCTATAAGCCCTAAGGACTTGCTACGTGTTAAGAGTACCACACAACTTTTAGTCGGCCGATAGTTTGTTTGGGCTCATAAATCAGTATGAAGATGAATGATCATACGCACATTACAAAGATCAGGTATTTAGCCGTATCAGAGCGACTGAAAACTGTTACTGTATTCCGAATTTCTTTAAAAAAATATATAGGTATTTGGTAAAAAAAAAAAAACTGTTGGCCGACTGTTTAGTTTGCAGTATGCGGGTTTTCTTTAGGGTACAAAATCGCCATATAAACTGGTGAATTAATGTTCTCAAAACAAAGTTTTCTCAAAGATTTTCAGTCAGTAAACAAAGTATGGGTTAAAAAGAGATTACGTAAGGGTGCTTGGTTTTTTAGGGGCACGATTTTCGGGGGTAAATTGGGGGAAAGGACAGAGTAAAAAGTTGTGGTATAAGGATGCTTCGTATAATATTCTTTGCTATGTATAAAGCTTTTGTCGGTTATAAAATTTTGAATTTTATGGTTTTATTTTACACCGCATTTTTTTGCAATATGCTCGTAAAGTATAATGTCATATTAAAAACTAAACATAGTTGTGAATCTTGCTTCTTATCAGAATGGCGCCTACCTGAAACTCTTACTTTCAGTCGACGTCCTGTAATTAAATGATGATTTACTTATTAATCAAAGAAAACATTAATTAACACCCAGTATGTCATCTTCACATCTGAACATCTTCCTATCTTCCTTTTCCCAGATGGGGATAAAAAGTATCCTATGTCCTTCTCCCAGGACTAAGCTAACTCCCCATCAATTTTCAAATATACAAAGGAGGAATCTAAACATGCCTATATTACATACATACTATTTTGTACATAGAAGAAAAGTTTTTGTAGAACACACACATATGCAACTAAAAATCCTCTTTGGCACTTGAAGTAGATAAGCAACATTTCAATCTAATTACTCGATACAAAAGGTTCGACCAGGGACTTAATTCTTAAGGCGAGTATCCATAGCCGTGTTATCAACAAGTAAGAGAAAATCTTTTATTCATTGCCAAATAAAAAATAGAGCTGTTTCTTGTTCTACGTGTTTAATTCTTATAAAGAACTAGCTGTTGCCCGCAACTTCGTCTGCGTGGGCAATATAGAATAGTCAAAATACTACTTATCCCGTAGGTGCATTCTTTCACGTGACAGTATAATTAGGATTAGCACTTAGCAGTCGCATAGATTCATTGATCAAGGTTGTGTTGTGGATGTGACCATTTATCAAAAGAAGTAAAGTTTGTGACGTTGTGAATATCTCTGGATCTAGTCAGCCAATTTGGAAAATTATTACGTATGGTGCGTAAGTAATTTTCACAGGAAACAGTTATAATCTATGTCTATATGCTTTGAGTCTGACAAAGCTGTCATTTGTACATTTTCTGCAGCTGCTGCGACTAATCAGAAGCCAGAAAGTCTGTCAGTTTCACCATGGATATCGTCTTGTGTAGTGAGACTGGATTGAAGATAGGTAGATAGGTAGTCGCTCCAAGCAAAATATTGGTACTCAAACAGATTCGGTGACTGGAAGGCAACACCAACATAGTTGGGGAATAGCTGGATGGATGATAAAATGAGTCATCATCATCAGCAGGCGCATAGGGTAGGATAGTTTCACTACTGCGGAGAAACACTTGTATGACGGGGATTTTCTGTGCACTTACTCACTATGGTAAGGCTGACCCCACATTAGGCGTGCGCGATCCTCGGGCGTGTGAGTAGCGCGGGCGTCGCGAGCACGCTGCATGAACGTCGCGTTTTGCTGCCCTGCGGCATGTGTGAAGAGTGCAAGCGACGCGCTCGCGGCGAGCACGCGGCGCTCGAGTTGCGTTCTTACCCCTTCGCCCGCTATCCCCGCCGCCCGCTAAACGCCTTGGCAGTTAAACGTCAAGGAGAGCGGCGCGTGCGTGCCGCGAGCGCGCTGTAGGTAAATGCCGCAGGGCAGCAAAACGCGACGCTCACGCAGCGCGCTCGCGACGCACGCGCGGCGCCCGCGCTACTCACACGCCCGAGGATCGCGAACGCCTAATGTGGGGGAGGCCTAAGCCGGGACTCCACCGAAATGTTTGCATTAGTTCACGAATAGGCAAAATGTACGTATCTGTGAGAGTCCACTTCATGTGTTCGTACTTGAAACCTGCAGTTTTGCCAAGATTTTCAAAATGTACGCTTGCAATTTGTCATTTCTTGGTGGAGCCAGCAAATCGAAAGAAACATAAGTGTTGTATACTGTGCGTCACTATCGCACACCGGGAAAATTTCGCTCTTGCGGAGGACGTTTATATACCATATTTTGTGTCACACAGGACGACAATAAGTATCCACCGAAACACTTTCAAAGATCTGATGAACGAACAAATCAGACCTGACTTGGTCACCTGGGGCCAATCAGAGCTCTATGAAGCGATCATGCTTTGGCTCCTACTGTTATTGTGGTTTCTGAAAATTTATTCACCTCATTCAACGATGAATGTAATTCTGATGGTACTATTAAGAACACTTGCTTAGCGCAGAAGCTGACGTTGGCAGGTCGACTCTTTTGACTTCTCGAATAGGATACCATTGGTTTTTGTGCAATGCACACCTGCAATGCATGCTGGATTAGGATAGGATACAGGTGGATAGGATTTGCAACAGAAAACAATTCTGTCTTTGTGATTGAATGACATCAAACGTAGTTTTATATAAAAGGTGTTTTTTAGACTTGGTTCGGGTCTTACTGAGACTGTTCGTAATCGTGACCAGTGTATTTGCGATCAGAAGTTGAAAGCAAGCATGTCTTTGGTATGCGACGCGCAATTTGTACGTTTTCAGACGCATAAAGCATTTTACGTGTGTATGGTATTAAATCGAGAAAGCTCCCATTTCTTATCTGCACTTTGTATCTGGGCTTGTTCTTAAAGCTACAGAATCCTACATTACGCTACACCTACCTACCTCACGCTTAGCAGCGCTTGCGAGAGACAGATCCTCCTTTCTTCTAGGATTAAGTTTACATATTTTGCATCAGAAAAAATAATTAAGGTCTACTTAATACTACTCACTCAAAGTAATTTGTTTTAAGGCCACCACATTAGTGGAAGATAAGCTAAACTATGTTTATGAAAAAATCCTGATATGAACTCCATCTGTAACTCTTAATGATAATTAATTGTTATACTAAAGTCATCATTTTTGACATAATGTTCAAAAAATAATTTAGATGGCACCGTTTTAAATTTGGCCGAGAACTATTAATTTTCCTTTCATCAAGGTAATAATTATAATTGGATTTTGATGTGGCACGGCAAACTGACAAACACTATTGAAATGTCGTACGTGTTAAAATATGGTGAATTACGGAAAATACACAACTCCATCTGTTGAAATAATAATCCTCTATAAAGAATGTATGGTAATTTACTGTCATTTACCACCTCGCTCCTTTGACAAATTTTATGTATTTTATTTAACACAGATTACCACAGATGGAGCTACTTTAACCTTGGCTAAACAAAATTTTCATATTTTTTTTTCTTCCGAAGATACTTATGAAGGTGTGGTTTTCTGTGTAAAGGTTAATAATAGGCCGATCAACTAATATAAGTACAACATTCAAATGTACAGTTTTGACAAACAGATTGCGTGTCATAATATTTTACATCTTGAATTCACAAAATTAATCATATCTTTTGATAGAGTGAATCGACTTCGATGAAACAAAAACTAAGTAATACCCCAAGTTACGTAGAATTTTTGTATATAAGCATTGTCTGCATTGAATTCGCAGATTTTACGTGAATCCCGAACGAACAAACAGATAAACAGACAAAAATGACAAAAATGATGGAAATGGGTTCTGTTAGTTATCCTTTAACATGCTGGCTATTTTTTTTGTCAATTTCTTCAATGTACAAAAATTACTTTTCTACAGATTTATTATATGTATAGATTGAGTATTGAGTATTCTTGTAGCTTTGTTCTTGATGGTTTAGTTCTGATTTTTAAGGTTTTGTACCAAAAAGGGTAAAACGGGGCCACAATATTACTTAGACTTTGTTGTTGGTCTTTTCGTCTGACATGAAGTTGCATGAATCGAGACAGTTAAACAGTTCTGAAAACTAAAATAAAAAAATATACTTCACATTCAATAAAAGTATTTTTTGGCCGTGTTAAAGTATGTACGGATTATTTCGTGTGCGAGTCCGTCTCGCACTTAGAAGATATTTATTCCTTCGGCCGATTGAAAGTTCGTTCTTTGTATTTTATGTTTATGATCATTAAAAATCCAACTTCGAACACGATCTTCATTTGCTGTATACGCAGAAAAGAGCGATACCTATTCCGAAGTTTTTACGACTTCAGAAAATAGGAAAAATGTATGCATTTGGAATCGAATGCAGCTCGGGGTTAGATGCATATTTCACGGTTACACGTAATAGGAAGTGACAGGTTACTAGTGCATGTCTAGTATCTATATACAACAGTGGCGAGGCGTCCTTATAAGCCGATTCCCATCGGCTTCCCTTTCGAATTTCAAGAAAGAAGCATAGGTATAAGTTATAATATTGGTATAGGTATAATTAATATAATCATTTAAACCACACAATTTAAATATGTAAGTATAACAAAACGCCTACCACCGTAAAAAAAAATTCTATAAATTACTTGAAACATTTTGCTCCTACTAAACAAGCCGCGGCTTCCTCCTCCATACAAAACTACGCTTGCGTGACGTCATCCACGCCGCGCCGGGCGATGTTCGCGGCATAAGGGCGAGCGGTAAGCCGGCTCACGGAGCGGGTTCCAGCCAATCAAAACTCGCGAGTGAACGAGAAAGAACGCGTCAAGAGTAGAGTAGCTATATCTGTCTACGCGCGAGTAGAGCGCGCTTAGAGCTCTCAAATATACATATACAAACAAATCAGACAAATTCACTCTCATTCTTCTTATTTTGTTTTAGATAATACCATTAACAATTTGTTCTTTGTACTACTTAATTGAATTAATTAGTGTGTGTATCATTTAGAAATAACATAGTTCGTGTGTGTACAATATTTTATGTTAGTTTAAGTGTTTTAGTTACATTATGTCAACATAGATGGCGTTGTGCATTTTTATGCAAATCTTGAATCGCGGTGTTAAGATTCTCCGCGATTTAATGACCCTACTTGGGAATTGATAGTTTTTGTGTTCACCAAGTACATAATTTTGATTAAGTCGTTGGCAGTATCATTACTCCCTACTAATCCCCGCAATCGCACTGTGACCTGGTACTCAGTACTAGTAGGTACAGTGTGTGTAGTGAAAAAAATAGAGGGACCTACGTTGAAATGAGTTATTTTGATACGCAGACAGTTTGCATCAGGTTTCTTTTTAATGTACCTACTTTTAAAACTTAACTAGGATAGCATTTATCGCATTAGACTGTTTTCCGACAGATTATTTACTTTAGGAAGGAACTTATTTTTCAAGGTTAAGTTTTGAGAATAAAAACATGTTATAAAACTCGGGCACGCCGCTCGGGTGAATTACCTACCAATAATACGTCAATATTAAAATTTCTAACGTCCTGACGGATTTATGAAACACATACCTACGATAAATATCAATGGCTAACAGGCCGTTGTAAATTAAATACTTAAAAGGTATTGTTTCTAGTGCCAACTTTTCTCAGATTCTAGTAGTTAATATAGGTACCTAACTAAAGATAATAAAGTTTTATAGATATTAAAAATCTGCCGAATTCCTCCAGAAAACATGTTCAAACTATCAGTCTCTCAGTCAGTGCTAAAAGGTGGACTGAGAAATTACCTCCATTACCTCTCCCCCCCATCCCTGAGTACTCCCCCCCCCCAGTTTTTTTTGCTGCGGCTTCCCTATTTCATTAAACCACCCTTCGCCACTGATATACAATACTATCTTGTTGCTAGTATGTTGCTGTAGTTTAGGTTTGAACTTACATAGGTGTGTAAGGAAAGAACCATACCAGTAACAGAAGTGTGTAGTTATTTATTGAAAATGGAAATCTTGATACAAAATATTAAAATCAAAATAATTGGAACGTAACTTCCTCTTATTGTAGATGGAACTCTTAACTTAACTATCGACAATATTTTAAACGAGCCGTTTTCTCGCGATTTCATTTGCGTTACGTGAGCACTACCTGCTGACAGTAAACGGAATAAGATATAGCCTGTGTTACCTGGTAAGAATGTATCTTTGGAAATGTGACAGATTTTTCAAATCAGATCAGTCATTTCGGATCCCTTCGGATACAAAGAAACAAAGAAATCCTCTTTGTTGTATTAATATAGATTAACTAAGAAAGTTCGATCTTGACTTCCAAATTCGATTTTGAGTGCAGTAAATACACTTTTTCTGTTTCTCTTCATTTCCCACACGTGGTTACTATCAAACAGTTTCCAATACCCGAAGATATTTCCAAAGCTAACACTACAAGTAAATAACACAAGCCTGAGCGATAAAACATTAATATTCCTCTCGCCGTCTTCGATATTTCACCGAGTTTAGGGCGACCATGAGAATATACAAACCGGGAAATTCCCATTTAAATAACCTTCCTGAGAATTGTATGGAATACTTTTATTGCTGGTTACGTGATGTTTCGAATTGTCGTGTTGAGTTTTTGTGTGAAAATCGCATTAAAAAATTGTGGCGAAAATGCTTTTTCTGGTGTAAAATATGATGTGAATACTTATCTTACTATTTAGTTGAGAGAGCGTAAGCTATATATCGCCATATTTGATAGCATATTCCTGGTTAAAAATTCATGCAAATGTAAAAAACTAAAAGCTAGTCATAAAAAAAAACTGGTTTTGTGCACAACAAGTCCATAACACAAGAAAAGTCCTATTGCAAAAACCGCAGCAGTCGAAATATTGGTAAAATGGTGTAAATAAAAATTGAAACAACGGCTGCAAGCTTTTATTTCAATGTGGCAAAAAGCATAATTTTTTTTGTAATGTATTCGTTGTTACACAAAACTACATATATGAACACTACCGAAAACTTTATTAATTTAAAATAGTTCGATTGTATATTCGAAATAGTTTCAATTCTTTTTTTTTTTGTTATCTATTTTGTGGCTATCCGGAAAAACACAGAATGCGTGGAGTTACTCTATATTAGGCGATACATATATCATTTGTGGGACCATTAATACGGTGGTGCTGTCAGTTCAATGAATCGAAATTAAATATAAAAAACTTTTATAGCCAGTTTTGAATTCAATACTAACCTCAACTGCATATTTTATAGTTTATTTCAGGACTGTTCATACGCATACTCAATTAAACCGGTACAAAGTTGCTTTAAACTTAGATTTGTATATGCATCAGTAAAAAATATTGAATATACGTAAAATAATGTAGTTGCTTATATAAAAGTTTACAGTATCATAAAGGAGGTGTTAGAAGGGTTCAAAATTAAATTATAAATTTAAAAAAACCCCCGACCCAAAAAAAGTACGCAATAATTATGACAAAAGGTTAAAAACGCTAAACCCTATAAAAAGCAAAAAATAACTTTTAACACTACGTAAACTAAATTTTGTCGTGTCGGGGGACCGCTCTAATTCATTAATTTAGATTCGTGTTTTTTTTTTTAAACGAATGTTGTAATTAGGTAGGTAAGTATTTATGAAGGTAAAAAGCGGTCCCCCGACACGTCAAAATTTAGTTTACGTAGTGTTAAAAGTTATTTTTTGCTTTTTATAGGGTTTAGCGTTTTTAACCTTTTGTCATAATTATTGCGTACTTTTTGGGTCGGGGTTTTTAAATTTATAATTTAATTTTATTTCATGCTTTTTAAAGGAGCTCCTTAATTTTTCCTTCTTTCATTTAATTTATTTTATCTTAAGATGGGGTCGCTATATGCGATCTCGGCCAAAGGAAGCTGTTTAACAATCCTCATGACAAACTGGCTCTGGGAGAATTGCACAGATTGAGAAACAATAAAGATTAACCTTTGGACATTCTAGATTTTCAGCAAAAATATAAATCGGTTTATCCGTTCCATTCCGGCATTCCAGGGTTTCATTCGCCACATCCCATTTCCAGCATCAAGTTCTCGTCAATCAGAAACATGAAGAGAACTCGTCAAGACAAATTCAACGAGCCCAAACTCGATGGGTTTACTAAGAGGCAGTTCAGGGTTACGTCTCCTACCTTCGTGCCCTAACAGCAGACCAGCTCAGTGGTTCCAAAAGACATTAGTGTTTCAAATTTCAGATCCCACATATACTTGCAAGTAAACTGAGCGTGTAACATTCCTATCACATCTAGCAAACGAGCTGATGACCTTGAAGACCTGAACCGATTTCCACCAAACATAGCTAAGAACACTCCTGACTGACATACCTTTTAAACAAAAAAAACCGCATTACAATCGGATCATCCGTTTGGGAGCTACGATGCCACATACACACACACACACACACACACACACACACACACACACAGACACGTCAAACTTATAACACCCCGTCGTTTTTGCGTCGGGGGTTAAAAAGAAACTAATAGGGCGAAACATATGTATGGTAAAAGGTTTAGGAGTTTCGAAGATATTCAAAAATTTTTAGGCTTCTTTACCCGAAAATTCGACATTTAAAAAGTGCTTATTTAACATAACCCAATGTTGTACAAAGGGTATACAGAATCGAAATCTTAAATCTCTTTATCAAAATAGGATCCAGTACCATCTGCTAAACCTTTAACTTATTTTCGCATCTAGCTTCATGACAATACACCTCACATTCAAAACATTTCAAAAGATATTAAAATGCGTTCATTCCACACATTCAAGTAAATTAAATGTGCCAAGTAGTAATTTGACGTTAACAAGAGATAGTACCTATTAACGTCTGCAATAGTGCTCTTCTAAGTACGGCGGGTGCTTAAATTAATTCAAGTAAGAGCGCGCACACTACAAAGTTTTAGTCGGCCGATAGTTGATTTGAAGATGATATCTCTCCGGTCGTGTTGGATTGCCGTCCCATCGAGCTATGAGAGTGGAGAAATAGTGAGTGCATCTGTGTTTGCGCAAATACAAATACGCATGAGAACAGCCGCCGTAGACAATATTCGGATGAGAGGACATTCTCATTTACCTTTCACAGATATGTTGGAAGAGATTTCTTTAGAAGTAAGCATTACCTTTGTAGGTAAATTCTTTCTTTCTTTATTATGTGTGTATAAAAAAAGATAATTATTAAAAAAAATCCTACCAATGGGCCGACTAAGAGTTTGTAGTGTGCGCACGCTCTAATAGGATGGACGCCCGTTGTTCAAGGGTTGTCATCTCCAGCCATGGTTTGGACGTGACAATCCTGAGTTACCCGGACACTTGCCATTTCTAGTCCGGATTTCCTCATTACTGATTATGTCCGGACTTTTGAAGTTATGTTGTAAGGAAAACTTGGAACTGTAACGTCGTTTTGAAAATTTATTGGTGTAAGTTGAAGGACTAGTTTTAGCTCTAGATTTTTTGTTGGCAATCCACAATATGGAAATTACTGACTATGGGACTGAAAGTATTTAGGAATATTAATCAATTTAAGTAGGTAATTTTGGGAAGCACTTACTGACATCTTTATCGCGATTAAGGTATATAAGGAAGCTGAAGATTCCGTGCCCAGTCACCTGCGTCCCGAGGGAACTCTTTAAAACTGTAGGTATATATTATTCTGATATATAGGCTGTGTTACTACAAAAATTTAACAAAATACAAATAGATAGATATATTCGTTATTATATGTAGGTATATAATAAAGAATATATCTATCTATTTGTTAAAATTACTATATTTACATAGATATTTACAATACATATTTACAATACAAATCAAAAACTATCCTAGTAAAACAAATAACTAAAAAGCGTCAAAAAATTCGTCCCCATCGCTGTCAACTGGGAGCGTGCCCAAGAGGCTGGCAGCATTACCTCGTTGGATCGCCATGCTGATTCTTTGTCCGAGGTAATAGCCAGCCTTCTGGTCACGAGAAGCGTCAACCAGCCGCCTTGAGAGATCTTTAAATAGAATGTGGGCATTCGGACCCCACGACCCGAGGGTTTCAACCCCAAACGGTTCGAAAATATAGTTTCCGACAAGGCCACTATATTTCCGCCGCTTGAGGTTCTCCGCAGCCGCAGCGGCAGCAGCAGCACAGCACGCAGAACTTGGAAGGTGTGATGGCGCAAGAGTATCGACACAGGTTGCGTCCCATACTAAAGGCCTACCCATCTTCCAAGGGAATAACGACATGCCGTCTGGTCTCTTACCGTCGTCGCGTGCCAAGCCGTTTGGTTCTAATACAGCTGGTACCCCGACGGCAAAATTACTTACTAACTACTTATTAAAATTACAAAAAACAAAATAAAATATTAAAAGTTTAGGTAACACATTGGGGCGGTTTCATCGCTAAACTATCTCTTACAGACAACCTTTAGCATTTTTTTTGCGTAAAACAGAATAAACTTTCACGTTTATGATATTAACAGGACCTTCGTATTCCAAAAAAAAAAACCTACAACATAATAATAGGTCTCTTAACACAAGTACATGTTAGTTCACTTAAGAAAACACTTCCAATCAATAGCGTCGAAGGCGTGAGTAGTTTGTTTTAAAAGTTTTATTACATCCTGCAGACTCCCGGGGATAGATCGGACTTACTTAAACTTTGCACTCTTTCTCTTTGAAATGGTATTAACTTAGCTTGCAATCCCATTCGATATACTGCTGATATCTTTAATTATTGTTATATTTTTATGTCTAGAACTGTGGATGCGGCTCTTGGATTTCTCATGTCCATTTCAAAATTTTTGAACGCGTATCAAAAGACTAGACACTACCAGCTTTTAGTTGACCGATAGTTGGTTTGGGCTCGTAAATCTCAATGAGGATGAACACCATGTACACACGTTATATCGATCAGATTAAAAACTTTTATTAAATTCACGATTTAAAAAAAAAAATTACAACCACTGGGCCAATAGTCTTTAGTACACGCGTAGGCTTAACCAGATTGAATCTTTCTAATACTTCCTACAAACATCTGACCATAAAAATCTTGCCACAATAACACTAAACACAACGTCTATCTAACCTTGGTCACTTCATATTCAGCCAGCCGTACATAAAATTGTCACATCACTACAAAAGGAACGTCGTAAAAAAGAAAAATAAACCCGTTGACGTCAAGTCAACTTGTTGCTTGCCGTGTCGGATCTGTCGTCACGTCATGACTGTCAACGTCAAACGCGGCTGTAAATTTTTGGCGGGTTTTGTTTTTCGATAATCTATGGGATGCTCGGTGATGATTGGAAATTATACAAACCAGGCCACGTTAGCAGTACCTATATAATACGTTCTGTAGTTAAGTTAGATACTACTGAAGTGTAAAATTAGAACTATCTTCCTATGTTCATTGGATACCTATGTATGGATACAACAACCCTTGAAGTAAGAAAATCGATGGTTTAGAGAGAAAACTATGGTCCATACGTGTCCTGAGGGAACCACTTCCCTTACCTGGTGACAAGAAACCCATGTTCTTTCTCAGACTATCTGAGTAGGTACATGTCGATTCGAAGTAAAAGTTTCACTTTGATAATATTAAGTGGTATTACTAGGAACAGATTTTACGTACATCCTTTGATGAAAAGTAAAAAGCAATTAACAGTTCCACGTATGATTGAAAATATACAAAACCCACACATACACAAGCAAATATTTATTCAGGAATTTGAGCTTACGTTGGATTGAAAGCGAATACCGTTATAATTACGGAATATGAAATTGCGTATCGGTTTTCCTAGAAAACACAAACAAACAGAGCTTTCATTCTGCAATTCGCAGACATTTTTATTGCAATGGAAATTGTATGCCAGTACAAAATCCGAGTTTTCAGAATTATATTCAATATTCTTCCATCATAAATATTTTTGTTTGTTCATGTATGTTTTCGACTTCAGTAATTGCTATGCTATTTGAAACCTGTGTGTATGTTTTCTACAACAGTATTTAAGTTAAAAGAAAAGCAAAGTACATATGTGTTATTATTTGAGCAATACCATTAGCCATTTATAAATATTCAAGTCATTCCACTAAATTGACATTAATTCAAAATTCTACCACCAGTTTCAAAGGAATTTGGGGTCCTTTCAAAAACAGCCCCAGTCAAAACAGTCAAAGTGTGTCCACGCAACTGTTCTCAAAGCATATGTTAACCAAATGACGTGCTCATACCACAGACATTCTAGACGTGTGACTAACTCGATAGGCTAGCTAGAAACGCTACCTGACCAATCTCTCTCTACGTACCATGGAGAATAACATGATTAGCAGAGGTGCCATGCCCATAACGGAGTCTCCTTAGAAAGTAGCGCGCCAAAATGCGGGGGTGCGGGGCACGAAGAACGTTACTGTCTTCGCGATTAAATGCCTTGGGACCTGAGAATTTTTTGAAATACCAAAAGTCGTTTAATTACCTCGTTAGTTCACTCGTATGAGATCGTTTTGGTCATGTCCACCTTACCTATTTGACCTAAAAGAAGGCGCCTGACCTACCTGCACTATAGCATCTCTGATCATCTTTCCTTACTCCGTGCTACGTACCTAATGTCATATGCATAGAAGATGGAACAGAAACTCCATTTGGCTGCCAGGTGAAGCCACTTGGTTGTAGCTAGTGATTGTAAATGGGTTAAACTATTTGTGGTGAATTTGAGTTAATAGTGTTGGTGAATAAGTCGTGTATGTGTGGACGGTGATGGTTGGCAAGCAATAACATTGCTATAAAAGTTTGAAAAGTGCCTTGTATGTAAATTGCAAACTTACAACACAGCAAAATAACTGTCGACCAGACATCGTGCCGATCATAGGTGCCGACAAACTATCGTTGCGTGTTCTTCAGAGATTCAGTGCTTTATGGTTCTTATTGAAAGGGAAATTAAAAACCTGCAATTATTTTTCACTCAAAAAGCAAGCAGCATGATTTGAAACCGTATGATAATACAGACTAGTCCTAAACCTAAACAAAAACGACAAAATAATATATCTGCATTCTAAACCATAAAGGTGGAAAGCTTTTGTCAAGACATCCCTCAACCGAACATATTATTTTTAAAAGACAACAAAAATAAATACAGGCACTTAACCGAAATTATATCTTAACAAAAAGACATTTCGCCAAAATATCTACAAAATTGTGGGTATTTGATAAAACGATGGTAACGAGCTTCATCTTGGCAAATGGGTACATTATAATAATTTGGAAAGACTCCATATTGTTATTACTTGATTTTTATTGTGTTTTGACGGTATGTCGTTTGTTCTGTCTGGGGATGATGGATCGTTTGAGCTTCCAATTGGAATTGGTGTGAATAAGCTTCGGCTTGTTTAGAGGGTGAAGAATTAAAGATATTGTATTGCTTTAAGTAATTAGGTTTATTTTATTTTTAGTTCATCATTTTGTAATATTCTGGTTTTTGCTAGTGGGCTCATTTGCTTTCTGTGGGAATTACTTTACGCACCCGGATAAAAAGCCTATAGCCTTTCTAGATAAATGGTCTGTTAAGATGATTTTTCAAATCCATCTTATTTTGAAATCTGACCAATAGTTTTTTAGTTAGAGCGTTCAAACTATTTAAGTTTATGATATTCGTATAGATTTTGTAGGCAAAGACTAGTTTTTTGTTCCAATTACTTAATTACCAAAAAGGTAAAGGTGATTAAGTAAAAAGGTCGAGTCACGTACTGAGTCGTTTAGTAATGCAGTGAGATTCCGCTGAGTCATAACAACTTGTCCATTAGGCCTCTTGTCTAGATTCTATTGTTCTGGCCCAAATCTTGATTAGATTTTCAGTTAAGCCGGATTGCAGCTAGTTAGAAGCTAAAAGCTAAAGGCTAAATTACATGAAATAAACTAAATAGTTTAAAGTTTTTGATGCATAAAGAATTTGATATCTACTTTACTCAGAGATCTTTTCAAATTCCACTAACAGTTATTAAAATGACATTGGCTGTTACCCGTGTTTCAGCAGTTTTGGTCTGAGAGCGCGACAGACCAAGTTATATTTGCATTTACAATATCAAGTAATGACTATGTAAAACTTTCTACAAAAACTGTATATACCTTCCTTGACACACCTTCATCCCATACCTGTACAATAGCTTTCATATTTTTTTGGTCCGTTCTCCCACATCCCGTAGAAAAATTCCAGCTTATTCTTCAACAAACACTGAAGAAAAACCACCAGACATATTGCTAACATTTGCGTTGTACCCGTGGAGAACGAAATGACTAGCGGAGGTGTCATAACGCAAAATTTCCTAACAAGACGAGCTAAAATGCAGGTGTTCAGGGTACGAGCAACCTTGCTAGCACCGAGCCTACACTTCTAGTTTGAGACCCGTCTAATATTTTTAAAATAAAATCACCAATCAATCAAGACTTATCTTTCATATATTGGTTTCGATTTGACCAGAAACCCGAACGCCTTGTTAGTTCTAGTAACAATACGTTATTTGACCTACAAGATTGCTATTGACCGACTTCCTTATAGCATCTCCGCTATCTTTCCTTCCTTCATGGCTGTACTAGATACAAAACCTTATCTGTTATAATAAATCTTTGCGCATAACTCATTCGCAGGTGCACTGGACTCGACTATAAAGGTTATGTCTTTAGGGATGGGCAGAATAATATTTTACGTGACTATACCATTTGTTGGTGGCTTCATTTACTGCAAGTGGTTTGCGTGTGTGCGTGACGTTAACATTGACTACCGACATTTTCATCAGTGTGCGTTTATTTGAAAATGAATTCTTACATTACTTGGAAAATTAATTAAGAAAACACACAAGTACGTGGAATTTAATAGATTGGTATGGCGCGATGGTTATTGGTATAAATCTAATTCTGTCATCTCTTATCGCTACCTAACTTTAATGCTTTTTTTATAATCTGATGAGGTGTGTGCAAAAAAATTATATATCACGAAAATGAAGCATTGCAGGTAGAAAATGGCAGGATGAGATTTTTCACGTTTTAATAGAATATTTCTATGAGTTGTGACCGTGCATTTAGATAATAATACATACGTATGCTATTTAATAATACACTCCAAACATAGTTCTGTTTATAATCCAGATTTGAACGCTTAATTAAACAGAACATAATAATTTAAATACCCATATCGTTTATCGTTATGCACGATAAAATAATCTCCATTTAGAGTTATTAGCATTTCGAGTTATGAATAAACTATCAAAGCGTTAATTAATTTAGTATTATTTTAATGCCTAAGCTTATTATTGTGGTCTCTCATTATTCAGTTATTATATTCAAGCTGCATCGTTATGTAAAAGGTATTTGCTTTCTTATTCATTTTGAAATTTATATCGATATTGAGCTTCTTGATTTTTGAAAGTGATACTTAAAAAAATACCAAGAAAGGTACAGAAAAGAGTGAATTTGTAATGATTTTTCTGACACTATAAAACTTTGAAATCGTCTACTGCATGCCATTGTGCCTTGTGGCAGTAAGAGTATTTTTTAAATATAATGGACGTAAATAAAAATTATTTAAACGTTTATATAAACATACTGTATGACCAAACCAACTTAGAACGTTACAATAAATGTTATTAACTGTTATAAAAGAAAGGCATTTGCTCCTTACAATCACAATTACATAACTATGTAATATCAAGTCCTTTATTTCATTAGTGGACACAACACATCCCACTGCTTATCACAGTTCATCCCACAAAGGATCTTTGTCACGCAATATTTTCCTTATTGCAATGTTAACATTTGCAAGTTACGCAATTTATATTATACACTTTAGCGTTTGTTATTTATAGTGCAGTGAATTGGACATTTTACGTTGCCTCTACGTCGAGAATTTCATCATCATCATTTTATGACTCTATTTCTATCCACTGCTGAACGTAGGTCCAATCAAGGGCAGCAAGATTGATCGAAAAAGTTACAGCAGCACTGGTACACAAAGGGACCAGAAAGAACAAATTTGGGTTTTAGACAGTAAAAGTAATCTGATAATTTCCCACAAAAGTGGACTTCTTCTACGAGCACCAGTCACCCCGGTCTCAAGTACCTAGTCATAATCTGCCACCCCCTTTCAAATCATTGATTCACCGAAACAATAGCTAATATTAAGCTTTCACAAACCCACCAATCTCATATTTTCACACCTTTAAGACTTCAAAACTTTCAAAATCCCGCTCCAACACATAACCTCTATACTCTAAGTATATGGAAGTACTTTCCAAGTGTGACGTCATGAATTTCACGTGTTAAGACCTGATCGCGAAGTTCGAGGGAGGCAAATGGCACCAGGTTCACAGCTCGGGCGAAGCACGTCATAAAATGTCGACGTTGTTAATTTGTTCTTTGTTTTACGATCTTTCTGATGCTGGCTCTGTAATTTATAGGGCTTCATTTCTTTTTCCGCTGGCTCATCATTTGCTTGAGATTGGAGTGCACGTGGTAATGGTAGTCAAATCAGTGGTATACGTCATTTAGGGAATTTGGGAGAAGCTCAAATGTTATTTGGTCGTGATTTTCTATTTTATCTCGAACACAAACTCTTTTTTTTAATGCAAGCCAAGAACCTTATAATCAGCTATCATAAAAGTTTTTGTTCGTTTTGGGATATTAGTCAGTAAAAATATTTGTCTGTGCTAGCAAAAAATATCGAGGTGAAGCCAAGTCACTTAACATTATGAGCAACCAAATAACAATTTGAATAAAAAAATATTCAATTTTACGACTGTCGATTCCCCCCAAATTCTAGCACCACCCTTATGACTAATTCATACGAATCAAAAAGGGACACGAATAAATATTTTTCAATAACCCGTTTGACGTGCCCAAATATCTAAAGTTACAATTAATCGATCTCATTGACGAATCCCAAATACCCATGGAGAACAAAATGACTAGCGGAGGTGCCGTAACGGATAATCTCCTAAGAATGTGCTAGAGGCGAGAAACGTTATAGTCTTCCCCCTTATACGCCTTCTTAGGACCCGATATATTTTTGTTTTACCAAAAATCGTTGACAGATGGCAAAGAACCCGAACGCTTCGTTAGTTCACTTTCAACTGATCGTTTTAGTCATCTCCACTTTACGTATTTGACCTAGAAGAAGGCTGCTGACCACCCTGCATTGTGGCATCTCCACTCATCTTTCCTTACTCCGTGTTACCAATGACATGTGATCCCGGATTCCGAGAAAAACTCGGAACGCATGGACCGGCAGACATGTTGGAACATTTTCAATTTCCGGACATTTTGTGACGTCACGAGGGCCCATGTTGACGAATATTTTGATCTCGTACTTGGCAATTTTCTTTAGCAAATGCCTTCCTGTTTGTGGATGGAAATTGTTATTTCGTTATTATATCGGCTGTGGGCGGTTTCTTTTTTGTAAAGGATACAATATTGGGGTGTTGTATTTTCCTTGATGGTTAAGTGGTTTAGATATACTTTGAGATGTTGTTAGAGATCATATTAATATTATCTTATCTTAAAATGTTTTAAGATAAGATAATAAATTCAAATTAGACTGCGAGTCATTCTTGTACATTAAGACGTAGCACTGTTCCTTCAAATACGTCCTTAAACAACACACTGCCATTAATCTCCATACTAAATAAAGCACATGATGAAACTATCGACTGAATAAAAGTTTGCAATAAGCGAGAACAGACTACTTAAACGCATTCGTCTTAATTCACCACCAACTTGCCAAGACTTAAACGATCCACCAAAATTAGCGTCATCAGTTACCAAAGAAAATTTTCCATAAAACACTTCACGAACCAAATCAATCTTTATAAGTATGATGTGAAAAAACTTCGGGAAGACGCAACTTATGTTCTGGCAAAGCGGAAAACTTTCCGATCGGTTATGGAGGCAAATCCATTAAGAAGAGATGTTGAATTTTCAGTTTTCTATCAGACCACAAGTTTGTCCGCTAAGTTTTTGAAAGAATATGCAAATTTACTCAACGCATCGCCGGTTAAGTGTGGAGCTGCATACGTGCATACATTTCAATTTTGATCGGAAGAATATCTGGTTTAATGTAGGCATGAAAATATGTGGATACTACTGCAGTATGCTTTAGTAATGGCACTTTATAATAGCTCTTATGGTTACCTTTCGTAACGGTAACTAATTTGTATGTACAATGTTTAAAACCATGGATTAGCTATGTAGAAAATAAAAAATATATTTTTAAATACTAAGGATTATTGAGTACTTGTATTCTAACTCATCAAGGCAAAGAGAATGGCGATGCGACTTATCCTATATAAAAGTCGTTATCATAAACATTTAAATACTCTATCCTGTCAATAACCCTTTAAAAAGTAACGATCATACGACTTAAACACACAGTTTAATTAAAAACTGAACAGCAAGCGTACCGTCAACGCATATAAATGAGAGCAAACAAAATTGTACACAATTAGAGAACCAAATGAACCGGCTTCGACTGAAATGCTAATGTGTTCAGGAACTCAGTATTACATAGTGTACTAAGCAAATATGCTGGAGTTTGCAAGCAAATCCAAAGGGCGGTATTAGTTTAGGGTCTGATATAGAAGTGATTGAACTAATGGAGCTAAATTGGGAACTGTGAGGTGCAAATTTTTGGTGTCTATTTCGGGTGTTGCATTGTCAGCTTAGACGTTACTCGGTTGTAACGGTCTAGTTATAGCTATGTCATCATATGTACAGGATGTCTAGTGCTGAATAAAATAAGGCCTCATTCATTGCTCTCTAAGAGGGCCAATACACATATACTTAAATTATACGTATACCTACCCTGATGTATATAACTTTACCAAAAACACAGCCGGCTATATCGAATTGAATCGTTGGGTGCATAATATTTAATTCATATTATTATTTCATTTATTTATTTTTAAACATGTAAGTTACATTTTTAAATATTAATTAAAAAATTAAAAAACATTTAAATATATATATTTGTTATTTTATATGATTTGTGTAAAACCTAATGAGGCTAGCGTAACATCTCACACAAATAAATTATAACAAAAACTCCTACAAAACATTAGAACAAAACGGTCCCACAAAATAGTTTAACGCTCGACAAACTCTCTCACCTAAGCGTCTCAACAAATCGATGCGGTAAATAAAAGAGTTTCTCAAGCACACTCCACATCAAAGGAAGAGGTAGCCACTCTGCACAGTCGGGATACGACGAATCATCCGCACAATAGTATTGTAAGAATAATCTCGAACATTGGTTTTTGAGTTCGGAGTTCCTTTGTCAACGGTTCTTGTTTTGTGAACATGTGTTAACTTGGGTGGTTGGTTAAATTTTTATTTATTGTGTGGGCTTTTATATTGGTTATGAATTTTAGTTTGAGGTGCTTTTTTGAAAAAAATATTCAAATATAATTAATTTTCCAATAAATCGGTTTAATATTTTTATCCTGAAATAACTGTTATATTATTTTTCAATAAAATATACTATGTATTTTTAACGATTATTTCAGTAAATTCTGGCATAAAATAATTCAATTACATACTGTATTAATTCTTATAGTAATCTATTAACGATATTTTGAGACTTGATAACAATCGGGAAATTTAGACCGCAAAGTTTCTCTACAAAACCTATTAGCCTTATTAGTTTACCTATAACACCTTTTAAAATAAACCTACTTGCTTTTGGCTTCCACAAGAAACTTAAAACTAAATAACTGTACAAATGCGGATAAAACCAGTCTAGTTTTCAAATAAAAGTTGTGTTAAGACATGTAATTGCAACTTAGCGAAACTTTTTATCTCCGAACACGTCTGAAAACACTTCTGCCGTGTAATGCATATTACTAATTTTCTTGTTAACCTTTCTAACTAAACTGAAAGTTAACGGGAACTCCAAACCTCAGCTTGAACTTTAACTTAAGTAAAGCTACTTGTAAGTACAAGTTGGACTACAACGAGCGGATGGAACCCACTGTCCGGTCGTGTTTGAAGACTGTTTTAACGAACTACAGACACTTCTAACTATGCTATGAATGTTAGAATAATTATAAGTTTTGTATATGTGTATAATCTTAATATAATAATCGTGAAAGTTTGTATGTCCGGATGTGCCACTTTGGATAAATGAATTTTGATGAAACAGCATAATATAGCTTATTCTTCTTCTTTCGTGTCGATATTGCTCATAAAACAGAATGACACAGAGGTATACACATACAATATTTTAATCTACGTGCGGGAAGTAGGTACTTCGGACACGGGTGAAACTGAAAGCTAATCCATTATGATAGTCTTTACAAAGCCTAAGTTAACATTACATCACATTCGATTATAATAGGAAAGTGTGACTTCTTGTAAAATATCATACAGCATAAAAATCCCTTTGATACCCAACAAACAAACGCTTTTCCTTTGAGGAAAACTACAACTCTCAGTCAAACTTGGAAGAGGAAATTAGCTTCTGAATTAAAACGTGCTGAAGGTAACATGTCTACGGAATCATTGAAAACTTTATAAAGACTATTCACAGTTCACTCGGAGACTCGCAATTGTGAGCAACTTCACTCTGATGCAAATCGTTGTAAGTTTGGTGAATTAACGAGATCGTTTTGTTTGTGACTGTACTCGGAAATAATGTGCATTTTCGAGTTTGAATGCTTGAATTTTAACAATAACATGAAGTGTTAAATGTAGATTTTATATCTTTATTTGTATCAAATGGTGTTTGTCTGACTGATGGCTATGTGCTGCGTAGTTTGTCTTTTTTCAACACAAACCTATGTTTTACAACGGTTGCATTTGTGATCACTACTCCAACGAGGCATTTAACACCGTAAATATATCTGGTACATAGTATATTTTTATATGTTTTCAACAAATATTAACAAGCATATTTTTGTGTGTTTTTATTTTGTAAATATAATACCCTTGCTATAAATTCTCTTTTAACTTTTGCACTGTATTTTTTTTCAAACACATGATACTGACAACAGCTCTCAGCATTTCCTAGAACTAGCTTTGCCTAGAATCTAGCTGAAAATATATAAAAACCTGTGTACAATTTTCTAACTAGTTTTTTCGTTAGAATGTTTAACACAAAACGTGATCGTGTTTCATAAACTGTCAACAACTTTCAACCGTAATTTTGAAGTTGAGTGTACGTGGATATAGGGCTGTCACATTTAAATATTATATCCAAATGTATGTCAACTAACTTCTATTTACTAATAACTCAAAAACAGGTTTTTGGAATTCAGTTTATCGAACCTGTATAATGAAATTAATATATCCAGAATGGACTTTGCGAACCCGGATAAAGAGTCTCCTATTTATCTTCAAACTGAATAACTTAATCGGTTTAATCTTATAAAAATAGAAAAAGAACATTTTGTTACGATGGCATAACCAATCAAGTAACAAGATACTTAGCTAGGAAGCCTTCTAAAGAATGACAGAGACAAAAAAGCTATATTTCACTTGCAGGGTCTTTTTTTTTCCGACGTTAAAAATCATCAAATGACCCCTCCCGCTGTGGGTTAGCAGCGGTGAGGGAGTGTCAGACTCTTACTGACTAAAAACCGTCGTGTTCCGTCATAGGCCTTTTGTGTACCAGGGCCGCGGTATCTCTTTCGAACGACCCGCAGCCCCGGCAGGCTTTGGCCCTGCTGGGCCCCGCTGGGGTTGCTGACATCTCTTTGAGGAGCGCGTGGAACAACGCGCGCCGTCGACACGGGTCTGTCGTCTAAGTAGACAGAGGGACGATGAGCCACCCGAACTCACCGCCCACAGACCCCACTTGCAGGGCCTTACAACAAGAATGAACGATTGGTTTTACTTATGCACTGGAAGTCTAAACTAAATTGAATGTTCTACAACTGAATATTACTACAAATAATACCCCTTGCTCAGTAGACAGCCCTGTTCACATGTAGACTTCAATTACATAACGCGGAAGGATTGCTAATTGAGTTGCACACGACGCGTGCGCCGCTGCGCTCACGTCACCAATCACTGACGTCACGCTTGTTTTTTCTGTCACCAGTTTAGTTAGAGAAGGATTTTTGGGTCAGTTTTAGAAACTAGGTAAGTGTATTATTTTTGGTGTTGGGAATATGGATACTATGTTATTTATAGTTTGGTACTGTTTCATATAAAACACTGGTACTCAGCAGCATCCAGTTATATTAAAAGAGGGTCCCAAACTGGTCGGTAAGGCTAGGCAGATGATTACGATACATTATAAGATAGTATTTGTTTCCGTTGACTTTGTTTGACTAAAATATCAAAGGTTCCATTTAGAAGGTATTATTCATCCAAAAGTGTATCTAGGTACTAAAACCAACCCGAACTCAGCCTCTATCCACAAAACGGACACAAATACCCAGAAAATAACCCCACCTTTGCTCACCTTTGCCATTGAATTACAGTCAACCGTGAACTTCAAACAATAGAGCATCACAAAGGCAGGATATATCCCTCGCAAAATCTAAGCTTAATAGAATAAAATCCCTTTAAAACAACATAAATCTGCGGACGCCATTGATAGGGGCGCCCCTGAATTGCTTATAAATCCAGCCAAATGGTTATTGGGTGAAAAATGGCCGAAATTGTTAGATACCTCGGTTAATTTAACATTTGGGTTACAGGATGATATGTCTACAGATTATATCAGGGCACAATTTGAAGGGGTGTAATGAAAAAAAGTCGCTTTTTTTGTTTTCAAAAAAAAATTTTTTTTCGGGGTACGGACGTGCGGGTCCGGCTTTATTGTTTGCGTTTTAATTTATAAGGGTTTCAAGAAATTGTAACTTCATTTTAAAATGTAAATGGGTTAAGAATTAGATAAGGGTCGAAGATATTTGTATGATAATCAGGGTCCTTTGTTTAATGAGCTATATGTATCCGCAGAGGTTTCCATGTATGAAGAATTTTATAAGCATTGCCTTATCGGCGAGTAGTTAAACATGGTCATGGAAATACATATAAACATAATTATTTAAAAAAAATGAGTGTATAAAGCAAATAAATGCCTTCCGCTTTAAATGAGCTATCTAACAAACATCATTTTTCAAGTGGGTCCAATAATTCCTGAGATTAGCGTGCTCAAACTCTTTATATTTTTTACATTAGTGTAGATTATGGTAATAAGTGAAGGCTTACATAATTACCTATTACATAAAGCATACATACTTGCAAACACTATTATAACGATCAAACCCTATGCCTCCTTCAGGCATATGTTTAGACATACAATCAGGCGATTAATTACTGAATTGAATAACATAACACGCACGAGTGATTCAAGCAATCTGCCAATTAATATTTATGCACAAACCGATCATGCGATGCATTTTAATAATTTCTTAGAATTTCGGCTTAATTTTGCCGTGAAAGGGCGTTTTTTACCACAGACTTACGGCCAGTTTCTTCATCAAAAGTTAAAGTTAAATTAATGTCTAAAGTAAAAGTAACGGTCAAATTCTTTTTTTCAAGGCTAAAGTGACAGCAAAACTAATTGAAAAATTGAATTTAACCGTTACTTTAACTTTAGACATTACTTTGACTTTTACTTTGGCTTTAACTTTTGATGAAGAAACTGGCTGTTAGAAACAAAACATCTGCTGTATGAGCTATAATTGCTACCAAGAATTTTGGTAAGGGGATGAGTTAATGCCATCATCATCATCATCATCATCATCTCAGCCATAGGACGTCCACTGCTGAACATAGGCCTCCCCCTTAGATCTCCACAGATACCTGTTGGAGGCGACCTGCATCCAGCGTCTTCCGGAGTTAATTAATGCCAAGTTAATCTTAATTATTTTCTTTTCGTAAAATACTTACTTTCGTAAAGTTTTCTCTTGTGAGCAAAACAAAAAGATCCGTTTGATGCCATATCAAATCAATTTCGTAAAATACCTAGTCCATATAAATTCATTCCTGTTTCTTTCAATAAAGGTTCCTAACAGCCACAAAAGTAGCACTTCCTCGCCTACAAAGTACGGTAGACTGCACATCAGTGGTAACTGTCATGCACCTTAACTCAATAGTAATAAGTACGATTTTCCTGTAAAACTGTTACCACTGACCTGAAGTTGACTGTACAACATGAGACTGTAATAAAGGTCTCGTGCCACGGCTAATAGAATGACAACACTTTATTGTCGACGCGATGTTCTACTCTAATTCTAGGTCATATGACACACCTTTATCTTTTTCGAAACGTGCTGGTTTTATTTTGTTGGTGTTCAGAGTGTATGTAACCCATTTTTCAGCGGAAACTCAGATTTTAGATTCATGTTAAGTTAATTACAGAATCGAATCAAAGTTAAATGTTTTTAAACCAAAAAAAAACCTTTGACATTTTATGACCATTAGGTTCATTGTCGTTACTGCCTAAAAAGCCCTTCCTCCCCCTAGCTGAGTTTTGCCCATACTTAGCGCGCTGGGCATTCATATTGTAAAGCGCAGTTTTAGATGTTACGCACTTTAAGGCATTAGCTTTTTCTATATGTACATGAAGAATAACACCAGTGCCAGCGCGTATCACAGGATCAAAAAAAAATCCCCCCGGAAAACAGAACTAAACCTTAAACCAAATAAATAAAACCACCATCTTTCATCCTTCCTAACATTACAAATTCAAATTCAACCGCCAAGTCACAGATGCTAACACAACAAATTATTTCACCTATCAAACCGCTACCGTACAGGTCCCGTACAGCGCCCGTAGTCGTGTCGGAACGTGATCGTCGTACCAAGTGCTTGGAACCGTGACAAACGCGCCGCGAATTCAATAGCAGGGAGGATCGAAAGTACGGGCTCACCTGTTCGTGGTGTATTTGTAATAGAACTATTTTAGTTTTGAGGGGGTTGTCAAGTGAGTTAGTGATGATATCTATAGGAATATGGTTTGGCCTGTGTGTGGCTTGGTGCAGTTCTTTCATTTATAGAGGCAATAGGCAATTCTGTATCCAGATGCGGAATAGTTTATACGGGATAAGGGTGAAACCACTGGTGGAAGCTAGCAGGTAGATTCTATTTTAGTTATTACAGTCTAACAGTCATGCTGGCTGTTTCATGAGCAATTTATATAAGGACTTAAATAACATAAAAGCACAAAGAAAAACCGACAAAAACGTAATTTGAAAGCTGAAGGGATTCAGAATCAAAAAGTTTTGCGCTGCGGTTTCCCTTCCAGCCGGTATATTAAATTTCTTTGAGAAAGGTATGTCAATTGGATCGTTGAGTTTTACGTAATTAGGGGGCTCGTGTATTTCCAACCCATTGCGGACAGCTATGAGGAAAAGTTAATAAAAAAATTGGCTTCGGATAAATTGCAAAAATACTGAGCCAATTTCCAAACGATATTAGACTACCTTTAGAAGTCTAAATATATCTTCACTTACGACTCCAAAATAAACAAACGCGTTTATGCAAGAAATTCTTCGAGCTTATCATAAAAGCCCCACTCACACACGCTCAAATTTTCTTCTTTCTAAACAGACGAACGCTCTCACGTATGAAAAGTTAAAATGCATGAAAATGCTCAAATAATCCCTATAAGGTATAGGCCTGCTCAAACATCGTGTGAACCTTTTCATGCCCCCACGGAACTGTGAGCACCATTGTAAGATTTCAAGGGGCTCGCCTGAATCTTGATATAAACTAATTAGGACTACATTCCGAGGGTGAAATACGGAGATTTTTCTTCCCAAACTTTGAAAAAGACCCGTGTGTTGTGAGGAAGTTTACTTTTTTTATAAAGTCCTTTTTTTAACCAGATTTTTTATTTTTCTGGTTTAAATAGAAACTCATATTGTTAACCCTTCATACTTTCAATATATATTTTTGGTCCATTTGGGGACATTAGGACCATTCGTTTCAATACGAACTAGTTTATTAGTTCCAAGACTCCAATTACGTGTATTATTTTGAAAACCCTAATTCAAAATATTTTAACTATAGAAGTTTTATAGTAATAAAAAGAGGTAAGAACAACAGGAAAGTAATCACGCGTGGCGAAGTGCAGTTAAAAGCAAAAGGGTCGGTTTATCGCCCGTAAACATGTGTCGTGGGTTTGTTCAGCTTAAAAGCTGTTGGTTGGTTGGTTGGTAACCCCTTTGTGCAGAAATAATAACTAGGAATACAAATATAAATAGTTTGTAATCTATAACAGCCAAAAAATCAGATAATCTACTTATTACTTTTTATAAATCTAAGATAATAGGATTTAGTTACATTCAATTTCCGTATCTACCTTATTTAAAATGAACTACATCTATATTTACATAAAAAAAAACTTAAAACTAGTAAAGTAGGCGTCGAAAAATTAGTCCTTATCGCTGTCACCCGGAAGTGTACCCAAAGGAAACAGGAAATCAAAAACAAACTATCCATATCCTACATGCCATCAAAAACTCTACATTCTTATCAATATTCCCAACTTTTATCACCATAAATCATTGATTTAATATAGTTAAAAAGTATTTCTACAAAAGATTGAGCCGTTAGCAGGCAAATACGAGCGGCATACGAATTTACGATCGAGGGACCGACGAACTTTGACTCTCTGATGGATACAGAGCACAAATTTATGGGAGGAACATGCTTGTTAGATGGGATCGAGAATATACGAAAACATTGTGAATTTTGATAGGTACTTTTCATGGTATTTTTTTGTTTAATAGATTTAGTGGATGAGTTGATAGATAGAAATGGTTTTAAGGGTACTACAATGGTTTATGAACTAAACTAAGCGCTCTTTCGGTGAAATTGGTCCTATGCTTTGAAAAAAAAAGATTACTATAAATCATGTCATAACAAATGCTGATAGATTACACTAATAAACAAACTCGGATATCTAAAAGCTACTTAGTGTCAAATTCTGCAACAATTCTGGTCCTCATTCAGTAGTCCTAAAAGGAACATAACATTTTAGGACACGACTATACGCCATGACTTTTTCCACCCAGTTCGACTCATTTGTAGTTATTTTCGAGTTTTACTCGAAAGTTCCTTGTTCAAGAGAATTCAAGAAATTATTAACGTACCAACAGCATGTTTTAATTTAAATTATATGTATCTCTGTTATTTCGTAAATCTTGGAAATGTTTTTCAAAAGAGATGTGAATTCGGAGTCATTCTAGATTTCGTTTCTAAGATAAATACGTTAGCTTTAGCTCTAAGTGAACCTTGATTTTGAAGGCACCTACTTTATTTACGGAAGATTGTTTTGACATATTGAAGGTAAAACTTTTTAATGGCATTTCATGGTTCCAATCCACATACGTATATGAGACATATCATATTATTATCGACTCTTTATTAAACATGTAACTGTATCCTTACAAATCAAGGTCAGTTCTAACAACCACTATGACTGTGGCTGGCCCACAGCTAGGTAAAACCATGCCATACATTATATTCTGAAAACTTAACACTGTTTTTCCAAAATAATTTCATCCCGATTCCACCCATTTAACCCAACAGTTTCCTATTTTCATTGTTCCCACTAAACATTGAACCACAGCATTATGAAGATGTTTAATATTGTTTAATCGTGAGCAGTAAGTGCAGATAATAACCAGTAGTGTCTGCTCTCGCAGCCAGCGTCTAACATGCGCTAACTAAGTTTGTACGATGGTCCCGGAGCAACTGAAATCGGTTTACAGGATGCGTGAGGGTTGGGTTAAAGGAGGGAGCGGGTTTGTGTGCCTTAGGAGGACCAAAGGACCGATGTTTAATAAGATAGCAGATAGGTTATTCCTGCAGCCTAGCAGGTATTGTTTGTACTAAACTATAAACGTTTAGTAAAAACAAGACTTAGACTGAGATTAAAAATATTATAAAATAACTTATTAATACGCATATTATAAGAGATCATGTAAAGATAGTTTAAGGTGTTTTTAAATAAATAAATTACTGAATACAATGTTTGCTGTTATAGACGAGTATTTTTTTATTATGAACCCAGTGACACTCTTGAGTACACGAATAGGTACTTTATATCCTCTATAAAATTAACCTTCTTTATGGCAGTAAAAAAATTCAAAAGCACTCGTCTAGACCACCATGTTTTAAATAGTCATCAATTTTCCTCTCAATTATATAACTCATGGTACTCACAAACGCTCTAGCTTATAACTCACACCGCAGCATGTGTCAAGCGTACGACTTTGCACTCAACTTTGCTTATTAGATTGTTTTGTTCCCTTGTTAATTAAAGCCGTCACACACCTAGTTTCGGTAATACCGCCTTAATTTCACGACTTTATTAACAAACGGTATTGTTGGTGCTTTGCTAGGTACCGATCGAGTGAGCGCAAGTTTTTCTTTATGCCGTTTACAATTGAGAGAGTTTAATTGGGAGAAGTTGGGTTGTTCGTGACACGTGTCCTCTAGTGTTTATTATTAAAGTGTACGTGTGTTTTGTTTATGTATGATGTTTATATTGTGTATGTACTTTTAGTGCTTATGATACCAAAGTGGACCTGTACATTTTTGCATGTAAGACGACTCCAACAAGTCAATTACGGTGACATCAGTAATAAAATAACTGATTTGTGAAACTTATTCAGCGCGATTTTGGTCCGATCTAGGTATCCAAGGCAACACTACTAGACCAACGAGGCAGTTAAATAACAATCAATCGATCAGGTGTACCTGCTACTTGATATTTTGGATGTCTATAACACGGTATCTAAAGTTCTATCTGGAGAGGTAGTTGTTTTTATAACATTTTAAAAGCAAAACCATAATTTTATTTTCCAAAACCACAAGCGACACAAAACCGCTCAATTCGCTCTGGTACAGCTAAGCCGCTGAAGCGCCTAATCACAAGCGCTGTAATCAAATGTACGGACGTGCGCTAAATGAGTTGTGGTAACTCTTTAGTGGAGTGATAGGAAGTCAGATGTGTTGTGGTAAAAGTGCTTAGAACTGCTTGCATTTTTATATAAAATATGTATTAAGAAAAAACAACACACTTTTTTACAATTCGGGGAAATGTAATAATTTAGTTAAACACTTGAACTGTCAGACTAAAATTATAACACAATCTTCTGTCACCTTTTGTACATTATCTCACCTAGGCCTCCATGGACATGCACCACCAAAGTAGTTGCAAAACGTATCCAGCTAAGATAACAACAAACGAACGGCATTACCCAGCCAAGAACTACCTGCAACCAGCTCAACTTCAACATTTATTTCAATCCATTCTATTATAAGATAAACCATTAATGACATAACCGTCTGCAAAATCAGACACCCAAACAAAACCCTCAGAACAATAGTAACCGCATTAGCTGAATAATGCAAATAATGTCGGACATAAATACCCAGTTCCCCGCATTAGATATTAAACCTGATAGGCTGTAGTTGTCACCTGTTGGACGCTCCACTGGCTTGTTATATTGTAATGCTGTACTTGTAAATTGATGTATTTTAGACTATCTTCTGCACCCCCGTTCAGTGGGAACTACTTCACGCTTGCGGATAAAAAGTAACTTTTTATAGTCTTCCGCTGTCAATGGGCTATCCAACACTGATATATGTTTTTAAATCAGACCCGTAGTAGAGAGATGAGCTTCTCAACAAACTCTCCAACTTTTTCAGCTTTATAATATTAGTAGGTACACCTATATGATTTTGTATAATGAAATTTGTTAAAGAGGAACGTGGGAACGATGTAAGATTTTGCTGGAAATTTATTGGACAACCACTATTGAGGGCATAAAAATCCCTGTTAATAATTCGTTTCATTTCTAGCTCTTTTTTAAAATAACTTGATCATAATTTGAGTCCAAAGGTACTGAATTGATTGCTATTTTATTCTGAGACTAAGCCAAAGGAATTGAAAATTCAAACCGTATTTTTGCCAATACACCTAGTGATTTCATCGAACACAATAGGCAATTTTGTACTTCTGCAAAAACCAACTTCGCAGCTTCGAACTGGCCACTTAGTGCGAGCACAATAACGCATTGTTTCAGATTTACTACTGAAAACCTCACTGCATGCTAACCATTGCACTTTTACTTGTCATGAAGTGTAAACAAGCTTTTGAATGTATTTTGAGTGGAAATGAAAAGGTCTTTTTAAAAGATTTTGTTAAGCGGTCTTTTTTTTAATCTGCGTTTATTATTTCATTGATCATTTAGATTCAAATTCATTTCGTGCAACATGGGTGATAACAGGTGGTTTTTTAGATATCTCCCTTGTACAAAACAGTAACTGGTATCTGACCTAATCTCATTATAATCTAATCAGAATCCGGTCAGATAGACATACAGGTGCATTGTTCACATCAGTATTTCAAACTGAAATCTTCAAAAGCTTATTCTAGAACATCATTTACAAAAATTCTTTAAAATTCAAAGTCCGTGTAAACCTTTATACTGCTTTAACAAACGTGAGGGTTAACTTAACCTTTTCAATCCGGGATTCAACAGATGTTACGTGCGTTATCAAATGTAGCTGTTGCCAATTATTCTCGTACAAAGTCCACCCGGGGCGTTCCGGTCCATTGGCGATGTGAGACGTGGGCCTAGGCCGTTTTGCCCCAAGAATTACGTGGGGCGAACTGGACAAAAGGTGTATTTTTCTTGTTATTAGATACTTTTTTTGGAGGAATTTGATCATTGATTTTACTGGATCTTGTGTTAACAGAGTAAATCAGCTTTTTAACCATGTTTTTCAATTCCTCTTCAGTTATGATAAAAACATATTGTTGCGGGATATTTCGAAAGGCTCTGGCACACAGAGGATTTCAGAATTTTTTATCACTAAATTCAAACATTCTTGTGTATGCAGTAAGAGGGTTTATTTGATGATTTTCCCACTTATCTATTATGCCAAAAAAGTCACCCAAGATAAGAAAATCAATATCCTCAAACTCCACAAATGACCACTTAATAATTCATTAAATACAATTAGCGTCTCTCCAAAGCTTATATTCATTTAGTTAAATCTGAAGAAGTAGCGTCTCAGTTGATTTTTAATGGAAAAACTTTTCCCGTTAGCATGGACGGCACGTTGAGCAATACGCAACTCTAATAACAAGAAAAATATGTTTACATTTTAACGTTAACTTTGATAGTTTTCTTCTCCAGGAAAATATTGGAAAATGAACCACTTAGGTAGCAAGGAAAGGAACGACAACGATTTTAAAATGTCCATTTAAAAATGTAAATTAAGTATGACGTTCATTTGTCGTGGTGGCCAATCTGTTAAAACACCTGACTCTCAAGTATAAGTATGAGGGTTCGATTCCAGGTCCGCTTTAAGCGAACGTGATGTTTCATTTCAATTATGTAGAGGCCTATGCCTTGTAGTAGACACAAAGAAGGCTGACGATACGTTTAAATGAGGAGTAGCGGCACAACTGTTATAAATACTGTTATAATAATTTGTTTGTCATTTTTACCCACGCAAAAGTAGCTTCAAGAGAAATAGCTCTTATACCAGCAATCTATAACTATAGAATGAAGTTCCAAACTATTAACAGTGCATGCTTTGATGAACTACTTAGTAATAGTCACAATCAAGACTACTGAGAATAACAGTCCAGATTGAAAATTAAAATTCCCAGTACTAGCCCGGTGCTCCCAGTTCCCAGTAGGAATCGCCATTATAAGTGAAAATTCCATGTAACAGTTAGCCGGTCTTTGTTAACGTTAAGAGCGCTTAAAATCGAAATGGTTGGTACAGAGAAAAGCTGATGGTAAAGTGAAATACATTTCATATTTCCCAGTAGGTGTATTATGTGTTGCAATATACTGAAGAGTACCCTAGCACAGTCTAGCATACTACAGACTAAATAGACGCGATCGCTAGCAAAAATGTTTTTTAAATAAGGCTTGATACCAATCAATGTTTTCAGTTGGTGTTTGTAATGTGCTTACTACCAATCATCTTTATTTATACTGATTTATAAGCCCGCACAAACTATCGACCGACTAAAAGATTGCAGAGTGCGGATACTCTAAATCATCGATGTAAATTGTATAAAATACTAGTCCGTAAAAAAAAATCTTCATTCCAAATGACATTTTAATCGGCTCAATTGTAACAAACATCATCACATTTGTAAGGTGAAAATCACTACTAGTATTGAATTTTTAATCCCTATATCCTATATTAGTAAGGATTTACACGATCATTGAAGCAGTAAGCGAAAAACTCACACCAGTACCCCAAACACAAAACTTCAATAAAAACATTAAAGAGCACCCCCAGTAACGCATTTCGAAGAAATCCAAATTAGCTCAGAAAACTTTGTGAAAGAAATACAATCGACTTTCTTTCCTTAATTAAGAGTTCCTTTCATTCCTTGTTAGGGAATATTTTCAGAGTTTCCTGCTAATGTCTGGTCGCGTGTTGTTTTGGATATAAACAAAAGAAATAATATTCAATAGCCTTCCCTGTTGTTTTGTTTCGTATTAAATGATTGTGAACGCAGGATTTAATGACCCTTATATTTCGAAAAGTAGGACAGCGTTTTAAGTTACATTTATATTTGTAAGGATTTTTGATTTGTTAAGTACGATACGGTAACTTATTTCAAATGTAAACTATTTTACTAAGTAGACAGATTTCTACTAAAAGTCTCATTGGAGTCATTAAGACCACTTTCAGCTTTTATAAGAGTTATTTCCGTTCGCTTCTAAACTACAACTTATACTTCACTTAAAATTATTATAGGTATTACTTTCCAGGTACTTCAAACTAAAACAATATAACTTTCATTTTCCAAAAAACACTTTTATTTTCCAAACTTTAAACAAAAAACAAACAGTAAATAAATATACCGTAACAAATTCTAAGGAAAAGACTGATTTAAAGTACAGTGCGCCCGGAAATCTGTCAGAGGGTGGCCCAATTAAAGAATATATAGCGGTCGCGTAATCTAGGACCTTTGTGGCATAGATTGATTCAGAGAGGTTGAATACGTGAATAATTTAAACCCCGGCTCATGGAGAACATAATGACTAGCGGAGGTGACATAACGAAAAATCCCTAAGAAAGTAGCGCGCCAAAATGTGTGTGTTCGAGGAACGTTACTGTCTTCACTCATAACTGATCGTTTTGGTCATACCCACCAAATCCATTTGACCTAGAAGAAGGAACCTGGCCTCTCTGCATTGTGGCATCTCCGCTCATCTTTCCATACTCTGTGCCGAGCTGAATCGAACGGTTCCTTTGCCGGGTCGAGTAAAAAATACATGCGCATTGTCTTTGGTCACAATGGCGTTGGCGGGAAGATGTGTCAATGATGCGTTATTTTGTACACATTTCATATTTGATGTTTATTGTTGGGTTTTGGTATATTTTATTACTGGGATGCCGAGTTTTTGTGAACATCTGGTACTCGGGATTTATTCTGTAAACGTGTATAGGGGAGTTAGCAGCCATGATGTTTTGGGAAACGAGTGAATAAGAGAGAATTATGCCCGTTTTCACCAACGAATACCTAAATTTAGGGAGCATTTACGGAACACTTAATAAGAATTTCATTTTCACCAAAGCCTAGGTGTCAATTATAACCTAAAAATTTGACTTAAACTTGGGAGCCCGATTGATGCATGCTTAAACAACCCCTATCATTATCATTACAGAATACAAACATATTTTGAACCGCGATGGATAGTGAAATGTACCTTCATATGTTATGTAACACCAAAAATACCATGTTTAAAAAGCAAAAAAATAAATAAATGAAACGTAAACTTTTAGAAAGTTTAGGGAGGTTGTGGATATGTAAAATAATAATCATTAGAAGACCACGTACCTATCTTATGAAAGAGCAGATGACTGAGAAATAAGTACGATGATCATGACTTTTTTATAAGATTATAGGTTATCACTTGCTATGAATGCACTTGCTAGGTCGTGATGTCGATGAATTATTCAAAAATAGGAAGTCCTGCATGTCCATAAATATACAGACCATAACAGATGCAAATCTAGTAATCACTGATGTAGTTTCGCGGTAGCCGGGACAACTATAGGCCTATTCAGACCTAAGCGGTATTCGCTACCGTCTACGGCAGAGAAAACCCTGTGGGTATGCGGTAATATGACTGTTCAGACCTAAGCGGTATTCGCTACCACCTGCGACAAAGAAAAACCAGTGGGTATGCGATAATATTACTGTTGATGTTCGGGATGCATGCCGCTGCTGCCGCGCGGTATGTACTTCTACCCACAGCAGCAGTGAATATCGCTCAGGTCGCTCTAGCCGCGGTATAGTTATCGGCATGGATATTGAGCCCTGACCTTCACCTGCGCAGAAGCCATTTATTGGTTTATTGCCTTGTGTACAGTGCGCAAAGCGATGCCCACTCTTCCGCCGAGAGCTCAATATCCGTGCCGGTAACTATACTTGATACTAAATACCTGAGCGAAACCCGCGCGGTATCTACCTCTACCCACAGCGGCAGCGAATATCGCTCAGGTTTGAATAGGCCTTAAATACCAAAACTGCAGTAGATACCAATGATTCGAAAATGGTGAATATGGAGGAGCCTATCTCCTAGGTGATAGGGGATACCCTCTGGAGGTAAGAAGTAGGCTAACATTGAACATAATAAATTATGTAAATTAAAACAAAGATAGTAAACAAATATTTTAATATTAGTCCTCATATGATGTACCAAACATTATCATCATACTCCTGCACCAATTCAATTTGAGGTGGGCTGGGCGCAGCATGTCTTTCCAATTTCTCGCACCACCTGAAACTAAATAAATATATAATTTTAACCCCATACTTATATCCATCAACTCATGGAGAACAAAAATACAATGAAACCGACAGTAAAACAAGGAACACAGTTGAACGGCAATATCTTAATACACTATATTATTATACACAGATATTATTCACTTTTACCTGTAAACGGTTCCTATCGCATTAAAACTATTTGTGACTGGATCCAAGCTTTGTTTTTGGCTTCGTTCGTGGTCCCATCCGTTTTTTGTTTAATATTGTGTCTCTATGAGACGTCAGCAATTTCACTAGCTTGTCTTTTTCTTCTGTAAGAAAGGTTTATCCTCGTTTTCTCTTCTCTGCCAAAATAAACTTATCTATTCAAGAATAATAAACCCAAAATTAACCTCACTCTATGTACACATACACATCAGTCAATTTGACAAACGTGCGAATGACATAGGTAAAAATTCACCTATAGAAAACCTCTTTACTGTTTTATTGCATAAAACATAGCGTAATGTATTTTAAGTTAAATTAAAATAACATCACAAGAAAAAAAACTCACAGGCTTTAGTAATATATACTCGATAGACGTTTATTTCTTAAGAAGTACAGAAAAAACATTTTATCGATAAAATATCGACTTTGCATTATCGTTTGTAGAACTAGTAATCTGTCACTTACTTAAGGGATCCATGTACAAGTGTGGTGAAAATGAATTTAGGTAGGTGTCAAATTGGGAGGAGTCCTTATTAAAAGTTGCATTTAGTTAGGGAAACGGTAAGAGGCTGTTGGTGAAAACGGGCATGAGTGAACAGTATTGAGTATAAGTGAACAGGTAGATTACCTAATGAAATGTTTTGATTTAGATAATTACATATATGTATATTCTAAGTTGTTTCTTTGGAATAAAGAAAGGTGATCGAAATTGCGGAATTTTAATCTCTTAGACTGCTACACATGCATAAATATTATTTACATAACACAGAAAAATATTATAACATTTTATAGCAAGCACATTTTCTATTTCGCGGTAATTTAATTTTATATCACAATTGCTTTATTAAATCTGATAGGGCAGCCATATTGTTGCGTGCTATATAACTTGAATAAAGTGTTATCTGCCTAGTTTATTAAGTTAACTTTAGACTTTATGGTTCTGATAACAAATAATATTGTAGTATTTTAATGTTCATACGATTAAAACGTACGTTAAACACAAAAAGTAAGTATTTACTAGTTAAAATCGGACTTTGGATGAGTAACCAAAGCTTTTTGCTATAGAGGATTTGAGAATTAAAAAATAACGTTGGGTTTTACTTTTCACTCGCTTAAAAAATTACTCAATGTATTCGATTGGTCATCTATTACTGTAGTCCTGGCTTAGATCTCGTTGGAGCATCATCGTGATAATTAGGGATTAATTCCTGCATTGTGTGGCTTACATAGAATTAATGCAATCATAGTGAACAACGCGCTTTGCTCACGTCTGGCACATCATCACTGCCAGGGCTGGATTTAAAATAATCATGTGATAAAATATTGACATCACAATTATTAAAAAGATAAACGAGTAAGTACGTATATTTTACAAAAAAAGCATTGTAAAAATAACTCAATAAAAATCACTTAAGATTTTAGAAGCTGCAGCTGTATTTCTTTTTATAGATTGTCATAAAAAATAATGAGAATATTATACAAAAATCATCCTCCGAGCCTTTTGCCCAACTATGTTGGGGTCGGCTTCCAGTCTAACCGGAATATTATTTCATAATAAATTCTCAAAATAACCATCAATTTACATGTGCCTATTTATTGTGAATTCACATGATTTGGTTGCATACAAAATACACAGCACTTACAAACATTCAAAATGTCCTCTCTACAGAACAAAATTACTCAAACACGTCAACATACAGTTTTAACCAAAAAAGAAAAAGTGATAATGAAATCCTATTCACATGTCGTCCAAGCAAATTCTAAATGGAACCAACTTTCAGGTTTTTCGCTGATTTCTGAGTTTTGCATCACATTCGGCACATTTCCTGATTTCTATTTAAAAATGTATTGTGATTTTCTGTTTTGCTGTAGAAAAACTAATGTAGCTGTCCGTATTTGTCGATATCCAGAAGTTTGTTTTGCGTCATTAGTCTTTTGTATTAGATGGTTTCCAATTCTGTTCGTTTAAATATGAACGTTAAGAACTGAACATTTCGCACAGCAATTCAATGTTATAGATGTTTATTTCACACATAATATACATATACTTATAGGCTTCACAATGTAAGTCGTTTGTCTATAGTTTATCAAATAAAAGCATAGAAAGGCGAAATTTTGTTAGTGTGTATGTTTGAAACAGTATTTTGGTGTAAAGAAACACGTATATGGCTAAAAAAACAGTTATACTATCATCCATACTTCATATTGAACTCAACTAACAACTACAAATACATATATAATATAATAAGTATAACAGATAAGACACGATATGCCTCGAGGGTATGTCGGCTGAGGGGCGCCCAGTGTGCTTGACGGAATGATTGGGAACGCCGGTCAAGCGTGATCTGTGCTTAACGTTTACGCGTCTTTCGGGGAAAACAGTAATGAGCAATTGATTTGATTGGATTTTGATTAATAGACATTCTTTATTGTAGTGTGCGAGAGACTATAAAACTAATTTCAGTTTCTTGTTGTAAATTATGGTTGTTTGATGTGCATGTATTTCGCTGACGTTAAAATAGTTTTATTTATTTATTTATTTATTTCCACCAAACATACACTATTTTTACAGGTGCCACCCAATGCAATAGCGTAGTTATTTCTACATACACTTAGTATCTATTTATGTTTAAAATCAAAATAGGTAGGTACATAAGATTTGTAATTTTAACTCAATTCATTCAATTAAGGCCATCAAATATATCTCGGTAATACCCTAAAACAATTATCATCAGCATGTCAATATTAGCCCAATATGAAGCCCTAATCTACTCTTACCAATTAAACACAAATACAAACGTATTTTAACCCTCCACCAATAGTAACAATATCACAAAACAACAAACTATCAAAATCCTTTTGTACAACCCACTAAAATTTCCCTTCAATCCGTCCCTGCATCACAGCTCAGGGTAACAATTCATTGATTTACACAAATTTAGAACGAACGCCACCCTTACACCCACACAGGATCAATAATAGACACGTATACGCACACATCTATATCAAATACGCGTGTATATACGAGTATGTATACGTGTACACCTGCTCACACACAAGTGTAAGTGTTTGAACATGTGTGGGTACGACAATGCTTGAGAGTATAGTAATAGTGTTACATTGGCCTCGATATTGTTAAACATTTTATAGTATAGTGACGTTGTAATAGATATTTAATTTATAAGTAATTATTGAATAGAAAAATGTGACGTATTTAATAAATTTACAAAAATAAATAGTTTCTAGAAAACCATTCAATTTAGACCTTTTAAACAGAATTTTATAGTTGGGTTTACTAATTGGACTAAATCTCTGAGCGTTTCAAAAAATATAGGTATTTAAAAAATATGAAACCAATATTTAAATTCACCAATATTACCAGTACACTGTGTAAAATATGAATTCAATTTTGAATAGTTTCTGTAGGTTTTCATGCAAGCTATTTTCGATGATTCCATGAAAGTGCTGATTAAAATTTCTGAAAATACCATTGCACGCTGCCATCTCTTCTCAGAACTGTCCATTGATATAATAATGAGTTCTGATATGAAAGCTTCATGCTTTTCGTAAAATACTGCTGAAATATGTAATATTAATCATTTCATGCGAACTACTTTTAATGATTTTTTGTGGAATATAGGAAATATATGCACGTGTTGGCATGTGTCTACTGATATAAGTTTTCGCGTACAAAGGTTGCAATTTCGCGGACATTTTAGAAATTTTAGAACATTTTAAACTAGAAGAAACATTTGTGTTCGCTTGCACATTTTTGCAAAAACATAGTATGCTGGAAACCACATCAAAATCGGTTCAACCAAACGTGAGATAATCGCGCACAAAAATACATGCAGGTCAAACTGAGAACCTCCTTTTTATGAAATCAGTTAACAAAAACCGACCGGTGAATAAAACTTTTCTGTCTATTGTAAAATTAAGTAAAAATTTACAAAATAACTAAGTAGAGGTATTGTACATCAGGTTACGGATATGAGGCGTGTACGTGCTCTTCATGCCAATGGCCCTAAACTGAATGTAAACCTTGCTTTATACGCTCTTAAAACTACAACTGATTTTAGAATGTAAACTGAATACTCAGGTTCAGGGTTTAACTACGTTTCGTTGTAAAATAACTAAGTATGTTTAAACAACATGTATTGCAACTTTTTTGTACGAGGCAAGGCTTGCTTGCAAAGATAACTTCAATGAACCAGAAAAGGCTGCTGTCTTGCATTGCGGCAATTAAAACGGCTGATGATGATGTGGAAGATCGCCAAGATCATTCGTTTTCTAGAATAAATAAGAATTCATTCTAACGTCTTACAAGTCCTTCTATAAAAAACTCTAATCAAAACATTACAAAGAGACATCGCACTGACATTTTATTATAGCGCTCATGAAACAAAAGACTACAGACTAAGACCGCGGAGGAAAGAAAGACGAGTGGAGATGCCGTATGGTTTATAGGTTCGGCTCCTTCTAGTTAGTTCAAGTACGTACATGGGATGTTACTCAAACGTTGCGTTATGAGTGAATCAACGAGGCATTCCTATTCCTTGATACTGTCAAAGATCGGTGCTGTTTGATTTAAAATAAAAATGACCGGGTTCCGAAAAGGTGTATGAGGACGGAACCATTAAGGTTCGTCGTCTACCTACCGAATAACCGCATCTTAGTGACGCTACTTTTTTAGGTAACTTGTCAATATGCCATATCTGCTCATTTTGTTCTCAAGCATGCAAGTGCAACCGGGAAGCAACACTATAGCAGGCTTTTATCCTGCGCTTCAGAGCCACTTAATCGAACTTACGGCTGTAATAGAATTACTTACCGATACTAAATAGAGGGTGATTTTAGTAAGACTTGTATAAAAATTGACTGTAGATATAGAAAGGATATGGAACTGTTTTGAGATGTCCTTACATCTTTTAAGACTTTCAATATTCAAAAGTGTGGAGTAGGTATATATATCCTACTTATATCCTACTCATATTATAAAAGTGAAAGTTTGTGAGAATGTATGGATGTATGTTTGTTATTCAATCACGCAAAAACGGCTGAACCGATTTGATTGAAATTTGGTATATATATAGATGATACCCTGGATTAACACATAGGCTACTAACACACCACGCGGGCGAAGCCGCTGGCGGAAGCTAGTATATACCTAAAGCCCATACGATTTTTCACTCTTAATAAACTTTATAGTTTTTCAGTGTCTTTAAAAATGATATCTTAGCATATTAAGTTTAAAAAGTCACATTTCAGTCTTATCAAAAATTTCCACATATTATAATTCCCTTATCAAACACCCCCAGGAAACATAACAATATTCATTATCATCATAACTTACTGTACTGGTAAGTCCGGTCCCAACCCAGTTTAGATAAAGGAATCATTCCAATTAGTCAGAGCAAATACCTAGAATTGAATACAGATTTACGCGGCGAACTTGTGTCAATGTACAGAGATATATAAAAGGTTAACAACCTTTAAAGTTCTCTACAAAATATTGTTCAGATATGATGAAATCAGCCTAGCCTTTCCACAAATGTTATTTACTTAAACCTTTATTATCTGGCAGCTATGTTCGTATTGTCGGGGTGGGTTTCAGTCTAAACGGTGCAACTAGTTTAACGTTTCGACAGAGGTTCCATATGCCAACTTAAAAAAACGACTACGACTTTGAACCAGATGCAGCAGTTAACCAGCGTCCATGTTTTACACGAGGCGACTGCGACTTCCTACAAAACTGGTTACTCTCACTTTCTAGCTTTTAAATTCTCGTAAGTAAAAGATGATCAAATTACATTTCAAAGGAACTTGCCGTGATAAGGTCACACATACATGGTCCGATCACGCCCTGCGTTGCTTATTCTTATGAACAATCGACCTATGTAACTGTCACTTATCTACAAGCTCTTCTTTTGCTAATACATAATCCTTAATTCACTTATTTCATAGACTACGCTTTCTGACATTAATTTTATCGTGTTATTACTGAATCTCCATCGCCTAACGTCGCACTGACCTCCAATTATAATTGTTTGGTATAACTATCTATTGTTACCAGCAACTGAGGTGAATTGTAAATGGATAGATTGTAGCTCCAGAGGTCAAATGTCAATTAATTTGAGGTTAAAGCAATTGTTGTCAAATAGCTATGATTATTATCCGGAGTCTTTACCTATTTGTTTTAATAATGCAGTTTAGATTTAATTATTTTGACAGCAAACACCAAACCTGTCTGGTTTAAAATATTTCCACACAAAGATTTCAGACAGACTTTACTTATTTTATCTAACTTTATTATACACGACAGCAATATAAATATAAAACTTTTGGAATAAGTGATTTTTATAAACGCTGTGTCCTAAATAAAGATTTTGAAATAAAATGTGAGTTAAAAGTTGCAGAAACAGACGTTGCAAGTCTCCATTATGTACTGCCTCTATGTACTCCATTATGTACTGCCTCTATGTACTCCATTATGTACTGCCTCTATGTACTCCATTATGTACTGCCTCTATGTACTACATTATGTACTGATAATATGTACTACCTCTATATACTCCATTATGTACCGCCTCTATGTACTCCATTATGTACTGCCCCTACGTACTCCATTATGTACTGCCACAATGTAAAAAAATATTACGGCCGAATTGAGAACCTCCTCCTTTTTGGGAAGTCGGTTAAAAATGAAACAATATATGATTCCAGTTACACGGCAACTATGAAAAATTGCAATTTATATTCAAACAACATTGGTCGACTTTTTGTTGAACCAAATATCACCAAAACATCCACGTTTTGTTGTTTTTACACCATTATATCAATATCCAATAATGTTTTTATAGAAACAATGTCTATCGTCGTAAATAAAATTTACCTAAACCTTAACAAACAACAACATAAAGAAAAAAAAACATTTCTTAATAATTAAATCAGTATTTACGATATAAATTACACTAAACACTACCAGGACTTCATGAAACATCTGGTATTGGCTCAAATCTAAACGATCCATGTCCAACACAATTCTCCAAGGATATTCTATATCTACTTAGTACCACCGCATTGTACTAGGCGCCCAGCAAGGCGAGGAGATCTATTATTCCAAATTTCAATAGAGACAAAGTTCGGAACGTGACCGATGTCCGCTGGGAGCCTCGCGTGTTTCGGCTCTTTAGGGCGGGTATGTATTGAGAGCGATAGCGAGTGAATAAACAATGTTTCTAAAATCCAACACCTGAGACCTTTGAACAGGGCACAGGTATATAATCGTACCAAGACTCGTTCGTGAGAACACTGCCGCGCACGTCATTTTGGCACCCCAACTTCTACCTCACTTCTTCTAGGAAAACTTTGTTTGTTTGTTTCGTTGTAATGGATAAACTCAAAAATGACTGGACCAATTTTAAATATTCTTTCACCATTAGAAAGCTATATGTGTCATTTCAAGCCAAAAGGTACCTTATGGACTTTGGCGCTTAATCATTTGGAGATACAAATTCTACAATCTTGCTTAGACTAAAAAAACATAATGTCGTAAGTGCCAACACTTACAAGGTACCTTGGTGCGGGCAGTAGCTCCCTCGGGACGGCTAGTATCTCATATAGGTTTTAGGCAATCATTGTACCTAGATAGTCATTAAAACTGACATAGCATCATATTACTTGAAAAATAAGCATTGATTTGTAGCAAGCATCTTATTTTTGGAGGATGTAAATCCAATCACCAAGCGGCATGCAGTATCGAAATGTAGGTATTTGACATTCTCCAAGAATACATCTGAAATTCCAGCATATGTAGACAAACATGAATGAAATAAGGAAATACAAGGTTCCTATAATAATCCTTAGGTAAATAGTTTAGCTAATTATTACCGATACAGGTATGCTTTGACGACAAAGCAATAGGTATTTAGATTACATGGAATTTTCGAGAAACTACGTCTAAGATAATTCATCTATCTGTTTAGCCCGAATTTACCCACCTCCCAATGGAAGGTACTATGTAGGTATTACAAGTGTCAGAACAAAATGTAGCCCATGATACTTACAGATAACGAAGCTTTTCTATCGGTAAACGATTAAAATCAGTTCAATAGAACTTTATAGACCCAAACAAACCTAACCGCTTTATAATATTAATAGATAAACTGATGAGACCAAGAGCTCGTTTATACGTCGAATGGATCAACAAATAGGATACCTTATTTCTAAACATCACTGCTATAAATCGTAAAGTTTGATGTATCATTTTAAATCCACATACCTTCAAGGTGAGAAAGGGGAACCACATTGAGTTTCCTAAAACACAATCTCTTTCACTCAATATTCAGTGACATCCAAGAAACAGCCAACCAAGCTACAAAACCAAGAAATTTAAGCCACCACAACAATTTTTAAACCGCTTAAGCCCATTAAAGTGTACCAGCAGCCTTAAAATATCTAGTAGCAAAACGCGCCGTGGATTAGAGGCTTAAGCAGTAGATTACCGAGCAGGCAGGCGATCGGGCGATTAGACTCGCTCCAACTATCATTTACTTAACGGGACTTCAATAGTTATAAATGCATGTGGCTATTAAATGTTTAGAGTAAAGTACGTACTTGTAATGTTAGACTTCTGAAGTCTGACTGCGATTTAGTTGGCCTTTGAGTGAATAAATCAGTGCTTTACTTGGATCTTGAAGCACCTAATTTACGAAATAAAAGATATTTTATGAATGGGAATACCTTGTTTTTGTATGTAACAATATTTCACTCACTTTTTTTAGCTCTTTAAATTATAATTCTCCTAATTTTCCTTTTTAACATGGCTAAGCAACATACATTTCTATCTTCCTTCAGTCGTAATTTACACAGTGGGTAACATTTGATTACAAAAATTCAAGCCTTTTCACGGTTTCAAAATTAGTTTTCGGTCTTTCGCGAAACATCAAAGGATAGCTCCAAAGTTTAATTGTAAGAAATTGTGCCGACTTGGCCGGGTTTATTTTCGTTTCGGAGTGAATTTACTTAATAATGAACAAATTATTATTAACTTTACCTAAGAAATTAGCGGGAGTTAGCCATTTTGGTGTTTAAGATTTTTAGTTGTAAAGTGATCCGATGAGACAGTTTATTAAAGAATATTTAGTACCTGGTGTACCATAAATATATTTTTTTTGAATTGTATGATTATATAAAAAGCACCGTTGCTGTTTTAAAAGTTACAGGATTTATGAAGGAGACTATGTACATATATAGCGCATAACACTTAGAATAAGAAACTGATTGCTTGATAATAACTGCTACTTCATGCAGGTCAAGTGTTCTGAATAAAATCACATACAAAAATCTTTACAACATATCATAGCTTCATAAAGAAAACTCCTGCTGTACACATTTTACGAGACTTAAAATTACGACAACAGTACTAACTTAAGTTAATTATATTATTAATGGCATAACTTTACGGCGTCATGGCTCATAAAGTTAATATTACAGAGGATCCATAATTCGCTGGTGGAAGATGATAAGTAGGTACGCAGTATTGTGTTTTATTGCCGGATCAGTTTAACTCGTAAACGTATACGTGTCTGATTGTGAAGTTCGGATTTAAGTGTTAACTTAAGTTTTTTGGGGAGTACCGATCGTCTCGTCTAATTTATTGTAGGAACTGTTTGAAATGTTAATTGAATTCATTATACAGACTTGGAAATGTATTCGAAATATCTGATAGATTCCTCGTATTAATCTCCAAAACGTGTTTTCATTTATTAAAAAAAAAAAACAACAATTATGTACTTCAATTCCTAATTGACGTACACATTCACATTTTAATCCATAAATCCATTTATTCCTCGCTACTATAAATCATATAATTCAATCTCGTAAACATCTAATAAAAATCCTTTAAAAACACTCTTAATAAAACAAAAATAAAACGTAGAACTAAACCCCCACTTTAAAATAACTCCGCAATAATTATTCACCGCAGTAAATTAAATAAAACATAATCAATTGCATGCAATAAACAAACGTCGGGACGGTAAAATCTCAACAATAAAACAGCATTAAGGTGAATTTAAACTTGCCACTAGCAACGATGAATTATGCCCGGGTAGGCAAGAAAAATCCGGCCAAGCAAGAAACCCAGCCAACTTCCAGCCCCGTACTTAAAAAGTTTATTTTTTGCAAATCTGTAAATAAATCTTCAAAGGTGGTAGTTGTGAATATTTTATGGGCCAACCAGCGTAAAAAGGACTTCAAGGTGTCAAACCTTTAAATTCCCCACTTAAAAATTCACGTAAAGCTGCCAAGATTTGGGGGTCTGAGTAAACTGGTGATCTTGACAAGATTTTTTGAGTCAACGCTCTTATAAAATGTTTTGAGTCTCATCTTGTTGACACTCAGAAACTTGGCGGACTTGAGTGCGGTGATTTTACGTGAAAAAGAGAAATCTATGAATAGTTAATTTGATTAACTTTGTTAGACAAACATTAAGTTGCAACGCTTTTTTCTAGAGAGAATCAAAATTTCAATACATAACAAATAAGAGTGCTTTTTTGTGCTGCAGTTAGTTAGTTTTATGAGTTTTTGCTAAACAAATTAAAAGAACTCAGTTTAAACGTTTCGTCTACTGAAATAATTTAAATAACTTTTGAAAGACTTCGTCTTAAATCATTGTCCCTTGACTTTTAAATACACACAGTCTCAACACTTTTATTTGAAAAATATATATCTTTATTTCGCAAATGAACATACAACCTTGTGCATCAACGGTTTTAAAAATTAGGCAGTAGACAATAATTCCCAAAAAAAACCTTCTTACACAAACCACAAATACAACCAAACTTTTTTAAATTATATTCATCCCGTTTGAAAGATTTCACCATTTGACATATACAACTTTTCCAATTACCCTGTGAGAGTATCAACATGAATCTCAAAATTCCTGGTGCACTGAAAAGAATTTACACAGTTTGGTAAGCGATACATATTTATTGAATGCATATTGCATTGGTGCGATATTAAATTTTATATTGCGAGCATTTCATTTGGGTATTTTTCGCATTTATTTGTTGGTTCAATATGTCTCACGTCCTGTGGACACATACCTGTGATTTGTAGGAAGAATGCTTACGAAGTTTTAAAAAGCTCATAAATCATATGTGTTTTACAGCAGTTAAACTGTTGTGTCTGTGTCATGAACGATGAATGGGTTAATAACACAAATTGAATCTTAGCTTCATGCTTCTTTTGACTTTTATTTTAGAGCATTTACCTTTTATTCTCTATGAAAATGTTAGTGTAAGTCTCGGAAATACCTTTTAAAGAGAAAGACTGAGCATTTGATTTAAACCACTACTGTCCCATGTCGCTTGAAGCCGACCCCAACATAGTTGGGAAAATGATGATGTCCCATGTCGCTTGATGCTCTTATAAATCTCTAACATATTTTTTCTTCAGTTTCAGAGGCAATCAATTTAATCACAAAAAATGCCAGCTGCCCATACCTCGGATACAGAGCTATCCAAACCAAGGAACCATCAAATTGGCCACAGTACAACTTCTACCAAATCTAAAGCTGCTTTCCTTCAGAGTGTCGAAGAATTTCCTGTATTTCAGTTTTGCAAGGCCAGGGACTGACCTGCTAGAGTTCATTGAACTTTGTAGCGATGAGGTATAATGCAGTTGGGTATTGTTATAGTAAAAAGTCGTTGAAACTTTTTTACATTAACGAACTCTTTTTTAAAGTGAATGATTACGTATGTATTTTTAAGGTTGTTTATATACAGCCCATTGTTTTTAGCTACTGTCTCAATGCTTGATAGAATAAAGAAATACAGCCATGGATTACATATCTATCTCAATACTTTTAGCAATAAAACTAGTCTACTACTTCATAGCTGGTTCCATAAACCATTTTCTGAAAATTCAGTTCGGGATAGAACTTTAACATCTTTTACTATAACAATGCTAAACAAATATATATAAATGGTAATGATAAGTGTAATTGTTTGTTTGTACATAGTCCATGTTATTGACTTGTGTGAGTTTCATATAATTTGGTAAATATACAAATAATTGGTTTCTCCAGTTAGTAAATACTTGTCGTGTAATGTTTCGTCCGTGTCACTGTTCACCTCGTATTGTTAACGTAAGTGTATTGTTATGTCAGAAAATAAAATAATTTCAAATTAATTTTGTTGTTTTCCTTACCTAACATTACATTTAATTAAATTAGGGCCCATCTATCATTCTACATTTTTTCAAATCCACAAAGTCTACATCGTGACAAGCAGATAAAAAGCACGCATCGTGATCCTCCTATCTCCCTATCCCAAGTTTTCTCCTTATCGATTCAGCTGTTTTAGATGTTTCCATGTTATACATAAACAGCACCAGTCATTCCACCCACCAATTAAAGTGAAATCGAGCCTTAATCTACTCAATTATCAGAAGAGTTAATTGCTCAACCCTCATTAGAAGCTTCAAAGACCTAAAGTGCCCAATACAACAACAAATGTGAAACCCCTAACACTTACATTATTACATTGTGCTCAATCCTGAGCCAATAATGTGCTATACACAGTTAGTTCATTAATCACATGGTATAGCACACAATATTCGCATTGCGAGGCTTTGCGCTTAACAATACAACTTGCAGCCGTTCGAATGTAAGTTTAGTATTAAGTTCCAAGTATGAGGTAGAGCAAATACACTGCCGACACTGAACATACGAACCTATAAGACCCAGACTCTAAAGCAGAGCGGAGCGGGGAAATTTTAAGCAACAGTTAGAATTTTTCTGCTCAGGGGTATCACTGAGTGGGTGGTTAGATATTTGAGTAACGAAATTGTTTCGACAATTTTAATTCATTGGTTGTTTAAAAATTTCTCCGCTAACTCCGTTAGTGAAGTCTAGGTCTTATGTCCGTATTCTGTAGTTATTTTATCATAAGTAAGGAGCAATAAGTCATTCTTCGCTTAAGCTATCTACAGAAGTAACATAGAAGAAGAAAGAAGAAGTAAGATAGAATCATCAGCGCTATATACCTTTTGTATTGTCTGTCATATTATGGGCCTCTGGTTCTTTCAATGAATATATAATGAATTTCGTACAAGTTCTATGAGAAATCTTAGCAATACCTTAGCACAATAATGTCATGGAATACGGGTGTAAGTGCTCTAGTACTCAGTACTCTGGGTTTAAGCCCTACAGCACACAACTGTGCAGGGCTTAAGGGAAATAGTACTGGTTTTGTTTTAGAGTATTAGAGCTCCGCTTTGTTTCCCAGCTTAGTACTGCACTCGTTTCTTCTTTCAATTGTTGTTTCTTGGTTTGAGAATAAGAGGGTTTTTGTTTGATTCTTACTAATGTGTTTTGAGCCCAAGTCACTCGATTTTGAGTAAGGTAATTTACTATTTTAATTGAATGATAGAAAAGAGATTATCAATATTATTTAGGCAGAATAAACATTTACCTATGCCAGAAAAATACGTAAATTGTCAGCTGTCGTCCAAGAAAGACAGCTACAGATTTTTGAAAATACAATGAAAATTTCAGTATTTACGATTTAAAAAAATGAAATGTTACAAAACATATTAAAATGTTTGTGGTAACTGCACTGATAAACTATGACAAATAAGTGGTCGAGATTTTGCAAACGACGGCGAAAAGGAATCAAACGATGCTGTATCAGTTTTAAAAGATGTCTCAAGAAGGTATGCACTTGCCGTGGTCGGATGCCAAGGTGCTGCCGGAGGTGCATAAAGAAGTGTAAGAAAGCACGCTGCTGGGGCCCGCTCTGCCGAAGGTGCAACCTCTGTGAAAGATGCCGACTGTGCACCAAAAAAGCCTTTCGATGCTGTTGCCGACCCCTTCGTGGTTCTCGAAGGGTACCCCAAGTTGAATACTATAAAGTTAAAAGGTGCTGGCGAATGCTCATCACTGGACGATCTTCGGAGGATCATAACCAAGTGTATTTTTGTACTGTAAATAGCAAAATCCCTGAAGAGAATCCGCGCAAAAGTTCCAGTAGACTTTATAAAAAAGAAAATGACAAAGATAATACGGAAGCGGAAAATGAAAAAGAAAGTAAATCGGATAAGGAGAAGGGTAAAGAAATCGGAAAAGAGAAGTCAAAAGATGAAATAGAAATGACGGAAGAGGAACCACAATGCTCTAAATACATCAAGAAAGAGAAGTATAAAAAACCTAAGAAGGAGAAAAACGCGACAGACCTATCTCCTGCAGTCTTTTTTTAAATTAAATCATGTGATTGATGAAATGTGATGTGTGTTGTGGGGGCAAGAATTAGTTTTCATTATAAATGTACAATATGTTATATTTTTAACTATACAGTTCGAGTATTATATTATATTACATAAAAACGATTTTAACAGTGTCTCTCTTTTAAGGTAAGTACCACCCTTAAACGTGTCCTGGCTCGTGAAATGTCCAACTCACAGATCATATATGTAGTTCTGTTCCCGCTACAACAACAAATACTGAACACTAGAGTAAAATAAGTATTTTTGAAGTCCATACAACAATCATAATACTTCGCTCGTTTTATTGATGACTAGCCGTTTTCCCACGGTTTCACCCGCGTCCTGTGGGAGCTACTGCCCGCACCGGGATAAAATATAGCCTATGTTACTCCCAGATAATATAGCTTTCTAATGGTGAAAGAATATTTAAAATCGGTCCAGTAGTTTTTAGTTTTAAGTTTATCCATTACAACCAAACAAACAAACAAAGTTTTCCTCTTTATAATATTAGTATAGATGATATTGAACCTTTTGTACGCGACTGCAACTCGCCCTTGGTCGGTTTTTCCTTCACACAGCATTTTCAGAGAATGTTCAGTATAATGGACGGTTATACGAAGAGAAAAGATAAAAACTAGTCGTCCAAACTTCTGAATTTTAACGAACAGATTTAAAAGGCTCATTTTGTATGAAACTAGTTACTCTTTTTAGTTTTCGACATTAATTGCTTATGAATTATGCAAAAACGCAAGTGCGCTCACCAAGTTCTCCTTCGTTAGGGAAAGTTTCTAGTCATATGTTACTTCGTTGTTATATTGATGGAAGATCTATGTGGACTGAATGCATAACTTTGTTTTAGAATTGACGTATTTTTGTATAGTATTGACTGGCCACAAAAAGCGATAGAGAAATATAGAAGGTTATGAAGGAGGCCTTTGCCCGGAAGTCGGATAGCATGGGCTAAATAAAAAAATGGCGTATTTGGCCTTAGCATTACCAGTACCAGTTGCTTTGTAGATATACGGTTAGCGCAAAATGATCACATATGCCTTCTAAGTTTAAAATAACGAATACATTTTAAGTGTGAGATGGTGATGTGAAGAGTGGTGATTAACGCTCATTCCTTCTCTGTATGAGAAGAGGTGTATGCCCTGCGTTGAGACAATAAATAGGTTTTTTGTTTGGTATGGAGAACCAATATGTTATTTTATATGAAAGTAGTTGAATTTTTGCAGTTTAAAACTTTCAGATCATCAAAAATGCAGCGATAAGTGTCATTTGAATCGAAGTCTACTCATTCAGTGGCTACTATATACAACCACAAGAGTACTAGGTTATTACTGTTATATGAAACTACATTTAAAATGAACTACTTGACATAAACAGAACATGTCGTCACATTACAATTAACTCGAGTTTCAAGCTGCTAGCTTTGCTCTGAGACAATTTCATAATTAAAGTCGACTTTGCAAATAAATATGTATGTATGTGTTTACACGGCGAAGACGTATTTATAAACTTTTGAGTTTTTCATATCATGTTTAGAGATAATTTCAAGATTTATAATGACCCTGATACTGTGAAAGTTTGGATCATTCTTTTGATCGAGGTAATAAGAAACACAATTACTCCCTTTAAGATCAATATTTTTAAAACTGGTGACTTAAAATTTTAGTTTGATTCCTGAATAAAATACAACTTGAGTCAATTTCAAGTCAAGTCTTCCTACCAACCTACACCAAAAACTATTTACAAACATTTTCCGTATACTTAAAACCTTAGCAACCTCCCCAAGTCACACCATTTATACACTACACAAATAATAATATCTAGGTACTTCCTAAATACTGAAACCACAACCCTTACTCCCTTACCCGGTTATAACTCAACTATGTATCATGCTCAACTATACCCGGATTTCAGAATCAATTTATCACAGACATAGTCGACTACCGAAGCCGGTTGACTCCCGGTCGACTCCCGGTTGAATAATAAACCGTGGTTAACCGTGGTGCGTTCCCTTTATCGTCCTTCACCACTTACGAGTTATGGGTGCTTTCAAAATTTTGACTTTATGGCTTCTTTACTTGGATGGTCGAAGGAGGTGATGTGGTGTGAAAATGTTTTAAAAAAGTACGGACATACTCCTATACGTTGCAGTTTCTCCAGGACAAAAATATAATATACTCGCTGTTTTATCTGCGACCCTAGGGAACTACCGTACCCGGTTAAAATACAGCCTATTTCATCCGGAATAATGTAGTTTCCTGCCAGTGAAGAAATTTTTCAAATAGATTCAGTAATTTTTGAGCTTTCACGCGAAAACCATAAGCATATAAAGTGCCCACGCATATGGGTATTGATTAATTTGATCCTCCACAGCGGATCCCTTGGCTACTCGGTATGCGATAAGTTTTTGCCCTACAGTGTCTCTGAAAAATTACCCGATTATGATGATGACTCTTGTGTCAAAAGTTAGTCCCCTGACGTCCAAGATGCGGCGGCAACAATTTTTACATAATTTAAGTTTTTTTGGAACATCTCCCTTTTTTTCGGAGCTCCTTATTTTAATGAAGAAAGTCGATATCCTAAAAGCGTTTAATGTTCAGCCGTAACTGGTGTATTATGCTACCTTTGTACCGACAGCCAATTAAAAATATCTTTATTAAGATCTGCGAATGAATTTTATGATAAAAGAAATGTAGGTATAAAGGTTTAATGATGCTAAGGAGCTTCTTTTTATGTGGGATAAAATATTTTTTGTCTTACAGAGATCAGATCGCACAAAAATGTGTTTTCGTGATTTCTAAGTAATAGTTTTCAGAGCACCTTTTCTTGACAATTAGATAGACAACCACAGGAAGTTTTTCAGTTTATTACAGTTCAATCAAATAGGAATGAAAATACGATCCGCCCATCCTGTCATGCTTAATGTAGGTATATTGCTGCATTTATTTACAAGGTTCCAGTTAGCTGAAACCTTAAATCAAAGGATTTTCATTTGTGTCATCGACTCAAATTGATAGATGTCTCGTTACACAAATACTCACCGAACTAAACGCCAAAATAAAGTTAAGTTATATTCTTAGATTCTATGTTATTTCTCTTAAACAAATACGTGGTTATAGTTATACCTACCACTAAATACTCCGATCATTAACACACATAACTAAAATTAACTAAATAGTTCTTACACTCCATGAAACCAGTACTAAGCCGTGGTTTGGCCAGCAGCCAGTACACGCAGTATCAATACCACTTTACTGAGCACCCCGCTATGGAAAGTCGTGAAGATATAGCTTTTAATTCTATACATGCTATTAATATGTTGCGGTTAAGTTTGGTGGACTGATTTGCATTCAATGGTACAAATGGTACAAATCGAAGTCTATTTAAATTGTCAACTTAGTGTTATGTTTGCTTATTTCAGTGAGATACATAGATAAAGGGGTGCCTAATCAGGCCAATTAATATTAGTTCAATCAGCGATAAGCTAGGGCTTCTGATGACCTCAGTGAGAAATCATTATTTTTTGACCTGTGAATTTTGGTGAATTGAACCCGGGAGGCAAATTTGCAATCACAAGCAATTACCTAACTAGACCCCAAAAATAATATTAATCACTTCTCTGTCCCATTAACTAAGCAGTTCTTACAAGCCATGAAACCAGCACTAAGCCGTGGTTTGGCCGGCCGCCAGTACACGAGGTATCAATAGCACTTTACTGAGCACCCTCCAATGGAAAGGTCGTGAAGATATAGCTTTTAATTCTGTACAAGCTATTAGATATGTTGCGGTTAAGTTTAGTGGACCGATTTCTATTCAGTGGTCTGTGTCTCATACATAGACAGTTTGATCTATCACAATCGAAGTCTATTAAAATAGTCAACATACGATCTAGTTCGGTTTTCTCAGTAAATAAAGGTACGCCTATAAGTTATATATGGTGGACCTCTATTGCAATCAAATAAAAGCTAAGGATCTGGATTGCTTCTATAAATATTCCATTTTAGAAGGCTGTCACACACTGGATTTGTTAGCTGGTGACTAAACCTATAGCTCAGTCGATAAGAAGAAGATTAAACTGTTTTTGACCTGCTAATTGCAATTGTAAAAACTTTTGCTATTAGATGATAGCCCTCAAAAATAATAAAGCAACAGAAAAAAAAACATTTAAGAGAACTAAAAAACGTTGTTTCTAAACGCAGTCCCTTACACTACTGTACAAAATAATCTTTCACAATAAAGACAATACATTAAACCAGTATTTAAACCAAGCCAGTCAGAACCTCTCGTGATGACTAACATTCAGCAACTATAAAGTTAGTTAACGTTAAACTGAATGTTCGCCGCAACAATGTGCAAGTTACCGACGAAGTGTACTAATGACGGTTTGAATTTACGATTCTTTAAGAACATACTGAATTTACATTTAACTACGTTGCTTTTGTGGTGTTGGTGTTTGAGGATGGATTCGGAAATGCCAATTAATTTTACGGACGGCTCAAAGATCATTCTAGTGACTTAAGTATGTATGCCTACTTTGCAAAAAATACATTGATCTCTCGTATGCTTTTTAAGTAGACTTTGTGAAACCAAAAGGAGAAAAGGTTTTAGATAACCAAACCATAATATGATTAGGAAATTACGTAAATGCAAGATCTGCAATTTAATATGTATTGGCTATAGACAGGCGACTTTCCGGCATAATGCAATTCAGCTGCACGTGGGCTCAATCAAAGCCAACTTGAACATCTATCAAAAAATCTAGGCAGACGATAATCCTACGTATTTTATCAATAAAAAACATCAAGTGTAACTTATATAACTTATGGCTTCAAACAGTTTAGGATGCATTACATCAAGGGTTCATCTACATCCCACATTTTACTCTATAATAAACTAAAACTTTTGGTACAAATAACAAAAAACCACATTGTTTATAATGATATTCTGCATTTAAGCACCGCGGGGAGTTTCAGACGATGTTGCAAGTTTTAATGTCTCCTTAGAGAGTTGCCATCTTTTTGACAACGAAATTTTGGGGTAAACTGTTTCCTTTTTGAAGTGCAATATTGTTGAAAGATATTTTTTATCTTGTAAATGGAGGGATGTTTCAGGAATATGTGTGATTATATTTCAGCGTCTTGTATCATTTTGTTTTGTCTGCCAGGTAATTTTGCGGTAATAAATTAAATACGTTAAGAGTCTAGTGACTGCAATATACTGAGTAGGAGTCTTTTAATTATGTTTTTTTTTTCTTAGATGGGAGAAAATTTGTATAAGTCTATCATAGAGATAATAATCTACTTAAATAAATTGTACAAATGACTTTTCATAAGTTCATTATTTCCGAGTTTAATCACACAAATATTAAGTCCAAAACAAAAACAAAATCTACCCATTAAAAAAAAAAACAAAAGCATCACCAACCCTACCCAGTTAACCCGCAGCGTAATAACATACATTGTAAGAACAATATGCGATGCTAATACGATGTCATAACGTTTCAATTTGCCGGCACATTTCCTAAATATTCCCTCCTTGGTGAATTTATATTAGGCTCCGTACAGCTGCGCGTGAATGCTCTTGTAAGCGTGTCGCTCGCTTTATGGTCGCCTGATTGCATTGCGGGTATTAATTTGTATATATTTTCTTGATATTAATAAAATAATTTAATAAAAACGTTTTTTATATAAAAAGGTTTATTCAAACATAGTTGGCATTACAATTTTAAAGTTGCTAGGTAAACCTGTGCTGTGAGCAATGGTTTATTTGTGTGTATTACGTTATCTTAAAATTAAGTTAGAATAAGTGATATATAGTTAAAATTATTTTTTTATTGTATGGTAACCGTGTCATTTTTCCCTTACCGCTGTCTGACTGGACAAAGTACGGTCTGAAATAATTTCATCTCTTACAGAAAACACTACAAAATGAATTAGCAACATTACTAATTCATTTCATTCCAAACAGCAACACTTAAACAACTTTGTAGAGAACAACGTCTTTAAAGAAACGTGATGCGGTTACAAAATTCTCTAGTACTTAACTGTTGCTTATAAAAAAGGATCTTTTGTACTACTTCGAATAAAACACACAATTGAACGCAAGTTGTGTCAGTTTATCTACTGATAGCAGAAAGGCACAAATCCTTGGTATAATGGTGGTGGTTACGTCCTTTTATATTTAAAGTGTTCTTTGTATGGGACACGACGCCATGTGGCAGTATTGTTACGGCTTGTAAGCTGTTAAAGAATATTCTGGTGTATAGCTTTCTATGAAGATGTTTATGTAGAACAAACAAGTAGAACAAATCTACGCCTACCGAATTCGTTGATGATTATGCTTTAGATTTGATATTTTCTTATTTTAATAATGTTCTTTATGTTTAATTTTGAAGAGTCCTTATATTTTTTGTATAACTATCAGAAATGCTGGTCCCTGAATGTTATGCCTAACCTTGGATTTTTAGTCAATCAACTAGACTCCCAGTTATTTGATCAGAAATTGATCTAGCATGTAAGAATGCAACATTTTCATACACATTCAAATTAATCACTTTCCATTGCAGTAAGTTAAAAACTAACCTTACCAACACCGAAGTAAAGACCACCAATCTTGACCATTAGCAACAAAAACCAGGCTACAAATCCTAGGCCTAAATACCACTTGAGCAATATTTCAGGCGTACAAACCACATGATTTAAGTTCAAGTCGGCTTATCTCAGTTGATAAACACGGGCGCTACACGCGAGCTATTGTGTCGCTACGATTTATCAGCGTTTCGTGAGCGTTTGTGCTGCGGTCCTGTTCTATTGTTGTGGAAGGCTTTTTATCGTATCGCTTTTCGGTCTAGTTTTTATTTGGTTTTGTAGATATTTAGGGTTTATTTGAAAACAACCTAATGAAAAAGAAACACAAAATTAAATGCATTATTTTAGCAATTTTATCGTACTTTCTTGTATTTTTTTAAATAGATAAACAGTTAATCACATCAGCGTCCAGCGGAAGTACTTGATAACACTGTAGAATTGATTTCCTAGATAGATAGGACTTTATATTATTTAAACCAATAAAATGTTGCTTAAATAATGTTTCAAGCGACTAATTGTTATAACTGTACTTACTACTTTTAATATGCTTGTAGCTCATGTCCATTTCAATAAAATATAATATCAAAATTGTTCATATTTATTTAAACACCAAACCAAACGGCAGTACCTCAATATTTACGTCAGTTTTTTAATCTCAGAAACTTGTTCTTCATAAAGCTCGCATATTCCCTGCGGAGCGACTTCCACGAATGTATGTAGTTAAGCTAACAAACTCCAAGTAATTATATCCTAACTACTTAGACGTTTATTAACTCCTAGTATATTGAAATTCTTAATGCACTCTCTCAAAGATTGTGAGTTATTTTAAGTCCTGGGTGAAGTGCATCGCTTGTGGTGTGTAGTCAAAAGTTTGTGTACTATGCACTTAATAATATTATTATGTTGGACAAAAATATTTTTTCATTTAAATAACACTAAAGAAAAAGTAATCAAGAAAAGCTGCTAACTACCCATAGTGACTTCAGAAGATGTGCAAAAATCTGACCCACCCATTTAACGTGCCTTTCGTACGTAAGGAACATGGAAGAAATCTTCATGACAAGATGGTCGGTTGAGCCTAACATGAGATTGATTGAGATGAGACAAACATTCAGATCAAACCGAGAATCTCCTTTTTTGAACTTAGCTAATAAAGCTTTTTCTAAAAGCATATATGACGTCACTTAGAAGAACATGGCACTAGGCTCAATTACTTTTTCATTAAAGTGAGGAGCAGTGTGAGCCTCTAATAGCCTATTAATGGTCTTTCACATCGAACATCACGAACTGTGTTCTGTTTATAGTGGTGTTGTTTATTTTTCTTTTCTTACTTTCCCATTACCTTTCTATGTTTTATTTTTAGTTAGAAATGTTCACTTAGTTTCTTTGAATAATTGCACGGTAGTTTGATAAATGAGAGTTGCTGTTTTATAATGTCCTGAACGTAAATAGGAATGTAATTAAACGTAAAGATTTCCGACTTATATAATTTATTCCCACTTATAAATATGTGTACCTAACAAAGCTGAAGACTTTGATTGCTCGTTTGAATGTGCTTATAGTAATTAAATTATTTATGTATTCGGATTTGTGTGTCTTCAGTACATATTAAGTGCTTTTTTACAGAGTTACACAGTACTTTACACACTGCATCATGTGTACACTGTATATGGGTAGCTTTATGTTATCCTCAAATGAAGTTTCTACCTATCATTATATTGACAAACAATAAACTTAATACCCAAAAACTTCACACGTTGTACAAAAAGCTAAGAGATTATAATAAGACTAAGAACAGCTGCGTGTTTGTCGGTCAAGGTTTCAGGCTTTTTAGGAGATTGCAATCAAGCAAGATACACGACACATTCTCAAGGTATGTTCCACGGAAGAAGGAAAGAGCGGAGATGCCATAGGTAAAGCAGGTAGGTCAGGCGCCTTCTTCTAGGTCAAGTACGTACGATGGGTGTAACCAAAACGGTCAGTTACGACTGAATTAACGGGGCGTTCGGATTCCTTGCGACATCTGTCAACGATTTTAATTACTAAAAAATGTTTGGGTCGACAGAATACGTCTTTTGCCCTGCATACCTACCCGCATTTTGGCGCACTACATTCTTAGGAAATTTTGCGTCATGGCACCTCCGCTAGTCATTTTGTTCTCCATGGTATGTTCACAAGTACAAATAAAATACGAAAAAACGAGCTAACTAAAATATATGTTATTTATTTACAAAAGCGTTTTTACGTTATTATCTTTGGGACGTATCAACATCAAGATACAACTGGGCTGTGAAGAAATTGTATTTTTTTGTTACTGGGTCGAAATAAATAGTGTGTTTTGTGACATGACGATAAGCAAAACATTTTTACTATTTTCTATACGTACACGTTTTTTATACGTGGTCTCTCAATTAGACTAGAGATACCGTAGGTCTTGGATGAATCATATACCGTAGGTATGGAATTTCTTGTCCATTCTTCTCCAAAGAAGCTACTTTTGGAATGGGCAAATAGAATCAAACTCATTTATATTTATGATGGTCATAAGTGCATGTAAAGCCTAAAAGAAATAAAATAATTTGATTTATTAATACCTACTTTGTAACACTGCGTAAAAGGGAATAATCTCAATAAAGTTTTTTATGAATCTTTTAATAAAAAAATAAACAGGCTATCAAAATTAGAACACGCGCTTTTATCTTGAGCATTTCCATCACCCCACTGGTCAAGTGTACTACAGCTAGAGCTACCCACTTTCAATTTACCAAGATAATGGACGATTTGAACTGAAATCCTCCGTAGAACAAGCTAGAAGATTTGCATAACAACCAGTAGGATTTGTTACCGGAGACTGATGGCCAATCTACTGGTGATTTATGCCTGACAAATGTTGTTGGACATCCCTAATTGCTCAGTGGAAGCAGTGCTTTGATTTCGGGTCGAGCGAAAATGGCGTGGGAAAACCACAGTAGATAATGTCGCTTTTCAATGTTCTTATCATGTTGCCTTTATCTGTAATAAATACATTTTAAGCTCTACAATTTTATACAGCAACCTCTTGTCACTTACTTTTCTCAACATTTGTTTAAGATGGATTACAGTTTTTTGCAAAATTTTGATAAAAAAATAAACCAAGTAAGTAGCCTTTTTTCTCTTCCTCTCCTTTTGAAGTTTTGAAGTACTAAATTAAAATAAGAATCAAGATCAACATAAAACGTATTATAAGTAAGCAGTACCGATCTCATAGTGAGATAAGATAATGAAAAACAATACTCTTGCCGGCCAATAAAACGGGTAAGCAGGCGTATAGTATCACAAACGGCGTATAGTGTACCAAACGGCGTATACTATCGTAAGTGGGACACGGACGTAGTGTCGCATAAACAGGACGCATCGTTTTATATGAAAGGAAGATTGTTTGTGTTTATTTCGTTTGATATGTCCACCGTATGTTGTTGTAAGACTTTACTGTATGAAGGTATACATAGGAGGTGTTTGTACCTGATCTATGTATCTAGGTATTTTATTTTATTTTTATTTTATTTTATTATAGTCGGAAAACATACAGTATTAACAACTAACAAAAACAACAAATTATGCAACTATTAACCAATAACATGTTTTCGCATTTAGTTATTTATGAAGAGCATGCTTGAGGAAGAAAAGTAAATACAAAAGGAAATATTAAAAGTAAAATTACTAATGATGTAAAAAAAAAGAAAACTTAACATAAACAAAAATACATTACTACACTGTAACAATAATAAGTCTTGCAGTACTAAATAGAACAGCTATCGAACCAATGTTTTGTCAGTAATCTATTGAATACACAAGGTTTAGTAATGAATAAGTCAAGTTCAGAAAAGTCGACCAGATTGTTGTAGAACTTTGCGCATCTTATAAAGAACGAATTCTGTCTGTAGTTAGTATAACAACGGGGAACGTTAAGAAGAAGGAAGGGTGTTCTAGAAGATCTAGTGGGAACGCGTAAGTTAATCTTTGAAAGAAGTTGCGGGGCATCGATATAGGACTGTGTTAACTTAACGAGAAAAGAGATATCCGATATATTCCTTCTCGCCTTGAGTGGTAGTAGATGGTATCTTTTGCATCTCAATTCATAATTATGGTCGCGCGTTTTACACTTATACTGCAGGAATCGAGTAAAGTTTCGCTGAACAGATTCCAGTCTTGAGATGTAGATGTCATACATGGGATTCCAGACCTGCGAACAGTACTCGAGTGAACTACGGACGAAGGAACAGTATAAAATTTTAATTATTTTGAGATCCCTAAACTGGGAACAAGACCTTTTTAAGAATCCCATGGCTTTGTTAGCTTTACTTACTATATGATCTACGTGCCTCTCATAGGTAAGTTTGGAATCATGTATCACACCTAAATCTCGAATGGAATCCACTCGTTTAAGCTGGCCGTTCTTTAGCGTATATGTGTAGGATACGATGTTGGGCTTGCGAGTAAATGTTATTGAATAACATTTCGACACGTTGAGTTCCAGATTATTGGACCGACAATAATTCTCAAGCCTAAGGAGATCCTGTTGCAAGCAGTAGCAGTCTCCGAGGTTGTTTATGCATTTAAAGATCTTCATGTCGTCTGCGTAAAGTAGGAATAACGAATTTTGAAAGCACGTATGTATGTCGTTTATGAAGATATTAAAAAATAAGGGCCCAAGAAGTGATCCCTGGGGAACTCCTGAGGGGACTACATACCGCTTCGACACAGCGCCATTGACTACAACAGCTTGGGTACGATTCTTTACGTAAGATGTTATCCACCGGTATAAATTACCATGAATGCCTGCATGAAAAATTTTTTGCAAAAGGATAGTATGGTCAATACGATCGAAACATTTACTATAATCAGTAAAAATACAATCTACCTGCCCCCCATCGTCCATACTTGCTGTAACGAAGTCGACAAAGGACAGAAGGTTAGTAGTTGTCGAGCGATTTTTAAGAAAGCCGTGTTGTTGGGGAATAAATGTCGAAGAAAAAGTGCTATAAACTTGCTTGTAGATGATTCGTTCAAGAATTTTACCAAACAGGCATAATTTGGAAATGGGTCTATAATTATCGATGGCACTCTTAATTCCACTTTTGTGAACCGGTGTTATGTAGGAGTACTTCCACATGCTGGGAAAAATTCCTTCAGTAACAGAACGCGTGAAAATAATCTTTAGAGGCTTAACTAAACCTTTGGCACACTTGACAATAATTTGAGTATGTTTCTACGATTTATTTATAGAGATTTATATATTATCGATACGAAAATGTTTAGAAAGGGACAAACATTTTTGCTTTTCTTTACACAGGCAGGCAGGCGAAGAACATCTTAAACATAAACCTTCTTACCACAAAAACTTTTAAACGTCAGTTTAAGACTTGTCTAAAAATATGTTAGATTATGACGATGACATATGGTTCATTTTGCAGCCACAATTTTTTTAGACAAGTGTAAAACAGATGTTTAAGTTTTTGTAGTAAGGCCAAAATGGTCTATTAGTATTAATAGGCATTAACATATTTTTTGCGAGTATTGTTTATAATAATAAAAAAAGTATTGTTTGAAAGATTCTGATGCAAAAATTAAAATCAATTAAACCTCAAAACGAATAACACAGTAATAATTTCAAACAAATACATACATCTACCACAAAACTTCACAATTTAATCGACCATAAAACAACAAAAGGGTTCAGTATCGACACCGGTTAAGTTAAATTACCGCTAAAACTTGCAGATGAGTTACCGCTCAAGTGCGGAGAACAAAAATAAAGATAGACAAAATATTCGCGAACTCTGCAGAGTCGGGAACACTGTTGCTGTTTTGTGATACTAGTGTTTAGCCGAGGGTTTTCTTGGTTTAAAAGAGTTTTTGAGGCATTTTGAAAGAGAAGTGATTGGTATCAGTAAGCTAGATTGAATATTGTTTCTTTGGCAAGTTCATAGTTGTAATAAACCGTTAAACTGATCAAGTGATTCTTGGGTTCGGCTAATTATACAAACTTATTTCGGCCATAGATAGGTTTTTTATTCGACTCTCTTATGGAATACTTAAGTATATCTCAAAAAAAAACCTTCATAATAAGACATCTAGCAAATACCAACAGCAAAATGAACCCAAAATGTCAAATTTCAATAAATTCAGCAGAAATAATATGACTTTTTGTACTTTAACTATTTTATTCATACCTTAACTTTTCTTATTGTTTTCTTTACTTTGCTCTATGATAAAAATAACAACAAAAATGGAAGCCTGCCAAAAATTACAAAATAAATGTGCATTTCCAAAAATATTTAAGCAACGAAATTACAAGCCTTTTAACTAATAAAACCTTGTCGTAACGACTTGGAACGACCACATAATACGACTGTAATGGTTCCCATCGAGAACCACACACCATGAACTTTTCAACCAAAGAGAACAAAATCACCAGCGGAGATATCAAAATGCAAAATCTCCTAAGAAAGTAACGCTCCGAAATGCGGGTGTTCGGAGGATGAGGAATGTTGCTAGCTCCACCCTTACACGTCTTTTATGGAACCCGCCTACTATAATAAAATAAATCCACCGAATAATCAAGATCAATCTTTATCAGATTTGAAAAGGATTAGAATTCGAAAGCCTAGTTAGTTCCAAAAACTGATCACGCCTACCGTACGTTGCTTGTCCCACAAGAAGGCGCCTGACCTACGTGCCTGAACTACCTTCCTGATGGTATCTCCGCTATCTTTCCTTCCTCCGTAATTTGAACCTACCAGTGTTGGAGCAAGATAGCACCCTCCATTGGGTATACTTGTCTCGCTCTATTATCGTTATGGTTGTGGGTTTATAGCTCACGTGATATGATATTGCTTGCAATTATTTGCAAATATTTGCAAGTCGCTCCTTGTAAAGCACTGGTACTCAGCTACATCCGGTTAGACTGGAAGCCGACCCCAACGTAGTTTGGGAAAAAGGCTCGGAGGATGACTTTTAAGATGGAGGTGGTCAATCAAGATTTGGCTGTTTTTATTTCCTTGAAGTACGAGAAAAAAGGAACAACCTTTTCTTGTCATTTCCTTTTTCTTTAATTATTTTGTCGTCAGTTCATGACAATTTCGTGCCATCCATACAACGACCAATCTTGCCAGATTGCCCAGCTTTGAGGAGTTCAGATAGAGAATGATATGGCAAATTATAATAATTTTGCCACATGGCAAAAATAGAACCTAAACCTCTTAATATTAAAAAAATCACAGCAATAACACTTGATTCCTGTCACGAATACAGTACAAACTGCTAGAACTTCGATATCGATTCAAATCGATTACTTATTCGCCTCACTCGATATTCGGTATGATTTACGCGTAGCATGTTGTGAGCTGGCGTATTTAAATAATGCGATACCAGCGAGTGTTCGCGTAATATAATATGAAGTATCCACGCTTCCATATTTATGAAGAAGTTTTGATTTGGTCGTATATCGAGCTTTTGTTTTCTCTTTTGTGGCAACTTGAAGGATATAACTATCATCAATGGGCAAATACACCAAAATACACATTATTAATTAAAATAAATCACTTGATTTTTATAATGCAACTAGCTTTCGCCCGCGGTTTCACCCGTGTCCCGTAGCCGGATGGTGACAAAAACTATCCTAAAACCTTCCCTCTAATTTTCAGTCAAATCGGTCAAGCCGTTTTCATGTTATGTCGTGACAACGAAAAGTGAACAAATTATGGGCATTACTCAAAAATATTTTGAACATGTTGTTTCAGCTCTGAATCTCTCAATCAAAAAAGAGTACAAAATAATCATTGGCAGAACATCAACACAATATCCACAAAACAACCGTCCTTTGCATGTCCCTTTCATTCAATGCAAAACAGAAAATCAATCTCCTTAATGAAATCACCAGAAGCCGTCCTATAAATCAAGAAAACGAAACAAAAAAAAAATCAATTTTGAACAAAAACATCAAAGGCTAGGTGTCGCCTTTACATAGCAATCAAAAACAACATATATTGGTCGTTATTTCCATAACAATGTTACGCAAAAAACTCAATCATAACTCGAGTACTCTTGCGGAGGCACAATAAAACGGTACCTATATATGTACTTAGAAAATTCTTCGCTCCACCCTCGTTGGAAATTCTACTTAATCTATATGGTAATAAGATTAAAATTTGGGAGGCAAGGAGACGACTCTTGAGAGATCTGGCGGCGTTATTAACAGAATACAGCAGGTCGGTATGCTTAATACAAAAATATATTCCTTTGTCTACAGTTTTTGGTTGACTAGTGCCGTTTTGGGGTTTTACTTGAATTGTTTACCTACTGTTTATTCTTATTGAGGGGAAACCAGGAACTCTTCTGTAAGTATTTGTGTGTTATTTGTTTCTCTGTGAATGTTATAATATTCCGATTTTAATAACTACTGACACCTAATAACTTGATAAGGATTTATTTACGATGCAGGCGTTTCCATATTTTTTTTCTGTTATCTAAGCTGACCAAAATCAACACATTTTTTTAGCAATTTACACAACTATGTCCACTTCATATCAATATTTCGAAACTTCATTAATTCTTCCCAAAAAAAAGTAAATACATATATCCAGATCATCAGAACCCCTTACTTTATAGTTTCCTTTATTGATAATTTCGTAGAAAAATAATTATTTCAGATCATCAGAATCCTTTTCACTTCGTACTTATTATATTTTCCTAACAGACAGACAGACAAACAAAAATTCTGGCAACTTTCCTTTGTCTTTCAGTTGATATTATGTATTCTCCGAATAAATGTAAATGTAGCTACATATTTGCGAGTGCTTCGCGAGAACTGCGCTCTTTAATTCCGAAGCCTTCGCTGTGAGATACATAAAAATTTCATATGCTTTATAGTGCGTGAGAAAAATTAAATGGGAAGAGTATTTTGATGGAAAATTTTGGTCAGAAATGACCAGTTATTATTGTAATCTTGTGACCAAAAAACACAATATCTTGGGTACAAAAACAGTTGAATTAATAACCGTCAGTGGATTTTTTAGTTAACTTAGTAAACTTATAGTAACTAATAACTTGGAAGGCTCTCCTACTTTATCAACTGCAGTGATAAAACTTACCACCAAATACAAAAATTCTCATCTTTTGACAAAAATTAACTTTTTCAGACCAAGCAAAAAACTCACAAGTTCACCCAAAAATGACAAGACTCAAAGCCTAAACACATAAACATAATACTTGGGCACTCGCATTAAGCTGGCTAAGTAAGGGCGGAAGTAACTTCGTAACAATGTACTTATACTAAGTACCCCTGGGTACTGTTGTACCCAGTGACGTACGAACAAAGGGAAACAAGCTTAGGACACTTGTATTACGGCTGTTACCACTAAAGGGTAAGTAAGGTTGGTGACACTAAGTTAGGTTACTTGATCACAACTTAGTTGTGGCAGCTGACTACGGCGTAGGTGTGCTACGCCGTAGGCTTGCTACGCCGTAGTCATGTCTTGCGTAGACGTTCCCTATCATAACCCCGACTTACTTATAAGTTGCTTCCATAAAAATTACGCAAATCATTTGCGTAAGTTTTAAAAAGTTCAAAAAAAATACTGTAAGCGCCTTGCGAAGGAGGGTTTACATTAGTATTTTTTTCGTAATTACTTAAGCTAAACTTATGAGGGTAAAGGTGACCTAAAGTGCGTCTCAGCGATGTCCTGCGCTTGCAAGAGTATTTGATGGGAATGCTCTGCGTTCAAACATACTAACCTTCTCCCTTAGATTCTGTCTTTTCCTTATTTTCTTCTACCATAGACTAAAATATATAAATAGCCTATATGGAGTGATGACTTGCGCAAGACGGCTGGCAGGAGCTGGATGCGAGAAGCCGAAAATCGATCTCAGTGGCGTGCACTTGGAGAGGCCTATTCCAGCAGTGGACCAAGATAGGCTGATGATGATGATGATGATAGCCTATATATTATTTACCTTATTTATTGTTATAAAAACGTGATTTATAACACAATCAACAAAACTCTTCAATGAAGTGTCACAAAAAGCTCATAAAAGTTCGAACTCATCGTTCAGAAACGATTCCCTCGAGTGTAATAACGTACGTCTGGAAATATCGTAATGAGAAAGAGAACATTTATTGAACTCCAGATAAAAACGAAATACTACAAAGTACTGTATTGTAATGTATGATGAAATTTCCACCACTAGGTTTAATAGGTACAGTTATCAGAATACAAGATATATTTATATTGAGTTTTCTGACATGACTGGCTAAATAAAACGATCCTCAGTACTGTTTAAAAAATCTTTTTTTTAACAAAAAAAAAAAATCAACTTCCGTAATATACAAACCGACAAATACTACGCTGAAAACTGCATGAAAATCAGTTTCTTCAAACCACCACACAGACACGCGTATTGCATACACGTCAAACTGAGAACCTGAGAAAGTATATAATATATTTAATAATGCATAGTTTTAAGTTGCATTCCAACAAACTTTCTTGTGCAAACATTAAAATAAAAGCCTGAACTTAAAAGAAATCGTTTGCCAATTACGAAAGTCGTTTCATAACACAAAATGGCGGTGGAATGGAATCTCAAACCGGAATAGTGAACAAACACGAACCACTTAAGTTTATATTACTCGGTAATATCGATGTTTCCAAACGGCCAATTAGCCAATTTAATATTTTAGAGTACTCCCGCTGTAATTTGAGAGTCTGTCTTGGATTATTTGACTGACTGGAATCGCCAGTGCCGAATCCTCTGTCAATCATAAGCGATATGCACACTCACACTTATGCTATTTTGCACATGTCGTTATGTACGCATACAAGCAAACATCTGTATACATACAAGTACGAGAGGCACCACTTATATGGTACCACTTATGTTTGCCTAGGCATAGCGTCAGGTGTTGCGTAGCTATGCATTATGCCTATGTACACTATGTATTTCGTCGTGCGCACGACATACAAAACTCAATTCTTTATTTTCATTTCACACGAGTGGGCTATCACTATTTGTAGCGGCCTCGTCTCCCACACGAAAATTGGCACACATATTCCCATATACATAGCTTTGTGCTCGTGGCGGTTCCAGTTGGTTAAATGCTCTAAGTAGTCTATAGAAATGTAGTATGGCTATAGTAATGTTTGTCTGCGGTTTTGTGTCATTATGCGGATTTGTGTAATGCATTGAATTCTATAGATTGCAGGTCAATTATCAGCTGAACGATTTAATTTAGTTAATTGATTTATTTGGTTGTATTTTAGGCGTGTAAGTGGTTTAGTTCATTAACTGATGAAAATTATCAAAGTGAATCTGTGAGTGAGAGTTGTATTGTATGCATGTAACATTAATTCAGCTAATACGAGAAATAATCCACAATATGAACAATACAATATCATCATCTCCCGAGCCTTTTCCCAACTATGTTGGGGTCGGCTTCCAGTCTAACTGGATGCAGCTGAGGACCAGTGACTGCCTATCTGACCTCCTCAACCCAGTTACCAGGGCAACCCAATACCCCTTGGTTAGACTGGTGTCAGCTTACTGGCTTCTGACTACCCGTAACACTGCCAAAGAACAATGAAATATAAGCATTATACAATAAAAGAATGTAACATTGCACTGAAATCCTACATCAAACTTGCTTTATATATCCAGAAAATACCAGGTTTTGCCGAGATACCTATACACCTATCTTACTATTGAACCTCTGAGAACAATCACGTTTGACAACTCGCCTAGCTTACATTCCTAGAACTGATCCTATGACACAGTACCGTTGCTTACACTAGATACATCCTCCTAGGTATACGTCAAAGTAATTTCTTAGAAGCCGTCTATCTCTAGGAATATCCTATTCTCACTGTAGTCTTTGAGTTTCAATATACTTGTCGATTTAATCAATCTCTAGAAGGCATCTCAGTTATGCTATACATATAGGTATCGACATAATATATCTTTTAAATCCTTCTATATCTATGTATACTAATACAATGAAGAACATTTTTTTTGTTTGCACCGTAAAGCCTCCAAAACTACCGACGCAATTTAAAAACATCCTTCACTGTCATTCGCGAAAAAAATACTGATCAACGTTCAACAGTCTAGAGCCTGAGAAGGGACGAAAGCTTGGTATCCCGATGCAAGTAGTTATTCAAGAAGTATCTATGGAATATAACCAACACACTTTAATTAAAATACATAGTCAGTTGTTTTCACCAGTTTTCTTTGTGATCGTACACTATTTTCAGCAACTTGATCGCTAAGTATTGAGACATTTAATTATAAAGCCTTTTTCGTCGCCCCGTTTTCTTTTAAGAGCAAAAATAACGGGTTGAGAGGTTTTTTGTGGAATGTTACAAGACTAAGGGTTGTTTTGCTTGAGATACAAGATTATTTAATTAAAAGGACGGGTCCTCTTTTTTTGTAGTGACTACGTAAGAGTTATTTACTTATATCGTTGTAAAAATAAGATCGTAATAGGAACTTTTGGCCACATATTTTTTTTTAATTTATTATACTTTGTTTTAAGCCAACATTGATATGAGAGATCCCGCACACTGCAAACTTTTAGTCGACCGATAGTTAGCTTGGGCTCATAAAAGAGTATGAAAATGAATGGTAGTACGCGCATTATAAAGATTAGCCGTCTTACCACAAAAACTTTTAAACGTCAGTTTAAGACTCATCTAAAAAAATGACAGATTATGACGTTGACATATGGTTCATTTTGCAGCCACATTTTTTTTAGACAAGTGTAAAACAGGTGTTTAAGTTTTTGTAGTAAGGCCATAGGTATTTAGCCGGTACCAGACCGACTAAAGAAATTACCACCTATTGGGTCAGATGTCGCCCGACAGTTTAGTTTACAGTGTGATGGTACATATCAGATTTTAAACAAATGAAATTGTATATTTTTACATGTAAACTACATGGTATTACATTCACACGTACATCCTATATCCCCAGTAGTCTAATAGCAATCCAGCAAATAAATCCAGCGCTTCACGGTTTTACACTCGTGATTAGTACAAATGGAATACAGCTAGGCTAAATATGCAGCGAGCCTAATATATGCGATGCCAGTCCAAGCTAATTAAAGCCTAAATATTTTGATCGTGCAACTGCATAAATAGGTATTATTATCTGCGTAACATCGCGTCCAATTTTGGAGAGAAGTATTTTAGATGAGTATCTTTGTACATCCATATTTTGATGGTTGTAGTAGAAATACACTAAGATTTATCGCAGTACATCTATAAGGTCTGGCTTTCTACCCATCAAACCGAACCTTACAAATTGCTGATATTTTTATCTTTAACTTTTCATTTACCTTTAATACAACTTGACAGTTTCTTCACGTTACAAACTAAATATCCCAAAATAGTATCATTTCTGTTTACCTAACAGAACAACGTTAATCGTTAAAACCACTAAAAACAAATGATCCCGCAATGCAAAACAGTACTACTAAAAAGTGCCACCCAATAAAACAATTGACAGCTTATAAAATAAAATTCAAAACTATTCAAGCGTCATCGGCAACCGGCATTTACAACACAAAAGGTGCAAATAACCAGCTATACTCAAACAATCAAGCTATTAATTCGAGCACTATCAAAGGTGTTTGACTATGCACGCTGTTTGGCTTTGCTCGGCTTTAAATTAAACTAGAGTCGGGAAAAAAATACACAAAATCATCTACAACCACAAACGGACCTGAAATTGTGTTGCGCGGTACGAAAGTTGTGGAATTGGGGGCTTATATTTTTTGGACTACCCTAGCAGTGACAATATGTATAGCAGAAAATTTTGGTAATTCGCATTCCAGTACATTGACCAAAAAATGGCAAAGTCACAACAGCAACTCAGGCATTTATTTTAACTAAAAAACCTCTCAATGCAGTCAGATGGAAACACGGAAGTTGATACTGGAAAAACAGCAAAAAATCAACAAAAATTCATGTTAAACAACTAATCTTACATTAAGGTATTAATTAGCCATGGCTAAACACATCTCAAAGCTAAAATTATTATGTAATAAGTATGATGAAACTTAAATTGTCTCAAAACTAAAACAAGTCCACACGTCCTATTTTTGTTTTCACACAAACTTAAACCTTAAAAATCCACCATTTTTGATCCACCTTACTTCCCAGTAACGCGGCAACGGGGTCGAGAGGCGAAACTAACGCCACGAAGTTAAATATTAAATTTAATGACCGGCTTTTGTCACTCCGCCGAGTTATAGCAAGCCCTCACCAAGCCAGTTTTACTTTTAATAATTAAAACACTAATTTTGTCGCTGTTGACCTCTAAATCTTGGCCTCGAAGATTTTGTTTGAGAAGAAAGTTTGGATAGTTGGGTTGTGTTTTGAAGTATCGTGGTAAGAAGGTTGATTAGCATGCTTATCAAGCACGACCATTTGGAGGTTGTTTAGTTTAACTATTGATGATATCCATATTGGCCACTGGCATGATGCATTACGAACAAACAACTCTTAAATCTCCAGTACCTACGAAGCGAAATTGGTAAGACGTGTTCTTTACCTATTTGTAAAGAAAGATCATCTTATATCTTCATCTTATATAGGAAAGAATATACCATCTGATTTTATTTAAAATAATAAATAAATATGTGAACAACTCCTTATCAAAACAACATCTCAACAAGGACATGACAACATCCACATTGATACACTCACTCACGTATCAAACGCGATTCACAAGACGTCGCCGCGGCGCTCTATAAATAATTCATACGCGAACTTCAAGAGTTGTAGTTTAAAGGACAACTGGCTTGCAGTTCATGGCTTAGATTCCTCCTTGGTCAGACTGCAGAGTATTGACATAAGATAGAACTGGGAACAGTTGTTTGAAATACTTTCTGTCGTAGTTGCATTAAGTGTTCTGAGGGCAAATTAAGGTATTTTGAAGAATGTGGTCGTAGGTTTTGTGTCATAGTGTCATTAAAATGTAGATATAATTCATACGCGAACTTTGCGAGTTGTAGTTTAAAGGACAACTGGCTTGCAATTCATGGCTTAGATTCCCTGGTCAGACTGCAGAGTATTGACGTAAGATAGAAGTTGCATTAAGTGTTCTGCTGGTGAATTTAAGCTTTGGGAAAAGGTTTTGTGTCATCATATCATTAGAATGTTACGATCCATAATTCAATGTGTAATATTTTTTTTTTTTGCCACAATACACTTAAATGAGTCCTTTAAAAGAGAATAGAGAGAGAAGAGAATGATTAGGATTATAATGACACCTCGTTTCTGGATTTTTCAATATACTCAATACTCAATACTTTTATTGCTTTCCACGTGTATTTTTAGGTGGTAGTACTTATAAATAGTTCACATGGACCCTGTCGGGCACAGCAAAATAAGTCAGTAAGTTAAAATAATAAATATAAGTTAGAATCATACATTCTTCTAGAGCATTTTTGAAGCAGCTTACTATCAACAACTATGTTCCACTGAGAAAATAACCTATCATGTAATAATAGAATCCAAATCCACAGTGTCAAGCACACTTTCCACAAAATAAAATCACAGATTTATCCAACAGCTGTGCTCACAGCTTCCTAACCTGAATCCAGTCAGACCACAAAAAGCACTAAATTGATGTTCCGACTAAACCTTAATAGAATCGGAATGCGGCTAAGAGCACTATTTATTGCGGAATCCAATCGTGCCATGACTCGATTGCAGCGTCTTACCGAATCGAGTTCCAATCGAGTTCCTACCGAGTTATAAGGCTAGACAATCCTATTTCTAGTTCCCAGTTCCCAGTGAGACTTTTATAGCCTATTTTTGTGGCTTCAATTCTGTAGCCCGTGCGATAGGAACAAAAAATTAGCGGCCAGCTTACTGGCCGGAATGTGCAGGTTTTTGCTGTTTTGTTTTGGCCGAAAACCGACTGTAAAAAGTAAGTGGCTTCACGCTCGGCGGGAGAATGTTCTAAATGTTTTCACGTCGCCCGTCCAGAATATTACAGGGTTCATAAATTAAGTATGGTGGTCAAGTTTGGTTTGTTCGTATCATCGTTACTGAGCTCTTGATATGGGCAAAATGCAGTTTAATTTAATGAGACTCAAAAAACTATTGGTATAAACTTACCTCTGACTGGGTCGATAATCACGAACAGACACTAAAGAATTTTTCAAATCTGCGTAGGTGTTTTCAAAATCTCGTAACTTACAAACAAGATAAAAACTGGGGCTAGTTGAAAACCCTAAGAATTCAGATCGAAAGGAGTAGAAAAATGACTTAATTTCGATTTAACATTGAACGATCTATTCATTATTCAGTAAAAAATATAATTACAAAACAGATATTTCATTTGTTACTCTACACCTATGAAAAAACCTTCCTATAAATTCATTTGTCATACCCAGACAGGTCAATTCCCTCTCAATTCTTCATCACAAACCTATCACTCTACCAAGAAATTCATGATGGAACAATTGCGAAATTATTAGAAGGAGTTTTTGCTCCAATTTCTCCAAGATATTGGCGTCGATATGTTCGTAGAACTAATATGAGAGGGGACTGGGTAGAAGGCGTTCCGGTGAAAAATTACATGTTTCCATTCCGTTCCAGTGAGTTATTGCTGTGGTTTCTTGTGGAGTTATCGCTCGGGCGAAGTTAGATAAAGTGCATTGGCTGTTCGTTGACGTTGTATTTTTACTCAAATCGGATTTTCGTGAAATCATAATTATGTTCAAAAGGTTGTAGACCATGGAAAACAAAATGCTTTCCTTCCTCCGTGTTGAAGACTGAGATTTTTAATGACGTGACAGTACACATTTTGTAATATTTACCTTATTTATTGGGCACTCCTTGAACTTATAAAACAGCAGTTCTGGGTCAACATACACCCTTTACCTGTTTTTTTTACCAGTGTTTTTGTTCTGCAACTGATTTGTTGTGCGCAAACAATGTAGCGTAGATTACCTTATATCTATCACACTACTCAACAATCTATCTCTATTTATAAGACTCATTAAATACCTACCTCAACAACACCAACATTAGCTAATTATCGAGTAAACGGATTGACAATTAAACTAATTACTAGGGAGCCTTAGACACCTCGTTACGTTGTGAGGCGATGTGGGCAAACCGCACCCGATACGCCTGTGACTGAACTGTGATCAGTTAACGGGTGAACAGTTTTTCTTTTGGATAGATGTTTTGTATGTGGAAAGCGGGTGTGCCATACTTGGGTTTGTAAATGCACAGTATACTCACAGTGACTATAGATAATGTCTACGATACCATAGAAATCATTTATTTTATCCCACGCTCTATTTGAGTAGGCACTAAAGATACGTCTTTTTACTTAAAAACTTTCGTTAAGTTTAGAAGTATTTGCTATTTATATGAATCACAATTACCTTATCAATCGAATTATAATTTTGAACAGTATTTTAGTTGTTTCATGTGTAATTAGTTAAAAAGTCTTATCATGATTGTCGTTTCGTTAAAACACTAAGTACTCAAATGGAATTTAGTTTATCTAAAGACAAAGCGAGGCTTGAAATGCAAAGTTTTCAATCAATTTGATTACAAGCGTTACATTTTAATATCGCACCCGTGGGTAGGATATCGCAAAAACGCTATGACAAAGTTGTAAGGCTCCAAGCGTCGGCTTTACCTTATTAGACCCCAGTGGCCTGTTACTTTACACCACTTGGAGCCTTTTGGAACGCTCAATTCTTAGAATTTGTATAGGAGCTTTGCTAGAAATTATTTTTTGGGAGCTGTTAAAAATGTGATTGAAGAAAATTATTGTTTGTAATGTCAAGAAGGTTGGCTATTGATACTGATTTGATAAAAAATATTGCGCAATGTAGCTAGATTTTCCTAAAAAAGCGAACGCCCTCGTCAAAAAGTCAAGTGTTTATGAATGAGGCTTTTTGTAATTATTATCTGCAATCAGCATAGGTACAGGTATAAGCTAGGGTATGATCTCCTAGCCTTCATCAGAAATAAAACGTCAATTCGTATCACAATAACTTCTTGTATTCACTTTTAAAACACAATTTTTAATAGCAATCGTAAGAAAACATAGTTTATCAGTCAACGAAGGAAGCGCGCGTTCCATCTGTCAAAATCTTCAAAGAGTTGTCATCACGGTGGCAGCAGTGTTGCCCGTATAAAATAAAAGGATCTAACACAGGATATAAGGATGCCTAGCAATTATTTTTTTACAATAATTCAGTAATTGAGATAATAAGCACACTAACATGTTTTCACAAACATTGGCATTAATAACGTCGTGAAACAAAAACCTGGACACTACGACACTACCACAACCACTCAAAAATATAAACACGACATAAACAAAAACAGCCCGAAACAAAACACATACATTATCCAAAATTGGTTTAAGTTCAACAGAATATTCGAGAAATCCCAGTACCCTAGTACCTTCACCCCTCCCAAGGAAGTCATTAAAGTCTTCGGAACTAAGTGAAAAAGTTCGCGACACTTGTTTTCTCAAAGTGCCAAAACATTTTTCTTGTAATGATATAACGGGGCCTTGGTACCGTGATTTTTTTGTTGGTACTTTGTAGACGATGTTGTAGGTACTTTGTGTTGAAGTTTTAGGATGAGGTCTCTTCTATTTTTCTTCTTCTCTGTATTCTGTGTGTGTACATAAATTGTTAAATAAATAAATTGTTAATTGTTAAATAAATAAAATAATGAGGTAGGGAAATTATGCTCATATATTGGTTAATAATATGTTGGTGTTAAGTTCTGATGACACGTATCACCCTCCTGCGTTTAGTTTCACCATTAACTTTTGCATATAAATATACCTAAAGCTCTTGTATCTTGACCTCTCATCACATAACTTTGCCGCTCTAAAAGTTGCATGTGTTACATCAAATACCTGACTTCAAGAGCAAAAATACATGACAAGAAATGTCAGTAGCTTTAAAAATTAATAAACCTTTTACTCTGTAGCTGAATAGTACGTTGGTACAAGGAGTATTTCTCAGAAATTATTATCAAAGTAAAATAAATTAAAGATATTTTCTTGAGAACTTGTTGCTAGCCTCTTCACGGACGATTTGCTAAGGGCTTTCCAAGAAGCTGTTCAACGCGATCAATTTGTACTACAAACCTCTTAAAATCTGTTGTTTACGTAATATTTAAATTGGCTAAATAATAATGAATATTGAGTATCGAAAAAGATACTGTAAAGTACTTACCTACTTATTTTTTTCACTTTTTAAGAAAAAAATAAAATCGACTTCTAAAAACTCTAAACAGCAAAACATAAACTATTTCAAAGAGTACGAGATATGTTTATTTCACCACCTACAAATTGAGAACCGAGAACCTCCTCGATGGGAAGTCGGTTAAAAATCTTTAGAATACTCACAAAGCAGTCTGTAGTCTGGTGTTATACGTAATTAAAAGTCTTGTTAAGGTAACCTTTTTGCCAACACTATAGGATACATCTAAGGATAATACAACGTCTTCAACATCAAATCCATGCTTAAGCTTCATAACACATTTAAAAAAATAAATCACAACAAAACAGCATAATACGTACAAAGCCGATTAAACTTTATTTTTCCGCCAATCCGAGTTGAACCGAGGTCGTACGAAATCTAGGCCAAAATAAACCATAGTACTTATAATCCGCTTAGGCAGTCGTAATATCGGCAGCGCTTTTTGCTATCGCAGTAGGCTTTGCATAATTCTAACGTGGCTTGCTTGGACGGCAAATTGACAGCTTGATAGCTTAATGCAGCGATACAGCGGATTTTTTGTTGGGAGCGGTTCATTTGCTTTTGCATTTCGTGTTTTGTTGCAGCAGTAAGCACTGTGAGCAGACATTTGTTTTAGGATAATCAGAGACTGTGTTTTATTCGTACCTAGCTGTGGTACATATAGAGTTCGTTGTGATAAAGGAAAGAAGCCTTATAAATTTTGATGAAGCGTTTTTGCATTTTTTTTTCTTCCAAGCCTCATAAAAACGCGTAAGATTCATATTATGTTACATATGGTATACAAATAGACGATATTAAAAAAAACAATCAGCAAAAAAACAAGGAATTAAAAAACTCCTTTGATTAAAACCTAACAACAAAGCGATCGATTTTCAAAGAACCCCCAAAAACGCCGTTTGACAGGGGGTCTATTTCACCCCCTATTTCCCCGTGTGTCAGCTACGCAATACAAAGTTGAGCAAATACCGCGAGTGTTCCAGTGTGTAGTGAAATTGGCTTAGTATTGGTACACACCACACCCGCGAGCAAAAACTAGGACAACATTTTGTAAGTGATTTGTATACCTTATTGTATAAGTGACTCATTCATAAATACTCACTCAAATATTCAAGTAATTATTAGCCGATAAGTTTAACATTTACTTATTTAAGGATCTTCCGCCAGTGGTTTCACCGAGTGAATACTTCCCGCACAAGGATAAAGCTACGCATTAACCTGGTACCTGGCGCGTGTCACATCAAAGTTGAGCAAATACCGCGAGTGTTCTAGTGTGTAGTGGCAGGGTTATAGGAAATTGGCTTAGTGTTAGTACACTTGCGTGCAAAAACTAGAACTATGTTTTGTAAGTGATTTGTATACAAAGTCTGTTGTTTGACGCTTACGTAAGCGTACTGTAAGCGTCAGCCGATGAGTTTATCATATTTTTATATAGTGGAACTATCTTTCGCCCGTGTCACGAGAGAACTTTTTCCACAATGATACAAAGTGGCCTGTATTTTGGTGTCACGTAGGTAAATATCCCAAAAACCTCTTCGCTTACTCTTCTTCGGTTATTTGGGTAGAAAACTACATTTTCTATTAAACGAATTGCTTATGAAATAAAAGGTCATAATTGCAATATACCTACCTATATTTTTTAAATGTTTTTCTTCATTAACAATTTTATTAAATGCCGCCTCTGTCGTGTTTTAGCTCTTTGTCATCAAAATGATATTAAAGTAACCGCCCACCTGTCGTCCAAATATTAATCTTATCGATGACAGGTCAAAATTCACAGATTACCATTTTATTATTTCTCTGATCCATTCAATTTATTAAAGCTGATGAAACAAAATACGATCACTGATGGTTTTAGATGTTTTATTTTGTATTTTAAAATAAAATTGATGTAATTATTGTCATTAATAGCTATACCCCGCGGTTTCAAACAATGTTACTTACAGCGTTTTTATCGTCCCACTGCTGGGCACAGGCCTCCTATCACACGGAGAAGGTTCCAGCCACGTCACGAGAAAACCACTTCCCGCAACCGAGAAAAAGTAGCAAATACCAAGGCTAAGACTTTATTTATGTTGCAACAACGATGTAGATAACTATATTTTGTGAGTTACTCCACAATTTGAATATTCCAAACCTTCAAAAGATATGATATCTTTCTTCCTAAAATACTTAAAATCCATAAAACTATAAATCACAAGTTACTTATATTTCATAATATATTATACTTTCATAAATATTCGTTAATACTGAGCTACCAATCACTGAAGGTAGGTGCAAGCTTTCACAACGCCTGCATAATAGCCACTGAATATATTATTAGAGGAAATTAAACGTCTACCCTCCGTTTAAACTGTTACGTGAACTATTGGAAAATGTTCCAAACTCGCGACAAAACTCACTCACTGTAATTTGTTGGTAGAATTTCAGTAAATTCCTGTTTCATTAATTTATTAGTTTTCGAAAATAGGATAAAATATCGTCGACAGGAAAAAGTCACTTAGTATATAATTAAGAAAAATGAAATTACAATAATTATATTTATAATTTTGTACGAAGTGATTTTTTTTTCACCCTACGAAACGACGATAACATTTTATTGAGTTCCGCGTCTAGCCGGGGACACATCGTTAAGATATCTTGCTAGATACAGGCTATGGGATAAAAAAGTTACCAATATAAAAAAAAACAAATAGATACAAGAAATTCGTTATTTCATACGGATACGATGGAAAAAATTATTTGGAAAAACTCGTATTCATAAATATACGTTTTCATTTCAGAATAAAGGAATACTGAATTTCTATAAGTAATTGAATACATAAAAAAAAAACTCCAAAAATAAGCTGTGAATTTATTATCAAAACATTATTTTTCATCAAAATGGGTAAAGAAATAAAACAGCACAAATATTATAAATCAGATTGCTTTAATTTATTTTAGTTTTATACAAATCGAATACTACTTACGATAGTCAATTTTAACGAATAAACATTTTACCCGTCGTATTTATTTTTACAAATTTACCTTTGTATTTTATTTTTTATTATTTTTCATCTATTATAAAAACCTCCATAGGGGCTTTTCATTATAAACTTACATTACACTCGGCTGTATTTATTCAACTTACTGCAGTCGTATATATTTTTTTTATTTTAATTTTAATTAATTATTTCGACTATGGTTAAGCCACAGGAACACAATGTGGAGTATTTATGCGTGATATTAGAAAATAAATGACGAACTATGTATGAAAAGCTCGTTAGTTCAAATTAATTCGGTTTTTACTACGTGTTTCTGAACGTGGGTTTTGCTCTTCAAGCGCCATTTTGAAAATTTTCATTAAAATATTTTTGAAATGAACAGAGCCGGAGACATTCGCATGTTTGCTTTTCAATCAGAACATTAATATTTCAATATGTCATCTTATCGAAAGACGTAAAAATAAATTGAAATATCTTTCAAGAAAAACTCATAAAATTCATGCAGCAATAAATAATATCGGATTCTTTTATTGAAATGTTATAAAAACGTTTTAATAAAGAAACAAATTAAATTGTCACGTCACTTCAAGAGATAAACCCACGTAGATGAAAATGTGATAGAAAATTTATAAAATATATTTTTATATAACTTGTTGCATACATAAGTTGGTGTGTGAGTAAGCGAGCAACCACCTGGTGTAATGTTTATAGATGTAGCCTAAATAGCGATCGAATGAGACACAGAATTACATTTGTTTGCCTAAGAACATAAGAACCATAGGACAAGACATTAATTAACTATAAATACACCACAAGTAAACATAGATACAATATTAAAAACTCTTTACTAATCCAACGCTAACCATAAATTCCAAAATTCAAATTAAGAACTAACAATTCCTTCACATTCCATCCTGGCCAATTTGAAAAGTGTTCGATTTTCAAAATTCGTGAGCTAGATTTCTGGCGCCGAGAATATCAGTTTTCAATTTTATTTCTTCAAGCGTGCATTTAAGCTGCCACAGAGTAAAAATATACTGAGTTATAGACAGGACATGTGTCAATAGCGCTCGTATCGGGTTTGAGCATCGTAGAGCGTTGCAAGCGAGCGTACGAGTAAACAAGCTGTCACTACCTTCCCCGTAGTTACTTGAAAAGGTGCGGTATACATTTCGTTCTTGGAAAAGTGAGCAACTTCCGCATGTATTATGCCTATCTTATATAAACTACTCTTTCTGTGCTGTGACTTTGTAACTATGGCGTAAAACAGGCGTCGTGTTGGGACATTAAAAAAGACACAGGAATTATTACAAAATTCATTCGATTTTATTTCTTACACCTTTAAATTTTCTTAAAAATTCACATTATTAATTTTATAGGTTCTTAGGTCCTTAGCAACAAAAATTTTTGGTGAACAAGATTATTAAGATTTTTGAAAACCGCTGTAAATGTTCCTTACGCTAAATTAATAAACGATAAAGAGTAGATGAGACTCGAAATAGTTAAAATCTTAGTTTACAGCGTCGGAAGTAGAATATATATGGAAATCCAAAATACCTGTTTCACGATTAAAGCATTTTGTTACTGTTGTGCAGTATGCAGACAGTCTGTATGACATATGTGTATATAGTTATATGAACTCAAATGTATGTATATACATGGTTATAGAAAATAAGCTAGTATACCTAATTTTTAAATAAACATATTCTTTCAATAAATAAGCTAAAATTGATTTCTGATACAATGCAGAAATAATATAAATCAATATAATTATATACTGTAGACTGATTAATCGTCATAATAAGATTACTAAAAGTAGTTATTATATATAAAAAGTAAAATGGTTTTCATAAATTGTACGTAATTAAATAAAATATATCATTAATAAAATCCCATACTAAACTGTATATTCTGAGCCATATGTCATACAAACATTAAAAATTATACATACATAGATGTATACATATACATATAAGTGTAGACATAGACGATAGTGTGTAAACTGGTTCCTCAGTGTTTAGTGAAATTCGGAAATAGATTAGAGTTAAAATTCACAAAATATTTGAGGAAACTTGTACACTGACAAACAGTAAATTAAGTATATTGATGAACCTTAACAAATCCATATTTTTAGTGGGAGTTAAAATGACGACGTAATAATTTTTCAAAAATGTCTCAAAGACAAAATTATTGAGTTTACAGCATAATTTTCATAGCTCCAAATAAAAGAAGCAAACGCTATAATTAGATTTTGATAAAGTTAAACTGATTTGTCAGTGGCCATAGTTTCCCCAAAAAATTGCATTATTTTCGAAATGTGAACAAATTGTAAAAAATATCAGAAGATTTGCTATATCATTGTAAAAGTGAGAGATAAACCAATGAATACTGCTTTTAAATGTGTACGCATCGCATCGTATATGTTGTGGTTACGTCTGTTCGTCTGTTAGTCTGTTTGTCTGTCTGTTTGTACGTTTATAGTGTAACCCGGTCCCATGCAGGCGTTTTATTATTCTGTTTTATTAAATCGTAGATCGTCTCTACTCGTTTTTAATTTATCAATATTTTTATTATACTTTATGATTGAACCGCTACCACGGGCCTTACATTCGATTTCACAACCTCTCGTTTATTTTTTTCAAACAAAATAAGTTTAAAATTGGCTGAATAACCCGTAGCCGCGGCCCAATACAAACATTAACCCGTTAAATTACATGTTAACAAAGACCCTAGTTCGTTTTTTTTATTTTTTCTTTACAATAATCTTCTCAACTTCATCGTTTATCCCTAAAACCAACTTAACTTCAATATGTTTATAAACCCTATTTTTGGCACTAACAAATCTAATTAAATATATTAATTAATTTTACAATTTTTATCATCACTTTCGAATTGAAATATACACAATCAAATATAACAATAGGGTTTATGAAGTTTTAAATAATGGTAACAATTGTTAATACGAAATAGTAAAGAAACTGCCACATGATATACTTCAGCACCACACTGTTGGAAATAAATTCTGCTAAACGACAACGTTTATAATCTCAGGAACGATTAACATAATTAGGTTTTAATAATACAATTCTGGCAAATACAATTTACGCACAAGTTGTACTCTTCTCTAGAGACGTAATCTCTCCAATTCCTTTTATTTCAAGGATCCAGACATCGAGAAAAAAGTACAACTTGTAAAATACATTTGTTACGTCTTCTTTACCTATCGAAAAAGGATAAAAACAAATAATATGCAAAAACACTCAGATTGCGTAAAATTTTATATCTAAAGTTTAGTGAGCTTCCTTATGAATAGTTATTCCATTATAAGTTTAGCTTAAATCAAGGGACACGACATTCACTAGGCTATCACGACATCTATAAGAGTGAAATTGAGGAACGGACATAGATAAAGACTTTAAATTGTTTATTTTTAAATAATACGACTATTATATAGATGCTACAGTATGTGCTAAAAGGTTCTAATCGAGTAGACACTTGACGAATTAAATCGATTACAACCAATTTCAATGAAAAAACTTTTTCAATTGAATATTCGTCAGAGCGACATATTGACGTCTTATTGGGCGCGAAAAATTTCTGATCGCCTCCAATCGATCTACTATTGAAATTAATCAGATAATACTTTACCTATCGAGGTGATATCAATAAAGACATTATCTAGTACTTACGAGTAATAGTGTACTCCTGCCCAATAAGACTGGTTGTTATAATACTAGAGTGAAAAATGCGATATTTTAGTCTTTTTTCCGATTTTTTTCTAAAATTTATATACAAATACACACCGCAATATTCTGTATTTACATTTTATCAATATGGTTACGTGATGGTTAGTGATATCAACAGCATTGTAATATTTTCGCTAAGCATAACATTAACATAAACCGATTCCTAATTAATGACTATTTCTGATGCTAATGACTTACTCCCATATCGATATACTAACAGTATAACATTACATTACGTTTAGTGAGCATTTATCGATACGAGAGATCAACAGTTATCCGCCGTTTAATCGACAATGAGTTTTAAAATTAAAAAGTTATCAATATACTCGCAAGTTCCTTTTAAGTCGGTCCTAATTTATGTTTTAATTCAACCTCCTGATGCTACACCTAGTCTACCTTTGGTTCCGTATTAATTGTTGATTTCTTATCAATTCCATAACTGTTTAACAATTCCTGGATTTAATCTTCGTAGTACATTCTTTAATAATTACAAATTTACGTCCATACTCATTACTAATGTTCCGATCTATCTAAATGTATACAATATCGATTCAAATCGATATGTATCAAAGTAGACGCAGCGACAATCGCTAATCGAATTTTAATATCGAATGGAATAATCTTAAATTGTTAACTATTCTTGACGCTACCGATATTTGATCCATTATGTACATTACTTAATACCCTAAGGTTTTTTGTCATCATCTGTGATCCCTCATTACTTGTAAAAAGGATGCCGGTTCAAATCTTTTGTTTTAAAGGACCTCCTTTTCTCTAATATTTACGAGAATTTTAATTCCAGTATTGGCGCAGAACCGAACTTTTGTTTTACAAACTTTTTTGATCAAACCTTACTTTCCGTCCAAAAAGTTCCATTTTCAATAAACTTTTTTTCGTAATTTCTTTTTTCAAATTAATGCAACTCTGTGCCAGCTTAGCGTTCCGTTAAAGTAACCCTCGTTAGTACTTCGTTTATAATATCGTTTAGTTATAGTAATTAATATTGTTTATTTTAACAAATTATACACGTCAACATTTATCTGTATAACATCCTAGTCAACATCACATTTGTTTAAATAAATGCTAATGGAAATTTCAGCCTAAACTGAAGTGCATCTGCCACCGAAGAAACAAACATTACGAAAGTCACATCCTGAAAGAATACATTAGAACAACGATACAATATACAACAATAAGAAAAAATATATACAGACCTTCACGAAACTCCTTGCGCCGGCTAAAATTTCCATTACCACTCGACTTAACTACAATATGTAAATTTATCATAATTTAATGTCTTAAGACTTTGTTATGGAGACGTGTGCGTTTCAACCACGTATTTAATTTAATTACATTATCAATTATAATTACAAATCGGCGTTCTAATAATTATTTCTCTCATTCATGCGCCGGAGTTGCCGGCTAGTGGTTGGTTCATTGCACGATGATATGCGGTGCCGATAACAGGACAGCTACTGTCGCGATGATTGTGAAAAGTGTGAACACGAACAGGCAAAACCTGGGGACAAATATATCTAGTCAGCACTCGTGACCTGTTTTAAAAAAATTGAGGTGGCAACAAGATACCCCCTTGAGGAACCCCTTTCTATGTAAATACAATGATATTCAAGAATTTTTTAACAAAGTATTCTGGATATCGTTCATTTTAAGTCAAAAATATTTGTAGTGCTCTAAAACGTATTTCACAGAGAAAAACGTGTTACATTCATCATACAATCCCTCAATATCAACTTTCGCGCTAAATGCTCAGCGTGTAGAAAGCTTTTCTTAACAATATTACAAAGCAGCACTTTCTACATAAGTTTAGACTCCTAAAGCTCTTACTTCGTCATTTAAAACTGCTTGTTTGAAATTCAAAATGTATGACTGTATAGGATTTAGAGCATTAACTTAGCATTTTAAAACAAATGTGAATTTCAGTGAAGGATTTTTGAACAACGGACGAGGTTTTGCAGCTAAGCGTGCTATCCTATCTGACGGTTGCAGCCAGACTGTATTAACAGATTCTAGGACGTTGCCCCGAGCCTGTCCACTGGGCGATCTACAAACATATTACACGAACAAGAGGATAATAATATGACGGCAGCGACGTGCCCCCATTTTTCATGTTTCCTTTACAAATTGTTCTACAAACCTTAAAATAAAGTGAGCTCAAATGTAATAATGTTTTGGTAAACGTATTGTCGTAAAAGTGGCGTTTTATGAAGTCTTGCTGCTTATTAATTTTCAGATATTCTTACTTTTTTATGGACTTATTTTTTTAAGACTTGCTTTAAGACACACACAATTTTATATGCGATGGACACCAGTTGTTTAATTATTGTGTCTGCATCTTGGACAGTGAAGTAATTAAGTTTCTGATTTTGGGTGTTCTATTATTTAGAAATTCTTCATTTAATATTATGTCCCTACTATATCTTTAAGCTCAACAGGTGAGCAGTCTTGTTGAATTTAAAGACGATAGTCCCATATCGTCGCCGACTTCACATCATCTTGGCAGAGGCCATAAATTCCACGCATTTTATATCTTACCTCAGTCCACAACACGTGAATAATGCATATAAATTTTATGTGTCAGCCGTTGAGAGCAAAATGTATAAAAATGATAACAAGTCTGACTATCAAATTCTGCTTTTCATATTCCCTTTTCAATTATAAATGAAATTACTTTTACCGCTATATTTTTAATATCATTCATGGCAAAAAGTTTTATAAAAAATATTTATACATGCAAACGACCTAAAAGCGACAAAATGTAACAAAATCTTTTGACAAATAAAAAACATTTGTTAACAAAAAGTAGCATTTAACACAAAAATGTAATACCAACGTATATTGAAGTGGGAACAAAAGCACGGCACTGGTTAATCCTCCTTCATTGTGAAAACAATACAGCCATAAATCAATGAATGTACTTGTACCATATTCATTAATCAATTCACTGGAGCTTTACCGATTTCAGCGAATTCCAAATTGAATCGAATTATTTCTTTATCCTGTACAATATTATAATCTTTTCCTGTTATTTACTTTTGTATTGTTTTATGGGTGGTTAAGTGCTATTTACTCAATAACATATGCTCGTAATGTTTGTATAATTTCAGCGCTGCTTGGAGTTCATTGTGACTAATGTCCAAGAATACAGTAATATAAAATAAGTGCTATCACAAATACTAGCATGTCAACTTACGATTTAAATAACCACATAAAATTAATAAAATTCCCTGCAGCCTTAAAGTTTTCCCTCAGAGGACCAAACCCTAGATCACGCTCGTCTGATTTCTATAACACTAGGAAGCGGTCGTAGAAGCCGTTTTGGGGGCGTTATCCAATGTAATTTGACGTGAAAAAATGCTTATTTATGAGCCTTATTTCAATAAATTAATAAAATTTGACTTTGACTGTATTAAATGCATCTGTATGTTCCAAGTTTTATGGCCATTAACTTCTTACCTATCAACAACCATCGCAGCAAACTTCCAGTCGCTGATCAGCTCTGCTTCCTCATCAGCCTTCTTCATCCTGGCCGTGATGAACTGCAGCTCCCTCAGTATGAGGTGCAGTTCCCGGTGGTGGCTGCCCAGACCCCCGCCCACGTCTTCCATGGTGGACGGACGGACGAACGACCGACGGAAATCCGTGCGGAATATTGAGCACCTAGGGTGTTTAGAAGAGAAAATGCGTAAGAATAATAATGTTTTAGAAGTGTAGGTAAAGAAGAGCTTGCCATGGATGAAGGGAATTTAAGGATCAAATGTGCTGCGAATGGCTGATAATGGGTATGATCATGTCGATATAGACTATAAGGTTCATGAGCATAGGAGTCGGAGATTAATTGTTAACCAGCAATAAGGATTGGGGGCCAATGGCTAAGAGCTTGAATATTTCGCTCAGTTCAGTCCAAAAAGTAGAATGGAATCATTTACACTAATTTCATTACCGAATTTTAAGACTATTTTAAGACAAAAGATAATTTAGGCTATTGTTAGAATGAGTCCCCAGCGTATTAAAGTTACTAAAGTATTTCTACAAAACAATTTCAGCTACCACTGTCATTTATAAGAAAGCCCTAGTTGACGCTATTTTGATAACCGCAGTTTTCTTAACAACCCTACGCCTCTATGTACCAGGGTCGCGGCAACTCTTTCAAACAATCCCGCAGCCCCGGCAGGCCTTGGCCCTAGTAAGCCCAGCTGTTCTTAACAACCCTCTCTTTTACTTACCCTGGTCCCAAATTCCCGGTCGAGGCAGTACTGTTAGGAGGCGGAGGGCCATGTCTGAAGTCATCATCGATGTCCAGAACATTCGCCAGCAAGGACTTGGAAGACCTCTCCTTGAGCTCCAGCTCTCTCATCCTGGTGTTCATCATTATGGTCTTTCTTGTTATCTTCTTCCCTGGCCTCGACATGCGCAGTATCCATGGCAACCATTGTAGGAATACGGATTTTATCTGTGAATAAAATTATGTATTAATCCAGTCTTACTTTTTACATGTCTTTTATAATACTTATTTTAATCGTCATTTTATGAAAATATTCGATAGTTATTTTACGTAAAAAATTGCAGTCATTATAAAAGGAGCTCATATTTCAACGTCAAAAATAATGTATTTTTTTAACATATTTATTCTATATTCAAACTTTTCACCTAGATCCTTAACTACAACTATAGGGTCACTAATAGCGTAAGAAGAATGGAATTTGTAAAATCCATTTCCCACAAAAATTACCAATCTCTGTCATCTTAGACACTCTACAGTCAGTTTCTCAATAGTTAGCTAGTCGTTTAATTTACCGTCTCTTCGTACGTCGCAGATTAATCTACTACATTTCTGACCCAAAAAAATTAAAGGTACTAAAAACAATTTTTATTAGTACTCACCCACTGCGGCATCTCATGTATATCAGCGGTTCGATGATGGTAGTTAAGTACCACGACCGTCAGTACCACAGACGACGCTACCATGAACATGATGCAATTGAAGTACGTCCCTGTTGCATACAACACTTATGTAGTACACTGTACTATACAAAACTATATATAGTACATATTTTTGTCACTTTAGGGCTTAAAAAGCAAGATTTTTAAATTTTTGTACAATTTTTTAAAGAGTTTTTACTGATACTCTGTAAGCCAAATTGTAATTTTATAGCCAAGGGACTTCCATAGCAAATTAAAAAATATATTTACATTCTCTTAAATCTACAATGACACGAAAAATAAATGGAAAACGGCAAGGAGAAAATTAAGTACTTTTACAATTTTTATTTTACAGTTTTTAAAATTACATGTTATTTTGTAAATCTCATGTGGTTCAAGCTATAATTATGTCATAAACTAATTAACATTGACACAGAAAGCCACATTCATGCATTTTAATTGTTCATGCGATGGACTAATCTACATTTAGATGAGTTTTAGCATTTATACATTACATTAACGGTTCCAAAAATTAATGAGTCGACACTTTATAATATTCTGTCGTGTCTATAAAAATAATCTTTGCTGAAAAAATAGACACGACAAAATATGACTCCAATTTTTGTAACAACCTACTTTTTATTTAAGCCAAGAAAGTGCCTGTCACTAAATTACTGTTAGCGTGAAAGTTACAATTATCGTAAATTATCGTTGTTTAGACAAGCTCTTTCAATTTATTATTTAGCGTCTCCTGTAACGATGTAGCTGATCTCGTAAGTTATTAACATATTAAAATTGTTACTAACGTTAAAAGAGACGTTACTTTGACAAAGGAATTTGTTATTGCTAGCTCGAAGCTTGGAATATTTTAATATAAGATCAAGAATATGTACGTAGATACTCGTAAATGGTATGAAGAGAAGAGTTATGCAGTGTAATATCTGTTTCAGTGTAGTCTATGTTGTTTTATCTGAACAAATATCTTTGTCAAAGGATTCAATAAGTTTTATCATTTCGTCAATTACAATGATAGTAACAGACCCGACAAAGTTGTGCCGAAGTTCCCGAGATACTTGGAGGCTGCCCCTCACTACCCGCATCCACTTTGTTGCTTTAAACTGTTGTTTAACTTTAAATCCTGCTTTTAAACTACAAGCAATTAAGTATTTAGAAGCTCGTTTAGGTAAGGAGAGTTTTACGGTAATTCTCGCCGTTTTACTGATTTTAAAACCATTTCAAACCATGCTCAAAGCTGACGTCTGTAGTCGCGTGACTGGCTGTCTACTGAGGCCAATAGAGAACAAAACAAAACAAATAAAATAGATTTGAAAATGGAATTTAAATGAATGGACCAAGAAGTAATGTTAGTAAATTATTTTAATACATTACAAGAAGATCGAAGTGCCAGTATGTTCAGGAAATTACCTTTAATAGACTCTGTATAGCTACGTATTTGAACAGCACGAATTTAAAGTGCAATAACTCTATTTGAAGTGTTGAGAGAGCCGCAAGAGCGCTGTAAAAGCATAGATCAGTCTCCAGAGACGGCGAGACTCTAAAATGCAAGTTGAAAACAGAAAAATATAAGAAACTATACGCTCTCCTTCAAAAGTTCAAGCAAAAATATCTATTTAGATCTTTGTTAAGTTGGTGTTTCACGAACGAGCTGAGGGACATTTTAGGTGGGGCACCACAAAATGTTCCTCGAACTGCATTCTTCTTTAGAGAAAAAACTATTCATCATCATATTTAATTTCAGTTATTTAAGAAAATGAGTAACAAACGCGTGGTACTTTTCTCACCTATTAGGGGGATCGCCTCAGAGGTTTTTGTGATGACGTGTCCCACCAATAGAGAGAAAACAGTTTGCGACAGGAGGATTGTAACACCTGCAAAGATTAATATAAACTATGACAAACAAAATCAAATCAAAATATTTCTATTTACAATTAAACCTAAGTACCATCCAGTCTATATATCGGCGGATATGTCGTCCTGTTTGTGTGCTGAGTCGGTTTCAGGGGCTCAAGTGAAATCATAAACCAAACATAAGGATAGTCATGCAAACACTAATATAGAGGGTTTTATCTCTGGCGTTTTATCGTTTGTATTATTTTTACTTTTAGTTTAGAAGGGTTTTATCGAAGTTTCGCTAAAATTACACCACCCTCCAAGTATCCTGAAACCACGGCTTTAAGCCTATGGATAAAGTTAATATATCAAAAAAACATTAACATTCAATAAACACCCAAATACAAATCTTACACCATGGAATCGATTACGTAGACAGCAAACTTACATAAATGTTTGAAGATAATAAATATACGAATGTAAAACATTTAGAATAAAAATATTTGAACTTACCTTCAGGGTCCAATAATAATTAAAAAGCTCTTGACAGAGTTATAGTCACATGCCATGCCACTCAAATCGGAAAGTTAGTATCGTTACAGAAGTGTATCGATCAAATAAACAAAATAATGAGTAATCAACTGACAAAGCTAAAGCGAAGAATCACGGAATCGATTCCAAGTTTTTAATCGAAATTATTATAAAAAAGAGCAATACCTTCACAATTATTCTTGTCGGAATACTTTAAGTCGAGTTCAAATGAAACCATTTCTCAAGAATTAATTATATTTTAAGCGAAAGCTTTTAAAACGTCTAGTGAGTAATTGACGTTATTATTTGACAGACAATAATATAAAAGCTTGAAACCACTTAATAGCAACCTTAAGCTCACAACAATTTAACGTACATAATTTACTCCTTGTAATGTTTTAAAATAATTAATTAATTTATCGTTTTAATAACAAAAATAAATGAGAGCTGAAATTAAAATAAAAATAGTATGAAAGATGAAATAAAAGTACGAGGACCTCATGAATATGAAGAGAAAATAAATGTGGGAGATAAGCGGGATGGACAAACGGTGTGGGTTAGGTTTGGGTAGTGTACCTAACAGGGGGATAGCGTCGGAGACCTGTGGCAGGGTCTCGGCTACCAGGTTGAGGAACACCGTCAGCGAGAGAAGAATAGTGACTCCTGCAATCAAACACATGGTTAACACCCTACAGATGACGATGACCTTTATTGAATGCTGATGTTAAATCCGTATCCCCTATGGCCGTACATACAACGTATGAATGATGACAATACCGATGAATTCTACGCCGACAAAGACTTACCGTATCTAGCTTACATTTGTCTGGATCTTAGCGGGAAACTAACACAGACACAAACAGTCATACCACATTCTAGACAATCTAATATTCATTTCAGTACACGCTGCTTCCGAACGGCTCTTAAAAGTTTTATTACCCCTTTGGTACGTTCAACAAGCTGTAGAGCGAATTCTTGGCTTTTACGGTACACGTTTATTATTTCTGATTAATTCTCGCCTCCACAGTGTAATATTAAATGGTTTCTTGTTGCTTTTATCGTCGGTTTGGGATGAATGTTAAATGTGTTTGTAATATTCTGTTGTATTTTTAATATCTACTTTGACTTCTTGGCTTTGTGTTGGTTTATTATTATAAGTTTGATATCATTTTGCCTTAATATTCTGGTTATTATTTTATCAAATGCTTACTGTGGTCATAACTTTGACGATATAATTTTAGGGCAAAGAATGAGACTTGATGAATAGTCATTAACGTCATCCCCGTTACATTTTTGCAACAACGTTGGCTCTAAAATGCTGCCTATGGGAACCCATACCCAGCCTAGGGCAGCAACGTGCACTGTTCCACCAGCACTATGTCCTACAGTGCGCTACCTATGAGGGGCACTGCATCTGACGTAGACGGCATCTTTTCTGCAACCAGGTTCAGAAACACGGTCAACGACAACAAGATTGTCACACCTGTTAACCGGCCAATGTATAGCATGAGATTCTCTAACATTATCAAGTGTTTCACAAAAACTCGATGAGTACTCTCACTAAGCACTTTCTATCACGTAATAAGAACATTTACAGTTTTTGTGTGTGATCATTATCTCTCAATAGCTATCGTAATTTTATTCGCATCAGCATTAAGAACATTAGTTGCAATCTTTGGCTAAATGATTAGTTATTAAACGAAAATTCAAGCTTCATTTCACACTAACTTCACATAATCATAGTTAAGAACTGTATCAATTTATCAAACATTCTCATTAACATTGTGGAGTAACTCAGCCGTGACTGATACTTCAAATCTGAGACTGCCAATGGGCAATTTTCTAGTCTTTGCAATAATAATTCTAACGCCTCCTTCAGACACTGCCCCATTAAATTTAAGTACGTTCTTAGTTCCAGTAGAGCTGCTTTTAAATACTTAAGACTCATCTCTTATAATTAAATTGTAAAACTGTCTTTTATCGACCATAAACGATGTTAAGTTACCATTTATACAATCACGTTTGTTGTCCATTAGTTCCTTTCTGGTAATATGCTTCATTTCACTGACATTTAAATTTGATTTGACAAATTAATTATTATCAGCAAACATGAAAATCCCAAAAGAAACAATATTACCCTTCTCCGTCTCAAGCATACTATTACACAATCCATTGTCATTAGCAGGATAATTTCTATTATGAACGCTAACCTACTTCGCAGATTCTCTGTTGACACATATAAAATTTACTGCAAACTTGAGCGTACATCAGCCGTCGTGCCATATACTCTAGCGATACGAATATGCACATTGTGGCCTTTTCAAGATAAGAAAATGGAACACGATTTCGCTCCGTTCTTCCGTACCTCTTTTACTAACGTTCCGCGTTATTCAGTTGTCAACGAAATTTTCTTTGCTAAAGATGTTTGGAGAGAATTATGCCCGTTTTCACTGACATCTTACTTTGTGATTATGTGATTTTTAGCTTGGAAGTTCCTCTTAATTTGCTCACAATATAGTAAACTTTCAAAAACCTTAATAGTATATAATCTTTAAGTGCTGTGTATGACACTGTAGCCGTTTCCTCATATAGACCATCTCCCTATTTAAAATTTTAAGATCTTCGTGAAAACGGGCATTACCTATATTCAAAAAATTCTACCATACTGACCAAGTGTGAGTTTCTCTCCGGAGTCCGGTGGCAGTGTGAAGCCGAGGAGTGCCATCGATGAGATGAGCACGCACGGGACGATGAGGTTGAAGAAGTAGTACAGGGTCCGTCTTCTGATCATGATGGTGAAGGTGACGTCCACGTAGGGCTCGGGGCAGCACGCGTATGTTATCGTGTTCTTTTTGCCTGGCATTCCTGTAGAGAGCAATTTAAAGGTGTTAGAGAGAAGGAGATATTTGGAGAGTAAATCAATAAAAAAATGAGTGAATGAAACATAAAAATTGAGAAAAAGAAATATGTAAATTAAAAAGAAATCATAAATTAAAGTATCAATGTGTGGCAGTTGACGAATAAAACAAATAAATGAAAACGTTACCCTTCTTTTCAGTCAGGTAAAAATACAATACAACAGACTCACCTATAAGATACCACTCCCCATTTGTTATGAAGTCCGACAGATCCCCGCCCGCCTCATCTTTTAGCACCAGATCCAACTGTCAGGGCGAAACACGGTGTAGTTTCACACATTCAGACAAGATGCACTAATACTCAAACATATTACCCTAACTCATACAAGAAAAACATGCCAATCAAGACAACAGGACCAAAAGGACGAAAACTCGGACGGACTCAGCATTATTCGCAAATACTTCCTTGTCAACGCAATATCATTGCTGCTGAGGAAGCAATTTTCTAATGAAATCGTCCATACTTTTTCCTCGACTTTTCCTTTTCCTATCATTCTTTTCTGAATATAAAATTCCAGACTTCTTAAGTTACAAACGTCTTCAAGCTACCATTCGGGATTGGCTTAAAAAATGCTGACTCATTAACCGTCTTTGATCCTGCTGTCTTCAGGGTTTTGAAGTTTCTTGTAAAATATTTATATACCTCGGACCGAAAGGGAAATGTGAGAACCTCTAAATACAAGACAAGGAAAGGGATGCAAGAGCATGCTTAAACAGTTGGAAATATCGCCGCCATACGGAATTTTGTTGATAAAAATCTAAGATACAGTACAGGTTTGTAAAACTAAGATAAAAAGATCTAAAAATACTACAATGCAAAAATATAAGAAGAAAAATTCAAGCAATTTACTATCTAAAGCTATTGAATTCTAAAGGCATAATCTTTGTCCTTACCAATAATACTTAGTATAAAAATTGCTTCACAATATCTAAAATCTACAAACATTATCTATACCTCCTTACTCTTAAAGCATTAAACTTGTCAACCAGTTACTCTACTAATCCACTTGCCGACGGCAGGCATCAAAAACTACTCATTAAAGTTCAAGTTAAAATAATACGCGAGTAGCAAAGTTAAATTATGTCAGTAGAGAACATAAGCTTATGTAACGTCGGAGACGCTACAAGTCAACGCTACGGAATTATTTAAGAACTTATCACTCAGAATATGGTATATTTATGACAGCCTCTTTGGTAGATTTTACTCTTTTTTTATAAGCGGACAGTTTGTAAATTAATTTAACAAAAGAAAGAGGAATACTTAAGATAACTACGACCAATTTTCTAGTCACAGTAACAACATAAACGTCAATTTTTAAAGTAAATAGTCTGTTAAGAAAAATGGACCTACATATAAGTTATCGGTTATCTTGGGCGTAAGACGAAGTGTTTTTGTATCATTGCCATAAAATACAAACGATGTAACCACATATAGATTATTTAACATGCAATATAAAAAAAAAAGGTAAGTTGACTTACTGTTAAAAAACATTCATTAATAAAGAAAAACCGTTCGTCAGTGACCGTGCAACAATTGACAAAGCTCGTGATTTTGGCACGGCGGCCATTTGTAAACACGACGGTCGCTTCGGTCAATCGGTCACAAACACTATGTACAATGGACTACAACATTTGTCTCCATCAACCGGATTGTTCAACAGAAATCAATCGAGTGATGAACTGACAGTACCGAAGCACATTTAAACACGTCACATTTTATTTTTAAAACATTTGTGCAGGAAAATCTGTGGAGTAGATATAGCAGTCACAATGAAATGGCCCGATTGAGCGCTTGATCGAAAATCAATACTACATTCTAATACTTTCGCTGTCATAAATTCCCGATAAGAGCTACAAATCAAATTCTATAATAACACGCGAGTTTAGCTTCTACATCTAAAGAAAGAAGGGTTAGAAAAGCATGCAGATTGTTTAGAAAAAATTACTGCTAGAAATGTCTAATGAAGAAAGGATGTCACGACTATACTTGGGCCTTAAAACTATAAGGGAGTTAGAAAGTCTGAATATGCGGAATTATTCGAATAATATGTAACTTAAAAAAAAAGTTTTAATGCCGATCCAAACAGCAATGTTCAATTTACATTTTATATGCGATAAAACCATCGGAATTTTATTTATTATCCAGCATTACTCCAAAATTATTAAAATAAGCGATAAATTACTATTATGATGATATTTTCTACAAATAGTTTCATAAGTTATGATTTTCATTAAAATTAAATAGCAGAACGAGTGTAATTATAATTTTGCAATAAACACCAATGTTTTAAACAATGGCAGTTATTGTACAAAGTTATTAATCACTGCGATACGGTTTATAGAATGTTTTAATTTGATATGCATTGTTTTCAGCTTTCATAAAAGGATATTTAGGTACAATGTAATGAAGGATGCATCGTGTATTGAAATTACCCATGACAACGATTTTCAATGGCAGAAATTTTGTACTTTTACAAATTAGTAGTATTTTTAGGAGTCCTAAAAATGAAAATGAAATATAAATACTGGCATGCAATCAGATATTTCATTTGATCTTAATTGTAAATAAACAAGAAAAACTCATTGCCAGCAGAAATTAAATTCGAATAATTTTGCATTCACAGACAACATCAAAGTTATTTTAATTAAACAAAGTTATAAAATGTGAAACACACATTGTATGTGCATTTTTGTGCACACATAACGTGCATATTTGGACATAAACTATAATATAAAAATATACGCTTATAACAGCGTTTCACAATAAACATTTTGATTAAAACCAGTAATTTTAAAACGAATTTAATAAATTAATCAGTGAGGTATTTAAATAATTCGAAAATTACAGAACAACCGCAGATTTCAATCAAAATATTTGTAATAAGGTTTGAATATAATACATAGATATATACACACATATTCTACAGAATTTTCCGTATGGCGGTTCGTATTATTTTCATAAAATCAGTGACTTTTCTCCTTGTTATGTACAGTGCTAATTTTTTGCATCATGCAAAATAGTACACACAAAACTGGATATATAAATATCCTAGGTTTCTCACATGGTTCCCTTAGATTTCTCCCAAACTTAAACCTAGATCTACCTAATAACTGAATCTAGCCTAATTATCCTAGTCTAGCTTTTAATTTAAATATCGTAGCTACGGCTCTTATTTGTGATGTTATTTCGTAATTAAATGTTGGTAATTTAAGAATAATTAATTGTAACGAGGCTCAAATTATCTGCCTTGTTAATGAGATAATAAAAGATGGTTGTTTTATTAAGGCTTTTATAAGTACAAAGATTTATTCGCTTTGACTTATTTACAAGTTACAGAATCACCTGCGAAGCTAATTTGAAAGTCAATGTATTAGAATATATTAGCGCTGAAAGAAAGTAACCTTTTTACCATAATTGCAAAATCTAATAAAAAGAATTGTATTTAATCTACAATTATGAAAACAAGATAACTAGCATTAATTTGAATCAGTAAATACACAGTGACTTGTAATTTATTTACATGTACCCATTATTGTATTCTAAGCCGATTCCAACGGGTTTGTAAACCCAATTAGGCCATAATAGATCTTCACAAATATACACAACATCTTATTTGTAATTCATATAACAGCTCTCAAGTTAATTACACTCCCTCTAAAGTATATCTCGACGTAGTACAGAATTCTCATTATTCACGTAAAATACCGCTTTTCGGTACACGTGCTAATAAATCTCCAGTTAACATGTAAAAGAGACAGGTGAATCCGTAAAATGTAACTAATCTTCATAAGAAATATTTACATTACATACAACCTATAAGAAACAAGCAGAATTAAAATCTATTCTAACCTAAGCAGAAAAGTGTTGACTTGTGCTTCGAAATATTTTAGTGAAAAAAATACGTGAAAGAATCGAAATTTAAAAATTCAAAATTTGAATTCAGAATTTTACTATCAAAGAGCTAGATGTTTTCTTTTTTTTAATGTGACATAAGAGCCAGAGAGACTAGATAGAGTGAGCCACTTTCGAAAAGTTTTTTTAACGTTCTAAAGAGGTTAGCTACCTGATTGCCGTCATACGTCCAGCTACCGAACTTCATATCACAGTGTTGGTCGTCGAAGGGAAACCACGTGATGTCTATCTTGCATGTGCTCTTGAATATGCCAGGAGGCACGTACAGGCAACTGCCGTTGTTTCTGACCACCACGTTGGTCTGGTATGTCCCGTCAAAACCCTCGTCAGCACTACGTGTCAATACAAATTGTTTCATCATGACATTTGTTTGGAAAATATGGTGTTACTGTTTCAGTAACTTGACATCTTATAACACATCAATGAGAATATGGAAGTTAATTAAATTTAATATAATTTTCCCCGTTTTTCAGGCAAAATTGGTATCTTTTTTTCCCATCGAAAGATTTATATAACAGCGTTCCTCTCATTTAATAATCATAAACGAAGGAACATAAAATATAGAAAAAGTTGGATAAACCAACTGACCCTTTTCAAACCCTCACAATTTATAACGAATGTTGGGTACTAAAAGCATTCTTTGATCAGCTATCGTAATTTAATTAACATTTTCTTTTGAAAATGCTCCAGAGAGGATAAATTAAGATATTTTTTTAGGTCTTCTTAGAAAACAAAGTCAGCAAAGCGTCAGTGAAGTCGCATGAAAAGAATCGGTGTCAAATAAAATCGGAGTTCTATGTAATTTAAATTAAGAACGTCAAGTTTATTTCATTTTAAACTAAAGAGGTTTTAATTAGATACAGTATGCATTATTTACTTTTTATTAAAGCTAAGTCAAAAGCAAAATGTGCCTTAGTAAAGCATTAATTATTTTAATTAGTTATTTATTTGTCAGTGCTTCGGATTCATCTGGGACGCTATTTAAAACAGATGTGCTGTCATTGACAAAGGTGATTAGAGTAGTTTTATCATTGACTGCACTTAAATCATCATCTCGCTCACCAGACAGAAGAAAAAAAAAAGTAATTTATTAGAGAAATAAAATATTCGAAAAAGTGTAGCCAAAGAATAAGTTGCCAGTTATAAAAAAAAACATCTGACAAGCGAGACAATGACAGTGGTGTCTCAAATCAGCGACTAGCGTGCCATGTACGTTTATTTTATTTTTATTTGTGGCAGCACCGAGTAGGAGTATTCAACCACGCGAACGATCGTTACTTTTGAAAATAAAATAAAAAATATATTATAAAAAGGGGGGTCAAGCACCGATCGTCACATTCGGGACCACCTCCTACTGTGCTGTCACAATTCTGAAAATTATGTAGTTAAATATATTAATTTTAAAAATAGGAAATAAAGGTACACAAAAACAAAAAGTATAATTTTATAAAATTCACCTTAGAGCTAAGCAATAGAAAAGGCAGAATGAAACAAAATGCTTGCTTGATGCATAATGGAACTTACGCGGTTGGAATAAGTTTTAAAGTCCTGTAGAAGTTTGGAACAAACCTCCCGCGGGCTTACACGGTCTCCACAAAAGGTTCTATGGTCTAAATAAAGAACACGGGGTCTTATCGGCCACGTTCATTTATCAACGCGGCCACAATCTGATCATTAGTATTTTTCATTCAGTCCCCCTTAATGAACATTGTAATCGGACTTATCTGGCATCAAAGTAAATGTTAGCTGGAGAATCAAGCTTTAATTTATAACATTCGGGTCAGATGTTAACGTTTCCCTTGTATTTTTTCTGGCTGACGTATAAAAAATGTTTTTTTTAACAGATTTTCTTATTAAAATGAGGAAGGTAGTTCGCCATTGAACAAACCACATTGTCACAATTGAGGCCATAGTTGAGCAAATTCTTGACATTTCTGAACGTTAAATTACAAACTTCTAATTTAAATGGAAGAAGCGTTCTTTTTCAATTTATCAGTCAGTTTATCCCTTAAAATTCGGTATGTAGCCTCAAACTTAGGGATAGTTTCATATTACGCTCCTTATTTAGTTCATAGAGTAGCTGTCAATGTGACTTCTTCACCACATGATGTCCTTCATAAACTGACTCTCAGATTCTTTTGTATATGACTGTCCAACAGCTACAAACTGTTGTAATACTCCTTGGTAATTCTAGATTCCAATTGAATAACTTTTATTCTTTTGTTTAAAGTACATATTAATTTCCCTTCGCATATCAGATGAATTAATTGTAACCAAGAATATTCTCGTCTTATTTACCAACAGTTAGAATGTAACGTTAAACCACAAAGCGAAAATTCAAGATGTAGTCTGAGCTACAGTTAAACTGTAATTTGTCTGTGAGTGTAGTCTGGGGACTACAGTCGATGAAACGTAGATACTAGTTTACACCGGTTTGTAGCGGTCTTAACTAGTTTAAACTTACTTTTGATGAGGCGATTTAATTCTAATTCACTATTTAGATTTGTTATTGTCTTTTACAATTAATTGTTTTAACAAATTAAATATTTTGAATCCCATACTTTTTTTGGGTTGCCTAATTATAGCTCCCATTTTTATGTACTGCATTCTAAGCTATATTTTTTTTTATTTGCTTATTCAATACTGCATTAACAGGACATATAATAATACTAGATATTTCAATACTGAACTATACTGAGTCGCCCCGAACCCAAAACCACCAACATAACAACCCCGAAAATATCCTAAAAACAACAGATACAATTCTCAGCTCATAAAAAAGGCCGAAAACGTCCGTGGGCATTCACTACGACAAAAGTGCTGTCATGCTCGCATGTAGTATTCATGGTCGCGGGTGTAACCACTCCGTTAGTTGGACGCCGGCCAACAAATCCGTATTAACGTGGCCACAGTCACACCGTACTGTAATACCGACAATTGAATAATACATGCGCTCGCCCCGGACGGTCAGTTTTCTTTTGTCATGATTTTATTGGCTGCCTTTTCGGGTTGGGCTTGAATGGTAAATATTTTGTCGTCGCATTTGTTACTCGTACCCGTATTACTACTACATTCATTCAACTACAAGTTTTGGCGTTTTGAAACCTTCATTCTTATGTTGCGGATGTTGCGATGTTGCGGACACATACGTATTATGTGTATTACGCCTAAACAATAATTACGAACTTTGTGATATTATTTACAGTCCGCTTGATTTTAATAACTACTTCTAAACACACATTATTGACTATTGACACATTATTGAGCGCTCTTCATAATAATTGAAAGTATCGCTTCGGTGTGACACACAGCATCTGCCCTGAACAGCTTCAGTCATGAAGATGGTAAACAAGGTGGCACCTCACGGCTCTATAAGTGATTTAAAAGCTTTCATAATCGAATGCTGAACTGGCCAGCAGCCAGCACTGCCATTTCACGACGTATTGCCAATATCGTAATAGCTCACTTTTGTTTTCATTTTTTTTTTATATATTTGTAGTGTACAGAAATATTGGAAAATTGATTTGAGTGGATTTATGGTTATCGGATTAAATTGTTATTGTTAAATCCGGGGCACGTTTACTTATTAACGAGAGTGTGCATTACTGAATTACTTAACGCTGTGATATATTTTTCAAAATGAAAAAAAAAGTATTTGGTGTTTAGTGCAACAAATAAACACATCATTTTTTCAATTTTGTGAAAAACTTAATTCTAATCAGTTAATCTACTAGAGTTTATTAACCAGTATTCGATACCTGAATATCAGTTAACTAGATCGAATATGAACCGTCCATTGGTCAGAATTCATCTCAAGGTGTGGTAAACCGAATAACCAAATTAGTAATCTAATATGATTCCGCTAACCTACTCCAGTTTGGTTTGCAGCAACATATTCTGCACGTATCACGTATCTAATTTTAGAACTTGCTCGTAACTTATATGATTATTTGATTTACTGCAGATCTATGTAAAACTTGTGATTTACACTGTTTTAAAAAAATGCTCTAAAACATCTTTATATTTGGAAATAGAGTGAGCATTCAATTGTTTAGTTTTAAAGCAATATAAGATGGTCAGATAATAGTCGACTGTCATTTATTGCGATTTCTTTTTAAATAAGTATTTAAACGTAATGGATATTCTTCTTTTCAAAAAAAAAAAACATTTTATCTGTCACCCTATAATTGCCAAAAGAAGTATTTGCAATCTGTTACCCAAACGCTAAATTCCTTATCAGTTTGCAATCCCTACTTATACAATTACGTTAATGAATCGGATTTGCAACATAATGACGTGGTTTGCACTATAAAGCGTTTGTACTACACATATACATATGTAATACCTTCATAATATGGTTAGGCATTGTCAATCTATAATTGCTATTCTGATTAACATTCCTCGAATATGCTTAACATTTGCAATACGTATAACAATATGCATGTTTCATTTCCATCTTTTTTCGGCAAAGCATCATTTCACCATGTTTTCTTTTCATAATTTTCTTCATTTTGAGACAGGAGTCCCGAAAATTCTTTTCACACACATATTTACACAAATCTCTTCCTCAAATAAGTATTTTCTCGACGTGTAGCTTTGTGCGTATGTATGTATAAACTCATGTTCCCAAGGCTATATATTAATTATGTTGCTCCCACGTGAAATTGCGAATCACCGACGCCGGGCATATACGCCGTATGTTAGAATGAACGCGAAGAATAAGCAAATCTCTTTCACGTGTATTTTGTTCACGTGAGCAAAAAACTGCGGATGAAAATGTTCACGGTTTTACGCTTTCGATGAAAAATCATTACGTTCATTTAGGGTGACGATCAGATAAAACTTTTTATATATGTTCGGATATATATTTTGTTTTTGTGGTTGGTATGTATCGTTCTTTGTTTGTTTTGTATTTGAGTTTTGTTTTTTTTTTTCATCTAATTTAAAACCCCATAAATAAACCCCTACTGAGCGAAATTAACCATAAAAACGCACATAAATCCCGCACATTGAAAACATTCTATTAGCAGATTGCAACCCGTACACTCCGTAATCGCCTCAACAAATCAGAAAAAAGTTTTATTTACAAAAAAGGATAGTTGACTGGCCAACTTCCAAGCTCAGTTCTTAACTACGTTCCACCATTTAAATCTGCTTTACAGTTGAAAACTTAAAAGTCTGGAAATGTTGAAATCGACCAGTTGCAAACACCGATGGAGCCGTTATGCCGTCATTACACGAGCCCAGTCGGCAACTCTGCTATTTACTCGACCTTTTAATTTGGAGCCTCAAATCTCCCTCAAAATCTTGCAAATTTTGTAAGGTACGCTTAAGCAACAGATAAATTATAACCCAGCTCTATATTACCGTTGATATAATTTTGGTTAATGTCGCAGATTCTCCTTGTATCATTAAGTAATATTTATAGCCGCTCTTTGTGTTTAATGCCTCGTTAAATCACAAAAGTAACAACGAAATCAAATTATAGAAAGTTACAAACAAAAAGAGACATTCCGAGAGGTCAATGTACTTTCTAGAAAATTCATTCCAAAGGGTATTAACACAATAAATAAAGTAGATAGCATCGAAAGAAAACATAGTGGAGTAGTAAATCTTGTATCAGCTCCATAACATCTTAGAGTGTATGGCGTCGTTAAACTAGTAGTGTAGCCATAACTGCTTATCTATGTATGTTCGTAAAAGTTATCGGCCTAAGATACGCGTATAAACGTCTGGCTTCCGGCCAGGTAACTGCCGATAAACATGGAGCTCTCTTAACATTAAATCATGTGACACTGGGTTTATATCATTTGCTCCTTAACGTGGTAATGAATAGCATGTTTGGCGCGCCGCCAGATGGCGCCACTTCGCACCAAAGTCTGTTTGCCCAGAAAATTTGTTTAACGTTAACGACGTTTGAACGACGCGACTGCATTTGAATTTGGAAATAAATTGTATGATTATATTACTGTGTTCTGGTTGTGCAAATTGCATGTTGCCGACTCAGGACCGGGGAATGGGGCATTTATCGCGAAAACTTTGCGCAGATGGCTAAATTTCAAGTCAGTTTGGACAAATTAGAAATACTAAGCTCAAAATGTTCGCCAGTGTTCGGCTGTAATTAAAATCTTCTGGTTTTGAAATGTAAAGTAGCCTGGTAAAATATTTCTTCCCCTCAAACGTTGGGACGAACATTAAGGAAATTTATAATTATTTTGTCCGCATATTTCACAGAGTTAGGACCCTCTCGTGCGTCCTAGTCCTGTTATTACTCTCAGGCAGTGTTTTTTTTTTCAACCCATAAAGAAATTAGTCAGAAAATGAAATTAAAACTCTTTGACGAATCCTCTGAAAAAAGTTTTTTTTTTTTTTAATAAACCGAAAGCACTATTCCTACAAATAAGTAAAATATAACAAACTGAAAAATTAAAGAAGATCATCCTCATTAATAAAAAAATATTACTCATATAATGTGTTGTTTTCTATCAAAAATAAAATACTCTATCAGACTAATTTCTCTCTCAGACGAAAAATAAAACCCCACCCATTACTTTATTTTTTCTAATGAGTCTTCATTTTCAATAGCAATACGTTGTACATAATAAAGTTTTTATTTACAAACCGTATTGCTTTTTAATCTTCTGACAAATTATTTTCTTCTTAGAAAATAATGTAAAACTTTGCACGATTATAAATCGTGCTCATAAGAAAATTACAGTATTGTTTTTTTTTTTGTAAAGTAAAATCAAAAATATGAAACTCATACCCGTATCTCGTACTCTCACCTATTATACATAAGGACGTCCGGCTTCCACAACTTGTTCGGCGTGATCCTGAGGTCCTTGACCCCGCCATACTCGCTGTCGTTCCACCTCAGGTTGTAGTCATTCCACTCCTGCGCATCAGAACACAATCAGACATATCTTCGCCAACTGTGAGGCTGCCAGCAAAAATATTGGAGCATTTCTGATTACATAAAAAAAAAACAATAAAAATATTCTTAATTCAAATATGTAGGTGACCAAAAAGTATGTGTGTCAAAAATAGATGGCCAGTTTGATGTTTACCAAAAAGTATGCATTAAAGTTAGAAATAGAAAAAGTGTTAGTATTTTCTGTGAGTCAAACGTTAAACTTCTAATAAAAAATGTGCTAAAATCCTCAAGAGGAGCAAGAACAACTTCTCAATGTCAACAGAGCAGTTATGAAGTGCGGTGCTGTGAATTGTGAATGATAAATCGTATTAAAATAGCGCCCTAAGTACTGATAGCGGTGTTATGAGATAAAACTTAATGGTGCTATCGTTAATGTAATTTTATGTAGATTTTGTTGATACATTAAAGCTTGTAATTGTGTATTTTATTAATGTTAGTAAATGAGCAGTGAAATATTTAAGTATTTACTGCGCGATCTAGACAAAACATTTAAAATTCTAAAGTCTGAAACAATTTGACACGCCAACATGTAGAAGTTTGTCATTGTGTGGACTCAAAGAATGGAATTTAACAATGTCATATAAAAATACATATCAAAAATATTCCAGTAATTCTGCTCGGCAGTGTAGGGAACAATGGTGGGTGTCGGTTTTACAGCCAATCTCAACGTAAAGATTTCCTTTGTATTTTGACATAATTTTGTATTGTCATGGCATTCTTTGTAGTTATGGTGACATTCCCAGACTGAGAGCGAGGGGAGTGTGAGTGAGCTGATTTTCAGCTCTGTGTGTCAAATAAACTGTACTTTGAACTGTCAATGAGTCATGCTGTCATCAGATATAAAAAAGTATGTGAAACAAAACATCTTTAACTGAAATAAATTATGTGAAACCAAACATTTTTTTTTCACAATTTTAGATTTCCAACTAATGAACATGTGAAGGACATCCTTACATTGAAATCGGCTAAGATCAAACATAGTAAGTAAAAATTGGGACAAGTGTATTCCGAATAACATCTCAAATCTCATATTCGCCTCAAGTATACTTTCCTGGACCCAAAATCAAAACCCTCAAAGAAAAAAGCGAAAGACAAACATGGTTGTTTCAATATTGTCAGCTGTGATCATATAATATCAAGTGGGGGACGATAACAACCCGTTTTAGCTTCGTCGAAACAAAGCCAGCCCTTCAAACTTCGCCCTCAGTCTAATATTACAAAAGTTAGCGCCACAACTAAGTTATATCTACCTCTAGGTACCCTCGTATTTGTTCAGTATCATATTAGATTCTCAGCCCGAGGCACTACTTACAAATAGGGTCGTAACTACGAAACTACTTTCGTGTTTTTCGTGTAGGCATAAATCTGGATAGCTGGGTTAAATTTAGAATGGGGTTTGGCCTTGTATTTTAATAGGAAAATCCCCAAAATAGGAAAACTCTTCATTTTTTGAAAAGCGAAAATACTAGAGATTTATTTTTCGTAAATATGTATGTAGCTATGTTTTCGATTTAGGAAAGTAAATTGCTTTAGAAAGCATAGAAGAGCAACATACACCATTGCTTGCTGACAACTTCATGTCTCTTACGGCGCGGCTGCCATATTGGAAATCCAACTTAATGAGATGTCACAAAAGGGTGTGCCCATCCTCACAAATATACGTAAATCTTAAATAATACGGACTGCTAAAGGGAATTAAACGGCTTATGCAGTTTGGGTAGTTTCGTGTACGAGTGGGAGTGAGACAGTTATATAACAAATGTCCTATCTAAAGGTTTAGTATTATCAATTAGATAGTTTATTAAGGCTACCCTTCGATATATGTGGCATCGTAACTTATAATTTGAGTGGTAAAGTGTGTGAAGGGTGTTAGAATTATATTATTTGGAGAACTATTGTTTGTAAATTGTGGATAATGTTTGCGCACTTCGTTCCAAAAATGTGATGTCCATTTAAAATATTGTAAATGATGTTCAAGTTTGTATGTGTAAGTCAGTGACTTCTAACAAAAGTAACTCTTAGTTATTTTTAATATTGCAAACTAGAAACATTATAAAACGAATTTACTTTCTAGCAAACTTTCTCAAGAGTTTTGAAATTGGTTAAAGGACATGGTAACTTACTAAATTGATCGTTAAGTTTAAGAACTTTGAAATATAAACTTTATGTAAAGTTCTTAGAGTTTGTTTTGAAGTGTACCTACCCAACAATGTACAATGAACTTAGATGTGCTGAATAAAAATTTGAATACAAAATTGTTTTTACAGATACCATTTTGGTAAGTCTTCGAAAAGTTTTTGAAATGTCTAATTTGAATCTCAAACAAAAAAATATAATTTATTTTGTGTGATAAAATCCAAAATTGATTGTACATATCTTAAAGTAATCTTATAAGAAACACATATACGTCACAAGACATCACAAAACATTTCTATATACGTATACATAAGAGTAATGATAGATTAAAAGAGAAGTATATACATAATACACAACTAAAAAAGCGAGAAACACGTGCAATGGGAAACATGCTAATATATAAAAATATAATAATTATTATATACTGTACTTTTTGTACCTAAAAAGCTCGATATTTCTAATTTCCTTGCAATGGTATTAACTGCCTTTTTTCCAAAAACAAGACCGAGGGGGTTCACTACTTTTTGAAACTAAGCTGCCGTATTGGTAAATGCTAAAATAATTAGTTTTAATAGCTTAATTACATACCTTTAATGCTGGAAAATGGAAAACATAATACAAAGGAGTTTTCAATCAAAATGAATACAACCTATTTATTAATTCAATCACTGTTGTAAAATACAAAACCGCCAACTTTAAAAGTATGTACATTAAGCGTCATGGTTTAAACTTTTTTTATTAAAATAATAAAAAATAAACAAAATCTCGCCGTCGATAAAATCGGGAACTGAAGCATAAAATCTATTTTTTCTTCAAAACAAAAATAAAAAACTAAATGGGTCTATTTTAAATCATTTTAAAACTGTGTACATTTATGTCAATTGTTGTACACAACATTTTAATAAGTAGTAACATATTATGACGCTATACAGGTACCAAGACACAAAACATTTGAAAGAATTAGAAACAGTTTAAAGTACTATTTAGGAAAGATTTTTGAAAACGTCGTCCCATCGAGGTTTAACTCCGCAGGCAAACTAGATTCGAGCATGGTAACCGCACTTCAGTTTGAACGAGGATAATATCTCCCATAAATAACATTCCATGGCCATGCATAGTATGAAAAATACTACAATTCCTTGTAGCGAAAACAAAACAAAATCAACAGCGGGTACCCAGGATGTGCATAATCAATATACAGTGTACATGAAACACATTTCATCTCAATAACAATATTTGTGCATATCAATATACATAAATCTGCAGCAATATGTCACTCCCAATTGACCTATCGAGACCCACTTTATCACATCGTTTAAGTTATTTTTCAATTGAGAAACATGTATGTTTATGTTATCGTGAATTATATCGTCGCACTTATCGTCAACCATTAGTACATATTGTTAATCGCATTGCGGCTTACACGGCAGCTGTCTGATATACACAAATGTGATCCTGCGCGATACTCACCACAGACATACAGTACCCACTCTATGGACTACGTAAAGTTAAATCTACTAAGTAGCTAACTTATGACAGTTTGTATGAAGGGATGCATGATAGGGGCTACTGACTAGACTACAGCACGGGGTCAGCGATGACGGGACATGTCAAGCAACTCCCATACAAATATCATAAACAGGTTAAATACAAAAAAAGACTGCCGCATATTCCACAATGCTATGCAATTTTCATAACAGTCATAGATTAGAAGAATAACCCAAACAGATAGACAGAACGAAGGTAAATATACAAAAAAAGAAACAAATCAAAAAAGAGTAGAAACGAAAATAATGATTAGAAATTTTAGTGTTAATTTTAGGTTTGTCTTTTATTCACACTTACCAACGACAGCCATATATTGGTTATAAGTAGTTGATTCTTCTCGTCCTATTGGGTTAGACGATGTCAACAAAAACAGAAAGGGCGCAGTCAGTATGATGATCTAAACAAGTGTCGACACGCGGGGGCTGGCGGCGCGCGAACATCCTCATGCGAGCGGAGCGCATGCTCGCGCGCCGCCCACACACAGCTAAATAGATATCGTATGCGTAGTTACAACAAGTTAACACCGACTCCATGCGACAGATCTGCCGCGAAGGCGGCGCCCTCTGTCCGCGCCCGCCTCCTCTAACCTTCCCTCCAAGTGCATTAATGGTGAATTAAAAAAGTGCTGTAAAATAGTGCTGATTGAATGTAGAAAAGTTCGGTAGTTATCGCTCGTTACCCGGTAGTGTCGGGATAGCGGGGCGGGAGGGCGAAGGCGCCATACCCGGCTCCTACCACTTACCAAATTGAGCCAGACGTTTGTGGTCAGGATTTGATTTTTCTCATCCTTATTTTGTAAAAGGTACGCACGCCGACGCAACAAAGGAACGAAAAAATATGGTGAACAACAGTACCGTGAGGGGTCTAAGCTTATACCTCTTAATTTCAATTTAGCTGACTTCATACAAAAATGTACAACTTTATTCATTTGCTTGATGACATTATTTCTGGTCTTAACTTTTTAACAAAACGAACAAATTCAATTACACGACCAAGGGCAACATTGTAATATTCTTTGAAGTCAGCTAAATATCAATCTAAAAACACAGATGAACCACAAAGTCGTTTTAATCTCTTGCCCTCGATTTGAGTTGGATAATCCAGTTTTGCTTGGGCCAGTCGTTAAGACGGAGCAATTAAATATTCCAGTGAATAACAGAGAGCAGTTGGGTGATGAGTAATGCGTTTTACGATCCCACTCGACGGTTGTTTTATACGGCCGTTTCTGAAATATGACAGATTTTATTGTGACTAACTCGAAATATCTGACGCAGACAGAATTCATTTTGACGTTTTATGTTGCGCTGCTCGTGTATTTTGTTGCTGCATCTCATCTCGAATTTTGTTGTCTTGCATCTTTAGAGTTGTAAGCGAAGTCTAATTTGGAGCAGCAGTGACTTTGAGTACAGCAGTAAACTTTTAAAAGTGCGCAATAATATCGTGACGACCAGGATTAGGTAGAGGTTTGATGACAACGACAACGCCTTAGTTTGTCAAACACAAATCTTAACTTTGAGCTTTTGAAAATTAACCTATTTCGTGCTTACGATCATCGTGACAGTCTGCCAAACGTCAATATGTCTAGAACTTAAGCCTCTTTTACATTTCAATACATAAAAGATAAGAGGCCTCACAAAACAAATCCAGGTACTCTAAACAGTTGAACTATAATTTCCAAACCTATGACATGTTTATACCTAACTTCAAGCATAAACTCAGATCTACAGAGACCAATAAACTTAGTACAGCATCTGATAAAAGTTTATGACATACAAAGATTTATATACCGGGGGGAGAATTGATTGATTACGTGAATATATCCTTTTTATAGAATAATGTTATACGTAATAACATTTTTTGGGATATAAGGAAGTATTACTTTAAGTAATTGGTTGATGGTGTTGTTTTCTCGTTAGGGTATAAAGTTTTGATCAGTGTAAAGATATTTTTCGCCGTAAATATAAATATTGGTTTGATTCGTAATATTTTTTGAATTTTGATAATACTATTGCTGTATGGATGCAAGTGATCTCAGAATAAATTAAAAACACGTAAAGATGATGCAGTGTTTTTTAATGCAAAAGATCTACTTGATTACATTGTTACACAGTGACGATTTCATTCACTGACGCATATATAACAAAAAATATAACTGCATATAACAGGAATAAGGCTAAAAGTTTTGCTTACCCAAGATAAGATTTAACCGCTTTTCCAAAACGTTCATAACACGAACATCTTAATACGTACTTTATAACATAAAAGTTTAGAACTTGATGCGACAGCTGAATTTTATGTTCCAGTAACTCGACTGTCCCTCGGTAACCACGTCTAAACGATCTACATACTAATACTAGTAAGCATAAATTCATTTTATGGTGATATTTACGAAGAAAGTACTTTTGTTTAATGGTAGTATTCTGCGTGTACTTTATCTTACAAGATCACACACAGCACCCTTAGTCTTGGTGACCAAACTCTTAAAAACTGCTTTAAGGAAAAACGAAAAGCGCTTACTATCTAGACAGTCATAGTAGTGTTGTGATTATTCAAAAAAACCCCCTTTGTAAATATCGTAAATCTGAAGAATATTTACAGGACAGACTCGCCCCAAGTATGTGATGATCGATGATATCTTTTAACAAGAAAATATTTGAAACCCCACTGCAAAATACTCGTACTTAAATTTTAACACTTACGTGGAACTTTTTTCCCAACAAACGTCATACGCGTAGGACTGTAGAATTCAGAGTGACGCCGCAACACTTCAATATGTGAGCGAACAGAATTATTCAATACAGCACTTAAAGCGACAAGGGCTGTTGCAAAGAACGCCTCGCTCCAAGTACTTACTTGCCGTGGGCGCTTTACGCTTTTGTCCTATCTTGCAGCGCTCGATTTTTGCGCTTTTTTTACAAAAGTTTCAAATGGAATTTGAAGGAATTATGATGAAGTTTGGTGCGTGGGTTTATTCTTTTTTAATAATCATGTTGGTTTGTCACTGCGGAAACGAATTATATCCTTTGTTTGCCTTTTAAACCAGAGTTTGAAAGTATAGAGAGGCTGCTAGCTACCTTTAAGATGCTCCTATTTCTTACGCTGTTATTATTTCATTTATTGTGACTAACTGATACGTTGTAAAAAACGATTTTACAAAACTCCAGGTTCCCTTACATTACTAACCCGATGGGGTCGAAAATATATTTTAAACTAAAGTTACTTTTAAATACTTTAAAAATCTATCTATGTATCCCCAAGGATACACCTATCTCCTATATCCTTACAATAGCATCTACCCTATTAAAGCCAGACTTGCAATGTCACTGTCAGACTGACATTTCAATTTCCTCTGCAGTTACAACTAACTGATGATTTCAAAATGCTGAATGTGTCCATATTTTAGTCTTCATTGAGAACCAACTGTTTGCATACGTGAGCAGATTTTTAAATGATTTTTATTCGCAGTATTTGTCAAAATAAAATATTTGTATCCAAGTATTATATTGAAGTGTTGGTATGGTATTAACTGTTACAGGATTATATTATCTTGGTTTGTTATAAAATATAAGGTAATATTTTTAAAATGGGAAACGGAGCTTTATAATACAAATCGGTGGTTTTGAATCAATTAAATATTGAAGAAAGATAGCTTAGAATCTGGAAAACTTCCAAATATTTTAATATAAATGTACCTAATTGTAATATAACGTAACAATAATTCTACTTGAATTACTTTCCTACTTATTTAATTAAGCTGAAGTCGGGGAACTTGTGGTAAGGCTCAGTTGTAAGCCACATTTAAATCAGTATTGTTTGAGAGACATCCTGTTACATTACATTTAGGCCCTCATAAAGCTACTTCCTGTATTTATAGAGTACCAAAATAGTCGTAAGCATTTAGACTACGAATATAAAACAGAACTTTTTTTTATTAAGACTTGCCATTATGAAAATCAAATACACATATAGAATAAATATATTTCCCATTTAAGAAACTAGCATTTTAGTGATAAATGATATACATTTTTAATTATTGAAATAATAGTTTTCTTTTCAAGACAGTATTTCCTATTGGACTACCTTGAGAAGGAACATCGAAACAAACTCAAGGGTCATCATTCTCCTTTTAAGTCCAAATAGGTTAAGAATTAATATATTCCAAATATCTTTTCAATCATCACAAATTTATCAAATTATGCGGCTTAATTAGCAACATACCGAACTAAATAAAATTACGCGCTATTAATTAACTATTTCCAATCGACTGCATAAAATTCCTGCAGAAAATTATAGCAGGTTTATTAATATTGATTCCGTTTTATTTGCAATATAGAATTCAATAATTCCACGGGTATAGCATTTGCAGGGCACGTAACTATTTCAAATTCATTAATTAATCATTCATTTCAGTCAACTTTGGTCGTCGAAAAACCTGGATTATATAGATAGTTTTAACTATGTTCCATCGTATGTATTACTGGGAAGCGAGATAAAACTGTGGCAATATATATGCCTTATGAAAAGATCTCAATGATATGAGACATTTCTTATAAAACGTACATTACCATTTGGCCCATAGAAAACCAAGATTAAATAATAGTCTATTCCTTTTACCAACATAGAAGTCAGTCAATACAAAACTGCTAATAGGATAATGTATTAGGTTTATCGAAGGCACTTAACAAAACAGCTCACTAATAAAACAAATAAACTTTATTAGTGTATACTAATCTTGTTTGTTATTAAGTAGGGGTCAATGAACCGTGCTACTTAGTGCTAAGTTAGTCAGACTAACAATAGTTAGAGGCTTCTGATAACACTAGAACTTGGGTAAAGTTGATACCCTTTGTCTCCACAAATATCAGAACAATGTTTTGCTATGTGTGATAAATGTCGGAGGTTTTATTGCTGTGTTTACAGATATAATAAACTAGAATCTAGTGCTCTAAGTTCTAACCCACATTATCATCATGTCACTGTTAAATTTCATCTTGGTATGATCAGTCATGCTTTCGCGTTTATACATGAGTAAGGCTTACGATTCTTTTGGTAAATGTACGGTTACAACTTATATTATATACGCCATCAATTGTATATTGCGATATGTCTTAAAAGTAATATCAATTAACATATCTGAAAGTCATACATGCTTATGTATGATATTTAAATAAAAATGTTAAAGCAGGCTTTCGTCACGTGTTTTAGAAAAAAAAAGGAGAATTTTTCTTAAACACCTGTTTAACTTTTTTGCAGTAAAACCTAAGTTAACCTAAAAAATATGTTTTCAACATATTCATACCCAAACCTGCATACATTTTGTTTTACTATTCGCATCTACGTAAAAACAGGCACACATGAAAAAGCTGGCGTATTTTTTCTTTACGTATTCTCTTTTTAAAAAATCCCATTCAGAAGCTAAAAAGTTCACAGCGAAATTGGCAGCTTTGATGTTCGGAGCTTACAAAAAAACAGATCAAAAGTTAGACTTTAAAACTACATAAAAATACTTTTTTGAAAACGTGTATATTGAGCTAGTATTTCAGTTATATATTTTTCTGTTAATTAGTCAAAGTTAATACTAGATTATTTTTCGGAAAATTTGTTTTTGCATTCCGTATTGAATATCAAAACATAAATCAAAGCGAATTTGTAAAATTTGTACAAATTAAAATGAAACGTGAAAGGTAAACAACGCTAATTTGGTTAAAGCATTCCATCAAGATTGTATTTTACTTTTATTTTTATTACAATCCAGAAGTAAAGGATACTACAGTACAAAGAGTATTTACTATAGATTCAATAACACAGGACTGTCGGAAAGCGATTTGAAACTACCTACATGAAACCACTTGTGTAATAGACACATCTACATCACGACATTTGAGATGTCTAAGATATCAAGGACATTGTAATTAACATAACGACACAAGACAAGACTTCACCAACACGTTGTCTTAATAAAAACCTACCAAATTCGAAGGACCATTAAAATTATCGGCTTAGCGTAAATTTTAATAGTTTTCCCACATTATAGTGTTATACCAGTAGTTAGCATAACGGGCTTCAGAAATTGACCGCAAACAAGGATCGAATTATATGGAACCTTCACTAATATGGATAATCGGGTATTAACTTATGACGTCATATTTGTCAATAGCTTAAGGCCCAAGTTCACTGAAAATATAAACGTCAGTTAACTTAACACAACTGTTTACTACGAATTTTCACAGTAAATTTTCAAACTGAACAGTCGTTTTAGAAACGCGAACGTTAAAGTCGTCGGTTGAACTCAAACTCAAACTCAAAAATTTTATTTCAAATAGGCCTATGAAAGCTCTTTCGAAACGTCAAAGCTAGGTGCAAAGGTGGTGTTGGTTTTCTATTCCAGGTTAGGACTTCTATTGTCAAAATTAATTATGATTAAAATGCCGCTTAAAATTAAACATGTCAAAATTAATTGCACAAATGTAATATAAGCATGACATAATAATAAGTGACATTCGAGTATATTCGTATCGTAACCCGAGTACAAATTCAAAACATCAAAATTCACCCTCATCACGAAAGCAGTATGATATTCCATCGCCTTATAATTCAGTAAATTCTAACAATAGAATATATATTTATCCGCAAATGTATTATAATATTATGCTTCCCAAAAGTTTGTTTATAAAACAAACAACGTCAATTTATCCAAATTGTGTTTGAGGAAAGCCATATCACCACCTGCCTTGTTATTCACTGGAATACTTCAAAGATTAACATTTTCACGTTTAACAGAAATATCAAAGAAAAGGAAAAATGACGGAATTTTCGATAAAAATATTGTTAATTTATAATTAAGCATTAACGGTTGATACATCGATTACATAGTCTTCAGTTGTGTTGAGGTTAGGCCACTGGTAAGTTCTAGCTTAGTTTTACTTATATAGGTAACTTAAACAAAGCTTAGATGATACCCAAACAAACTGCGGTTTCGTAAGTTAAGATTTGTAAACTTGAAAGTCTAACACTGACCGTTTACCCTATGGGATAAGTTAGTATTCTCAATAAAAAAAAATTAACACACATTGTATGTTTTTGCATAATTTTACAAATATCGATAAAATTATCTAACAAGTTATTTGAAAAATGGATTTGAAAAATTACTGATCATTTATTCTATAATGGAGTTCAAAAAACCCTTCGACCTTAACAAGAAACCACCTCAAAAATAAACCACTATTCAGAAAAGCGTTACACTATTATGACAAAAAAACTGGTCACCCAAAGCCGTCAATTGGTGACACGGTCACCGCAAACTGTCAGACGTCAGACAGCCACAATCCCTTCAACACTTTAATCCCGTATAAAAGAGAAATAGCGGTTTTATACAAGAAATTATTATGACGAGATCGCTCAAGCGAATCACCCCGGTCCTTATATTAAAATTATGAATGAAACTACCCATTTATTTTTTTTAGAATGGAGATAAAACTGTCGTACTTTGTGCCTTTTTTGCAGAAATATGATGTGCGGAGTTAGAGTTGTATACTCACATGTTATTTAGTGTTATTATGATATGATTTTTCTGCCTTTTGTGTAAACAGGTCGATAGGGAATTCTTGATCATCGCGTCGACAGGAGATTGATAAACGGCACTACACTATTTATTAATGAGCTCACAGAGACAATAATAATAATAAAATCAATTCATGCTAATTTGCTTATTAATTAATTATCTTTAATCAACAAAAACATGTGTTTGTCTCCTTTAGCTTTAGCTAATTTTGGAATAGCCAACTAGAATCAAACTTGTTTATATTTTTGACGTTCATAAGTGCTTGTAAGAGCCTTAACCTGAAATAAATTATAATATCAATTCTAATATCAATTATAGTTTCAATTCCAATCACCCTACTCTCTATGCTATATGATGTTGAGGACATCTGTGTTTATCCTTCCCTCTTTCTTCCAACTGCTAACAGCCTACACAGAACTTACATCTAAATTAGCCTACCAGGAGTTCTCTTCCAGTTTTCCAGCCTCCTCAACACAACACAAGACCCTCGTATCAAGAAGTCACTCACCACGTCAATGATCTGCTGCAGCGTCAGCCCGAACCTGACCTCTAGAGGTTCGCTCTCATTGGCCACCGGTCGCTCCAGCGTGTTGTAGTTGGCCAGCAGCGCGTTCAGGAGTCGCTTCTCGTGAGGACCTTGCTCCGATACTGTTGGTGGAAGTAATTAGAACATCAATTATTATAATGATCGTAACTAGTGAGGTCTATGATGAAAAATATGGTGGAAAAAAGTGGGGTGAAAAGTAAGAGAAAGAAAGATTGCAGTAGGGTTGACTGAACGATCAAATAATAGATAAAAAAAGAACATGTTTATGGCAAATAACATAAATAAAATACATTTTTAAACTGTTAAGTTAGTGGTGAAAATGATACGAAAATAATACACTAACTTAAAATGACATTTAAAGTTAAATAGATAACATCTGTTGGTGATAGCTGAGGTGTGTGTAAACCGTAATTCAAACCTTAAGTCCTTTGTCAAAGAAAGTACATTTTCGATCATCTGGTTCCTCAGTCCTAGAAAATAAATATGAAACCTAAGCCCAGACAGCCGAATCCTCATGTAACTGAAATATAAACATGTTTATGAAGATCTAACCAAAATATATTCAGGACATGTTCCCAAATAAATATTCATCAAAGAATACTTCAATAGTCCTTACAATACTTGTATCTCAATCCTACAGAAAATTATTACTTCCGATCAATATACCACGATACACTCATACAGAAAAGGATAAGAAGGATTTTATATAATATAGGAAGAAAATAATCCTTTATCTTCGTAAGGATCCGAACAAAGAATAAAAAGAAACTGCAGAACGTAACCATAGACAAAACTCATTATAATAAATCCTGCATCGAGGAAAGTCGCAAAGAAAAAGGAAACCTTTTCTCAAAAGCCATTGACTTCAAAAATCCATCTAGCTTCCTCTCTAAGTGAATAAGGCAACTAATCTTTGAAACTGAAGCACCCAATAACTTACGGAACGAAAAGAATTAAGAGCAACAGAGACCATAATTTTTCACAACAAATTGGACAAATCCCCATAGTTCAGTGTGAGAGAACTACGTACATCTGCCGGGGAATAACGACTGGATAAGCCTGTCCACGCACCTGAACCTTTTAAAACCACAAAGCGACCTTAAGTTCAAAGACATAAAGGTCATTTTATCGAAGCTGAGGGAACCCACAAGAGTCCGGCTCGAAGGATCAGCAATAAACACTCATTTTAGGGGCTTACAATGCTCTTATACGTGATGTATGAAAGCTAGAGTGTGACAAGTATAACGCGCTCGTACGCCCGGATTAGTATGTTAGAAAAGGATGGATGTAAGTGCTCAGTTGCGCGCGAAATCAGGTAATTTATTTTTCTTTGCTATCTTTAGGTCCCGTGAGGATTTCAGTATGGTCTAATAGTTTCTTGACCAGTATATACGTTGTTCGTTTTCGTTTGCTTTTGTATTTATCAATAGGAATCTTTTACTTGGTCAATTCATGAATAAACTACCTCCACTTTATCTCCAGATTCCCTTGTATTTGTTGATACTTCCCACGATTCCACTGTGTTTTATACAAAGCAAACATGGCCAATGAGAATAATATAAATTGCTACACAAAGAACTTAAATATTTTGGAGTCTGTCCCGATATTATCCCCCTAGATTTAGCTTTCTATTTGTAATGTTACTACAGATTTACATGCCCATATATTTTTTGTACCTTCTACTAGGCACAATATGCCTAACACAACAGTTTCAAACAAAGACCATCTTACATTACAGTTTTCAAAGTGTTTCACATTACCTCTTAAGCCTAACAAAAGCCCATAAATTCAACATGTAAGAAATAGATACAAAACTCGTAAATCTTGGGTATTCTATGTAAATCCCGGTTGTAAATTATTCCGCTTAATATGTGTAACTAACTGGGTTATATAGGCTGGTGATTACAACTCTAACGGGTGGTTTGACTTAAACTATTAAGGGGATGAGCTTAGCAAGCTCGTAGTTTGTCATACTACCTTTAATACACTTCTTTGAATGGAGTCGGGGTGGTGAAAGGAGATGCGAGAGGCTGAAGAGTTTGCCTGTGTTTGTTTGAACGCGCTTATCTCAAGAACTGCTGATCCGATTTGAACATTTCTATAAAAAGTGTTATATTCTATTTATCAGGTAAAGATTTTTATCCGGGTGCGCGATTTCGTGCCTTTTGGCACGCAAGTGAACCAAAATCTAGCATGAAATAGGTAAAGATGTAAAGCCTTCCTAAATTTACATTATCTCATTATTCTGCTACCCTAAGCCTAAAAAAGTGTCAAAAATACTTTTAAAATGGAGATGAAATCACTTTGAAAAGCCAGTACTAGTGGTACTAGCTAGGGCTTTCAAATACCGGATTTTTTCAAATCCGGTATCAATACCGGTATTAGAAATTTCAATACCGTGATCACGTGATCACGGTATTGTCGGTCATGCAAATATTGCAATACTCCAGATATTAAAAGTTGTCGCTCCTTTATGCGTCTTCGAAGTGCTTTTACAAGGTTTTGGCTTATGTCATTAGCTTGACCATCTAACTTCGTCAACATAAATTTTAGCGCAATATCCGCTTTTAGTAAATTGGCACCCCGTTTACACTAATACAGTTCCTTTGACTACAGAAAGGCTGTTAAATATTTTTTAATATTGTCAAATCGAATTCGTCTAATTCGAAATCGGAGTTTAATTTTAGGTCGAACACAATCCTTTAGTTTCCAAAAGCGTCCAATCATAGCCCCGACACTATGACTAAAAATGAGATTGACTTCATCAGACGAACAAGAAGCACATAGTCAGAGACGTCTCCGTGATCAATAGGTTTAATACCGGTAGCGATCACCGACTTGTCCGAGGCTCTCTGAATATCAACTTCAAGGCCGAACGTTTCCGTCTGATGAAGGCCAGGTTCTGACCAACACTGCTCCAAACCATTTCAGGATCTGAAACGTTCCAGTCAAATTTGGAGAACCGATTCGCCGCCGTGGAAACCACAACAGACGTTAACCAGAACCACAAATACATGTTTCGGATCCTCAGGGAGGAAGGTTCGAGATTCTGTAACATGCAGCGTAAGGGCAAGAAATCAAAGCTTTCGGAAGAGACATTAGGGCTTATGAAGAAACGACGTGAAAACCCGCCTGTCACTTCGTCAGCTAAGCGGGCTCTAAACCAAGAGATCAACAAGCACGTATGACGCGACCTCCGGTGCTCCAATACTCTTGACATTGAAAGAGCAATTGAGCTGCTCGGGGGTCAAAAGTGTTCGTACAATCTCTTGGAAGAAGCCACTTGACGAAGCTGACCACAGCAAGTGGAGAAGTCATTTCTTCGGTGCCGGCAGTCCTTTCGGAAGTGGAAATCTTCTCTGGCCGGTTATACGCATCGCATGCATCTCGACCTAATCCCGGAAATGAGGATTCTAGAGCCACATTAACACGCCATTTCACCGAAGACCTGCCAGAAGTCAGCAATGGTGAAATCGAGATCGCTTTGAGACAGCTCAAAAATAGAAAAGCCCCTGGCGAGGATGGCATTACAACAGAGCTATTAAAAGCATTAGATAAGCCCGCACTGGGGGAGCTCCAGAAGCTTTTTAACGCCGTCATGTTTGAAGGGAGAACTCCAGAGGCGTGGAGTAGGAGTGTTGTGGTCCTGTTCTTCAGAAAGGGAGACAAAACCCTGCTGAAGAACTATCGACCCATTTCCCTCCTAAGCCACGTACATAAGCTGATCTCAAGAGTGATCACGAAGCGACTTGCGCGAAGATTCGACGAATTCCAACCATCGGAGCAGGCTGGGTTTCGGAGCGGATACGGCACCATAGACCACAACCACACAGTGCGGCAGATTATACAGAAGACCGAAGAGTATAATCAGCCCCTGTGTCTAGCATTTGTGGACTATGAGAAGGCCTTTGACTCGGTTGAAATCTGGTCTGTTCTGGAGTCCCTGCAGCGTTGCCATGTAGATTGGCGGAAAAAGGCTCGGAGGATGACATCTTACGAGTACGTAGTTATTTATCTTATTTAATACAACTTCCCGCTACTAATTACAACACACAATAATAAAAATTATAAAAAGATTGTAATACCGTAATCACGGTATTGGCTCGTTAATACCGGTATTGAAAAAAGACCAAAATATATCCGTGATCACGGTATTACGGGATCCCGTAATACCGGTATTGAAAGCCCTAGTACTAGCCTTATGGTGAGTTAATCCCTAAGCCACTATTATGGTCGTTGGTAACAAAAATCCCCACTTACAGTGTCGAATTACCTCGTAACTACGTAGCCAAATCTGTCTATCTGATACTCAACGTGTGGTTTGGGATTCGCATGGCAGACATACGAGAAGGTTCATTAAAAAAGCACATCTTTGGTTAAACAAATGACTTTTTGTTGCTTCTCTAGAATAGTTTAAGGCCGATTTGAACATGTCTATCACTGTTGGGAACTTACACCATCCTCAGGTCATATTTTAAACAGATACGTGAAGTAGCTTCCAGTTAATCGACTATTTAGCTTCATTTTATCTTTAGCTTGACAGTGTAACACTGTCACTCTCTTCACTCCAAAAGCCACCTAAAATATTTCGCCCTCTAACACACTTCAAGTAAGTTAATCCCCTAGTTCACCCCACGAAGTGTACTTTCTGTCCGCCATCTTGCATAGTGACGACACATAATCCATTCAGGTATTATCGCTGGCCTCGTAAAGTCTCCGCGGTTTACCTCGGCCGTATTGAATGAATAGTTGCTGAATTATAGCTCGAGTGACGGCCATGTTGGATCTTACGACATTTTGGATTTTGTGAAAGGTTTTTAATGAGAAGATCAGTGGTTAGTGAGGAATTAATACGTTGTTAAGATTTTAGTACTTATTTGAATTCTTTGACTTATTGCAACTTGATTTATGGACAGGCTGCTAGGAGATCATTCCTCTGAACTATATTCTTGTCGATAAAAAATGATAAATAAATTTTTTAAATGTTTTGGTCTTATTTTTTACATTTCCATTAACCTGTCAGTACCATTAATAAGATACAAAAAAGCATATTGTAGAATATCCGCTAACTAATTTAAAAATACTTTATAAGAAGTTAAAATAAAACTCAGCCCAATTTAAAACAACGTCACCGATCGATCCTAATTTATACATTTGTGTACGCACTTACGTAGCTCCGAATTTACTTTTTACGCTCCGTCGTATATTGTATTACGCGTTTTATTATTCAATTGCCAAGTTTGTCGGGGTTGCCAACTGACGGAGTGGCACTAAGTACACTTGGGCCAATATAAATGTCAGGTTTCGAAGCGAAATTTTAAATTATTTCATAAATATGAGTTACAAACGGTTATGTAAATAAACCTGTGAAATGGAAATGGGGCTGCCAGCTTTGAATTTATATGGTAGTTCTTTGTTTTGTTTTTTTTTTTAGTAATGTAGGGCATAGCGTAAAAGTTTGTAAACACAAAATATTACTCAAAAAATATACGCCATTTTTTCCACTCTGATATTCAACCTCATTGTTGACACACTCTAAAAACCAAGATGGCCACCTGTCAAACATCAATTTGGCGCGAAAGTCATTAGTTCAAACAATCACGTTACATAGCTAGTTAGCGGAGGCTTTAACCAGAAACCGGGGTAGGCAATCGTAATCTAATCCCTTGTGAAACAAAGACATTGTCTAAGCAATTTATTTGTACATGCGACCCTCGGAGTTACTTGAAATTTTGAAGACAGTAATAAGACGTCTGTCTGTAGGCATGTGAAAGGGTGCCACGTTGTGAATACTCGTGATAAACTTTAGGGATTTTCAACTGTTCCGTTGAGTATATAATTCTCCGGTAGTTTATGAACTTCACATAGGAAGTGGTGTAGTTTTACGAAAAACATTTCCGTAAAATTTTCTATTAATCCTGAATGCACTGCAATAGTGAAAATTTTCACACTTTGTTTTTCACACCCACAAAACATTTTTAGACCACTAAATCACCCGGAAACGAAAAAGACCACAAAATATCCCCCATTTTACAGAATTTCACTCACTCAATATAATGATATCACATTCACATATGACCAAACTCCTATTCGGGCAATTTCACCTGGAATCGAAGACTATTACAGTCTCTCAACCCTGGTACTGATACAGTGAGTGGCTGGCACTCTGCCCGCGAGGGTACAGCCTTTACCTCCGTTGTCTCTTATCCCCACTTGCGGCTACTCATAGATGCTTAAGTTCACATGAAGACTGCTCAAAGTGACACTTTGTCGCTCTTTGAACTGAAATGTTGACTTATTATCGAATGAAGTCAAAGGTTTCTTCTATTGAAATAAATACAATTTTAGTGTGTGTAATGTGTATGTAAGATATATAAAAAAAACGTTTTTACTAATTGAATGTGGATTTATACACGCAATTTTCTTGCCTGGTCTGTCAATATTTTCCGGCAAATCCGATTTTGACTGAACTGTTGCTGACTAATAGATAATGTAACAAGGAGTTATTTAGGCTTCTTTTTATATGATTTATTATTATATGTTTTTCCCTATGTTTATCAGTTATAAAGGACCCTCTTCTGACTCTGAAAAACAGGAGCCAAACACCAACACCGAATAAGCTCTTCAATTTCAAAAGGCTAAACAAGATTTGTAAACTAGCCACGAAGCTTGGAACGCGACTTGGATAAGTCACAGCATGTCGACTGGAGATCCCGGCTGTCAGTCGCATTGTCTGGTGGAATCGATGTTTTTTCTACATATCAGCCAGCCTTTTAGAATATATTTACAGTTTTTATTGGGATTTTTATATATATTTTTGTGAATGAAGAGTGGAATTTATGTCTTTATAGGGTAGGTTTAAGAAGACTGAATATTTCGCACTTCAAGATTACACATATAACAATTTTCACTTATGTGTTCTGTCAGACACATAGACACTGACGTCCAATATTCTTAAACAACTGCAAACGTCTTTAAACATACCACAAGCAAGCATAAAACTTTTAAAATGAATACATGAAAACCACCAAAATATTTAACAACAGCTTAGAATTTGACACAACATTTCACGAAAAAGCGCACCATCTTCAAACCACAATAAGTTGAAGCTTACCCGCTATTGCTTACATTAGACGGCAATAAACTTGCATCAGGCCGCTAATCTACCGCTGTGGCGCTGCAGCGCTGCACCACAGCGCTTCAAGCGCTGAGCGCTGATATTAATGTTCTATGGATTAATTTAAGTAAGGAAAGATGAGCGGAGGTGCCATAATGCACATGGGTCAGGCGCCTTCTTCTAGGTCAAAACGTACGGTATCTATGACTGTTGGTCAGTTACGAGTGAACTAACGAGGCGTTCGGGTTCTTTGAGACATCTGTCAATGTGTTTTGGTATTACAAAAAATGATCGGGTTCAAAAAAGGCGCGTAAGGCCGAAGACAGTAACATTCCTCGTCCCCCGCACACCGGCATTTTGGCGCGCTACTTTCTTATGCGGTTTTCCGTTATGGCACCTCCGCTAGTCATTTTGTCCTCCATGATTTAAACGCGTTTTCGCTTTATCAACACTGTTTTTGTTTTGTATGAAGCCAGTAGTGTTTTGTTTTGGTTTTAACAGTTTGACTGAACGACGGGAGTTTGTAATTTATTTATACGCTATCAGGTGGGTAAAGAGGATTTTTTTGAATCCATCCATTTTTAAATTAATGTAACTATATTTTTCCGTTGACTATAGTACACGATATTTATAAAAAGTGACAGAAAGCCGTAAAAACCAAGCTTACCATATTTGTACAAATTGAATGAATAAATGTGAATTTAAATAAAAAAAGTATTTCGATAGTACATGACTTCATGCATATCGCGGCACTTTTATAGCGCATGTAATCCGATATTTTATAAAGTTATGTAGCTGTATTATAAAAAAACCTCTATTGTCCTAACACAACAAAAACCTATCTAACACATTCTAACTGCATCTTATCAAATCAAATCAATCACACTGATATCTATGAACCATACAGAATCACATACTCTATCACCGAAACATACATAAAACTATATTTAATGTCAAGGAAAACACGTAAAACCATACGATTTATATCTTTGTTTACTATTCGTATAACTTGATACATTTCTGTATAGCTTTTTTTTAAACAAGTCTAGAGTTCAGTTGTTTTTCGCGTAACTCGTTTTATAGAGCTATGCATGCGAGTAAAAAATAGTCGCCTATGCTATAAATGTTTTTATTCTATGAATTGTATGTATGTGTGTTTTTGTTTTTGGTCGTTTTTTTTAATACAGTGTGGCTTTGTTTTGATGTATTTCGTGGTTGGTTTTCGAGCTCTTGTGTGGTTTTTGTAATAAAGTTTGGATTAACAGGAAGGGGCAATTTTTTCAATCATTATTTAACTTCATCTTAGTGACAAATATCATGCGACATACTAAAGCTATCAAAACGTCAAAACATATGTTTCAAATAAAAGTTATCAGTCGATTGAAAAATCTTTTCAAAATACTTTAATTAAAAACGTAAACCTACTTTCTCAAAACATATTTTTAGAAACTCTTACAAACATAATAAATTGATCCGTACACAAAACGAATAAAGCAATATAAATCAAGTACAGAAACCAACAAAAGTTTCTTTATGAAACAAAATTAATTTCGTGTCAATCAAAGTCGAGGGCCATTATTCACAACACCAAGTGCACGTCTTGTGAAGTAAAACAACGATAATTTATTCTGTTCACGATAAAAGAAAACAACGATAAAGACTGGCAAAGAGAAATATCGGGAAATATCGGAAAATATCGTACGACACTACAGACGTAGCTAATCTATTGTGGCAGGCGTCGAATTGACGGATTAAACCGGTTTATCATTGAATTATTCGCGCCGTAATGGAAAAATGTGAATGGAAAGGTTGGTTCAGGTTATCTGCGAAGAAAGAATAGGAAATAATCTATTTATTTTGGTTTAGCAGCTTTCGATTTAGTGCAATTAGATACACTTTATATGTTTGCGCATTTCAGGGTTTTTATACCGTTTTAATTTAACAACACTGCCCAGTAAGACATTGAGCTTAGAATCCACATTACACAACTAAAAATAGTAAATTAAAAAAATATATAATGCTGATTTAAAATGTGACTAAACCCCGAATATTAACCCAACTCCTACTCCTATATCCTGTTACCTCACAACGAGCCAATCTTAAAACCTGTTCAAATATTCTCGTAACCCCCAAACGTCAATATTGGTCTCAGTAAATCAACAACAGAGCACGCAATAGTGTTCGCTGGCGGGGTACATTCGACCCAGCTAACATGGACTAGAAAGGGTTAATTAAAACGTCCGCCGCTTTCTAAACTGTTAACAGTATTAACTGAGGCATGCAGAGACGGAGTTAATGTGGGACAAATTGTAAATACATACAATACTGTTACAGGTAAGACGCACTTTGAGGTACATTGTAGATATTTTGGTATTAAGTAGTACTAGTTAGACAGATCAGTTACTTTAAAAATAGTTCTCGAGAAAAAAACAGTTAATACTGCTTTGAAAATTAATAAATAAGAATAAGAAAAACCTTGGTTGATTCAAAATTTACCGTAGCAAAGACCGTGTTAATCTCATCCTGGCGCAAATACGAATGACTTTTGTTTAAGGCCATTTGGAGACAAAATCCAACTGGTAGTCGTTCCATATATGATACTAGTACTCAGTCTTTTTAATATAATTGCAGGGAGGCTTGGCAAATGATAATTTTGTCATCTTCAAAACGCATTCAAAAGACAGCACCACACATAAAACGTTACCTTACTACACTTTCTAATACGAACAAAACAACCGCATTTTCCCGACAAAATACAATAGTATTTACTGATCCGGCCCTGTACCCCCGTTGTCAAATAAGTTGGAGACGAGTTAGTAGCCGAGTGCACCTGTAGCCACCGTAAACAGTTTTTAGATTAGTTGCTATTGTTTCACCCGGATACCGTATTGGATACGGTACGGTAGCTATTTGTTGAGAGAGAAAATAAGGTCGTCTTTGGAGAGTCTTTGGTTAATGGATAAATATTGGAAGTTGTACCAGATATTGTAGAAATGGAAGTTCTGTTCTTTAATGTTTTTAGAATGGGTAGGATACAGTTGTTTTTTCGAGGTTAGTCGTGAGAATAACGTACTTTTGCAACTGAAACAATGATTTTGATTTACTTGGCTATCGAAAATTTCACAGTAGCTTGTACCAATATTCTATTTGAGCAAACAATTAACTAAAGATAAATCATCTTAATATGAATTTATTATTAAAAATCTGTTTTACTAATGTGTTTAAAAATACACAATACAAATAAAAAATACTTATTCAATTGGATTACTACTTTAAACAGTAGTTTATTTGTTCAATATATATTTGTATAAAAAGTCCTATTACCTTTAGGTAAGTGCCTTCACAAATGGTCATATGAAATTCTCACAAACCCCTTTGGAAAAAGTCAATTTCAAAAAATCCTATACCTATCAAAAACACCTTCCACAAGGTCCAACATGCGTTCCTGACACGGCAGCCTCGCTACTTCTACATATTGACCGCTATCTCGATAATTGCAACTCGCTCCTCTGTAGGCGTCGACTGAAACAGGAGGGTGGGGCGGAGTGCGGGGCGAGGGGGGGTGTCGCCAGACGTTCCGATGCTCGTCGGACATTCTGATTTTCGTTCAACTAAGCTCTAGGGAACGGACATGAGACAAATGTAGGTATGAAGCTTGTTTTGATTTTGTGATGTGAATACTGTTTTGTTTTGTGGGACGATAATACTTATTTTTACTATTGTAAATTCAAAAGTATAAAAATATTTGTTTGCAACACATGTGGTACAAATTGTTACATGAATAAATAGATTTACAACTTGGGTTATTTTACTATCGTAAATCGGTATTTTTTACCACGAACACAGCCCACATATTACTACAAAACAAAATCAACTATCTCACTTTAACCACTATTTGATAACGTACAAAATAACACCAGCGTCCATTAAATCAATACATTGAACAATAGCATTATTATATACTGTCCCACGCGTGTACCTGTACCATCGCGCACAGTGGGGTGGGACTAGGGTTGCCAACCGTACTATAACATATAGTATTGTACTTTATTTGGGGCCTGCGTACTATATATGCATACTTATATGCTGTTAAAATGCGTAAAGTAAGTAAAAATACAATATTTTTCACACCGAAATATAACAAAAAATCCTTCATTTTAAAAAATATGAACGAGCCTTTACAGTAACTTTTAACTGCTGAGAGTATTTTTTTATCACCAAAATACTATGTATATTTTTAATTTACTATATTTTTTTATACCTTAATTTGGAATATACTATATTTCGCTGATGAAATGTTGACAACCCTGGGTGGGACATGAATGGACAGAGGTACAGTCACGCGCACCGGTGGTCCGGCGGTTATTTTTAATGGCCTGTATTTAGTTTAGAAAAAAATACGTGTTGAAGTGTGGCAATTTTTTACCTTTTTTCTGAAGTGTGTGTGTGTAGTGTGATGATGTTTTATATCAAGTTTTTGTGAGATAAAATGTATTTATATATACGTGTTGTTTTGGGAATTATTTTTAAAAATATTATGATAAGAGGGGGAAATCTTGTGAAGCGTGTTGACACTAACTAGAATGGAGGGGAGGATAAAAACCAATTTGTTGCTGACCGAAATGCGAAGTATTTCATATAAAATTGATGTTTGCGAAACACTACTATAAAAAAGGGTAAGTATATATTAGTTTCACCATTATATAACGATAAGATTGAACATGAAACCAACTTTTAGTTCATCAAACTGATAACAACAAAGTTGCCAGTACCGTTTAGTTACTCTATACAATTTTAAATTTTAAAAGCCATAGTTGCCAGTATTTTATCTGCTCTTTTACTAGCTTCTGATGAAAATCTATTCAGCCCTGAAAAAGGCTATTTCAGAAAACTATTCTCTCGGAAAGACTCCCCAAACTCTAGCAAAATGCTTTCAAAAAAGGTTTTGTTGCATAAATTCTATCAGAGCCACTCAATGTTAAAAAATGCGCATATTCTCAAGAGCTGAGGCAAATCGTGCCCCAAGCAAATAAAAGCGACGTAAAATTCAAAGTTCCTCAACTTAAATACATGTACACTCAATATTAACAGAAGTTAACAAATGACCCCCTATACATGTGGTCAGGGGGTCACTTGTTAACTTAGGACCCTCAGATCGATGGGCAATATAATTAAGTCGTAAATTGGGGTCAATAAATATAGGAATGGCGTCATAAATTAGCAATTTGGTTGCGTCGGTTACAGGGCGGCGTTCGAACTGGATTGTTTAGATTAATTAAGTATTATTGTTGTTGTTGGAGTTTGATGAATATGTATAAATGTTTATACTATCGGTCTCGGTTTGCTGTGGTGATATTCCTATGATGGTTTTGAGATGGAGACTGTGTATTATACTCACTTTTGTATTGAAATAATTATAACGGCCGTTGTCTTTGTCTGTGTTATATAATTCACTACTCTTTGCCCTCAGAGTAAAGAAACACTCATAAGTCGTCATAGAACAGTCCTTATGTTTTGTTTTTCATACATAAGATTATATTAGTGAAACAATTAAAAGTATCGATCAGCAATCATTTTTTTAGGTGCAGCAAGCATAAAAAATATATTTATTATTTTAGCCGTTTCCCCAAAACCACCATTATCTAAAAATCACAGCTTCAAATTCACACAAACATTAAAACGTTCAAACATGAAACGCCCACAATACGTATTCGCAGAACGTCGGCTGAAGCAACAGCCGAGGGGGCGTTGCCATGGCAACCGGAGGCTCCGGAGCCACCTCAATTTTTGCCCCAGTTAGCCCGGCGAGCAAGGGCAAGCCTGTCAGACTGCATCGATTGGATTCGTGTCTGGGTATCGGTAAATGTGTATTGGAGTAGTGCGTATTTATTAAGAAAATAAATGTTTTTTTTTTCAGGTTCGACAAATATTTGTATTTCGTTACACGCTGAATTAGAAGTCTTTTAAAAATTGCACACGAGAGCGATTGAGCCTTACTTGTGTGCGTGTAAATGTACAATTACATGCACATTTTCATTATTTGACTGGGCGACTCGGCCACTACTGAGCGCTACCGAAACAGTGTGTAGGTACTTACGCATACAGAGAAGATGTATATTTACATTCACAAAGGTGTAGTTCATCCACTCTCTTGAGATATAACACCGCCTACCTATACTGTAATCTGTTTTCGAAAACTTTACTCCTAGCAACGATTAAATCCTAAAATTCACAAAAGACAAGGTCAACCTAAAAAAAGGATCACGGTTCACTGGGCATAGACACAGAATAGGTCTTCAACATTATTACATAAAAGAAAAGTAATTAATTTAATTACCGATAGAGTAGAGCCTTCCATTAAGAAGAATGAAAAGCCGTAAGTGGCAAGGATTCATCAATAACTTGCGATCAAAATTAATTGCGGCTGAATATTTTAGCTGAACTTTAAGAAAAAGGATACCTCATCCTTTTTCTTAAAGTTCAGCATCGGATTTTTTACTTTAGTACTAGAATATAACATTTTATTTTACTGTGCTTATTCTTGTGAGAAAAATAATTACTTGCTCATGAAATAATAAAGGTCACTGTAATTGATTCAATGCAAATGAAAGTTTCAAACATCCTTCTTCACTTGAAAACGCAAGCACTATCACACATGTAAAACACGAAACCATTATTGACCATAAAATATTTTTGAAAACAAGAAATTTGCAACGCACAAAGAACTAACCACATCCATGATCCATGAAACTTTCAAAAAAATACCATATGCAGACTCCTCATAACAGTTCAAACTCCTACCTCTCTACCACAGTTGTACTCTCAACATAACACAATAATATAAAGGATCACAGCATCATAACAACAGAGCCTCGCTCAAGGAAACAGCCAAAACTCCGCCGAATATGACTGCCTTAATCCTCCCCTCCATTTCACCCCCATTAACATGTCATTCAAACACGGAGTAAGGAAAGAGCAGAGATGCTATAAGGTAGGTTAGGCGCCTTCTTCTAGGTCAAAAACATGCGGTGGGTATGACCAAAGCGGTCAGTCAAGAGTGAACTAACGAGGCTTTCGGGCTCTTGACACATCTATGAATGATTTTTGGCATCACAAAAAATGGTCAGGTCCAAAAAAGCCGTATAAAGGCGAAGGCAACAACGTTCCTTATACAATGCCCACCCGCATTTTGGCGCGTACTTTCTTAGGTGATTTTCCGTTATAGGACCTCCGCTAGTCATTTTGTTCTCCATGCATTCAAACGATTATGGCCGTTCGCGGTCCAACGCTGCACGACTGCAATCCTAACTTTAATTTGCCGAACAAAACCGGAAATGTGCACTAATATTATCCACCTAATCGCAATACTCCACTTTAGAGTAGCCGCACACTGCAGACTAAACAGTCAGCCGACAATTTTTTCGATGTTATAAATTGTATTATAGTACGCACATAACAAAGACCGTAAATTCGGCAGTTATGAGACGTACTTTTATTTAATTCAATATATTAAAAAAAAAGAAATGAGGTGCAGTCAGCAACCAGCTGTATTTTTTGCTGTATTACCCACAATGTATTTTTTATTTTTCTCTGTGAACTCACTCTCTCGACTAATTTACCTACTTTAATATTTTTCTAAGTGCACCTCCGTTTGCTCCTTCTAGATATATATTTTATAGAAAGAACCTGGTTTTCTCTCACAGCTTAAGTGAAATGTATAATTTTATGAGAAGGAAATATACCAATAACCAGACATATATTTTTTTCTAACCATCTCGGGCCAACTGTTGGCTGACTGCATAGTCTGTAGTGTGCACCTACTCTTAGCGGTACAAAATAAAACGTAATTAGTAAAACTTAGTTTCGGTTCAGTCTGATGTCGTTAACCGCGTATAAGTTGATATCATTAGTTCAACAAACTGCTTCGGAATGTTCCAGAAACTTTGGCAGCGCACCAATCAACGTTTAATATGTGTTTAATACGATAGTCTTGCTTTAGTTAAATGGATTAATCGAACTGCTGTTTAACTTGTTATATTAATTTCGTAGTGTTAATATGTGGTTGGAGCCACGTACCAATACTACTAATTAATGCAAACAAATCATTGATCTGTGCGTATTTAGTTAGAGAGAGATCGTGGTTAAGTGAAAACCGCATGCTTCACGAGGTCAGTGGATGGGTAACCATCTTGTCATGATGAGTTCCTTCGTGTTTTGGAAGGCATGTTGACTTAGTCAGCCATGCTGTCATTTGAAAATTTTTGGCACTCGTGAAGCCAGTGAATCTGACAATCAACCTTACCACGGAGCCTTAAGTTATCCCGGTCTGAGAAAGTGCGATAGACGGATCTGACAATACTGGAATAAAACCCAAAAACTGTTGAGAAAAAGGTAGACAGATAATAATGATCCACGGCGACTACGGCGTAGCAAGACCGCTACGTAGTCAGTGCTACGACTCAAAACAATCATTAAACGTCAAGGATTCATTTAAATGAAACAGAACATCTGTGTAGCTAACGAGGGGGGGTGAGGGGATGAAGGGTGGGGGGACGGATTTAATTAATTATTTTTACTATGGCGCTGATGTAGCTAATGCACGGGTGTGCTTAATGAAACTCTGTTGCTTTATAGCCGAGTCGGGATGAGACAAAGTGCCGCCATTGTTAGACAGATTATATTAAATCCTTCAGAAGAATGAAAAGTTACATTCTATCTTGATTGCAATCACGTCTTATTGCTATCGATATAACAAAGAGAAACACTTTCACAATGCAACTTTCACGAAAACTACTAAAAACTAACAACAAATTACTGGTTCTCAATCTAAACGTTTCAAACTCAAAAAACTTCGAAAACAGAACAATGGCGAACTAAATCCAACTGAAATCGTTTTCTGCGAACGCAATCAACAAAATAGTGGAAACACGCAGGGCTGTCAGTTTGGACCGAACATTCACAAAAACTAATCAACGTTAAAAGGCAACGTTGACAACCCTGACCGCGCCTGAAAAATGGACCGATTATACCTGCCTACGTAGCCCGTAGGGGATTGCTGAAAGCCATGGAGAACTAAATGAATAGCAGAGATGTCATAGTCATAACCTAAAATCTCCTAAGAAAGAACCACGCTAAAATGCAGGTGTTTGGGTGACGAGAGACGTTACTAGCTCCGCCCAACGCCTCTCCGTACACTCCTCTATGGAACCCGCGCATTGTTTTAAAAATAAAATCAGAGCCTTTTCCCAACTGTATTGAGAGTAGCTACCAGTCTCACCGGATGCAGCTGAGTAAATTTAAAAAAAGACGACAATGACTAATCTTTGACACAACGGTTCTGATTTTACAAGGAACCCGAACGTTCGTTCTAGTAACTGATCACGCCTATCGTTACTTGACCTACAAAAAGGCTTCTGACCTACCTGCCTTTTGGCATCTCCACTAGCTTTCCGTCATCCTTGCTACGGATGTACTACGTAGACGCTACGCCGTAGCAATTTGAGTGTCAGTATTGGATTTTGCGGGGTAAATGCTTTTTTGCTATACGAAGTAAGGTGCAATGAAATGCAAAATTGTTCGGCGTTTTTCGGATTCTTTGTTGAGTGAACCTGTTGTGGAGTGAGTAGTTATTTTGTGAGATATAAATCTAACGTGCACTGAGAAAATTAGAGTTTTTTCTTGAATGAAAATGTTGTAAGTTGTTGCTTAAGCAGTGAATCGATAGTTTTGTGAATATAAGAAGACATCTGAGTATACGTTTAAAGAAAACAAAACAATACAGTTCAATGAACTAACAAACATTACAAAAGTGAATAAAACTTCACCACCATCACACTTTAAAAAAATAAAACAAAATGGTAGAATTAAAAAGCCTTAATCCAGCTCTATAAATGCAACAAAACCTCTCACAATAATCATCACATTGCTTTAAAATGACTCAGGAAAAAACAAACATCACACAGACAAAAGCCAATTATCGCACATTCGTAGCACCAAGCTACGACGCTACGAATGTACGTAGCTATAGGACTACGGTGCTACGATTATACGTAGCTATGGGACTACGCTGCTACGATTCTATGTAGCTATAGGACTACGGTGCTACGGCACTACGGCGTAGTAGGTAGAAACAACAAACGTATGGAGCGTACGCCATAATGAAATCTAATGTACACAGGAAAATATAAAAACTGTTCACGTATTGTCTTTAATGGGGACTATTTTTCTCTTAGAAATGAAAACAAATTGAATACGTTTGTTTATAAAAACTGTGTTACAAGCGTGATGAAATAAAGCTGTTTAAACTCAAGTTTTCTCAATAGTTAACAAGATGGCTAAATCCGTAAGGTGGAGTTCATAAACACGAATTTTCTTTCATTATTACTAGTTTAGAGGAGAAACAGACATTCACTATTTTCTTTCACTTAAGACCCAGCTTAATGATACTCAAGTCCGTTCGAGCTTGAACAAACAGTTACGTTAATGACTTCAGACTGAATCGTTTACAATGAAAAGTATTAAACCGTCACGTACTACGTAGTCATAAACGGTAACAATTGTCTTGTTTCGTAGCGCTACGAGGCTACGATGCTACGGTTCTCGTAGCGCTACGGTACTACGGTTTCTCGTAGCGTTGGACTACGATTCAAGCAATTATAAACTGAAATTGAATAGGTCTAAATGTGAGTAAATTGGATTTAATGGGTTAAATTTATTTGAATTACTGAGTATAAGTAACTGGATTATATGATTTACTTGTTTTGACAGCTGTCTCGCATATCACTTTAATTTTCTAAAAATATGTAATTAGTAAACCAATTTTCTAGAGTCTAGCTTTCTATTTTAAATATAGCTTAAGGCTTTCTTGCTTGAACTTCAAGATTTACGTGAAGTCTGTATTAAAATGCAAATAATTGGCGCTCGGCGAAGTTAAAGTGAAAAGTTAGGTCACAATAATTACCTATTAAGTTCAGACGGTCTGACATAGTTTTACATAGACTCCGATTTTGTAACTTTAATGGAAAATTAAAGTCTTTTAAAAATAACAGATTAGAGACATGGTGTAGTTCTTCTTTGTCGTCACACTCTTGGCAGAGTGGTCGTGGTCGTCATATCAGGGGTGGTAGCAAGCTTCACAATCCGTCGCCACTCGTATGGTGTAGTTACAGAATAAATATTTTGTTTTTGTTGAAAAATCTATCCCATACTTTGTTGTATCTTCAATTTTTACACAGCCTATGAAAAAGATTTTGATTATGGAACCTAACTATGTTTTACAATTTCTTTAACATAAAAAGAAGTCGGTTACAAACATACAGGTGAAGCTAATAAAAAGCGCGTAAAAATATCAATTTTGACAACATACAATACAACATAGTTGACCGAAGCCAACCCTTGTATAGTTGGAAAAAGGCTCGGGAGATGAAGATGATGATGATAGAATGCAACAGCCAAACACTATACCACGAATAAACCAAACCTTAAGGTAGAATTCCGTGGATAGCGGCTACGACAGCCGCGCGCGGCTTACGACAGTCGTCGGCCGCGCGCGACAATAGTCAACCTATGAAAATGTATGGCACCGTTGCCGAGGTCAGCGACAGTCGCGCGCGGCCGACGAATTTCGTAAGCCGCGCGCGGCCGTATGCATCTCAACATGGTCTAGCGCTTAGTAACATCTATATAATTTTAGTAAAACCAGAATTGAATTGTTTTTTATTTAGTCGGCAAAAGTTCCTTTTGTTTTCATTACAATACAAATGCTTTTGAATCAGTATTGGGTAGTATCCTTCAAAATTTCTACTTTTTAAAAATAGGGTCGATTGGTAATCTATTTTCATAATACAGCCACAGCAATACGTCATCCTCTTCTTCTTCAAGGATATCAATTAGCACTTCGACTAGAGGGAACGGACGAACAAAATCTACTAATTTCAACACAATGCCGCGCGCGGCTTACGAAATTCGTCGGCCGCGCGCGACTGTCGCGAGCCTCGGCAGCGGCGCCAGATTTGTCCGAACGGTATCGACATGTTACCTAAACCGTGACAAGTAACAACCACGACGTGACGGCCGCTCCCGTCAGCCCGCTAGAACACGTTACTACACGTCTTTTTTCCTCACGCCTCGCTAAACACGCTTTTTAATAAAAGATAAAAGTACAAAGATAACTGTTCTTTGTTGTGAAATAGATGTTTGATTTTTTTTTGTTTGTTGGTTTAAAGAGTATTTGGAGTATGTGTGTGTATTTGAATATTATGTAAGCTATTGTAAATCATCAACTGTATTGTTACAGGACTCTTTAAAACACACATTTTTAAAACACTAAAATATTTCATCATTACATCTGCCAAGCTTTTTCATAACTATGTTAGGATTTACTACCAGTATAACCCATTGTAGCCATGTACCAGTGTTTTTCATTGCGCGTCTGCCTATCTGACCTCCTCAGCCTAGTTCCTAGGACAAAACCATGCGCCTCGGTAAGACTAGTCACAGCTTCTGGATTGTCTACCCCTAATGACTTCCAAAGGCAAAAATCACTAAATCATAACACCCAAAGCACATCAGAAACAACATTAAATTACACGAGAAAACATAGTTTAACGCGCCGATACGTCCTTTGTGGCGTTTCTTTCATATCTACCGCCATTCATGGCTAACTAAGATTAATGTGGTGCAATCTGTCTCCACGATAACTATCTATGACGCTGATTATTATCGTAGAGGAGGGTGAGCACCATTTTTGTAAGCGAGAAATATGACAGGAGCAATTGTTTTTTGTTTAGAGGCTCGCGAAAATAAAAGTCGCCAATCAAATTAAAAACATTTGCACAGAATTCAGCTGTTTAACTTGCTGGGAACTAACATCATGGCTCCGAATAAAAGCCGTGTCTTTAAATAAACTATCGTTATCAGGTCAACAATTTAAAAATTGAAGCGTGATTCAAGAAAGAAAGAAACATTTATGTGCTTAGAATATAGGTGGTACCAAATTTTACAAAGGTGAAAAGTTCTTCTGCCATACTTCGCATGCAAATATTTTTGCTTTCAAGCCTATAATGCTCTCCTATCCTAAATGACTTTTATTTCGGCAACATTTAAGATATCTTTGTAGCTAAGACCTACAAAACTCAATATCAAAGAAAAGTTTCATACCTCAATAACGTGCCAAGTAATTCAATATCTCTCATTGGCCTAAGTATCCAAGACTTGTTCAATTTCACATTTCTCACGCTTACGTCTGCGTAAACTGTGTTTCTTTTATTTGCGTATTTGAATATTTCAGTCCACACTGTTTTATGCTTATTTAACAACAAATTGTATTACATACCTCGTTGAATACTTATTTATTAAATTATATCCTGAGATTTTTTTTTCGCACATAAACATATTTAGAAAATTACGGTATCCTATTTTATTTTCGTATGTTTATTTGGAAAATTAAGGGTCCGTCAATGTTTGGGCGTATGGTTGATAAAATATCATTTTATTGTCAATAATATTTCGCTAATTTTGAAATACAATATTCCAAACTGTTTGAATCTTTTAAAACCAAAAATATACGTCTAAAATTCTATCTGTCCATTTTTTTATTGCGAGCATAATAGAACAGACAAAATAATTCAACATGACATTATTTCGATGTCACACTGTCAGTAATACAATAAATTATAATGAGTATCAAGTGATACAAGCCGGCTGATATAACAACATTATGGAAAAGCAATTTAAGTGCACACACAGATGCCTCCGAACGTAATTATATTTGTCAAATTAATGCAGCCGTCTAAATGTATAACAATTTAAAGAGGGTACATGTACCCTCTCTTATGAAGACATGTTAGACGTCTTAAGGTGCTCCCTCACTGAGAGCGTTTGTTTGTTATATAAAGTTACTTATCAGATGTGATGGTTATATAATGCTTATTAAGGAGAACCGAGCATTACATGGGCACCATGTGAACCATAATACTGGGTCTGGGTCTTGCGCCATATCTTCTCAGCAAAATCAATGGAGTTTTCAGCCCATTTTTAGGTCTATTTGTAAGTAGTAAAACGCATTTTAACTATTATGTAAAATATGGTGAAAACCTTGTTTCAAACGTGATAGATATAAGGTGGAGAAAAACGAGATAAGCCAAACTTTTGTAATGAAAAGGATTCTATATTAGAATATAATTTATAGATTGCTTAGTGGTCTACATAGCAAGGAAGATTTATGACTCAAAATCGAATCTGAATTGTTACAATCGAATGCTCATTAGCTTGGGAGGAACTCCTTGCAAAGCCCGAATTTATAATGTTACAAGCAAAATCTGTGAGGTAGCACCTTTATAAGATACTTCCAAAAATTCTCATTTTCCAAAGCCATTTGTGTGGGAGTAATAGATCATTTTGCGACATTAATTATTTCGCAATATCCTCAAGAGCTGATTCGCGTCAGACACGGCACAGGTCGGACAAATTTTACAATTAAGTCTTTAAATAAGTACATGATTAATGACTTTGGGAGCCTGTTATAATGAAAAGGGGTCCCAAATCCTGGGATGGAGTAGGTTTCTTTGTACGTTAGAGTGTAATCAGAGTGTGTTTTGTGTGTTAAAGTTTTGAAAATCGGGTTTGAAGTGAAGGATCAATAGATGTTTAGAAGTGAAAGTCACTTTAGATGGTCTTTTACTATAAGCGTTCACCGCCGGAAAATCTGAGTCGTTAAATATGGTTTGTTGAATAAATATGTCTTTCTGAAATCACATCGGTAACCTTTATAACCTTTATATTTATTTATTTCTGAAAACATTTGAACATTCTAATAACGAGTAATCCTAACATTTCCTGCTAACTCCATATTTTCATGCAACAATATAAACATCAGAGCAAAGGCACACATTTTACAGAAATCCTCATACATATTCCGGCAACAAACAGACAAAAATATGTCTTTTAATATACTGAGTAATAATATAATAGTGAATGGAGTGCGGAGGTATGAGGTAGCGCCCTCTACCGCAATTCTGAACACATAACCCGCTTAGAATTTATTATGAGGCGTGTTAGTTTCCTTGCTATTTTCTTCAGCATTTCGAGGTAATAAAGTGTGAATGGGAAGGTTGAAAAATGCATTAGTACATTGAGAAATGTGAAGAGAATTCAGCTGGGAAGATGATTATTGCTTTAAGCGAACACCAAGTTTGGAAAGTGTGAATGGAAAAGATTAGAAGTATTACAGGAGATATTTGTGCTGAATTATAAAGCAATTAACAAATTTTAAGAAAATATAATAACATTGCTTGGATGTTTCAATCTATTAAATTATGGACTATACATACAGTTCTTTACCCTTTGACCTTCCACCATGACAAAGGCCGAAATTCTTAAGTAAATATTCAAGAAAATTCAATATCTCCCTAAGCCAAGCTTATCGGCGAATTATACACAGCTAAAATTAATAAAATACGAGCAAGATCAACAAAGCAATTACGCAAATCCCGGTACAAGGCTTCAATGCCGATGGGATTTGAGAGTTTTTGAACAATACTTAAGCAGCAGAATGGCTTTTGTGTTACTGTCTTAAGTATTAAATAAGGTTTTGTTCTAAAAGTGGTAATCAAATTCTTTGTTCAAACCGATAACATTTCGCTGTTATAAATAAACTAAGCAAAGCAACCTAAAACACAAAAATATAGTTGGGTAACTTCAAGAAAACTTCCACTCCAATAAAACGCGTCAATAAAACATTACAACCTCCATACACGTCAAATCCAAACGAACTAAACCAAAAACAAGACGACCATTAACAACAATATCGTACTCGCAAACTAATAAAAAATAACACAGGTCGTAACATGAGAAACCTTTGGCCGTTTACCTCAGACGAGCGCCATAGACACGGGACACTTTATGACCAATAACTGGCAAGATGGCCGCCGCGCGGGAAAATATTTCGCGATGAATTTGCGAACTGAAGTGGCCAAGATTTATCGTGTCTTCTACAAAATCGGTTACACTCGTCCCCAATGTTAGTTGGGAAAGTATTTATTTATGTTTTCGCGAAGTTTCCTGGCGTCGAAAGCAATATTCGTACTTAACCTCACTTTGTCGCGCTGGGCGTTCTGTTCGCGTTATGTTTTCGGTTTTATTGCTTGTTGTTGAAGATTTTATTGCTTTATCTTTCTTAGGTACTTATCTAAATCAAAGTCATTGATCTGAATGTGTATTAGAATAGGAAAATAGGTATATACGGAGATTAAACGAGTTAGTGATACTGATCTCCCAGCATGATTTAGTTACAGAATTTATTATGTACATAATAAAATACCTTTGTAAAGAAATAAATGTCTGTTTGTAACAAAAGCAGCAATCCAGCACAATTCAGTGCAAAGATCGGTTAAAATCACTAAAGTTACAACAAGTGTGCGACTTAAAATAAACTTTGAACGAACAGCGAGGGCAAGAGGGACGTCAATGCTAAATAAAGAATGACTAACTTAGACCATGTTCTGGCAGGCAGGCAAAAGGCGGCCATTGTGAAAGTATCGAAAAAGTGTTCGAACCTTTTTTTAAGAACCTCATTTGCTTCAGTTCAGTGGATTCAGATTCAAAGAGTATTTAATAATTGATTTATTATCTATGCTCCCTTTACAAAGTTAAGGTTAAGTACCTTACTTTTAAAGATTTTTATGTAAGGATTTCTTAGGAGAGTTTATACGTGTATGAAACCTGTGACCTCTGAGAGATTTTGGAATAATTCTTAACTTAACTGTTTGTAGGTAAATACTAGTACTTATATATTGCATATTAACACTGACAATGACCAAGTCATTAGCGAATAATATCACCAAACTAATTCACAATTAGTGATTACCAGAACTCGTACTTCAAACCACTAGTAACCTAATAACCATGAACTGAGATGAAATTAAACTATAATTGGATCTAACATAATATTATATTGTATTAAGGTTGTTAAGGGCATATCCCTTTCTAATTTGATCGAGTGTTATATGAGCAACAACTGGCCCTTTCAGTTTTGATTATTAGACGTCCATTTTGGAACAGTAAAAGAGAATTATGTTGGGCAGCCCGTGTATGTGAACAAGTATTGTAAGCATAAAATTATTATATCTGTCTATTTGTAATGGTTTCATGACATCCCCAAAGGCATTTTATCGGATTTTAACGCCTGATTTTTGACATATTTGTTAGTTTTATTTTAATTTTAGGTGTATAGCACAGTATTTTTCTTAAATAAATTCACTGTCGTTACATCTATGTTAAATATTTTAGGTCACAACAACCCAAAACAAGGTTAAGATAAATCTTAATGTAACAAAATGTCTACAGAAAAAATACATTTTATCAGCATCACATAAATTGAGTACAAACGCTGAAATCAACCAACCAAACCGCACCCACATTACTTTCCGCGAACAAAAGATCTCTGAAATACACACGAACAGTAAAATTATGCATCGTCTCCACCCAATTGCCACGAGCATACAGAATCACTTCCCGCATACCATGGAGAATGAAATGACTAGCGGAGTTGACATAACGAAAAATCTCCTAAGAAAGTAGCGCGCCAATCTGCGGGAGACGAGGAACGTTACTGTCTTCGCTCTTATGCGCCTTCTTTTGATCCGACCATTCTTTGTAATGCCAAAAATCGTTGAAAGATATCATAAAGAACCCGAACACGACATTAGTTCACTCGTAACTGACCGTTTTTGTCATGTAACTGACCTAGAAGAAGGCGCCTGACCTACCTGCATTAAAGCACCTCCGCTCATTTTCCTTACTCCGTCCCTATACCTACCCTCATATACATACATATTTGTACACTCAGAGCCCTTTATAAGAGCGTAGTCAACAAAAGACGGTGTTTCGGATAAGAGGGAATTTTTCCGGGGAATTTTTCCGGAGGTATCGTATCATATCAGACTTTGTTCCTTTGGTCCTTCGCCTCTTTGGTCCTTCGAGGCGTATCATGACAGGTGATCTTAGAAAGGCGTCGGACCGTAAGATGATGAGTATTACTTGTGTCGGACAGTCGGGCTGACGCGCAGGTGCCATTTTGAAACGGATCCGGACAGACGTCTAATTTTTAAGGGGAAGAGGCTTTATTTAATAACTTTTGAAATTGTTTTGAGATAATATAATAATAAATATTAATTGAATATTCATTCTGATGGATGAATATTAATGGGACGAATTTTTTTTTTTTTTTATTATTTTACAGAAAGCTTACAGACTAATAACACAATTAAATAATATATACAAGTAGTACTTATTGCTAATTACAAGCTTCCACATTTATGTAGCTAAATAAATACTACGTACAAGCTTATAGACTAAAAAATAAGTAAATTAACAACTATTAATAATTACCTAAAGACTCATAAATATATTTTAAAAAAATAACAAATAAGAATTAACTAACAGGCTAATAAAGACTACTAACTAAAAATAACTACTACAACTTAAGACTAACAACATTCACACAACATTCCCCAATATTCAACACGTATTTAATCGCCAAAGTAATCGTTGTTTAAAATCTTTCTAATTTTCTGTGCGCTCGTGCAAAATAAATCAATTTCCAGGTTTGATGGTAAACTATTGAAAGCTCTGGCACTGCGTAAGCAGAAGGCGTTGCGCCTATAATTTGTTCCTGAATATGGTACTTGTAATAAGGGCCGTTTTCTTAAAATATTTTGATTAGTCCGGAGACATATTTTGCTAAGCAGTTCAGGACAATCAATTGAGCCATTTGCGACATTCACCAAGAAACAGACATCACTAATATTACGCCGTAATTCCAACGGTAAGAAATGATATCTCCTACATCGGTGCTCATAGTTAACTGATGTGTTTATTTAAACTAGCAATTTAATTAATACGGCAGTATATTTTGAATTTGCTATAATCACACTGTTTTCAAAGCTTTCTCAACACTAATGGCCACAAAAACCGGGCCAGCAGAAATTCGATAGCAAAAAAACCAAGTACGTTTTCAAACTTAAAAATAATTCAATGGAGTCTTTAACAACGAAGTCATGATTATCCCCGAGGGTAACTCGTCACGGTAACTTGCGGTTTTACACGATTCAGCCCTAATTTATTAGAGTTCCGACGTCCAGGTAAAAGGAATTGGCTTAAACTTGACAGGAAACCCGTTTCGCCTTCTTTCCTGGTTCTATTTTAATTAAGTTTAGAATTACTGTTGCTTTCCTGCTTTTGTACAGTTATGATGATTTATTTTTGTGGTAATTATGAATGGTGTACGTACATCTTAGTCAACGTTATTTATATTTATAGTTATTAATCTGCATTTCAACCCGAAAAAGAGTCTTGTAAAACGAAACAAGTTGACTCTTATCTAATGATCAAATACTGAGAAACAGTCACACAAAATAATCTCAAAGAGAGAAGAAAACTCTAAATTCAAATTGTATTTGCTCTTGCACCAAACGAAACGCACACAAAAGACTGACATTCCAAAAGACCAAAACCGCCACCTTATCACGGCTATTAACAGAACCAAGCGACCAATCCCACGCAATTATTCACGTCCGCCATCTTAGAAATACACCAAGACATCGGCTCGTATAAACAAAAGCACATCATGCAAGATGCATGCCTTCCTCGAATGAATAATTTATACAGGTTAGCGGTCCTTGCATTTCTTGGTACCTAGGATTTATTTAGTAGCGCATATCTTGGGGTCTATTTATTTTGCACTGCAGTGCATCGGATTGCTGTGTCACGCGGCATAAATAAGTCTCTGCCGTTTCCTTTCTGCTATCGAGGTCGCATTTTGCATTTAGGTGCATAATTATAGTGTTTGATAAGCCAGCTTTATAATTTCCTTTAGCTTGCTTTACAGGGGTTTATGGTGCTTCCATTTTGTGGTTATGGTTTTGTAATTTGAGCATGTGCAGTTAGTTATTAGTTTTATTGCGGAAAATTTTTAGGTTTGTGATAAAAATGTGTTTGATATTTTCTAGAAATGAATGCGGAATTTCATTACGTTTTCATCCATTTCAACCACGTATTATTGTCATTTCAAAAGACCTCACCTATAAACTGAATCCTGAAAAATATTTTCAAAACAGTCTGTAAATTATTTTCGTTGTGAAAACATAAAATCCTAGACTTAACGGTATATAAAGGAGTCTAGAGAAGAATTCTAGTGCCAAACGTCTCGGTGTATTTTTCAAACCTGTTGTTTCGGAAAGTCTTAAAACTACGTACGTTGAGAAAATATGACTTCTTTTGCTTTCCTTAGATTTTTGAGAGCATAATTTTTCCACGTTTGACTATACAGGTGTTCTGAGTAAAATATTTATATGAATACCGACAGTTCCCTACGGTTTAATACAGTAAGAAAAACTTCCCTCAAATTAGTAAAAATTATGGTCTAAATAATGTTATTTTTTCTCTAGACAATAGTCTTAAGCACTAATAAGTGAACCAAATTTTATTTAAATCAGTTCAGTAGTTTTAGCTGTAAACGTGACAGATATGTATCAAAGAAATAATCTACCATTTACTAACCATATATTCTGAAAAAGTTTCTTCAACGTTTAAGCCAACCAGATCTACTATAAACTACTATTATGCGAAAACATTTTTTTAACATTATTTGTTTAATACATGCCTAGAAAAATAGCTTTGTAACAAAAATATTTCATAACATACCTTTCATATATTTAGATTACATACCTAAATGTTATTATACAGAGTAACTTATAAAATATTTATACACTATATTAAAAACGAAAGGGATCTAATATAAAATGATTTTAACAAGAGCTGACTTTGGGATACCACAGCAACTTGAACAATTCAAATAAACCGATTCACAGATTCTAAATTTGAACAATATAAATTCAACCAGTGCCAATAAAGCTACATTTATATTCAAATTCGCTATCATTCTTTCCATTTTCAAACCGAATTGTTCCACAATCTCACTACTAGTCAATGGTTTCTATCGACCCTTTACAGCGCTTCTACACAAGCAGATTTTGTCGCGCGTATACGCTCGGATTTTCACTACCTGTTCAAACAAAGACACGTGAAACTGTGACAGATTTTTTCCGCTCAGAATGTGTCTAGCGTTAAAAAAACTGAGTGGAAAATCCGCTGATTTGAAAGCGCTGTTAAACGTACTCTTTTGCACCTATAGTTGTCAATTGTTTTCTGTGTCACGCACGTACAAACTAAGCGAATCTGCGCTGATAAATCCGCTAGTGTAAAAGCTCTATTAACATTTACCACAGAGCTATTCTATCTCGATCAATTCTAGCATACCTCCCCCATCGGAGAGGGGGGAACGGCTTACAATGTTTTTAAATTGAAAATAGTTGTTCAGAGATTATTTATCGCTCATGGACGCCATGGATGTCCAATTTGCCTCATGACTTAACAGCAAATATGGGGCAAAAAATGTTGGATAAAAATTATTTGATATGGGGATGGACCGTCTTATTGGAGTTTATTTTGAATGCTAAATAACTCTACCTATAAGAATTTCTGAAGTTAGCCAGCTGTCGAAATTGTCCTTTGTTCCTTATTTTCTTTGGGAGCCAAATTCGGACAAATAAAATTTTTTGATCAGATATTTAACGTATTCAGATATTTATTTATCATTTAACCCTTTGTCATCAACACAAATGAAGTGCTTTATATAAAACTAAATTAATGTTAAAGTTACAACATGCAATTGTTTTTACCGTGTAACTGATTTCCCTTCTCACACTATCAAAACAACAGCAATAAAGCTACCAATTTTTCTTTGGCAACACCAAATAAATTGAATTCCGCTCGATCTCCTTGGAACGAGCTCAGAGACAAACAACCAACTATAAGCCACAAACAATAAGGAAATCCAGTACAGTCACACTATTTGTGACGGAATTATGTCATAGCTCCGTTAACCTGTAGGTACTTAAGAACTTACTTCTTAAGGCTGTCAAACTGTAATGGATAGTGACCTGACTAAAGCTGGTTGATTGTAAAACCACGTGGCATTAAAATATTAGGTTATTAGTATATTTAGATTAGACACGATAATGAAGAGCAATCGGATCATTTTTATGTTCATCATAGGTGGTTTACTGTACCACAGCTGTTTTGTCCTCATAATATGAAGCTATGTTGTTTAAAAACCATAATGCAAGTTCTAGAATAACTCTACAGTTCATGTTGTAATTTTAACGCATTCCACGATACTCACTGTATAAAGTAAAATTACGTACCTACGTAAAAAAATGCTTTCACACTTTTTGCCACGTACAATTTGGTTTAAAAAAATATGAATCCTTCCGAGCTATGTGACTTTACCATCATAAAATGCACGTGACACAGTAAACGGTAACATAACCAGTAGGTATATGACGAGGGCGAGGATATTATTACATTCTACTTACCTACATTTCTTTATTTTACCATCCCCATAGCGCCACGAATAAAATGCTTCAATAAAAAAATCGTGTTCACTTTTTTCCGGTGACATAAAAAAAATAATGACGCTAACTGTACTTTTTATTTTGTGTTAAAATTCCTTTTGATTATATAAATTTTAAATGGTTTCTTTTATGCAGATTCAATTAGTCTAGATTAAATTCCAGTTCGCGGGCCAAAACTAAGTAGAACATAGTTGGATGTTATCAAAAATTCATCGACTTTGATTACAAATGCATTGCACATGCCAACGCGAGTTAGTTTGTATTAACGTCTAGAGTACCTGCATACTGCAGACTAAATAGTCGGTCGACAGTTGGCCCGATGGTTGAAAAAAATAAAAGAATTAAATCCCACTTTTACTCGGTCTGATACCGTTAACGATAAGTGCGTACTAACATTCAGTTCCATACTGTTTATGAGCCCGAAATACCTGTCGACCGACTAAAAGTTGGCAGTCTGCTCTTAAACTACACATGTAGCATGTAGATATTACGCAAAATGTAATTCACTAAATAACTTTGAACATATGAATAGTAACTGAAGTTTCTCTTCACTCAGAATTCAATACACGCAATGACAGTTTCCATATTACCGATTTTGCTGCAATTCGGAACGTTGCACAGTTCAATAATAATAATCCCCAGTCAAAGGATATTATTCAGTAAAATATTCGATAAACGGAAACCCATACAGGTATACTTAGCCACAAAACTGTTGTCACTTTTTTTATTACCGGCACAGTTATTCAGCAGAATAATACAGACTAATTGCAATAACTGATCCATTCTTTGTTTTTCGATTGAAGATTGAAATTAATCAGTTATTACACTAGCTTTTGTCCAAAATTCAGTATATTACTTTTACTTTTTTATCACTGTTTTAAATATGAATTTTATTCTACTATTCGGAAAGAAAAAGGTTCAAAAAAGCAAAAGCTTTTACCATCGGCCTAGCTATTATCAAATTTCATATGACTATATATGCAAAAAATATTAACAAAACAAATCGGTTTCCCGTCCATATATTTCTGATGGAATATAATATTATTCCACATGAAATAAAAAAGCTTCAGTCGTATATTTTATATTCCGTAAGCATAAAGAAAATAAAGAGGAGATTCGTCAAGTTTTATTCTATGGAATGAATGCCTATTTGCGTATGAAGTAGCGTATAATATGTACCTTCAAAGTACCTTTCTTACTTGCAAATTAATATCTTGAAATAATCAGTCAGATCACAATATGATTGTAAACAGAGTATTGAACTTTATCCAATCCAGACAAATAAAATCGTACTTCAGCTGAGTAATTCTAAAGAACGTAGAAATCCACGTACTTTGTTCTGAGATAACAATTCTTTAGTTTCAGTATTAGCACTAAGATACTTCAAGACACTCCTTTAAGTACAAACTTCATTACAAAATCCCTGGTCTGTTCACTACACGATGCATCTTAACATAACATTCTCTAAAGAACCTAATTACACGCCAACACAAAAATCCCGCTACAAAGCTAGTTCCCGGGACAGGCCATCACTATTATCTACCGACGGTCCCGGCTAACGACCGAGCAGATCCCGCTTGAAGCGTTCAACAATATCCCGGGGAAAGTACCCCGGCATAATACCTATACATACTTTCGCCTATCTAGTAATAAAAAATAACGGTACATTTCTAAATTCTTGTAGAGCAATGGCGAGTTATGGCGGACCCGAGGCTCAGGTGGTCAGGCAACTTATCATAAAATAGATTTTACGAGCGCCTCGCGACCTATGAGGTAAATATGGCAAGCGGTTTTGTTAGGCCGATACACAAATGTTTTGGTACAAAAGTAACTTATATATTGGTTTGACTTTTCATGTCTTTATGAGTTAAGTGGTTTGTTGTATAAATGACAATACAAGCATTAGAGATGGACCGGTAAGTTGCGTCGTGCATATAGAGGTAAAATACTAGCTCTTCCCCACGGATCCACCTATGTGCCTCTGGTTTTCGCACACCCGTTTAAACGGTAACTATGCCCTTTTCCAGACTCTCTGTTTAGTATTCAAGTCAGTTTGGTGGTTTTAAGACATAGTTACTTTCGCATTTATAATACTAACTAAGGATAAGCACACACTTACACGTCGCGTCGAAGTATTAAGCGCGCATATGTGTGCAGCCCGTTAGTGTGTTATCCGGCTACCTGCTCTTATGTCTGTAATCTAGAATTCTAGAGAGATTAGAGGACACGTGTCGTCGTGTTCTCTGTAATCTCTCTCAAGTGCTTCGTATCAATGTATCGGGACAGGATAACGAGAGTAACTAAATCCTGTTTGTGCACTCAAAGCTAAGAGCAGGACGCAGCTAGTAATTTAACAAAAGCACTATGGTATTATTTTAAAAATTCTTAGAAGAAAATTACACACTGCACTTTATATAAGCTCTTTTTATAAAAATCTTTATTCTTGTTGCTATATACTTTATGAAATGTGACAGTCCGAAAAAAGTTCAATAACTTCAAAGCTTCAACATCACAAAAAACATTACACCTTTAGACTCAAACTCAAAAATAACCCCAGTTTTACGAAAGCCGCTAAAAAGCGCGATAAAGACAACAGCATCGCAACTTTAAATTGCTCGATACTGCTCCTAAACTGTTTGGACCATGGAATAAAGAAAGATGAGCGGAGATGCCATAAGCAAGATAGGTTAGTGGCCTTCTTGTGTGTCAAGTAATGTACGGTAGACGTGATTAGTTACTAGAACTAACGAGGTGTTCAGGTCCCTTGTCAAATCAAAACCAATCTGTCAAAGATTAGTCTTGATTGATTGGTGATTCAATTTTGAAAATAGTGTGTAGTAATGAGCAGAGCCAGTAACGTTCCTCACCACCCGAACAGCCGCATTTTAGCGCGTTACTTTCTTAAAAGATATTGCGTTATGACATCTCCACTAGTCATTTTGTTCTCCGTGGCTGGGACCAAGACAAATGGTACAAAAAGTCCTGGGACTTACAATCGTGGACGTAAAAAAGTATCCCAAACGACCAATAATGAAACAACAAGTCGAATATTTACGAAAGAAATAAGTATGGAAGCAATTGTTCGGTTACGGCTGAAGTTGGCAAGACACTGGAATTTAGGCAATCCACACGCTGTGACTGTTAGTCTGCTGTTTTGTTATACGAAAGAGTTGTGCTAATATTGCTTGAGGATAAAGTTCTGTTTGTTTCGCTAGAATCGTAGGTAAACTTGTTTGATTTGAAAGTTTTGGATGTTGTTAGGTTACTTAGCTTTAGGGTATATTGGAACCTGTCTTCTTTATCCTTCACTTTGGTATGTATGCATCTGTAGCTACTTATATATAACATTCAAAAAGGTGCCATCATTACCTACTAATTACTCTGAACTTAAATATATATTATGTATCAAAAACAAAGCTGCCTTACCTTAATCTGAACATATTGAAACCTTGTAAAACTAATCTTACAGTCGCGGAGAAGGGTTTTCGTATTTTCAACTTCTAATCCATTCTTCCTTCCAATAATTACATTATGCAAATAACCTGCCACATCTCTCTCTATCATCCATCAAATAAACAGACAAACATAAACTAACATCTATCCCATAATAGAACACGCAATTATGGTAATTCACGCCAAGCGAGCAAATACCCAATTTACAAGATTATTTAAACAACAAACAAACAACGTATGTATGTTCAGACGCGTCTGCGTTCAACGGAATACAATTTTAATTGAATCAATAGCTCAACAAACGTTCAGAAATAAGACGTCAGAATGCTGCAAGAGGGATTTGAAAAGCATTTGATTTCCGAACGTGTCATCTATTTATAAGCGGACGTTGTCTATGTCGGTGAGGTCTAGGCTAGATATTCCTGGCCGGCCAGTGCTAATACCTTTTTGTACCTACTATTCCCGAAATTGACAGTGCGCCTATTTTTGTTTCATCACTCCTTATTACACGTCTGATTACAAATACAAGTATATAGTAAGATGTAGGTGTAAATATTTATTGGCACCTACGTTATCTAATTTATAGTACCTATGTAACAAAGTTTGAGGTGGTCTATGCTCGATAAAATTACATTGACTGTTTTCTAACCCTTTAATTGGCTCCCTAAGACGAGGCGAGTCTTTAGGAGACCTATACTAGCCTATACCTATAACCACATATTTACCAAGAGTGGCCATTAAAACCTATTTTACAAAGCACCTAACCTATTAGGGTACATTCTGTACTAAATATTTACGGGCTAATATCCTGAGTTCAATCCCAATAATGTAATGAATATGTGTTTCCTCCCACGCAAGTTACACGAGGGAACTTACGTAAATGGGTCAAAGTAGGTCTTAAGTGTGAGCTCAGTAAAGTGTGACATTTAATGTTCTATGTTCTTTATGGTTACGTTTTGTGAATGTCGTTTAGAGGCTAAGGAGTTTGTTGATGTGAGTAAGGAGTATGTATCTTGTGAATGGCAGTGTTTGGGTATTTAAGCTGTATTGAATAGATGCTTTTGCAGTATTGAAGACAAAACTTGTGATACCTAATCTAAATTCTTATACGGGAAGAAAATTGGCACGTTATTTCAGAAAATAAGTATACAAACAGTATCAGGTCATCATTTGACAACCTCGAAATCATTTTTTTACATTTCGAACAACTAAAAAACAAATCAATTATTCAAACATTCAAACCGTCAACAAGATGGCGTCCACAAATCCGTATTCCACATTTAAAATATTGCAAAATAAACCACAATTTCGTAAGCATACTTAATAGGGCCGTCCCTTAGAAAACCCATTTCATCCTACTGTCAGCTATGGGCAAAAGGGCTGAATTTGCATAGACCACTCAATATAAGACAAATAAGTATGAATACGTATATTTCATATTCTGTTGCCAACTTCAAAGAGGTATATTCTGTCTATAGGACCTGAATATGTGTGTCTGTGTTTATTTGTCAATGTGTGTGTGAAAGTTTACTTGTGTGTGAGTGTTCGTAAAGGGAATTGAGCGTATTAATCTGAACGGTGCATCATGTAACTATCGCAAATATCAGATTCGTTTGGTAATACAGCAATAATATAGACTTTGATGTGTAAATAGAAATGTCCGAGCTATTCAATGTAAATTATGTAGATAAATATTTGGTTATACCATATATATATATATGCTTTGTGGCAGATTTTATGGAGAAAATTGCCAAATATTACTTTAAAATATAAAGAACGCTAACAAAATTTCATATTATCACCCTAAAAAATTCCCATAAAATTATTACCCCATAGACACAGAAGCATCGCGAGCAATAAATCAAATAGCTTGGATATAATTCTATAAGATAAATGAGCCACTCCATCTTTAAAAACGGATGTATTTTTTCTAGATACGATTCCTGTGGGCGTAGTTTTGTACGCCGAGTGGGCGGAGTAAGGATCAAGTACTTGTGGGTAATAAGGTTCTAGTTTTGGTATGTTTTTATTTATGTTCTGTTGATGGAAATATCTAGAGATATATAGAATGTTATTTCGTTTATAAATACAGACTGACGTTAATGTTTATGGAACTGACAGAGCGTAGAAATATATTTACGTATTTGTCTACACAAAATAATATGTTGGTATTTGCTATAATTTTACCTTTGATTGCTTAATCTCACGAGCATTGTGATAATAACACGTACAAAAACATCAAGAAGCGCCAAAGACGTGGACAAATTAATGAATAAAAACAGAGAGAACCAAATTACTTAGCAAAGAATAAATTGCCACGCTACCGTGTAGACAGGAATTTATTCTCTGGCGGATTAACCTCTGTGACGGTACGTGTATGAATGTAATTACATCACGGAATTAGGAACGCAGGAAAAGGTCAAAACAATTTTATGCTTGACTCCTTTATCCTGCATTAGACAAAGGTAATAAAAAATACGCATCGTCATCAACATGGGCGGTTTGTTTGTGAAACTTGCCGTATCTAGATGTTAGTTTTCTTTGTGTTAGGATAACTCATTCTGAAAATGCCAATGTGAATTATACCACGATAAAACAGTTTCAATGTTAAGAAAATATCTAGTTGTATGTAACAAAAATATTAGAAGTCAATCGAAAACTAAACCGGCTTCAGCAGTGTGGAAAATTGGAACTATTGTCTAACTAAACGGCCTACACTCGTGCAAAAGAAAACAATTTCAGAAAACTAAGGCTTGATGAATACACAAAACGTTTCACCCAAAAAACTGGGACCAATTTTATTGAAACAAAAGTTACAAAAACCGAGTGCCGACGGAATATTAAACTTAGTGGCTTCACTCATTCGGTCCCGAGAGAACCATTCATTCACTCACTCTTTAGTCCGAATGCCAAGTTAAGTTCAAGATTAACAATTCACTTTGTCGTTCCTTTTTGTTTTAATTTGTTATTATAATCTTGATACCAAAAATGGGTGTCCGAATAATTTAACAACTTGTAGTGGAGGGAAGCGCGATGGATAATATTTAAGACAGTCAGTCTACAGACAAAGAGATAGACATTGTATTCATTATAACTATACTTTTTGCTTATATGTAAATATTTTTAATATGTAAATCTCAAACAGTAGGTGGATTTGTAAATTCTGTCATTGTTAAATAGCCCATAATATATCGAAGAAAGCTATCGGCTTCTTTTTGTGAAGAAATTCCGTCGAGTAACCTTAATCGAATGATACTACCAGAATATGTAAACTAAAATAACATTGCATCATTATTAAACTCCCTTTATATCAAAACACCACGACACACACATGCGTAACTTTCACACAAACAATGTACCTGCGTACCTACACACGTATTCTCCTCTCACAATGGCCGCACCCCTATGACCTAATAACCAGGCCCTAGTCAACACTAATCAGAGCAGTTTTAACTTAAACCAGTAGAAACTCCTTTACTTTGAAACTAAGCTAACGAACACTTTACTTACACTTGGCTATGTGTTATGTAAGTATGTGTATTTTTTTTCTAAGCAAACTGCCTTTTTGAATTACGGACGCAAGTTTTGCGGTCACTTCGTTTTAATGTCGGGAAATTAGAACTTGGCTAACTATCAGAATTTTGAAAATCAACTAAGTAACGGATAACCATTTAACATTAGCATGTATAATAAATATGTTTAATGCAATTGGAAAGGACAGCTATGACAATATCAGACACATCTTAAAAACGATCAATATGTATTTTCTTACATCTATTGTTCAATAGCGAAGATAAAATAACATATATGTACTTGTAGTTCGATACACACTATCTGCTCGTATGTATAGTTCCATCAGGCCGGAGGACCTATAAAATTCCTACAAAAGGTTTTATAGTCGAAGATGGATGCCCGATAGGGGATTCTATTTTAAAATATTCAATATCCTCGCAAAAACTACACGTTATATAAAAAGCGATAGCTTTATCTAACAAACTATTTTTGATTATTTTGCGAAAATCAAATTTTGTTCACCGAATTGATTCAATTCTTTTTTTAAACAATATTGCTGCAACTATTTTCAACCATATTCAGTTTGAGCTACAACGCATTTTACTTTGACCCTTTATCGATCGTTATCACAGCGAACCCCCTTTATTGCCCCCATAAAGGCCATAAATTCAAAAGCAGTTCCCCTCTTAATATAAAATATCTAAACGACATATTAACCTAATTTCCCCATCTCCCGTACTTATGAACGAGGTTCTAATTCGCACTTTAATTAATTTAGAAGCTGGCCTTCACTGTACCAACACGGTTACCTATGTCGTGTACTAATTTATTATGAAATTTAGCCATTGTTATTGTTTATGTGAAAATTGTTTGTACTTGAAATGTGTGGGTCGAGTGTCACACGTGTAAGCCTGTGCTTGAAAGGAGGGCAAGCGTTTTAAAAATGAATCTGGCAATTTATTTAAATGTTTACACGTGGCAACTTTAAGGACTGAACTTGGTAGAACATAGAGCTCTGACATGTTTAATTTTAAGACCTTTCTGTAAACCTATGCTCACAAATAAATACATTTAATTGAATTGAATCAACTGGAATACTGATAATTCCATTAATTGAAATATTTTTAACTGTGGAGAACAACATAGCCACCACAAAAACTATGAACAAAAAATAAAAGGTTCAATCAACTCACAAAAATCACAACCAAGAACAAAATAACGATCCAAATCGAACCTTTGTTGGACAAAAAATATAGTAAAAGGGGAAAAATCTCCATCATCATTGTACCGTGCAACTCATTGAAGGAAAAGGAAAACTTCCCTGCAAGGTATCATGGCCGCCTCGGTGAACCCCGACGCGATCTCCACGAAACAATGACTATGTAAGTATTTTATTTTATTTTCAATACTCGTAAAACAGAAAAACTTATAAAAATTCCCAGGAAATAATAAAAATTGTAAAACCCTTGGAATATTTCTCAGGTTGCAAGTGTTGTAAATGTAGTCGCTTTAATTTGGGACTGAAAAATCTTGAGAATGAAAGTCTGTTTTAGCTTTAAGGTTTGAATTAAAAACTTGAGATGACAGTGCTGATCTCACTTCTAATAGATAAAACATACAATAATAGACGTAATATATGATCAACTAGCTTCTACCAGCGATTGCATCCGCATCCCGTCTGAATTGTTCAAATTGCGCCAGTAGTAGTTAAAGAGATTAGCTTGTGCAAGCAAACAGATTCTTCAGCTTTATAATATTCGTATAGATAGTACATAATAGTTTTTTTTTTTCTAATTACACGTGAGATTAGCCAATTTCAAGTTTCATATTTATTTACTACCCCTCGATATAAATGCATAATTCATGTAGTCGCTACCACTTCACGGTTACACAGAAGCGACTGTAAGTTATTCGCATGGTTTAAACGCATTTTTTTTACATTCTTTTGCCGCGTTAATATTTATCAGTCCACCATAAAGATATGCATGGTGGAAGTTAGCTAGGGGAAACGAGAATGCTCAAAGGCAGGCTGGCTATTATAACTTATGCATTGCAATCATGTTTTCTGCTGTACGCGGCCCCAACATACTTTGCTAATGAAAACTAAGTGAAAAACTGTTTGTTTTTTATTTTATTTGTTAAATATTAATCATGGTGTTATGAATGTTATTTTATTAACGGTCCGTGAAATCTGGTCCTTGTTTGTTAAATGTTTTCACGTTATAATGTGACTTAAGTGCGTGAAATCTGTCATTAAAGAAACAGCGTCGAAATGATGTAATAAAAAGTCTACTAAATACACAACTTACATTTAATAATAATAATAATAAATCATTTATTTGCTTTTTAAACATGGTATTTTTGGTGTTACATAACATATAAAGGTACAAGCATGTTTAGCTATGTTATAGCATGCAAAAATTTCAAACTTAAAACTAACTCTATCATATAAATAACCTATCTGAGATCAAAATTTCTTTCAAGAAATTCATTAACACTATAAAAGCTACATTTGACTAGCCATTCATGTAGTTGTGCCTTCAGAGCTCTTACATTTAATAATTTTAGACGCCTGGGAATTTTATTATAAATACGTACACACATTGCAAGGCAGTTTTTATTATACTTTGTGAGTCTAGGTAGGTCATCAAGAACTAGCGTGTATGGATCACGTCTGCTCCGCTGTAAAACCTCATTTGCTGACTTAAACAATTTTTTGTTTTTTGTTACAAACATACAAATTTCATAGATATAAAGTGATGGCAGTGGTAACAAACCAAGCTTTTTAAATACTGGTCGACATGAGTCGTCAAGTTGCATCCCCCAGATTGATCTTATGCAATTTTTTTGTGCAATAAATGCACGATTCATGTCGGTGCTATTACCCCACACGATAAGTCCATAGCGCAGCAATGATTCAACATAAGCATGATAAGACATGATTGCCGTTTTGATGTTTGTTACACGTTTCACTATTTTTAAAGCGTATACAAATTTATTGATTTTGGTACTTAGATTATCTACGTGTTCTTTCCAGTTTATATTGTTATCTATTATAACGCCTAAGAATCGCGTATGTGTAACTTCTTTGATGCTAGGTATGTTAAGATTGATGTTATTTTTGTAATTGTTACATTGGTTAAATTGAATGAAGACAGATTTCTCTAAGTTTATTTTCAAGCAGTTTATATTTAGCCAAGATAGTAATGAGTCTATTGTATTATTAATTTCAACCTCATGGTCTTTCACAGTATGACATGTTTTGTTGGACGTCACTATTATAGATATATCATCAGCAAATAATATGCACTTATGTATAGTTATTTTAATGATATCATTTACGTAAATTAAGAATAGCACGGAAATGCAAGAATGCAAGAATGCAATAATCATAGGCATCATTTAACTTACCGGCTCAAAATAGTGTACCAATATAACCTCATTACCTTAATTACTATTCCAATTACTAATCCGAACTACATATTTACTCACACCGAAAGCAATAAATACCAATCCCACAAGTCTTTGGAAGTATAGCATAATTTGCTTAATCATTAGCAAAGCCTCGCAAACTAACTTCAATAAACTCATTAGAAACTATTCAATCTTCGTCTACGTCTCACCTATTTTCTTACAAGCCAAACATAATAAGCATAACTCGTATCATTGAGCAAACTTGATTACTTCTATCTCACGGCCCGAGGCGTAAACCGCTGTTCCGAGTTTACAAATGAGGTCACATTAGTAGAACTAATCATAATAATCTGTGAACACAAACTGGTTTATACTCTGTGGAGTTTAAAACTTTGGAATTGGCGCCCATAGATAGTGGCGTCAGTCAGTAATTTTCTTAGTCATTTGAGTGACTATTTAACTAAAAAGTCATTATAATTGTAGTAACATGAAAATTAATCGAATTCGCGACAAGAAGAACGAAATAATTTAAAGATATTTTGGAAATAGGTATTGCACTTGATGAAGTATACAAAATCGATTTCTCTTTATTCATGGCTACAAATTGAAGTGTCATGCTTTCAAAATGGAAAGCCTTTGAGAAATATGAACTAGTCATTTTCTCATATTCTGTTTCCTAGAACTGTGCCAATTATCGCAAGAGCTTTAAAGCTTTCTGATACTGAATGAAAAGCATATTGCTTTGCATCGTCTGTAACGAAAGGGAGTATATAAACGCTCAGTAACACATATTTTTATGTAACTTTAAATTGCGCCAATCAATACAAAACATCTCATTTACTAACCGCAGTAAGCCTGTCGTCATAAAAAGGTTTAAATACTACCCAAAATTATTTAGAATTATTAAAAAACTGCCACAAAGTTAAAATATTATAACATCATATGCGCCATTCAAAAAGTTTTATACAGATAAAAATCTGTTTTCTAAAAACACAATGTACTAAAAGCGATGGCGGAAAATTTTTCATAAAAACTTTTTATTTTGTGTCGTGAATTTGTAGGTACAGACACAGACTATAAAGTCTACATGACTAGGTCCATAGACAATGCTGTAAAGTTTTAGTTTTAAAATCCTATTATTGTTGTTAACTACTTAAACTTCTGTGGTTGGTCTTATGGCTTTATGCCAAATACCATGTTGCTTTTAAAGACAAGTTTTTGGACAAAACTTTTTTGATTTACATGTAATGTTTTGAAGTTTAAGAAATTGTAACTTTCTTTTACTGTTACTATAGTTGTAAGTGCTTTACCATGAAATACGCAGGTTCACTCGTAGAAATAGTCAAAAAGTAACTTTACAGAAATTAATTTTAACGGAACTGTGTAACAATTAATAAAATGTATTAAAGTACGAACAAACGTTGAAAGTCCTTAATTTGTAACAATTATTGTCATCTAATATAAGTATGCCAAACTTTAATAAAGACTTTTCACTAAACCCTTCAAAAAAAGCTTTGTTCGTTGCATTATAAGACGTTAGACATAATCATTTCTCTCATCGAAATAAACCAATCACTAGAAAACAAATAAAGGAGAGTTCTTACTAATAAATATGATACATGTTTTTTTGCTCACAAACCCATTAGCATTGATTGATTGGTATAGAATATGATTGCTCATAGGTTAAGAACCAATATTCTCCTTAGAACCTTTTTTCTTATAATAAAGGTGATTTGTCTTTGTTTTTCATAGCACCTGTGGTACTCGGTTATTGAGAGAAATATGGTTGGGCGATTTATTTTATTATCGCACTTGAATTTTTATTTTATTTGGGGCTTCTTTGTGATTGATGATGAAAAAGAAAGGTTTTAATTCTTTGGGTGACAGTCTGTATGGATGCATGTATAGGTATATGTTTGTTACTCTTTCATGCTAGACTACCGGTTTGTTTTGAAGAAACTTGGTAGGTAATTATAGTTATAGCTTTATATCAAAATAGCTTAGACTTCTTTTTATCAGTGTGCAAGAATTACATACATAGTTCTCTCGTGATATCGCCAATGAAACTACGGTTAAAATCTAGAACATTACAAAAAAACGACTTATTACGAACATAGACTATATAGGTATATAGGTATTTAAGTTAAAATTGCTTCTCGCCAAGAGCCAGTGGATATCCTAATTCAAGTTTACAAACTTCTTTCAGAGCTTAAAACCTTTAAACCGAACCTAATTCCATTAATGGATAATCCAACAGACATTAATGAATGAATGAATCTGAATACGACCTTACCTATTGAATGAAGGAAATAAAATACAGGCATAGGTATAAAATCTTTTCACTATTATCTATGGAAGGTTCATTCGTTCGTTCCCGCCCCTTCCATTGAGGGAGCCCTAATTAGTGACAACATCTCTTATCAGATATTAACGACTTTCCTAAGATATAATTAGCGGGATATAATTAGCTTTATCTGTGGATGTGTGAGTTTTGGTTCATTAACTGTGCGATTTCATTGCGGGTAATTTGCGCCTTTATTTTGTGTGTTTAAGTTATAGATACGTATATGTTTTTGAGAGATTTGTAAGTTTATATGTAGGGAACTATTAAGAAAAATATAAAATCAATTCAGGCAGCTATTTCGGAAACTGATTGCCTATTCATTCACACAATGCGGGCAAATTTTTGACAAGAGTTAGAGCTAACCAGGTACAATGACTTACACCTACACTCTTAGGAACTAAAAACAAAAAGGTATATAAGTAAGAAAAAAAGCACTCACATGATTGCCAGTAATTTACAACTGAAACATTGAACTGGAGAAAAAAGTCTTACAAATACATATGTATATGTACAAGTAAACTTATATACGTTCAAACATCAGATAACATTCTATATGCCGACCGAATAAGGGTCATAAGGCGATTGTACGGACTCCGCAGAGAGCCTCTTTTCTATACTAAAGTAAATAAATAGCTAGTGCCCTAATACGGGCCTTTCAAAAATACAGTTCCTTTGAAATATTCATGGAACCAGCTCTCTGTTTTACCTTATATTTTTGGTTTCCAAGAAGCGGTATTGGAGTACTCTTAAAGTACTAGTAGGATTAGTTATATTGAGTAGTTTTGCTTTTTTGGAAAATGCGTAATTTTGAAGTACTAAACCAATATAGGAATAAACTAGTTACATATTTTTTGTCTACTTTAGATTAAAGATTTGGATTTTCTTTTTGTATGTAACAAATAGACTCAAATACTAGTGAACTGACTTCATTGTTTTTCACCTTTACAATGTTACATTGCTCTTGATTGATATAGGCTAAATTGTCCGGATACCATCAGTTTTTTCACTCGGGACAAACAAACGGACAAATTATCGCAATATAACGTAACATAAGATAACCTAGCATGTTTAGATAAAGCACAATTTTCGTGTTTTCAAAGTGTTTTGGTCTGGAAGTGGAATTCACACATTTCCATTAACATAATAATATAAGCACACTAATGTTTTATGTCAGTGTGTCTGACATTTATTGCGGGTATCTCTCTAGGTAATTTTAGTACAAACAGCCACGAAATTAGTGTCGCCATTTGTGTCTGTCTGCAAAACATAGCAGAGTTTCTTCTATCTATTATTTAGCTAAAACTACAATGGTTTGTATGTTATATTTAATTCTTATGATTTTCCTAGCATTCTAACATCCTTTGTGCGATTAAAAAATAATTACACAAAGGAAAATAAATTAAAATCACCAAAAGTCCCCTCGTTCTACTTTCAAAACTGACGTTAAACCATAAACTAATAATAATTAATTAATAAATAATTAATAATAAATAAAAAATAATAATAAATAATTGCTTGTTTGTGTTCTTCATTACTATATGTCGGCAATGAACGGTGGCACGCTGAGCAATGATAACAGATGTTGCAACCAGTTACGGCTCTTTGAATGTGTGCACACTGTAACATTTCATCTGTGTGAAATAAAATCGTCACTGAGCGATGCTTCCTCAGGATTGCGATTAGTCACGGTATGAATTTATTTACGTTTACCTCCACTTTTTATTTTTATTTAATTTTTGTGACTAATCCTTCTGATTATGATTTACGTTTCTTTTTTTTGTTTTTTAAATAGTACATAGTTTAGTAGTTTTATTTTATTTTTTTTTCTATAGAGCATAAATCAGTTCATACCGATGGACATCCGCAACTCCGCATAGGTCCAGTTGAAAACCAGCGTCAGACACTAGCTGTCTGGCGTAATGCTGAACTGGACCTATTTGACGCAACCTTTTCTTCTTTAATTTTGTTTTTTTTTTTTGTTTTTTCTATGTGTATGTATGGTTTGTGTCAATAAATAAGTTTTCTTTCTTTCTTTCTTTCTTTCAAACAAAATGAGCGCGCCATTTTCCTCCCCATAAAGTCCGATATACATACTTATTTAATTTCCATAACACCAATAAAGTTTGTGTATCGGACTGTTGCTAATAGATTCCTAGTGATTTATGTTAAGAAATATTCTATTTAAGTTTGGTAAAACGATGGTATTAACATAAAAAAGTAATACTTATGTTGCGGCCTCCTAATAAGATTTCTGAACGGTTTATCACAAGTCAGAACATAAATTCTATGATTTAGCACTTGGGATGGTTAGTTTTTCCGCATCCTTGCCAAGTTTATGCGTTATTTTAGGTTCTTTGGAATTCTAGCTTCTGCATGTAAATCAGAACGAAAAAATAGATAGATACGTGGGCTAAGATAAGAGAGTACATATTTATTTTAGACTTAAATCTGTATCCAATTATCATAACAGTTTTTTAAACTCAAGTATCTATTACCTAATACTTCTAAGTTCAGTTATGTATTTTTATAATAATATCACTATTAAATGAATACGTCTTAACATGTTCAATTCATGTAACGAAAGAATTCGTTCCTTACCAAACAAAATTACATTAACAAGACCATTATTACCTACGCCAAATTATCTCTTATTTCTCATTCTATTACGAAATTACTCATCATATCTCGTTTCAGGAGTATGTCCCGAATATTGTAGCGTGTATATTTAGCAGTTTTTTCGAGCGAATATGACAGGCACCTGCGTGGGTACTATCATCTGCTTGACCAAACTTCTATATTTGGGCGCAGATATTATTAACAACAGCCTCATGTGGTTATAGAAAATTCTTGTCTGTATTTTGTATTTAGGTTATAGCGTAAAGCAAGAGAAAATGTGCGATAGAATATTGTCTTTCACTCAGTACGTATATAGCACGATTCAAATGATAAAAACAAGATGGCCGACTGAGGGACATAGACAGACATGTATGATCGTCACATTATTATATACTGGCTGACACTATAACACCAATCTTAAATGAACCATGAAGCACGTATTTTGAAAATCTGCCCCTGTCAATGGTTCCTTTAGTGCTAAATTAGAAAGAAAAATACCGATATTTTTAACGAAACAATGTTATTCCAGATACTTCACTTTCTAACCCAAGACAAACGAGTCTTCATTACGTTATATTTTGTTCAAAAACAAAAGCTTTCCTTGTTCTACCAAAACAAAACACTAGCAGTCTAGCTCATACACTGCAGCAACAGAGCAACAGACCAACAGCCGTCCATCAAGACGAAGCAACAAGAGCAACACAATTAGTTGTAGTGAACACGATCCACAGATAAGCAAGGAATTTGTCTCGAGTGAGAACAAGCTGAGCGTTGTACAAAACTCGACGGAAGCTCAGTTACTAAGCACACCAGTTGTTTAGCTGACAGACAACATGTAGTTTGCATTTCCTTGCTAGAACTGCAGTTTTAGTGTGTATTTTCTTTTGTAATTGCTGTGTATAAGCGGTTATAAGATAGTTTGTAAAATGAGCATGAAAGTGAAGATGTCTTATTGTATATCTGCTTTCCCACCACCGAGTTATTCACCAATCATAATTTGGTCTCTAATAATGACTGGAAAGTCTTTGCCCAATGAAAATCCTACTGTTTCAAGAATATATCTTTTGGGCTCCTAACGGCAATTCTAAGCTTCAATTTTGTAAAGTCCTACAGTCATACGTTTCTAAATAAATAGTGTGCGAGTCCCAGTGTCGGTTGTTATGGTAACAATGGTCGGTCTCTGAGAGCCGCCCTTTATGCCCCGAGCAGTCTGCGGCGCAAGGACATACGCCCTGCATTATGCACGACACATTCTATACACACTTGTGTTATATCGCACCAATTGTGTTCCAGACTCATATTTGGTGTGACTATTTCAGAAAATAAACAAAAAAGAACCTTTATTTATTTGACTACTTAGACGCCAATCAAAACGTCCAAAAAGTAATTCTATTTTCTTCACAAAAATAACAATGTTCAGTAGGTTTACTGTCACGTTAATTAATAAAACAGTAACGTCACGTCCCAAACTAAGCCAGTCGGACAAAGCGTCAAATTAAAACGTTCTCCCCACAAATTAATTCAAAGCACATTACTTGAACAAGCGTCTTAATTTACCGTAAATATCAATTAAAATTTAAACAACGGCCAACATTTGAAACAAAACCACGGTCTAGTGACCGTTTCACGAAACAATTGTTGAACAAAACGGCACAACAATTACAAGGCGAAGCCGACAATTCGGTAGTCGGTTAAGCATTTCCACATGAGAGGAAACTTTTGTGGGTAATGGCTGAAAACTGACGAGCATTATTAGCTCAGAGCGTCATGCGCCCGTGCTAGAAGAACAACTCATGCATAATTCCGTTCTTGAGCGTGGAACGTCTTGAGGAGTATAGAATATTTTCGTACCACGGTTATCTCTGACTTAATTTTTAATAAGCATAAGAGAAGAGCTGGAGCCTTTAAAAATATAGGACCGCTTTTGCAACCTTTTTGATTACTTTTTTGTGTACGTGCGATAGAACTATCCATCCAATTCACATGGGAAGGACACACTTGTCGTATTGTAAACCAGGCTTAATTGCGAAATGTGGCAAAGCCCGTATTTTGGCGCGAGTCTCGGTGAAAAGTGAATCCGCGCTAATTGAAATTCTCACACCCACTCACACCACGAAACCTCGGACGCTGCCAAAGGCCTCTGGTACGTTGCCGAAAACTTGTATCGTGGAACACGAATTTTAAAACTAAATCGACTAATTGGCGGTTGTTTATGGTCGTGTGGGACTTAATTTGGAAAAAGGAACGTCCTTTATGCGAATGTTTTTATATAATGGAGTGCGGCTACCGCGCCAACTTTTACTTCACATTACACTAGTGCTGGCTACTTCTACTGTATGTGCGCTGTAACACGAGGATGTAGTTTTAAATCAAAACAAGGTTGAAGCTTGTGCGCGTAAACATCGTAAAAGAGAATGAAGCGGAAAATAATTCCGCAACTTTCCTCTGTTTTATATTCATTAATTGATTCGTACGCTTCGCTGTTCATAATTTATTCGAGTGTTTTTATTTGTCCAGTTTTTGTGAATTTTAAATAAATATTTTATTCAATTTCCACGTCCTAAAAACTGTTTTTATAACAGCGTAGCGGATCACACAACAAACGCTCTGACATCCATTTTCCATGTGCGGAGCCAAACGAAAAGTAAATAAAAACTATCGAAAATTCTTGAACGTTTTTCGTGACACGCTCAGTGGCGGTATCGATATGGTTCGATACATACTCTAGTTTGGTTCGAGTGAATGGTGCCAATATCGGAGTGAGCGTTAGAGGTGATCCCCGCTAAGTCGACAATTTAATCCGACTAGCTGGATCGATACATGAGCATTTGATCAAGTCCTGAACTGTGCTCAGTAGCTTACTCCCGCAGTACAATAGTGTTTATGATTGTAAAGGAAACCGGAATAAGGGATAAACATTTTCTCATGAAACGAGTTCAAAGGAAAATTCTGTTTGCGGAAATAACAACAAAACATATTTTTCGCCATCTCATGTTCGCAATCCGATTATTGCTTGTACAAACAAAATAAAAAATCTCAACCATACAATAGAACACATTGTGAGAAATTATTATTATATTCTGAGACGACGATGACTCGTCATGTACGATTTTCATAAAATAAGAGAAGAAAAACATGAAAACATATCTTATGTGCAAATAATAACACTGGCACACATACCCGTCAAATCGAAACAGCAATGCTATTTACCGGTTCAAATAAGTTTAGCCGTTGGCGATAATACTTTCCTTCACAAGGTCCTTGCACAAATAAAACCCACTTATTAGGTAACTCAGGCATTTGAATATACATCTAGATCCATTCAAAACCATTTGATGTGTTGGAAATAATTTGCAAATTCTGAGGACCAATTTAGAAGGCAAGAATCACTAGCGCCTTCAAAACATCCCAGGACCCAACACCTCTTCAAAAACATGTGTCTGACCACGTCACGTGATGCACAACCCCTCAGGTTCTTACTTGGCAGTTGGCAGCCGACAGTCAGCTGTTCACAATCCAACGAGCCGCGATTTCATCCGCTCCCAAATGACCACTCTTTGAGTTCAGATAGCCCCCAAGGTTATTTGTTTGTTCGTATTTAAATATCCAGCGGCCATAAGCCGATTTTCGTATTTGCTGAATTAAAGTCTGAATCTGAAAGTGTATTTTTTAGTTCTGATTCCATTCATTATGGATGGATTTGGTAATTTTTTATATGAGCGGCGCTTCTTATACTAAGTAAATTGAACAAATAGGTAAGTCAAGGTACGAAAGAAGATGTCAATATCATCTAGAAGAACATAGCATTCAATAGTATAAATGATATTAACACATCATCTAATAGTATAAATTATGTAAAAGTTCACCATGATCATGATATTATCATAGATCAGCAATACCAAGATTACCATTTAGAGACCACGTCACAGAAACTAAGAAGCCTTTTACTCAAGTTTCTTTTTCTTTACTTTATCTCTGAAGATGAAATAACAATTACAGTTATAACAGGACATGATAATCCAGAACTACAAACTATCCTCGAAGAAAGTTAAAGCTCCGTACATCAAAAGGAACCGCCGCGGTTACCAACTACTAATAGCCATTTAGACTAGAGTACTATTGGAAACTAAAGTCGCTTTAACATTTTACATAGGTTGAAATTTTTTTTGGGAGAAATATAGCAGGAATCACACATCAATAAAGATATTAACTAAAAAAAAATAAGAGTATTTATGATTGTGAACGTTTTTAAATGTACATGCATCTGATTAAATCTGTGATTTTATAATAAAAGTTGTTCCTTTGACAGTAAAGAAAACGCTTTTTAATGGCATGGCTATAACTGACTAAATACGTTTATCTAATAACGTGAGTAAAGATGTATTTAAACAAAACTGAAACATAAAGGAAACATGTGCAAACAGCACTAGCCTAATGTAATCCAGCATATAGCCACTTAATTGGTATTTCGAAAATCATCAAATCTGTTTTCTGAACGTGTAACTACTCATATCACTCACTATAACACGTTAAACATTTTCGCAATTTTCACTAGACTCGCTTTTCATCGAGCGTATGAGCGAGAAATATGGTGTACTTGTCACATGATACAAGCCGAGGGCTTTGCTCAAATGCTGTGGAGAAATGACAAATTCTAACACTGTTTCAACTGCATTGCACTTTAAAATGGTGAGAAATATCGTTTAGAACTATTCTTTATAGAATCTCGAGGGAGTTTGAAATGGAATTAGTTTATCATGTACAAAAATATATAAAAAATATGGAAAACCTACCATTGATTTTAAGTGTTGTCAGCATATAATTTTAAGTTTAAGAACATTGTCAAGTCAAGTATTCCGCTTCATTTGTTTTTTTATTTATTTATTTCGCTAAGATACTTTGCCATATAACAGAACAAATAACTATCCTGTAAAAAAATAAGGAGTACCTACTAGTCAAGTAGTTACCTATTACATCTTAAAACCATTTTACATGAATTGAAATGAACAACGTTTTGTAATAAGGTGGTGTCTCAATTTCTTTTAGAGATACGTCAAAAGGTGGAAAAGCAAAAAAAATCGAACAGCTAATAACGTAAATACTTAGTACATTGTTATATAGTAACGTAACATTTAACCACAAGAGGCTCGTTACAGTTAGTTATTCACCAGGTTTCAATAAACCAATACCGAATACATGTATTATAGATTAGCGGACCCTCGCATTAATTTGAGCGGTACTAGGAAACTTCTCTAGTTAGAAACTAGGATTTGCAGTATTGTACATAAGTTGGCTGAGTATTAAAAGGTGTTATAATGTAGTACTTGGGTTTATAAAGCGTTTGCATTTGTATAGGATTGGACTGGTTGAATATGGACAAACTAATGGAAACTGTTTAAAACATAAAAGTAAGAGAGTTTTGGAGAAAATTCGTCCTATTATTTTATGATCTAGAGCTGATATGGACTGCTAAATCAAAAGTCATTTATTCAAAGTAGGCTGAAAATCAGCACTTTTCGAACGTCAAATTTACAAAAGACAGCCCCCCAAAACGCCCGCCCTTCACCACTTCCTATGTGTTTTTGCTGGGAAGAAGAAGTGCTTTCTATATAAAGCAATATAAGTCTGTCAATTCTTAATCTTCTAATAATCAGCACGTTCCTAAATACAAACAAATTAACACGATAGGAGAAAGAAAATGATGATAATTAAAATCATTTACCCAACTCAGAATATACAGCCTTCGTAATGGCGAACACATTAAACATATTATACAGACTTAGCAATATATTACGCCAACTGCTCAACCCACAGGGTTGCCATATTGCAAAAATGTGATTCTACCACCGAATAGCCTTAATACCAGGGGTAAATTTTCATAATAAATATGGTAATTACTTGTTTGGGTAATTAAGGGATTCTGCTCTTTGTGCGTCAAATTGAAGGGTTTTGAATGGCGGAGTTTTTAAGGTGTTTCAAAGGAAAGGGTCAATATTTACTCTTCAGGTAAAGCTTAAGTATCTTTTAGCTGATATTTCGTCATTAAATAAATTACTGAATGAGGAAAAGTTGTCATAGAAATATGGCTATAGCGTAGAGAAGCGTAGAGAACTTACGTCTTGTAAGTTTGAATTTCTTTCATTCGTTCCTACTAAAATAATTGATATTTCACGTAACAAAAACATGTTTTCACCGTCAAAAAAAAGCTACCTAAGCAAAGATACAATGACTCATTCATTTCCCAACTGTCGAACTCAGGCCGCACAATCGGGCAATTTGAAACTGGCAACATTCGCGGAAAATGCTTAACAAAACAGAAAACATAAATCTGTGTCAATACCAATTAACTGTGGCCCACAGACTGAACACAAAAACACTGGGAATAAATCAACTGACGTACACAAAATTGTTATTTTGCCTGTTAATTTGTGGAAGCAAAGGTACGATATAGTTGGCAAAGCGCTTTGAGACTCGTAAACAGTTTTTCAGTGGTAATTAAGATACTGGTTATGGCAGAAAAAATATACACATGATCCATCGTTCTCAATCGTTGTAACAAGATATCGAGTAAAAGAAAAAATATATCTCTCTTTCAATACCTTAACTATATCTACTACTTCAATTGGTTTTATTTGCCAAGAAGTTTTTGTTACAATATAGCGGACGTACTAAGTTTACTTATGACTTATGTCATAGACATTTCTACCAGCCAACATCATTACTTACACGCACTACAAACTCCTTCGTCACAAAGCCTACCTCTAGCTTCAAAAACAGCCAATCATAAATCGCGACACACTTTCCTGAACCGAACTTTTCTAACCAACTAAACCAATACAGCATTATCGGGATAAATGACGGGACGTCAGCGAAACGTTCAGAAACAGCGACGAACCAGTGAGCTCGCGAACTGCCGAGCTCGCGACGGTAATGGCATGAAAATGATAGATCGACACACTGAACTGTGCTAGACTGTAAATCTTGGGCTTGGAGTAAGCACTGTTTGAAGTAAGATACAGCGGCTGACGCAGCGAAAGACGTTGTTTAGAGGACTGGCTGACAAGTCATGAGTTCTATGTTCGAAATTATGGAAGAGTGAAATGTCACGAGATTGGAATGGCGTTTTTTTGTGGTCTTTTGTTTTTCAAGCCAATTAGGTATATAAAGTATTGTGACGAGTAAACTTTTTGGGTGAAGTGGTTAAACATAGTTTAAATTATTAAAACACAGTTTAATTAATGATTTAACGGGGTTCAATAAAAATGAAGAGTGAAGATGAGTGAAATGAAAATGAATAACGTATACACATATTATAACAAAGACAAAACGATGTATTTAAATCTAATCTCCCCATTTCCGAATGAATTAACCACCACTTATTACATACTGCAAACCGTAATTCAAGAACTTTCACAGCCTTTTTTCTTTTTTCATTCGTGCGACCGTATAGGCACTAGAATGATAGATCGACACACACTGTATTGCAGTACCCGTTGTAAATCTCCTTTTCATTCGTTCTCACAGAGCTAAGTAAAATAGACACGTTCTAGACATTTCAGACTTATGTTTTCAATATGGTTTACTTGGATATAAAACCTGCTTCAATAAATAGACTGTGTGGTTAACAAAATAGACCACATTAACGCAACTATAATTTTGAATGGTGTAATTTATAGTACAAAATTTGCAAGTCACAATAACGTAATAAATTAACGAATAATGTCAAATTTAAATCATGTTACTGGCACCAATATTACGCCGAAGATACAAAGAAAATGTTTGCATTGCTGAAAAATATTATAACATAAATATGGCGTCGCTTTACAGAATGTTCGCGAACACGGCTTGTGATTGTAATGGCGTCAACTGATATTGCCACATGTTGCACTGAATGCAAGCCAAAAAGCTTATGGCTTTTAATTTTATCGGCAATTCCAGTTTTTTACAACGTTTTTGCGTATAATGTGGCTAAAAAGAAATGAGCGTAAAAGCTACAGACCACTTGAAAGACGCGCTTAAATTTATGTAACCCTACCTACTTAGCAGTATTTATTAATAATCTCCCCGAATTGCGAGAATAGCCATGTCGATCCAAAGATAAGACGAAACAAATTAAAACTTGAGATCTTAATTTTCGCTCAAACAGACAGGCAAACAGATTTCTTCGTTCAGAAAAACTTTCCGAACTATTAAAGGCGACCGTAAGCAATTAGGTAGATAGTTTAAGCGGCAATCGTTTAGCTAAATGAGGTTTTTATTTTCTTTGTTTAATTAAATGCCTATCATCACATATTGAGGTTTTTATACCAAGGAGTTTCTTGCCCGTCCTTCTCCATAGGAAGCTACTTTTAGAATGGGCAACTTGAATCAAACTTATCTATACTTTTGACGTTCTAATAAAATGATTTGACTTTGACTTATACAATCCTTAGAAACATTGCATTGTTATTTATCCAGAGAATGTTACGTATATGTCTTACAAGTTCAATTTCTAATAGTATAAACAGACAGTATTATTGGTCCTGTAAAGCTCTGTTTCTTTTCAGCACTGACATCTGGGTCATCTTAAGATGTCATCATATTCCCGGAGCCAGAAAACATGTCAAATACTTAGAATATTCTCCCACTTTCTTAGCAAATAAAGTTAGTAAAGGTAACCTATATTTACCTACATGTCGAATGTCTATCACAGTATTGCGATAACAATCGATTTTGGTTATAATAGAAGCAAATTCTCATTGAATTCTAAGGAGAATCATACGTGAAATCAATAGGCTAGCAGCAAGGGCATAGACTGCCAATTCAAGGACTGTAGAACAATAGTTTGACGGCTCCAGATCTTAGTCAATTGAACTATGAGAATACCTGTGTGTACCAGCTTAGAAACACTAACCGTATAGCTAATTTACTGACTGAAATAATATAGGTACACGATCAATTATGTGCCTTAACAAACCTGTACCATTTACCTGAACCCAAATCACATTATCCTAACCGATGTCTCAAGGGAGACCAAATCTTTAACAAAAAACGCCTTAATTTCATGCCGTTTAACCTACATCTAACCATGTTTTTTATTGCTATCAAGCTTTACTGCCAATGTCTTTTCTTTTTCCTTATCTGTAATAACCTTCATCCTCCGTCCTTCCTCACTTTGATGAAACAAAGAATCACTAATTATTACTTTAGATTTATCTCCGAGCTTCATCAAATTCACGAATTTTAATCTTTTATCATCTTGTTTGTGTAATCAAGCGGGAACTCAAAATGAAAATGAAAAATTAGATGAAAAAGGTATGGAGGCAAATGTTGCCAAAGTATAAAATATGCTTATCTTTGTGGAGATAACGTAGTATACCCTTTCTGTCCGTCGGGCGCCAGTTTCACGGGTGTACGTTGTGTGCATATTTTATCGGAAAAAATGAGCACCATTCTTTCGTTTTCATAGAATTTGATCTTCATTACGAGTATATTGTGGAGAATCTAGGTTGGTGGATAAACAAGAATAAGTTACTGATTTATTGAGAGCTTTAGAATGGAACTAGATTGAAAACCGTTTTTCCTATAACAAAGGCGTCTCCCTGCCTGCATTGACTTATGAATTGTAACGAGTATATACCTATCAAGTCTTTTCTAGATTATATACCTTACATGATACCTACTTGGTCGATACGTTCCTTCCTACCGTTTCTAGCCAGGCATCTATTGCATTTCCACAGCATTTGACCTAAGTAAAGACTTCACCTAGAATACCCTCGCAAGGTAATGCTGTGCAAGGTACATAGGATCGATAACCTACTTTATATTACCCATGGAGACAATGGTAGTGCGAAATCCGTGTACAGTCAGTAGCTTCGCAAAGTCGAAAGGAAAATGTAACCCGTAAACCCTTTCCGTAACATACTGACCCTATTATACTTCTCATAGGCGAGTACTCGGCGAAGCTTTGAACTCGATACGAGCTCATCTCATCAATAGATAGTCTGTTTGTCCAATGTAAACGTTACTCCGGCAGCTCTAACTTTGAAATTCAAATCTATGAGCGTTTTTCGCTCCTACAAAATGTTTTTAGGAACACATATAGACCCCTTTATCTTTCCACCCAGAAAAAATCTCTGACTACAAAATTTCTGAGCGTTCAGAATATAGGTCCAGTAATCTGTAACGATCTAAATTTTAGCTTCGTCAGTCCCTAATTTTGGAAACTACGTTCGTAAGATAATGTAGTAAGATGTTAACTGTAACAGGGGCGAAAGAGACGAGAGATTGTAACCTGTTGGCAAGTCAACAGGGACTGTACTCCCGGGAGACTTCCCAAGTGCTCATGAATTTATTCATCGCGATACCTGCCTCTGGGGCGACTCCTGCTTTTTAGGACTTAATTAACTTTAGAAGCGCCCTGATTTTTACCTTAGGTTTTCATGTGCGTAGTTTAAATGGATATGAGTGGTAGCTTTTCGGATTACTCTTTGTTCTTGCGAAAGTCGACATACAGAAAAGATGGCAGGGAAGGTGAAATAGTATAGGATAGCAAGTACATTATACCTTTTTGGTCGTATCTCGCTATACAAAGGAATAACCTTCACAAAGAACGGAAAAATCTCGGAACATAAAACACGTTCACCTTGTCCATAAAAAAACATTTTCGGAGGCGAATTCCTGACGAGAAAAACGAAAGACCTCACATTTTCAGACGAGAACCATAAAGTTGGCACCTCGGCTGCGAGCCGCGGTAACCAAATCATTACCATCACGGTAACTACGGACAGATTCCCTCGTAAAACCTCAATTTTTACGTTTTATTACCTCGTATACAGACCCGACTGACTTGCCGAATGGAAACTTGACACAACACGTGCCACAACTTTATAAACATAGAACAGACCATCGAATGTTCCCCAAATTGGGAATTTTCTCGCAGATACCGATTACCTGACCGACTCTAGAACCTGATCGTCCGGAGCGCTCCGAGGCGCGGCTCCTCCGCGGCCACGGTCCGGGCTCAGCTCATGGCATGTATCACACACAACACCTCAGCTCTCACCATCACGCCAATCGATCCCCACAGGGGTAAACAAACGCGGGGGCGCGGCGGACGCCTGTTGCGTCGGTCACGAGGCGACACTCACCGGGCAGCAAAGCCAGCAGCGCCAAGGCCGCCAACAGAGGGGCCATAGCGGCGACGCGCGGGCATACCACACCCGCGCACGCTGCGCTAGCACGCCGGCGCGCTCATGCGGCCTGGGACAACGTGCGGCCGGCCCGAGCGGCGCCCGGCGCGGGACTGGGCGCGCCGCCGCCCCCGCGCCGCGCTGCGCAGCCGCCAGGACAGGTGCGCGCGGCGCCGGCCTGAGCCCTACCTCGGGGAAAAGCCTTTATTATCATATCGACAATAAAATAATCACTTCAAAGTAAGCGCCATCTAAACGTTTTACAAATATAAGATACGGCACACCCTGAAAATCATAGGGGCGATAAAAGTGAAGGGCGCTAAGTAGGGCAAGGGCCCAAGGTCGGTGCAGCCCGGGCGGGTGACGCTCCGGCGACTCGCGCCCAATCTTTATGCGCCCTTGGAGCGTTTAGGGCACATCCCTACGTGCCAATAAAATATTTAAGAGGAGCGCGCCGCAAGATAGACTATTCATTAACAATTCGTTAAATCTCATTCAACTTTGATGTATGGTAACGTATGGAGCTCACAGTATGAGGCTTAAGAAAGTGAAAATCTATACCGAATACGCCTTAAAGGTTTAGGGGCAGTAAACACAGTATGATTACCGTAATAAAATATATTAAACCATCAATTTTATAGCGCAAAGGGTCGAAAAATTAAACATTACTTCTGAACACGGTTTTGTTAATGCAGCACCCTTAGACCGACGAGAATTAAATAAACCGCTTAACCATAAAAATATCGTAATAATAAATGAGCGAAATGAACAAGGAAAACTAAGCATAAAATAGCGACTTTAACACTTGTATGTCGCGAGTTTATTTTTCCCTGAAGATTAACTTGGAAGACAGGCAGTCATCAGTCAGGAATAGCGTAAAGGTGGAGAAATGTTAGAACTATGTTAAACTATCCGTTTATGTATGCATTGTTTGTTCATTGCCTCAACATATATATTTTAAAAATAACATAATAATGACTGATCTGTAAGTAAACAAAGAAGAGTCATTAAGAATCGAGTGGCAAATAAAACGCTTCACAGCGACATAAAACTAGAGCTTATTTGAAACTTTATTTAAGTAGCCTGGAATCTTAGCTATAGCTAGTTCTTTCATTTTACTTTACTTCATTCACATAAATAAACCTGACAGTTATAAAATGGTTAATATACAAGATACTCTCAATTCAGCCTTTCTAGAATAATCTTCAAAGCTTAAAACTCGTTACGTTTCCATCGAATAGTTGGCAGTCCGTACCGAATATTATCTATTTAAACAGAACCTTTTAAAATGCCCAAAATCTATATTTGTAGAGGGCATTACGTTCAACACGGCCTGTTTAATATTCTTTGAGGAGAATGCTCGTTTTTCAACCCTGCCTCGCTCATAAATATGACTAAGATCGCCGATGAAAATTGATAAAAATCGACGTTCAACCACGCCTTTAGTAAGATTAACATTTTGAAAGCAAACTGTTAAGGCATTCGGTGAGATCTGTGCTCACGCCGAACGCTTTGTGTGCCAAAAAAAGTTACGATGAAAATAGAAAAACGTAGGTAAGTGGCTTTTACAGAAATTAGGTTTGCTACTTAAAGAGTTTTTTCTTATTTTTTGTAGTGAAACCGCTTGGTCATTGCTTAATTCATTGTACTATGAAGTTGTAAAAAAATGACATTAGTTATAGACGGTATTATTCGAATACAAAGAGCACTTTTTTATTCCTAGCGTAATAATAGACAAACCGTGACAGATCTATTTGTTTGTTCGTAAATCACACCTAGGTCGTTGAACCCAGATAAATGTTTTTCACAAGTAAAATATTAGGTCAAAGAAAATAGTGTACGTTCTATCTTGACTGGGCACATAGATAGTGTCTTTGCTTTGGCGAAGATGGAGTGTCGTTGTTCAGAATACAATGTACATTTTTATACCAGAAAATATAAAATACTGATTCCCGCAGACAATAATTATTGCAATAAATTACATATTTATCAATTTGGACAAAATTTCTCAACTTACCTCTTGTTAAAACATATTGTTTTCTTGAATTGGAAAAACAACTGTTTTCTACGTCCTTCTTCACATTTTAATTAATTTGTCATGATACAAAAGAGGTTAAAATAAAAATGGCTGCGTAAAAACAGTAATTACCACAGACAAATAAAGCGAATTCAAAACAAGAACAGGGTGAATGACCTGCTGCCCTTCGTGCTAACATTTATAAGCTAAAGCCGGGACGTTTGCGATTTGTGGCCATCACCACTTTATAGCGATCAGGCTCGCTCTGATGTACTCATAAAAATGTATTTCAATCGAGCCTTATCGCTTCCCTGAACGTTAAGTTTTAATGTAACAGTAATAGATATTAATATTAAAAGGTCTTTTATTTCTTTGTTGCGTAACATAATGGTTGCTGTCAAATAGTATGATTTAGCAAAATAATTTTGAAATTAAATGTAAATATATATTCATTGTAAATGTTTTAATAGTTTTAGGCATTAACTTGTCTTTCATTTACGAAGCTTTTTGTTAGTCTCATAAAAGAAGTATTATTCAGATTACATGCATTAATAACGCTAAATCCAGTCGCTGACTAAAATAATTTAAGGTATACATTTTTACGACTGCCAGATTTCATTTGCAGATACTTAAAAGAAGCAAAAAATATAATGATGGCTTTATATCTCAGTCTCGTTATGAAATACATATTTTAATTTCGGATTTATTTTCTTTAACATATTTCAAGGTGATAAGGACGAAGTTTTCATTCATTCTGTATTATGTACTGTAAAAAACGTCAAAAGAGTGAGCCAAGCATCTAATATTATTCAGTACTACGTACCTACACCAATAATTCCATGGAGCCAAGTACGGATTGAGGTACCGAATGTTTGGTGCAGTTGACAGCTGTCAGTTTTCAAGGGAAAATCCACTTTGTAGCAACTGTCAACTGCACAAAAAAGGGCCATGCCATAAAGAGAGAGCTAAGTCAAAAGAGACGAAAAATTTAAAATTAAAACTCAAGTTAGTTCCAATTTTGAACGTCGCACAACGAACCGTAACCAAACTTTTTTTAATATCTTTTCAAAACATGAACGCTTCTATAATACGAGTGACTCGGGCCACGGTGCACAAATCCCGCGTATTTCCATACGTCGCCGAGGCTTCGTATGCACGATATAACGCAGGTAAACGATCCAGATGGATTTTCATGATGCGCCCTCATGCACGCGAGGCATCTTCTAAAGTGAAAAATTGTAGCTCCTACATGCAAAATGCAATAATAGTAAGTAATATTTTTCCGACGTTCCAAATTCTTTTCAAGTCTGCTGAGTTAATAAAATATTATGAATAAATATGTGTACTCATATTTATTAAAAGTAGCTTCTGATAGCGTTTTCAATCACATCTCGTGACTTCTCGTAATAGTAGCCTAATCTAAAATAAAATATCCTAACACTAAAATATTTTTTCTAATCAAATCCAGTAGTTTCTCAGATTAGCACGTTCAAACAAACAAAACTGTTGAGCATTCTAAAATTAAAATACAGATTAAAAATTGCGTTCTTTTCGAGTAGAACAAACCTGTGTAAATACCACAAACACGAAATGTGAATCGTCATGGTCGGTGAATGCTACGTCGTAGCACTCGTAGCCAACCTGCTACGCCAGCTGTTTTAGTGCATGGCTACGCGAGTTTTACTTATTCAGTTTTAACTTCTACGTATTTGTACATGTTAACTTACTTACTATTTCCTTTTTTTATTATTATTTTAATTTTGTGGCTTCGTGGTCATAACAGAATTTGGAAAGTACTGATTCCGGGGCAAAAATTCCTGTATCCCAAGGCTATAATGTGGTGCGTATAAATCTGACGCAATTTTTTGCCCAATTCACCAACAAACATCGAAAATAAATCCATTTATGTACTTATTATTTACATTGATGGATATACGTCTGGTAGGTAATTACTCATAATCAACGCTCTAAACTATTACTGCCAATTTTCGAAATACCCAAGCACTAAAAATTAAATAATAACCATTCCACAATCACGATACCACTAAGAGTATCGTAAAAGACGACTACGGCTTAACCCTGAGGCATGTGCGCCTGTGATCGCTAACTGGCAGTTAAGTGCGACGGTTATGTGCTTCCACCACATTCTCCGCAGATAATGTCACGATCATGTTAATATGCACAGTTTACTGGACACAGGTAAGTTCTCTCCCCACCACCTAATCTTATAAATGCAATTAGGCATTTTTGTTACGCTTTCACGCTAAAACTGCTAAGCTAATTTAAAAGTTCGGCAGAGAGATAGCTACTTCGGAGATGGCCATAGGCTTCTTTTAATCCCGAAGAAGGAGGAAATTCCTTTAGAACACGGGTGATACTTTAGACGTGGTGATGCAATAATAGAATATTCAAAAATGTCTGAATCACACACACATTCGTTATTTTTTGTCTATTTAATTTTAATTTTTGTAAACTCTATCTCTGACTTATTATTCCCATTTTATTAAGAGTGGCATTTAATCCAAAATCAAAATTCCATTACACTGTTATCATTTTTGTATTTATTTCAATATTGAGTTAGAACCGTTGTAATGTCAGTGCAGCCCCACGTCAGACCTGTCCGTCTGTCACAAGATTGTACCATTATGGGCTCCCCTTATAATATTACCTATACAATAAAAAACAAGGGCTACTAGGAGGGTTGGACAAAATTTTTGAAGGCATGCCTGGTAGAAAAGCCATCACAAAGTGTAGTATTTTTTTTTTACAAAAAGTACTTAGGTACGTGTGCTATAAGTAGGTAAATTAATCACCACGCTTGCTAAAGTCGAATTTGCGATTCCAGGTTTCCTCAAGATGTAACATTCCTCAACCTTCATTTAGTTATTGGTGCCCAAAAAGTACGCAAAACTTACGTTGGTAGGTACTTGTATGACCTGAAATATGAAATACACGCTTCAATACTGTACGTAGTTTTCTGCTATCCATCGGAAAAATAGTACGTACATACGAACGATCGTGCAAAGTGGAGCGGAAAATATAATATTTTTACTTTCATTCGATGCTTTTATTTGCATCGGACATTCTCGATGTGGAATACACAGATATACAGGTGTAGATAGGTACATCTGTTGTTCCTTTATAATGATGCTGTGCTAGATACTTTAAGACTTGAATGTGGGCCTACATTTTACTATCGACTAACTAATAAGTAAATTATAATAAGTAAAAGTCACTATGGAAATAACTGAACTTTTTATTTTTCTCCGCTAAAAGAATAAGCACAGGAAAGGTTCTTTCTGAAGATTTAATGAACCAAGAATGCGTACATCGTGGCACACAAAAATAAACACAACAATACTGTCAATAGGTTTTAATAAACAAGTCTAACAAACTGCCTGGAACTCAGGCATCAAATGTTGAATATAATTCGGAATCCTGTCCAAAAAGTTTTGAATCAAATCAAAAGCGAATCTAAACTTTTTGGGTACAGCAAGCGTTAATAAAACCGGCTGACAATACCCGTAACTTTTACAATGCGTATTTTGTCGTTATTGTCACCGAGTTAGGCTAGAATTTTAAATGCGATTGCCGCCTAAAATATACCTAACTAACTTTAGAGCTTTGTATTAGGATGTTAAGTAACTACCCTTTGCCTTATAAAGAATTGATGGAATAAACTAGAGTAGAACAAGGTTACAAGAATAAGTAATAAAAAAAAATATTTATTACCTACCTATCTTCTGATATGATAGCCTATATTAATTTCTTAACAGAAAATAACAAAGAATTGTTTTATTAGCGCTATTTTGATCTGATATTGATAAGGATGACTGGATGTTGTAACTTCGCGATAGGCACGAGTAAGCTTACTTGCTCTCACAACAAATATAAGAAAAAAAATAGGTCGTGTCTAGCCAGAGAAAAGCTAAGTAATTGTATTCTATTTAACTAACTTTCTATCGTAGGAATAACTAGGTACACCTATACTGATGTCGTTAGGTTAAATAATGACTAATAGATAGCAGGTACCTAATAATCATTGACAATATTCTAACGAAATATTGACCTCAGAGTATAACTACAAACGAATAGTACGGGTCTTTGTTAGTAGCTAGGTACCACAGAGGCCTAAAATGTCCCGCTCACCAAACATTTTGAAACAAACATACCTATTCAAATGTGAATTTAATCCAATAAGCAAAGACACCACACGCAATTTAAAAAATGCTTTAAAAAGAATAGGCACAAACACAGGCAACCTTATCAAAACAGTATAATCTTTTTATTAAATATAGCCATTCTGAATACGTAAAAAGCTTAGCGCTAATTCGGGAAGATGGCTGCCGTGAAAATGTTCACATTTGCATACAAAATACGAACTTGAGTCAAGCAGTAATGGAAGAACGCATTGGAGTAGGTGCCGTCTGAATATACAGGCATTTTCTCGCTCAAAAAACCTACCCACTTTAAGAAAGAAAAAAATTTCTCAAGATGTAGGTACATACTTTCCAGTGGGCATTCTAGCTTTTGTACTACCCCTATGTAATCCCTTATATTATGCGTTGTATACTAATCATATACCTGAATTTTCAGACATGAAAAGTAGGTACCGAAATGTTTTGATGTAGTTTGATAAGTGCTTACTTGCAAACTATTTTCCAAATAGTATATAAGTAAATAGAAGCATGTTTTTTTAAACACGGCACAGGTGGATTTTAATCCTCCTGTCGAATTTAAAGAAATCTTCATTCTTCGTGAGCATTCCTCGTTTTTTATAGTGTGCTGCGCTCTTGTTCCAAAATTCAATACTATTTTAACTGTGATGCAGCGGATGAGCTTGTTTGTTGGTACGGTAACTGGTAAGGACTCGAGCCGGTAATAATAGATGTCGCTATGGCCGTATGAATACTTTAGTCAGGCCATAGCTTGACCATAGATGGACCACCGTAGCGTTCGCGTTGCTATCAACTGTCACAATTTCTTCACTCTTTTTAGCTGTCACTTGTGTCACTGTCACTTATAGACGTGAACTTTATTGTTTGTATGTGCAGTTGTTATTTCCTTACTTTATATTTGTTACTCGTAAAACCTCCAAAATGAATAACAGCACGATTAACGTGGATCAATTGAATTCTGCTCTAAACTCTCTTCGTGTTTTACGATCTAGCGTCAGTCATGTATTCGAAACACTTTCAAATGGACTGCGGGCCGACCACGGTGAAGATGGCAAAGATAAGTTCCTCCTTGAACTCCAGGAGCTGCTAAATAATGTTAATATTAACTTACGGGACCTGGAACAGACTGTAAATGGACTGCCCATACCTACAGCACCTTTCAACCTAGGAACAACGTCGTTCCTTAGCCACGAAACGACACAAGACCGGCAAGCGCTCTATACTCAACTCGTGAACAGTTACAAGTGGACGGATAAGATACACGAATACAGCTCGTTCGCGCATACACTGCTGAGCCAGAATTCACTCAAACGTTCGTACATAAACTCTGGCAGCACGAAACGCCGTGGAAAACTGCAAAGTAACCACAACGTTGCGCCTCTACAAGTCGATAATGTAATCAACAACATTGACAGATCTTATAGCGATATGAAAATAACAATATCGCGACCATTCGCAAGCAATGCAGTAGTGCAGATCAACCTGAGCCATGTTCTAAAAGCGGTGGTTGCTTTCAAAGGCCTGCTCATGGAGTGGGTCATGGTGAAAGGTTACGGTGAATCCCTGGACCTGTGGTCTGAGTCCCGACACTTCGTCTTCAGGAAAGTGACAGAGAATGCTCACGCTGCTATGCTACATTTCTATTCTCCAACGTTACCGGAGCTGGCTGTGCGTTCCTTCATGACATGGCTGCATAGTTACGTGAACTTGTTCAGCGAGCCATGCAAGAGGTGCAGTTGTCACCTCCACCACACGTCACTACTGCCTCCTGCATGGCGCGACTTCCGTACCCTGGAGCCATTTCACGATGAATGTAAACAATAGTCAATGTGGTATTGATCGGGAGAGCCCCCCAATCAGTTTGGGGACTCTCCCTTTCAATAATTGAAGGTACAATGGACACTAGATTGTAGGTTTGTAATGGCCTTGTGAGATAGTGATTTGGTGTATTTATAGGTAAAATGTTAGTTGTAAGATTTCTTATACTTCATAAGTAAATAAAGACTCAAGTTTTTTATGCTGTAAGTATTTGAATGCTATAGGCAACTTTCTTACTTCAACTGTATAATAGCAAATTAAACTGTTTCATAGATTTTGTAATTCCTACTGTAGGTACATAGGTACTGTTAGAAATCCATACATATAATTAATCTGTACTATTAGAAATCCATACATATAATAAATCTGTAGTTATACATAAAACTTTATTAACTATTTTTAGTTTTGTACTGATAAAATATACTTGCTAATAGAAAATTCTGTGACTCATATTGAATACCTTTTCATAAGAATTGAAAACCTCCCTTTTTTGGAAGTTGTATTATAAAATTCTCATATCCATAAATGTTTAGGGTGTATAGAAAATATTGTTTATTTTTCAAATATAAGCACAACAAAATAAAACAATAGGATAACAAATATTACAATTTATTTACTAACAGTCTTAAATAACAATAAATCACGTGAAAGGTTTGCAAATTGCTACACTATGGTCTACACTACATAAAACTTTTAATACGTGTCCTCCGATGGCTACTTTTAGTGGGAAATATTGGTCTTTAGTATAACCTAGGCCGAGACAGCCCTGTCTGTTTCTGCCCCACATATACAGTTGTCCATCATTGGTGATAGCTGCTAAATGTCCTATGCCACAAGCTACCTTCTCCACACGAGAATCTGTATTGAATTCATTTCTTCCGAATAAAGTGCTTGGTATTTGTTTTGGTTTGTTGGAGTGTTTCACGTTGGGCCCAAGTCCTAACAAGCCGAAGCCCCAAACGAAAGCGTCGCCAGCCTCTGTAAAAAAATGCAATTAGTCTAAGCATTTTTGTGGGCAGACAATATATTACACACAGACAGTATATTTCAATACAATAATTAGTTTTTGTATTATACGCGATAATAATGTACATGATTTATGTAACTTACCATTAACAATCAAACAAAAAGAGCCTCCGGCGGCAATGTCGGTGATTTTCCCCAAACCGCGGCAGAATTCGAGCAAAGAGTACGACATGTTGACCTGTTGCGATCCACATTGCATAGGGATCTGGCCGTACTCCGAATTGCCCCAGCCGAACACCTCGCCTTGATCTATAAAAAAGAATGAGTAAAGTCTATATGGGCCAGAAAATATGCAGCAGAATGTAAATAAATATTAAAATCTTACAACATCGATTTCTGTATTATTTTCAACACATTATACATACCATTTAAAGCCAGAACGCAGTCCCCAGTCGAGGCTACTTTCACGATTTTCTCCGAAGTAATATCGCCCTTCACCTGAGCGGGTATGGCCCGGTTATCGTAGGTGCCCAACCCGGTCTGACCGTCCGCGCCCCAGCCGCAAGCGAACACCTTGCCGCTCTCTGTTATGAATAGACTGAAACATGATTTATATGTAGCCAGTATTTATTTATAAAGTTAGAAAAAGAAAGGATTAAAAACAACGACTAGTGATTTATTGAAATTGTGGTTTTCTGGATCTTTTTTTAAAGACGCAAAAACCGTCGTTTTCTGCCATAGGCCTTTTATGTACCAGGCCGCGGTAACTCTTTCGAACAATCCCGCAGCCCCGGCAGGCCTTGGCCCTGCTGGGCCTCACATTCTGTTTCTTAGGTAGTAAAGAAAGGGCAATTAGCAAATGTCTGTGGACCCTGGGCTATCAGCTGCCCATGAACGCCCTTTCTCCATTATATTTGTTTCTGTATAAATAACCTACTTACGTATGATCCTGTCCACAGCAGACACTAGTAATCTTCTCTCCGCCTAACCTCCTGATATTATGAGAATTAACACTCCCTTTATAATCTTCATTTTGGTTTATTTTGCGGCCACACTGGCCATATGCATTGTTGCCTAATGTGTAGACACCCTCATTGTCTGTCAGTATGGCTGTATGGGCCCGACCAGCATCCATTCCAATTATCTGTAAAGTAAGTTAAAAACTTGGATTATAAAAAAAATATTGTATGTTTCTTCATTCAGATATAGGTGATGGACAATTTTAACACCTTGTTTATCCTACTAATATTATAAACGCGAAAGTTTGTATGTATGGTTGTATGGATGTATGGATGTTTGTTACTCTTTCACGCAAAAACTACTGAATGGATTTTAATGAAACTTTACAATAATATAGCTTATACATCAGAATAACACATAGGCTACAATTTGTAAACATATTGTTCGAAATACTAAACCTGCGCAGACGAAGTCGCGGGCACCAGCTAGTATAATATAAATAGAAGCTTGTTGCAATAGTTTACCTATTTGTGAAAAATGTTTTGTGAATTACCTACCTTAGTTTCTAAAGATTTGTAAGGCAGGAATATTGGGGCTGGACTGAGCAGCAATTCCAGTGGGTGGCCAATCCGTGGTGCATGATACCCAATCTGTGAGTCTGTATTAATACCGGTTCCAAATACTTTGTGTTGCTCATCTGTCTTTATGGAAGCCACTGTGAAGCCATACCCAGCAGCTACATGTTCTACCTGAAATACAACATTTTGTTAACTGTAAATTGAAAATTATATAAGGCTTATATAATTTTTGTAAGAAAATCGTGATTTTTTTCACTTTTATATATTTTTAATAAGTCATGAAATGAACTCTGTAAGAAAGGGGGTGTAGTAGACAGGCCCGCCGCTAGCTGTTTGTTCGCCCGCGTGCAAAACCGGGGTCCGACCCCCGCCCATTCATATCCATCTTACTTTTCCAACAGAAAAAAATATGTACGGTAGACCGCATATCAGTGGTAACTGTCATGCACCTTAACTCAATAGTAATAAGTACGATTTTCCTATAAAACTGTTACCACTGACCTGAAGTTGACTGTACATGCACCGCTCTGATTGCAAAAAACGCACTTCCTTTTGGATGCATCAATATTGCAATAGGTACATAACATATATTACACATAACTTTTTATTTACTTGAAATGCTCTAAGTCTTAGAGTAACCTAAGAAGTCCTGGATTAGCCCATTAGCAGACTAAGCAATTGCTTAGGGCATCAATGCAGTGCAATCATTATACCCAAGTGGCCCCCCTGTATTGAAAGATTGTGATTAATGGGTAGGTACCAACATAATGTATATCAAAGTGCTTAGAACAGATTATGGGTAACTTAAAGTAACGAACTTAAATATCTATAGCAATGTTTAATTTCAGTAAAATATGTTATTAATGGTTTTTGGTGGGTTTCCCGTTGAAAAAGTCAACGCATGAGACATATTTCATATGTAAGGAAGCGAGCGCGAAATTTTTTTAGTCTAAGGATACAAAACAAATAAAAACCACTGTAAATTAAGAAAGCAAAGTCAAAAAGTAAGATTTTTTTTTTTTTTTTTTATTCTAAATTTATTTAGGGGCTTTTATCATAGATATGTCAGCCCCATCGTACCCTTTTTACATTAATTGGCTATTTCTATACAATTAGTTAGAAACAATCACTTAGAAAATAGTTGATCGATTGTTATTCGTGAAGGACCAGAATCAAATAGCACAACTTTTTCATAATCATCGAAGATGGTACAGATAAAATAGATTGAACAACGCCTACATCAAATTTATTTATCTTAAAATCCTTCACAAATAACTCACGTTCTGCTCTATTCCGAACACACTCCATCAGCAAATGTTGAATATCTTCAATTCGATTGCAAACTGTACAATTAGGAGAATCAGCCTTTTTCATAAGATATGCGAATTTTGCCGACGGATAGTGTCCTGAACGGAGTCTTAATATCAATTTAACATAGTTCCTATCTAAATTAGAATTCTCAAACCAGGGAACACACGCTGGCTGACCTTGGATGCTTTTGTACCAAATACCTTTATCCATAGACACTTTGAAAAAATAATCTTTCCAGGAATCAAAGCATGCAAGTTTGTATTTGCTTGTGTATTCCCAATAATCAGGTACATAATTAGTTATACATCCCTCCACTACAGCCGACTTGGCTATACGGTCGGCCTCCTCGTTACCATTCAGTCCAATATGCGCTGGAACCCACTGCAATCTACATTCTATACCATTATTTTCCAGTATCATAATAAGTTTTAGAATATCATACGCTATCGATGTACCTCTGCTATAACCAGAGGCGCATCGAGCGATATGCTGAAGTGCACTCTTACTATCTGTAAAGATTACAGCTTTTCTTAAATTTTGATTCAATATGTAATTGAGTGCCTTGTAAATTGCAATGAGCTCCAGCGACATAATGGATATATCACAATTAATTTTATATCCACATCTGTTGCCTAAGGTCTGGTCAAATAATCCTGCTCCTTGTCCCTGGGCAGTTTTAGATGCATCGGTGAAAATTTTATGCCATCCAAAATAAATTGTGTTCAGTTCTGCTATAACATCATTCAGTAACATATATGGGTTATAATTACGTTTAGCGGTGTTTAAACTTTTAAGTTTAATTTTAATATTTTTTGTATTAAGGGATGTCCAAACTTCTAGGCTAAACATTTTTAGATATTCTGATGCTGTAATTTCCAAATGCCTAACGTCATTGTACACTTCCACAAGTAATGGTATTTTTTTGTTTTGCCAATAAGAAGTACGACCAAAATTACTCAATTTGGATATAAGATCAATTGTGACGTTATCCGACCACGATCGGCTTTTTAGACAAAATTTGTATGCTAAATATTTTCTCCTCAGAAATAAAGGTGGGATCGATAAATCTGATTCCATGACGTGGATAGGGGAGCTTTTGATATAACCTCCTATTATTCGTAAGGCCTGATTTTGCAGTTTATCAAGTTTCGATAAATGTGTATTGGCACTGCAGTCATAGAGGAACGAACCATAATCCAGTCTGCTTCTAATTAAGGAAATGTATAATTTACGTATATGTTTAGTATGTATACCCCAGGAGCTCCCAGTTAATAGTTTTAGTATATTCAGAAATTTCGAGCATTTCGCGTTTATTTCATTTATGTGTTTACTCCAGCGTAAACTTTGATCCAACCACATACCTATGCACAGAAATGAAGTGCAAATGTACATGAAGCCGCGAGCGAAGCGAGCGCGATTTTTTCCTTAGAGTTTTCATGAAGTAAACATATCATAAAAAGCCAAAGTGAACAAAAAGCTATAACGGACGTGAGCGAAAAATGATTTTTCAGAATTGAATGCCTCAACAATTAAACAAAGATAAATTGCGATCAGTGCCGGTTTTTACTCTACCAGCGCCCTAGGCGAGATTTCTACGGCGCCCTCCAACTGCAATTGAAACCCGAAAAACAGAGACGCATGTAGATACCGATTGCGCGAGCGAAGCGAGCGCGAATATTTTTTTTATAGTTAACAACGTATGAGGGCGCGGGTTCGATTCCAGATCAGACAAGTACCAATGCAACTTTTCTAAGTTTGTATGTACTTTCTAAGTATATCTTAGACACCAATGACTGTGTTTCGGATGGCACGTTAAACTGTAGGTCCCGGCTGTCATTGAACATCCTTGGCAGTCGTTACGGGTAGTCAGAAGCCAGTAAGTCTGACACCAGTCTAACCAAGGGGTATCGGGTTACCCGGGTAACTGGGTTGAGGGGGTCAGATAGGGCAGTCGCTCCTTGTAAAGCACTGGTACTCAGTTACATCCGGCTAGACTGGAAGCCGACCCCAACATAGTTTGGGAAAAAGGCTCGGAGGATGAGTTAACAAGTCGAAGCAAAAATTACGTAAAATGTAGCCCAATGTACATAAGTTTATTGCTGGTTGATGAATGCAAAAACACTGGAACATGTCTTCTGATTGCGCGAGCGAAGCGAGCGCGAAATTTTTGTTATATTTTAGAACTCAAAACAAAAATTACTTAAAATTTTGCCCAAACGTACATAACTCTTTGTTGATGATGGCGCCTATGTATTAAAATTTTGGGACTTAAAGTATGTAAATAAGAAAGTTCATGGAAACTAGAAGTTACTTTCTTATTAATAAAATTACTTAAAAACGACGCTCCCTTTTTGCTAGGGTAGACTAAAAAATTCTTGAAAAATAAAAACAACTGTAAAGTGAAGCAAGCCCGAAAATGTTTGAGTTTTGGATCACTAAAAGTCCTAAACATATATAATAAAAAGCGACTGTGAAGTGAAGAAGCCGCGAGCGAAGGGAGCGCGAATTTTTTTGAGTATTGGGACATTAAAAGTAGTGTTTCTTCGAGAATTTCTCTTTAACGCGGAATTAAACACAAATTCGCTTCGGCGCCCCTGAGCCCGCGGCGCCCGGGTTATTCGCGCACGCTGCACCATAGGTTAAGATGGCCCTGATGCTATCCATTCATTTGGGTACAGTTTTTGTAAGTTGCAATCTTTGATGAAATTTAAAACAAAAATAGGAGTAACATTCTGATCAAGGATTGGTTGGGGGCGCCCCTTATACCCGGCGCCATGGGCCGTAGCCCAACCGCGCCCTACCCTAAAATCGCTACTGATAGCGATATCTGACATGGAGGCGCGAGCGCAGCGAGCGCAAATTTTTTTTGGGGATGCAAAGGATGAACCCGTTAAAATTGATAGGGGACGACCAAAGCGAGGGCGGCTTTTTCTGAAATTTTATTGCTAATCTACTCATCTATTTTTAGTAGAAATATTTTTATTACGTAATTATGGTTTAATTTTGCCGTATGGGTTAATTTTGCCGCCCCCTAAATAGTGCCGCCCAGGGCATTTGCCTCCCTGCTCTCTCCCCCCACGCTACGCTAATGGTTGATCTTAAATCTTTTTTAATAATTTTTAATTTTGAAAATGATCAACAGATGTAACTGATATTCTTAGCGCTATTGCTGTGTTCGGAAATATTGAAATCAAATAATTGGTAAAAAGATATTGTATTTTTTTTATATTACGTGATAGGTCGCTCGATTTGCCGCCCCCTAGGACGTGCCGCCCGCGTGCGGTGCACGCGCTGCACGCCCGCTTACGGCGGGCCTGGTAGTAGAATGATAAACTTATTGTTTTTGCTACTATTTGAATAAGTATGAAAATTTCACTCACATCAAATCTTTCGGCAAAAGCAGAGCGCATAGGGTACCAGCAGAGTGAGAAGTTGTTCCGGTACTGCTTCCTGCCCTTCTTACCGCGGGGCATGTGTATACCGAGGGCCCCAGTCTCTGCTAGACCCCACATATACATGTTGCGGTCTGATGCCTTGCTTGTCGGGTACTGGAACACTAAATGAGGGAAATTATATTATATTTTTTTATCAATGATAAAACGTACGTTTTTGCTTTGAGATTATTTCAGCAGGTCATTCGAATAGTTTATAAAAACTAAAACTGGTTAGAATAAGACACTCGAAAATCGAAAACAATAATGAAATAATTTTAATGAGAGTTGTAGAAAAAAGTATTTTATGTTAGAATTAAATACCGTATATTCTGTGTATATTATAATAGTATGAGACACTAAAGTTATTGTAAATATATTTAAATAATAGAGAAAATAATTATTAATATACCTGGGAGTGAGTCTTCCTCCTCGAGATCAGGAATTTTCTGTTTTGACGTAGCATAGTAGCGACCACAAAATATTTTTGCACTCTTGTTTCTCAATAACACTTTAATTGCATGCATTTTTGTTATAGTTTAGAACATTTTATCGTAAATTTAAAAGTTTTTGAGGTTAGAATGCGTAAAATAACAATAGACTTTTGAAGTTTCTGTGACGTATTACGTTCTTTTCTACGCAGGAACAAACTGTTTATCATAAAATACTTCAGAACGCGTAAATAGGAACGCAAACAGAACTAAACCTCAAAACTAGAAAATAATATTGTGCGTAGAGCGTAGGTATTGTTCCCCCAAATTATTTATCTTTAGCTATTTTTATATTTTTTGTTAACAATATCTTCTAGGACCTAATGTAAACCCAGCTAGATTCTTATTGTAACTTTTGCTCGTAGTACATGTTGATGTCTGTGTTCCAGCGAGACGCCGCCGACTCCATATCCTAGTAGATAATGGATAATAATTGCAAATAGCAACAAAATTATTAATTGGAGTAGGAAAAGGGTAAAAAATAATAGTCATGTTTCTAAAACATAAAAACAACCGAATACAGATATTCTGTTCTTCTGTAAACATTTATTTGGATAATTTAATTTAATGTTTTACAATTTAACTTATTGTAATATTGAATTATCTTGTGAGTAACATCAATTCTTACACAAATGTTTGTAGTAGTAAATGAAATGACACATTTAATAGAATTTAACACCGTTTTATATGGTGAAACTGACGTCTAACACTGAGAATTATTTATTTTATTTTGGAGAGAAGGTTGGCTCGCATCTGCGTATTTTGGAACAGAGCTTTGATGAGGCTGCGAAGTTCTTCATTCCTGAAGTGGACGGCGAGGGGACCGGTACCGTCTTTCCAGTGGTTCTCGATGTCTTTAAGGGAACCACCTAGGACGAATATCAACTCTTGAAGCTTGATCCAGGATTGAACGTGTTGTTCTATGTCGGTCGGGTTCTGAAAAGATATTTTTTATTAAACAAATTACCTGGATTTTAGACAAATGAATTCAGAGAATATCGGCAAAATACCTAACGCGAAAAAACAAGATAACTAAATTAAAAAAAAGGGCTTAAATGACATACATGAGATAATTATAAGTATTTCTTAAGCTAATTTACCTGGAAAAGATGTGGAGCCTTCTGCACAACGATAGTGTACATTTCAGTGAGCTGTGTGGCCATCTCCATGGATATATCCTCCACGGTGCACACGCGATGGATCAGCTCGTCCAGAAACATGTTGACTAGTGTTGCCATCAGTCTGTGCAAAAACAAAGAGAGTGGAACCGATTATTGGGTATGCTATAACAAAAGATAACCGTAGCAAAGTCAGGACTAGAAATTCGGAAACTACTGAACCGATTTGAAAAATTATTTTCCTGTTGGAAAGCTACACTATCCCTGAGTAACATAGGCTAAATTGTATTCAGGCACAGGAAGAAGTTCGCCCAGGACGCGGATTAAGCAGCGGGAAACAGCTAGTTTTTTAGTAAATAGGTATTTCGAAAAGGAATTCGTTAGTCCAACGTCCGTGCTAGCACAATGCGCGGCACGTACCTACGTATGAATAAGATAAGAAAAAAAGACATCCGAATTGATCACTTCCTCCTTTTTGAAAAGTCTATTTTAAAAATCCTTTCCACAAAGACTGACCTGGTAAAGACATTATTAGGAAAGACTCCTATCCAGACGTTCTTCAATAAATGCAGTTGTCGGAGGCACTGACGGACCGCCGCCTCCGCGTTGTCGCTCAACACGTCCTTTACAACTATGCAGTTCAGATCTGCAAGAATTATCAATGTTTACCATTAAAAAAAATACTCTAGAATGGATCATACCGCAAAAACAAAGGAAGTATGGTATATCAAGAATGGGTTTTACGCGTATGATGAAAGTGTCAGTCAGCATCATCGTCATCAGACTTTTTAATTTCTCACTGCAAGGCGCAGGCCTCTTCTTATGCAGAGAAGCGATGAGAATCAAGAAAATAATTAGTCTTCAGCATAACAATTACGGCATAGTACTTTGATTTTCAAAATGATTCGAACTATTGACCCTTGGCCCTTGACCATAGCATTTTGGAATTGTCCAACGTTTTACGTTCGATACCTGGGCTAATGTATCAATTTTTAAATTATGTTCAGTAGTTTTATCATCAAAGCGCGGCAGACAGAATAACTGTAGGATACGGAATACTGTATAATACATCGTTATACAGTATACTGTGTAGAAGTGCTTTCAGATAACATCACATTCCCAGTACATGAGAAATGTGAAAACGAATTGTAAAGTTATTCACGGTAAAATAGCTGAACCAATTAGCCGCGTGAAAATAGCTTGAAAGATTTTTTAATGGGCAGAAACAATACCTAACTTATTTAATAAAACAAGCAGAGTCAGTGGTGTAGAACGACGCATAATAGAAGTGAAATCACTTGTTTAGATTTATTGAATTCAAGGCTTGATAGTTACGCTTATATCATTTCATGTAGGTAATATGATGAACAGCAGTCAAGCGAATTTAAACCTTATGCAACTGACCTGAAGACCTAATATTGTCCAATATCTGTTTCCTCTGCTGCTGCATATGTATAGTGAGGTGCTTATAGCCCAGGTCTCTGATCTTCTGCACCAAGTCCACAAAGCCGATGGGATAGTCCAGTTCCCGTCCCTCCATGAGGACCAGCCATTTGTCACCAAACAGTTGAAGATTGTGCGCTAGGTACATACAGTTGTTGTGGAAGAGGGCTGAAAGTAATCAAGATAGAAAGATTTACATATTGGAACTGGGTTTATAAAAAGTAAGAAATATAAGTCGCGAAAACAAAATAAAAACTCACCAACATACTGTGGGATGGTTTGCAGATAGTTCTCATGGTGATACGGTACCACCGCATCATACAGTTCAAACACCAACCGAGTGGTATTATACAGCTTCTTGCACACCACATCGGAACACTGCACCGCCTGCTCCATCATCACATAAGCCACGTCCAACAGCTCCTGAGCAGTCTTCGATATCATGCACCTCGGGAAGAAGTACAAACTCTTTGGAATAGTCTTATCCAGAATATTCAATGCCTCTGCTCCTTCTTCCTCCAGCTTTATCTCCAGCCCATCATTGGGCACATGCTCCACTCCAATAGACATTGAAGCACTCAAATCTTTTAGCATTATAGCCCTGGCTGTTTCCAAGAAATGCTGGCTCGACTTATTAGCAAACAGAACATCAATGTTGTTCAAATAATGCAATATAGAGAGACAATCTTCAGTAAAGAACTTAACTAAAACTAAGAAGTTCTGAAACTCCTGTATTTCTGAAGTGATCCTTCCGTATATCTGTAGATCATTTATATTATTTGGTATGGTATCAATCAGACAGTCTTTGATCAGTATGTCCCTAAACTCAGAACTGATCTCTATGCCAACCATCCTCATTATTGTGGTGTCTCGCTTAAAATCAACATTTAGCTTATTGTTCAAGTAATTGAAGAGTATTCTTAAGTTAGCTATAACAGCATCATATCGAGGTTTAAAATTCTGCTTGTGCATTATAGTAACAGTCATCAATTCATCAGTTTCATCATACACAGTCACATCACTGTGTATTATAGGCATAAGAACTTCTTTTAGAAGAAACTGGGCAAATTCAGCTACTCTTTCAGTCAATTTCTTACTCCTATCAAGGGCATTAAGAATATCAACAACAATGAGGGACTCGTCAAAGCTTAAATTAATGGTGACTACAGTTTTTCGAGTGCCAGCTTTTATGTTCCAAGTTACCATCCGGCCCCACTCAGTATACAAATCAGTGAGAAGGTTCTCCCATATTAACTGTGCTGTATGTCTAGTGTTGCTGTACACTTCTAAGTTCTGGAACCCTTCTGCTGGAGACTCAGCATGCTGCAGAAGATCATACACAGCTTCCACAGCCCTAGTGAAACTCTGTGCCTCCCGTCCATCGTCAAACTCCTTAACAAACTGCCCACAAAGAAGCACATCACGGACTATGTTGAGAGCAAAGTTAATGGATGTAAGTTCATTTTGCAGCTGATCACGGTTGGCTAATGACTTGAGTATTTCAGCCATAGTCTCCTGTTCTATTTCCACCTTACAAACTTCCATATCCTCGGCTAAAGTTTGTGTCTCTGAGCATAATGCTGCACTTTCCTCCAGTATTGATGTCACATCATGTTCAGTAGAGATCAAGAACGACTTTAAGTCATTCTTTAATTGTTCTATTTCTTTGGATATAAGAGGAATCTTCTCAGAAGGTTTCCAGTTAGTTTCATTGACATCAAAAATATTTTTCAGTACATTATCTACATTATATTCCTCCATTTTAATGTTTTCTTTTGGATCTATCTTTTTTAATTGAAGGCTCTGGATGTTTTTCACGATTGGGTGATTTGTGCGAGTGTCGGCGTTGCCTTGAGTGGTATTTGTTAGAGGTTACTGCATTTCGTAAAGTATTTACTAAGAAACGCTTGTTGGTTTTGTTTTGTGGAGCTTTTATCCAACCAGAAGGCCCAACTATTTCAGCCCTTGCAGCTCCTTGAACGGCTTCCCGCATTAATTCCTCTACAGCGAGTCTGAAATTGAACAAAATCAAGATGTTGCTTATGAAGGAACCTGGTGGATTCAATAACAGTACTTACATATTTGCTGCAAAAATATATTAAATTATATGATACCATATACCATAATTTAGCATAGCATTTATTTTATTATAAGATTTACTATTAATCGTAATTTGATTATATTAAAACCGTGAAAACTCCTATACCAAGCGAAATGGATTCTAATTGGAACATTGTGCAGGATAGATAAGAATGCAGTATCTACAACAATATTGGTCTAATAATAACGCATGGAGATAAACCTCCAGTGAACAGACAACTTAAAATCTCGAATACTAAAGTTCTATATCAAGAAATCAAAAGAAAACAAGAGATACTCACTTTTCTAGGGCTTCGTCATCTAATGGTTCTTTTTCGGGTTGATTAGTAACATCTTCCTTCTCTGTCATAGTTTAAATTACAACTAATATGTAAAATATCACTACACTAACGTATAAATATTAATTAACCAATTATTTATTTCGAATTTCCGCAGAAATCCATTTTCGATAAAATCCTCAACCTACGAGAAAACAATCACGTATTTTTGACAGTTGTTGCATAAAATGCGTTCGTTGTTTGTATCAGTGTACAAATCAAAACGTTATTTTTAATTTCATCTGAACGCCATGATTATAAATCTAGATTTAATGAAATAATTATGCAACTATAAAAGATCATATAAAAGATATCCAATAAAATTAAAAGAAATATAAGAGTTGATAATGTTTCAATCACGAACGCAGCTATAGGATTTATCAGTTTTTAAAACTGGCAAGTATTTTGACTGCGTGGAGTGAAACGTCAGCCACGTCCGAACGACTGTCACCGATCGTCTTGCAGCGTTCGCCAAATCTGCTTTTAGTTGTTTATTATTAAGCATAAAATAAGGTAAGTTCAAGTTATTATGCCCTAAATATCTGTAATTTGATACTTTCTTGTCATTCTTCATCAATGTAAACAAAAATCGAACTGTTTTCATTCAAAATTCTCGTATTAGAATACCATCCATCTGCAACCTATTTTCGAGCCAAGATAAAAGTCTCTATTTTCAATTTCCAGACAAAATGAGCGCCAAGCTGCTGTCCCTGATCCTCATCATCGCTACTGCGGTGACCGCTGAAGATGAGCCAGCGATTGCGAGGTTACTTGTATCGAAGCAAGTGCTGAACAAATACTTGGTGGAAAATATGGATATTCTGGTGAAATACACGCTGTTCAACGTCGGTACTGCGCCCGCTGTGGATGTTAAGCTGGTTGACAACGGTTTCCACCCTGAAGTGTTCCAAGTTGTTGGTGGTCAGTTGACGGCTCACATCGACAGGATACCTCCTCAGACAAACGTGTCTCATGTTGTTACCGTGAGGTCCAGCAGATACGGCTACTTCAACTTCACCTCAGCTGAAGTTTCATACAAGGCCAGCGAAGACGCCACTGAGGTGAGACATTTTTATTACTTTCACTTTATTAAATGTCCTATTTTAGCATACAGTTACTTTTAACCATAGGTATATAAACTTATGTTACTGTTACTAAATAGAAACATCTGTGTACTTTCTCTTTGAACTACTATGTTTTCTGCCTAGCTTCAGTTTCACCTTATTCTAACTAGACTATAAGCACTAACCCTAATTAGAAGATGAAATTCTATCAAATTGTTATATATTGTATTTAACGGTAAACAGTTTATTGGTCTCTGTACTAACAAATAAGATACACTTTAGATACAAGATCTTCTATTGATGATTAAGCACTTGAACTAAGTTCAACGACCTTCCATTATTAAATTATATATCGATGCAGGCAGTTATATTCAAATCCTAACTATAATGGAGCCTGCCATTGCCATTTGCCTGCCATCATACATTACTTTATTTTTTTAATTAGGGTTCTAAGAAGGCATTAATTAGCACAGTCATTATAGTAATGTTATTCAAATAACTTCCTAATTAATAAAATGAAAAGTTTTATGTTTGTTACTCATTCACATAAAATCTACTGAATGGATTTTGATGATCCTTTGCAGTAACTTAGCTTATTTATCAGAATAACATATAGGCTCGTCATTTCTATCAATGCATGAGAAGTACTTAGATTACAGATGGAAGTTAGGTATTTATATCTTAATAAATCATGTGTGTAATGCGAAAGTTATAGCCCATATTGGACCGCAGTGCATAGTTATTTTTATAAATAACACCAATTATTTTTACCATAAGGAAATATTTCTGTATTATCAACTATGGGTATTGCTAATTGAATTCAAATTATGAAATAAAAAACCCACTGTGCAAGTAGTAGGCACAATTTTCTTAACTAAAAAAAAGTAAATATAAAAAGCAATAAAAAGTATTGTTCATTGACCATTATAACTATTTACTGCTGCAGGGTGCATGCAGTAAATAATATTTTAAACTGTTATTACTTTACAATAATTGTCAACATAACTGTAAAAATTTATTTATGTTGTTGTGAAGAGCCCGGTCATTAGCCATTTTTACTGCTTAATTCAACAACATTACAATCTTTAGGGTTTAATTATAGATGCATCTGTAATTGCACCATAATATATAAAATATTTTAGGCCCAACAATTCACATGACTTTGGACTGGACTCAGCTCTCATGTTCAAGATAGGTTGTCCTTTATATCCAACATTATACATTGTAATTTGACTCATTTACCTCTATTGTACAAAAAATATTTTTTTAACCATGTAACAAACCACTGAACTAACTCAAAAATTATTCTTTATTTCCAGGTCCAGCAGTCAATCAGCAGCTCTCCCGGCGAAGGCGCTATCGTCGCATTCAAGGACTACGACCGCAAGTTCTCATCCCACATCCTCGACTGGACAGCATTCGCGGTCATGACCCTCCCCTCCCTCGCCATACCCTTCGGCCTGTGGTACTCCTCCAAGAGCAAATACGAGAAACTAGCCAAACCCAAGAAGGCTCATTAGGTTTAGTTAGGTAATTAGATCACTGCTAATGTTGTATGTTGAGTTTCTATGTGACATGACTGATTTTCTTTTTCATATGTCACATCCGTTTTCATTTGTTTTTTTATCTATGTAAAATAGTGTTACCACCTATCAATTTTGGTTTAATCGTTTTCACTATTTATTAATTTCATCGGATTTAGATTTGAGAATTTATGTAATGCATTTGTTGCCCAGCTGGATGGTTCATTTTAGTTGAATAATAACGCAAATAAGATTAGCAGATGATCTATCTCACTCCATTAGCTATAGTACATCAACATCTTGTTAATATTAATTTATATGAACAATAAAAGTTTTTTATAAGTCAAGCCTCATTTTAATTGCAGCCGTAGCATATACTCATCAGTATAGAGGTAAATTATTGTAGCACCTTTACACGTATAATTTATCTCAGTGCAGTTTGAAGCTATAACTACACTAACTATATAGCTATACAATGTGTCCCGGGGATAAGTGACCGCCCGAAATTTTTTGAATATTTGTACAAAATTAAGGATAATTTCCTTTATATTTGGGACTTACCGCCTTTGGTTTTTTTTTAATGATTTTTTGTAAATACTGTGACGTGCTGCAGTTTTTTTAAGATATTTCCTAAGTTTTACATCTTTTAAATTCTTTTTTCTTTATTGACTAGCCGACATCATAGTTTATCAATTAAAATTATCAAACATAACAAAAACGTAATAAAACATTTATTAGAAAAAAAAGAAAATAAAAATTCAAAGAAAATAACGCCTTTTTTTCAGTTTTTTCAAAATAAGTCCAATAAATGCCCCCTTAATATCACTTTCTTTTATTAATAAACTACATGATATTTCCTACAATAGCTCACAACAATGTTTGCTGCTATTTCAAACAAATGCAAAAATACAGTCAGTTGAAATTTGAAAAAAAAGAGCAAAGCCTGTTATTAACAGGCCTGACAATAAAATTTTTTTACTGATTTTTTTCAAAAATATAAATGAAATTATCCTTAACTTTGTACAAATATTCAAAAAATTTCGGGCGGTCACTTATCCCCGGGACACATTGTATAAGTAAACAAACATCTAAATCAATTCCGCTACCGCCGTTACATTTTATCTAACGAATAAACCGAGTTGCCCTCTTAGCTGCCTCAGTAACCAAACATACTTTTGTCTACGAATACTAAGTGAATTTAAGCTAATCTAAATTTTCATATTAAATTAATCTGATATAAAAAAATTGGAATGGTGGACCAGACTGCCAAAAGGTTCCCCTGAACTTTTGTCGACACTTACATTTGCGTTAATCCCGCAAGTAGGGTACCTTGCCAGATGATGCTTCGCAATTTGAGAAGTGCTGAGAGTTGGCCTTCCTCAAGAAATACAATTGTTTATTATTTAAAATTATCTTTATAATTCGTAAACAGCAGTTGGCACTAGTAAATTAGGACAATCGACGATCATAGGCGTTATATCCAGTTTCCGCTAGATGGCGCTGGCGTCGAGCGTTAGTTTAATAAATATTAGGTACATGCCGCATGGAAGTGAAGACAAAGCCCAAGGCCGAACCGCAATTACTTAACATTTTATAGTTTTTAGTAAATCGCTTTAATAGAGAAACCTTAAAACATTGATCTTCATGCCCTTCATCGCAGAAGGATTGCACCATTTCTAGGCCAAATCCCCCCAGCTTGGGGGAAGCCGTTGTCTAGCAGTGACGTAGTAGGCTGTGAAGATATAGGAACCTATTGATAGGAAGTGTATGTTTCGCATTCGCAGATTATGTACCTACTGATATCCCAAGTAGGGTAAATACGCCAAATGTCGGCCTCCCCCCAAACTTCGGCCGTCTGTACATTTTCAGCTTGCATTCATTCAAAAGGTAATTAAGTGTTAGTTTTGCTCCTCGAATTGCAACCTTGGTTTATACTCTATACGTACAAATCGTTACTATCCGATTCTGTCACTTACTCTTCTCATACTGAGCGTCAGTAGCGATTGCGCCGTTGAAACATCAAATTCGCACGTAAAGTAGCTTACTCGAAGTGAATACTCACATTTTAGGGATTGATATTAGAACGATAAAACATTTATTTATTTTTGTTTTAAGCTTGATTATCACTAACGGGTTATTTTTACTATATTTTAAGATAGTTTTTTCAGCGTTTTGCGTATATTTTTCAAGGAAAAATAGGAGGCCGCCATTAGGACAACAGTTTTGACTTAAAACCGGAGTCTCGGCCGTGGCCGACTTAAAGCAAATGCAGTCTATTTTATAAATTCCTATTGTACTAATTCCGTTGGCTTAACAAGAGAATTTGCAAAGCTTATAGGCAAATAGATCTATTTTTCGTTTAATAGCCAAATAACGGCCGGGGTGATATTAGTTGAATCTCGAGAAATAAGGTACAAGAAATAGGGGCCGACATTAGAATCGTAAATAATCGTAATGTCGACCAGCCTCGAACTCAAGCGCCACTATACAGGCTGATGAAAAAATACTTTTATATTTTTTCATTTTCTCAAAATGAAATAATTTATTTATTATAATTCATTATATCGTATAGGAGTTAAGTTTAAATGTAGGAGTTGACAGTATTGTACGCATGTTTATGGTAGCTTTATAGTTTGGGACTTGCTATCTATTAAACCGTTCTTATTAGGTTAAAAAATATAAATGTTTGGTCGTGAATACGACTTTTTTTGTTTAGGGGAAACAAAAAAATATTTTACTAAAAATTAAACAAATACAATTACAAATGTATACTTAGTATTATATTATAATTCTGCTAAAATAAATCATGTTAATAATATTTGTAACTGCCTTAATTTGAAACAGCCTATACCCGGCCGACATTTGGAAAAAACGCGACCGACCTTGGGCCGTGAATGGCCGACTTTAGGGTTTTTCTGTTCTCGACGCATCTAACCCTTATTACTTTTTTCTTTTCGTAGAAATATCAATCTTATGCCTATAAACATGACATAGATTAATCAAACTATCCAAAACCGCATCAGAAACTATCTTTCGTTGGAAACTGACGGTGCTATAGCGAACCGCAATCAGAAAATCGCTAAGGGGGCCGACATTTGGCGTATTTACCCTACCTACCTATTGAAAAATTTACTTCTAATTGTAGGTATTTAGTTACCAACCCACTTCAGGGTCAAACCTTTGAATTAAAAGACCTTGTAAATCCACTTAAGCCTGGAGACAGGAGTCGCAATCTATGACTCAGCGACTACTGCAAGCTCCATTCTACAGTTATATATCTAGGAAAACATTTCGTGCCTACTTGAACAGACAATGAGTTTAGCCACTTCAAATATCACGCGAGAAAGTAATGCAAGGCCGCTCACTTCACCCACTGCACTGCTTCAATATTATTATTCTTTGCCATTAATAGGTATCAATTATCTTTGCTTTTATATTTTAAAGTGCGAAAAAAATACAGTGGGCTCACTAGCCCACTACCATATACATATTTAGGTACCTATAACTATTATGTGTATACCTAGTTCGTAATATGATGCACTTTTACATGCAATTCTCCAGACGATGCGATGTTGCGATGCATAGTTTAGGTATTAGGTATGTCACGTGTAATATCGCCGCCACGATCTATTCCACTCGATGGACACAAATGACACAATTAAGAGCGCTGTTAGTTTTGTCACCAGTATACCTACAATATGGACGATAGGCTGCATTTGGTTAACTTATATTCTAATGTGTACTTAGCCGATTTCTTGACCAAGGCACCTATCAGGCCGGTTGATTGAAAAGAAAGTCTTGTGACGGTGAAGACGGTAAGGACTCTTCCAGACTCCGGGCTGCTTTGTGTGTTTCTTAAACCCACAAAGTGATATGCGGCTAGACCAACGAAGCTGTTTACTTATTACCTATAGATACTGACAAAGAAAAGTCTTGCATCTTCACTTATCACTCACCTGGAGGAAAGTAAACAAATGTCTGAGAAATGGTAGAAAGAAATGTCAATGACTCCAAGGGATCAAAACAAACACAAGGCGTGTTTTGGCAAGATCAACCATAAGAAAAATAAACGCGTCATATGAAAATGTGACGCAGTCTCGATTTCAAAAACATCATTCATTCTTCGAAGAACATACCATATTACAATGAAGACCAAGGATGAATCACATAAAGAATAAACAAATAGATAGGTACATAAGTGATTTAAAAATTAATAATTTACTGAAATTTTATTAAACTTAACAATTAATTTAATTGAATCATAATATACAACACTGTGCCTAATGAGTGATGTTTATTAATTAAACTTGGACGCAGTTTATCTATTTGGTATGTATAAACAATAAAGTAGGTGACTCGTCCCAGTATGGCATATAGGTAGGTAGAGGAAGTTTTAATTTATGCAACGTGATATCTACGCGTTGCGTTCGTGCAGTTGCAAGTCGGGGTTATTTACCGTACTTCAATCAACGTCAATTATTGATTCCTTTGTTGCACACAAAAATACAATAAATAGGTAAGTATGTGTAAACCAGATGAGTTGTACATTTCAGTGCAAGTCAATGCGTTTGCAATCCTACAGCATTGGCAGAAGCCCAACGCGATAAAATGATGACTTCAGCAAAATTGCATCTCTTTCGTTTCGGTAAATAGGGAAAATGCATTAGGTAGTGAACAATAGCAGCTAACAGTTAGCTAGGAAAAAAATAAAGTTATCAGCTAACTACGTAGCCTAGCCTATCTACGTATGCAAATTACGAACTTGGAGTTCTAAATTAATTTTAATTTACTTATTTAGGTAAGTACCATTATAGACGTATTGCATATTTTCAATAAACTTGTTATTACTGTACATATTCATAGGTATAAGTGTTTAACGTGGTGTTATATAAACTAATAACCGCTTTGTTACAAATCTATGTTTCGATGAAATTCAAGAGAACAAGTAAAAATAAAATTCACAAAATCAAGGAAGTTAACAAAAAAGTTATTATGATGCAATAATCCGCTCCGAAGTGCCAAGTATGATGCAGTAAAACAAGTTTCAGATAAAGTCTGACAAACTGCAAACGTTGCTTGCCGTCGATGACTGGTCTAGTCGAATGACCTCATACAATATTTCCACACCCGCCCGTGGCTTTTCGTTTATGGTCAAAGCATTATCAAAACAAGGTCGGAATATACCTACGACGATAGTGAAAATAACAATGTTCAATAGGTACACATTGCGGATTTACAGCATACCTAATCCAAATAATAAAACTGCACCTAAGCATACTCCGAATAATGTAGAATGTAGCGTGAAATGAAAACCAACACTTGTACGGTCTACGTATCGATTGTCGTTATTTGGGAAAATCATTATTGTACTCTTATCTAAAAATCTCGATAAAAACTGTTAGCGTGACTTGTCGCTCAATAATAATCGTTTGGTAAATCAACGCCGTTAGAAATCTAGACTGAAATAACTAAGCTATGTGTACCTAGGTAGGTATATTTACAGCAGTTGACCTAATCGACCGATGTTTGGGCTCGTTGACCATAACAAAGTCGTCGACAGTTTGCTGGTCATTGATTCTTACAGCAGAGGTAAGTGCCTGATTAGCCAAGGCGAAGTATTGAAACGTCATTTAATTTCAAACTATTTTCTTTCGACAATATCTTGATAAATGATGACGTCTTGAAACAAATAAAGGGATTTGTTCAACTGTTGCGATAAGTTATTCATTTTGGTGCAGGTAAAGAAACGTGACTCGTTAATAAAGATAACGAAGTAAATATTAATTCCATGAACTTTACACAATAATACATTCGATAAGAATGGGTAATTGATCAACGTAAGAGTCTTTTCCGGTCCGAATAATGTAAAATTAATGTGCTGCTTTGGGTAAAAAAGCAAATTTTCTGTGGATTGTAGGAACCAGTCTCAATCTAGTTGATAGCAATAATACGAATCGATTTGTCCTACATAGTTCAGAGGTTAAGCCATATTTAGAATCTGACTTAGATAGTTCCACGGACATGAGACGGAGAAATACGGAAACAAAATATGGAAATATAGGTTAGCAGATGTCCCCACAGCTGCTCGTGGAAACGGAATTAAAAAAACAAGTTTGGCTACTTAACCAAACTCATTGAATAAAAACTTGTCTTTTGAATGTCATGAGAACCGTGTGCTAGGCAATTGTGTTCCATTGGAATTTCTGGTACAGACGGCCAGAACATCAATCTACTTACTACAATATGACAAAAATTAGATAGATGCTCGACTTTATCTCTAAAGCATAAGGTGCAGGTGTAACTTGGTAGGAAAAGTTTTACAGATTGGAGTAGCTTGAAGTACAGCTGGCGACTCTAGTAGCTACTTAATTGATAGGTATACATATTATTTATTGTACTTCAAAAATACTTGTTTTGGAAAAACCTTAATGAGGTGCAATCCATTGATACAGGCACCTACTTATCGATAACAATAAGCCAACTCTTCTATATTTACTTATGACTCAATCGATGTTTGCGAATACTTAACACTTTGACAGTAAATTTTCGAATCTTTGTGTACCTATGCTAGGTGCAGTATTTCGACTGGCTTGCGTTTGCTGTGAGAAGTGGGTAACCTATGTCTGTGAAGGGTCACGACCTCACAGATCGATAGCATGCCATGCCAGCCTATCCCCAAAGCTATTAGTCACTGAACACTATTTTGTACCACTGCTTCGTGGGTGCGGTAAGATTCACGCAAATATAATTAAGCTCTACTTTGATAGTGTCATTAATGACTGTATGGACATTGCGAAATAATTCGCTCGTTAAGATTTTTTCTTGGAAAACTATCATTAATTCATAACAGAAATTAGACAAATCGTTGATGATTAATGATTTATATTAGCACAGGAAGCATTCATAATAATTTACGAATGAAAGCGCTAATATTAAAATAGCGAAACGCTAACGAGAATAATTACAACTAATCACTACAAATGTATTGCGGCAGTTAATCGCTGCACTTCCTATGAGGCGTCATGATCTAGGAAGCCATATAAAGGATGCCTCAACACTTGTCCTTGTAAAAATATTCTCATGACGTTACAAAGAAAACACAACATCTTATAGGTGTATTAGAATCGTGTTATTCTCACAGTAATGTGAAAATAGTGTCAGGTTCATAGTTCACAGCTAAATAGCACATTACAATATGTGTTTGCGATTAGCTACAGTTATTAACTTTCGTGAAATGGCAATGAAAAACGATAGGAATTGCGTTCTTCGCATGTTTAACTAACTGAGAGAAACGTCGAATAATTTCTGACTCGACTGGAGTTCTCTTACAACGAATTAAAGTCGTAATTGAACGCGCACTTATCATCACACAAAATGTATCGTTCTCACGAAAGTTACGTTCTAAAACAATAATGTTTGTCTGTGCCAGTTATAAACAAACTGTATTACGCCGTTCCCGAATGTTCCGCTCAGAAGTCTTGAGCAATTTGGATCATATACAGCGTGACTAATGCGCCAGGATTGTTATCAAACCGTGCATGTCAGTCGCAAGGCTTCAATACAGGCAATTAGTATGTGTAATGAATGTACTCTGCACTTGCTGTGAGTAACCAGTTTTGATTCAAACGTGTCTGTCATGCACATATTATTACAATCATCAATGATCATTGATCAGACCAACTTTATCTGTTCTGAATGTGTTCTGTCGATTGTGTTTTGATAGGCGGGACTAAGCACTCTAGATTATAGATAAAGATTACACTAATTTGCAGACTTCGAGATACCGAATGAGATATCGAACTAACTTTGACTATTCTTTTAAACTTGCCGAAAATTACCCCGCTTTTCCACTGAACTAGTAATGCCCCTATTAAATCGTTAAAACCCAGAAATTTGTCGATTCGCGCAGAACACGTTAAAATTCGCGTGAAAACATACTTTGGTACACTCAAACAAACGCAACGCTCCATTTCGCCAGCTACAAGCGTAATGTAACTGCATCAACGGACTGTCGGTCAACGAAACAACTATGTACTTGCAATCGCTGGTTCTCATTGAGTAATGCGTCATTTATTTCTATTATGAAATTCTCCCGGCTGAAGCATGAGGATGCTGCGAGAGGAATTTCCACACGTTTCATGGCTTGAAGAAGACGTGCAATGATTTAGTAGATCTCCGTTTAATGTTCTCCAACACGAAGTAAATATGAACAAATTCCCCCATTTTGTTAGAGGCCTTTATCCAGCAGTGGACGTTTTTAGACTGTGACGACGACTACGTGTGCATGGAAAAGATGAAAACTATAATCTACATTAGTCATGCAGCGTTAAAACAGTATTAAACCACAGACAGACACTGACATACATAATCAATTAGATAATTTCTAATAACAAGATCCGACGAAGAAACCTTGACACCCGGAATGTGTTCAAGTCCTCGTTGTATCGCATTACAGACTGCGGCTATGGCTCGCCGACACAAACCGGTTACAATTTCAAAATCAATGTAATAGACAACTTCTTCATTATTGCTTATTAATGAAGTTTTTTGAGCGTGACCAACATTTAGAAGCTAAGTAAAAATAAATGGAGTTAGAACAGTTTTTCTTTGCACGATTTTTCCAAGCGGTCATGAACTTTTAGACGTCAATGACTAAGGACTTAATAATTAGGTAGTCGCCGCAACCACTTAACAATAATGTAACATTTACACGACAGATAGAACCTGTCGCACAAAAGGAGCAAACACTCGCTTCTCTTGTGTTTTTTTGTTTTAGAGTGTCGTAACTAAATACATTATTAAGTATCAAGTTACGTAAGCGAGAAGCCCAATTAGATAAGCTCTAATTTTCACGTCTTTTTAGAAAAACGAACGTGGTTACTTCGAGACTATGGAATAAATATATTTTTCTGAATAAGGTGCGAATATTGCCACTAAAACTATGTGTACAATTTTATTACAACAATGTAGAAAACAGGCAATCGGGATTTAAAATCATTTCAACTCTGCCAATTAATGAGAATCCAAAATTGGGTACCTATATGTTGATAAAATGCATGTGGGATTATGTTGTTTAAGGAAAATAACAAATATATATTACTTCAGTGTTTATTTTATAATGACGATGTTATTCACCTAAATATAACACGAAAGATCTCGTTACAGTATGTACAAAAATAAAGCATAGTTAACGTCTAATAAGTTACTAGGAATTAGGGAGAATATAAAATGACAGCCATAAAACAATCACAAAAATTAATGAGGTTCTGACATCTTATGTTCTGAACTATTGTCTAAATCATCTCAGATTTTGAGTTTCTGACAAATCTTATGTGTAGTTTCGTACGGTCCCTCCACTTAGAAGTAATCAGTGAACATGATAGGTAGACAATAATATGATCCTCAAATAACATAATTAACATCAACAATATTAGCAGCTGCATTCGCTAAATATTCTTGTCTAAACCTAACAACAAAAACAGTGCTGTACCTATTCTTTAAAATGCTGTGATCTTTCGTCGAAAGTTCTCTTTACAGAAGTAAATACATTTCATAAATTATATTATGTAAAAACGTGACTTGTATAAAGCAGTATAAAATATAACATTTACATCATGATCTTTGCGTCCTTATGCCCAAAAAATTGCGAACACAAAAATAAAGATCCGAACATAAGATTTCAGTCGACTACCTCTACAACTACTTCAATATATAAAAATATTGCATTGGTTATTTACATCGATATAAAACTCTAATCCTCCGTCCTGTATCGCAAACAACGATCGATACCCACCCGAGTACTTCGTTTATCGCTGATATGACCGGACCGCAAGTTAAGGCAATTAGTTGATAAAGGGAAATTCGCTAATTTATTACCAAAATTATATATTTATTGGATCTGGGCTGTACGAATGTGTGGTCACAGGCGATGAAGCCCCGTAATCCGGGGTCGTAGGTGTCGTGCTAGGAGGGGAATCAATAGGCTTCGTCAGCACTGGCGCCACGTACTCCGGGAATCTGACACTAGACTCCTCCTGCAGGGGCGCCGGAGGGGTGCAGCTCGGGAATGGACTTAGTAACAAAAATGTTCCAAAGGCTACAATAGATGCCATGATTAGAATAATGGTTCTAGCTTCGAAGCCTGCCCTCAAGCCGGCCCAAGCGGCCATGTTAATGAGTAGCAGTAGAACTGACACTCGAATGAGTCGTACGGCTGTAGCGTGGATCCTCCCACCGCCGACACCGCTCATGTCACACGGACCATACGCGAAGTATAGATTGTGTTTATCGCCCACGTGTTTGAGCATCATGTATAACAAGCCGAACGGCGCGATCAATGGGCACGCGAGGCTATACACCATTGTAATTGAGAAAATAGCTATGCTCCAAGCATAATGGACTCCAAATGGAAACTCGTAAAGAATGGCTCGCTTTACGTAGCTCTTCTCCGCCTTTGACTTGGATTGCAACAAATACCATACATAGAGAAACAATTCCGGAAAACGGATCAATTCTAACGCAGTACCGATCAGGCCAGAGGTGATGACGTAATTGACGAAGAATGCGCCTTTGTCAGGCAAGAACACGCAATCCCAGCGCATCGTGTCATTCTCATGATGTATCGTCCACGTCACAAACGCTTCAGCACTGGCTAGACCCAGAGAAGGTAAGATAAGAGTCATCAACAGAAGGTATGAAACAGTTTTGGTCATGATGGAGTAGTTTTGTTGTGACTTGGTCCAATGGGACAGAAATTTATCAGAAAATGCAACAATTGCAGGCATGACAGCAGCCATGGTCCAGAGCAGCAGGGTGGGCAGGAACTCAAAGATTACAGTACTTATTTTGCCAAGAGATTCAGGTTTAGCAACCATGGTGTTAAAAAGATTGACAATAATTGCAGGGGTAGTTAAAAAGAATAGCACAATAAATAAGAAAAAGTTGACAACAATAGCCTTGAGGTACCAGACTCCAGGTTGCACACTTAAATTTTCCCAAATTATGTCAGAGGGATTGGTTGCATGAGACAACACCCAACCACGATGCAGACTAAAGTTGTTGATCACATGTTCAGCAAGCTGGTATGAAGGTAAAGTCAAGAAGGCAATGCCAAGAGGATCATTTAGTACCATAGCTCTGCATCTTTTTGCTTCATCTTTCAGTCTCTTTTCTTCATTTGTATAGAATTCCAGTGCATCTATTTCTGGTCCACACCATGCTGGCTTCACAGTAATGCGTTTCCCAGTCTTCTTGAAGTATGTGTCTGTATATATAAGAGCTTCAGTCACCATGTCTTTCTTCTCTTGCACATCATTTAGCAGGTTGATATTGTATGCAAGACGGAGATCCACTATCTGTATGTGGGGGAAGTTGTGAGCAAAGTATGCTCTGATGGTAGACTCATTTCTATCAGCCTTTGATATGTTTGTGATCATTATTGTGCCAGTCATGGATGTTGGCACTGGCTTGCGGCCTGTGCATCTCCTCATTATCAACACAGATATGGGCAGAAAGGAGATGCTGATGAGAGTATGTACCCATAGCCAGTTTGATCTTCCAGTAAGATTTGACAATGTAGTTCTACTAAAAGTGCTGGAATCAACATTTAAATTGGTGCCTTGGAAGTTTATGGGCAGGATCAGGCCAATAGAAACTAGTGTAACAATGAACATTAATGTTATTGCATGTCTTTGGAAGGAGAGGTAGTGGACAGCATCAGGGCCGCACTTGGCCAGTACCTGCTCTCGGGTGAGGCGGAACACGGCCGGTAGCCACGTAAAGAACCCTTCGTCTATGTTGACAGCCTCCTCCGCGCTGCGCCTCCTGTTGACCAGCGCGTCGCCGTCGCCGCCGCGGTAGAACAAGTTAGTCCACCGACTCTTTGTGCGCTGTACGAGCGCCATTCGCCCGTAGTTCCATGCCGTCCGCCGCAGCACGGTGAATAAAACTATGAGGCATGACCACGACACCAAGTTGAGTATTAGGGTTTGGGGAATACCGTTGTACGCTCCTGTTATTATCACATTTTGCGTAGTATTCACCAACATACACCCTTCATCATCGGTTCCATTACCGCTCGAGCCGTTTGCAACTAGGGAATATGACACTATGTTTGTATAACGATTCATTTTCTATGTCGCAACACGGGCAGTCAGTCAGGCGATACAAGAGAAAGTATTTACATAATGAGAATCCAACTATTCCACAAAATTCACTGACACTTCACAGAAAACTCACTTGAGTACACCTGTGTACTCGAATTTGGCTACCATCTGGAAATTCTATTGTTGTCAGATAAATTGGATCAAAAGATAACAAAATAAATGACGTTTTACTGTAACACTGCCGTTGAAGGAACTCACAGACAGACAGAAATTGTCAAAATCGAAATCGCCACAGATTAGCGAATATTTTGTTCCTAATCAAAAACTATGCCGCATATATCACAAAAATTGAGGATCGTTCCAGTCGCTGCCACGTTTATTGTCTTGCTCTTTTGCACTTACGCATACTTTAATTAGTGGAAAGGAAACATAATACAATAAATTCGAACCACCGAACCACTCACTCTGCGCTGTCAATGTCAACAATGTCATATTTTAGAGTTGCGACATAAGCGTCTGGGATTTTGTTACGACTACGAGTAACTTAATCGGAACGTAACATTATCAAGGAAGATAATACTTCGTAGACATGTCCGTATAATTTTCAGTGTGAAGTTTCATGAATTTCAAATAAAAAATACTGACCGTTTAGCGTAAAATCAACCTAATACCTACGTTTCTCATTTATTTTATAAAATAACACTATACGTTAAAATAATACTACGAATAAGTTTTTACCCTAGACTACTGAAATTTACAATATCTTTAATGTGATTCAAAAGAAGTAACAATGGTCAGTATGTATAACTAAAAATTTGCCCTCCACATGAAACTTATAATTGTGTAACTTTTATGTTTTGTAAAGTAATCATCTAATTATTTATTCATCAACATCATATAAAATTAAAGTCAAGGCAGCATAACTTTTTGTGGATCTCAGTTTTTTAAAATAAGAGAGTTATTTTTAAAATTACTTTTCAGAAAGTTAAGATTAAATTTATTCATTCGTGAAGTAAAAAAGCAGAATCCAAAATAATTAGCTTTACTCAAAAGTGGATTGAAATAATAATAATAAGTCAACTATCAAACAAATATCACTGAGACACTGAATATTAAACGAATGTATCAAGCTACAGTATTCTTCATCGATATATATGTACTACGTACTAGATAGAACGTTCCGAACAAAAAGCTTAAGACACTGAACTGCAGTGCAGACTATGCAGTGCCCAAAATGGCAAATCAGAGCGATTTTGACAGGCGTCAGATGGATGTCTATGAAACGACAATTATAAAATAGAAAATACATATCAAGGTATAAACTTACACATATAAACTATTCGAGAGTCAAGTTAGTAAAATTACACGCTGTTCATGCTATTACAACGCTTGTATATCATACTTTTCATTTATAATTCAATTTTACAAATATGCATTAATTTGTTCCCGCCCGCCATCTTAAATTATGGATTAAGAAAATCGTGCAGAAACAGATGTGCCATAAAACTGGCAGTAGGTAAAATATCAATGAAAACAGACTTCACTTTGTCATGGTATGTTCTTACTTTCAAGAAAAAATAATTAAATTCGCGAAAATTTGTGATAGCCCTCTTAAGAAAAAAAACATCGTAATTAATATTAAAAACTCTAAAAATAAGTTCCTGGTTTTAATATATTACATGATTTTGCATTCAATTAGATATAAATAAACTTTTTGATATATTACATGATTTTGAATTCACTTAGATATAAACTTTTTGAGTAATGAAAAATTTAGGCAAAATACGAGCGACACATCAGCAATTAACATCAATGAGGATGACTACATGTCACAATACGTCAACGAGATGTCAACAGACGACATAAGCGGGTAAATTATTTGTATGGATGTTCTTGTCTATCGCTAGAATATATGTCAATGGTATTCTTTAACTGTAGATCTATACGAAGTATTAACTTATAGATACGAAGTATTTTAAAACCAATGTCACACCTCTAGCACTGTCAGCGTTTAATTTTTAAATGATATGTACGTTTAGTTTTTATGAGATTTAGGATTGTTTCTAAGTTCATTAAAAATATAAGATTTGATATAAAGTGTGTAGGTTCAGATAATAATTGACTTTATTGGTTTTGATTAATTCTGTAAATAATGTAAAACATCCTTTTAGATTTTTATTTTGTTAAAATGTGATGATTTATTTTCTTGTTACAGTTATTTCAGTCCATTACTACTTTCTGTGATAAAAAGCCCTACGAAAGAGATAGCAATAAACAATGTATTGAATGGATGAGACAGCTACACCGTACTTGAAATGAGAGAATAAAGAATGAATTTCTGAAATTCGTAACAAGTTCGACCGTTCGATTAACTTGTTTTGTGATAATTATTTTAATTTGATGACTTCTTATTTATTAGTAAGTAAAGAATTATGGCAGACTTCGATTGGAACAATTATTTGGAAGTGAATAAAACTGTCGCTGTTCCTGAAGAATTATTTTCTCATGTAAGTTTCAATTTATTTCTTTCATGTTGTATAATATATTTTTAAGATTGTTTTATTAATTTTATATTGTTAGTTCAATGTTATGTTATTCTTTATATCTTCCTTTAATGCGAAAACAAGGATCGAAAATTGAGAAACATTATTTTCAAACAAGGATTTATAAAAATGTGTACCATCTTAATTTATTTCTATTTTTATCCCATGAACATTTTATCAATGGTGTTATTCTGTTGAATTACTTTCAAGTTCTGTTTGTAAGCAATTTGACTGTATTAAAATAACGAACTTGATAGGGAAAGTATTTTAATAAATATGAAACCATATGGTCATGAACATAAAAAACAAAAGTGATAAAAAAATTGTCTGAAACTTGGATCATCCATTTATCTTGCCATCTTATTTTACATAGTTGGTAGAATAGTGATCCTAGTATCTACCCAGAGCTTATTTTTAGTATTAAATGAAATGATTAAGGAAAAAGTGGCCAATTTACAGTTAGCAATGTGTGGCAACCAGTAGGTATCTAACCATGTTGACTCCATATTATACTGTCTATTAATAACTTAATAAATCATTTATTTAGGTACAATCTGAAAAATAATGTCATATTAATAAAATTATAACAAAAATATTATTATAAAGAGTTGCATTAAATTATGTCATTCTCTCAAAGTTCTCTTATATTATCTTTAGGTAGTCACTTGAAAGTGTTTCATGAAAAGTTAGCTATTCATTTAAAAATCTTTCTTTCAAGATTTTTTTTTATTGTAACTGTACAGAAATTAATAAGGAATATAATACTGCTATATTTTGTTTAATTAATATGGACAAGGTCTCTCTAATCTGACTGACCCTGAACAGCACATTGCAATATTAATATTTTCTTTCCTTAAAAAGTCTTAAATCCTATTTCATTTCAGTTGAGATTGAAGTTCAAAAGCTATTAAAGCTCTGTGTTATTTTACTGATATTAAATTAACACTATATTTTCTGTACCATAATTACAAATATTTTTATTACATAAGCTACAAGTTCCCTATTTTTTCCCTTTGTCCTGAATTGATAGAAATATTAAAATACAATTATATATGTTTGATGGCATCAGTAAAAACACAATGTACAGAATAATAAACTATGCTTCTTCTGTTTAATGTTACTGCAATACTAAATGATGTTTTAAAAAAAGTTGTCTTTGTTTTCAAAACAGTTGTGATATGTTTTTAATGTTAAAATGGTGGTATTGCATACTAGCATAAAGCTTTTGATAACTATGTAATTTTGGAATTTTTATAGAACAAGCTTCTTGTTTGATTTAAAATAAAGCATCACTGTAAAAGAATTGCCTGCTGGCATGTATAATTTGTATCACAAGAAATAAATATTTCAAATATTGTCCCTGTAGGTGGAAACCAGTCTCTACAATGGCATCAAACAGGGTATGTTGCTGGAAGTGTGTCATAAGAACAATCCAGACATCTACTGGATAGCAGAGATCACCATGGTCTGCGGGCACCTCCTGCGGATCAAGTTCATTGGCGCAGACAATGACTTCTGGTGCGACATATCTACAACAAAGGTGCATCCACTCGGCTGGTGCGGGAAGTATGATGAGCTTATAGAACCACCCGATGAGATAAATGAGAAGTACGGAGATACAATTATAGAGATTATGAAGAAGGCCTTATTAGATGGTCAGTCGGTGTCCATTGAAGCTTTAAATAATAAGGGCTTGTCCCCAATAGATAGAATCAAAGTTGGAATGAAAGTGGAGGTGCAGAATGTGATTGATCCTTACAGATATTGGATTGCTACGGTAAGTTTAATTGACTTTATTATAATTGTCACACTATTGTGTTTTCTAGATGCTTGGGTAAATGGTATTTGGATGGATATACTGAGTCGTTATTTAGCGCTCGATAGTCGGGACACTAGACGTAAATCGTAATGTCGCAATTGATGTAATGTGTCGATTCAAAATAATTTACACTTTTATTTAGTTCACAACAAAGTCCTGTAAGCTTCTACCTCTACTTTTATTTGTTAGCTGAAGACCTTGTATAAACAAGTAGATGTTGGTTACAAGCTTAATCAAAAACTATTCCACTGAACCAAATTACTATTCAACTCATGATTAAGTGCCCAATCAATGATAAAAAATGTCCTCTTTCAAACATTCATAACTGCGATCGTTGTCCATATTTTTTGTGACAGCCACAAGTGGTTTCAAAGTAGACCATTATTATACGTGACTTGAACTGATGCCGTGTTTAAAACGTGATGATTATTACGTTAGGAACAACTTACAAAATGTCCATTCTGCAATTTATTTGTATTTTAATTCATATCTGCATTGAAATCACTGTGTTGCATTACCCAAGCTACGTTGGTACGTATTTATTTAAATAGAGACGTTACTGAAAGCTTCAAGAGTAATCCTGAAATTCTGCGAACTTCATATTGAAGGCTGTTTCTTGGAAACCGTAATTGCGAGTTTATTTTCCTACCATGAAGCCTGAAGCGAAAATTCGTGAAAATGCCGCCCTCGCAGCGGCTACGAATAGATTGACCTATAGCTTTCTGTGTGGATGGAAGCTAAGGGATTAGGTACCTTGTCTGTACTTTTATAGGTACCTAATAATGTTATAAAGAAACATTTTTCTTTGTACCCTAAAGGCCCCGAAAATACTGAACCGATTTGAACTACATTTTCCACGGATGACGTAGGCTTATATTTTATCCGCATACGGGAAGAAGCTCCCCCGGGATGCGGGTGAATCCTCGGGAAACAGCTAGTCTATCAGCTATACTAATATAATAAAGAGGAAACAATTTTTTGATTTATTGTTCGACCCTAAAGGCTCTGAAACTACAGAACCGATTTGAAAAATTCTTTCACTGTTGGAAAGCTACACTTCTCCCAAGTAACATAGGCTATATTTCATCCCGGTTCGGCCAGTAGTTTCCACAGGACGCGGGTGAAACCGCGGGGAACGGCTAGTAATTAATAGATTTAAGGCTCTACGGCTAAGTTCGTTAGTCCGAGGCACAGACAAGGGTTTTTGATAGCCGCTCATAATTTTACGGCTTACGTAGTGTCACTGTTTAATTACGTGGTTATCCTCGAATAGAACACATTTATTACCCGTGGCAAATTTTAACGCTTTGTGAGCTATTGTTAGAGGAATAATAATTGTGTTATGATCAACTTCCATTACAGGGTTAGAACTTTAGAAGCCTTAAAGCCTTTTTGATCCTTCTGATTTATTTGACTTTCCGTTCCCGATAATACGAAGACATTATTGCTTTAGCAGCTAGACTAGAGTTTCTCAAACTTGGTTCCGCGTAGCCTAGGAGTTCCGTAGCATAGTAAATCAGGTTCCAACAAAAAAGTGTTGATTTCTTATCCTTTGATATGAAGTTTAAAGTTTAGAGGAACCCCTGCTCTACACAAAAGCAACTGAAGGTTATGTAAAGCTATTATGAAAATAAACTAGGTCAGTACAACATCTTACAGTAAGTTTTTATCGTCAGGTGTGTGAGAACGTCGGCGGCCGTCTTCTAGTCCGATACGACGGCGCTGACGAGGACCTCACGCAGTTCTGGATATTCTTCTCCAACCCTCGACTCAGCAGCTTTGGCTATGTTACCAATAAGGTAAGTTTATTGATCGTATATTGGTTTTGGTTATTGGCCCCTCCAAAGTAGGACCTGGATGTGATGGAAGGAGCCTACTTATTGATTTCAGGGGATTTCAGATTCCATAAAATTATGTCTGAAACATTACCTATATTGTTTTTAGACAAAAGTAATCCTATTTAATTGTTGTTTGATTTACACATTTCCAAACTACTAGGTATGTAAAGGATCCAAGAATAGTGAAATATTTCTACCTCGACCTGCCATTTGAACCCCGATTTACACGAGCGCGATGTTAATTAATTCAACGTCCCTACTATGCCCTTTTCCAGCCAATCACGATATTGATTTAGCTCCAATCAAAGCTCATTCATTCTCCATTAACTCGCCTCCTTTCAGTCTTTTTATAGCTTTACAGAATAACACAAACAACTGCTTTACTCAGAAAAATACGATAAGTAAGGATCGATTATTTAAATTACGAGAAAGATCACCCACTGGAGCTATCTATAAATATTTTTTTCGGAAATAAAAGAACAGCTTTTAAACGTACTTAATTAATTTCACCTAATTAAATCAGGTGTTGCTCCTCTTACGGATCCACTTACTTCATTCAATAATAGCAGTTAGAATTTTATCCAAAACAATAAAGTGCTATCGGCTTTCAACACCATTACCGAGTGTTCGCACAGCCTAGATCTGCGATGTAATTTTAGCTCCAATCAAAGCTCCATTGTTTCATTATTATCAATATTCCGTACTTAGTATGTAGGTCGGTAAATATGGGAACCTGTGTTCTCGTTTACTTGATGGGTTTAGTGACCCCGATTCTAATTGTTATTTAATTGCTTTAGTATAATAAGTTAAGTAAAGTAAAACTAATTAGGTAAGGTTAAGTAAGTATACCTTGGGTATGCAGGAGGATGTGTACCGACTAGTTTCAATCAACCTTTCTTTGTGAAGAAATAGTCGATCCAAGTGATAGCAATAAACCAAAGGACGAAACGAATGTCAACCGACTATGCTTATAGTTAACGCTAAAATTAGGCGAAGTAAAAAATCAACTTCTATTTAAAATAAAGATTTCTATGGCGAGATTATACGATACCTCAATTAACTATCCGTTCGGTAAACGTTTCTTAAAAGCGTCGCGCTATGACAGTGCTTAGACGGCACAAACTAAAATTACCGTGACTCAGCTTGAATTTCTTCAGAATCCTTAATAACCTATTTGATTTTGAGAAGCCTTTGACTGGTGGAAATACGATCGAGCAAGTTTCTTAAAAATCTTATATACCATGTCTCATTATATACTGAAGTTTTTGACCGGTCAGTCAATGATCTCAAAAATCTTATTTTCCATATCTCTTCTTACGGCAGGGTTCTCCGTGGCAGTTCAAATATCCCGGTAAGGTGAACAAATTCTCGTGCAAGAACAAATTGAGTACGCAACTGCGGCAGAGCGCTGAAGAGGCCATCTCAGAGCCTACACCCGCTGACTTGTTTCAAGTAAGTGTTGTTAGTTAAAATGAAAAATTCGTTAGGGATAATTTAATCGACAAACAAATAAAATTAAATAAGTATCATAAAATGTAATTCCCATCAGGACAGATGCAAATTAATGACAGTGAGTCTTTTTTGGATGCATCAAAGCTTATGGTTTTATTTATTTCCAAATAACCCCAAGTAGAACCAGCTTTTATTGAGGAAAAGTAAATAATATGATGTCAAAGAAACGTCTTTTAAGTCCGGTTAGGCGTATATTCCAAATGCAAATGCATGATGTGGTTATCCCACAAATGACGTAAAGCTAATACTAATTATTTTTCCTCCACAGCCGAACCAAAACCTAGAATCTCACAACTTCGTCAGCGGCATGAAGGTGGAAGCTCTGAGTCCTCAAGACATGCGCACCGTCCGCCCCGCGACCGTCACCAAAGTGTTCAACAATTTACACTTCCTTGTGGTCGTAGACGACCACGTGGACGACTATGAGGACTCCAAGATGGCCTGGCTCTGCGACTCCATGCACCCATACATATATCCCATAGGTTGGGCGCAGAAAAATGGCCTCACCTTCAAAAATCCCAAAATCTGGAAAGAGGGACCCTTCGACTGGGACGAGTACCTAACAATGACATCCTCAGTACCAGCGCCTGATTACTGCTTCGGGAACAAAACGCCGCTACAAGGAATAGAAATCAATATGAAATTAGAAGCCGTAAATCCGCAAAATCATGAAGAAATACATGTGGCGAACGTAGATAGTATTGTAGAACACATGCTGTGTGTGGAACTGTTACCGATAGGAGAGAAGTATTGGTATGCTCAAGACAGTGATTTGTTATTCCCTGTCGGTTGGTGCGACAGCAACGATTACGCTTTACACATTCCTGATACGACTGTAGAGAAGGAGCAACCGAAGCCGGTTGAAGAGAAGCCGGTCAAAGAAGACATGAAGTGTTCAGATGAATGGTGCGATAGGATTTTCTTTAACTACAAGTGTTACGCGGGACCATCGATAAGTAGGAACAAATTATCTCAGCTGCCTAAGCACGTGGGGCCGGGGCCGCTGTCTCTGGTGCTGAAGGAGGTGCTCAACAAGATAATCTCGGCGTCATACAAGCCGGCCAAGCTGTTGAAGGATTGGGAGACTGAAGGGCCGCCCGAGGAAGGGATGAGGCTCGAAATGTTGAGAGCAAAGTGAGTATAAAACGAATTAGCTAAAATATGTTCATCATCTTGCTTTTATGATCCTTATTTGGCTTTTGAATTATCTACATAATTTATAAATAAACCTTCTCATTTCCAGACTAAAGTCCAGTACGTACCACGCGTACGTGCCGGTGGCGGTGTCAGCGACCCAGGTGTCGTCGTTCTGCCGCGGCGTCTGCGTCAAGCTGCAGGCCTGCCCGTGTCTCTTCGGCCCCGACGAGCACAGCGACCACTGCCCTAATGACTGCCAGCGGGTTGACAAGTCCACCTTCCGTAAGTTTATCATCATCGTCATCTTGCCCTATCCTAATTTTTCATTTTCATCATACCTTCAATGGGAAAGAAAACTGGGAAAAACATTCCAATAAGTTAATAGTAACATATCGGGATTTTTTCCCTATTGTGTGTGCGGTAGAACGTCCCCTGTTAAACAACCGGCTAAATGGGGGATTGAGCCATTGAGATCCAAAAGGATCGGCGTGTCTTATGCGCGTAACTGTAACCAAAATCAAACTCAAAATCGTTTATTCAAATTAGGCTGATAAATCAGCACTTTTCGAACGTCAAAAACAAAAGACAGCCCCAAAACGCTCGCCCTTCACCACTTCCTATGTGTTTTTGCTGGGAAGAAGAAGTGAACCTTTGTCAGATCCGAGGTTCGATATTTTTATAAACCATAGATAAAACACAAAATATATCAATTACAGATCACAACACCGAACGCCGAGGCAGACCAAAAGGCAGCGTCAACGGCAGGAGGAAAAAGAAAAAGGCCGCTCCAGAGAAGAAGGAAAAGGAGCAGCAGCCGTCGCAGGAGACGGAGAGCAACAAGGACGTGGAGTCCGTGGAGAGCGAGCACAGCGCCGGCTCCGCGCCGCCCTCCTCGCCCGGCACGCGGCCCGGCTCGCCGTGCGGCTCGCCCGACGCGCCGCGCCGGCGCCGCCACACGCACTACCCCAAGCTGGAGATGAAGACGCGCGGCGCCAAGCTGCCCAACTTCGCCATACAGATGAAGGAGGCGCACTGGAACAAGAAGGACGTGCAGACCATATACAGCAACACGTGCGTCAAGAAGAACGCGCACGACAGCGACACCGAGAACGAAACCAACGAGAGCAGCTCCAATTCCAGAGACGCCAAAAACATATCCGACGTGTCGGACTCCGAGGAACCAGAACTGAAAAAGTTGAAATTCAACACTTACGATCCTCTGCCGACCGATAACAAAATGTTTGAAAAGGATATGGCCATGACCTGGATGAAAGGAAAACTAAAGCTCTCGCCAAACCCGCTGGATTGGTCCGTCGACGACGTGTACGCCTACCTGAGCAGCACTGACGACTGCAAACTGATTGCAGACAAGATGAAGCAGGAGGAGATAGACGGACAAGCCTTCGTCATGCTAGATCTGCCCGTCATCAGGGAGTTCTTGCACATGAAGAAGGAATTTGCGCTGCAACTTAGTAAACATATAGCTATGATGAGGTGGTATATAATCAATTTTGAAGATTGTGGAGAGTCGTGATTTTGTTCCTTGTTCTATTCTTTGTCTAGTCCACAATAAAGTATTTGTTGAATAATTAAATCACGAGTTTATATTTGAATACGTCGTTTTGCGGAATTTCCTGCACAAAAAGTTATAAAGTTTAGACATAAATGATTTCTAATATTTCCGGTCATGGGAAAAGTCCTCATTGAAGTGTGGGTGATTTTCAGAAAATAATATCATCTGACGCCCAGGAAATATAATTTTGATATTTCATTAAATCTTCTAAATGTACCTAATATGATCTTAAAGAATATATTGGTAATTAAAACTATTGGTAGCTAAAACTGCAATTAAAATTAAACCAAAATTTTATCGGGCATTCTGCTACTAACACAAGACCAATCGTATTCCAATGACATTCGATTGGTTTGCGATTGGTCTGCTATTTTGGTGATTTTGGTCTATACGGTAGTTTGCTGTACAATCAGTTTGCAATCGTAAATAATTTGCAGACAAAATGATTCATTATGGAATTACAGAAAAGGATAAAAACGTTTATTTCAAAGAAAAAATAGCGGAATGCCACATACGCTTCAATCATAATCGAGTCGGGATTTGATCCCAATCGAACCGAGTCGAACGTGAATCGTATGTCGCTTAAGTAAAATTAGGAGAATCGGGCCCCTGCTCATCATCCTCCGAGCCTTTTTCCCAACTATGTTGGGGTCGGCTTCCAGTCTAACCGGATTCAGCTGAGTACCAATGCTTTACAAGAAGCGACTGCCTGTCTGACCTCCTCAACCCAGTTACCCGGGCAACCCGATACCCCTTGGTTAGACTGGTGGCAGACTTACTGGCTTCTGACTACCCGTACCGACTGCCAAGGATGTTCAATGACTATGTAATGGCAAATGGCACTTGTTTGTTTGTTATGAATTATAATAGGTAATATCATTGAATGAAATGAATAGTCTCACTCAAATAATATAATCGGTGAACTTCGCTCGATGTCGGCTCCATTCGGTTAATTTCGGTTTTCGAACCCGAGTTAGAGATAATTCAAGTCGAGTGAATTCAAGTTAGGCCTACTCGCCGTCCAAGCTTTATTCGGATTAGGTCATCGAGTGCGGTTAACATTGTGTGCCGGAGAAATGTGTTTAAATATGTTTTAAAGTGATTTATTATATTTCTTGTTAGATACACGAGTACTACGAAGTAGGAGACCTGTGACAATGGGTACAACAAACACATTTTATTTCATCGCGTTACTATCATGTTCTGCGGTGTTATGTGAGTATTAATTACAACAATACCAAAATACCAATGTAATAAAATATAGCGAATAAAAAACTACATTACACATTATTGTCTATACAGGGGCGGAGTGTAGAAGTTGGAATTACGCTTAAGGGCTTATTACACTTGATTAGAGTAGATTTAAGTGTTAACACTTTGTGTTAACAATAAAAATTTGTACGCCTGATCATGGCAGAGTATGGTTAGTAGAACTTATAACTACACCTAACAACTGTTTTGTACCCATATTCCGACAAATAAATGTTTCTTTCTTTCTTCTTTCTTTCTAAATTCAGTCGTCTAAACGATGCAGTTACTAAATTCAGTCAATTGTAATCGCATTTTCAATCATTAGGAAGGTAGGTTTCATTAAATCATTTAGAAAGCTAAATTTAGTAAAGTTTAAGCTAAGTTTAAGCTCTTTGGGGCACTATGAGTAGGGCTACCATCTCGAATTTCGCCCGGACACAAGGACGGATCCAGGAGGAGGGTCATGGGGCGGAAATGGGGGTAATGGGCATCAAAAAGGAGAAAACGGGACCCTGATACTAAGAATCCGCTGTCCAGGTTGACAACATGCTGTATCTCATGAACCCCGGAATTTTCACAGAAATTGTATTGCTGTTGCCGCTATAACTAATAATACAAATTACGCGCCCTTTTCTACGTGTAAACACTTTTCATATGTTTAGTCTCTAACCTGAAAAAAAAATTCGCGCTTTCTTTATTTATACTGATATATGAAGAAAGAGCTTTCATCTACGTTTAGTCCTCGACATGATGAATATTGTTTTAATGGTCATAGTAAATGGATAAAAAATTAGGTCTTGTTTGGTTTTAATTGTTCATTTAGTCTTCGTCCGGGGAAATTATGCGATTTATGCCAAATATCCGGGGTTTTTTTATGTTTGTCCGTATTGGGCGTTTGAGATGGCAGCCCTGCTTGTATGTAACTAACTATGTATGTATGTAAGAAATTCAGCCGATTGGAGCCCATTCCGGTCTGTGTGAAGAGAAAAATAGGTCTGTCTGAACGGACCCAGGTCCGAATTATTTTGTACTTTTTAAAAGCCTGTTTTTAGTTGTTTTTTTTTAAATTGAATTTTTACACATACATTTATTTGGTGGATCTACGTGGCCAATAGTGAGAAACAAAGTTCTTATTAGTTGTTGTGTAAAAATGTGCCTTGTATCGTTATATTTAACCAGTATGACATCATATAAACTGAGCAGTAAGAGTAAATTGGTGCTAAAACACTGATCTAACAATACTACATAAACACCTTGACATTTACAATTAAGTGAGTTATTCATATTCTTATGACTGAATATGAAAGACAGACAACCACTTTAGTTATTCTTGCATAGTGTTTTTTGATATAGGTACCTACAAAAAATAACTCGAGTCCAACGGTTGGGAATGCCTTAAGTATAAGAAATCAAAAATAATGTTTGTGTCTTATGTGACAAAAGTATAATTCTAAAAAATCATTAAACCTACAATCTAACTTCTAAGTTATCAAAATGACTAAAAGAAATGATAATGAAACCAAGCAGTTTAAGATAAAAATGTCAGGATAGGTCAACAAATGATAACTTATTTTATTTTACAATTTTACGTTAATTAGATAAAATGTTTGCTATTTTCATCTCAACCTATACCTACAAATACCTACTTCTCTGTTTTCAAATTACACACATATCAGTAAAAATGTAACGAACAGTAGAGATATTTCAGTTTAGGACCATTTTCTCCAACATCATCCTCCGAGCCCTTTTCCCAACTATGTTGGAGTCGGCTTTCAGTATAACCGGATGTAGCTGAGTACCAGTGCTTTACAAGGAGCGACTGCCCTATCTGACCCCCTCAACCCAGTTAACCAGGCAACCCATGGTGTCAGACTTACTGGCTTCTGACTACCCGTAACGACTGCCAAGGATGTTCAATGACAGCCGGGACCTACAGTTTAACCTGCCATCCGAATATATTAGTGTTAATTAATATCTAAACTTTAATTAGTGAAATCATAACACAAGATAATGTCAGTGGAAGATTCCTTCTTTTTATTGCTACAATTTTAGATAAAACATTATTTAACACTTTTTGTATGTACAAATAAAAAAAATATACAAAGACGCTATCTATTACATAACATTTAAGTAAAACCGGTTCTTCACGGTCGAGCCAGAATTGCAGATATCCGTAATCGCAAAATCATAGTGAACGAGCCTCGGGCGCGAGGGCTGTTTACGGTCTGCAAAACTAAGTGAAATATTTTAAAAAATCAAAATTAGGAAATATGAAGTTGGTTCTTTTCGCCCGCATATTTTTTTCCAGAAAAGTGGCTTAATATTGCGACATATACGTGGCAATGCAGCCAGAGAATATTCAGTGTTCCACTTGCAGTCTGCAACACACTGAACTAAATCTGTTGTACTTTGATTTTTTGGATTACTTATGACTAGATATTGATTTCATGGGTAATCACTACAGAGCTTTTGTTAAATATATTGTTTGTATGCAGCACTCATACCAGAAATCACGGAGGGACCAGAGAACCTCGCCGTCGTGGATGGTTCCGAGGCTGTGCTCAAGTGCAGAGTGATTGGAGACCCGAAGCCGATCGTCATATGGACGAAGGATTATGCTGAGGTTACTGGTCGGAAGTAAGTATTCTTGAATGCCATAGTCTAGTCTAGTAAGTCTATCTTCCAGGCGGTAGAGGTCCGTAGGCAAGGATGAGAATCGAAAATGACTTCTAACGAGACATTTCCGAATTTGTAATATGGAACAAACCACAGTCTAAAAAGGCTAGAGAATATTTACTAACGGAGTTAACCTTTTGTTTACCTGTGCCCACCTATGCTGGGTAGTTAGAATAGACTTATCAAATAATCTCGTTACTGTAAGTAGATTTATTGATGAAATATCAACCTATTGTTATCCATTTCCTATACTGTGCCCTTGTCCAGGTACAACGTAACTGCTGACGGCGACCTGGTGATCCACTATGCGTCGTACCCCGACTCGGGCAACTACCAGTGCTATGCAATGAACAAGTTCGGAGCGGCATCCGCTTCCGTAACACTTGATGTTAAGAGTAAGTATTTAAGTAATTACATAGAGCTTAACCTTTTTCTTTTAAAACACTGGAAAACATAATATATTCAACTTTTGACGAAATTGCTGCTGGACCAACTGAAAGTTTTATTTTACTAGTATATATCTTTTTTAATTCCTACGCTATTACAACTGTAGTGACTGACTGACTGTACTGACAGAAAAACCTTACAATCTAAAATAATTTTGAGTAATATTCAAAACACCTTATCACCACAGAACGCACAATAATCACCGACAGGCCGGAAGACTATGAAGTAGCAGCGGGCTCCACCGCCACATTCCGTTGCAACGCGAACGCGGACGCCTCGCTCGAGCTTCAGATCATTTGGCTGAAAGACGACCAGCAGATCGACTTCGAGAATCAGCCGCGGTTCCACATGTCTTACGATTATTCTCTGCAGATCTCTGATGCCACGGAGCTGGACGCGGGAGAGTATACTTGTATCGCGAAAACGGCCATTGATGAAGCTAGGGCGAAGGCTACGCTTACTGTACAGGGTGAGTTTTTCTTGTATTGCGATTGATCGTCCATAACACAGTAGTGGCCCCATATTCTATCTTAAATTATTATGTCATAAATTATATTTTAAAGATTTCTATAATGATAACTGCTCCCTTCCAGATACAACTAACTACATAAGTACTGCACTATTTGGCAAAGTGCCAAAATTACTTCTGATAAGATAGTTGCTCTATGTATATTGTTTTGACGGATCATCATGGACTTAACATTATCTCTCCTGCTTTTCCCCGGGGGAGAATGTGTGAACACTTCCATATATTTCGTAATTTTATTGGGTGTTCCAAGTAATAAGTGCCAACACCCCGCGTTCCGTCGCCCACGCGTAAGCTGCATTCCGTTTCTCGCCATATCGTTCCGGCGTAGACATTTATAGTTCTTACTTTCCATGCTTGTTATTGGCAAATTCCAGATAAGCCAAACCCTCCGCAACTGGAAGGCGTGAAATGCAACGAGCGTACCGCCACTCTGCGCTGGCACCCCATGGGCGACAACCGAGCTCGCATCCTACGCTACTCCATAGAGTACAACACCACCTTCACGCCCGACACCTGGTACACGGCCGGCGTCAACGTGCCAGCCTTCTACACATACTGGACCGTCCAGCTCAGTCCCTGGGCTAACTATACCTTCAGGTAACTGTCGCTATATCATCAGCATCCTGCGACACCCGGTACAGCCGACAGTCAGATGAAAAGCAGTGTTCAATACCGAGTGACTGACCAATTTGCTCTGTCTGCTGCCTTGAATGAAATGCAAATCCCTCGCACTCAGTCTAAGAGATTCATTTGCCTCATGAGAATGTATTTGATTGCAGAGTGAGCGCGTGGAACAAGATCGGGCCGTCCAGTCCGTCGTCGCACTCCGAGGTGTGCAGCACGCAGCCCGACGTGCCCTACAAGAACCCCGACAACGTCGTCGGCGAGGGCTCCGACCCCACCAACATGGTCATCTCTTGGGAGGTACATATGTTCACTAAATTATTTATATACACACCTGTGTACTTTTGGAAGATTTTACAGCCAGAACAAGCAAGAGCATTTTTTCGCATGCTTATACCAGTTAAGGAGCACTTGGAGGAAATTATCCCGGCCCAACCTCATTGCTGAGTGACTAATGATGGTCACGGTCCCCAATCTATGGGGGAACGACTTTGATGATGATGATGATACCAGTTAAAAACTATCTTTCCAATATACCGCAAAGCGTTCTTATTCTCTGGATCACTCAATTTGTGAAAAAATATGTAATTACTTTATTGGCTTGATTATTTTCCAGAAAATGCCACAAATCGAGCACAACGGTCCTGGGTTCTACTACCTGGTGACTTGGCGCCCCAACATTGATGGTCAACCCTGGGTGGAGGAGCAGGTCCACGACTGGCAGCAGACGCAGTACGTCGTCACCAACACACCCACCTTCGTGCCTTACAAAATTAAGGTAACAATAATCATTTTTATTTAGCACTGCATTCCATTTTTCGCCCATGTCGACCAATTGAGTACATTTTACAACTGTATGGTTATAACATGTAATACTTGTGAACTCAGTAACAATTAAAAAATGTCATAAATTGCCTGTGATTATTCATAACATTTCATCGAATAATGTAATTCCCCAGGTATCTGCAGTGAACTGTAAGGGTAAATCCAACGTGACTCCCATGGAAGTGATCGGCTGGTCGGGCGAGGACGTGCCCCTGCAGGCGCCGCAGAACTTCACCCTCGTGCAGGTCACCACCGGCACCACTGCTCTACTCAACTGGGACCCCGTGCCGCCCGAGTCCGTGCAAGGACACTTCAAGGGGTACAAGATACAGACCTGGGTGGATGGAGAGGAAGATAGCCTCAAGGAAATACTGGTCAAAGCCGACGCATCCAGCGCTCTAGTCAGCGAGTTCAAGCCCTTCAAGAAGAATAACGTCAGGATCTTAGTATACAATGGACGCTACATCGGACCACCCAGCGACACCCTCAGTTTCTACACCCCTGAAGACAAACCCGGCTCTGTCAAGTCATTCGAAGCGTACCCCATCGGGTCATCAGCCATGCTACTCAAGTGGGAAAAACCTATCGATGAAAACGGAGTCCTCACTGGATACAATATCTACTACCAAAAAGTCACCGGCACTTCTCTAGGACCCACCCAAGAAAGGAACAAGGAAATCGACCCTAAGTTCGACCACGCAAAGTTGGCTGGACTCGAACCCAACACCAGGTACCGTATTGAAATCAGAGCAAAGACCAAGGCTGGGGAAGGTGACAAGTATTTCGTGGAACAGTCGACGAAATCAGTTGAGAAGGCCAAGCCAGACATTCCACAGTTTGAGACGAGCACACTGCCTGCTAAGGAGGGGACTGCGCATATCTTGGTTCGTTGGATTCCTTCGTTGGACGGTCACGCGGGCACTCACTTCGTGGCGTGGTACAAGCTGAAGGGTCACCCCGACTGGTCGAAGACTAACGAGGTGACGGATGATGACTACGTGATCCTGACGGGCTTGGAGCCGGGACAGGTGTACGAGGTGAAGCTGACGGCGCATGATGGAGAGTACTTCAGCGCCAGCGAGATCAAGGATGTCGATACTACCATTGGTAAGCCCTCCCTTATATCTCTCCTTTATGTATGATGAAGAGAAAATATATGTTGTGGAGGGATACCTACTTATGTTGAAGTGAACGTTGATGTCATACTATTGTTGCATTTATGTAGTATTTTAAGTAGGTTTGTGTTTACATCTTCTGCGTTTTTTTATTACAAGACGTAAATAAAAATGTTATTTCTACTTTTTGCACAAAACTCTTTTATTGAAAGCGTATTGGACATTTGAAACACAGCACGTTATTATCAAATAAAGATATTATACCTAAACACGTGTTGATGATGAGCACAGATCTTTTAATAAAATAATGTTGTAGACCTATAGTTTTTTTCTCAAACACGAGAAGTTGAACCACGACCTAGAAATCATGGTACACAAATTATAGTACTTAAGGTTATCGCAAAATTTTTAATCTCAAAAAGGTCTAAGGTTAACAAAACAAAGAAACGATAAACTTTATATATTTTTTTTGTACTGATTTTAACATCGATTTATTGTAGTGAGTGTTGCTATTATCATTCTCTATATTAATCGTTTTAACTTACAATCTTGTTTGCTGTGAAGAAATGTTAATGTTACGGAGCCGAAACGTGGACACTGACGGTACGGCTGGTCCACAAGTTTAAAGTCGCTCAGCGGGCTATGGAAAGAGCTCTATGCTTGGCATTTCTCTGAGGGATCGCATCAGAAATGAGGTAATGCGTCAGAGAACCAAAGTCATCGAAGTGCAGCTGAAGTGGCAGTGGGCTGGCCATATTAGCCGAAGAACCGATAACCGTTGGGGTAAACGAGTTCTAGAGTGGAGACCACGACTCGGCAAACGTAGTGTAGGACGTCCTCAGGCACGGTGGAGTGATGACTTGCGCAAGGCGGCTGGCAGGAGCTGGATGCGAGCAGCCGAAAATCGATCTCAGTGGCGTGCATTTGGAGAGGCCTATGTCCAGCAGTGGACTGCTATAGGCTGATGATGATGATGTGAAGAAATGTTAGCTATTTTATTTTTGAAGAAAGGTGTTTCCGTACCATAAAGAAAAATTGAGAATACGAGGGTAGTGGTTAGCTCATTCTTAGCCTTCCGCCGCGATATGGTTGGTCCAGGGGCCCGATTCTCCTAATTTTACTTAAGCGAAATGTGATTCACATTCGACTTAGATCCAATCACGACTCGATTACGATTGAAGCATATGTGGCATTCCGCTATTTTTTCTTGGAAATTAACGTTTTTATCCTTTTCTGTCATTCAATAATGAATCATTTTGTCTGCAAATGATTTATGATTGCAATATGATTGTAGAGCAAACTAACGTATAGACCAAAATCACCAAAATAGCAGACCAATCGCAAACCAATCGAATGTCGTTAGAATACGATTGGTCTTATATTAGTAGCAGAATGCCCGATATGGTTAAAACTGCTATTGCGATTCAATTTCTATTCGATTTTGATATTATTAACTTAAGAGAATCGGGCCCCAGATCTTTTGTAGTTAGGGCATAGCACTATTTGCGATACCAGTGCGTCGTCTTAACCCCTTTATTAGTGATAACCGAGCACAAGTAAAACTCCTACACAAGGCCTAGTTGAGTGTGTCAATCATGGTAGGATTCCCACTTCGCTCTACCACCATAACCTTTGTTTTAGCTCTATTTATTAAAAGTTCTAGGTCTCTGCAATGGGTCTCTGTGGCGCCGATTGTCAGTCGGATCGTCCTGCGCGCGTCGCTATGTCAAGAGTCTTAATTTTTCGGGAGGTATTTTTGGGAAATTACTTATGGTGAGGTTACCATGTCTTTCCCAGGCAGTTGATCCTCTTAAGGAGATTTAGTTCCTCAGGGCTGCTGGTGTCCGGTTTGGATCGGGTTACTCGACCACCGCCCGAACACTTAGTGTTGACTTATTACGATGCGATGGCTAGTTCTAGATTCCATCAACCCTCTTCTTTATTATTATCCACAATGTCAGAGCTGAATGTAATGCAACAATGTACATTCGCCAGGTGTCGTCGTTCTGCCGCGACGTCTGCGTCAAACTGCAGGCCTGCCCGTGCCTCTTCGGCCCCGACGAGCACAGCGACCACTGCCCTAATGACTGCCAGCGGGTTGACAAGTCCACCTTCCGTAAGTTTATCATCATCGTCGTCCTGTCCGTATCCCAATTTTATTAGGGGTCGGCACAGCTTGTTTTCTTCTTCATACCTTCAGTGGGAAAGAAAACTGGGAAAACACAATTCAATATGTTAATAGTAACATATCGGGATTTTTTCCCTATTGTGTGTGCGGTAGAATGTCCCTTGTTAGACAACCTGCTAAATGGGGGATTCAGTCATTGAGATCCAAAAGGATCGGGGCGTCTTATGCGCGTACCTGTAATCTTTGCCAGATCCGAGGTTCGATGTTTTTATAAACAGAAAAATAAAACATAAAAAAACAATTACAGATCAATACACGGAACGCCGAGGCAGACCAAAAGGCAGCGTCAACGGCAGGAGGAAAAAGAAAAAGGCCGCTCCAGAGAAGAAGGAAAAGGAGCAACAGCCGTCGCAAGAGACGGAGAGCAACAAGGACGTGGAGTCCGTGGAGAGCGAGCACAGCGCCGGCTCCGCGCCGCCCTCCTCGCCCGGCACGCGGCGAGTTTGAAGATTTTGGATTGTCTTGATTTTGTTCCTTGTTCTATTCTTTGTCTAGTCCACAATAAAGTATTTGTTGAATAATTAAATCACGAGTTTATATTCATATACAATTTATTACGAATACGTCGTTTTGCGGAATTTCCTGCACAAAAAATTACAAAGTTTAGACATAAATGATTTTTCATTTTCCCGGTCATGGGAAAAGTCCTCATTGAGGTGTATATTTTTCTTGGCGTAGGAAACCTTGACAGGTATTTCTCTATCGGGTGCATTATAGTCCTGTAGCTGCTCGACATAGTTCTTCAGCTCCAGCTTCTTAGCAGCCAGCCTCTCCATGTTCTCTGCAGATGCAACAGGTTTACCTTCACTTGAGCTTAGAAAAGGCTCTTTTATGTTGATTTCCGATAGCAGGTTTCGTTCATTCATCTTGATTTGTACGCATGGGTTTCCACTTAAAAGATAAATATTGAAGATCTCTTCCTTGTTAGAGCGACTTTTTGGTTTAGAAGAACGATCAGTCAAAGTGGAATCCGTGAGATAATTGTCATTCTTGTACGCTTCTACTACCGAATGCAGGTGTTCCGCCGTAGAAATAGTGGTTGTATCGAAGCTGGAGTCGTCGTCGAAGCTGCTTATATGAGTTTCTTTGTCTTTAAACGATATGGCCGCGAAGTCATTCGATTTCTTGCTCTCATTAGAAATTAGAGTTTCCGAAGACATAATGTGGTGTATCATATCTTTAATGAACTCTTCCATATCAGCTAACGCGTCCTCTTTATTTTTAGCAAGAATCTCGTTAAATCTCTTTTTATAAACTTCAAAGTCACGCATGCTTGCATAGAAATTATCAAATATCTCTTGAACAGTCGTTCTGAAAAATTTGATGTTTGACTCCAAACTTGTGAGCGAGTTGTCAGTTTGTAGTTCCTGTGACATGTTCTTGAATATTTTCAACTCTAATTTATCAAGTTCCGAATTAGTTAAAGATCCTTTGTCGCCTACAGTTGAATCTTCATGGTTGGAATCTTTAACGGGCACTTCATCATGTTCATATTTCTTGTAATACTCTCCAAGACTTCTAAAGGAGGCGTGTTCATTTAAGTCGCGTTTATTAGAACCGGTCGGTAAAACGTACTCTTTTTGGAGGACAACATTGACCTCCGACTTACAGCAGTTTTCAGAGTGCTCCGTGCATCTGGGTATGTAATAGCTATGCCTGGCTCGAAGGGCATGATTAGTTTGGTCACCTGTAATGAAATGAAGCAATTTATTAAATACTATTCAATTCCGCCCTCAGCTTTGCACTCCGAGTAGGAGACCTCATATAAAAAGAAACCTCAATAATCAGCAGTCGCATTTTACGCCAGTCACATAGCCAGGCAATAATGATTTTGCTTAAGTTACCCAAGAAAATCGACTGCTTAGGAAATTAAAACCATTATTTAAGTAGATGCTACATTTACCCATTGTATTCAACTTCCAATATTTTTATGATCATTGATGTAGCAAGCGAAGGGAAAATAATTATTATTTAATCCTTTTAGACTTGAAACAATACACTTCATAGATTTATATCTGTTATAAACACAAAAATAAAACAATCACGACTGTAATTTTTGTAAAGTTCTGAAAATTAAATGCATATGATGACTTAAAACGTCAGATTTCATTCAAAACGTCTGTAAAGTAAGTATTTTATTCTCTTTGAAAGGGTCATTTTAGAAAAGAAGTAAACGTTCCTCATTCAAAATTCGCGCCTTAGAGCAATAAATTTGGAGCGGTGACCCCATAGAGTAGGTGAACCTTCCGGTGACATATACACTACAACTACAAGCTATTCAGTTTACACTACTGCTTTCACACTAGCGAATATTCCGCTGGATTTTTAGGAACTACTGTTTCAAACGATCGACGGCATCCGGATTCGTGCCCAAACTGATTTTTCGACGCATGGAATGTGTTGTGCGTACTCATTTCTCGCGTCTAAAAAATCCGATAGTGTCTAAGCGCTCTTAGATTAACGGTTTCTAACTCGTTATTTCAAATTCCAAAAGGTTTCTGAGAACATTTAGAGACTTTGATGAACTTCGTTTAAATAAGTAGGTGTTTATTGAAAATACTGATATGATTTTATTCCGACGACCATAAATACAATAACCACTATAATTTCAAATTCAAAACTGTTAGCAACTTCTTGGTCAAAAAAACAAGTTCTTGAAACTATTGTTTCTAAACGTATATAGAAACTTCCATTGTCTATGGTTACTAGAAAAGAGAAAGATATTCGATGTAAGTTCAAGTGGAAAAGAGCTAGCAATCGATACGGCATTGGACAAGCTTGTCTATGCCAAGCCAGTCATTGAACCGTCAATTGCTGAACGAACGAACGACAGTGAATCTCAGAGGCCCCGCCTTTAAATCCGTAATTTTATTATTTCAGTTGGTTTTCGCGATGATATTATTATAAAAACAGGCATTTAGGTAATAATTTTCACTAGTTAAAATACTTAAACTTAATCTGTGTTAGGATACATCAGGTTAGCATTAACGGAATGCAATTATTGATTTACCGTGTAAGGCAACAAATAGTGAGTTTGTGCGGGTTTTCTGGCGTTACCCTGTTGTGAAACCGTGTAAATATAAGGGCTAAGGGAATTGCGGTACTTTTTAACTTTCCGTAACAAGTTTTTGTGTCAGAAGAGGTCGACAATTTAGTGTATTTTGTTGTTGCTATTTTTAGTGGGTGTTGTCATTGTGGTCCAAGCTTTATTCGGATTAGGTCATCGAGTGCGGTTAACATGTGTGCCGGAGAAATGTGTTTAAATATGTTTTAAAGTGGTTTATTCTATTTCTTGTTAGATACACGAGTACTACGAAGTAGGAGACCTGTGACAATGGGTACAACAAACACACTTTATTTCATCGCGTTACTATCATGTTCGGCGGCGTTATGTGAGTATTATTTACATTTTTATTTAAGTTTAATAACTTGTTTGGTGTCCTAAGTTAGATTTACATTATTCCTGGCCTAATTTCATTCAACATTTTCTCAATTTTATTGCTCCTAGAGAAATAATTAAGTAAAGAGACAGTTTGTGTATGTGTACAACTCTCTCTTGTAACTGTCGTAATTATTGCCTTCCTGCTTGCATTCAACAATAGCAATGTATTAAAATATACTGAATAGAAAACTACATTACGTATTACACCAACTTTTTTTTTAACGAGAATATGCACATTGTGAAATGCAGATATTTCATTGTTTAGTTTCATTCAATATGTGTATCAACTCATTTCCTCCTGAATGTTTATGAAAAGCCATGAATGAAATCTCAACCTATAGAACAACAGATTTGATTGATGAGTGACACTCAAATACTATTGTCAATCAATTTATTTGCAATTGCATAAAATCGCAATTAAAACATGATGAATTCATCAAGGCCTCTAAACTCTTTGATGACATAAAAGGCATCCATTAGTCATAGGTATCATATCTTAATTTAGTAGTCCGCCAGATTTGTAATTGACAACATTGTTTTGTCCTTGCTCACGCCGTGATCAAGATTTTGATGTCATAGATTGAATTTAGCTCCGTTGGGGCTACCTGGCTCGGTACATTCTCATAATGAATGAGATTCTCACAGGAATTGTTATTTGAGAAGACTATTATTGAAAAAGCTGTTTTATGAATGATTAATGTTATTGAAATGAGTAAATTACTTACATTCAATCATTTTTATTAAAAAGAGCATTGTTTTTGTTACCATATTTTATTGTTGTTATGGTATGCGCAAATGCTTGTGCACTATAATATGTCCTGCGCAGTTGGCTAATCTCCTTACATGAAAACAGCCACCGTAGCCGATAATTGGCTTGGTGGACATCATTTTATTGTTGTCACTGCAGTAAACTTAACTAAAGAAAATACAAAAGTTGTTCTCTTCTTGTCTGCATAATTTAATTTATCTTAGGTTTGATAGGAAAAAAAGCTTTTTAAGTAATGAACTTTTTGAATCTTATTTGCATTCTCTCAGGAAAGAAGGACTCAATAAATTGTATTATATTGTATTACTCAATATATTTTCATGCGAAACAATTAGTTTTTCTGCATAGGCCACACTTAATTATTTTTTTCTTCTCATGATCTTAATATAAAAGCACCAGTGTATCAACCGAAAATGTGATTCAAGTTGTCTAGTCTCAACGTAAACTCTAAATTATGATAAAAATTCGTTCTTAATATTTCCAAGTAGAATATTCAGTATTGCATCTTACTTTTCTGCATTTTAAATTCACCAAAATGGCTTGAGTCACCTTGGCAGTGTTGCATCTTCATCTATCTATCTATACATATATAAGAACAAACACACAACACAAAGAATACTCGTTATTGTATGCAAAAGGCAGTATTAGCATAATTTTTCTGTTTGTATGTTTGTCATACTATCCACATCGGTATTGGCAGTTGGAGTGTAGGGCCACTATAAAAGATTGGCATGCACAGGGCTCCGATTGTAGTAGAGACCATTGCCAACTAGATCATAATGCAACCTGCATGCCTTCTCTCTCAACAATTGACCAATAGATTCTTAAAATGAATAGATACTCTTATAGACTACATTATTTTTTAATTTGAATTTTTGCATGTAGAACTATTTATTTAATCTATGTGGCCCGTAGTTAAAAACAAAGGCTCTTATTGGTAGTTTGGTGAAAATGAGAATTGTACATACCTATATTTAAAAAAAGTATGACATCATATAAACTGAACAGTAGGAGTCAATTGGTGCTAAAATACTGACCTAACCCAATGCTATGTAAGCACCTTGACATTTACAATTAACTGGGTTATTTAAGTTTTAATAAAAAAAGAATATGAAACACAACCACTTTAGTTATTCATGTATGGTGTTTTTTGAATATAACATACAACAAAAATAAGTACAAAAAATCAAAATTAATTTATGGTGGCAAAATATAATTCTAAAAGGCTTGTGTTTAAACACCACCCAAAAAAGTACCTATTTTACTACCAAAAAAATTCTAAACGGTTACCAAAATGGATACATAAAACCATTTTTTCGTATTATTGACTACTAAAAAAATATATGGACGCCTTTAAAATACACTTTAGACCAAATATTATATATTGTCACTACTTAGATGTTACCAATTATGTAATACCATGACTCCTAATTTGGTAATTTTTGTTAGACTAAAAAAAGCTAACGATCGCTAGAATATTTCCCAAATACCAATTAATATACTGGGGTTCCCAAACGTACGTCGCTTATTTATTGTTATATGAATTTGTGTGTAACTCAGTACGTTTAAAATGTAAGCACGCAACATGCAGCAAGCATGGCTTCTGTCACGGCTCCGGCGCTGCGGGGCTCCGGCGGTCCCATGCGAGCTTATCGTCGCAGATGGTTTTCACGCTCACTACCGCAGCTTCGGCTTGCTGGCCGGCTCCGCCGTCCAGCCTCAGCCGCGGCGGCGAGCCTTAAAACTACCTGCGCCTCAGCTCGCAGGCCGCCTCGCCCCTCCGCGCCTACGCGGTTTTGAATTGCACTCTAGGGGTAGGGCAGACAAGACTACGCGGAGTCGGTTTTGCAGCGATTCGTTTTCGTCACTAACTTTTTGGTAGTAATATTAGTCTTTTAGTTGGATAGAATTTGGTGACCATTAATCCATTTTGGGAACCAAAAATAATATTTGTGCGAGATTTGCGACATTTCTGATGTTATTTTATTTTTTTTGGATCGTAATATTATATATTTTAGTGCCCTTTTAATAAAGTCCATTTATTTTTTTTGGAGTTGTTTATTTTATTTGGTGCCTCAGCTTAAAGTCTTAAAAATATTTTTGGTGACCGCCTAAATTATACCCATTCTAAAACATCATTAAAGCTACAATCTAGCTTCTAAGACATCAAAATAACTTTCGCCGACAACATAAACAATTTTTTTTTATATAAAACAACTGATTAGAAAATAGAATGTGAAAATTCATAGTAAACATTTTTTTAAAAGGAAACTGACGTTTATGTTGTCGGTAAACTTGAGCCCTTAGGCTGCCCGCCCACATCCGATAAATAATCGGCGACAGATTTTTTGTAGGCGAAAAAAATAAACACAGTGATAGCAATAGTGCAACGCACATGCTCTACAAAAAGTCGGTTAGAAAATCCTACAAAATCGGCCCGATTATCTGACCTACAGAAAGTCTGACGACTGACGTGGGCGCATAACCTTAGTTTGGTAATAGAATACGTCATAACCATAGCATTCTGTGTCCAGTGACGTCACCGCCGAAGATAGTGAAGCAGCCGACGCAAGAGGAAATTCTGTTCCAAGTGGCGCAGCCCGGCGAGGTGGACAAGCCGTTCATCATAGAGTGCGAGGCCGAAGGCGAACCGGCTCCTAAGTACGTCACCTTGTTTTACTACTTTAAACTTGTGCTATCTGATAGCTGTTTCTTTTACTCGGAGGTATTCTTTATTTTGCCTCAGGTTTCATTCTATCTTCAAAATTTTATACTAGGTAGTACATAAATGGGAATGTTTGACGCCAAGGGTGCTTTCGCTAACTTACATACCCATTAATTTTCGGGATTCTGTCCCTGACACCCTGTATTATCAGCATCGTTAGGCTAGATGTAAGCTGATAATTGTTCGTAAACCACGTAAGTAACAACACGCCCACTACCATAATAACATATCGTAACAAACTTATTCAGATTCACCTTAAAGCTTGTGACGGTAAGCCTCTCACGAAATAAATTACATACTTGGCTTATTAATTCATTGATCTTTATTCAGTATTCTTACAAACAAGTCACAGAACCTTGTGACAATTAAGAAGCACATAAGTTTAAATATAATCTTTTCTGCACTGCCACAGTGGCGCCAGTCATAATTATTGCAGATGGCCAGTAGTATCAATGACACACCAACACTGAAAATATTATTTATTTTTGCAGTAAGAGGAATTCAGTCATTAATTTATTTGTCACTGTTAATTACTGAGAAATCTTAACACATTTCTGTGGCAACATGAAGTGTCTTATTAGCGCCAGAATTGTAAAAAGTTAATTGAAGTTCGTTAGATGACAAGTTACAATTTTTCTTCGATATTTACTAAGCTACTTTTCCGTAGATTTTGTGATTTCTATCACCTGCACTCCAGGAGAATAAAATAAAAAAAAAATGAAAAAATAATAATCCACGACACATAAAATAAAGATGGGAAAGATCCACGTAAATGCTCAAATGGACCTCTTTACAAACAATGACATCACTTCCCCAGAAGACTATTTTATTCATAGATAGAATAGAAGATATGACTTTTATTCATCCCCGAAAATACGTATAACAAGTGTTTCAAACCATCATACATGTGAGGCATACATAATACATCACGTTATGAATGAAAGATGGCTGCCGGCTTTTAACATTTTTATTAATTCCTAGATGGAAGTGAACATGCAAACAAAAAACGGCATTCTGTTTATCGTGTCGTAATTTACCTTTTTATTCTGTTTGTAAATAGAGCTAAAATGATGTATAAATGGTGTAAGGAATTTTATGTATGAGGTATTCCATTTCATACCGTTCTACAGTCACGCTTATTCCGTTCTGGATCAGTTAGGAAACGCTCTAGTCTAAGCCTAGCAAAGGTAGGATCCTTGTCGAATATGGTACAGCGGACATTGTGCTCCGGAATAACTAAAAATAAACCATATTTGCGGCCAACCTTATGGTACCGACTTCGCACGTGTCTTGAATCTAAGGTCTAATAATGTTTTCACTCCTTGAAGTCCTGTGTAAGAAATACAAACAGACAGAAGTCATGGGTTCTTTAAAGTGTCATCCAAATACGTTGTAAGCACGTGTGTGTAGGCTCCACAGTGCACGTGTACTTAAATGTACGTTTGGTTCCTCACAACGTGGGATGTGGATTGTTACCACGACCGGCGTCGGTTCTATTGCAATGTAGAACGTGTAGTTTAGAGACTAAAACATGGCCAGTGTTTTAGGAAACAACATTCCTTGAAGTTTTTGTATACAATTTTTTTCTGTCGGCAGCTCTATTTAGACTTCTAGGCCCAACTATACTCATATTAAAAGCCCTAGTCGTACAAATCCCCCCATAGCAGTAGTTTCTGCATGAGTGAAATACATTGACATTTTCATTATGAACTTTACCCTCCAGGCTTCACGGCTCGCGAGCAAAACAAATAGGGTTCCTTTCCTAAATAAATAAAATGCAAGCGGCAAGTAGAAAAGTTTGCAAAAATGGGGAAACATAATAAAAAACCTATCTTTTTGCTATCGCTCTGTCGATGTTGCAAAGATGTTTCGTAGGTGTTAAGAGATCGCTAAACCGAAGGGATAGTAGGGGATCACTTGTAGGACTCGACAAGTATCTACTACCCTAGATTTCCCAGGGGAACTACAGTTTCATTCGAGATATCTAGTGCATATCCTTACCGTGACGTAAGTTCCTGTGTGTTTCAACCTCATCCGCTGCACCGTGATTGAGTGACAAACAAATTGACTCACGTTTGCATTAATAGTTGGATTTATCATGCCGTTATGGTCATCACTTCATAGCTAAACTATTTAGCCTTTGGCCTTTGTGATGTTCATTTATATCTGAAACTTGAGGACCTTTAATGAATATGATTTTCTTGGCAGGGACGTAGTTACATATGCACTATTTTTACCATATAGTGTACCGTTTATTTCAGGTATTTTAGGTTTTTTGAATACATTTTATCAGCAAAAGTCATCACACTTAGTCAATTCCAGGATTCATTCAGATCTCGTTAAATATTGATGGCGAATGAAAGTAAAACTATTTAATAATTCTTCGCACGGTGTATGCAAATGAGACAGACGCGAAATCCTTTTAAATGCTCAGCAGGGCTTAAATCACTTCCTTGTCTTCAATGCGTTACTTGCGCCCTATTAGCGACTAAGTTGTAACTAAGCTTTCTAGGGGTTGACTGCATCGTATCACTTACTGCTTAGAAAATGTGAAGAATAAACTAAGTATATACCTATCTATACAAATTGGTAAGGAACATTCCTAATTATCAAATCACAGAACTCGTCTTGCAAAGAAGGGTTTCTAAAATATATTGGTCTCTTTTAGACTTCCATTCCGTTAACAATACAGGGCAATTCAAAATTGAAAATAAGTAGTTCAATTCATATTACAACATCATCTATTGTTGACGATCTATGAAACTTCTGAATCAATTGTAGTTTTTTGCCCCTACGATACGACATTACGCTGATGATGACCCAGCATTTCTATTCACGATATACACTCGTACTTTGTAGTTCATATGCTACTATAAATACCATACAATAGAGTCCAAGCCACATTTTATATCAAATTATCAAGAGTTACTTTTATATGAGTAATAGGCTGCATGACCTGAGGCAGATAACGGTTTCAAATATAATGATTATAGTGTTCATATCAATTAACTTAACTTACACGTGAAGTCACTTGACCTCAAAAGTTTCTTGACTTCTTACTATCATAATTTTTTTTATATAAAAGCTCAAAAGGTACTTTACTGTGAGAGAAGATAATACTCTTTTACATTGATACAGAATTGACATGCAGAAATGATGTAAACGCAATAAATGGTGGGACTTTTTTCCAGTTAGGTATTATGAGTAATGATTTCAATAACCTAGATGTTCTATCAACAATTGCATGTCAAACAAACAGTAGTTATAATTAGCAAATGGCAGTCTATAAAAAAGCTTGTATAGTGCTGATAATATCCTTTTGTTGACCACACAATATTATAATTGAAACCATTTAATATTAAATTAATAAACAACTAACAAACAATAAGCGAGGCCCATTCATTTGAGTAATAGATAAATTATAAATTAGTAGTAAATAAATGTGGGACCATGAATAATGTATGGCGTGAGTCAGCCTTGGTCGAATGCAGTCATCTCGAGGCAAGAGGCGTCGATACACTCGGAAATATTATGTCATGTATGAATAACGCGTGTTTATTTGCTAAAAATAATAAAATGACGGTTAAAAACCTGTTATTCTGTATTCGTAAAGTTGCTGTTGATCTCATTGCCCTAGAACTTTTGAGTCGAACAGTCATGGCGAGATTACGAAAGGCACGAAGGTTTTAGAGAGGCGTTAGCATTTTGGAATCCTGTGGGTTTTATTCTCTTGCTGCACTCGGAAATAGCACATAAGTAATTTGTGATACTTATAATTGTTTCCGAAGAATATATTGTCATTCAGAATTAGACTGGTTTTGGCCCTTACATAATGTGAGAAACCAGTGTTACGCTAAAACCACATTCATTCATGTATTCCAGTTCTGCAAAAAAACTTTACTAATAAACGTACTGAAAACCAGTTCCTTACAATACACCTGTCTATTGTGTAGTTCTTCACAAAATTCAGTAGCAGCTTCGATTCGGGAACTCGATAGAGAGAGGGGTATTGTCGATGATACCAGGGATCATCGACAATACCCCTCTCTCTATGGGAATTCCAGTTTAAAAGTAAGAATGTCCTAATGCTGTTTCCTTGATAACAATATTTAATCCTACAAGAATGTACAATTTCTAGTGACGTCACTATTGTGTAGTTTACATGATAAAGCCATCCAAGATTAGCTGAGTTTTCAGACCGCTTGATGCGTTATGCCTCGCCAAGCTAATGTGTTTTATACTAGAAGTGGGTTAACTACTGTACGTAGGTTCCCTTTTATTACTTGCAAACTAGACGGGTCGATGACCTGCTGTCTGTAAGATATCTTTACGGGAGATTTATCGAGTCTAAAGGCTTTTGTTTATCATGTCTGCGTCGTTAATTATTAAGAAAGTAAATTTCATTGTATTTCTCTCTCAAGTTTATTAGAACTGATTAAGTTGAAACGTTATGTCCTCTAGGAAAAAGAGTAGAAAACCGCGGAAAACAACTTGTAGAAATAAAATTGTGTGGTTTTGTAACTATCACGTAAAAAATAGATGAGGCAAGTAAACAATATACCGCAACAAAGCTTAATGTGAATGATTAATTTTTATTATTGTAAAGGCTTATTATAATTAATATTCATACAGTTTTAATAAATTTAAATTGTGGCAGGAAAACCGCGGAATTATTGTGAAATAATTTGAAATGTAATTACTGCTATAAAATTAACGGAGTGTGGCGTGAATCATAAAGATGTACTTTAAGCCTTTTGAAATATTTAGCCCTCCTTTGCGTCTCGCCTCGCGTTTATGCTAGAAAGCTTTGAATAGTTCTAACCTTAAGGGAGAACTTTGCCGGTTTTATTTTTTTATTTTCTCGCGTATATGTAGTCTTAGACTGTCCCCTGAGGCTGACTTCTGCGTGAATTTTGTATAATTCTTGTGAATAGGTATGAGGAAATTTACAATAAGTAATAATAGGCATATAGAGGTTTTAAATTAATAGATTTTTTATTTCTAGGTATTTACAATGGCAGTCGCTTCCATACCGATATTTTTATCATTTCCCTAAAGACATGAAAACCGCATAAAAGCAATGGTTTCATAAAAGCATTGTTGATAATAATTGTTTTGTTTATGGTGTTTCTTTGTTAACACTCTTATCCTTGACTACTATATTCGAATGTATGCACAATAATATAATCCAATGGTATTCACTATAAACATTGCCCATTAAAGCATTTAATTCATAATTCCCATTAGTCAAAAACAAGTCTTTGATTGACTGTAACGTGCGAGATAAGTCGCCGGTTACTTGATCATTCTCATATACATGTATTAACACAAATATTTTTGTCCCAACAGGTACAGATGGATTAAAAACGGCAAACCGTTCGAATACACGAGTTACGACAACCGTATCTCCCAACAATCTGGACGTGGTACCCTCGTGGTCGGCCAGCCACGCGACGAGGACCTCGGACAGTACCAGTGCTTCGCCTACAACGAGTGGGGAACTGCAGCTTCCAACAGCGTGTTCGTTCGCCGAGCTGAACTCAACTCCTTCAAGGAAACAGACAGCCAACAAGTCGTCCGAGCAGAGGAAGGCAAACCTTTCAAACTCACCTGCGAACCACCAGACGGTCACCCCAAACCCAAAGTGTACTGGATGTTGCAAGGCGATCAGGGACAACTCAAAACTATCAACAACTCACGCATGACACTAGACCCTGAGGGAAACCTTTGGTTCTCGAACGTGACTCGCCACGACGCGAGTGTGGACTTCGCATACATTTGCACAGCTAATTCGATCTTCAGGAATGAGTACAAGTTTGGCAACAAGATATATTTGGAGGTGACTCAGACTGGCATCGCTCCTACCTTGAACAGGCATGAGCCGGTGCGTCAGTACACTACGAGGAAAGTCGAGAAGGCGCTGAAAGGCAAGAGGGTGGAACTGTACTGTATTTACGGTGGAACGTGAGTATCTTACATTATTTTTATTTGCAATAGAAGGAAAGTCAAGCTAGGGCTTATCGTGTTGTGTCTGCGAGGTAGCTAATCGATAACTATGTCGTTCGGAGGCCGTAGACACGCAAACTGCGGGGTAACGCATTATTGCGGATTTCGCACACATAATGATAGGTGTTATACCTGATGTGCAACCTTTATGCATCGTTTGTTTAAGCTATAAATAGATGGTTGTCATATAGCAACATTATCGGATTATCGATCGGCACATAATAAGCGTTTAGTTCGTTGCCCTTAGTTCTGAGAATTCATTGTAAATTCTATGTAGTTGCAAGGTAGCTCTAAAAGGGGTGACCTGACCTGACTTAAACTAGTTCATATAGATATCACTTTCAATATTCCTATTTAGCAGTAAAGCTAGTTAAGCGATGACACATAAATGACTTCCATTCATGCTCAAACAAGTAGTAGTTTAACATTCTACACGTGTAATCCGAGATTTTAGGTTAGACGCGTTGATTCTGCGCTTGCGACAGTCTATTCAGGGTTGCTAAATGCGCATTCATCTCGAGAAAAATACCTAGAAAGAAAGGAAAGAAATTAGAAATTTGATCTATCCTAGTGTTTATGAATCAGCACTTAGTGCCAGAACGCCATTTTGTTTATTGATTCATTCATTCATTCGTTTGATCAATTATCAAACGAATGAATAACAATCTTTTCAATTAGGCGTTGCTCATGTTACCTTGACACCCCAAGTTTAACTTTACAAAGGAACACATACAGCCTTTGTACTACAAAGAGGCCTATTATGCTGTTGACATTTTTCCTCTGGCAACCCTATCGAGTTCGCTACAGGTACTGACCTATTGCGCCCCACGCGTGCATGAGTGGCAGCGAGTGGGCTTTTCTCTCTGCTATCGGGTTACATACAAGTCGCTAATTCACCGCTAGTTTATTGGCCGACCTATGTTCTGTAGGTTAATAAATAATGGTAGCTATTTTTAGAATATTGTCATAATTAGGATTGCGAGACAATGACCCTTTGTGGGGTATTTTTGACCGAAATAACTTTGCAGGAAGGTCTTCGAATTATTTTTATTGACAGAATACTAATGATTAAAGTATCTAATTTATATCTATTGAAAGAAAGCTTCATCACACCCACTCAACGGTCTTCGAACTACAAAGTATGTAATCAAGTCTACAGAAAATTTTGCCGTTAGGGTTGATTCTCCTATTCTTTTCGACCAACATTATACTGCTCCTTAAAACAGATGAAATTTACCAGTACACAAAAGTAACTCAAACAATCCCCAACAGGCCATTACCGCAAATTGTCTGGAAGAAGAACGGCCGCAGCATCCTCTCTTCCCAAGGCATCACTCAAGACAACTACGGCAAAACGCTAGTCATCAGGTACCCGACGTACGAAGACCAGGGCACCTATACCTGTGAGGTCAGCAACGGTGTTGGAACTGCTCAGTCGTACTCCATACTGCTGAATATTGAAGGTAAGTTTTATTAAGTTGCCTTAAAAACAGTTTGATAACCACTCTTAACAAGGGTATTGGGTTGCCCGGGTAACTGGTTTGAGGAGGTCGGATAGGCAGTCGCTCCTTGTAAAACACTGGTTCTGGGTTGCTTCTGGTTGGACTGAAAGCCAACCCCAACATAGTTGGGAAAAGGCTAGGCAGATACCGATAGGCCTTAATAACCGCAGCTTTTGATTGCCAGAAGGGCACGTCAACGCGAAACTTCAATGATTTTCTTTTGTTTTTATAATAGCAAAAGTGAGAGAAAGGACTCAGAAAATATCTCTGTAGTACCTCGTTTAGTCAGCGATGTGAGCACTGTAAAATGTAATTTAGGTACAGTTTAGTACATCATTATGGAAATTTTGCTCTGTAATGAACACATAATTTCAGACAAATAAACCGCAGGCAGCCGTAAAAGTGATGCATACGTATTAATAACTTTTATGGCTCTGAATAGGTGCATGAATAGCTATAAAACTTATTTATGTGTGTTTATACATTTTCCGCCGTAAAAGCTATGTTCTACATCGTCCATACTCATCAAATTGTAGAGAACTTTTCTTTATTTTTAAAGTCGGTATGAGAAAATTGTCTCCCCCGTTTAAGATTCACCCCTCGAACTAGAAAAACGTCACCGGGGATCACAACACGTCTTTTAAAAATGGTGTCGCAGGCTCCTAATTATTCCGTCGCCGTCCAACAAAGAATAAAGACGGCGTGCCAAATAAAGGCGTCCCTACAAACAGACCACGCCATTTCCTCAATGCTAATTGTAAACGTAACTGCAAGGGCCCGCCATAATGATGCTAATAATTGTCACAGCGTCATTTCCGCTTCCCTCCACTATAAAGTTTGGCTGCGTTCGTAATTATCATGTTATTGTTTATGGTTCAACTTAAATAGATGACATTAAAATCGCCTTGGAGGCTTCGTGACGAATTATGCAAATGTAATTACAGGCGTTGAGGAATTAATTTATTAAAATTGACTGTTTAGTATTTCATAGAAAATACGAAGTCAATTTCTCAATTTTCCAAAAAGTATTTAGAACTTTTCAAGTCACTAACAATTAGACATAAAATTCAAATAATATGGTTGTAGTTACATTTTCCTTCATTCCGTCCAGTCCCACTTTCTCTAGTAAAAGTCTTAACATAGTGGCAATAATTTCCAAGGCTTAGAGATTCTCGAAATGATAAATGGATTTAGTTTCTCAACTCCAGAGCGATTCGTGAAAATACCAAAATCAATACCGATGATAGATGCTGCCTTTTCTTGAGAAAATACTACAAAATAATGAAATGCCTTCTTGGAAAAAAAGATACGTGATATAGGTTGACATTTTCCATTCTTGCATTTGATTATTCAAAGCCCTGATTCAATGTGATGTGACATTCGCTCACATGCTTTGGACGTTGCTATTTATTACACATATTACAAGCCCTCACTTCAAAGAGCCATCTCTCCCTTTTATTATTATTCTTCATTTCGATATTCAGACGTCTGTGTTTACGTTAGATATTGGGGGTAACTTAACGAATGTGTAATATCATTTCAAACCTTTGTACACATGTCAACCTCATTTGACATAATTCCTAATATTTGTCCAGTGACATCACCGCCTAATATACGAGAAAGCATATGGCACACATATGATATTAACCGAAGTATTTTAATACCTCCCATAACGTTCCTACGGAGAGCTATTAAAATATTATGTCTACGCGAGCTTGACAACAAAACGCTGGCAACCGAGTATATTGTGATGTGACTTGTGACCTTTCGCTTCCTTCCTCGTGTCAAGGAATCAGGCGGGAAGCCTGTCGACAACCTTGTCATTTCCACATCACTATATTTAATTATAAATGGGATCTTTCATCGATCAGTAAAACAAAGGGGAGGTTTGGGAGGGTTCATAAAGCTTCATAATAAAGTAATAGCCATATCCAGTTATTAGTAGGTAACAGGTGTCCCATCTCCCAGATAATCCCTCAATCGTTTCTTACATCACGTTCTAAGAGCGGTGAGGATGAATTCCGAGAGGGTGATAAATTTCCGTCCGTACCCACAGGCAATCTTTACCCTTCGAGTTTTCCGACGAAAGTGGCTGAGTCAGCACTTCTTTAAATCTATTTGGAATTCGAAATGAGATACACACTTTTGCTTGTATAAAACCAACTTTGAGGTACTAAAATTGATTTATGCCTGAAACGATTTCACCTCTATGCGACATTTTTCAAGTTTCTTATAACTGTCTTCAAAGCTCTTCGCCCAGATAAAGTAGGTGTCAGTCAGTAAATTGAGCAGCTCTATCAGATCGTGAGTGATAATGCCTAACGTCAACAAGTCAACACGCATGATGACGTAAGCAGCTGTCATGCACGCAAATAACTCGGTAACCCGGTTCCCGCAGTGCTGGACGTCCGGCCCTTTTTATTGCCTTGCTAGAGGCCGCCTTATAATAGTACGCTTTGAAAATTTGATATCACTTGATTGATGCTACGATTTCTGAAGAGTGATATGTGGTTGTCAGAGAAAGGCAAATGCAAACAATTCCATGATATCCAGATGGTAATTTCCCCCATACTTCTTAAAGTCATTGGAACAGGTTTACAAAACATAAAATAACAACGTTTTCTAAACCTCTTAGTACTGAGGGAAACCTAGTAAATAACTAATCTAGATTCTAGGTGAAGTAGTTCATCATCATCATCATCATCTCAGCCATAGGACGTCCACTGCTGAACATAGGCCTCCCCCTTTGATCTCCACAGATACCTGTTGGAAGCGACCTGCATCCAGCGTCTTCCGGCGACCTTTATAAGGTCGTCTGTCCACCTCGTTGGTGGACGTCCTACGCTGCGCTTGCTAGTCCGTGGTCTCCACTCCAGCACTTTTCGGCCCCATCTGCCATCTGCTCTGCGAGCAATATGGCCTGCCCATTGCCACTTCAACTTGCTAATCCGGTGGGCTATATCGGTCACTTTAGTTCGTCTACGGATCTCCTCGTTTCGGATTCGATCACGTAGAGAAACACCGAGCATAGCCCTCTCCATAGCTCGTTGAGCGACTTTGAGCTTTGAGATGAGGCCGATAGTGAGAGACCACGTTTCGGTGCCGTAAGTCATCACTGGTAACACACATTGGTTGAAGACTTTCGTCTTGAGGCACTGAGGTATGTCGGACGAAAAGACATTGCGTAGTTTCCCGAACGCTGCCCAGCCGAGTTGGATTCGGCGGTTGACCTCTTTCTCGAAGTTGGACCTACCTAATTGGACTACTTGTCCTAGGTAGATATATGAGTCAACAACTTCGAGTACCGAGCTTCCAACAGAGACTGGGGTGGGCTGAACATGGACATTTGACATAATTTTCGTCTTGTCCATGTTCATTTTCAGGCCCACCGTTGTGAAACTCGGTCGAGGCCCTCGAGCATCATACTGAGTTCCTCCATCGACTTTGCCATGACTACGATGTCGTCGGCAAACCGAAGGTGAGTGATGTATTCGCCGTTGATGTTGATGCCAAGTCCTTGCCATTCCAGGAGCTTGAAGGCGTCTTCCATTGCGGCGGTAAACAGTTTCGGGGAGATAACGTCCCCCTGTCTTACGCCTCTTCTCAATGGAATCAGCTTCGTGCTATGCTCCTGTACTCGGACCGACATGGTGGCGTTATTATACAAACACTTCAACACCTCGATGTACCGATAGTCAATATGGCATCGCTGGAGTGACTCAAGTACCGCCCATGTTTCCACCGAATCGAAGGCTTTCTCATAGTCCACAAACGCTAAGCATAATGGCAAGTTATACTCCTCGGTCTTCTGTATAACTTGCCGCAGCGTATGGATGTGGTCTATGGTACTAAAGCCTCTTCGGAAACCGGCTTGTTCGGGAGGCTGGAAGTCATCAAGCCTGTGTTCGAGACGGTTCGTGATAACCCTTGAAAACAGCTTATAAACATGGCTTAGAAGTGTGATGGGTCTGTAGTTCTTCAACAGGCAGTTGTCACCTTTTTTGAAGAACAACACCACCCCACCCCTGCTCCATGCTTCAGGCGTTTTGCCCTCGGACAGGACGGAGTTAAAGAGCTTCTGGAGGACTTTAAGTACCGGTGTTCCACCCGCTCTCAGAAGCTCTGAAGTGATTCCGTCCTCACCCGGCGCCTTGTTGTTCTTAAGCTGCTTCAGGGCCATCCTAATCTCGTACAGACTGATGTCCGGGATATCTTCGGTATAATGTCGGGACAGCTTGGCTCTTGGATCTCCTGCCAAGCTGTTGACGGGCTTTGCGACCGAAGTGTATAACTGTCCATAGAACCTCTCAATCTCGCCTAAAACCTCTGCCTTGGTCGACGCTATGCTGCCATCCTCCCGTTTCAGCTTAGTCATCTGGCTTTGCCCAATAGACTTGTCCTTTGCGAACACTTTGGAGCCTTGGTTTCGCTGTATGGTCTCTTTAACACGATTCGTATTAAAGAGACGCAGATCGTGTCGCAAGGACTTGGATATTCGTCTATTGAGCTGCCTATATGACTTCGCGTCGTGGGAAGACTGCAACCATGAGGTTTAAGGTTTGGTCGGTCAGTTTATGAGGCCTATCTTTACGGCAAGGTCTAATAAACTTAGCCCCTACCGTGCGGACAGTTTCCACTAGCCCGTCGTTGATCTCGTCCACTGACACTAAGTTCTCGAGGCAAGCAAAGCGATTAGAGAGCTCGAGTTGAAAGCTTTCCGGGTTTTGAATATGGGACCGAGTAGGTCGGAGCGTAGACTTCATCAGATTGGACCTTTCAAGTTTAACATTGATATTCAGTGAGGCTCTTACGATTCGGTGATCGCTTCCGGTTTTTACCCTGTTGATCACAGAGACATCACTGAATATCCGTCTCTTGTCGGTCATGAAGAAGTCTATCTCGTTTCTCGTGAAACCATCGGGACTCAACCAGATCCATTTCCTGTGAGGCGGCTTCTGGAAGAAAGAGTTCATCATGAAGAGTTCCTCTTTCTCCAGAAAGTCAGCCAGCCTCTGTCCCCTAGGGTTCCGTTGCCCATATCCAAATTGCCCCACTCTCAACTCATCACCGCTTTTCTTGCCCAACCTAGCGTTAAAATCCCCCATAACAACAGTGAAGTGGGTTTTGGAACTATGTATGGCCCTACTTACGTCCTCATACATAGTCTCCACCTCATCATCGGAGTGTGACGAGGTCGGTGCGTATACCTGAATGACCTTCAGCGAATATCTTTCGGATATTCTGAGTATTAGGTATATCACCCTGTTCGACACACTGTCGATGGTTGTTATGTTGTTTACGAGGGACTTGTGAACGAGAAACCCGACACCACCTTGGGACTTTTGGTCGCCCTCCCGGTAGTAGAGCAAGTTACCAGACTTCAGGGTTACGGTGTCCTCTCCCTCTCTACGGACTTCGCATAACCCTATAATGTCCCAATGTAACTTGCTCAACTCCTCTTCCAGCTCGCAGATCTTTTCGTCAGTCCTCAATGTGCGTATGTTGTGTGTTACCAGGGCCAGTCGTCGTGGGGGTGGGTAGCCGGATCTCTTCCGGAGATTCTTAGCACCCCCTGCTCCGCCGTTACCTTGACCGCTACCCGCGCCAGGGATAGCGGAGCTGCCGGGGACTGGGGGCCTGGTTTCTGTGCTTCTCATTGGGGGGTAATTGCCTTTAATCGCCACGCTTGGCAGGCGGGTTGGCGATCGCAGTGAGGGTATGCAGTACGCGGAGGACGCTGCTGCCCGACCTCCGGTTTGTCCCTTAGTCGCCTCTTACGACACCCACGGGATGATTTGGGGGGAGCGCAATTCTAAGCCGGCGTCCCACGGTGAAGTAGTTGTTATCGATCAAATCGCCAATAAAGTAATTTCCAAGTTAATTCCGATGACGACAAACGCTATAGCTTCATAGCTGGTGACCCCTTATTGAAAAAGTTTATCGGATAAAACTGTAATATCCGAAATCACATCAACTTGTAGGACGGTCATAATTTCCTGGAGCGTACCAGTGCGGTGCTAGTCTACCGGAATTCCTGATTTAACTGTCGGACTGTATAACTTGACGCTTTTTCGCCGTAGGAATTTATTTATGTACTTAAAAAATTTGCCCAGTTTGGTGGTCTTTTATTTATTCTTTTGAAATTTAGGCCTTCGAAAACAAAATCTACAGGTAAGATCTTATGCAAAGACTACAATTTACTCTTGATTGTGCAAAGTAAGACACACTTACGAACAACAAAGTCTTGCGTACTCTAAGGAAAGCATATGAAAAGCCTCGGGCCTGTAGTTCTCCATTTTGTTTCGTCAACAATTCGTCTAGATTGCGAGCACTTGCATGCAGTCTGCCGTAATCGCCGCCAGCTATTGTTGTACTAGCGTCGTTCGAGATCTACCGTCTTTTAAAATACAATACACAATACAAAATTGAAGAAAACACTTCACTGAGAATGTAGAATAAGTCAGCGCCATATACATTTGTTTATTTGTCTCTGTTTTCGGTAGGAGACACAATGGGGCGGTGAGAAAAAGTATTTTGCGCTGTATACTGTACAAGGTATTCTGAATGTCTTGATCGTATTGAAGATAGTAGTCTTCAATACAGAGTTATCCAGTCTTGGAAATTCTCTATGACTCTGCTCATAGTACTCAGGTTTATAATTGTTTCAATAGAATCAAAGAGATGGAAATGACACAAGTTTTATTCAATAAATGCCAGCAAACATATCTAAAGGGACATACTTGGCTGTGACATCACCTATTCTCCATTCTATAACAAACAGTATACAATAAAATAATACACAATATGGGAGAAGTCCAGAGATACAATCACGTTAAGCTTGACCTGGTTTTATGAGAAATGAGCAATTTATGGCAACCACCCAAGATTCGAAGATTTTATGAAGTCAATTTAAGTAAAATATGACGAAGCCACGTTACCTAACTTGAGTGATTAATGTGTGTTTCATTCCCACTGTATTTAATCAAAAGTGAATTAACCTGATGTTAGATACACGAGCAAACTTTGGTATCGTATAGGATCCGAAGTGTTCAAAGCGACATTAATTCAGTTATGCTAATTCTACTCCTCCTAAACGTTGAAGCTTGTTTGTAGGTGTTATTCGATAGCACATAGTTTATATTATTTTTTTAGGTACTGGAAAGTATGTTAGTGTTAATTAATGTTAATATCGAAACTTTTGGCAGAACCTTAACAGAAGATTTCTTAAAAAAAAAATACATAAATAGGTTATCTATTACATAACATATAAATAAAACCGGTTCTAATACAATCTTTTGTTTCCTAGCCGCACCATTCTTCACGGTGGAGCCGGAATTCCAGAACTTAGCTGAAGGCGAGACTGCTGAGATCAAGTGCGAGGCTGGTGGTACTCCCGTGCCTAAGATCACGTGGATCCACAACGGCAAGCCTATAGAACAAGCTGAGCCCAACCCGAGGAGACAAGTGAACTCCAACAGCATTATCATCACGAATCTCGTGAAGAAGGATACTGGCAACTACGGATGTAACGCTACCAGTTCCATTGGATACGTGTACAAAGATGTTTACATTAATGTTCAATGTGAGTACCTAGTTTTTATTTTTTTGTCTTTTATAATGTGTATTACAGGACTACCTAAAAAGAAGAGATTTCTAATATAGCAGACTTTGTCGAACATCGACAGTTTTCACTTCGCTAGTAACATGGAATAAAACCATATAAAGCCCTGCAGTGAGAGCTACAAGCAGTACACACGAACAGAGAATAGTAATATTCTATTTACCATAGTTCCAACTAGCAACGCAACCAGCTTACACTCGGTAGCCTTAATCCTCACGAGTCTAGATAAAAGGAAGGTTACCCGCACTGGACATGCGTGCTACAAAAACTGGTCTTATCAATCGATACACTAGAATGCGTCACGCATTGAAAGCTAATGTAACTCGTTATTGTAACTGTCTCACATATCCTATTGCCTACATATTCAGTGTTCCACTATAACTGGTAGAAATGCGAAATGTTTGTAAAATGTATGCGAGTTCTTCCTGTGTCGGCGTTCCGTCGGTAGCGATGGCGCCGGCCCGTCCTACATTTTTGTTTCTTTGCTCAGCTCAAGCGTTGTTTTTTTAATGTTCATTGTTTTAAAGCTGAGGTGTGAAACATTTTAGTGTGCAAGTTTTCTGAAACTGTTTTGAAAAATATTTGCTTTTATAACTGTTTATTCATTTTTATACTACTAACATTTACGAAAACTATAAGTTATGCATCTAATCTTAAAAATTACGTCATTTATTGTAAAGAGTTGGATATAATTTTCTAACTGTTTCAACTAGGTCACTTCAGTTACGTTGTTATAACATCGACCTGTGGAAACTTAATTCATTCAGTAATTGTTAAACTTGGTAGTTCCACGCATGTTATGTTTGTGTCGTCAACTTAATTTACAAATAACATTCTGCAGTTTTGGACTACTCTACGAGTTCACACAACTCGAACAAACAAGTTCGATAAACAGCACAATTTTATAGCGATCCGCTTCCTTCCTAACAAGTTCTGTTCACTAACTTTTATAAAGAAACGACAAAGCTACAACCACCATAAACTGTCACTCATACTTAATTATGACCCTAATGTACCTAAGCACATAAACTTGTCCATGCAACCCAAAATAAGCCTTGTGTGGCAAAAAATATAGTCGTGATTTTCTTGAAATATGTGTGCCACTTGGCATTCGCCCCAGTCACTCCTAGATGAACTCATAAATACTGGGAATAAATCTTTATTGTGTGGAGAAAAAAGTTGCTCTTGAAACGTCACAGTTGGTCTGCGATGTATAATGTGGGAGGGATCGATATGCCCATTGAAATTATATTTATCGATCTAGTTATACACCCTACCGTAGTTCGCAGTCCTGCTTCTATTGAATTACAGAAAATGTTAATACAATCATGAATAGGAGAGTCTGAAAGTTTTTCATAATAATAACCATAGTAGAAGATATTTCTTTCTTGGAAATGTTTCACAATTATTTGTTGTGTAGTTTATTTTGTTGCTTCGGATGGGAGGGTTCATCCTAGTAACATTTGTATAGAGACAGCTATAAATACATCGGAATCGTTATCGATTTGCTATACAAGCGGTTTGCGTAGGGGAGAACTTAATCGATTTCCATTTGCAATGTTGGGTCTGTCTCTCTCCCTGTTGGGGTTCCTAGCTTGATAGTTTCGGCACTTTTTCGCTTAATGTAGAATTGGGATGCACTTCTATAGGCGTAGACAGTACATTGAACTGTTGTTAATGTTGTATTTATTGATTGAGGAAAAATCGATAGCCAAAGGAAAATCTTCAAGTAACGATTACATATTTTGAAACTTGAATTTTACTTCTCGTACAAGTTTTACAAAACCCGGAAAGCAATTAATACCACAGAGGCCATTTTCATTACTCTGAAACAAATAGGAATGATCTTGGTCTTATAACACATTTCTTAATTACATATCTGAACGTATGACGTTATGTCATGGTCGCACGCTCATTCATAAGAGTCGGGCTTTAATTTAATGCCAGAATTCTTGCAAAGTAAATTAACAGATAAATTACAAATAAGTACTTTAAATTAAATAGAATATGGATACTTGACACCTCAAAATGTTGAGGTATATTTCGTAAAGTTACAATGATTAAGTACAATTTCTTTATCTTAGGGTCAGTTCACACCGAGACGCGACGCGACGCGACGATACTCAAAGAGGCCAATGATTTCGCGCTGCGCCGCTGCGCCGCGCTGCGCCGCACAATGTAATGTGTATCTTTTCGTGTAGTGAATAAAGTATATTCTGAGTCGCTCTGTGAAAAATGTGCGCGCAGCGTCGCGCCGCGTCGCGTCTCGGTGTGAACTGACCCTTAGTTTGTGTCTTCTCGTTATAAATAAATTTCAACTTCAGTTCTAATGAGACCTTGTTAAGATGAATTTTGATGAGACTATTAAGTGTTCCTTGTCAAAGCGCCTACGGACAGATTACTTGAAGCCTAATATTTTGTGCTAATCACTTTCGCCCTCGGTAAATCAATCAAGACTATTGGATCTACGCTCAATTTTCTTGATAAATTCATTTTGTAACAAATTACCTACCTACCTAAATTATTAAGTTTTCACCAGGACTATTTTCTTCTGGGTTGAAAATAAATAATTTTGAAGTAATACCGTCCTATTAGCCTTAAAAGCTTGGACATTGGATCGCGTGACGCGCCTACCAGTAACACTAAAAAGGGCTTAATTAATTAGATTTACATACTAAATCTTATCGGTGAATTCCACACTACATATTTATACAGCAAGCTTATTTAATTCATAGTGAAAAGCCTCGGGCGTGAGGGCTGTTTACGATCTGCGTGTTCAAAACTACGTGAAATATTTTGAAATTCAAAATTATAAAATGTGAAGTTGGTACTTTTGGTCGCATATTTTTTCAGATAAGTGGCTTAACATTGCGACATATCTTCTTAAGAATACAATTTGATACTATGATGTTTTTAAATCCATATGGAAAATGCTCTAATGTTAGTTTACGCTCGTAGTCATTACTTTCCTAATAAGTGTTGACCCTCGACTAGAAATCATCTCGCGGCACTTGAAGCAGACGCGATAGAGCACGCCTCTCGATACGAACCCATTCAGCCTTCAAGGCTACAAAGTCGAGATATCTTTTTGCTTTCTTTCAATATGGTACCGTATTGATTTTCCTTTATTCCAGTTATGAGCAGGAAAATGCCACTACCTCTATTTCATCTGCAGTATAAGACTTGTATAAAATCCATTACCGCATTGTTCCTCGTATATAATTTCCGATTATGATCAGCACGTATTCCAAAGCAATTTAAATGCTCAAACTCCACACAAATTAGTTTCCGAATAAACCGGTTGTGCATACAAATAGCAGGAATGACGCGGTGCAGCCCGGGATTACGCAGGTCCCAGCCATGACCTAGATACCCCGGGATGCTTCGACCCGCCCGAGTATTGACATTGTAGACCCGGCCGATAGTTTCGTAATTAAGAGGAATTGCTACTGTGTCAATTGTTTCAGCATTAATTGCTGTGTTAAGCTTTGTTTCATTGTGATTTAAAAGCGTTTGATCTTTGTTTTATCGGGTCGAACAAGTTGCATAAGTAAATAGGTTTAAGTAGGAACTAAACTTTTCGGTTCACTGACATTTGATATTTTCGATTTCATAGTTATTTCATTTCTATTATTTGTAAGAGTACGCAAAATATTTTCCAACAAGCTTTATCAATTTCTACATTCAGACATGATTTAAGTGCACACAGCAAAGTACACGACGATCCTCATAGCGGGAGACCACACGGCACGATAAGTCAAATCACGTCACTCACACTTAAGTTATTGACGACATATGTTAATATATTCAGCACCGAGTAATGATTTAAACTGCGCGAGATTGATTTTCAGAAGCATTCGTGTTTCGTTTTTGTATGACAAGCTTGAAGCTCAGTTTTTCTCGGAATTGGACAGGTTTCGCTGGTTCTGCTTTTGAGGATGCGCTTTGTATGTTTTATGATGAAAGGAATTTACTATGCAATGTTCATAAAACATTTATGAAGATGTTTCCTTAAGCTGGAGCTTGCTAGAAATATGAACGTGAAACGTAAAAGTTTTACAGTCGCTTCATATAAGATCCTGCTTTCGTCGTCCTAGTATGTCCTTAAAGATCAAATTCTCATTTCTTCTTATCCAACTACACACTAAACGTGTCTATAACATCTCAGACGGTACTTATCTGCGATGCAATTTAATATCAAGAGATACAAATTCATAAGCAGACGGCAAAACGACTGGGAGTCACGTTCGACCTTAGGTTTTAATCGCAGCTCACTAAATACGCGACGAGTTTATTGTAGCTGCTTATCAGTGTTGGTAAGATGAGGTTTTAATTTTCTGTCATTGCTGTGACATAGAGTACATTGTAAACCTTATGGTGGAATCTCACTATGACTAGCAACTTAAGAAATATACCTATAAGTACGGGTCATTTTTTTGGGCATATTTGATACACAATCTTATGTAAAACGTAGAGTGCTCCAAGGGTCAATTTTAGGACAACTCAAGTATATGCCCCAGCCAAATGAGAAAATTGTGGTTTTATTAGAGTTAAAGATATGGTGTGAATTCTAGATCTAGAACTGTCGTCCAAAAATAATACGAGAATTATAGTTATGCACAGAATGCCGAACGCGCATATAATTAGTCTCGTACTCTGTCGTATGGCTGGTAAACTACTGAAATGCTAGTGCAATTCATATCGGGTGGTGTTAGAAGCGAGACCGTTCCACATTCATACTTTACGGCCGTAGTATGCAGCTGCACCCCACTAATTGCTAAATAGCGTGAGCTTATGACGTAACTCAAGCCCTTTGGGGGTTGAAAAAATGTCTGCCTTTTACTTGATATGCTGTTTGCCTCCTTACTTATCGGATTTGTTTTGCGACCATTGTTCCCGATTAGTTATGTTTCGTTTATGCTGAAATGCGATTAAATATGATTCGATAAACTTAATAAATGGATGTAATTTTTTCGTTCCAAGCGTAACTTATTTTGTAGCGCAGTTTGTTTTGGGAGTTACGTTAGAGTTTTAACAACAACCAATATTTTTGATGTCGCGTTGAACAAAAACTGCTCCGGACAGCATGCTCCGGCAGCTGCCAGAATAACAACAATAAACCGTCTTTTTATTACACGCGTATTAAAAACTTTTAAAGAAACATTCAAAAGTGCAACATTTCTTTGGCCCGTATCGTGATCGTTATCAGACATCCATTCACGCGCAATACGCTTGTAAATTACAGTAGCACCCCAGTTTACCTGAACGGTTGAATTTAACCCCAACTACAAAGATGGGAGCGCCGAAGGGTGTGGATGGATTAATATCCGAATTTTTTTCCTCTATCTGAGTTCAGTAACCTATTGTGATGTGAGTCATCCCCAAAATCCACAATAATGAATACAGAGGTTTGTGGTATCGGAAATTCCTATTACGGCGTGTTGTCCGCTTTTATTCTCTCCCCTAATATCTGTCCTACGTGTATAGCTGTATGATGCTACAAAAATATGCTGTCCAATCACTTACAATGAAATTGAATATGAAATTAATATGGCATAAATGAAATTACATTAAGCACTTGTAAAAGCATTTTAGGAATTAATACTTCTCAGAACTTTTCGACATGAATGTAATTGAAGGATTTGGCAGTCTGCTAACTTTTAAAATAATTTTTGTTAGTCATTTTGAACTCTATGTAAAATTGCGTAGTACCTAAATTGATCCGTACCTATACTCTCGGGATTATTGAAAATTGTGCTTGCGCTTCAACTTTGTCTCTTCCCAATTTCAAATTCAATTAATAACAAGCTTTGAAGATTAGAACAACATCTCCTGAGACGAAGTTACTAAGCACCTTATGTCTTCCTAAACCGCACTCTTAATAGAATGAATGAAACGAATAAAGAGAACAAAGTAGGAAGTACAGTCCTTTGAGATTAAGATGGACAGTTGCAAAGTACGGGGAATACTATGTTATATCACCACCGGCGCGTGTGTCCTCCATTCATGTCAGACAAAGCCAACATGTTTAACAATGTTTGGCCAACATGCTTGCCGATAGGTGAGGCCAATGTTTGCACAAATATTTCATCCAGCAAGGACGCTCGGGTCGTTGTAATAATTTTGTGTCAACAATGAATGTCAAATTAAGAACTGGGCTTGGGTTGGGTATTCATATTTGCTGAACTATTAAACCGATTAGCATTTTCGAATACTACAGGCAGGATGGAAGATATTTTCAATTCTGAAATGTTCCACAGTAAAAGCGGGCTTCGTTCCACAAAATATTAGTTGTACGTGCTGAAAGCTTCAAAGATAATTTTGGAACAAACGCTTGTTTTCATCGCCGCCCTAATGCGCCAATCATAACATATCAACATGGCATCGTTATAAATTAGCCTTTCAAACGTTCGAGCGTAACAGCCGGAATAACAAACTTATATCGCTAATCCGATAATTTGTGTAATCGCCCTGATTTCCCTTTTATATTGAGGTTTATTTCCACCTTATTTATCTTCTCCCCTATTTTGTTTATGGGGGGTTCGTTTTGAGATGATCCAATATAATTTATGTGATTATGTAATGGTTAAATTGGGTTATTCGATATTACTGTGTTGTTGAAAAGAGCTTAGGTAACTGATTTTTTGTTCGAATATTTTGTTGTACTATAATTCTTATAATCGAACCCATAATTATCTTTGTGCTATTGACAAGGACATCATTGACATGCGATTACTTTCTTGTCATAGAATTAATATTAATGATGTTCATTTCGATGACGTCAAAGACCTTTCATGTTTCCTAAAGACAGCTCAAGCGTGTAATATGCTTACGTATTCATCAAGAGCCTCAAATAATATAGGCTGGGACAATTTAGGAATTCATGTGTGTATAACGAGATGTCTCTAGTAGCCGTCTATTGGCCACATCCTCGCGACACACATTCACACGCCCACCCGCTATCCGCGAGAAATATAGCCCACGGATATTATTATGCACTTACCATCTTCTACATTGTGATTTATGTACCTGTTTGTTAGTCCACGTTGTGGGGAAAACAGACACTTTATGGAGTGCTTTTGACAAAAATAGACTATAATACTGGTGCATACCAGTTCAATGCTTTATTCATACGATTTGGTAACATCATACTACGGTGGCGTAATTGATAAAATTTTGAAATCAAAATGGTGAACAATAGCACATAAACGAGAGACGGGACGTGACCAATTAATCAAAAGAGGGATCAAAATTACGGCGCGATGATTTTCAGAAAACACTTCTCTGCGATAAGCAGCAATTTAGCTCATTAAAACATTTATTGTCTCTCAAATTATATTTACTTTGTAAATCATTAATTGAAGGGCATATTGACCTTATTGATCATGGCCTTAAAATGCCTGGTCTTAAAATGCCTGGTCTTAAAACCTTCTCGCACCTGGAGCGTGCGTGATGATCAATGAAAGTGAACGAAGCAGTTCGTAAGGATCTCTGGATAACGTTTCGCATTTCTTCCTATTATAATATCACCTTAAGGCGAACACTGAAATAAACATTTTGTACCATGGGCTACTATGGACTTCATGGGCAATCACACAATTTTTTTATAATGTTCTAATTCTTGTTTCCTTATGCAGCAATCCCGCCAGAAATCAAGGAGGGACCAGAGAACCTCACCAGGGTGGATGGCTCCGAGGCTGTGCTCAAGTGCAGAGTGTTTGGAGCGCCGAAGCCCATCGTCAAATGGATGAAGGACGATGTTGACGTTACTGGTGGGAAGTAAGTAACTTAAATGACAACTTTCTCTCAGGTGGTAGGGAACTTTGAATATTGCTTAGAATCGAAAATGTCTTCTAACGAGATTTCTGAATTTGTCATATGGGGCAAACGCGTCTAAAGCGCTTCGAAGATCCTTAAGTTATTCATTGTTATCTATTCCTAGAAAACATTTACCCACGCGGTTTATTTTATTAATTCCTTAGATAAGTGGGATATGTCTGGAATTTAGTGTCTTATCAGTTTTTATTTGATTCCAAGTCTTAAAAAGGTCATGATGACTGATACATCACTCAGTTTTTGTTGCCGTCAAAAATTGATTTATTAGATGGTAGAATGAGGGTTGTTTGTAACGCTTTTTTTAAGAACTAAGATCCGAATGATTGATGTAAAAGAAGATATTGCAGAATTTATGACAACCATTTTAAAATAAAAACGCTTGTTATAAAATTGGCGAATATTTTTTTATAAAGAAGACACAAATGTTCAGTCTTTGCACGTTCTCACAGCGAACAAACATACTAAGATTACAGCTCTGAATCGCATATCTGAACATTCTAAGTCGTGTTTACTGAAGGAAATATTATCCGATTTCAGCTCCCTCGGGACATGAAAAGGGGTTTTATAGTTCATTGGTCTAACATCATCGCTCAACGTATAACATCGATCAAGAGTATTTTCTCGAAGCTTATTTATTGTACTTGTAATACAATTTGTGATTGATGAAGCAACAGTTCTTATTAATTCCTTCTAGATGTTTCTATGGAAACGGATCTTTATTTATGCTTAAAGGGCAAAGATTAACCTGTGTTAACAGATTACAGTGTGTTATAAATAGGTTTCCTTAAAGGTCCCAACGGATGACGTTATTTTGGGATATTTTTGTTTCTTGTTATTTATTAGTTTATCCTCTAATCTTGTTAAGTGACTTGACTTTTTGGATGTATCAGGCGAATTGATTGTGTTCTATTTTTGGTTCTCTCTGTTTAACTGATAGACATAACATATTTGTAAAAGTATTTCAGTACCACAAAGTATGGGGGTTAAAGAAGAAAGGGTTAGTATAAACTTTCCTATGAAATAATTGGGGTATTTATCCTATAAAAATACAATCATTATATCCATTAAAGATAGAATTATAGCTTTTGATATTCTGTATTTCATAATAGATAAGGTAACCGCTTATTTATAGGTAGTTTTAGAAGACTCTTTTCCAAAGACGGGTAACTATTGGTGGAATATCAACCTCCTAACCTCGTATCCTTGTTCAGATACAACATAACCGCGGACGGTGACTTAGTGATCCATGAGGTGGCGTACACCGACATGGGAACCTACCAGTGCTACGCGAAGAACAAGTTCGGGGAGAAGTCCGCTTACGGATCACTTGATGTTAAGAGTAAGTGTTTAGCATAAAATATTCTCTAATTGTCTGACTAATGGAACATTGAACACTGGAAGCCATATAAAATTTTGATGAAATGACCACTTAATAAAATTTAACAAGTATATAATTTTTGCGCCATGTACTAGTTAGATTTAACTACTATTGTTCGGCCGTGTAGCGACGGCTTAAGAATACACATGTCGCTACCCCTTCTTCCAGTGGGTGTCGTAGAAGTCGACTAATGGAGTAAAAAAATGCACCGAACACCAGTGCGAGAGAAGGAAAACTCGGAAAAAAACCCTCTATCAACCCGTCTGGCCAGCGTGATAGCAGTAGGCTAAATACCTCCATGAGCAGCACAAAAAAGCCACGGCCCCTAGTTCCCGGCAGTCCCGCTATTCCCGGTCACGGTGGCGACCGTGGTTACGGTGGGACAGGGGGTGCGAAGAATCTCCGGGTTACGGGAGGCCACCAAAATAAACTGACTCTTGCGACGTACAACGGCCGCACGCTACGGCTTGACTCGCATCTGGCGCAACTCGAGGTGGAACTTGGGAAGATTAGGTGGCACATATTAGGGTTATGTGAAGTTCGAAGAGAGGGGGAGGACACCATAACCCTCGAATCAGGTCACCTAATGTACTTCCGAGAGGGAGACCAACAATCCCAAGGTGGCGTTGGGTTTCTGGTTAATAAGTCCCTAGCTGATAACGTTGTGGAGGTGTCTAGTGTGTCGAACAGGGTAGCGTACCTTATCATAAAGCTCACCGACAGGTATAGCCTCAAGGTAGTGCAAGTGTACGCACCGACCTCGACACATTCAGACGATGAAGTGGAGGATATGTTTGATGATATATCAAAGGCCCTCCACTTCACTACAAAGACCCACTACACCGTTGTCATGGGGGACTTTAACGCTAAAGTGGGAGTACAGATTTGCGGCGAATCGGCAGTAGGATCCCATGGATTTGGAAGCAGGAATCATAGGGGGCAAATGCTCGTCAACTTCCTCGAACGCGAGGGGCTCTTTTTGATGAACTCCTTTTTCAAAAAGCAGCCCCAAAGGAAGTGGACGTGGCAAAGCCCCGACACTATGACTAAAAATGAGATTGACTTCATCATGACGAACAAGAAGCATATATTCAGAGACGTCTCTGTGATCAATAGGTTTAATACCGGGAGCGATCACCGACTTGTCCGAGGCTCTCTGAATATCAACTTCAAGGCCGAACGTTTCCGTCTGATGAAGGCCAGGCTCCGACCAACACTGCTCCAAACCATGACAGGATCTGAAACGTTCCAGTTAAATTTGGAGAACCGATTTGCCGCCGTGGAAACCACAACAGACGTTAACCAGAACCACGAATATGTGGTTCGGATCCTCAGGGAGGAAGGTTCGAGATTCTGTAACATGCAGCGTAAGGACAAGAAATCAAAGCTTTCGGAAGAGACATTAGGGCTTATGAAGAAACGACGTGAAAACCCGCCTGTCACTTCGTCAGCTAAGCGGGCTCTAAACCAAGAGATCAACAAGCACGTACGACGCGACCTCCGGTGCTCCAATACTCTTGCCATTGAAAGAGCAATTGAGCTGAATCGGGGGTCAAAGGTGTTCGTACAATCTCTTGGAAGAAGCCACTTGACGAAGCTGACCACAACAAGTGGAGAAGTCGTTTCTTCGGTGCCGGCAGTCCTTTCGGAAGTGGAAAATTTCTATAGCCGGTTATACGCATCGCATGCATCTCGACCTGATCCCGGAAATGAGGATTCTAGAGCCACATTAACACGCCATTTCACCGAAGACCTGCCAGAAGTCAGCAGTGGCGAAATCGAGATCGCTCTGAGACAGCTCAAAAATGGAAAAGCCCTGGCGAGGATGGCATTACAACAGAGCTATTAAAAGCAGGAGGAAACCCCTTACTGGTGGAGCTCCAGAAGCTTTTTAATGCCGTCCTGTTTGAAGGGAGAACTCCAGAGGCGTGGAGTAGGAGTGTTGTCGTCCTGTTCTTCAAAAAGGGAGACAAAACCCAGCTGAAGAACTATCGACCCATTTCCCTCCTAAGCCACGTCTATAAGCTGTTCTCAAGAGTAATCACGAACCGACTTGCGCAAAGACTCGACGAATTCCAACCACCGGAGCAGGCTGGATTTCGGAGCGGATACGGCACCATAGACCACATCCACACAGTGCGGCAAATTATACAGAAGACCGAAGAGTATAATCAGCCCCTGTGTCTAGCATTTGTGGACTATGAGAAGGCCTTTGACTCGGTTGAAATCTGGTCTGTTCTGGAGTCCCTGCAGCGTTGTCAAGTAGATTGGCGATACATCCAAGTGATGAGATGTCTCTACGAAGCCGCTACAATGTCCGTCCAAGTACAGAATCAGCAAACTCGATGCAACGGTATGGGCCTTCCCATACCGTTGCATCGAGGAGTGAGACAAGGGGATGTTATTTCCCCGAAACTGTTCACTAATGCAATGGAGGATATGTTCAAGACGCTGAACTGGAAAGGACGCGGCATCAACATCAATGGTGAACACATCTCTCACTTGCGATTTGCTGACGATATCGTCATCATGGCGGAAACGCTGCAGGACCTACAACAGATGCTGAACGACCTGGCTGAATCTTCTCTACGCATTGGCCTACGGATGAACTTGGACAAAACCAAGGTCATGTTCAATGAACATGTTCTACCGGAACCGATTGCGATACACGGCGCCGTTCTCGAAGTTGTTCGGAAATATGTATACCTTGGGCAGACATTGCAGTTAGGTAGAAACAACTTTGAGGACGAGGTGAATAGGAGAATTCAGTTGGGTTGGGCTGCATTTGGGAAGCTACGTCGAGTCCTAACATCGTCGATCCCACAGTGCCTAAAGACAAAAGTCTTCAATCAGTGCGTCCTACCTGTCATGACTTACGGAGCCGAAACGTGGACACTGTCGGTACGGCTGGTTCACAAGTTTAAAGTCGCTCAGCGGGCTATGGAAAGGGCTATGCTCGGCGTTTCTCTGAGGGATCGCATCAGAAATGAGGTAATCCGTCAGAGAACCAAGGTCATCGACATAGCCCACCGAATCAGCAAGCTGAAGTGACAGTGGGCTGGCCATATTAGCCGAAGAACCGATAACCGTTGGGGTAAACGCGTTCTAGAGTGGAGACCACGCCTCGGCAAACGTAGTGTAGGACGTCCTCAGGCACGGTGGAGTGATGACTTGCGCAAGACGGCTGGCAGGAGCTGGATGCGAGAAGCCGAAAATCGATCTCAGTGGCGTGCACTTGGAGAGGCCTATGTCCAGCAGTGGACTGCTATAGGCTGATGATGACTATTGTTACTATATTATGTATGCCATAACATAACAAATGCACTTAAATCTCACTTGCTGCAAAAATACTTCATAACCTGTCATTTCTTAAATTCTCTATTAATATTTTGCTTTAGAAATTAAAATATTCTCAAAGTCCTATATTTTAGTTCTTTCGACTAATATCCAAAACTCCCCACAGAACGCACAATGATCACGGACAAGCCGGAGCACTACGAAGTCGCAGCGGGTTCCTCCGCCACATTCCGTTGCAACGCCAACGCAGACGACTCGCTCAAGCTTCAGATCATTTGGCTGAACGACGGCCAGCAGATAGACTTCGAGAATCAGCCGCGGTTCCGCATGACCAATGATTATTCTCTGCTGATCTCTGATACCACGGAGCTGGATTCCGGAGAGTATACTTGTATTGCGAAGACGGCCATTGATGAAGCTAGGGCTCAGGCTACGCTTACTGTTCAGGGTAAGTCTTTTTATTGATTGTGGATAATGTGGTTTTATTTGTAGTAATATTATGTCATGATTTGTAAGCCAAGGAGGTATAGGTATAGGGTTTGTAGGTAAAGTGTATTTTTTTCAGTGTTAAAAATGGTTACATTTATATGTCGACCATGAAAGTTTTGAATGAAAGCCTAAAATTCACCACTAATAAATAAATAAAATTTGTAATTCTAACTTGATTACTCATTTCTAATTCCGAGTTTGGAAAGACAATGTCAACTCCAGTGTCGTGAGCTCTATATCTTCGACCATCATTCTAAAGGTTACAGAATCTGTAACAACCTCAGTATGATGACATAAATCCTGTCGAGCACAAAGTTTATGATGTGTCGTAATGTTAACTGCTCTCGTCCAGTTACAACTAAATACTGCACTATTTGGCAAATTGCCAAAATTACTTCTGTTATGATAGCTGCTCTATATTGTCGGTAAAATGTTTAACTTCAAGTTTTGACGGAACAACATGTAGATCTAACATCGCGCATACTTTTCCCGAGGGGTTAAACGTGACCCCTTACATGTTTCTTCAGTTTATTTCGGGTTCCAAGCGATAACTTGCCGGTTGAATTTATTGCCGGTTATCCAACTTAAATCTGGACTCCGGGGCGTTACAGAGAACTCCCAAGCGTCGTAAATGTAAATTAAATTAATGTAATGGCCCTAGCATAGTCCTTACTTTCCATACTTATTGTTGACTTGTTCTAATCGTAACGGAATTTTACAGATAAGCCAAACCCACCGCAACTGGAAGGTGTAGAATGCAACGAGCGTACCGCTACCCTCCGCTGGCACTCCATGGGCGATAACCGAGCTCCCATACTCCGCTACTCTATACAGTACAACACCACCTTCACGCCCGACACCTGGTACACGGCTAGCGACAACGTGCCAGCCATCGACACCTCCTGGACCGTCCAGCTCAGTCCCTGGGCTAACTACACCTTCAGGTAACTGTCGCTATAACATCAGCATCCTGCGACACCCGGTACAGCCGACAGTCAGATGAAAAGCAGTGTTCAATACCGAGTGACTGACCAATTTGCTCTGTCCGCTGCCTTGCAATTCAAATCCCTTACACTCCCTATAAGAGATTAATTTGCTTCTACATACGGTTAGTAAATAAGAATGTACTTGATTGCAGAGTGAGCGCGTGGAACAAGATCGGGCCGTCCAGTCCGTCGTCGCACTCCGAGGTGTGCAGCACGCAGCCCGACGTGCCCTACAAGAACCCCGACAACGTCGTCGGCGAGGGCTCCGACCCCACCAACATGGTCATCTCTTGGGAGGTACATAATGTGGACTAAATGATTTATATACATTGCTGTGTAAGATTAGAAGAACTGAGTGCCAAAGCAAGAGCATTATTTCGTTGTTCTCTCTCTAAAATAATTACATAGATTAGCATTCGCTCTAGTTTAAACGTATCTTGTCCACCAGATTATCTTTCCATTGTACTGAAGAGTACTTTTTACTCTCCAAATCACTTCATTTGTAAAAAAATATGCAATTTCTTATTGGCTTGATTATTTTCCAGAAAATGCCACAAATCGAGCACAATGGTCCCGGGTTCTACTACCTGGTAACTTGGCGCCGCAACATCACCGGTCAACCCTGGGTGGAGGAGCAGGTCCGCGACTGGCAGCAGACGCAGTACGTCGTCACCAACACACCCACCTTCGTGCCTTACAAACTTAAGGTATACTACTTACATACTGGTACTTAACAATAAGCTCTACAACTTTGTCGACCAATCAAGCACATTTAACAACTGTATAGTTTTAACCTGCAATATTTGTGACCTCAGTAACATAAAAAATCTCATTAATGGCTATGATGATATGTCTAGTAATTGACTAATTTAATCCCCCAGGTAACCGCGGTGAACTACAAGGGTACATCTAACGTGACTCCCGTAGAAGTGATCGGCTGGTCGGGCGAGGACGTGCCCCTGCAGGCGCCGCAAAACTTCACCCTCGTGCAGGTCACCACCGGCACCACTGCTCTACTCAACTGGAACCCAGTACCACCGGAGTCCGTTCGCGGACACTTCAAGGGATACAAGATACAGACCTGGGTGGATGGAGAGGAAGACCGCCTCAAGGAAATATTGGTCAAAGCCGACGCCTCCAGCGCTCTAGTCAGCAAGTTCAAGCCCTTCAAGAAGAACAACGCCAGGATCTTAGTATACAACGGCCGTTTCAACGGACCACCCAGTGACACCCTCAGCTTCCACACCCCTGAAGGCAAACCCGGCACTGTGAAGTCATTCGAAGTGTACCCCATCGGGTCATCAGCCATGCTGCTCAAGTGGGACAAACCCATCGATGAAAACGGAGTCCTCACCGGATACAAAATCTACTACCAAAAAGTCACCGGCACTTCTCTAGGACCCACCCAAGAAAGGAAGAAGGAAATCGACCCTAAGTTCGACCGCGCAAAGTTGGCTGGACTCGAACCCAACACCAAGTACCGTATTGAAATCAGAGCAAAGACTAAGGCTGGGGAAGGTGACAAGTATTTCGTGGAACAGTCGACGAAATCAGTTGAGAAGGCCAAGCCAGACATTCCACAGTTTGAGACGAGCACACTGCCTGCTAAGGAGGGGACTGCGCATATCTTGGTTCGTTGGATTCCTTCGTTGGACGGTCACGCGGGCACTCACTTCGTGGCGTGGTACAAGCTGAAGGGTCACCCCGACTGGTCGAAGACTAACGAGGTGACGGATGATGACTACGTGATCCTGACGGGCTTGGAGCCGGGACAGGTGTACGAGGTGAAGCTGACGGCGCATGATGGAGAGTACTTCAGCGCCAGCGAGATCAAGGATGTCGATACTACCATTGGTAAGCCCTCCCTTATATCTCTCCTTTATGTATGATGAAGAGATAAAATATGTTTAGCTTGTTGCGCAGGGAAATGTACTTTTGTTTCGTACTCTTGTTGCATTTATGTATGTTTTAAGGTTCCTGTATACATCTTATGTTTTTTTTTACAAGGGGTAAATAAAAATGTTATCGGTTACTTTTTCTGACTAAAGTCTCTTATTCATCTCATTTAGTCTCTTTCTTTAGTTTCGCTTTCAGCTTATCTGAAATGAGAGACTAAGCTGAAAGGTTATCTGAAATGAAACATGTTCAAATAAAGATATACCTAAGCACGCACCAATGGTGATCTTTAAAAAAATAATGTAGATCTATAGTTTTTGTTTCAAACTTGAGTTGAGCTGTGACCAAAATTCAAATTATAGTTATCTGAATTTTTTTTTTTTTTATGAATTTCTGTTTTTAGTGGGTGTTGCTACTATCACTCTATATGTTAATCGTTTGATCGATCTAGTAAATTTTCAAGAAATTTTATTTTATTTTTGAAAGAATAACAGTCCGATTATTATGTAAAGAAATGAATAATACAGATATAATAAGAGTAGGTTCCTCTTTTCGCGTCCAGGCTTGAGACCGGCAATGTCAGAGTTACATATACATAATCTAACAATGCATATCTCTTTTCCAGACGGTCCAATCGTGAAGCCGGACGGCGACAAGCCTGCGACGGCGGGCTGGTTCATCGGCGTGATGCTGGCGCTGGCCTTCCTGCTGCTCGTGCTGGTGCTGGTGTGCGTGGTGCGGCGCAACCGCGGCGGCAAGTACGACGTGCACGACCGCGAGCTGGCGCATGGACGCAGGGACTACGCTGACGCCGGCTTCCATGAGTATACGCATCCGTTAGTATATTCTTAATTGATTTTAGTCTTTAAAACTGATGAGGTTTAGCAATGAGCCACTATAAGGAAGGGGATATCTTGTGTTTATGTCGCGAGAGTTTCATAAACATTTCTCTTTCTCTCTCATTCTTTTAAAGTGTGTAATGATTTTATGGAATAAAGTCAAAGGAGAAGGTGCACGCTTCTGCACAACCCACTGTCAAAGGAACAAGATCCTGTCAAAGGAAAATTAATTTATATAGACACTAATTCAATAAAAATAAACACGTTTAAACACTAATGAAATTAAAAAATGTCATGGAGACTTCGAAATGAGGTTTTAATTTTTAAGGAACTCAAAAATATGACATTTTTGAGTTCCTATTTAGGAGCGAGGTATAAAACAGAGCATGCATTTTTTTTATATAAGAGACATAATTATCATAATAATCTCTCATCTAATTTATTGCTTACGTGACATTCCAGACTAGACAACAAGTCCCGTCACTCGATGAGTAGCGGCACCAAGCCCGGCCCCGAGAGCGACACCGACTCCATGGCCGAGTACGGCGACGGCGAGACCGGTATGTTCTCTTATACATGTCGCTGCTTTTGTGTGATATGCTGTTTTCTATGGCGTTGACTGTTTCATTGGCCAGTGGGTGACCAACCTTGGGTAGTTATAAGTTATATTACAAAAAAAAAGGGATGTTAGGGCCATTTTTGTAATTGACTAAGGGCTGATTTTTCAATCATCAGTTAACTTCTATCTGAGGAATAAATATGGCGGTTTGACATATTTTCCATACAAAAGCTGTCAAAACGTCAAACATATTCCTCAGATAAAAGTTATCTGGCGATTGAAAAATCAGCCCTAAAACTATTTTGTTGAATGTAGGAGGTAATTTGAACCATGCAATTTATTTACAGGCTCTATATTTACCTCAATAATATAATTTAAAGCTATAAATAATATTCATATTTCATAATATAATTTAGATTCGATTATGTGGGCATTTTCATGAAGCTTTGGCGTTGGTCACTCATTGTATGCAAAAAGCCTAGACAAAGTTTTTGTTCGTTTTCGATTGGCGCTAAGCTTGATTTTTAAAAGTTTCTAACTTTTTTAGTGCAGTGTCTTTATTTTTAATTGTTAGCCAATTTGCTGCATTGTCATTAATTTTTAAAAGCACGTTATATTTTTTTTTATTGAACTGGTCAAAAATTTCCATTATTTCATTTGATCTAAACAGAGGACAAAAAAATTAATTGAAATCGTGGGAGAATTTCATTATTTTGGTCAGTTCAATTCGTGTTACAGAACTATATTCACTTTGAAACTTTAACCAAAGATTTAATTAGTTAAAAGAAAATTGTTGAGCTATGTTCTGTAATGCTTTGCTAAGTTATCGTAAGCATGTGTGTGGTGGCTAAGCATTAGCATGTACGTCAAACGTTTGCAGCGGGTATGAACGAGGACGGGTCGTTCATCGGGCAGTACGGGCGCAAGCGCCGGCCGCCCGCCGCCGCCAACCCCGACTCCGCCTCGCAGGCCTTCGCCACGCTCGTCTAACTACCTCTCCTCCATCCCTCCACACGTGTGTTTACTGAGATCATCCTGTCATACTAAATCCTCTTGTGTTCGTCTATTAAACATTTCAAACTTTAAAACAATGCACTTTATTTTGTAGCATATTTTATCTCAGTAAACATTCTGCAAAAAAGCGCACCAAATAGCTACGTTCTTCTATGTTTGAATGTATAACGTAGTGCCATTGCATCACAATTTAATGCAACTAAACAGTCCGGTACTGACAGCCAATCAGCGTAGGCTTGTTCTATCTCTTCTTCGTTCTGATTGGCTCATCCGACGGTGACGTCGCCCGCCAAAATTTGTTCTCTATTACGTTTTGATCTGTGAATTATGTTGTGAATCTTTTTTTTTATTGATCTGAGCAGTATACTGCTAGTTTAAGCACCGTTTTCATGCACGCGACTGAAATAAGTAAATTATTTAATTCTTTGTCTTGGGCATGAAAATTGTAGTTGTAATATTTACAAAAGGGCGTCCAGTCTTTATTGCACTATTTCAGAAATAGTTTTAAATAAAGGCTTTATCACTGTCCCTTCGCAAGATATCGCAGCTTAGGTTAGGTATTAAGTACAGAATAGTTTGTATGTAAGTAACGTTAGGTTGTAAAGAAACAGATGATATTATTTGGAGTGAATTTCCTACTTAAATGTTTATTAGCGTGCTTTGTTATAAGTTTTGCATTTGTTTTAATGTTGATATTATTTCCCGTTCCGTCCCTTTTCCTGTTTTTCTTTGCCTGCACGAGCGCCGTTTTTGTTTTCTTTCGTAAGGTATGATTTTTTTGCTTTTATTTTTCTCTTTTATTTTTTTGCATTCAATTATGCTACATTAATTTCTGAACAATGTTTTAAAATGTTTTTTTTTTTTAATTGTGTAACAAGCATGTTGTGATTGTTGTTTTTGTTATAATGTTAATATTTACAGAATTTTAATTTGTGTATTACCAAATACTTTTTGGTAAACGTTCTTTATGGTCTAATTGTCCTCTTTTCTTACATCGACTATAAAGTGTTCACTTTTTGAGTAATTTTCTGAACATGTATTAATTATTATAATCTCCCCTCTCAGGTCGTTTCACGGAGGACGGTTCGTTCATCGGTCAGTACGTGCCGGGCGCGCGCGTGCTGGCGCCGCCCGCGCCGCCCGCGCCCGCGCAGCCTCCAACCTACGTATAAACTGAAAAGCGGTACTAACACTTGTTCTCTCTATTGTTTGTCTGTGTGGGAAGTAAGGAGTGGATTACACATCGCAACTAAATTTTAAAAGTAAAGAAGTAAAATTCGGTGCAAAACTAAGTTTAGATTGTATAACAAAAATATCTATGCTGGTCATACTGTCTAATGGACATTTTCATCTTGTATTGAATTGATGATTCATTTATAGCTACTCACGAACGTGGCCATAAATATCTTGTGTATGATCTAAACTTAGTTTTACATTGTATTAACTGTTTTATGTAGCACTCCGCGCTGACCACATGTAGTTTTGACTGTAAGTACGTTTTGTCGCTCTATCTCTCTCACACTTACTACTAAGGAGGTATGAAGGAATAGAGCAGCAATATGTTACAGTAGGCAGACTTTAACGTCACGAATGTTCAGTGTCTTGCACGCGTCGACTTTTATTTAGAACATTATTTTCGCAATATTATATTGTAAAAAATATCTTAAAAAAACGTCTAGATTTCATAACGTCATCCTATGACTTATAGAAATTATCGGTAACCACGAAACGATGTATCGATAACACAAGCTTAACAGCTTATTTCAGTTCATTTGAGACGCGAAAATATCTGTAATGTAAAACTGCACTGCCATTCTTCTTACATGTATTAGATTGATTGAAAAATTTCGGACTCACACCAGACTTAGTGCGAAAAGGGGGTCAATTAACACAATCTTACAACAACGAAGATTTGTGCCTTTACGACAATTTAAAACTACAGTCAGAACTTTCAACGTTATAGTCAAGTGTGAGTCAAAATTTTTCAAACGCTTTAAAATTATCCGTGATCTATCGACAGTGAATATTTAGTTGAAATTTATTAGCGTGTAAGCATTAGTATAAGCTGGTAACTAGCCTACCCTTCTGTCTCCACTGTTAGTGACCATAGACAAGCTAAAAAAGGTTTTATTGACTATCCCTCGAGGTCTTAGCGATCGTCTCTAAGTCTGTTGAACATTTCGTTATTTATGAGACTGATTTTAAGTAATGTGAAATAGTCAAACTGGCACTGACGTTCAGGTTTTGGTGGATTACGAAAATAGAATTCGTTAACAGCTGTGTTGGCCGCCAGTTTAAATCTCTGAACTGGGGCCTAGTGTGAAACTATCCTCGTATAAAACACCGTGGATAGTTTATAGCAAGCAGTCTTCATGCATAGTGTGTAGTAAGAAAGAAAGTACCATCCATGTGGCGGTGTTCTCCAAAACCTGAACGTCAAGATACTCGGCTTGTGTTAGTAAGTAGGCGATGTTACGGCTCGATATCAATTACGTGTAGTTAACATACGGTAGCTGGACAAGACTTGAGATAAGAAAAGCTATTTTTGTCACAGAAATAAGGTAATTAGCTCTCAACTCCGGTGGTCATGTGCGCTTGTTGCGGACTTATCACGCTTCGCTAAATATTATAAGTATGGAGGTAAGCTTGGGTTTAAGGAGTTTAGCGACTCGGTTTGAATGGTCAGTTCGCAAGCCAAAATTATCGTATCCCTTATTTTTATATAAAATGCATATCTTTCTATCAACTCTTTGAAACACGCTATGGACCATAAAGATTTTTATTTTACGAATCAATCCTATGACTGTTATGAAAATTCAAAATATATCTTTGTCATTGTAAAATGTTGTAACATTTAAGCGTTGACCAAGCTTGTTCAATTAATAGATGTTGTCTAACATTGCGGTGTTCTCAGATACCGCAGGCTCGCTTAGGAAATCTATTTATTGTTTAGTTGAACCATTAAGATCTCTTCTTTATGTTCTTTCTAAGACTTATATTCTCTTATGTATTGGGTGAACCTGCGATATCTCACAACACGAAAGCAATGGACACGACAATCGAGTATCTAGAGAAATCTATATTTTATTAAGAAAAGTAAATAGATATTTTTATATGATTGCGCAGTTTGACCACCGGGGCATATTGTGGTGCTTTGCAAGTGAAGAGAGGCGAGTTCGGTGTTGTGTAGTGTAGCGTCACGCGGCCGCGTCGGTCCCTCACGTCTCCCACCTGAGTCAGGCGATGCAACCGAACGCATAGAAAGATAACGGTTCCGATAAATAGTATGCCAGATACAAACTTTGACGTTCAGAAAGATGACTTTAGATTGGAGTCCAATGGATAGTCATTATTGTAGTTGAATCATCATCAACATTTAGCCACAGGCGTCACTTTACATAAACACATTACTCTAGATGTAGATCATCGATGTTATCAACTTGTATAAAAGCCGCTTGAAATGTGTGCGTGTTGTGTTCTGACATGTCTGACTGTAACATAGGCGTGATGATATTACGAAGAATCTCGTTTTATTAGGAGTTACAAAAATCTCTATTTACCCCTCAACACTTCGAATTTTATCCATCGATCGTCGGTACACTAGTATCGATTGTAATCGATAAAGTAAATTGTATAGAATATTCATCATTCTGATATTATAGTTATCCGTGACCATCCTCTTTGGTACATCTCGCAAATCTCGAATGAATTTAAGTGCGGGGCGACCCGTCGATATAATGTCTCTCTTACGTAGTATTAAGTCCTCTTTATAGGCTTTTTTCGTATTTGAATTTTTCATATTTGACTATTATTGAAGTTTTGCACCGATCACATTGAAGTTAATGCCCAAGTTGATGTTTCTGATTTTGGACAATTGTGAACGCGAGGCCAGTGTTACCCGATACCAGTGTAACTATATTGCTAAATACAATTGGTCATATGTATGAATAAAATCGGTTAGCGTTGGTCTGGCGGGCGCATGTAACAATATCTCAATTGTATCGTGTTTAGATTAAGGCTAGGGACTCGTGTTAACTAATGTTAGGTAGCTAACGCGTTCGCTTACTGCAACTGTACATGTATATTTTATTCTTTGCCTTATCTGTACCTATTGTATCCGGTTTATTCGTACGCCGGCGGGATTACCGTCGATTTATTTTATTATAATTTATTTATTTATTTGTGTATACTTACTTCTCCGCCTGAAAGGTGTCGGGTCTTAATTGAGTACATTCCAGACGGTCTAACCATGTTGATTTTTCAAATCGTTTTATTTATTGTCTCCCCAATGACGCGTCGGTCAGATGTAATCTGAACAATGTTTGTAAAACTAGACCGGCGGACGAGACTAGCACCGTTATTTATAATTATTTAAATACTTGACACATATTGATTTGGTCCCTCGTTATAATGTATAGTTTGTCGCAGGTAACATGTTCTCATTTAGAGCTTATACTGTAACTATTGGTACCTTATACATTGCATATTTATATTTGATGGCACTGTTATTGTAACCCCTTTAAGTTATTTGTTAAGGAGTCTTTATCATGTCTATTGTCTAGTAAGAATTTAATATATATCTATTAATATTAATTGATTATAGTAGGAGCCTTGTTCTATTCGCGTCTGTTTTGTCGCTTTTTATACCCGTTAACGATTTGAAAATTCTTTGTCTTGATGAAAAAAAAACTTGTTACGGTTCAAAATGACAATTTTGATATTAGATTGTTAGTCACCGGTATACGGTGGATATTCTCACTGCCTTCCCTACTAAATTACACTGTGTTCATTTTGTTTACAAGTACCTAGTGAAGAACTTGCCTTACGTAAAATTATGAATGAAAATGTGATTTTCATTTGTCCAGATTCGACCTGACAGCACAATGTCTGCATTTACTTAGTCACAATATTTACCGTGAATTGTATCAAAGTAGTTTCCCAGTAATTGGTACTTCGCCGTACACATATAATAGTTGATGTTAGCAGTAAAAGTAATATTGTTGTGTAACTTTATTCGGTCGCAAGTGTAACGAACTTCTCATACATTTTGAAAATAGTATTAATTTATGAAATTGTAATAGACCTAATGTTAATGAAGCAAAGCGTATTGAAAGCATTACACTAATGAGATGAGATAGTGTCAGCACGAGACAGATCTGTGTTCATATTTTCATCAATTTTAATACATCAGTATTTTACAAAGGTCCTTTAAGATCGAGGAGCTAGTTTTCAAACAATGCTTTCAATACGTTTCGCCAACTAAATATTTAGTAATAGCCGAAGTATTCGCTAAACACGAACTGGTAGATTCTAATTGTTGTGAGGTACATTCAGTGTTATCTATAATGTTGACGATGCTTGGTTTTCGCCATTTATTTACGTCAGCAGTTCATTCAAGAAATATCTTGTGAGTTATACTAGGCGCTAGACGCCTAACCCTTGTTATAATACAAAATGGGAAAATTATAGCATCAATAACAGTTTAATTATATTTGCTAAGCAAGCTTTTTTATCTACATTGGACTATTTGTTGGTTAGATAATAGTTTGCATTTATTATATAAAAAAAAAATGTTTAAAATCATGACAAAAGTGTAGGTAAAGACTTGTGAAAATTTCTGATCTGACCCGTACGATTCTGTTCACGAATTATCGTAAATTACATTTTAGTTCGCATTAAGTAACTGTAATTTATTGTAACTATGATGAATATTTTTTTATGTTGCATAGAAAATAAATATTAAGAAATTATTTTTTTTGTTTTTCATTTCAACAGTGTCCTGAGTCCCTGCTGGTTTTGTCAATATTATAAAAGGTGAGATCTAGATTTTCACAGAGAAAACAAATATTTTACACAATACGCGAAAAAGCTAGCTTACATAACAACATTATTGGACGCACTAAAAGACATTTAATGATTAGATTAGTAGTAGTAGTAAGTCACTCCTTAGTGACGGATTGTCAAAGAAATCCTACACTAAGGCATGGCCCATAGCCATTCCTGCTTAGCTGTGGGCTATGAGAAATATAATTTAATTGCAAAACGTTATGTGAAACTTAATTAGTAGTAGGTACTGAGAATTAAACAAGTTCATGATCTTTCTAATGCTTGCGGAGTGCCGAGTGCTGATCTTTACAGTATTGACAGAACAATACAGCAGCAACAGTCATCATACGTAGTAAATAAATATTCACGACATAGGTAAGCTAAAACTAAGCAGAGTTCAATTAAATCAGAACTTCAAATTAACAAACTATTTATAACTTCGGTAACTTATGGAATAGAGAAGTTTTTATTCAACCAATAGAATTTCTTTTGGATTGAATTAGGTAGAATCTGGGCCTAAATTAGTTTTCCCCCAAGAACCTTCATGTAGCTTACGTCATAAAACCCGCAGTTTCCCAAAAAATATCCTCAAAAACTATTTGCGGTTGCGGCCTGTAGTAATCTCTGAGTCTACATTCGAATTACCTACCGTCGAAACACCGGCAATTATTCTTCTTTAGTTCAAAATTATACCCGAATATCGATGAATTATTAATCTTTTATTTTTTATAAGTAGGTATGTAAGATCAAACTAAAGGCGATATCGCTGTAACTGAGAACCTTGTTTTACATAAAGAACATACATAGATTTCGTTAGTAGTAAATTAGGTTGCGTTCAGACTAAACAATGCGTCAATGGCAGGTAAAATATAAACCTCGGCAACACGCGCTATTCATTCATAAAGTGCTAACAATAGTCACAAAAACAACCTGCGGCTACATTAACGACTGCGCGCAAAACCTTACACTTTGAAAAGGAGCTTACAAAATAAATCTGCCAAGATTTATGATGAATATTCATGCTTGTGGTAATACTTTTTGCTTCTGGGCTCCTTCATCCATAATTTATGGACTGTAATCCAGAAAGATTGATTGATAAACCAGCGCCATCAACTTGGAGCAGCGGCTAATCTAATCAGCAGATGCTAAATTTGACCGGCCATAACATTGTATGTGAGCTGATTGTAAACCTTCCCACGTCTCCCGGACGATTTGCTATCAATGGAAACATGCAAAATACTGATCATAAATTATATCGGCGAACTATCAAACAAACTAAATCGGTCTGCCTGCGTCACCTCTATATTATGAAAAATTAAGTCCAAAATCCTTTGTGGTAGAACTTTTTGAAGCGCAAAACAAAGCTATGGATTGAGTAAGGAGCCAGTATGTAGGCAGTCTGTGTCCGACCGTCGCCAGGGCGGGACATCATCGAACCTTGTTTATTTGTTGTCCAGCAACACGTCCGAGTTCGCGAGTTGTGAAGTGACTTTTAAATTATGAGTGTGCGTGCCACAATATTATTTTAAAAGGAACACGCCGTTAATTACAGGTAAGATAAGATCCTCCTTGTAAACTATATCATATCGCGAAATCCATTCAGGATGACAGAGGTCGGTAAATAAAAGATCGTTGATCCCACTTAAAAGTTAATTGTTTAATCGATTCGGAATTCGAGTGGCGATCTTCTTTATTAATTACCCACATATGTAGTGTTTACTGATAAGGGACTTTATTCCGTAGTAGCTAGTAATTAGATAATTAAAGTTGAGACTGATTTTATCATTGAACTACTAAAGATTAAGCCGCCGAATAGTGTTAGAAGGGCGCTTTGAACAAAAACAGGAGATTAAAGAAAGCATAAAAAAGTAAACATTGCTATCTGGCAAATGTAAACATCACGGGGTGTTATTAATAGAGGCCTAACTATGGGATCATATGTTAGGAGCAGTGCACATGCACGGTGCATCACGAGAGTTAAGGCTGGCCATTAAACGGCTACTTGTCGGGTGTGATTTGTGAGACACGCAGGATAAAATTGTAAAACCGGCTTTATGATCTATCTGACAACGTTGTAATCGTTAAATGAAATGGATACACGTTTTTAATAGCCCTGCTACTTACTGGACAAGTGTACCTGTGCAATTTATTAGTCTTTTTGCACCATCCCGGTTCAGACTTAACGATGTTTTAATCGTCATGGATGTAGTTGACGATTTGTCGTCAATGGTGATGGAGCTTTTACTTACGATAATAAATAATCGATAGCTTGATAGATGAAACTATTTCATTATTCAAATGCTCGCTTATTAGCGTGAAACTGCAATCGTGAAGAAACCTTGAATTCACTTATAACACCTCTAGTCTATCAAAACCTATTGGACAATATTTACCTACTAATCTCATCTCGCGTGACAAATTCTTCTTTGTGTGCATAAACATGACTACAGCTAAAGAGTAAAGAGTAAAGTCCACTAGGTATGACCGGCAAATTTTCACACCTATTGCTTCCTTACTAGTTACCTATAATGAGAGTTATTTAGATGGCATTTGCTATGAAATCGAGGAACATACTATGGTATTTCAGGGTGCATGAAGTTCCTCAAGACAAGAACATGCTGACGCCGCATTTTTACTTATTATAATTTAGTCTTATAGATATTTAATCGAGTTGCCAGTCGCTTCATGAACAGGCGCCCTTACTCGCTTGCCGGACGGGGGCGGCCGGCAGCCGGACTTTATTTTTTTACTTTTTACACGGTTACCTGTTCCCTGAACGAGTATCGTATCGACGGTGCCCGCTGGTTCGCTGCTTAGCTTAACAAGTGCACGCCAGAGGTGCCCCATCTTTGGACACCTATGGTTTATTGTGCCACTTTGGTTTATAAGCTTGTGGCATCTTGGTAGTTGGAAGGATAAGGATTTAGGGTCAGTTGTGGGTTGCTGTAGATGAGACCCAAAAATATGCATAGGTACCAAAATATGTTGAGATACTTATGCAACCATAGGTTCTTGAGCTTTGAGAAATTCATTAGAAAGAATATAACCCATATTGAATTGAAGATCCGCTGGAAGGTATTCTAAAATTGCTATGTTTCAGTGATTCAAGTATTTTATAAACTCGTTTTAGACCACAAATCAGTGGCTGCAAAAAAAAACTAAAATACATAAACATTTGGTTTTCGCGAATCGTCCCACGGTCATTCGCACGTCTTATCACAGGATGCACCAGTCTCACTCACTGAAACTGTCATTCGGAACTAAAATATTACCCTTTTAACGTTATTTTTATACCAGATCGAGGGAACACTCGGATGATTTAGCTCTAAATATAAAGGGTCCTTATGAGCGGCTATCCTCTTTGCATGGCAACAATGACTCAGTTAGTTATAAAATGCAAAAGTAACTTGTATGTTGAAGAACTATGAGCTGCTTCAACCCCAAGAGTTTCTCAGAAATACAAAAGCAAGTAAACCAACATTTCCTTACATATTGATATACAATACATAGATCTCCGTGGAAGCTAAGAAGTAGCACAACAATCTCTCCAGCAACAAATCTGTTAATTAAAGATGGCCGCTATAATCATAATAACTTGTAGTTATGTTAATCAACAAATTGAATGTTGACAGCTATGGGCAATTGTTAAATAGAATAGGTACTGGTTGTGTTGTAAAATGGCATGAATGAGGACAATTTCAGCCGGTCGAGTCATTAATAAAACCCCAATAGATATTCGTTGTTATTTGCGTATATGGTTTACCGCAAAAAGTTGTACCTATCCAACTATTTGCGGTAAAGGCGTAACGATTGATTCATTCGAATACATTTGTAGGTACAAGATGTTGAATTTTGAGTGGCAACCAGATACCTTATGCAATGCAAAATTTTTAAACTATTTAGCATAGGTACTTAGTACCAAATATGATCTTCAGGCATCTGCAGAATTAGCTTGTTGATAAATGTATTTTAATTAGCCAATAAAACAACCGGCTTCTTGTCTTGTTTTATTGCTATGCCAACTAAAAGTTGTAAATAAAACAAGAATAGAGTATAATACGTTCTTATAGACTTAGAGATTCACAAAGGGATCTTTCTAGAAGAAGACCTTATTCGCAAGTGTGCAAACTAGTATAACTTTCTACTGATAAGAGACGATTAAGTATCGGACTATCGGATGATAGTTAACTACACATAATACCATAACTGACCTGCACTCACAAGAGTCACGATGTGCGAGCCATGGTGCGTCACACTGCACTCTAATTGTGTATCAATTAACTTCAATTATCGACATTATGTTTTACTATCCGCCGACCACGCTAATTTGAGGTTATCGCGCATAAACATGTTTCAGTTACAACACTAAGATAAATGGCGCCCGAAAAAATATTATCCCCCATTTGAACAGCAATAATTTGTAAACATAACTTGACCTCTTGATAAACATGGACTATTTCAAACATTTTTTCTAGAACACAAGGTTTGTTGTTGGTAAACTTCGCACTATTTAATTGTGTGATTACAATTTAAATATCTATCTAGTCTCAAAAGTTCAATTATGGTCAACCCTTTGATCACGAGATTTAATGCGGTAGTCATCAAAAATATTTGTTGGTGGAAATGGGCATCAGTTACGCATCTCTTATCCATACCCATCTTCAATGGAAACCATACTATGGAAAACTATTGATACTCGGAAAAGCATCATTAGCGGCAATAGAAACTTTCTGATTCCATAGACTCGATAATGAATAGAGGCCTACTTGCAGCAAGTGTGATGTAAGTAAGGTTGGTGGTAGGTATTTATTATTTTTCCTTTTTTATAAGTAAGGTGTTTAAGTAGGACCCAATAATTTGGAGGTCCTAACAAAATGTAACGTAAACTTAGACGAAATTGTTGCGCACCCCTACGCATAGAGCTATTGGACTCGTCTTTTTTTTGTTAACACCTTTTGTACGTATAATTTGACACCGGGAGCGAGTAAAAAAACTAGTAGACATTACCTTTTGACAGGGGATATTTAATGAAGTTGTAGCTTTTTTTACTCGAGTCGAGGGTTTCTCACGATAATACCATTGTAGGAGCACGTCCCAAACGGTCTCAATCAATTATGTTAACTGTGATAATTTTGTTTTTCTTTTTTTTGTGGGCGAAGAGAGGTTTTGTATGGTCGACAAACAAATTATACGCCACTTACACGCTTATTATAGGGTCGCGTTGGAACGCTTTAATGGAATCATGACATATTTTAGGTGATAGTCGGTTGGACTGTTAATTGGACATTGGGGAACGATTCGGTTTTAACGTCTGGGATCGGGCTCCATCCAGATTTTACGACTGTGCTTTTTATTAAGTTTTAATCGAGATGATGAAATGCCCGTAACAACCAGTTGTGTTCATTTTTTTTATTATTATTATCTAGTTAGAGGAATATTTATATATTTTTGAGGGCAAGTTTGACTATCGAATGCCGAGTCAAGTCCAAATCTTTAAATAAATGACTAAAATCTTACTGTTGTTTACTTGTTGTTGTATGTATAAAAAATACGAATAACTACACTAATACAAAATTGTATTGTGTTAAATTGTTGTATGTAAACTACGTATTCTCTTTACGCCAAAATAAAATTTTCATATAAACCCCATGACCACACGTCAGTTATAAACTCAAATTAGCATGCCCAGATTCTAAACGGAATTCCCAATCATTCTTTCACGACATGTCTTTATTTACATAACCATCGCATATAAAACACCTGAATAGTATCGTGAAAGCAATAGTCTCCAATTTGTTGCGGCTTGATGCCTCGCATTTGAGGCCAGAAACCTGCCGAGAAGAGGTATTGACGAAAAAAGCTACATAGGTAAATAAAAATAATTGAAGAAAGTGTCAATAAAAAGCTTCGTTGAGTAAAAGCTTTTCGACAAATTCAACCGTTCTTTCTCGACTTTTCATGTGCCTTCAAACACACTTGAACTTGTGAACCTCCATAAAGCTGTGTGAACCTCTATACCTAAAGATCTATTTCACACAATATCCCAGAACGCGCTCGACATTAACGGGCCTTCAAATTCACTTGAACACTGGGTCAACCAACTTCAACTATAAGTAATGATGAAGTGGTAATCCCCCAGCATGTGGCGATCGGCTTCGATGGGCGCGCGGCTGTGCGCGGGGCTGGCGCTGGCGATGTCGCTTGCGCTGGGCGCCGGACGCCGCGACTATAAGGATCCTGAGGCGAGGCATCACGCCGACCTCTCGCTGTGGATCGATGAGCGGCAAGTTAGGATGTTTAGCGGTAATTACCTTTAACTTACCATTGTTATTCATAGCCAAAGTTCTTCTACTTCTTCAAGACTTCCTTGAATTGCGTTTTTGTAGAAGTCGTGACATCAATCGACTGTTCGAATAAGCATAGTTTTAGATACCTACGTTATTAACGATTTCACTAGCAAATAAACTGTTCTTATAAATCAGCGTATATCATTAGTAGTAACTACAATATACAATAACGTCTGTATGTTTCAATTTCCAGGTATATCAATGCAAGTATTCGCCATAATAAACGGTCACGTATCGCCCTACGTGTTAGACCCAAACTTCTCCAACAAACTGCCAGTGATACCATCGGAAGTCGGCTATGTCAACTTCACGTGGAAGTCAAAGAAGCGATACTACTATGACTTCGATATTCTGACGTCATCAGACCTAACGATACTGAAGCCGCCTGTATTGTCCATCAAAACACGAGGACGGGTGCCTAAAACATCAAAAGGTAATTTCAATTTGTTAAAATAAACGAGAAATGTGAGACCCAATTATAGACCATTTTTTTATATCATGATAGTTTCATTGCCAGGAAGTATCTCATTTAGAGAGAATTTTCAGCAACTTTAACAGGTAAATGTCATTAGTCTAAATATAAATAACAAGTTTGTTCCACAGAATTCAGTATAATTTTGCCATGTGTGGGCAATAATAGCGGCGTGGCCACATTTGAAATAGGGCTAGTGCTAAAAAATGGCCGCGGATTGCCGCTAAAAGGCACCCCATTAAGATTACACCTAAAGAAGGAATGCGCACAGAGAGGTGTGTATTTAGAAAGGACAGGTATTGTATCGCCAACGCATTTTTAACACTTACACGCCTGTGATTTTGTGGCTGTCTAACATTTTTGCACATATTTGTTTGACTACTAAATTATCTAACCAATTATACTTACCTATAATTAAGTGCTTAATTCCTATAATTAGACAACAACAAAAACACAGGCGTAACGCTTACAATTTGATTTAAAAATAACAGTAAATTAATTCTTCTACAACTTGCCAATATCTATTAGAGTCCCAAAGCTTATTAATTCAATTTCTCATGCTTAGTTCATATAAAAACGAAGTATAGCGAACTTGAATACCAGAACTGAACATTGCATTTCATCTATTTCGAGCTCATATTGTTATGCTTACGCTACTAATAATACATTTATGGGTAGTTGGTATGAGCGAACGCTTTACCACCGCCTATTACAGTTTCACAGCATAACACGTCACCTGTTTGTGCTCACGCGTCGGGAACAATACAGCGATTGACATTTATTACTGTTTTGTATTCCATTTTATGGTGAATTTATTAAAGTTGATTCTAAAACAATCGATAATTTAGACTAAACAATCAACAGTTCTTGTCTTTGGCCATAACTGTTGTTATGCTGAAATTCATTTCTTTTCCATAAAGGTTCCTTCAGTTAAATATTTCTTCTTGTTAATAAAAAAAGAATATTTTCCACTAAATCAATCGTTGTGTTGTGTGTACGCTCTAACAAATATAAGCTCAGTGTGTAAGCCTGCGATGCGCGCCAGGCCGTATATTAACCGAATGCGTTATTTTCCGGGGTGCCGCGAGACGCTGGTTGGCTGCATACGGTACCTCTGCTCACGGCATTTGTGTGTTTTTAGGTTCGTATTCATATGCTTGCTTTCTAACTAATATATACTCATTTTGTTTAAGTAATGCCCGTATTCATTCATTATTCCTAATTGAAAAGTTCTAGTTCGAAATTATTGTTTAATAGAATCTGACACAAAATCTAAAATTAAAGTAAAAGTCCGAGAAATCCAACATCCAATCATTTAAACACCGCACCGTATTAATTATGTTACATCTAAATAAAATAGTTGGACTCTCTATTCCTTGGTAACTCTATTCTAACATTCCTTTTCACACAAAATTTTGACTTTACAAAAGAGTAATGTATACATTCGGGCATATTTTTTTGTTTTGTTTAATCATCATTTGCATCATCATCATTGTACGCACTAATTAGTTTGCCAATCGAGCCCTTTAACACATTTTAATTTATTTTAACTCCTTTAAGTTTCCAAACACAGAGCCTTATACTTTTGTCTACCTACTGAGTAGGTACTTTTTAAATTATTTTAGTACTTATTTGTTTTGTACCAATCATCCCTTATACTACCAGGCCCCGACCCGGAATGTGACAAAAAATGCGCAAACCAAGGCTGGTGCAACAACGAGAAGATATGCCAGTGTCCGGAAGGTTACATGGGGCAGGACTGCCGGACGGCGCTGTGTTACCCGCAGTGCATGAACGGCGGCAACTGCACCGCGCCCGGAGTGTGTTCCTGTCCGCCTGGGTACCAGGGACGCAACTGTGAGGGAGGTGGGTGACAGGGATCTATAGACTAGTAGCTCTGTACAAGATATGCCAGTGTCCGGAAGGTTACATGGGGCAGGACTGCCGGACGGCGCTGTGTTACCCGCAGTGCATGAACGGCGGCAACTGCACCGCGCCCGGAGTGTGTTCCTGCCCGCCTGGGTACCAGGGACGCAACTGTGAGGGAGGTGGGTGACAGATCTATAGCCTAGTAGTTAATAGGTACAAGATATGCCAGTGTCCTGAGGGTTACATGGGGCTGGATTGTCGGACGGCGCTGTGTTACCCGCAGTGCATGAACGGCGGCAACTGCACCGCGCCCGGAGTGTGTTCCTGCCCGCCTGGGTACCAGGGACGCAACTGTGAGGGAGGTGGGTGACAGTGATCTATAGAGTAGTAGCTAGTACAAGATATGTCAGTGTCCGGAGGGTTACATGGGGCTGGACAGTAGGGCCAAGCTGTGTTATTTAAGTAGGTACAAGATATGACAGAGTCCTAAGGGTTACATTGGCCTGCCCAGTAGTACCAAGCTGTGTTATTCACCCGTGTACCAGGGAAGCAACTGTGAGGGAGGTGGGTTACAAAGGTTTATTGACTGATTGATTATATTATTATTAACTGGTAGCTAGTAAGATATCACGATGTCGTAAGGTAACATCATGGTTACATGGCCCACTACTGATAATAGTAGCACTGTCTAAGCACAAGGGCCCAGAAATGTTTAATCATTATTAGCATGATTATAAGAACGTTTCATTATAGTAATTAGTTAGATGTTATTGTGACGTTTTGGGTTTGAATCTGTAGTATAGTGTCCGCTTATTAGTTGCAAAGATGAAAAGCAGAAATCTGTTTAATACATAATTTTATTCTTTTAACAAAAATATACATTGTCATGTAAAAAGTCGTCTAGATATTTGGAATTTCTAGACTATTTTACCATGTTTTGTGTCTGTTGAATGCTATAGAAAGCTAACAGGAAATAATACTTTATAGATACTCTTGTTATATAAAGGCTAAATTTAATTCAAAGCGTTTTCATAAATATGTCTCGCTAACTTTATAACGACACAAAAATCTTCGTCTAACATAAAAAATACTTACTAGTAGTTGTTCAAAATCTTATTACGGGATTTTTCCTATTTGCAGCTCATGACAATGAATAAATTGACCCACAAAAATGAGCCCACATTTTTTAAAACATAAAGCTGATCATATTTCTTTATTGAACGTCTTAGAACGTTGTGTTGTCTTATAATCGTCAATCAGAAGTTATTTAATTGTGATGAGCTACAAACAGGAGACAATCCCACAGTTGTAAACTTTGTACTCTTGTCTTTTTAGTTTATGCCTTCTACTAACTTCCGTCTACATTTTAAATTGTATTTATATTAACTTTGAAGAGCAATATGTAGTTCATATAGTGCTAAAAGTGACTACTTAAGTACTCACATGTATTCAAGATGGCGGACTAGACTATCTTTAGCAGTTTATATAAAATCCTCTATTATCTAAACCTTCTTCGATAAAGCTATAGCCACCTTACAACCAGCCTTAATAACTTCAGTCATGGCTTTGTAAAAGGGGGCTTGTTCAGCTCCGTGGTCTATCCCTGTATCGTGGTGTTCCTGCTCCTCATTGCGGAAGTTGGTGATGGTTTCCAAGATCTCCTTGTCGATATTAGGGTCCTCCATAAGAGTTCGGAGCTGGTCGTTGTAGTGGTCTACTATAACGGTCTCCACGGCGACTGTGCAAGCCATTGCGGCTTCTTTGCCTAGGAGCGCTGAGCCTGGAATGGGAAAAGTCTGTTGTTATTTTAAGGTTTATGATGGTTAAAAAATGTGTAGGTTCAGAATAGGTTGGTCTATTAATTTTGTCCATTGAATTGAGTGCTTACCAGCTCCCAACACAAATCCAGCTACATTCCATATCGGAGTGAGCGCAGTTGGCCTGACCCTGTACTCGTTGATCAGCTCCTCGAACTTGGCGCGATGTTTCTTCTCCTGGTCCCACATGTGCTGAATAAGCGGGCCTTCAGCAGTGCTACCTAGTACTGCCATCTGGCCGGCGTAGATACGGTCCGCTCCTAACTCGCCTGCATGGTCCACTCGGATTATCTGGTCCAGCTGGAATGGGATACAGGATGGGTTACAAATGGGTTCATTGATATTTTACGGCATAGGGGTTACAATTATTTTGGTAGAACTGTGGCTTCTATACCTTGGTGCATCTATGGCAACACTATTTTTAAGAGTTGAAGCCGAGTTACATGAAACTTAAGGTAAATTATGGGTTCTCTGAAATAATAGGGTAACACCTAGTAACTTTTTTGTAACGATGTTATACAAAAATGTACTCACATGTGGATTCTTCTTCCAATACGGCCTACTGCTAGCGGACACCGTGCTGTGCGCGCAGCGTATATGTTGCAGCAACGGTTGACGCAGCATCTTGCACTAGTTCCTGTAACAAATAACAAATTGATATAACTTGTGTTACAACTCACTCTTTGTTGCAGGTATATGCGCGCAGAAATGTTTGAACGGAGGCAAGTGTATACAGAAGGACACGTGTGAATGTCCTAAAGGCTACTACGGTTTACGCTGTGAATTTTGTAAGTACCTACTTTTACATTCACAAAAAATGAGGAAAACTACTTATGCAAGCTTAACCAAAGTTTTTTTTATATTTTAAACTAAAAGCTTCTTAGCCTGCAACCTGAGCTAGATTTAGCAGATAATTATTTGATATTTTTCCTAACGGCTTAATTTTTTCCAGCAAAATGCGTAATCCCCTGCTTAAACGGGGGCCGCTGTAAAGGGGTGAACAAGTGCCGCTGCCCAGTAGGGCTGGGCGGCAACCACTGCGAGGTGGGGCGGCGGGTAGGCGACTGCACGTGCCGCGGCGAATCCTGCGCCGGCGCTCACACGTGCCGCCACGGCCGCTGTGTGGCCGGCGCGTGCGTGTGCGAGCCTGGCTGGAGGGGGCGCTGGTGTCATCGGTCTACCGGTAGGTTTTGTAACCTTTAGGCCGCAACTGCCTTTTCAAAGGGAGTAAGCAGAAATCCATATGCTTTAAACATTAAGCTAGAATATTGCCCTCTTTATCTAAAAGATTAGCGGTCAATGATGTCATACTGAATTGCATGAACAGCCACAAAATTAACATTTCTTGTAAAAATGAATTTGTCCCTATTGCAAGCTGAATTGTTGATACACTGTTGTAATTTGAATGAAATAACCACTTGAACCGTTCTTTTACAGGATCATCAGAAGAGTCCGGTGAATATAAGAGGCCTCGATGAAACAAATACAAACTGTTGACGAAACTACTTAATAATGATGTGATTTCTTAAATTTTATTATAAATATTTTATACATATTTTGTAACATTGATAAATTAGTCATTTAGATGTTAAGCTCTATGCCACTTAGTTTATGTATTTAGATTTAGGACTACAAAATAATATAAAATATTAGAGATATACTTTATGCTTGTTTTATTTTCTACTTCCATTGCTACTATTTTCACTAATTTCTTGAAAGGACAAGGTCAGCATATCATGAATAAATTCTGGATGATATTTAAAATTGCAATGCTAGGCATTGCAATTTTAAATATTGCCGACCTTAGTCCACTAGCAATCACAATCATTATCAATATAGTATTTAGGTAGGTTGTTTTTTAGTAAGTGCTTGCTCTAACAGAGTGTAGGACTTATCCTTACACATTTATATTTATAAAAGCGAAAGTAACTCAGTCTGTCCAGTTTTCACATTACATCTACTGAACTGATTAGAATAAATTTTGCAAAATACAATGAAAACAGAGTCTTTATCCCAGTGCCGTACGTAATTCTTTCAGGATGGGTGGAACCCGGGGAACAGCTAGTAGGCTATATACTATTTAAGTTAAAGCTTTTAGTCTACAATGGAAATATGATTGTGGACAATCATTGCACAATAATAGTACAATTTGAGTAAGACTCTAGAGAGACAGTTTAGATGAATTCACATCGAATATTTATTTTGTGTCAATTCACATAATCTAATAGCATTAGTTAACTGCAAACTGATAAATAATCTACATGATGTTGTATGTACATGTAGTTGTACTCAATTTAGGACACAATATACTATGTAATTTTGATATTTATAATTTTAAATGTAAAGGTTAGGAAGTACCTTATGTTCTGATTACATGGTGGATATGAATAAAATCTAACTAGTGGGCCCCTTTTGGTAAAAAGGTTAGGTCAGACTGTAGCTAAGGGTGGGTAAAGAACTCAGGACTTAACAAAATTAAAAATACTACAATTAGCCAGGTTTTGAGTTCTATCACTCAGAATGACCAAAATTGGGACTAAAGCAATTTGCTACACTCTGAGCGAAAGTTATTTATAAAATTTTAACACCAAATGACCAAATAGTTTTCACTTTTAATAATATCATGATTTTGTTTATAAATAAGTTTGGCAGTCTATCTGTCAACTAACCTCAAAGAATTCATGATCTTATAAAGATATGTAAGTTTTCAACTCACCTTATTCCCTTTACTATTTTTCGAGACTATATTACGCAATCTCACAATCTGTAAATAAAAAGAAATAACAAACTCAACACGCGAATTCACAAAACTTGTTTACAATCGCAAAACGTCAAATGCAGTTACTGAAAATCTCACTAGATGTCACTACCGTATGACGTGAAATGATCAATTTCTAAAATAAACTAGGGATTTTTCCTGAACATCTAACAACTTAGGACGTCAGAATAAATAAATAGAAATATTTGACTACCAAAATTGGTGAGTATCTTTCACAAAATAAGCTTTTATTTACTCACAAAGCTGTGAATCCTTTCCCCCCTCAGGCAGAGGGGCGATTTCCCTTTCCATACGAAAACCACACCGCGCAGACTCGTACAAAATGGCGACCCCTAGATACGAAGTTTATACGGTCCACATACCGCGCTTACCGATCGATACTAATGGAGGACTCGAATTTTTCGGGGACTCTCGTGCACTCCGTAATTTTCGTGAATTCAGTGTCTGGACGAGTGCAAATGTCTTAAAAAGTGTTGTTTTGGACGGGTTACATCACAGCAAGTTTGCAAGACTTCTAATTGGATTGCAAAATGTGCTTCAAATCACGCAGGTGCGTACGCAGCCGTAGTCTCTCCATTCTGTCTGAGCCTGCTCGAACGCGCGACTCCCCTTCATGATGGCCATTCATTTTGGCTTATCCTTTACGCCGCCGCAAAGAGCTTGCGTCATGTCATGCGTCTTCGAAACTGACCCGTCGCGGGGCACCATGCACCGTATAAACAAAACATCAAACAAAATGCGTCATTGGTGTATGCGACTGCATTTATTCGCGCGTAAAAGGCTGAAAATTATAAGTTGCAGTGCAAAATATGCATCTGAAAAATAAAGATGGATCCCGAAATCATAATTTGGTGCATTAGACTTGTATCGTTCTGTTCAAGACTAGACTATTATTTGTCTAGCTAGATAGTCGGTATGTGGGAAGCTCGAGTATTGATTTTTCTGAGCTAGTTGATGCCTACACAATAGAATGGTCCAACATTTTACATTTCGTACATAGCTTTGATATTTAAGTTTACCAAAGGTCGGCAATAAAAATGATTCCTTCTTAATGTGGACAAGAAAGTCGTATTCAATGCCAATTCCATCTAAAGTCTTGGGAGATATCGTATTTTCCAATAAGATTCATTCTGACTCTAACACAGAAAAGGGATAGGAATAAAAAGGGCGACATTTTCCTCAATCCAAGTAAAGACTAAATCCTGGAATGTGAGGTTCAAATTCAATTTGGAATCACTATAAATGAAAAAAGTCGTATTATCCATTTCTAGGCATATTTTGTGCCAGGTATAAAGGTCAGGGGTACCTGGTGAAAAGTAGAGCAGATTTTAGGCTTCCTAATCAATGTATTAAATGTCTTGGTAGCTGTGGCTATGAGATATTTTTCATTGGGGCAAGTCATTGACCTTTTATTGATTTTTCTGACCAAGCATCAGTCACTTATAACTCAGTTACCCATATTTTAGGCAGAGTTAATTGAGGATTATCAATACTGAAAAACTAAAATACTATTTATTTGATAATGGGATTAATTTAAAGAAGCAAATATTTAAAATTCCTTAAAAATCCAAATCATGTTTCATTCATCAAAACTTAAGTAGCATATTAATGTAATTGTTCTACTAATAGCAGTGCTTAAAGTAAGAAAAACACAATACAATAATTTTACCACTGAAACATTATGTAAAGAAATAAGACACAAATAGACACATAATAAATCTTCAGTATTGATCTAGTACCAGACAGCTACAAGGCCAGTACTTTACTATGTTAGGTAAGACATAAATACTTAATAGCACTGCCATTGAGTCCAATAATACAAGCTTGTTACGGAATAACTTAATATTTAAATAGCACTTTCTTGTTTATCAAGAGCATCTTATCAAATCTTAAGATATAATCTGTAGCTCATTCTTTCTCTGTATGGGAAGAGGTCTGTGCCCAGTGGCAAAGTAAAAAGGCTAATGATAATGATCTGCAGATGTTTGGCTATATTCAATACATCTCAAAAGCAGTGCTGATCTTTAAAATAAACATCAGATTAACTCAGAAGTCCGTACTTATTTATTTACAATAGTAATGCATTGTAATTAAGTATCTGAAATTACATAATTCTTAATTCAATAAAACACTAAAAAGTTCTCTACATATGGGGCTATACATACTGTTTGTTTTATGGTGGTGACAAAGGTTTTCTACAATTTATTGTTGGACCGAACAACAATAAATTGTAAAATGTGCATCATACTAAATAAGAAAATGAAGTGAGAATGTAACATATTTTAGTTCATCTATTAACTTTGGAGACCTTAGGCACACAATATAATTTAAATATATTCTCTAAGAAATAAAGCATTACACAGACACACTAACAATGCAACATATTTAGGAAACAATGTTATCATTTGTGTTTTCAAAGTATAGCAATTTTTTATTTTTCACTTTTCTATTATTACATCTATCTATACTGTGTTATAGGTTTGCAAATTATACTTTAAGTTAATACACCAATAAGCTAGAGAGGTAGCTAGCTCAGACATGTTAATTATTCTTTTTTAACCTCTGACACAAAAGAGGGGGGTCATAAGTTTGTTTAGTTGGTCTGTGGCACTGTAACTCTTAAACTTAAAATATTTGGATGCAGATTTTTAAATGAAGTCATTTTTAAGTTATTAGATATTTTCTTAACAGAGCAGTAGGGATCTCATCAAAATAGTACTGCTTTACATAAGCACCTAAAACATCTAGCACTCTGAACCAGACATTGATGCCTTACTAAAATAGTCATCATCAATACTGCACTTGCTAAACCAGTTACTGACCAACCAGCCCTCAAAAATCTTAAAACTTGGTTTCTCAGGTCATAAAGCTCATCAGTTGAAGAGAATCGATCTAGCGTGGCGGGGGCACGCAGAAACCCGGTGGGTAACAACCCAATGGTCCTGGAGATTGGGGGGCAGGACGAAGGGGACACAGACTACGCCATGAACTCTGCAGTCAGCACCGAGTCTATGGATATGGAGGGGGAGGTAAGACTCCTTGGAGGCATAAACTTTTTTCTCTAAACAGCCAGTGTGACTGATGTGAAAGGAGTTCTACATTCGATCTTCGGTTCGAGCGTAAATGATTTGGTACTTAGTAGGGTTTTTAAACTTTACTTGGTAGTTCAGAAACTGATCTGACCACAAAAAAAATACAAGAAATAAAACACCTATATTATTGCTGCTGTTGACATTTATTTTATGAGTAAAAACCGACGAAAGTGTCCTCGAGATGTCTGTGAAGGTTATTGATTTCGGCTTAAGAGCGTGACGACCGATCGGCTAAATGCTTTTGAACGAAGTCTGAAGTAAGGGTTTCTTTTTTCACTACGCGAGGGTGACATCCTGGCAATAAACAAACTTGATTATAACTCGACGTAGACTTTGTTATTTCTATTTGCAGTTGTAAGAAAATCGATATCAAAGATTCTAGTGTTACAAATGCTAGATAACTTGTTAGTATGGCTTCAAATTGCCCCAACTTTGTTCTTTTGTTTACGAAAGTAAGTTGCCGTAAGTTTTCAATTCTCTACAAAACGTCAATACATAGTTATTGGTGCGGACTTGAATACTAATAAAATCTTGACACTTGACTCTCGCTAGACGAGTTGAGAAACTCCTAGCTTCTCTGTAGCGATTTCTGCCATAAGAACTACTAAACACACCTGGAAAAGAAGCCTTCCTCTATCTATAAATAGGCTATCTAACACAGATTTTTCAAAACCGACAAGTATTTAGTTCAGTTCCTTGTATTACATATATACAGGCTATAACATTAGTTATTTCCTCAGGACATGTCACAAGTCGACGGCTGCCTGAGCGGCGCGTCAGACGACGATGATGACTGCGCGTCATCACCGGCCGGCTCCAACTACGATGATAGCGCCGATCTCATCAAAAACGCTATGAGCGATGAAGTCACTAAGCAGCTGGCTGCCGCTGGTGAGTTATAGTTGACGTACAATGACACCTTTACTATACATTTTTTACTTTTATAAAGAACGAAAGAAACAGTTTTTGGTATAGGAGCCAGCAAATGAATGTTTCTTTCTTTCGTTATCCGGTATTAGAACGCACGCACTGAGAATTAATCATAAAAGAGAACTTATTTCGCATGAAAAAAGTTACAAACGTATTTACGCCTTGGGCGAAGTTATTCAATAGTTTTTGTGAAACAGAATTTTACTTGCTTCTTTTTTTAATTAGTTCTAGTAGGCATTTTTACAAAAAATCTTCAAGAGAATACGGCTTTAGCACGCGGTGTTACCAAGGCCCAAGTTCGTGACCTCGCCGCGTGCCTAGCTCATGATAGGCTCAGCTTGCATTAGAAACTACTGTCGATAATATACACGTGAGCAAAGCCTTATGTAGTACTCGTAATTTGAGTACGTAAGTGCCGTTTGTATAAGCAGATTCGGAATTCTGACGATATTTGAGCCAATGGAATCGGTGCCGCGAGATGCAGCAGAATCTATGAAGGGGCTTATTATATACTTTTGTATAATTTGGAGTACAAACTCCTTGGTACTTTAGCTTAAATCTTATAAACAAAGCGATTAGTTGCCCCGGTGCCTTACGGCTTGTAACTAGGGCATGCAATACCGGTCAACCGGTTTCGTTTTTACCGGTAAATCGCCCATTTTTGCGAGTTTTAAATTACCGGTAAAAATAATATGAAACCGGTAATTTACCGGTTTTTACGTTTTTCTGATAATATATAGCAATTGTTCATTTAACGTCAAATCTTTGTTATGTAGCCTGAATATAATGTAATGTTGCATACATTACGTATTGTAAGAGTGTTAAAGTTGCTGTTTTTTGGGAAAGTAAACTTGTGTGTCCTTAACTATCTCTAGGTTAGATACAAATCTTCTTTCTCATCTTAATTTATAAAATCTAAACAAATTGTATTCATTCGGTTATTCTGTTTTTCCTCATAGCTGTCAGCTCGTACTAGGTACAAATGTAGCTAATGCTTATTTTACCTACTCTATGACCTTACTGAGCAAGGGCTTTTACTTCACCACCATGCGGACAGCTCTGAGGACACGGTGGACCACACAGTCCAGGTGTGCACTGCCTGGGAAGGGTACTGCCGTGTTGTCGTCGAGGCAATAGGCAGCTGCGACCTTTCGCGTCCTTCCCTGGTTCAAGCCATGGTCCGGAGCTAGAGGGAATGGGAAGCCGTCACCTCCTTCTGCGAAGCAGTCATGCTCGAGAAGGAGACGGCGGAGCGACTGCGAGTAGCACCTCTCATCCCAGTCGCTGTAGTGGACCAGGAAGACACCACGGGCGCCAAGGGTCGAGAGACAACTCCCGGCCACCGTAGGCGTCGGTCTGTGGACGGTGAGTTCGGGTGGCTCATCGTTCCACCGTCTGCATAGACAACAGACCCGTGTCAGCGGCGCGCGTTGTTCCGCGGGCTCCTCAGGGAGATGTCAGCAAACCCAGTGGGGCCCAGCACGGGCCAAGGCCTGCCGGGGCCGCGAAATTGTTCGAAAGAGTTACCGCTACCCTGGTCCATAAAACGCCTACTAAAAACATGGGTTTTAGACAGAAAGAGTCTGTCATTTGATGATTTACCATAAAAAAGGGCTTTCCCTTCAATGAAAAATATATATTTTTACGGTAATTCTTAGCGTTTATCCCGTCTTGTGACGGGGTCGGCTTTCCGTATCTTCCTTCTTCCACTTCGCTCTATCCTCCTGAATAGACATCTTCCTCTTCGAGTTCGCAGATTTTCATGTCATTCATTACGACACTCAACCACCACGATTTCGGCCTGCCTTTGCGCCTTTGACCGGGTATATTGAGATTGAGTATCACATTCACACTGCCGATGTCCTCAGGTACATGTCCGTACCATCGCAGCCCTCTTGCATTTTGTCGGCGACATCGCGTACGGATGGTACCTACTGACATGTTTTTTGTTACGGCCCACGTCACAAAAACCGTTTACCACCTTATACTTTGCATATTTATTTAGTTTTTGCTTTAAGACTACCCAATCTTATTGTTATAATATTACATTTTAAAAAAATTACAAAAATTACCGTTTTACCGGTTTACCGGTAAAAATATTTTTATTACCGAATTTTTACCGGTAATTTTCGTTTTACCGAAATTGCATGCCCTACTTGTAACCTCTTTTCCAAGATTTACAAATGGCTCAAACCGACAGGTCCGGTAGGCATGGCGGCCGCCGCCGCTATCGCGTCCTCCAAGAAGCGCAAGCGGCCGCACTCCTTCGAGACCAACCCCTCCGTCAGGAAGAGACATCAGAACAGGCTGCTCAGGAAACTCAGAGTAAGTTCACTTGTAATGACGTTGATTTCAAAATTTTGAATGTGCAAGTTTTTCTAAACGACAAGCTTCATAGGAACATAATAATATTACTGTTGGAAGTACAAATATTTGTATCAAAAATGCAAAAAACAATACATAACCACGTTGGGTACATATCAGCAACATCGGCCTCTGTTGTGACACTTAACTGACAAAACTCATTTTCTTAGGGCTCAGTTATAGTCCTTGTCTCATCAAGGCTTCAGTAACTTCTTACTGGATTAAGTACATCCGTTTCATTCAAAAACCTGCTGAATTCTAACACAAATATCTCCCTACCCAGCAAACTATAGAAGAGTTCGCGACCCGCGTAGGCCAGCAGGCTGTAGTACTAGTCGCTACTCCTGGCAAGCCTAACACATCATACCGCGTGTTCGGCGCCAAGCCGCTAGAGGACGTGGTGAGGAATCTGCGCTGCATGATCATGGAGGAATTGGAGAATGCACTCGCGCAACAGGTAAGCGGAGCTCTAGAGATTTCTTTTATTATATTATTTTTATTTGATGGCAGAATTAAAATTTTAAATTAAAAAACTGCACCTACCATTGCTATTTCTCCACCATCCAAAGATAGACTGGGAGAAAACGTCTGTGTTAACTTCGCAGAAATAAATATCAAATCAAATCATTTATTTCATGTAGGCCTTTACAAGCACTTATGAACGTCAAAATTATAAATAATTTTGCTTCTAATAAATACTTACTCACAAAGTATTAAAATGACAACTCTATACTATAAAGTATTAAAACTTTATACTTTAGCAATGTAATGGGTAAGATATGTAGAAAAATACGTATAACATAACTGTATAGCCTGTGTAGGAAATACAAGCGTATCGTAAGCGTATACTCAGTGAAGCTGCATTTAAACCAAACAGATTGTCAGGCGCCGAATGTCAGCACCTATGCATATTACGCATGGAAATAAAATAAACTGCGGAACGTTCCTTCACATTCGGCTGACAGTCAGTTTGGTTTGAGCACAGCCTAAGGGCTGATTTTCCAATCGCCGGATAACTGTTTCTGACGAATATATTTGACGTTTTGACAGATTTTGTATAGAAAATATGTCAAACCGCCATATTTATTCCTCGAAGTTTAGCTGATGATTGAAAAATCTGCCCTAAAAGACCTACGCAAGTGTATGCTTACGATACGAAGCTACATAAGTGCTGAGCACACTGAGCTATATAACGAGTCAGTTCGGGCTGGGCGGGGGCCCGCAGGCGCCGGCGCCGGCCTCGGACGACCCGTCGCTGTTCGAGCTGCCGCCGCTCATCATCGACGGCATCCCCACGCCCGTCGAGAAGATGACGCAGGCGCAGCTCCGGGCGTTCATACCGCTCATGCTTAAGTATTCTATGGGTGAGTGAAACATTGCAATGTAACTGTATCTTGAACGAAAGCGGCCTACATGTCCAGTATTTTTGAAAGTTCTTCCTGAAGTTATCTTTTATGATATGATATGATACATTTGTTATTGCATCCCTTTACAAAGGATCCAAAAAGCGTAAACTGTATCCCCACTTATCTCTAAATAATTCATTTTAATCGGTTCAGTCACTGCAAGAATGACCTGTGTGAAAGCGAATATATTGCTTCTGATTATTATTATCAAAACTATAACTAACGTTATACTATAATTAGTTTTTTGTCACAGTTTCACAAATAACAATACTTATTTTCACACCCTCTGAAAAGACAAAATACCTCTGAACTTACACTAATCACATATTAATTCCATAGTGCGCGGCAAGCCGGGCTGGGGCCGCGAGTCGACGCGTCCGCCGTGGTGGCCCAAGGACCTGCCCTGGGCCAACGTCCGCATGGACGCCCGGACTGAGGACGAGAAGCAGAAGGTACGTGCGATTGAGGGATTAGTCCAAAGTACTTACCGCGCTAGGCATGTTAGGGTTAAAATCCCATTTAGTTATATACCATACACCACCATTTAGTTATGTACCACTAATTGTCGGTCGCCAAATCTTCGTATGCTTTTAACAGAGTTACGACGGGCACGATGAAGCAACTGGGGCAGGATGTTGCTGGTTTGCCCCCTTTTACCTTTTTTAGGCTATTACGTATGTTTACCATACTACAGACAGTTTCACCTAACTTTCCCCCTATTTCTGCAGATGTCATGGACCCACGCGCTGCGTCAGATCGTGATCAACTGCTACAAGTACCACGGCCGCGAGGATCTGCTGCCCGCCTTCACTGAGGAAGACGAGAAGGGACCGCCCACACAACCGGTTAGTACATCTGTGGAGCATTTTTATTTTCACAGTGGGAAATTGTCAAATTACCTCTGCTTCTGTGGGTGTAGTAGGAAGGAATGTCAGTCTGTTACTGACTAAAACCTACTTATCTAGCTTTTTTGTTAAAGAACAGGTCTACAAGCAGACAATCTATGTAGATTTCTGTAATTAATTTGTATAAACAAAATGTACAAAGGTTAATTGATACATAAGGTAGAAAATAGATAAGTATACAGACTAGGGATAACAATCATAGATTTTATGTAGTGGCTGTATGTAGTACATAACAAAATATAATGATGGCGAGAAGGTCGCAAGGTATATAAGGTTATCGCGGGTAAGCAGTAAATTTTTGGCCAAATTGGCTACTCTATTTTGGGTATAGGTCCATTAGCTACCGTCAATTGAGTTTAGGATACTTGTCCATTCTTTACTTAGCTTTTTGGCAAAAAGCCGTTGTTTATTTCTACAAAAAAAGAATGTAAAGACTGAAACCAGCTTACATTTTTAAAAGAATTGTAAATAGTTAAGTAGTAAACTCAAGGCTAAAGTGTTGTCGATAAACATGTCTAGACTTCTCGTGTCCTACATTTTCACAGCGCTACATTGCTTTCATGACGCTATCCTTGTAAATTACTGAACTCTTTTTCAGTATTTACGCAAACAAATTATGCATAAGTATAGGCCTAAGTTTTGAAGTATATTTTTTTTGTAGTGTCGCTTATTGTTTCAACAAGACTTCATTGGCAAGTAGAAAGTATTACTGCAAAAAGAATTCGCAATAAATATGTCAACTTTTATGGTCATTTTTAATAGCTCTCAATATCAATAAACACAATACAATAAATAAATCTTATTATCGCAACAATCATATCGCGTGCGTCAGTTAGACTGTTCAATTTACAAAATGGGAATCGAACTGACGATGTCGCGGATGGCTGATGTTAATCTCTTCAAGATTAGGTATTTGTGTTCTTATTTACAGAAAAGAAATATTATAAGATAATTTGGGTTTTCTTACTTAAGAAAGTGCTAGCTAATTTGTTTTAAGCAGCCATTATTTATTCCTCCCATTTCGGCCTAAAGAGACTCTTACATTAATATCTTAAAACTACACTTTGGTAAAACGACAGCTTGACCTCATTCAGCCTATAAAACCTACTTTACATAATGTCTTAGTTTTCCTAAGTAATAAATATCTACGATACTTTTTCCTGAAGGTATAAAGTGCTTCAGTGCGTCACAAACTGACGCCCACATGGCTAATGGTAACAGACTAATTGGCACACTGTTACGTCATTTCGTTCTATAATCCGATCAATGAGTATATTGTTGCTTCCAAAAATATCTTTACGTAGGGGGAAATTATTAACTTAAGAAATGTTCACACTCAATTTGTTACCGTTTAGACAAAAAAATGTAGAATAAGAAGACTAGGATAAGCATTTTTATGCTTGACAGTGTTGCACATCAGTGGTATTACGCCATGACACAACACACTTGATACTTTACATTTGAGAATTTTTATATATGTAATTTTAAAATATACATTAGGTATATACGTTTATGTGCCGATTTCAGCTGCTCTAAAACTGTGTCTAAATTATATTTTACTGTTTATTAATGCTATCTCACATGGAATGCTGCCTGGATTTGGTAACCTATTCCATTTTATACAAACCTTTTTTCTGTGTGCCACCTTACTCTATTCGTTGACTTATTACAAACTACTATTACCTATAACACAAATAACTGTAAAAAAAAACATATTTCTTTGTAATTGTTGCCAAAAAATATATTTTTCTCTTTAATGTCGTCGGTTTCCGTGTCCGTTCGTTCGTAACCTCCCGCGAACAGATCTCGGCTTGCATGCCGAACGCGAACAACAACACATCGTCGGGCTCGTCGTCCGGCGCAGGCCGCAGCTCGCAGCAGCAAGCCGTGCTGACGTCACAGCAAGTCTGCATCGACCAGATGACCCTCGCCGATGTCGATGTACGCAACTGTGATGATATGGCGGTCGTGACCACCACTCACTTGACAAATGTTTGTCGTTTTGTTTATAAGCTTTGCGTTTTACACTTAGATTTTAATAGTTAATGTTAATTTTACTTTGTATTGAGGGTGCGTTTGAAATAAGCAGGCAAATGCTCATTCCATCCCCATGGTATCAGCAAACAAAAAATGCTTGTTTTCTACAGACTTGATTGTTCGGTTTGATCTCAACGCACCCTTATATACTTAATTACTAGTTAGTAACTTATCAAATAATGGTCTTTGTAGATGAAATATTGTTGCCTGTTTCATGCATGAACAATTTAGACACCAACAATTTTATATGAATTTTTCACAAGTCTGAATTTATTTTGTTATCGTAGACATTTCTATTTTCTCCTTATATAATAACTAAGCAACTTGCTCCCTATGTTGTTCAGATGTCGCAGTACGCGCCGGCCGTGCTGCAGACGATCACGAACCCGGACGGCACGGTGTCGCTCATACAGGTGGACCCCAACAACCCCATCATCACGCTGCCAGACGGCACCACTGCTCAGGTGGTACGTAACATGCTCAACATTACACGTTTTCAAGCAAAACATTGTGAGACGACTGGCTTCCTGGATACTAGGGTAAGTAGTCTTAAGGCTACCTCACAATGCGCTGGACCTGGGGCCGACGTTACCACCCATATCAAGTTGCTACTTTTGTTTGCTGTCTGAAGTAATTCCCTATGAGGCACACATTATAGAGGGCTATGACTAATAGATCGTGTCGGTGTGTTGCACAGATCCACAGCGGCGAGGGCGGCGCGGGCGTGGTGCAGACGCTGGACGGCGAGGGCGCGGTGGTGGACCTCAACGCCGTCGCCGAGGCCACGCTCAACCACGACGGACAGATCATACTCACCGGGGAGGACGGACACGGTACGAACTTACATTCAGCCAAACCAACTACCATGCCGTTACCAGCTGGCCATTCAGAAACAAAATGGCAAATCATATGACCACTCCTAAGTTATGATTGATTTCGTAACCCGTTCTGCTTCTATTATTATGTTTTTAAAACAAAAAGTATTTAATTGTTGTCAGTGTAAAAGTGTCCATTTTTTGCAGTCTGTTCAAGGTTTTCAAGGAGTCAAAGATTGTCCCAAATAGACCGATTTTTCCGAATATGTCTTAATATAGATATAAGTTGGGATATGAAAAACCAACAACAATATAACAATATAACCTATAGAATTCATGTACAAAAAACTGTTATTTGATGCTCTGTACAAATTAAAATCATTCTTTTTCACACAAACATTATACTCACTCACCCACAATCTTCTGACATAGAGAAGGATTGATCTGCAAGTTACAATACAAATACAAAATAGTTTATTGTGTCAATAAGGAAGTACATTACATGTTAACGTGTTTGGAGCCCCCATTTAAGCAAACAATGCCTGTATTAGGAGGCTCCGCTCTTTTTACATCTGCATCTGCAACTTGTAATACATCCTCCGAGCCTTTTTCCCAACTATGTTGGGGTCGGCTTCCAGTCTAACCGGATTCAGCTGAGTGCCAGTGCTTTACAAGAAGCGACTGCCTATCTGACCTCCTCAACCCAGTTACCCGGGCAACCCGATACCCCTTGGTTAGACTGGTGTCAGACTTACTGGCTTCTGACTACCCGTAACGACTGCCAAGGATGTTCAATGCATCTGCGCGTTGTAATACAAACATGTTGTATTCCAGGCTACCCGGTGTCGGTGTCGGGCGTGATCACGGTGCCGGTGTCGGCGTCGGTGTACCAGTCGATGGTGGCGTCCATGCAGCAGCAGGACGGCGTGTGCGTGGCGCCGCTCGTGCAGGTGCGCCCCAAGCTTGAACCGCCCGACTAGCCGCGTGCCTCTTACACTACTGTCTTACTGGATTTATATAATCTATCTATATGTTCAAAGTCAAATCATTTATTTCATTTAGGCCTATAAACGTCAAAAATATAACTAAGTTTGATTTAACGGACAAGAATCTCCATGGTTACTCTTATTCAACAGCTATTTCGCGATTATACCTGATAAGTTGGGCTTATGTCAAAACCATGGAGAACGAAATGACTAACGGAGGGGCCTTAAGTAGCGTGCCAAATTAAGGGTGAGAGGAGGACGAGAAATGTTACTGTTTTCCTTGCCTTCCCTGGATACGACCAAAAATCGTTGATAGATATCTCAAAACTTATTCTGTGGTCAAAACTCAATCCTTATCACAAATCAAAGCCTGTAAAGAAAAGCCTATTTTAACGAAATCATTTGACTTTGAAAACGGATAGAAAGGTTATAGAAGTCCACTATTAGTTATGCACAATTTGATAGAATAGATTGCTTGTTGCCCATGTGTTTGTGTGGTTTACGAGCAGCATTTTAAAGCCAGTTTTCGTACTAGAAAGGGAAAACTTTCATACATTATTCTGATGTCCTTTGTAATAAAAGTTTATTGATTTGGAAATATTGAGAGCTTGTTTAATAAAATTTAAGGTAATTCAGGTAGCCATGTAAAAAGCATGAGATTTTTTTTATATATATGCTGTCTTGTGTGGACTAGCCAAATATTGGACATCCACACATTTATTTTATCATACGAAGAAGCTTTCTAATTAATTAGTTGGAAACTAGAGTTCCTTTAAAAATGTTGCCAAAACTGTAAACAAAGTCTAACAGGTTATTTATGACAGATTAATTAAGTAAGATAAATTATTTACAAGTGTCAACTAAATTATGAGGACCTATTTATAAGACAATATATTTATTTCCTCGATTATTTTAGTCATTGCAACATAGATATTTATGCAATTCGTCCACTAGTGCAATACACTACCCACTAGTCTTATAAATAAAGCATAGATTCATAGAAAGAAAATACTATAAGTATACACATTTAAATAAGTTAATATGTCCTATTTACATTAAATAATATATCGAAACTGAAGGCGAGTTTCCTACATAAATTGTGATATTTTTGTATATAAACGATACATGTGTATTATTGTCGATCTCGAAGTGCTAGTAAGCTTTTAATAATTTATTGTAACCCAATGGTACTAAAAATTAATAAGATAGCTAGTAGCCAAATACCAAATCCAACTGTGCCTAAGATTTTGCTTGATGTCAGACTATATTTTGACATTATGAAATTTTAAAAAAGTACATATTAATGATAACGGAAAGTTAATAGATTTTAATTAAATACAATAATGTTGACAATTTAGGTTTTAACTATGTGAAACGAATTATGAGAGAATTCAAACAAAGATATTTTTTTTATAAATTGTGTGTTAAAAATGTTGTTTGTGACGTGCGAGATTTGTTTTAAATTACCAAAGTATAATGTTTAGTGAGCTAGCTACCGCCAAATGCATGGTATTTGTGTCATAGTTTATTTATTGGCTTTGTAGCCCCTAATGTAGATGACGAATACTCTTCCACACTGTTTAAGAACCCTGGTCTTATATGCATGGAACCAAATGTAATGTGAAAAATAACATTCTCATACAATACATCATACATACATTCAAATAAAAATACAATACATATATTTTGAACTTATCCAATGAATTCTAGAAGAGTATTTGTCCACTGCACGAGCTAGTATTAATATAGTCTTGTCTATTTACTTTGCACACAGTGCTTATTTTATTCCCCGTTGTATTTATTGCCTAGAACCTATTTTTTTTATGCTGATGTCCCAGTCACGAATTTTAATACCCAGATGTTAATTTTATTGAAATACACATATTTTTATATGCAAGATAATTTAATTGTGCAAATATTACCGTTAAAATGGCGATTTGGGAAAGTGAAATGATTTCAAATATTTGATTGGCACTTGTGTTGTATCTAGAAATAATATGAATGTTGAAGCATTTAATGATTGTCTATATGTATATTTTATTTTTATACTATTGAGGATTGATTTGCTTTGAGTTTGTTTATGATTATTGTGCCTGACAACATTTTAAACAATTGACTATAATTCTAGTAGATTAAGGTGCGACGCAGACGACTTACTTTTTGTGCGAACAAAACTGCATGGAAGTCTGAAGGCAAAAATAGTACCATTTTAATAAGGGTCGTAAATAAATATTGCAAGGTATACAACAACGTTAACTTAAATTACCGCAGTCAGACTGCGGCGCGAGCCAAAATTTTTCATTTTTTGTGCGTTAGTATGTTGGCCTATGTTAACTATACACTAGTTTCACACATTAAAAACTTCGTCAACAGTACGTCGTCTGCGCCGCACCTTATTGCTTTGTATTTATTACAGTTTGCCATATAACTTACTGCCATAATAATATAGTAATACGTGCCAAAGACTGTACCGCTAGTACATCACATTTGTATGACAAACCCTTTAGTTGCTCTATTATGTTTTTATTTAGTTATGTTTTGTGCCTCAGAACGAGTTTTCAATAGTAATTTATTTTAATTACATTTAGTAATTCATTTTCTATAAGTAATGCCTTGAAGGTTTACTATAAATGCAAAGTTTTTATAACAATGTAAAGTATTATACATAGTCTGTATATTTTGACAAGTTCTGAGGCACAGCTAGCATTGTATATTTTATTTTGAGTTGAACCCTGTTACGTTTTGTGTTGTAGTATTGTTACAAATGCTCTAATACGACACTGGCTCATATTCATTAGGCCTACTTACAAAGCCGTAAAAGAGGACGTTATCGACAGTTGAAGATTGATTTCTTTTTTCATTATGAAGAGTACAGAATGCTGACTGGACAAGACCCGTATCTATGCGAACGAGTAACGATACATATAAGTTTGTGCATAAATAAATGTTACGACAATTCGAAACAAGATGCAAGCAATCGTCAATTGCCGATATCTTGCTCATTTACATGGATCACTGATCCTCAATTCTCAGTATTAGATTGCTTAGTGTCGTACGAGAGTAAAGGTGTCTACACACCAAAGCCGCTGATGCCGGCGGCACAGCCCGGCGGCCCAACCCGCCGGCCGTATTTTGTACAAACATGCCGCCGGCTTTCATAGAGTATTTGACAATTACTAGAACACCACATGCCGCAGCAGTCGTGCCGCAGGGCTGTGCCGCCGGGTCAGCGGCTTTGGTGTGTAGATCCCTTAAGAGTTTTATCTTGTGTTTACGTGTGACGCAATAAATACGTGAATGTAATGTTTTGTTTTATTCGCACGATTCGATGCTTCACTCACTGTTTGTTCGCATGACAGGTGTGTATTTTTTTTATTATTGAGTTTTATTTTGCTGCTTGTAACTTTTTTTATAGAGTGTTAGTTGCTAGCTTAATTAGTGTTGTATTGTTAGTTTAATTTTTAATCTTAGAAATCATTGTGCCCAATTTTTAAAGTTTGTTGTTCTAAAATGTGTAGTTTCTTCATGTCTGTCTGAATAAAGTCTGTGCAGTAGTAAAAGTAAAGAGAAAATTAGGCTTATCAGAGTCCGTTAGACCACGCAGTACTGAGTACCGGTATTTAAATAGTTACGTAGATTTTTGTAACTCTTTCCTCAAAGGAGAAGTTGGACCTGTATTTAAATATATAGATTTTTGTATCTTTTTCTTGTAAAGTTGGTTAGAAGCAGTATAAATGAGGCCCAGGGCCAATATATCTCGTATTGCCGAGTATTATATGCTTGTACAGTTCGGTACGCAGGTGGAGCAGGGCGAGACGCTGGAGGCGCTGGGCATGGGCGGCGGCGTGGCGCAGGTGATGCTGCAGGCGGGCGGCGACGCGCAGGTGCTGCAGGTGCTCAGCCTCAAGGACGCGCAGGTCCTCACCAAGGCCATGGTCAGTCACATACACTTGTTAACTGTAGCTGCTAGTTTGGTGGAGCTATTCGACAGCTCGTTGACTGAGCATTACCAGCCAAGCAAGTCTATACGGCTAGTTCAACCAGTTGCGATATACACAATAATATTAAATGTCAACGTCGTGGTCAAATTGCCACTTCGTAGACTAAGTGTAAGTGTGGTGAAGTTTGCGCTTGTCCAAATGATTAAGTATCATAACAGTGTCCAAACCGCTTTCAGCTATGGCGGCTGTTGCTGTAGCCCTAAAGTGAAGTATGCGACAGAAAGTGTGTGTCATTGGACAAAACTGTATGTTTAAGAGATTATTGATTACTTTACCAGCTTATCTGTTATTGAATAAATAACTCTAATTTACTTATCAGTTATCTAGGGCATGCTAGGGTACCAACATACCACGACATCGACATTATCGTTATCAGTCTTGATAAGTACTAGTCTGATTATTAAGTGTATGTCCTAATTCTGTGTAATATATCTGTATGTATTGTTACAGCAAGTAAAGGCTGAACGCGACGCGGTGGTCGCGGACTCCTAGCTGCTAACCCTGGTGGCGTCGTCCCCGCCGCCCGACTCCGCCCCGGACTGCCCCGAGCTCCTCAGCGACGGCACATAACCCCCCGCACCCCGCCCCCGCCACGCAGACTCACCCAGCGACTATTACATATACCTCAACACGCATGCTGACTACAAAGGCGACGGATGACAGTTCCAAACATGAAGTTATACGCACCAAAGGTGACGAATTGATTCACTATGCGACTCGGAAGGCGAGGCGTACGCAGCTGTTATTGTTATTCTAGAATGATCGGAAGCGGTACCAAACGGTATGATCAAGTGAAGTCTAAAATCGATTAAACAAAAACTTAAGACGCCTGTGGCGCAAGTACCGCGATGTTGACGCGCGGTACTCGAATTGGACGTTAAGTGTGCGGAGCCACCGTAACACCATTATTAACGTATAGCAATGATGTCCAGTGATTTCGGAGTGGTTTTGAATTCTAGAAATAAATTTACCATTATTATAGGCTTAAAATTTTGCCATGAAATGGGATTTAAATTATTTGATTATTTCGATGTATGTAACTTATTAATTTATTGATATGAAAAATAAGACTAATTTATTTTAGATGCAAATCTAAGTTAGGTGGGGAACAGATTTGTGCAATATACACCAGTCGCGTTTTATTTTGTATAGATAATTTCTTGTGCGGTTTTATTATTCGAGAAGCATTCGTGCAAGGAGTTTCCTACATAAATATACGTAACGTAATAATTCATAACATTCCTGTAATTTTATTGATGCGAGTTTGTTGTACATTTGTTGTTTTATGTTTAGTTTAACTTATGTTTGTTACCACAACTATTTATTTATTTATTCTAGTCTAAACCAAGTCAAAAGAAACCTACTCTAGTCCGAGTGAAATATAGTTAAGAACTTTACCAAAACTTTTCTATAAGTAAGTTTTGTAAAATAAATGTAATTTAAATAGTCCTCTGTAATATAAATTCGTTAAAAGAACAATATTATAATTCCTGCGCAGGGTTACTACATAGTTCATGAAGTTAGTACTCGTCGGTGTTTAACTCTTATAAATGTATAGACTTATTTCAATTTGTGATGTCTGTACGAAACTGAATGTAGACAGTTTCCTAGTCAAGTATTGTCCAGCATTCAACATTGGGATTCATTTACAATAATCCTATACTGGATAGGGTTTTCAATGTAATTCACGTTAAATAATAAGGTTTATAGTCGGGACTAATGCGTAAGGTAGAGATTATAGAAAAGTACAAAAGCGCAGTTCATGAGCGGAATATACTTTTTATTTTTGTTTTAAAAGACACGAACGAATATTCAATTTATTTAGCTTTGTTTTAATTCGTACATATTTTATTTTTGTTTATTTACCATAGAACGTTTATGTTTTGTCCTCTATGATAGTATGATATAGCACAATTTTGTTATTAAGTACAATTTGTGATTGTAAATAATGGTATGACTGTGTGAATATGGCAATCATTAAAGTATTTACGTACATTTTCTTGTTTTTTATAAACTGTAAACCTACGAACTTAGCAAAATCTAAACAATTAATATTAATCTGTTTCTTGAACGCGTTAATCCCAGGAACTACTGGTGCTATTTAAAGATTTAGCGCTGGATAGCCCTTTTACTGATGATGGCCAAAGGTGACTTTTATGCGGGTTCGCGAACTACTTTCTGTAGACTGTTATTCAAATAGCGAATATACCCACATTGCCGCCGAAGTCGTAAGACTTCCTTGTGGAACGGCTGAACCGATTTAGATTAACTTCGTGCTTCCTGTAAAGTACAGACTCACGTACGACGTACTTTTTGTTTTAGATCGATAAATTCGGGGCACAGAGGGACGTGGCCTATATATCCAGCGTGTGCGTTCGCGCAGCGGAATGTTGTTGAATTTAAAGATTTTAATTATGCAGATAATTAGTGTAAGACGTCCTATAATTGTGTATGGTAAATAAAAATTTGTGTATGCAGCCATTGTGGAGAAATTCACCAAAAACAGATTCCGCTGGGCGAACGTTGGCGAACGTTGTCCTGGCGGAACTTTTTTTAATCCTTAGACTTTAGAAGAAAAGATATGTGTCCGAAAATTAGTGTGTATTTGTGTATAATTGATTATGTATGAATGAAATCAGTGCATGCATAAACTTCGGAGAAATTCAAGTTTCCGCTACGCGAACGTTTGGCCATTAGCTAGTTTTCATATAAAGCGCTTACATAGAGAGCTGTAGATTTTTACATACGTTGTTTTGAATTTGTTTATATTTGTTTAAAAAACAGATTTAGAAAAAGTCGTAGGGTTTAAAAGATAAAAATATAAACGTAAAATACACTTATTAGGTCTTAGTTCTTAAAGTATGCAGTTTGGGGTCTAGATTTTCACGTTTACACAAACCTTGTAAGTGTCTCCAACATGTTGCCAAGTATCAATGATGTTCCGTTAGTAATTAAAAAGTTATAGGATATTTTACGATGAACAGATCACTGTTTACAAAGCAGTCGAATATCACGACGTTCTAAAGGAATTGCATGGTAAAATGTATGCCAATAATTAGTTTAATCATTCAACTATTCACTTGCAAAATTTCATGTCATTAAATTCAGTAATTAAAGAAAGACAATTAAAATACTGACAGAGCATCGAAACCCTACATAATCCGACCAAGTTCGGATAGCTACAAAAAAGCGGCCGTGCCATACGTCTAAGCAACGTTCTTAACTTGGAAGGTTAGTATATTTATTAATATGGTACAGTTGCGTACACAAGCGTTAGGAAAAAATAAAACAATTGCATTTCTTGAATGAAAAATATTTTTTTAATAATAATGCTACTATCTACGACATTTTAGTTAAAATACGTAACGTTTATTAACGTTATTTTTAATCACGTAGTCAAGTAATTTATGTAATTTAATAGTAATTTAATAATAAAAATATTTTTGTACATGGATATTTAAATAGAGAAGTACTTGTTAATTGAAGATTTATTTTTATCGTAGATAGTGGCATTATTATTAAAAAAATATTTTTCAATCAACAAATACAATTGTTTTATTTTTCCTAACGCTTGTCTACGCAACTGTACCATAATAATAAATACTAACCTACCAAGTTAAGAACGTTGCTTAGACAATGACACGGCCGCTTTTTTGTACCTATCCGAACTTGTAGGGTTTCGATGCTTTAGTATTATAATTGTCTTTCTTTAATTACTGAATTTAATGACATGAAATTGCAAGTGAATAGTTGAATTTAAACTAATTATTGGCATACATTTTACCATGCAGAACGTCGTGATATTCGACTGCTTTGTAAACAGTGATCTGTTCATGGTAAAATATCCTATAACTTTTTAATTACTAACGGAACATCATTGATACTTGGCAACATGTTGGAGACACTTACAAGGTTTGTGTAAACGTGAAAATCTAGACCCCAAACTGCATACTTTAAGAACTAAGACCTAATAAGTGTATTTTACGTTTATATTTTTATCTTTTAAACCCTACGACTTTTCTAAATCTGTTTTTAAACAAATATAAACAAATTCAAAACAACGTATGTAAAAATCTACAGCTCTCTATGTAAGCGCTTTATATGATAGCTAATGGCCAAACGTTCGCGTAGCGGAAACTTGAATTTCTCCGAAGTTTATGCATGCACTGATTTCATTCATACATAATCAATTATACACAAATACACACTAATTTTCGGACACATATCTTTTCTTCTAAAGTCTAAGGATTAAAAAAAGTTCCGCCAGGACAACGTTCGCCAACGTTCGCCCAGCGGAATCTGTTTTTGGTGAATTTCTCCACAATGGCTGCATACACAAATTTTTATTTACCATACACAATTATAGGACGTCTTACACTAATTATCTATTATCAAAATCAACGCGCACACATATCCAGCATAGTAGACGTCACAGAGTACATTATTTTGTATGTAGAAGTAGCCTACCTATCATGTTTATTCTAATATATAAACTATACTAGGGAGGCCCTGGCCAAAAAAATAAAGTGGTCATAAGACTTCTAATATGTAGACTTATTAGCTACAGATTCCTTGAGACAATATTGTCCAATCCTTCCTAGCCTGTGGCAAGCCATTGTTCTCCAGACAATAGAGGGTCACATTATTTGTCATGTTTAGATCTCTTTTAACTGCTACAAAGGCGTCATAACTTCGTAAACATTGATGTTGACATTTTCCTCATGCTATTCAGTATTATCCATGTATCATCACTTTGTAACTGATGATTAATAAATCACGTTTCTGTTTTATAAGATCCTACTCTACTTTATGCACTCAATAAAAAACTATCTACAAACAAAATCTACAAAAGAAAGTGATGTAATAGTGTTAATCTTTATTGGTAAATATAACATAATACTAGGTACCGACAAGACATTGTATAAAAGGGGTGACAGAAATCATAGAAAAATGAAACACATTCATAATTATAGCATATTCTCTAATGTATAAACATTAGACAAGCATGTCGATTTTTGAATGATGGAACAAGAATACTACTAGTTGAAGACGCAGCTTCTCACATTTAAAAGTAAAGTAAAAACTCGACAACAAAACTATTATACAAATTCTCTACAGCTTAATTTGATATTTAACGGCGACCTTACATGTCATAAACATTCTCTAAAGCTAGTTCTGGTTTGTCGTAGCCAAGCTCCTCTGGTGTCTCAATGCCAAGCTCTGTTAACGTGGGCTTAATTTCCTGGATGATGTAAGGGTAGATTTCATTGACTTTGGGGCCACACTTGTCTTTGCAGGCCTCAAGGAACCTGATGGCGAGTGCGTAGTCATTAACTCTCCTGCAGGCGTGCAGCGCTGCCTTGATGATCTTTGGGTCGGGGACAAGGTCCATACCGCACAGGTCATTCATACCTTTGCGGATTTCCCATCCATCAATGTCTTTCCTGTTGAAGAATAGCTCATATCTGAAAACAAAGAGATTAAAAATTTAATAAGAGATATTCTCTAAGAAAATAACCTGGATACTTAGAAATCTGTAATAAAGAAGTTTCCTTAATTCAGTACCAAGCTTAAATTAATCATAAGTAGTAATTTTGGAATAGAATGCAGAAAATTTAGCATTATTTAGTGTATTCTCCATGAATTCCACAAAATAGCATTAAATTGATTTATTCTCTCTTAAAATGGTTTTGAATGCAGATCTGAACTTATGTAGTGCATGATTTTATTAAGTTATACTTTATTGCCTTTGCATGGCTTGCTAAATTGGACCATCGAACAGGAAAATTACACATATTTTTATTTCAAAAGATAACAAGTTACACTACAGTGAAGGTGATCAATATATTCAAATAAGAATATCAATACTGAACTAGATTACTGTGTGACTGAAATTTTGGTTATGTGGCCTAGATATAAAAATCAATATTCAGCAGATAACATTTTTAGCGACTGTATCTACAAATCAGTTGTTATTTTACTTAATACATGTGTAAATTGACAGGGAGCGGAGGTTATATACTCAAAAAATATTAATTTCATTTCATCCCGCAACATGATATCTATCCGGACTTCAGACTACAGAAAAAGGCACCAAGTTAGACATACAACAAAAAATCAATCCAACTTATTGAAAGTAATAAATCACCGACAAGATTAACACAATTTTCAGTTACATAACGTCAAAATTTCCGACAAGAGGCTAACCTGCTATCAAAATCCTCATCGGATTCGACGGGGCCGCCGTGCGACCGCCTCAGGGGCACCGCGCTGGCCCTCGTCGCCGGCACCAGGGACCTTCTCAGGACATTGGCCAGTGCACCAGAAGCTGATTTCAGCATTTTGATCAGACTTTACACGGAAACTTTAGCAAGGATAACAAATGGCTGCTCAACCATAGACTAAAAAACTAGAGTGCCAGTCGCTACGTTTGACGTCTTTAGTGTTGCGCACATTTTATTGATTTTAGTAAACTTCGCTAATGTTTGTGAAGATGGCTTGAAGCTCCATCCGTAGTCCGTAACAATTAATTCCATGCACAAAAAAACTAAAAGAAGTAATTAAATTCTAAAATTTAATGTTGATGACATACTAATTACTTTGGCAAAGAGAGTCAGGAGAATTTAGAGAATGACCTATCGCTGAATACTTGTAGAAAGGGTTGTGCACCGGTAGAGAGCTTTGTGTACTGGTAGAGAGCTTAGTGCACTGGTAGAGAGCTTTGTGTACTGGTAGAGAGCTTAGTGCACTGGTAGAGAGCTTTGTGTACTGGTAAAGAGCTTAGTGCACTGGTAGAGAACTTTGTGTACTGGTAGAGAGCTTCGTGCACAGGTAAAGAACTTTGTGTACTGGTAGAGGGCTTCGTGCACTGGTAGAGAATTAGAGAACTTTGTGAACTAGTAGAGAGCTTTGTGCACTGGTAGAGAACTTTGTGAACTGGTAGAGAGGTTTGTGTATAAGTAAAGAACTTTGTATACTGATAGAGATCTTTGTGTACTGGTAGAGAGCTTTGTATACTGGTAGAGAACTTTGAATTGCACATGTCATTCGTCCTCACAGTTAAGTGGGGTTTTATTAAATGAGCAAATCCAATTCCATGCTTCATAATATTTTTAACATTTAACATTAATTAATAAAACAAAAGATATACGATAATACTTTATTCATAAAGAATTGTGTTGTCAAATTAACAAAAGAAATATACTGTTCACTATGAAAACAACAAGTAAAAATTTTTATTAGTCGTTATGTCTAGTAATACAAAACAGGCTTACACTTATGATATAAATTTCTATTTGATATTACCTCTTTATGAATATTGGTATTCATGATTACCTATGCAAGATATAAGGCGCTTTGGTCCTTCTACATTTTTCTTCGTCTCTTTTTCTTGTGGGCAGTAATGCTTTCCTGACCACTATCTTCTTCTGAGCTGTCTGAAGAGCTGCTGTCGCTATCGCTGCTCGACGAGCTGCTATTCGATGAGCTGTCTGAAGCCACGCCAGTGCCTTGACTCAAGTCCATGCCACTAGCTATCTTATACAAGTCAGGTTCTTTGGTCTCCAATACTTTGATCCACTTTTTGGACAGTTTCGGGCGGCCGCGAACAGTTTTGTGCCAGACAACCGGGAAGTTCGTGCGGCTGCAGAAGTTTTGAGTGACAGCCACCGTGTCGTCTAGGTTGAGGACCACGTGCCACCAGCCTCCCGGTACGAACACGGTTTCACCCGGTTTCTGAAGAATCTCCACCTGCAATAAAAAAGATAATGTTTTGAATCTGTCTAACTCATACATGTAAAATATGTAATGAAAAAATAAAGATTTATACATACGGGTTTAAATTCTTTGGGCCATGTTTCTAACTGTGTCTTAGGATAAATAAGTTTGAACCATGTGACAGCTTCGTCTCTTTGTTTCCCACCCATAGCGCCAGTCACCTTAATCAGTTCTCTAGGGGTCTGGGTAGGGAATAAGCACCATCTTTTATGACCAAAAACCAGAGCATTCCAAGCACTGGTACCAAGAGGGTCTATATGGATACCAGTACCAGAGCGCTGTGGTCCCATCACAAACCAACGATAAGGAGGTCTCCTTTCCTCACCGCAGTACTTAAACAAGTCATCCCTGAAATACAAGGGAGCTTCATAATCTTCCAAAAGTTTCTTTCTCCTCACATGCTCACCAAAACTGCTATCAAAAATATAAAGCGGACTGTCATCAGTCGTAGTCCTCATGTACTCTACATAATACTTCATTTTCATCTTAACACTGTAACCCTCATTGTCTTCACCACACTTAAACTTCTGGTTCCTATACTTTTTGGCAAGTCTATCTAAAGTCCATTTGTGATTTGCTTTCCAATTAGTCTGTACATTGGTTATAACTACAGGTTTGTAAATTTTTTCATATTTCTCTATAAATTCTTCAGGTGTCACCTCATTTTCACTGATTCTGTCAACATTGTCATTGCATTTGAGAAATTCGTCAAAGTTTGTTGCATACTTCAAGGCTGTCCATTGGTACTTGTCTGCTAATTCTGTAACAAAAATGTTAAAAAAGCTATGAGTTATTTGAATTCATATTTCTTGTTTGTTTTTAGTTATGTAGGTACACTAGCAATTACTAATGTCCATGATGTACAAAAATAATGAAACTTAACCTCTACAAATCTATTAAGTGGTAGCTATAATGAATATGAATAATCATTTTATTTTGCTGTCCATCCTCAAAATAAAACTAATCTAACTTGATCATGTCATAAAGTTCATAAAAAAGAAGTGCTATGACATCATACATATTGCATAATAAAGGTGCATTTTTTCACAACAAATTACTTCAGCAGAATACATAATAATCTGTTATTAAGTTGTGCTGCATAGTGCATGAAATGTGCAATCAATTATTGCATGTGGTGTATTTTAATATACAACACAATGCACATAAATTATGCACTTTTCTCTATGGCTTATTAACATAGCAGATTTTCTTTCTTGGAGGGGGAAATTGAACTCATATATGAAAAGATAATATTTCAAATCCATATTATATTTATGAATTGTTTGAATATATTGGAAGTGTAAACTAACTTGGAGAAACATAACACAAACCACTTCATCCAGTATTATTTGTAATGCACTTTTAGGGTAGGTCCATTAAAGAAGTGATACAGTGGTTCACACAGTAGGATACACCAGATTGACTTGAGAAATCAAGATTCAGTTATTTTTTATTTCATAAACATGCAACTCCTTTCATTGCACTCAAGGTTTCTTGGAAATCAGTTAACTAATATTTGATCAGATCATAACTTGTCCTAGAACTTTTAGTGATGATTTGATTGATTTTTCTGCGTCAGCCAATGTTCTATTATCATGAATCGTGATGCTACAGGTTTTAGCTTACAGGATATAATCAAGAAAGGCATCGTGATAAGCGGATACCACGCTTTCGAAGATCATTCTAGAATGCCACAAATTAATGCTTAATATTTAGTATTTTACTACTCTCTGCCTTAGGAATGTTAAGGTCGATAGTTCAGATTCAGAATTTTCATCAAAACAAATATATTTTGCCTGCATTAATGCAGCTTGTGGAAAGTGTGTCAATTATAGGAATAGGGCAGGGGCCGCTCACTCACCGGGTCTCGCTTTCCTCTTTACTTCCTTGATACGCTTTTTGGCTTTATGCGACAGTTTGTGCTCACTGTCCATTATTTTCTTAATAAAATAGTATTTTCTAAATATTTATTTAATTGATGCGATTCCTTACAAAACTATTGAACAGCAACAGCGTTGAAATTGACAAATTGATTGACAGGAGGAGGGCTGGCTGCTTCTTGTCTTGTCTATGTTTCTAGTGATGTGGTTCTTTGATGTTTAGTTCAAACTAAGGTCATACAAAACACTGAATTCTAAGTTATCATCTTCCCTAGATTTTATTAAAAAAACGTAATCCAAATTGTAAGAATATAAAAATATTTAATTTTCTCTTAACTACAGGCTCAAAATTGTGTGGTCAAATTGTCACTCAAAAACTTTGTTTTTCCATAAATATTTTTTTGCGACTGGCAACGAAACGTTTTCGTTTCGACGCATTGGCAAACTCACAAACTGATAATTTTAGAATTTCGCGTTTATAACCGAAATAATTTGAACATTTCTGGTTTTTTCAGTTTTTATTTACTTTATACATTTACAATTTTCAAATCAATCGCGTTCTTTTAAAAACCAATAATTTAAAGTGATTGATTTGACTCTTGTAGTGAAACAAATTTCAAACGTTCCAGTCTGAAGTGTGTAGCTAGCTCGATATAACTGTCAATCTGGGTGTAGAAATTTATTTTGTAATTTTCACCGGTTCTCATGTGTAATTTCTCAATGTGTTAGACTATTTTTGAACAAAGGTTCTTTGAGAAATAATGTTATTTAGTGTATGTGGTGCCTAAATTTGTGCGAAAATGGATGACGGTACAATAAAGATTCAGTCCGGAATTAATATCAACATAAAAAGAACAGATGGTAAGTGCTAACGTACTTAAAATATCTACAATTTGTGTGTATTTTCCCTGAATCCGCTTGGGTGTTTGTCGGCGATGCAGTATGCTGCGGTCGATGACTTGAGGGTATCCTATGATTCACTTGGTAGGCCAAGGAACTGCTTTTACTTGAAGGCATTGGCAGTAAATTGATTTGCTATATCCGTTTGCCAATTATCTGATACATTATTACTCAAGAAAGTGAAAACGATTTGTTTGGTGTATTCATAACCAATTTTAGAAACTGATGTGTGTTCTGATATTCTAGTAGAATAAAATTTAGTAGATTCTGCTAGAAATTGCAAAAAAAGCCAGTTCCAATAGGAGTTTAAGGAGAACAGTATGAATCATCACCAGTACTTGACTAATTCTAACAGAATATTCAAACATGACATTCATGACCTAGTCTTGTTATCAAACATGATACATAAAAATGTAAAAACTGATTACTTTCTGTTTGCTTCATGAAAATCTTAGCTACATCTGCCTTGTACAGAGATATTTGGTGTTTAGCAGTAGGTATGTACATAGTGAATTCAACTTGTCTCATTGTGTCTCAGTCTGACTCATTTTGAGTAGTTCCTTGTAGTTTCACCGACGTCCCGCAACTATTTCTTTTCCCCCTGGTTCTAGACTATTCGTGCATCTAATTTTATAAAAATCCCTGCACAGATCCATGTTCTTATGACTGAACTAAATCTAGGGGTGAAAATGTGAAAACATTACTAGGAAATCATCTTTACTTCAATTAAATCAACCACAATTATAACAAGTTATAATTCAATGATTACAGCTCTAAAATACATGGTTTCTACAATATGTACAATCATTTACCTAGAAATAACATAGTGTAATAAGCAAAACATTTGAAAAAGTCTCTATAGAGCCTATAAATATTCTCTGATCTCAAAATTAAAAAATGAAATCTATTTAAGAGAAGCTTCTTGTTTTAATTTGGAATTTATTTTGCATGCACCAATACTGGTTTCAATATGTTATTTGGTCCGAGATTGAATACTCATGTCCGATAAAATGTGTTTTAAAAAAGTTATTAACACCATGAAAACACTGATTGTATTCATAATTATGATTCTATTGGAAGAAAGAAATATGTTCCTTGCCCTGTTCACAATGTTATTTGGGGCTGGCGCAGTATGCACATCACTTATTCCAAATAAACAAAATATGTTTCGCTAACATCAAGACAAGGTTCATGGTTAAAATAATAAGGCTTTATTAGTCTATTAGAAATAACTACCGTAGAATGGAGATCCTATTATTTTGTGATGTTATTAAAATTAAAAATAAATCACTCTGCCACAGCCAGACACTAAAAAGTGACAACTATTTTCTATATATTTTTGATCCAATTTCCTTATTATTCATCTCAAATTCCTTATTCAATTCCATGGCTAGTTGAGGAGTTTAAATATATTTTAAATACAATGATGGCGTTGGCTGTGGCAGTGGAGTGCGCGGCCTTGTTGCGTGCCGCCAGCGCCATATACGGCACGACCGGCGCACGCGCCGACCGCGGCGACAGCGCGGGCACATTGTGTTGCCATTAATTGCTTATTACGAGCTTAGTTTTAAGAATACCGGTTTATTTAAATATGATGTCATATAGTTGATTTATTTTTTCTCAGAAAATTGGACACAGAAAACAACATGTTATCAAGTTTAATGCCTTACTGAGCCAGTTTTGTATACGCGCATATATTATTCGTATTGCAAAGTTGGCGTAATGGCAGTCAAGGAACTCCTGGAAATATTAGACGTCTTACAATGTATCACTTGAATGTTGTTATTCAATGACCAGTCTTAATAGTGGGCGTAAGCAGTAAGCGCCAACCGCCTCGGGTCTTCCATTTCTGTCGGTTTAGAAACGATTTATAGGTTTAACTTATGTCTTGGACATTATCTATACAAAACAATATTTACTCCAAACATTTTATAAGTCAGCTTTTTTTTCGCAAACTGCTCTTCTCTATTAATTAAATGAATGAAGGCTAAAAAGCTGTCAAGTTTAATTTACGATAGTTATCTAACGTGTCCAATGCGGCGAGCATGCTGCATACACCACAGGAAACCATCAATATTGCTCGTGTGCCACGCATGGCAATAAATAGCCAAGGTTACGACCAACTAGTTCAACCGATCGGGAAGAATTTTTGGTCGCACTTTTATTTAATCTTGAGGTTAAAGTTCCGAGATAAATATTATTCGTCACATCTGTAGGTTTTTAATTGTAGAAAATATTTCAGATAACAAGTTCTACAGAGTGAAAGAGACAGTTGGTATTGTCATTATGCAATTCATGCATTCCAATTGTGTTATAGACTTTCGCATTAATCAATATTTATTAGAACACTTTTGCTCCAACGTTATTCAGTTACGCCATTTGGTCTAGTCAATCTAGATCGTTTTATAATTGATGTTGGAGGAAACTACGCAAAGTAACAATTCATGAGACAACAAGTTCATGTTCGTGCTTCGTGTGAAACCACTTCCTGGTCGCCCACGAGCCTTTCCAAGGTTGCGCCAACGATACGAGGGCCTCTGCCCTCTGCATTCATGAATATTATGTTCCTCTTTTAGCCATTTTTCACATTGTACAGATCAGGTAATAAATTAAGCCTTTAGTGAAAGAACCTCTGAATAGAGTATCAGTATTTAATTTATGCCATCCATTAATAAACATAAAAGACTAGAAAGCCTAGTTAGAGTTCATTAAGATTCCTCATTGTAAAGGATGTCAATCTTGTCCGAGAAAGCAACCGTCTATGTAAATTACTGAGAGCAATGAGACTCGTCAATTCTCGCAGTAAACGTTCATATTCAAGAGTTTTCTTTGAAGACGGCAGTCTTTAAAGCCTTCAAAGTGAAATACGAAAGACTTGCACAAGTAAGAACCTCTTGCGCAGCATAGAACGATGTTTTATAAAGGCAAAGGCGAATGTTTGAATACATATCAAATCAAAAACGTTTTTAACTGCATTTTCTACTGAATGTCCATCGTTGTATGTTATTAGGCCACGTTAAATTTTCCGGTGTTTTTATTTATATCAATAATATCGGCAGCAAAACAGCGCATGAAGGTCCCCCGAATGGTACGCGTGGCAACGCTCCGAACAAGTAGTGAGTCATTGTAGAACGGCTTCCCTCGCTCGCCGGTGACCGACATACGAAACGAGAAACCCGACGTAACAGTACTATCAACGTTTTTATACTTTAATCATAGACGTTGATATTATAAATCGCAATTGAACTTGTACTGTGTCAGGTTTATGGCTTCGGAAATGGTTTGGATGTAACTGCTTTCTGCAACATTTCTCTCTGTATGTTGTTTGTTATTTGACCTGTCATTTTGACTTCTGGGGTTATGCCCCATGCTTTACGGGGATTTCTTACTTGCAGATAAAGTTTTCCGAATATCGCTCTCATGCCCTAGGACCAACAGCTTACAGCCAAAACTATACAGCTTCCTTGTTCCAAGACTATATTCGTACTCCTTACGTGGGTGTCTTAGCTTCATATTCAAGTCTTGTTGTTATAATGCGCCGACGCTATTCAATCCGTTCTAAACAGCTAACTTCACGAATCATATTTTATACGAGTCGCTTGTTGTGAATGCAATTGATATACTAGACTTTGTGAAGGATTAGGACAATAATTCTTGTCCTGTCAACAAGCGTGCTGTTTCCAATTAACGTCTTATTATTTCTGCGTAAGGAGTAACGAATGGTTCTTTAAGAGTTTCATTAGCCATTTTACTTTTTCTGTTTAGAGTAGTTGCATTCCGTATACAGCATAAAACATTCTTGAAGTATCAAGAGATTTCCGTCCTCGATTACGAATTCTGTGTTTATGTTAAAGATTTGCAATTTGCCAAAACGTGTCTTATTATCTTTGATGTCGGTAGGATTACCTAATATCCTGCTCCAAAAGACTGTGTATCCCCGGAATGCGATGATTATTGGCGAAATCTTCTTTATAATCAAGGTTGCTACGAAATCCGACATATGAATTACCTTATTTCTTTGACATGTTCATTTGATCTACTTGGACCACTCAACATCATGCTTGTTTCTTATATCGCGGTTGATTGAGCACGGTAATTCACTAATTTATCGACAGAACCGCGAACTTTGCCGAAAGACGTTGACCTCATTGATAATAGATTGTTTCTTCGTTAATCGTCTCGTCTCTCTAATTACTAGATTCTCGAACAATAACAGTAATTTGTTTAGGGTCATTGTATCCGTCTGAAAATAGAGGTAACCAATCTTTTTGTGGTGCTTAGTCTAAAAAAATAGCACTTATAAAACGGTCGAGTTATCTTTATAGTCTGTTTACTTATATCGCAGTGATTATGATCATTCATTGAACAAGCTCTGGATTTCCAAGGATCGTGAGACTTGCTCAAGTCGCATGTAAGCCGATCAGCTGATAATTAGTGCGGCGTTTCATTCCGTTAATTGCAGTACTGATCCGAGCGAGATAAAAACCCACTTTCGATTGTACTGATGTCATCAGCGGCTCACGTAGGCGTTACTATTAATGGACTATTTGAATAAATGGTAGTTCCAGTGGCCTAGACACGTCACAAATTATAATAAATATGTTCTTGCAAAAATATTGCTTTTTTTTTTGTGGACGTCCAAAACAAACTAAACCAGCTTCTGCAGATTTTAGATTAGATGATGTCAATTCGTTACGGACATTAGAGCCAATTAAAAGATTGCAATTAACGAAACTATGTCAGTGACAGTAAAAATAACAAGATATCAATACATTTTCCTGTAATCGATAAGCAATTGGGGGTGGGTAATTTAGAGCAGTTCTATTTCAGGTCAATTGAAAACACGGCGCTGGTATGAACAGAGAAAGTAATTTAATAAAAACTAGTACGTAAAGAATACACAAAAATGTTTTTGTTCCATAAAATGTTGGACAGGAAGAAGTTTTATTGTATTAAAACTTTGTTGGACACTTTTTGTGGATACCAGTTTTAGTTCCTCATAAGTCCATTGGTCTAGCAAGTCGGAGAAAATAAAAGTATTCCTTTAAAGCTTGTTTTCCGCTAATAATCCCAAAAGACGGAGCCTAGACGCTCGTCGACAATAGAAAATGATTCTTTGTACTGTCCGTAACTTTCTCTCGAAGACTGTCATAATACTAGCAAGTAGTTATTATATTAAATAAAAAATATCCGCACGTAGAGCGGTTTGTGGTAATAACCCTGTATTTATAAAATCTGCTGGCTTATTGTATTTTGCGGAGGTCTTCCAACTACTTATATCATTTATATCTCGTTTCTATTCTACCATCGTCGCGAGTTTCATTGGCAATTCTATTTCTCGGAGAAATTGGACTAAATGTAGCGTTGTCACTTTATCCTCTTAACATATGTTCCGATTCTCATCGCCTCCTCATTGATTCTACTTGGCTACTCTTGTCAGTATTTTACCATCTTTGTAATTTCGCCTTCAACGCCCACGCCCTCAGTACTATTTACGATGTATGTATTATGGTCTCTATTGAGAAGTATTGGGCTGCCACTGCTGCCAGCGTCTCACTATGGTTCTAAATCGGCTCTTTCATTTGGTGCAACGTTTTGTTCAAGCAGTTTTCACGTTAATATGGCCGTTTGGTAAGATACTAATTAATCATTCTAAAATTTTCTACTCTTTATTTACTTTTTTATTGAAATGTTTAATAAGTCACAGAGTCTTATGTAGCGCATTAATAGTTACTGACCTACAAGGTCGAGAAGACCAATCGTTTAGTATGACGATATACAAATGGAATTCAGTCATTTGAAATACTGACTGCCTTTAGATATACTGTCATCTTCATATTCGAATACAAACCAATGAACTCATGCATGTGCATCATTAATTCTTATTTGCTTAATTTGTTTTTAAATGACGTTTTTGTTGTGAACAACATTGAATTTGCTTGATTGAGGAATTAGTAGTCAGTTCTTAAATGAATGCGAACCTAAATTATGATTGTGAGGTGCTGTTCAAAAACATGGGTTATAAATCTCCACAGCTCTGAATAGATTTAAACCACAGTATTACTAATTTTTATTTATATACTGCGGTCTAGATTTGCTTTTAATCATGATCTAATATGAAGTGTTCGTTCCTAACATGTGTGACGTCTAGAGTTCAGTTCGTCGACACGAGTCGTTATCCTCAATTGACTGAAGCCGTTTGCAGGAACAATTATCGTCTTGTGGACTTCTTTCGTCCTATTTATTGGCGTTGAATCATCGTTTTTCGTCTTGTTAGCAAGAATTATTTGTCACATAATATTAGCTACCAAGTGTTTTGTTTGTGAAATTTTTCTCACATTAATTCCGTTTGAGGCATCACGACTATGATATTTAGCATATGCGTCAATGAGCTTTTAGCCATTTATTTTACGATCCATCTTTAGCACATCCATCCATGTTCTCTGATTCAAGTTTATTGAATGGCGTTGGAGCCATCAATTAGTTGATTAACGAGCAATTTTATAACAGTCCTCTGTTAATTGACATCCTTTCTAACTGTAGGATTTGTGTTGGCTAAGCTTTTGGATGGCCATTAAAATTTATTACAATTTGGGACTGTTCTCGGACCATGATCGATATTTTAATGAATGATATCCTCCATTATATTGTAATTGATGTTTTTCAATAGGAATAACAGATCTGCTCTGAATTTAATTTCCAGTTTGTTTTGTATGAATCAAAGCTCACGCGGTGTCTCGAGTAAGTCGACCATCTGAGCGAGGGTTTCGCAAGGCTCTTGCTTCGTGGGCGGCGTGTGGGTTGCCAAGTGGTTCCGTCTACTGATGTCATCGCGCGGCCTCTTGCAGGACTTGATGCCCATAACTCGCTGTGGCGTTTCATTTCAACCTCCTTCAATTTAGCTGCAGATAATTGATTTATTGGTACTTGTGTTGGTTAAATTTTGGCTCAGAGCAAAACCATATTTGAATAGACGAAGTACTGCTAATGATAGTGGCTTCTATGATGATGCCTGTTAAGCGATAGTTTCCTCATATATAAAGTTAAGTACGGGGAACATGGGTGCGTAGAAAAGAGAATGAAAGATATCAAGTTTCCAGCAATTTTAGATCTTAGACAAAGTGAATTTGTCGTAACTAAAACGCATTTTGGATTCCTTCCAATCCATTGGAATGGTTGTATATTGCTTTTAAAGCGGGACTTTTTGTAAGGGCTTTGTCAGGACTAAATGGGGGAGAAACATTGGCAATTTCGTATAGCTGATTTAAAGCATTCGAGTTGAAAAAGCTACGTTGCGTCTAAAATGCAGCTCTTTCTCTAAAATACACATATTCATCAGTCGTTCTATCATTGTTCAAGGCTTTCAATTGCGATTTTATTTTACTTGTGTCCCTTTGTGCCAGAACATATAGACGATCTGATATGTTATAAAGCATAGACGATAGTTTAGTGCTCTTAAACGGCTCGATGTTGTATATTTACGATTTTACGTGTTTTATTATCCACATTTTGTCTATCTACTTCTATTTTAACATTTCTATGTTTATTGTAATCTATAAATGTGTATGCTGTTTTACGTGCATAATATTCTATGTCATGGTCAGCAGAAAAAATGATATGTTATTTACTAGGTGTTTGCCTACAAGTGTAATTGCGGATCTGTTTACACTGCGTACGTTTATCGTCGTGGCTTTTTTGTTACGAGGCTGAATCTCTTAGTGTCAATACTGGATTACTGTTAGTTGGTATGCCTTGAATTAATAATATGTGTAATTTAGTTGATACCAGATCTTTGGCTACTGTTGGCAATGTTTCAATGATAACCGTATCAAACGTATTGTTATGCTTATAATGCGCAAAAGGTTATGCAAGAGCAAACTTATACTGCTCTTCAGTTAGCTAGTTATAATTTATTATAATGGATCCCCATTCCTAGAAAAGTTGGCTGTCAGAAACTAGAAATAAAATTCTGTATTTATTTAAATAAGATGATAAAACCTGAACATCGAAAGCACAGAATCTATTTTTTCTTTGATCGAATTGTCATAGAACTATGTGATGGATTAACCTATTGTTTGTAAGACGAACTAGATGCCAACAATGCTTTCTCTCGACACCTGAGTGGGAAATCAACAGCTGATCAATTTCTCGTTCCCAAAACAGTTCGAACAATGAAGATGTTTAACCCAATTGTACAAGACCATTTGAATAATGATGCTCACTTCACACTTGCATTGAGCTCGAATTTACTTAACTGCTCAAGAAAATGATGGTTATCTTTGAATTTATGGACTGTTGGATCACTTATTTGTTCGCGACCTTCAGGTGCAATCGTAATTTAAAGAATCATTTGCTTTAAAGACCTAAAAGTTAGATCTCAGTCATTTGGAACATGTTACTTATGTTCAGTCATATCCTTGTTCGTATCGAGTCGCCACTTTTTTGCTGATGTGGGAATTTTATGATGAGTAGCATTGTTTTCATCTTCAAAATTGTCTAGCATCTCTTAGCCTCTAGCTACATTAAAGTTAGGATAAGTAGATCGCAAAAAACGGTAAATTAGTGTAACAAATAGAGGTCAGTATGACAATCGCTATCGAGATCGATCAAGTCTAAACTTAATTAACCTATAAAGCTGACGTGTTTATATTCAAGTCTTCACTTTTATTTATTAGCTGCTCCACAACATCAGCAATCTGTGCATTCTGTAGGCTTGCGCGGGCGCCGTCGTCTAGCCGGTTTGCGCCGGTTCGTCTGACTCACTTCGTCATTATGCAAGTAAATACCACAGAAGGTGGAGTATGCAATATTAAACCTAATGCTCCCAATAATTCAAACTTTAGATGAAGTCCATCACGTTCAAAGTTGGCATGCTGTAAAGTTCTCACTATGTGACGTAACCTTCTTGTAAGTACCGCAGAATAATAGCAGAATTATTATGTTCTATTGATCCGCGACAGGTTTCTATCGCATTTATAAATAACTTGCTTGAGAATAGGTAAACAATATCCAAGATAATGTACACGTATGGCAGGTATAGTTTGCGAATTGTTTGCTATGGGAAAAAATGTGAGCACGTTATTGATCTATCAGGTATTCAATATGTAAATCGATTTCTGGTTTTTATATTTGTTACGGGTAATGCTAGAAGGTGGAATAAACCTAGGTTTACCCGGGTTGAATTAGTATTACCCAAGCTTCTTGGGTAAAGTCCGAATAATTGGTAAAATAAATTTTAATTCGGGGTTTACCCATACTCACCTAGGTCTACCCAACTCTGACTGGGTAATGTTAGGTGTTGCGTAATTTTTGAGCCCGTAGCGTTATTCTTTGTGAAAAAAAATGTGCCACAAAGAAGTGTTCATGCAAAGCTACAGGAAAATTATGCAATTCTAAATGTCACAGCAGTTGATCTAAAGTAAATAATTTCAATTTTAACACCCAGTTATTAGTTTAGCGATTACGATCGCCTTTGTATGTTTTTTTAAATAATAAATGTTTAAAATGACCTTGGTTTTTCATTTCATTAATTAATTAGACTAATTTTTAACATTACCCAGTCAGAGTTGGGTAGACCTAGGTGAGCATGGGTAAACCCCGAATTAAAATAAATTTTACTTATTATTCTGACTTTACCCAAGAAGCTTGGGTAATACTAAGTCAACCCGGGTAATCCTAGGTTTACTCCACCTTCTAGCATTACCCGTAACATATTCACAGTACCGAGACTCATAATGGACCACCACGACTCTTGCCCGGAGGTCTATCCACATAGAATAATGCCAAATGTTTCATATTCGAGTCTTGGGTGTTATGACGACAAAGTTTGCATCTACGCTGCTTTCGGAGACCTAAATTCATCAGTCGGGCTTGCATACAATCATTGCATTTACGTAGTATACGTACTCTTATTTACAATTGCTCAATAAGAAAATTGAGCAGTTCCATTCTTGCGTATAATTTAATCCAGTGTAACACGGGTCTTCCAGTGCCACCCACCCTAGTCTCATATAGCAGTCGGACAGGCCACAAGGTCTTTGAACCCCTTGGCATTCGTCAGGGAACTAAGTCTCTATAAAAAGCTATAGACCATAGGGTCTAACTGCCAGTCAAAAGGAAGCCTAAATTGAATACTCCTATTTGTTTTGAGGAAGTTTTAGTCGCTTGCCTTGAAAAATATTGGATTGCATATAAATTAGTCACGTAATATGCGTTTGTCGACTATAGTTTCTAATGTTTGTTTAAGTAATATCTGCCGTTATGCTTCATGGGTTACGTGTAAGTTGACATTGATTAGAATTCTGCATTTGTAAGTTTTGCGGTCTATTCTCTGGTGGTTAAGATTAAGGATGTATTTGACCAGAAAAAAATATTACGACAAAGTTGATCTAGTTTTGAGCAAAATGCTTGGCCGTCGTAAGTGTTTCTGCCCCAAAATTGAGCAGGCCTACCGCTGCGTTTAATGAAGCATCCAAGATTTGTATTGTTCACCTTAGAGCGAAAGTTTATAGCAAGAGCGGAACGTTTGTCTGTAAATAATGATGTATATTAAACATCGTCTGCCGCTATGTGGGCCACGGTCGACCCGCGAAATTGCTACCGAACTCATTACCGCTAGCCGTGTATGTACTTTTACTTTGGTCTTAAATATGCTTACCAGTGTCGGCCGGCTGCCTACTATCAAACTGAGTTACGATCCTTTGAATTATATTTTAGCTTCCAAATAGTATTTAAGTAGCCCCTTTTATAACATAACCTCATTTTTTATGCGGAAATCTAAGTAAAGTTGTCAGTTTCCTGCATGTGTCGTCGATCAGCGAGTCCTACTTATTTCTCTTTGAACAAAGAATTCAGCCTTTATTTGTGTAACCGATTCTAGTTAAACGCAAAAAGGTCACTCATCTGTCCAAATACTTCTAATTACGTAGAACAAGAAGCTCTTTGGCACTCAATAAATACGTTAATTGCCACTTTGAGATCTCCTTAGATTCCAATAACAAACTTCACTCAAGGACGTCGAACTTTACGGAATTCAATTCAGCCAGAACTTTGCTAGTACGTAAGTAATGTCCCAACGAGCCTTCAAGCTCCGAAGTACTCTGTTACTAAAACTTGTTTTTTTGAACAAGGGGATGTCTTGGATAAGATCTTTGATGGCAAATCCTTAGTCAAGACTATTTTTTCATTCCTGATGTTCAACTTTTCTATGACTATGTTCATGCAATTCGGATGTTTTACATACCTCTACAATAGCTACACTTGTTTTCGTCAAGCTATCAAATCTTGCTTGTATTTTCCGCATCAAACAATAGCCGGAATATGGGGAGTAACAAGGAAAAAATATTCTATTACTGGCATATTGTGCTCATGATAAAATAATGTTAATGAAAAGAAATAAGCTTCTATCATTCATTATGGATAAGGAAGGCTTTTTCACATTCGTTTGTAAGTGAATAAACTATGATTACAGTGTCCTCTAATACCGTGATCCCATTTTCCTGTATCAGGGTCTCGCTGCCCTAATTCTGTCTTTCAGTAACATAAACCGAGAACTACTCAAACGTTTTATCTTGCATCTAAAGTGGAGCTTTACAGTAGCTTCAACTTTGACCTCGTTTTAATTCTTATGACGAAATCGATTCGGAAACAATTTTCCAGCTTAATGGCATCATAAGTGCACAATATATTTTTTCAAATACCTCAATTGCATTCGGTTTTCGATTTTAATTCGAAAGTTTCCTTTGAAAGTCGTTATTGACCCTAGAAGCCGTTTGGATTCTGTCCTTATAAGGAGCAGCGTCGCCTACTGTCACCAAGATCTTTGACCTGTGTCGTCTGTTCGTCGCTAGTTTGACGCTAATGCCTCGTTTGTTTGGCTTGTTAGATCTTGTTAGTGTACTATTTGCTGTTTGTTAATGCAAATTCTTTGTTAAAATATTCGATAACATTCGAAACTGGGCGGTATTATTGTTTGTTAGCTCGCGAAGTATTTGCTAGTGGGACTAGTTGTAAAGTTTTGGCTTACTTACTCTCCTTCCAGATTCTTTTTAACTACGAAGCCTTAACACTCTTAAAGTGAAATCATTATTCAGAATTATGACTGGTATTCATTGCCCTAAGAAATTCTCTTCCAGTTATAGCAGGTATGTACGATTGTTCATTGAAACTCGATCTATTAATTTTATACATATGAATGATTGCATTCACGCTTCTCAAGTAATTGCACGTCGCCTCGCTTCTCTCCCTTGTTGCAATCTTGACCGTGGGAATAAGTACTGTGAGTTAGTTTCTTTTCTACTTTTACCTGTCATGTAATTATAGGTTAGAATGTTACGTCGTGCCGCTTTGTGCCTTTCGTAGTTGAAGTTAATGTTAAATTATGGTTTAACATAACCTTAATTTGTAATAGAGACTTGTTATCTTGGGATTTTGATAGATGTTCATTTTAGATTGGACTTGATTTGGAAATAATTGTTGCATTTTAGTGTTTTCTCTATGCTGACCTTCACCTGCATTTAGGTCCCACATTGGCCCGGTTTAGGATGGGATTAGATTAAATCTTCTATGTGTATTGAACCTCCGTTTATCATTGACTATGTAAAAGTATTTGCAGTTAAGGTTGGATTTCATCAAGGAAACTCTTTTCTGTGTTTGAATTTGTTAGGTACAGTTAAACGATATGCAGTGGAAGCAGATTTTACGCAACTTTTCAAATGTGAGTGTATCCGTAGAACATTCACTGTAGGAAGTACTTACTATAATTACAATTTCTTTCACGTTATCCATTAACAATTTTATTACTTTTTGTAACGTAACATAATTGTTGGACTGATCATATTTAATTCAGGAAATTCTTGCCTTGGTAGTAAATTCATAACAAGCTACATCAAATGCCCGTCCAATTTTACTCTCCTATAAAATCTAATCCTGGCACGGCTTTTATGATCATGTTAATGAGCGGGCATGGGCTAAGCAGAAAACCAGAAACTAAAACGAAATATGCTCACATAAGGAAACCCACCCGATTTATAATTAGCTAAGCGATGTGTTAACGGGTCAATGACACGCGGCCTGATGCCATACGAAATCGTCACTGGCCATGCGACCAGGCCATACAGACCCCTCATCTCCACTTACGAATGAGTAGTGAAAGTTCTCACTAAAATGGTCGCAGGTGCACTTTTGGCAGCCAGCCACGTATTCCATGGTTCAGCTGGTGATTCCTAGGGTTTATTTAAGGATCGATAGCTGATCTTCGATCTCCGACTACCGTTAAAGGTAGTTGTGTATTCAGTAAGCACGGTGATGTAACTATGCGAATGTATGCTGTTTGACTACGAAATTCAAAGTACTCGAGTGAATCAGGCGAATGAAGTCCGGAACTCCGGTTTTCGTGATAATGGCGATTGATGATTCTTCCAATTTTCACGCCATTGTTATCTCTAAACTTTTGCAGTCTCATATTGAAGGTCAATTTTGGCTTTCAAAATAAACTTTCTACTATAAAACTAGGAATTGCTAACAAAGCCAAATTCTCACTGTTTACTACTAATGAGTACATTATAAAACGACACACCTTGTTTGTAGCAATTAGTAGTATGAAACACGTTATGGCCACAAAATTTTTCGGCAGTTCAGTCGTTTTACAGTCCACTGATTCACAATCATTCTAATTAGCTAGTAAATGCTTATAACACTTGTTTAAAGTTGTAACGAATAATGGCTGAAGAGTGAATGGTTTTATGGTGTGATGATCATTTGAATTTTATCTGATGATGTTGTTAAGAGAATATTAATTCTTTGGTTTTACTTAAAATTAATTATTTCGTGCTGCGTTTGAGCTCATGGTAATCCGGCATTAAAAGTAATCATACCGTCATCTTCTGGTACATTTAATTTCATTTTCATTAACGAAACTCTACGTCTGATATGACAATGAATTAGCTAAGCTTTCCTATTTAGATTTTTTATTGACTGTCTGAAAGAAATAGCATTGCTGCAAAACGTTTTACGAGTCGAGAAAGTATTTCTACCTTAACCCCAGAAACAGCGAAACTTATTTATTCTCCACAATTTCCAGTGTTAACGATTTCTTCTTGAAGACTTTATGCGACAGGCGAAGAAGGAACAATAGCACTGTATTAATTAGTGTCATTTCCGAGCACAGAATGCTTTCAGCTAACGACATGTTGCGTGCAGTCTCATGCGACTGTAGTCATAATACCTGTCTAGTTTTTGCAGTTTCTTGCTGACAATGATTTGTATGTAGGTACAGGTGATTTTTGTTGAGTGTCAGCTTATAGGTCATTGGTTTTATGAAAGTTTGAAAGGTATAGATGGTTTTATGTGCTTACTTGGTAGAGAAAGCAAGCATTTTCACAATCTTTATAATTTTCACTATTTCTTGGTTCCTAGCCGCAAGTTATATCATTAACTAATCGCCCTTGACCTACTTACGGTGAACTGCCATGCTTCAATTCGGTCAGATGCAAGCCCGCGATTAATTGAACCGCGCGCCCTCACCCACTTGACTATTAAATTGATTACATATTAATTAGCACGTTTACTACGTTCCCGTACGTTAATTCCGAGAGTGATTATTATTAGTTATTAGTTTATTGGCATCAGGTCGAAGATATTCGAAAATAGGTTGTTTATTTATCGCGGAGGAAGTGAGAATAAATTTTAATCCGTATTTATTTGGTTTCTACAATATCATAAAAAGATACCCCTGTTAATGCAGTTTTGTGTACAGATGCGCGTATTGCAATTGTTGTTAGTTATTTTATATAACAATGTATGTTTACTTGTCGTTATAGTAAGTTCAACTCAGTTGTGCGCGCGGCCTTATGTGTGGGTAACCCTTGTACATATACAGTAACTTTGTGTGCGTGACAAGAGGTACAGTCGGGTACAATACAGTTATTTAGGGGTTGTATACGGGGGTTTAAAGAAAAACAGTCATTACGTAATTTAATGTTTATTTATTTATAATGATTATGAATCGCTATTTGAAAAATCAAATGATGAATTTTCGGATCCGCTACTCTCCAAGGAGAATTATAAATTCTGACTCCAATGTCAAAATGTCTATTCTTCTTTTTTCTTTTCTACATATCGACAAGTATTACGCCACATCCCTTCATCAATTTGACTTAAACGTTCATTTATGAGTTTCATTATTTTGTTATTTTGGTCGACATTATGCGAAGCAATATAACTTTTTAAAATTCCCCACACGTTTTGTTTACATTATTATACTAGATTATACCTCTTTTTACATTCTTAGTCCACACTTTTATTTATTGTCCACGTACCCCGAGCTAGAAAATATGTACTTAAGGAGTATTCAATTCTTAGATACTGTCAATGTCAATTTGAAAAGACGTATGAAAAATTAATGAAAAACTATATTTAATAATAAAAAGGTTTGAATGTCGTTTTATTTTTTGAAACGCTTTATCTGACTCCTTAATAATTTCTCCGCGAATAACTAGTATTTTCGTAAACGACTGTACCCATAAGAAAAAGTGATAAGAACACGTCATGCTCGGACGACGTCACTGTCACACGAATGAAAGTTGTATATTTACAAGCCGACGCACACATAGGGCCGCGCGCAAATCTGAGTTGAACTATCTATACCATTGTCAACGCCATGACATTGCCAAGTATCATCGTACATTGACTTCTGTTCAAAAAAATGTGTCCAATTTCGGCAATATTCTTTATAATTCTTTAGTATATTCTTTAGAATACTTTCAGTCTAGCTCTAAGTATTAAATTGCAAGTGTTTCTCCATTTACGTTTCCTTGGCATAGTGCCAGGTTCCTCTTTGCTAAGTGAAGAGGATGCGAGCATGACTGCTTCCTTAATTAAAGATTTTGCGATTTTACGCGAAATTGCTAAAAGTATTCTTCACATGTTTGTTAGTTAATTAAAGTGTCCGAGCCGCTATTGTTTACGTTTTTTTCACCGTTTGTCAATATCCTGCTATGCAGCTATAACATTCCCACGGCATTAGCCAACTAGTGTCACATGTATGCCTAATTAATAAACATGGAAATGTCGCTTATTCATACCAATATGGCTCTGGAAAACATATGTTTCACTGCAAAAAAATCTGCAAATACTAATTGACGTGCATTTTATTCCTTTGCTGAATAAAGTCAAGATAAACGCATTATCTGAAGATAAATTGTCAATTAACTTCAGATTTACAGACAGCTATTGTTATTTCTTTTCATATCGATGTCCTGTCACTGCATAGCGATTATTCGCGATAGCAACTCGCCATCGGCCGTCGGCATGAAAGTCGATGATATCCGGATGTTGGCACTTTCGCAGCTACTCCGATGAGATACTAACTAGTTTTTGCCATCGCCTTTTTTAATCTGTGTTGATAATTACCGCCATTTAAGATTACAGCTAGGGTCAGTTTCTTATGATTATCCAAATAGAGAACTTGTTAACGGACCGTTTCGAATAAGCTAATCAATATTGTCTTCTGTTTGGGTCTACTAAATATTCTTATGTAACATTTTTCTCCGATCCTTTTCCTTTTATGAAAGACGTTTTAACTTATTAGTAGCATGCCATTTGGACCTCATTTTCGCAAGGCAGCCCAAAATTGTTCGTTGTTTTGGAACCCAACCCAACAAATGAAGGTGTTGGTCAATATTTGCATAATTACGCCCACTTATTAAGTTATTACGGTGTTTGTGTACAAATGTTTGTAATCCTGGCGTTTGAAACTCTGTTTGTTTTAAGTAGATAGGATAGGTATGGTGGAGGGAAGCACGATTTCAAAGTTTCGTGACAATATACATACAGAACGTGTCAATGATTGAAATTAATCGTGTCCTAACGGTGAAGGAATCATGACTGTCATTCCGCATGAACATGTTAAGTTCTATTGTAGGTGTAGTAGGTGGAAGTTGAGTTCTGTATAGAAATGTTGTAAGTAGCGCCATCTCTGGTAATGCAAACGAAGTAACCGATGCAGAGTCGTACACATTTGAATGTCCTGGAGATTCTCATGATCCTGGTGCTTAAAATAACAAATCTATTTAGGTGTAATATAGTGAAAATTAAATTAAAAAGGTCGTGGTTTACGCAAACAAAATATTGATTGAAATTAAATTAGCTACAGCTAGTGAAATCGTTTTGTTAACCTAATTCGTGTTGTCCTTCATGTTTGTGGTTGTCACCCGTCACGTTTTATGGGAAATTACAAACACTGCAAGAACGACACTAACTAAAATATTGATTAAGTTAGGCAATACTACTAATATTTGACAGATTATTCCTAGTAGTAGGGGTAGAGTGGAGACTTAAAAACTCAAGACGTTGATTTCACAGACAAAAACCTTCAAAAGCAGTTAATCATCAGACATTAAGACTGCTATTTTTGGACTCCACTGATATGTGCCATGCTCATAGGTCACAGCATCTGATTGCTTTTGCCATACGATGAAAGTCCAAACGATTGTATCACAAACGTGACCGTACCTATCGCAAAGCATATTTCCAATAACGGTGGTTTTTTGCTTGCTTTATTTCGGCGATTCGTTCCACTTTCATTGGGTCCGCCGAGCGTAACCATGGTGACGGCAGTGTGTTCAATATCAGAAGCTACGTGAGTACACACCGCGAAATGGGGAAACGAATCAACGAATGTTTTTTTTAAGAATTTGGACTTGGATAATTTGTACAAGGCTGAACGATGTTGCTTTACGCGTGCACGCTGTCAATCAAACGCTGATAAAAATCTTTCTCGCAGACAGACGTTGAAAGTGACTTGAGTTGTCTGTCAGTTTTAGATACTTTCATATGTTTTTGGTATTCGATTTATTTTGTAGTAGAAGATAGTCGTTGTAGTCGTTTTTAACACGTGTATCACATCTGTAACACGTCTTTTTTCTTTCTGTCTTAATTTCCATAACTTGCTGTGTTATCGTTTTGCGTAGTAAATTAGGTATTCAGTATAAAGATATTTTAGAACAAGATACAACATGTATTTGAATATAAAGTAGCGATGATAGTATGTAAATCACTTCACGATTTAATATGTATTACGAAATGATCCATATTTAAATGGGGTTTTTGGATGCGATCAATTGTGACAAGACCAGACTATACCAGATTAGACAAGTGACAGAAAACTCAATGCCTACACAAAGTTCTTACATGAAAGCGTAAATTATTACTATGACAGAGCATTGCACGTCTGCGGTATTCCGCTCGGATAATTTATTACTGGCTCAGTTGATGCGTACGACCTTATCACAATGGTCGGTGAACACAATGTGAACGTAATCTGTTCTGCGTACAGCGCTTTTGTTAGGTTCTAGTACAAAAAAGTCACTTTCTCGATAGGTTTCAAAGTGATTATGGGTTGGTGAATCACCCTTAAACTCGTTCGTCTGCATGTAGATACTTACTATAGCTTAGGAGTCATCTTTTAATTTCATGAGAATTCCTGTGGCATCTCAATCACTAAAGATAAATCAATCACTTTAAGTAATTGATTCAGCGCAGCATAATCTTCGTTTTCACTTTCTTTATGTTTTATATCAAGTACTTGTATCTCATGCTCATAAATGAAGTGCATGAATGTGTCACCCGCCAGGTCGACGGCCTTGACCTGATAATATTTCAGAGTTTACATCATTGAGGTCGTTAGCCTATAATAAAGTTGTACCTGTTTACCTAGTAACTTCGAGTTGTTTTAACTTTGTCAGTTTTGCATTTTATATCGATGACTTTTGGGAGTGAAAAGTTTTATTTTCAATTAAAATCTTAGTATCTAATGTGTGTGTGGTCTCGGTTTAAACACCTTATTCTCGTGACTCATAATTGCAAATATGGCAATAACTCGTTTAAGGCGTCGTTACATTTCCATAAACGATCTGATAGATAAAAAATTGCTAGGCTGGGTATGTCTTGGGTACTTTTATCTAGATTATACCTCAAAGTCGCAAAAACTCCTACGATTTATTGGTTTACCTACCTACTAAAATTCGATTCTGATGGATGAACGGAATCAGCTTATTAGAAGCACTTGTTATCAAGGTCCCTATTGTTTGGATGGTATATTTTTAAATTTTACTCTCCTTTTGTGTATACTCGAGCTAATAAAGCGGCGCGGACAGCAGGGAATTGGAGAAGGTCAGCGACCTTGTCCTGAGTCTATAATTAGTTCTTTGTTTGCTTTGAAGTTTGGCTGTCATCAGTATACGTGTTCCTTGTAACAGATTAGGATGAATTCCAAAACAGCATCCCATATTTTTTCTTTTTACTTCAGTTAGTCATAAATTCTTCATCTGCTCGTATTTTGTGACTTTTGATACCTCTGAATGTCGTCCATAAAAGCTAGAATATTTACTATGTTGTCAATGTGTTTCATATCGTATGTCCTGCTGAATTTTATGCAAGTTGAATAGCCTGTACCAGGTACGAGGTTGTCTGTGTATATTTTAATATTTTGTCAAGAATTTGCCTAATTTTAGTCTTATTTTTTTAGAATATCCTATTAGTGTCTGGGTCTATATTTGCCAAACTTTTATACTCTTGTCTTTATTGAACAGACAAATTTAGCGGATATTTACCCAGTAAACACAGACTGGAATCATATTAGAAAAAACAACAACTTCCTACGTTTTTATAAACCGCGCAGCCACACAAGGCAGTTTGTTTAATGCGTCTAGTCACTCCCCCTTTTGTCGCAGACTATCCTGCCCCCTATGAACATATAGCTATGCATAGATGCATCTACAGCTGTTTAATTAAACTGTGACTTAACTGTTCCCTTATCTTCTAGCCTTGACACTTGTATTGTATTGGACTCTTGTACAATTGGCCTTGCTGTTCATTGATTGGGAATGCGAAACAGGGTTTTGGCAAAACGCAAATTGGGACTATAATTTTGGTTACGGCATTGCAATAATTAATATGCACCCTAATATTGAAGTAGTTTAAACTGCAAGACATGCTATTCCCCGCCCAAAATTAATTACAAACTTCTCAACCGGGATGGACAAAATTGAGCGTCGGTTATAGCTAAATTGCAAGCCAGCCTTTTCATAGCAATGTAATAATTTCATCTTGACTAAACCGTTTTTGGCGGCCCGTTAATATTTATTGTAGATATATTGCTCGTGCGAATTTTTCTTCTTTTCAGGCAAATCTCCATAAAACAACTGTTTAAATATACCAATGGATTTGCATACTTACATTTGTTTGCACAGCCTTTATTAGAGGACATTACTCTGCTGCCTATATTATTTTTGAACTGACTCAAGTATAATGTGAACAAGAAATTAAAATGTTTTCGTAAACGAACGTAAATCTTTCATAATGGTAGAGAGGGACCTTGCATTAATTGGTGCATTTTATAATTTCCAGGCCGGATCCATTCGGCGATCGTCTCCGGGGTCAACTTGGAGACGAGGTCAGTCACAGTGGAATGGTACGAGCGTGGCGAGACCAAGGGCAAGGAGGTGGAGATTGATGCCATCCTGGCCCTCAACCCGGAGCTCGCAGTCGGACCCAGGCACCACACACCACACCTACAGCCAATGCCCAACAAACTCGCCAGGGTAAGAGTGATCTCCTCTCAACTTACGCGCGCCTAGTACTTCCATAACGAGTGGGTCTATGTTAGCAGTTTATGGTTGCCAGTTTTCGTCAAGCGTGATCGACTAGATAACATGTTCATTATGCTTGCTAAATACGATCATATTAGAACGTACCATGCGAATCATTCGAGCACTACAGTATGAAAATAAATAATGCTAGTGTTTATTTCTAAAAAACTTCGTCAAGCGTGATCGATTGATTTACCAGTTATGAATTCGCTTGAAATTCATGTTAGAGTGAAACTTATTTTCTAGATTCATAGCTCCGCAAACCGTGATAGATTAGTTTCATGCTTGAATTAGTTGTATGTTACTAATAGTATCATACAAGTCGGTGATACAATAAAATGATTTCATTCATTCTTATACCCACAGACCGTGTTAATCTGCAATTAGCTGATTGCATCACGACTGTTTTGAAATTAATATTAATAGCAATGAATACATTATTACATGTAGGTAATGCAGGAACGTGGCAGCCTTGCTTTCATTACAGTCCAATTTATTTAGCCGCGTTAACTCTATTATAAAGTTCAGTGCAATAAATTCTAGTGGTTAAGGTCTGCTCATATTGTTGGGCACGGATCGTTGGCTCCTAAGTTGCAACATGCGTTGTGTAACAGCTTAATGTAAGAATTTTTCATGTGGATGTTAATCGATATTTAACAAATCTTTCCAGCCGATTCAGTTCATCCTAAACGCTTTCAACCAATATTTTTTAGAATCTACTTCTTTATAGTTCTGCAAACATTTGAAACGGTTGCGACATGAAATTGCCAACTGCCTTAACGAAGCGTAAAAGAAACGCAACGTGTAAAAATGCGATGTGACCAGACCTTAAAGCATTTCCTCACGGCTACAACAAAGGTCAAATCGACCTAATTTTTGCTGAAAGCCTGCAGTCGCCATTTGCTTGCTTTCGCCTACAGTTTGCGCCTCTAATCGATTGTTAACTTTAGCGATAAAGCTAAATGAAAGCTTTAGTTAGTGTTATCGATTAGTAAGGGCGTCCGAATCGCGTACCAAGCCGCGATCACTCTCATTGTTTGGGTTGTGGAGAACAGTTGCTAATAGACGCCACGCCACAGTTGTGCTGACATATCCGCGTGAGGCGAATGTGCTGTCCGCCCATGACGCCACGACACCTGTCGCATCTCAATATTGTTATACTCATTATGAACTCCTCTAAAACACTAATTTAGCAGTCGGTTTACACCAAAAGGTGCAGTGTAAAGAAAGCATACGTGAGCCTGTCAATGCGCGACAAAAATAGCATCAGTGTCACGGTAGTCGCACAACCGCTGGAGAAAATGTAGAAATGTTCCCATACATCTACAGTTGGCAGGTGACTATTTGCAGCTAGCTCAGTAGCGATCATAGCTTGACGAAATGTTTTTTCTTTTGTAAAATGCACCGTTGCCAAGGCGACGTAGTTTGTTAGAGCACGCCGCTGTGTAATCATAATCACGAAGCTCGATCACTGTTTAGATATGGATAAACACACACAGCGGTAGTTAAGTGACATGTACCTAGATAATGACGATGTTTACGAAAGCACCGGCTGGTGGTCGCGTGCTAAGTAGTGGCCGGCTCCCGGTCCCACGATGATTGATGGTTAGACATATAGACGACCTTCCAACTTGTATGGGTTTGACGCATGCCGGACACCGGTCTCATCGATTTTCTACACAGTCGTGCAAGCATTTCAGTTTCACTTTCAACTCGTACCTAGTCCATTAGGGACGCACTTCGTTTGTGACTGTTGATAATAAAAATAAACGCAGCTGGAGGGCGAAGCTCCGGAGCGTCCAGTAAGTGGTTGCACCGTGTTTTGTCATGTATCATTGGCACGTGTATGTTTGACATGGCCGCGAAGGACCCGTCCGGCTCGTCGTCGGACGACGGCGGCTTCCTGCGGGAGGGCGCCGAGGGCGACGCGGCCGCGGACTCCGGACACACGCTGCCCGTGCGCAACTCACGATCGGTACAGTTTACGCACTTACTAAACGCATCATTCGCACGCCGGAGCCGGACGCGCACGCACCTCGTGCTGCGCCGCTCCTATACCACCTTATTTTTTTATTTTCACACTTTTTCGATTACGTTGCTCCACGATCTATGATTTGCACACGAACGGCTTGTTATGGTGTTTTGTTTGAATGTAATGGATTGTGCTTTTGTCACGCCTGTTATAACTCAGTCGACAATGCGATACGGTTTGCGCAGCGGCTTCGGCGTAACAAAAACTCGATCCAATCATTTTAATGTAGTTCTGTATAATGTTAATGTACTGTATATTTGTTGCACTCATTCATTTTGACCGAATGTAAAATTTTGTAAGTTAAAATAGAAATCAATGTTGAAATTGGGTTGAGTAGATGTTCAAAAATAGTGTTTTTATGGCCCATTTATCAGGTGTTTACAATAAGTCTGATTTGGTCGTCGACAATGACATCAACTGATGATTCATCTTCCCACGCCGCTCTGACTGTCTTATCGGCTTTTAACGGAAAGGAGATTGCCCGTTTTGTAAGGGAAGTTGGGTCCCAGTGAAAAATGTTTGTGCCCTGAAGATTTTTATTTTAACTAATAGGAAAAACATTGCATTTTCATAATCAGAAACCTTTTTTCATTTATTCACCCTGGTTCAAGAGATATCATTATTTTTCTGTTTTAAGAATATAGGTTATAATTAGAAATTGACATGGACTATAGATCACTATGAGCATAGAAATATGTACTGTAAATAGCAGTACCATGGAATTATGTCTCTATTTATGCATAAAGTAATGGAATTGTTATTATGTGTTTCCCGCGGTTACACCCGCGTCCCCGGGAACACCTTTCCATACCCGGATAAATTATAGCCTACCTAATCAAATCTTTCCTCTTTATAATATTAGTATAGACTCATAATTACCGTTATTGATAGTTATTATTATTTTAGTAATAGCAAGGGAAATAAAAAACAAAACATGAATAAACTATTTATTCTTCATAAAATATTTCGTCCAAAGATTGAGCTGGAGCACTCACATTGTTGAAGCGGCCCCAGCTTAAATACCACAATACTGTCATAGTATGAGCACAACACCCTACCGTACGGTTACCCACTAGACAGTTACAATAGTAAGCAATGATACTTTCTAAAGAATTTGCCCGATCTTCATCTCTACTTATCAACAAATAAGAGTAATATGTTTTATGGCTCACATGGCGGGACTTAATTCTAGTCCTAATTAAATAATTATTTTGACCCAATATTAAGGGCAAATCCTCTTCCAAGACATCATTGCTTACTTCAACATTATAAGTACCATTACTTCTTATGTGCTCCCCATAATAGGATCTAGCCTGTTTTAATTGGTAAGATCCCAATGCAAATCTTCTTAAATCATCTAAAGTTAATCTTGGAAAATGATCTAAATGGGGAGCATTGCTGTCTATGTTTTGGAAAACCGTACGTCTCCTATTGATGTTATCCCTTCGAATAAATTCCCCCAAATAATTACTACTGTTTAATCTCGCCTGAGCAATTTGCACATACTCTGCAGCGTCAGGTCTATCTTCAATTGTTGGGTGGAATTTATTCAAAAGGCACAAACAATTTTAAAATCATCCATAAGGTGTGTTGATGCTCTGTTAAAATATTCTTGTCGAAACAGTTTGTAGTCTCTTTTGATGCGACCATTTACAATTTCAACTACCCATCTACACATAGTCACACACCTAGACTTGTTTGCTTGGTCAGTGGTCAATTGAAATTCACCTTCCAATAATGACTCAGGCATGTATGTTTTATAATTATAGCTTTGGAGTTCAGGGATCACGTCTCTAAATCCCTATCCAATATAAAGACATCCCCTGTCTAAAAATGAGCGCATTGGACCACTTTCATTACGAAATAGATCACTCATGATTGTCGAGTCATTTTTGTTGCTTCATATGGTCCAATGCACTCTAAAATATATCCATCACAACATGTGATTAAAAGGGTTTAACCAAATTATTATATTTGTGTAGACTATATGTCTGTTTCTGATATTTGTAGTTACTACTACTCTGTACATAAACATATGTACCATCACATATGACAATAGCAGGTTTAGAATCTGGAGCCATGCTACTGTCTCCGAATAGACCTTCAGGAATAGTCCTGTTACGTGAGGCCACATTTTGTATATTAGTGTGATTAACTCCCAAATGCATTGGTACAAAATGTTCTTTTAAACATTCCCTAACAATGTTCATTTTTTTTTCTAATGTAGATCGTGGCAATTGAAAAGAGTTGCCAGTCTTTGGTTGCTGTCCCCTGTCCTAAGTTTAACAAGAAATGTGCTTAATGCAAGGCTAGGATTTCTAACCTTATTATGTAAAGTAGGAAGGCTATTTAATATTTCATTAAACTGCATCTCTGTAAGTCCCAGCCAATAATGGCGTAAATGTGCATCCATTGCTGCAATATTATTAAAATCTAAACTTCTTTGAGAAGCTCTTTCCAGTATGGAAAATATATCATCAACTTGAAAGCTAGTAAAGTCATTTAGGTTGGTAGTCAGTTCATCCCACTGATTGCTATATAAATGGTGATGACAGATTCTAGCATTTAAAGGTATATATATATTGTACTGCAATAACAACAGTTCCTTTATAGTCATAGGTACTAAAAGACGTTCATCATTATCACAGCCTACAAACATACAGTGACGAGAAGCTGCAGCAACTCGTTTATACTTTGTGAGTTAATCTTAGATTGAACTCGTAATGCTTGTTGTGGTTGAGATGTTGGAGCTGGCATTGGAGGTGGTTCAGGTATCTCGGGGTCTTCTAATGAAGATAGAGCTGCATCCATGACCCTTGCAGGTCTGTTTGAATCTTGAACCTCCAAACGTCTCGTCTCCCGAGTTGCTGCTAACCAGCAAGGAATGCACACTTTTTGTAAATGTGGAACCTAAAATGAAATAGTTGGTATTAGTGAATATCAGAATAGGTACCAAACCCTATATTGTTATTGTGCAAGCATATGAATAAAAATAGCATCAATTAGAAATAAACTATGCAGCATTTTTTCTGAAACATTATTTAGAAAATGTTAAACACAATTGCAGGGTATGAGATCTCAGGTTCAGTTCCAGGATTGGGTTTCTGGGTATTTCCATTAAGATTTCATGAGTAGTAACCAGAAGAGCCTGGAATACTGGGTTTGTGCCTGGTTGATTGCATGGTCTCACCGTTATTACTTAGAACATAACTGACAAAATGTATTGTGTACTGTTAGGTACACCTCTGCCTAATCGTCGTCACGCTTGTGATTGGGGATTATAGGCGTGATGATACAGAATGTTATTAAATAATACTCACCAGATGTGCTAAAGTCCATCTTAAAATCATGCTACGTTGTGGACAGTCTAACTCAACTCTGTGGGTTCTCCGACTTGCAACAGAGATACCACATCCATAACAAACATTTAAGTGACCATATGCAGGTGATATATCCTCGTGGGATCCAGTTATATTTGACAATATCCTTTCTTGCAACAGCAAATAACATTCAATACATAGGATATCATCTGACGTTACCTGGAAAAGATTATATTCTATACTATTCTATATTTATAACTGCTTAAACTTGTAAATACATAAACTCTCATAAAGAACTAAGTTTACAGTGCTAAGTTTACTCTAATCAAATGTTATTTTGAGTTTGCATAATGCATTTAACCACTATATTTATATTGTCCACAATAATTATTATTGTTTATGCACACGATAACTTACAGGTGTAGGCGTTGTCCAAGTTCGTAGAAGAACTGTCATTTGCTCGTTCAACTCCTCAACTGTATACCGGCGTAAATTAGACGCTAGTAAAGGGAACAGTTAATACAGCGTCGGTAAGACAGGCGGTGTGCCCGACTTCTGGCTGGGGTAGACATAGTTCTGACAAAACAGTTCGGGAGTTCAATATCACACAAGGATTTCACTAAGAGTCAAATTGTTCTCCAAGAATAGCACTTTATCTCACAAAGAACAGCACAAACAAGAGTCAAGCACTTAGAGTCAATATCTCACAAAGAGGAGTCAATTATCTCACAAAACATAAAGTAAGTACGCGAGGAACTTATTAGCTCAACTCGGTGGTAGCAGAAAGGCACGTATCGTAAATAATAACTAAGTAAATACGGAATTCAAAACTCAACGTATTATACAAAGCAATCACGAACACACAACGAACGAACGTCAAAGTGATGTGACATGCGCAAGTAAATGTTGCCAGAGCAATTATATTTAATCATTAATAAATCGATTTAAGTTTTTAAATTACGTAAGGCTTTTATTTTAATTTAAAATCGCTCTTATCTTATCTATCTTATCTTATCTGTTCAACAATATAGACTTATCATGAATATAGTTAGAATAATAATTAAAAATAATTGTATTTTTTTATTTTTAATAACTGTTTTGTTTTGATATCGATTACTCTATTGATTAAAATACGTAATTTTCAATAGTTATTTGATATCTGGCAACTTTTTTTTGTTTACCAATCAAACGGATGTCGACGTAATGTTTAACTATTAATTAATTTTAACTTTATTCCCAGGGTGAAAGAAATTGTATAAAAAATAATTTGGAAACAAAAAAATAAACAATATTTTTAGGTTATTATTCCATTCAGGCACACGATACCACAAAAGGGACCTGCCCCGTGGCAATCTCCTTTTCTTACGTTTTGTGAAGCAAATGACCAATTGCATTCGCCTGTTTCGGCGTAATTGAATCAGCTTAAGCTTTTTGGTTTTCTTTAAGAGCTGCTATAAAACTACCTAAATGTTTTGGACTGGCGGAATAATTATTTTCGTTGCCTTGAGTGTTTTATTTTAATTTTATTATATTTGAATTAATTAACCTTTTTGTGATTAAATGAAATTTTGCTCTTAAATAATCAATTAAGGAAAAGAAATATCAACTGAAGTTATGATTTTAATAGGATCACTGCACGAGCAATACACGAAGTAAGAGTAATTTTAACAAACATACAAACACTACTATTGCGCAATAAAAACTTTCCACGTGCACTTCTAAATTGATGAACGACCAATTAATAGGCACGAACATAACGCTACTGACATTGAAAGAAAGTGACTTGCAAGGGGAATACGTAATAACAAAGCTAATGCTTATTATGGATTCTTAGCAAGGTCCATGCAGATGAACGCATCATGAATAAATTCTTAGGAATATTTCAAAGACAAGTGTGCCAAAGGAATGTACTTAGGAATTCCTTTCAAGCAAAAGTATGTGTATAATGAAGGGCCAATCAGGTAGGCAGGTAGCTAAAGTTTCAATCACATTAAGACATTGATATGACCAATGAAAGCAAAAGTAGTTTCGAAGTTTCATTATTATTAGCTGAAGAGGGGTTTGTAGACAAGGCTTCTAAAACTTTCCTTGACCATTTCATACCTTCCCAGGCAGGTAATACCGACTTTTAAAATACTATACTAGATGATGATTAATAAATTGCAGTATTATAGACATATAAAACTGTCCACACGTGTAGACATTACTATTCATTGTTCAATCGTAACACATCCCGTTGTTGCTGTAATCAGCTTGCGTCAACTCGAACAATGTGGATAAGATGATCGCGGATTTTGTTAAGAGGTTCCACTTAATCTTCTTTGTGGTTTTGAGGATCCCGTTCCATTGTTTGTTTAATCCATGGAAACAAAGAAAACTGATTTTGTCAAAGAAATTTTTTGTGTATTCTTCAAGAGCTGCCATAAAAAAAATCATAAATTCTATTTCCAGACTACGATTACGATTCAAAAATAAGACTAATCGAACCAAAATCATTTATTTAATATACTTACTCAGATTTTGTATTAAAATATATTGGGAAATCATGTCAATCCCGATGACGTCTTACATGCATAAATATCTTATCAATAGGAAGCGTGCGCAATTGCTGATAAGATTAGTACTATACCTGTATGATTAAAGTGCACCTAATTATAATATCGGGTCTTGTAGACACGTAATTGATAAACATTCTCAGAAGGGATATATTGAAACATTTGATTCTGTGTCAAATGCAGATGAATACAATGTATTACTATTAAATCACATAGGAGAAAGCGTTAAACAGAATTGATTAGTTTTTTTTGCCAAGTACATATTTAAGTGCTTAAGACATTTTCTATATCTTCACAGAACATTTACGACACTTTCTCAAGACTTTTCTCTACATAGAGCCTCTTTCCTTCCTTCAGTGGATTTCCACTTAACAGTTTAACGATTTAGCGGTATACCGTCGTCTGGGAAATTGGCCGTGCGGCATCCAGTCCCGTGGAAGAGATTAGAGTCCTGGCGTTGGGCGCCATTCATTGCCTCGCCTCCCGACCGTGATAAATTGCTTCCCGCTAATTGCTTCCTATCTAGCGCGAAATGGAGATAACTTACCTTTTTTCAAAAAGTTTTGGATTATGTTTTTGGAGGGTCTGACAGGAACTGTAACTTAATGAAATATATAAGAATAATATAAGATTCGACAGCCTTCTCATAAACCGTCTGCTTATTTTGCATAAGCAATGTTCGATTGCGCCTTGTGCTGAAACTAGAATACAAAATGACGTTCTAATAAATCATACTAATCTAAGACAGTTCTTAGAACTACAGCTTTGTCATACTTGCTGAAGTCTAAACTCATAAATCGTAGCAAATAAAGATATAAATCTCCACTGCACTCAGATAAACAGGAAGAGAGCCATCAAAGTGGGTTTATATTGCATTTCGCGAAGGAAGTGCCCGTGAGGTACCGTGAATAAGGAAGTTAGGAGCAACGTACTATTGGCCTGGTTTCTCTAGGCTCATTTGGGTGTGTCCCGATAGTACGAAATGCTGCAGATAACAATCATGTCCTTTGCGATAAGATTGGTAGAACAATAAAAAAGTTGGAGCCTTCGGGGCCATCATAGATATTCACTGGCCCTTTCTCAAATCAAATGATCGTATTAAGAGTTGGATCTCTAAACTTTTGGGTAAAACTTAAGTGTAGGTTCACGTTCTGGTAGACTTGGTCGTGAAATGGATTAGCTTATACATTTTATTAAATAGGTTTCTAGTCTACCTACGCATGAATGAAGGAAGGAATAAGGCCTTTGCTCCAAATTGATAGTATTTGCGTAGTCATACATAACAAAAGCTATCGAACTATGAATATTTGCTTTTAGCTGTATCACCGTGGTATCCTTTTCAGTAGTTGGTCGATAGCTTTTACAAAGTTAAGCAGTTTGCTCGGCTCGTAACTCGGTTGTGAAAAACTCGGTTAGTGGGCCACGGATTTGCATTAATCAAGGGTAGTTTGCGGAGATTTTAACTGCTAGGAAAATTTTAAAAGACCTTTAGACCTAAAATAATTTAGATTCTACCTTGAAAGACCAGTGACTCTAGACCAAACCACTATTCCATATTTATTTATTACATCCAAATGGAGTGGATAAAGTAACGATCCAAAAACACATAAAACAACGATTATTTCGGAACGAAATCGAACTTCAAGTACAGGGTATAAAATGATGTCAGTGTATTTTTGTATGCCAGCTATTAAATGTTCTGTGCCAGTGTATCAGATACACCATCATAGTTTTTCTATCGATTCATGGTTACGAAGTTTGAAAGGATCATTTGTAAAGGTGTCAACACCAATATCAGGAGGGCGTGGTAGCGTCCCATGTCCCAAAAAGTGAAAACAATGTTCCATATTACTCAACTGTCGTAGGACTACATTACTGAAATGCCCGCATACATGAATGCTACAAGAGGCTTTTTCGAAAGCTGTCTGATATCAGTGTTGCCAAATGAAAATGTAATATTTATGCGGGCATAGACAACTAAACCATTATCTAAGTTGATCGTTTCCGCTTTTACTATTATTTTGTAAGCTTTAATGAATTTTAGAATGGAATGCTTATTTTCGTCTATATGTCGTGTTACATCGACGTATTGTTTTACATGCGTTTGTTTGGTAGACAGGTGATTTTTTTGAAAAATATTATGTTTCAAATTATTCTTGTGATGTGAATATTTTCTTCAATCTATCGCACTTTTGGATTGAGGGCTATCAGAGAATTTTGTAAATAGATCTTTTTCTTTTTCGTTTCCCTGTCCTGCGGCTTTTTATTATTATTTAGCGAGTAATAATTAAAGTGTGAAGTTGATTAATGTTAGTTTTCTGTTATAGGATATGACGCGGCAATCCATACCGGTGGCGACAAAAGGTGAGTCCTCCATTTTTTATTTAACGAAAATGTCAACAACGAGAAAGTAATTACCGGATGCAAATGAGTAATGAATTAAACGAGTCATGATTGATAAACATTGTTCCGATTGCTTTAAATATGTGTCATATAGTATGGATAATTCCCAAAAAGTTCTGTTATTTATCATCTTATTTTCCAAATTATGTTCCAAAAAGAACGTTGGTCAATGTTAAAGCAATGTTTATTAGTAACAAAGTCGGGTTTTGCAACACCATCTCCAAAAGGAAGAACAAATCCTGTTTATATTTAGTCATACAACTGTTTGATGTCTGTGAATCATACTACAATGTTATGCGAATATTTTAATACATTTGGGTGCAATACAATGCATTGGGGTTTTATGCATCTCAATCTTGTGGTCCCAGATCTATTAACTATCAATCTTTCTATCATATTTTAAAAGTATAGGGAATCTAGTAATACCTTATATCAAATGTTAAAAAGATATTAAAGAATCGAAGTACCTACTTCACTTGCTTACGATTGCTCGAAACGTAGCTTTGACGTAGCACAGTCACTACTCTGACATCATCCTTCTAAAATTCATCATCAATAGGCTTTCTGTTTTGCATTATTGTTTGTGGTTTGCCGACCTTGACTGAACTATTTTCCTAAGTAATTAACCCAAAGAAGTGTTCAATGACGTCACTCTTGAATAAACCTCCTTTTAAAGTATTGCAACTGGCATGTAATAACAATGTCTCCAAAGAGTTAAGACGTTCTAATGAGGCGACATTGCCCTAACGGTTGGTGGCAATCTTAATGGCGATCTTGAACTGGCATGACGTGTGCCTCTCTCGACTTTACTAACATATTTCAGTTCCATTTTAGCTGATGATTCGTATTGTTCGTGATTTCCTTTGTGACTTCTGGATTTGGGTATATTTTTGGCATCTGTGTCGCGGTTTCGTGTGACTAGGCGTAGGTATTTGGTGTCCTTTTACAATTTGGTGTTCTTTGTCTTCTTTTTTTTATAAATTTTCCTTGTAACAATATGAACCTAAAGTGATTTCTGAATGTCGAAAGCAGTATTGATTGGTTTTTATATTTCGCTAGTTCTCATTAGTCTCCTGATGGACCAAGTCATCAAGTTTAAATTAGTAAAGATCGTTGCTCCGATAACAAGTTTTTATAGCAGGGACGATCCTTCAAAAATTACAATCATAAACTTTAACAAACATTCATCACAATAATGTCTACGAATATCGGTAATGCATTGCAATGAGCGCGAACACGCGATGATTCATCAGGTCGTTATCTACTGCATTACGTTAACCTAGACGGAATCTAGCTAGATAACTATAAGTATGAGCTATTTTTCCTTGTGAAGTAGAAATAATTATAACATTCTTAGAAAGGAATCCTTGCCCCAATGTAAACAAATGGATTGTGGGAAGCGTGTTGTATGAGCAAAGTCGTCTTTGAAATGAATGTATTGTGAACTCATCTCCGACAAAACAGCCGGGTTAAAGTGAGTAGCAGTTGCACAAGCTTTGCTTTAAGGACTCTACTTACTTTATATTTTGGATTCTATCCCATCAATGAGAGAGTTCTCCAGTTCAGCGAAAAAGATAAAACCTGATCTTACAATTCCATGGGTATCCATTACAACTCTGCTCTCCCCTTAGTAATGTGTAGTGATATGATCAAATCATCTTTACCTGAGGAATTAAGGAAACATGAGTAGGTCATCCACATTATACACACATCTTTATCACTTTAGAGTGAGACACAGCTAGGTTGACGTTTGATTCGTCGTGCATGAGCGTCGCTGCGTCTGGCCGGGTTCAACGGTCGCGGGTCATTTGTTTGTCGGGCAGGTGGGACACGCGAAATGATTGTCACAATCATAGGCTACTGGTGTACTCGTGTGTTACTGGGAAACTCGTCGATTTGTTCAATTATTGTGCAGGATTTGAAATAATCAATTGTCTCGTGTGTGCCACAATTTTTCTTCAAAAGTTCAACGTAAGATTTAGCTGATCAAAAGAAAACAAATATGGACACTTCTTATAAGAACAAATCTCGGGCTACGTGAAAAAGTACACAAGGGAGCGCATTTTTCCCTGATACCTATAGAAAAGTCAGGTGTATAGTCTTCGTGAGACATGGTACAGTAAGCCCCAAGTGCCATCCTGAGCTACAATTTATTGGGTACGGATCTCTAAGCCCTGGCTGCACTTTTGCAATTTATAGATACAGAAGCTTAGGGTAACTTAGGTGACCAACTCATCACGTATACCACGGAATTCTGGTGCTCAGATATTACTCGAATACATTACTTAAATAAAAGAGTTGGCACTGAAGATAAAGGTTCTCAAATTCTGGAGCAACTCCGGCACAGTAGGAAACTTAAGTGCACCTACGTGACTTTTGTGTTGGTAACACGTATTCAGGTGTATTCCCCTGGGAAAGGTTTATTTTACGTCTATCTTTAGAATATATTACAGACGTACTCGTATCAGAGTAAAACTTACTATAATGACTGAAAGATAACATTCATTTTATCTAAGACCCATATCTAGGTTAATTTCAGTTCTATCAATATTGGTAGTTCTTTGTCCTATCCAAATGTCGTTGAACTCCTAATTGTGTCACTTGTGACAATTTAAGTATTCGAGATTGTTATCAGACAGACCTGGTTTAACAGGTGACAAAAACTATATCATTGGATGATATTGGGGCTTACTGTATTTCAGGGGTCTTGATTATGGCTACTTATGTCCTCTTGTGAATACGAACAGAGTAGGCTTCTGTCAAAAGCAGAGTCAATCGTGTCTAACTGCAGCCTCACGAAACTACAAATCATTTTCAATGGCCATTGTCCTTTTGAAAGACATGATCAGTCCAGTGATAATTCAATTTTATGGGGCTTCTATTTGAAGTGTTATCTAGATTAATTTGGACCCCACTCATGAAAGGAAAAGCATGCATGCATAATGTTGCGCATGTTTTTGTTATGTTGACCTTTCCTTATCAAACTACCTTGCCAAATCAATTGTTATCATGCTCTTAATACTTTCACTTATCTGATACTGCTCTATCGTGGAAGTAATTTTCACCAGACATGAAATAGATACAGTCGATGATAAAAATACATTGAAACTTTGCTGCAAGAATACAATTATGTATTGAATTTTATGTGAGACTTAAAACTTAAAAGAACTCTGAAAAGTGGAAAATAAAGCGAGAGGCACTGCTCTAAGAAGTCAGTGGCCAAATAAACACAGCAGCAACTTTTTTATTTGCGGGAAGTCGGGTAAAATGTTATTTATGTCGCAAGCCACACGTTACGTTTAATCCATTTAATTTATATTATAATTTTTACTACTTATTTTCTACGTTGGAAAGTTACGGTAGCTATTTGAAAACAAAAGTCGCTAATGATGATCACGCCTTCAGGGGTGGCTATGTTTCATTACGTAGAGGAACCCTTCGATTCACGAATACTTGAGATATTTGTATTCTGGTCCTGTTCTAAATTGACGTGCCCTTATAGCCCGCCTCGGGTTAGTTAGGTCCCCTCATTGGGAAGCATCCTTACTCTCCCCTAGGGCCGGAGGCTTCTTAGGTTTTTTTTTTTGAAAGTAGCATTTGTAAATAACACGGCATTTCTAGGTATTATTCATTAGGAGTTAAACACTATGTCTGAAACCCAACAAAGCAACGAGACTTCTAATGGAATGGAATATTTTATTTCAGCTTTCATGGTTTATAAATTACATTCTGACACATAAAACACTTTCTTCAGTCTATATTCGGTATGTCCTTGTCGATAACCTGACCTACCCCTCGCTACTTGTAACCAATTACTACGATATGAAAAATTAAGTTCGTTGGCCGTCCAGCCTGGTGGTCACCCCAATCGCGTGTCCGCTCACATACCCCCAGAGTTGCGTCAATCGATTGCGCAAGATTTATTTGGCAGCTTTCGTGATCTGAAATGTCCCAATTGACTGTTCCACTTGGGATGTGGTCAATGTTGTTTCTTGAAAGTGCATTTCCTGTAATAAGATGACATGATTTGGTTTAGGATCCACTTGGTCTTCTAGAATGTCTGAGTAAAAGAAAATAATAGCTGGGCTGTGGATTTCTATGCAGATGTTAGACATTTTTATTTTTTGTTTATTGTATAGTATTGTTATCGCCCATTGATAGTAATTATCAATTTACAACCTTTACATGCCTTTAACTCATGAAGAAGCTATGAAAGCAAAATATTAGCATTGTGATCTGCACATTCTTTTTTCAGTTAATCACAATACTCATCGAAATCGAGATTATTTCATCAGTCTTTAACTAAAAAACTTGCTATTGGTGTTCCAAAGATAACTTTAAAATTGCCATTATCCTTTTATCTTCAAACTTTAGCAGCACCACTCGATCAGGTAGGGTCATTGTCGAAACGTTACCGCACTTGACATTGTGGTGCCGCGAAGGTCGTAAGCGTAATTGTAACGCGTTGTTGACCGACTTTGTGTGGTTCGTAATCATGCAGATTGGATCATTCTCATTCAGGTATGCCATTAGTGGTTCATTTAGTCATAATTATTGTGATTGATAGGTACTGATGACTGACTTTTTGGGCGTTGGTTGTTGAGCAAACTATAACCTGCAAATAATTCAAGCGGAATTATCCATTTCAACTAAGTACAGTAAATACTCTTTGGAATTGTTCAGGCTATATCAATGTTTCACAAGAGGTTCAGGTAATGCATAATCCACAAAGGTGACATACATTGCCTGTAATGTAGTCCTTCCACCGCTACCAACATGAATTGTTAGATACCACCACAAAACATGGCTTTTTGTTTGTTGAGTAATGATACGAAAGGTTCTGGTAGGTTCTGGTGGTTCAAGTAATTTTTGGAATAATATGCATATTTCCTTAATTAACACTGCAGTCTATTTAATATATGGTATTCATAACGACTATTTTAAATGCATTTTTGTACATATTCCGTGACAGTAAGCAATTTTGCCTTACCGCAGAGGTAAAAGACCTAATATTATTTATGTACGTAGAAATAATACTTCACTTTCACTGGGTTCCATCGTAGCCAGGTCTTATTCAACCGATGTAACATCAATCATAGCTACATCGTGTGATCGATCTCGGAAGAAAATCTGAACAGCCAAATTGCATGCAAATGGTCCATTATTGATCTGCTCCAGCCATTTGCTGGTAGCAATTCATTGAAACCGTCACGATATCGTGGCCATTTCTAAAAGTCGTGTCTTTTGAGTGAGCCGTCATTCATCCAAATCTGAGAATTCTTCGTTAATTAATTTCACAATTAGCGTTGGAAGGCAACAATGGCGTGCTGTGCCTATGCAGTTATGCTCGGCGCCGGTGGTGGTTCACACAATTAGTGGACGTGTTATAATATATTTATCGTTCCCGCCTGGCATGAGAATGCGAATGACAAGTGCATTGCACTACCTTTTTAATTATTTTATACGAATTGTTCAGTGTCATTGTTCTAGTAGTTTGCGTTTGCTAGCTCTAGTTTATGTGGCATTGTGTGTTCAATATTTTCATTTGCTGTTAAAATTATCCTTTCATACTTACAAAAGATTCTTTCACTTTTTTTCTAAAAATGCTAGTAAACAACAAACTGTGTACAGATGAGTAGTAGATTAATTTGATTATTCCTAGTGTTAAAGCTGGATAAAAAAATTAAGCTAATGAGATTAAGTAATGCCAATTCGCGGGCTTCATTCTTCAAACAAAAGATAATCCCGTTAATCTTCTGAAAAATCAATAACTTTACATACATACACCACTCCTGTTTTTGTTTAAAAATAATAACAACATAATATCTGCTACTAAACAGCCAGATTTTTTGTATTTATTTAAGAACTTATTTCCTGATTTTCACATCAGATACTTAAACCTAGCCTTCAGTCGAGAGGGTTCTTCGATAAGGGCAATTTGACGTGCACAGAAATAGCTCTTAGATGAAATTTGAAGCACGTCTCAAGTCTTTAGTAAACCCTCAAGTAATAGCGGAAAGCTTTCTGAGTGGCGTCTAGATAACCACCAAGAACGTGAGGTTTTTCTTGCAAAGGTCATTTTAACTTTGTCATACAAATGCTATTCTGGACTTGACCTTTGCCTTTATCAAGAGCTGTTTCCCCAGCTATGCCACCGCAGGAAGTTCAGGCCTAACATATGGTTTCCGAAAGCGACGTATATAGCATTTTTCCATGTTTATCATCATAATAACACATGGTGCTAGCGTGTCGCTATTAAGCCGCTTTATTTTGGGGTTGTATGAATTTTACATAGGGCGGTCAACGTGACTCCGTTAGTTCCATCGCTATAAGTGTGGGCCGGAGCCGTGGCGCGCGGACAGTGCGCGACCGGCCGTGTACCACAACACTGGCTGGCACCGGTGTTCCAAATTCAAATTTAACCAATCACACAAATGGATTACACACAATAGTGCTGTTAACCTGACCTTGGGTTGGAAATTCAACTATTTTTGTTATATTTTTCATCGATATGCCAGTGTTGTACGAGCGATGCGTTCAGCCGAATCTTCAGGCGCGGCGGGCGACTGTAGGCCGTAAGTTCAACCCCCTTGTCTGTCTGTGCTGGTGATTGTGGAATACTAATCCTAAATGCATTGTGTTAAGGTTCAGTTTGTGGTGAAGTGTGAAGGTGTCCTGAGAATTGATTCCGAGTTGCAAGTTTCGCATACTGATGGAGTAGACGGGGAAGTTTCCCTTTTCAGAAAGTCTCGACGGAGTATTATTATGTTAATTGTTGAAGCTGTTGACATTACCGAGTTTGGTTCGTGAACGACCTTCTAGAGGATAAAGGCTGGGCTATAAATAAAGTTTGCCATTGTCCTATCGATCGATTTAAAGTAAATAACCTGATTAATAAACAAGTACTCCTACTTACTGACGTTTGTGCAGTAATGACTGAAATGTTTAAACTAATAGGACATGCAGGTTATGATTTGCACTTCATTTCAAAATAAGCTGAACAAATGAAACAACATTCCATCTTTGTACATGAATTCTTTCCAGATATGGTTTCCTCAGCCTTTCATAATTTTAATGTCTTGATTTATCAGTGTCTTTGTTTGCAAAAACTTTCTTTGCTCATTGTTTTATTCAAAATTTTTAACTTCGTTGTATTTCTGTATACATTCAAACATTTTGTCATGCGAAAATTTATCTACGCATCTATGTATTTTTACTTCCTAAAATTACGATCGAAGTAAAGTTTAATAACTTTAATCGTACAATTCTTTTCAAACATGCCAACAACTTCAGAGCCTCATGCCGCTAAAACTAAAAAAGTTTTACACAACTTCGGCCCCACAAATCAAAACTTCCTAATTGCAGCTACAAACGCAAATACCCATAGAGTTCATTGATCACCGAATCTGCGTTTGTTCCCATCCCACGTGCAATGAGTTTGTAACTCTACACTTTTTGTTTATGATCTTATTATGAAGAACGTAAGGATACACTCTGAATCATTTGCGTAGGAGCTGGGTAATGACCCACGAGACAGTCTCGCGACCCCTACTTCATCAATATTGACTTAATATTCAACGACTGCCTAAGAAAGAATACGCTAGGAAAGTAAACCATATCCTGGATTATACAAAGTTGTTTATTACCATAAGATATATATATATATATATATATATATATATATATATATATATATATATTACCATTTCCGTCATGTGTACGTCAAGGTTTTATAGGGTTCGCATCGTTTTCCTTAGCAACTAAGGAAGTTGGTGATTTGCATACCCGGCATGTCCAAAACTGGGACGACAATTAAGTTTTTGCACAGTGAGTTCACAAAGAGGATGTTTTACTGTAGAATTTTTCCCATGGCCTCCACAATCGTTCCATAAGAAACTGAATTTTTGGATGAATGCTATGATTATTTCCCAAGAACAAGACTTTGTAGCGAATTAGAATACGCAATCCCACTGCCAGATTATGACCAGGCCTTATCTGGCTTCAAAGGTCGTGTGATCCATCTTGGGGTTAATAAAAATTTTGCATGCTCAGTCATCCTCTAACGCGATTCGTTGCACCACGTCTTCATGTCGCCGGTTCATTAAGTCCCTGTCGTTTATAACTCGTTTAAGAACAATTGGATAATGCTCCTTGACGCGATGGTAATTTGGGGATATTTATTATGTTGCAAGAAGTCCATTAGCGGATTCGCAAGAACAAATACTTCAGTCCTTCAAACGATTGGCAAATATTGGCGATACTAAGATAATTATATTGTAAGCAAATCATAGTAATCTGGAAATTAGTCTGCCAGTAGTGGCTTATATTCTTTGATCACAATGAACTCCGATGATTACTTAACCTATGAACTGAGTAGTTCTGGCACTGCTTCCCGTTCTAATTAACGCTTGAGATAAACGTGGGTGATCTTATAACAAACGAAACTCTTTTGTTTTGTAATGAAATTGTGTGCAAATTGTATGGAAACAAAGAAATGATAACGGCTGTTGTTGATTCTGAATCTCATTCCTTTTGTGCCCTATACTTTTAAAAATGCGGGGGCAAGGACAGTACACTTAGATTTCACTTCCGAAACGTCTCGTATCGAAAAGAAAACCGATGACGATACATCAATGAGCTGCACTATCTCATAAAAGAACCGTTCTTTGCAGCCTTCCAGATGTCTATGAGAAAACTTTTCTAGCACAGACAATCGGCCATCGACTCGCTGTCATGTTCCACAGCAGTTTCCACTAACGACGTCCACTTACTTCCGTTCTACTGCCAGTCATTACATAAGTTCTCTTCGCGTTTCATGTGTTAGAAGATTACATACTTGGTTCAGTTATCGAGCTCGGTATCAAGCACGCGTCTGCGATGGGCTCTCCTGATAACGGTGTAAACCAGGAAATCCCGATTATTTAGGCTAGGGGAAACGTGGCAGTTTTATGCCTTGATTCCTTAAGGAGGATTTAAGTATCGTCCTGTGGAATCCTTGTTTTAAAGGGTCGAATAGGACATGTCAAAGTTGCGTCGTGTCATTGTCATGTAACCAGATTGCACCAAAACACGAAATGTGGATCTATCGGGATAACTCCGCTATTAAAATGTAATACTTTATTTATTTATTCACATCACAAAGTTAATTCTGTATGTATGATCCAAATTATAAAGTCAAACAGGTAATTGTAGCCCAAACTTACTAGATACGTATAAACTACAAATGTAAAGTTCGTGTAGATAGT